>NC_073243.2:21622500-22822500 GCF_029281585.2 Gorilla gorilla gorilla | reverse complement strand
CCTTGTTAACAGGAGGTGGGAGCAGGGCACAGTAGCTCACACCTGTAATCTTGGCACTTTAGGAGGCTGAGGCGGGCCGATCACCTGAAGTCAGGAGTTCGAGACCAGCCTGGCCAACATGGCAAAGCCCCGTCTCTACTAAAAATACAAAAATTAGCTGGGTGTGGTGGTACTCGCCTGTAATCCCAGCTACTCGGGAGACTGAAGCAGGAGAATGGCTTGAACCCGGAAGGTAGAGGTTGCAGTGAGCCAAGATCATGCCACTGTGCTCCAGCCTAGGTGACAGAGCGAGACTCCATCTCAAAAAAAAAAAAAAAAAAATACAGGAAGGGAGTTGGGAATAGGGTGCACATTTAGGAAGTCTTGGGGATTTAGTGGTGGGAAGGTTGGAAGTCCCTCTCTGATTATCTTTTCCTCAAAGAAGTGCATGGCTGGTGAGGGGTGGGGCAGGAGTGCTTGGGTTGTGGTGAAAGATTGGAAGAGAGAATGTGAAGCAGCCATTCTTTTCCTGCTCCACAGGAAGCCGAGCTGTCTCAGACCCTGGCATGGTGTTGGGGGAGGGGGTTCCTTCTCTGCAGGCCCAGGTGACCCAGGGTTGGAAGTGTCTCATGCTGGATCCCCACTTTCCCTCTTGCAGCAGCCAGACTGCCTTCCGGGTCACTGCCATGGAGGAGCCGCAGTCAGATCCTAGCGTCGAGCCCCCTCTGAGTCAGGAAACATTTTCAGACCTATGGAAACTGTGAGTGGATCCATTGGAAGGGCAGGCCCACCACCCCCACCCCAACCCCAGCCCCCTAGCAGAGACCTGTGAGAAGCGAAAATTCCATGGGACTGACTTTCTGCTCTTGTCTTTCAGACTTCCTGAAAACAACGTTCTGGTAAGGACAAGGGTTGGGCTGGGGACCTGGAGGGCTGGGGGGCTGGGGGGCTGGGGGGCTGAGGACCTGGTCCTCTGACTGCTCTTTTCACCCATCTACAGTCCCCCTTGCCGTCCCAAGCAATGGATGATTTGATGCTGTCCCCGGACGATATTGAACAATGGTTCACTGAAGACCCAGGTCCAGATGAAGCTCCCAGAATGCCAGAGGCTGCTCCCCCCGTGGCCCCTGCACCAGCAGCTCCTACACCGGCGGCCCCTGCACCAGCCCCCTCCTGGCCCCTGTCATCTTCTGTCCCTTCCCAGAAAACCTACCAGGGCAGCTACGGTTTCCGTCTGGGCTTCTTGCATTCTGGGACAGCCAAGTCTGTGACTTGCACGGTCAGTGGCCCTGAGGGGCTGGCTTCCATGAGACTTCAATGCCTGGCCGTATCCCCCTGCATTTCTTCTGTTTGGAACTTTGGGATTCCTCTTCACCCTTTGGCTTCCTGTCAGTGTTTTTTTATAGTTTACCCACTTAATGTGTGATCTCTGACCCCTGACCCAAAGTTGAATATTCCCCCTTGAATTTGGGCTTTTATCCATCCCATCACACCCTCAGCATCTCTCCTGGGGATGCAGAACTTTTCTTTTTCTTCATCCACATGTATTCCTTGGCTTTTGAAAATAAGCTCCTGACCAGGCTTGGTGGCTCACGCCTGCAATCCCAGCACTCTCAAAGAGGCCAAGGCGGGCAGATCACCTGAGCCCAGGAGTTCAAGACCAGCCTGGGTAACATGGTGAAACCTCGTCTCTACAAAAAAATACAAAAAATTAGCCAGGCATGGTGGTTTACACCTATAGTCCCAGCCACTCAGGAGGCTGAGGTGGGAAGATCACTTGAGGCCAGGAGATGGAGGCTGCAGTGAGCTGTGATCACACCACTGTGCTCCAGCCTGAGTGACAGAGCAAGACCCTATCTCAAAAAAAAAAAAAAAAAAGAAAAGCTCCTGAGGTGTAGATGCCAACTCTCTCTAGCTCGCTAGTGGGTTGCAGGAGGTGCTTACGCATATTTGTTTCTTTGCTGCCCTCTTCCAGTTGCTTTATTTGTTCACTTGTGCCCTGACTTTCAACTCTGTCTCCTTCCTCTTCCTACAGTACTCCCCTACCCTCAACAAGATGTTTTGCCAACTGGCCAAGACCTGCCCTGTGCAGCTGTGGGTTGATTCCACACCCCCGCCCGGCACCCGCGTCCGCGCCATGGCCATCTATAAGCAGTCACAGCACATGACGGAGGTTGTGAGGCGCTGCCCCCACCATGAGCGCTGCTCAGATAGCGATGGTGAGCAGCTGGGGCTGGAGAGACGACAGGGCTGGTTGCCCAGGGTCCCCAGGCCTCTGATTCCTCACTGATTGCTCTTAGGTCTGGCCCCTCCTCAGCATCTTATCCGAGTGGAAGGAAATTTGCGTGTGGAGTATTTGGATGACAGAAACACTTTTCGACATAGTGTGGTGGTGCCCTATGAGCCGCCTGAGGTCTGATTTGCAACTGGGGTCTCTGGGAGGAGGGGGTAAGGGTGGTTGTCAGTGGCCCTCCAGGTGAGCAGTAGGGGGGCTTTCTCCTGCTGCTTATTTGACCTCCCTATAACCCCATGAGATGTGCAAAGTAAATGGGTTTAACTATTGCACAGTTGAAAAAACTGAAGCTTACAGAGGCTAAGGGCCTCCCCTGCTTGGCTGGGCGCGGTGGCTCATGCCTGTAATCCCAGCACTTTGGGAGGCCAAGGCAGGCGGATCACGAGGTTGGGAGATCGAGACCATCCTGGCTAATGGTGAAACCCCGTCTGTACTGAAAAATACAAAAAAAATTAGCCGGGCGTGGTGCCGGGCACCTGTAGTCCCAGCTACTTGGGAGGCTGAGGAAGGAGAATGGCGTGAACCTGGGCGGTGGAGCTTGCAGTGAGCTGAGATCACGCCACTGCACTCCAGCCTGGGCGACAGAGCAAGATTCCATCTCAAAAAAAAAAAAAAGGCCTCCCCTGCTTGCCACAGGTCTCCCCAAGGCCCACTGGCCTCATCTTGGGCCTGTGTTCTCTCCTAGGTTGGCTCTGACTGTACCACCATCCACTACAACTACATGTGTAACAGTTCCTGCATGGGCGGCATGAACCGGAGGCCCATCCTCACCATCATCACACTGGAAGACTCCAGGTCAGGAGCCACTTGCCACCCTGCACACTGGCCTGCTGTGCCCCAGCCTCTGCTTGCCTCTGACCCCTGGGCCCACCTCTTACCGATTTCTTCCATACTACTACCCATCCACCTCTCATCACATCCCCGGCGGGGAATCTCCTCACTGCTCCCACTCAGTTTTCTTTTCTCTGGCTTTGGGACCTCTTAACCTGTGGCTTCTCCTCCACCTACCTGGAGCTGGAGCTTAGGCTCCAGAAAGGACAAGGGTGGTTGGGAGTAGATGGAGCCTGGTTTTTTAAACGGGACAGGTAGGACCTGATTTCCTTACTGCCTCTTGCTTCTCTTTTCCTATCCTGAGCAGTGGTAATCTACTGGGACGGAACAGCTTTGAGGTGCGTGTTTGTGCCTGTCCTGGGAGAGACCGGCGCACAGAGGAAGAGAATCTCCGCAAGAAAGGGGAGCCTCACCACGAGCTGCCCCCAGGGAGCACTAAGCGAGGTAAGCAAGCAGGACAAGAAGCGGTGGAGGAGACCAAGGGTGCAGTTATGCCTCAGATTCACTTTTATCACCTTTCCTTGCCTCTTTCCTAGCACTGCCCAACAACACCAGCTCCTCTCCCCAGCCAAAGAAGAAACCACTGGATGGAGAATATTTCACCCTTCAGGTACTAAGTCTTGGGACCTCTTATCAAGTAGAAAGTTTCCAGTCTAACACTCAAAATGCTGTTTTCTTCTTGACTGTTTTACCTGCAATTGGGGCATTTGCCATCAGGGGGCAGTGATGCCTCAAAGACAATGGCTCCTGGTTGTAGCTAACTAACTTCAGAACACCAACTTATAACATAATATATATTTTAAAGGACCAGACCAGCTTTCAAAAAGAAAATTGTTAAAGAGAGCATGAAAATGGTTCTATGACTTTGCCTGATACAGATGCTACTTGACTTACGATGGTGTTACTTCCTGATAAACTCGTCGTAAGTTGAAAATATTGTAAGTTGAAAATGGATTTAATACAGCTAATCTAAGGAACATCATAGCTTAGCCTAGCCTACTTTTTTTTTTTTTTTTTTTTTGAGACGGAGTCTCACTGTGTCACCCAGGCTGAGTGCAGTGGCAGGATCTCGGCTCACTGCAACCTCCACCTTCCGGGTTCAAGCGATTCTCCTGCCTCAGCCCACTGAGTAGCTGGGATTACAGGCACCTGCCCTGACGCCCAGCTAATTTTTTGTATTTTTTTTTTTAGTAGAGATGAGGTTTCACCATGTTGGCCAGGCTAGTCTCGAACTCCTGACCTTGTGATCTGCCTGCCTTGGCCTCCCAAAGTGCTGGGATTACAGGCGTGAGCCACCGCACCCGGCCTGCCTAGCCTACTTTTATTTTATTTTTAATGGAGACAGCATCTTGCTCTGTTGCCCAGGCTGGATTACAGTGATGTGATCATAGCTCATTATATCCTCGAACTCCTGGGCTCAAGCAATCCCCCTAGCTCTGCCTCCCCAGTAGCTAGGACCACAGGCATACACCACCATACCCAGCTAATTTTTAAAATTTTTTGTAGATAGATAGAGTCTCACTATGTTGCCCAGGCTGGTCTCTAGCCTACTTTTTTGAGACAAGGTCTTGCTCTGTCACCCAGGCTGGATAGAGTGCAGTAGTGCAGTCACAGCTCACTGCAGCCTCCACCTCCCAGGCTCCATCCATCCTCCCAGCTCAGCCTCCCAAGTTGCTTCAACTACAGGCCTGCACCACCATGCCTGGCTAATTTTTATTTATTTATTTTTATTTTATTTTATTTATTTTTTTTTTTTGAGACTCAGTCTCACTCTGTCGCCCAGGCTGGAGTGCAGTGGCATGATCTCGGCTCACTGCAACCTCTGCCTCCTGGGTTCAAGTGATTCTCCTGCCTCAGCCTCCCGAATAGCTAGGACTACAAGTGCCTGCTACCACGCCCGGCTAATTTTTGTATTTTTAGTAGAGACAGGGTTTCACCATGTTGGCCAGGCTGGTCTCGAACTTCTGACCATGTGATCCGCCCGCCTCGGCCTCCCAAAGTGCTGGGATTACAGGTGTGAGCCACCACGCCCAGCTAATTTTTATTTATTTCTTTAAAGACAGAGTCTCACTCTGTCACTCAGGCTAGAGTGCAGTGGCGCGATCTCAGCTCACTGCAGCCTTGACCTCCCTGGGCTCCGGTGATTTCACCCTCCCAAGTAGCTAGGACTACAGGCACATGCCACGACACCCAGCTAATTTTTTATTTTCTGTGAAGTCAAGGTCTTGCTATGTTGCCCATGCTGGTATCAAACCCCTGGGCTCAATCAATCCTTCCACCTCAGCCTCCCCAAGTACTGGGGTTACAGGCATGAGCTACCACACTCAGCCCTAGCCTACTTGAAACGTGTTCAGAGCATTTAAGTTACCCTACAGTTGGGCAAAGTCATCTAACACAAAGCCTATTTTATAGTAATAAAATGTTGTATATCTCATGTGATTTATTGAATATTGTTACTGAACGTGAGAAACAGCATGGTTGCATGAAAGGAGGCACAGTCGAGCCGGGCACAGCCTGGGCGCAGAGCGAGACTCAAAAAAAGAAAAGGCCAGGCGCACTGGCTCACGCCTGTAATTCCAGCATTTCGGGAGGCTGGGGCGGGCGGATCACCTGAGGTCAGGAGTTCAAGACCAGCCTAGCCAACATGGTGAAACCCCGTCTCTACTAAAATACAAAAATTAACCGGGCATGATGGCGGGTGCCTGTAATCCCTGTAATCCCAGCTACTTGGGAGGCTGAGGCAGGAGAATCGCTTGAACCGGGAGGCAGAGGTTGCAGGGAGCCAAGATGGCGCCACTGCGCTCCAGCCTGGGCGATAGAGTGAGACTCCGTCTCAGAAAAAAAAGAAAAGAAACGAGGCACAGTCGCATGCACATGTAGTCCCAGTTACTTGAGAGGCTAAGGCAGGAGGATCTCTTGAGCCCAAGAGTTTGAGTCCAGCCTGAACAACATAGCAAGACATCATCTCTAAAATTTAAAAAAGGGCTGGGCACAGTGGCTCACACCTGTAATCCCAGCACTTTGGGAGGTGGAGGTGGGTAGATCACCTGACGTCAGGAGTTGGAAACCAGCCTGGCTAACATGGTGAAGCCCCATCTCTACTAAAAACACAAAAATTAGCCAGGTGTGGTAGCACACGCCTGTAGTCCCAGCTATTCGGGAGGCTGAGGCACAAGAATCACTTGAACCCCAGAGGCGGAGATTGCAATCAGCCAAGATTGCACCATTGCACTCCCGCCTGGGCAACAGAGTAAGACCCCATCTCAAAATAAATAAATAAATATTTTTAAAAGTCAGCTGTATAGGTACTTGAAGTGTAGTTTCTACTAAATGCATGTTGCTTTTGTACCATCATAAAGTCAAACAATTGTAACTTGAACCATCTTTTAACTCAGGTACTGTGTATATACTTATTTCTCCCCCTCCTCTGTTGCTGCAGATCCGTGGGCGTGAGCGCTTCGAGATGTTCCGAGAGCTGAATGAGGCCTTGGAACTCAAGGATGCCCAGGCTGGGAAGGAGCCAGGGGGGAGTAGGGCTCACTCCAGGTGAGTGACCTCAGCCCCTTCCTGGCCCTACTCCCCTGCCTTCCTAGGTTGGAAAGCCATAGGATTCCATTCTCATCCTGCCTTCATGGTCAAAGGCAGCTGACCCCATCTCATTGGGTCCCAGCCCTGCATAGACATTTTTTTTAGTTTTCCTCCAGTTGAATCCTATAACCACATTCTTGCCTCAGTGTATCCACAGAACATCCAAACCCAGGGACGAGTGTGGATACTTCTTTGCCATTCTCCGCAACTCCCAGCCCAGAGCTGGAGGGTCTCAAGGAGGGGCCTAATAATTGTGTAATACTGAATGCAGCCAGAGTTTCAGGTCATATACTCAGCCCTGCCATGCACCAGCAGGTCCTTGGTGACCCCCGTCAAACTCAGTTTCCTTATATATAAAATGGGGTAAGGGGGCCGGGCGCAGTGGCTCATGAATCCCACACTCTGGGAGGCCAAGGCGAGTGGATCACCTGAGGTCGGGAGTTTGAGCCCAGCCTGACCAACATGGAGAAACCCCATCTCTACTAAAAATACAAAATTAGCCGGGCGTGGTGATGCATGCCTGTAATCCCAGCTACCTACTCGGGAGGCTGAGGCAGGAGAATCGCTTGAACCCAGGAGGCAGAGGTTGCGGTGATCTGAGATCTCACCATTACACTCCAGCCTGGGCAACAAGAGTGAAACTCCGTCTCAAAAAAAATAAATAAAGTAAAATGGGGTAAGGGAAGATTACGAGACTAATACACACTAATACTCTGAGGTGCTCAGTAAACATATTTGCATGGGGTGTGGCCACCATCTTGATTTGAATTCCCGTTGTCCCAGCCTTAGGCCCTTCAAAGCATTGGTCAGGGAAAAGGGGCACAGACCCTCTCACTCATGTGATGTCATCTCTCCTCCCTGCTTCTGTCTCCTACAGCCACCTGAAGTCCAAAAAGGGTCAGTCTACCTCCCGCCATAAAAAACTCATGTTCAAGACAGAAGGGCCTGACTCAGACTGACATTCTCCACTTCTTGTTCCCCACTGACAGCCTCCCACCCCCATCTCTCCCTCCCCTGCCATTTTGGGTTTTGGGTCTTTGAACCCTTGCTTGCAATAGGTGTGCGTCAGAAGCACCCAGGACTTCCATTTGCTTTGTCCCGGGGCTCGACTGAACAAGTTGGCCTGCACTGGTGTTTTGTTGTGGGGAGGAGGATGGGGAGTAGGACATACCAGCTTAGATTTTAAGGTTTTTACTGTGAGGGATGTTTGGGAGATGTAAGAAATGTTCTTGCAGGTAAGGGTTAGTTTACAATCAGCCACATTCTAGGTAGGGGCCCACTTCACCGTACTAACCAGGGAAGCTGTCCCTCACTGTTGAATTTTCTCTAACTTCAAGGCCCATATCTGTGAAATGCTGGCATTTGCACCTACCTCACAGAGTGCATTGTGAGGGTTAATGAAATAATGTACATCTGGCCTTGAAATCACCTTTTATTACATGGGGTCTAGAACTTGACCCCCTTGAGGGTGCTTGTTCCCTCTCCCTGTTGGTCGGTGGGTTGGTAGTTTCTACAGTTGGGCAGCTGGTTAGGTAGAGGGAGTTGTCAAGTCTCTGCTGGCCCAGCCAAACCCTGTCTGACAACCTCTTGGTGAACCTTAGTACCTAAAAGGAAATCTCACCCCATCCCACACCCTGGAGGATTTCATCTCTTGTATATGATGATCTGGATTCACCAAGACTTGTTTTATGCTCAGGGTCAATTTCTTTTTTCTTTTTTTTTTTTTCTTTTTCTTTGAGACTGGGTCTCACTTTGTTGCCCAGGCTGGAGTGGAGTGGCATGATCTTGGCTTACTGCAGCCTTTGCCTCCCCGGCTCAAGCAGTCCTGCCTCAGCCTCCGGAGTAGCTGGGACCACAGGTTCATGCCACCATGGCCAGCCAACTTTTGCATGTTTTGTAGAGATGGGGTCTCACAGTGTTGCCCAGGCTGGTCTCAAACTCCTGGGCTCAGGCGATCCACCTGTCTCAGCCTCCCAGAGTGCTGGGATTACAAGTGTGAGCCACCACGTCCAGCTGGAAGGGTCAACATCTTTTACATTCTGCAAGCACATCTGCATTTTCACCCCACCCTTCCCCTCCTTCTCCCTTTTTATATCCCATTTTTATATCGATCTCTTATTTTACAATAAAACTTTGCTGCCACCTGTGTGTCTGAGGGGTGAACGCCAGTGCAGGCTACTGGGGTCAGCAGGTGCAGGGGTGAGTGAGGAGGTGCTGGGAAGCAGCCACCTGAGTCTGCAATGAGTGTGGGCTGGGGGGCCCAGTGCCCGGGTTCCGGGAGGGGAACAAAGGCTGGAGACTGGGTCAGTCTGCGGGCTGCATGACAACAAGGGAGGGGGGTGGCTCCATTCATAACTCAGGAACCAACTGTCCCTCCTCCCCTCCGGCCACGGCTGGCACAAGGTTCTCTCCCTCCCCTGCTTCTAGGATTGGGCTGCTTCCCCCTCGGCAGCCTCTCACCAAGGATTACGGGATTTAAATGTCTGATTTAGCAAGCCTGAGCCTCCAGGGTGGCCATCTGCTCCATTAGAAAGTGGCAGGATACCTGGGTTCCCAAGGGGAACAGGGGTGGGTGCTACTGGATGGAGAGAGGCCAGTGGGAGGCCTGCTAGCCAGGGTCCCAGGAAAGTGGGGGCAGCTAAGGTAAGAGTAGGGGTGTAGGGCTAGGGCCTTCCCAGCATCCCCTCATCCTGGGCCTCATGCCAGGTAGTTGAATGAATTGAAGCTTTAAACTCTGCCAGGAAAACCTTTCAAAGGGCTTCTTGGGATAGGGAGGAGAGTCGGGTTGAGGAGCTCAGTACCGCCTGCCCATGCTCCTCAGGGCTGCTGGCTCCCAGGGAGGGGGGCTGGGAGCAGGCAGGCTCTTCCCCATCACCCACTGCTCTCTTGGAGCCAGTGCTTGGAGGGGCAGTCAGACATGGCTTGCCCTTCCTCCTCCCTGGTGGTGGAGACGGGTGCTAGGGTCCAGAGGGTGCTACTGTCCAGGGGGGCTTCTGGGGCCACTAGAAGCCTGTCAAGCTCATCAACCAGGCTGAAGGTGCAAGCAGGAGCCCCTTGCCTTGCCCCAAGGATCCCAGACAGCTATGAAGCCACCAGCCTTCCTGACCTCAAGACCACCTTTTTTTTTTCTCTTTCTTACTAGGGAATGCCAAACACTCCCCAGGAGATCCAGACCCGCCTCTTTCAGAGACTTTTAACTTAAACATCTGTCCCTACCCAGCAGGCAAACTAGAGCTCCTGAAGCTCAGTCCCTGTCCTTGCCTCTGTAGACAGGTCACCTTGATGAGCTTCCTTTTTTTTTTAATTTTTTTTTATTTTAGGCTTTATTGGGGCATAATTGAGCCCCCAAAATTGCATACATTCAAGGTATGCAGTGTGATGATTTGATATGGGGGTATATTGTGAAACCATTACCACAATCAAATTAATCAGCACGTCCATCATCACACAGTTACCATTTGTGTGTGTGCACGTGTTCACCTATGACAAGGACACTTGGATCTACTCTGCAGATCTCAAGTAAACGGAAGATCTCCCTTTTTGACAACCATCCTCCACCCTTTCAGTCCCAACCTTTTCCTAGATTATGTCCCTAGCTCTGTTTTTATTTCTGCTGTGCTGCTTCAGATCCATTCTGACTCTGCCAAACCCTTCTTTGTGAGCTGATAGATTGCTGGATTGAGAATTACAGCTGGGCGCAGTGGCTCACGCCTGTAATCCCAACACTGGGAGGCCAAGGCCGGCGGATCACCTGAGGTCAGGAGTTGGAGACCAGCCTGACCAACATGATGAAACCCCATCTCTACTAAAAATACAAACTTAGCTGGGCATGGTGGTGCACGCCTGTAATCTCATCTACTCGGGAGGCTGAGGCAGGAGAATTGCTTGAACCCGGGAGGTGGAGGTTGCAGTGAGCTGAGATCCTGCCATTGCACTCCAGCCTGGGCAACAAGAGTGAAGCTCCATCTCAAAACACACAAAAAAAGAAGTACAAAGTCTGAGACTTCAGGCCAGCTCTGCTACACTATATACTCTAACCTCTCTGGTCCTACTTGGTGACTTCTTTCCCTCTGGTCGTGTTCAAGTTCCCGTCCCATCGAGTCAAGCAGGTACTCATTGGTACCTTACCCTGTGCCAGGAGCTGTTCTAGGCCCTGGAAACCTATGGCAGACATGGTCCCTACCCTCCCACTCAAAGAGCCCAGGCCTTATCCTAATGAGATCTGAAATCAAATCTCCCAATTTCCTCATGGCTTCAATCTAAACTTGTAATTCACAACCTTAAATCAGTATGTTCTATTTTTTTATTTAGAAAACATTTCCGGCCAGGCACGGTGGATCACACCTGTAATCCCAGCTACTCGGGAGGCTGAGGCAGGAGAATCGCTTGAACCCAGGAGGCAGAGGGTTGCAGTGAGCTGAGATTGCGCCATTGCACTCTAGCCTGGGCAACAGAGCAAGACTCCATCTCAAAAAAGAAAAAAAAATGAAAGAAAAAAAAATTTCCCCCTCATTTTAGGAATACGAGGTCTCCAAATCTAAAATTCGTACTCTGAGGAGATTGAATAGCCTTAAATGCTTTCATCATTAAAAAGAAAAGAAAGGAACCTGGTATGCATCCTAAAAATGAAAAATATACCTACCTGTAATCACAGCACATTGGGAGGCTAAAGCAGGAGGATAGCTTGAGGCCAGGAGTTTCAGATCAGCCTGGGCAACATAGCAACACCCCATTTCTTTTGCTTTTTTTTGAGACACAGTCTTGCTCTGTCACTCAGGCTGGAGTGCAGTGGCTCGATCTCGGCTCACTGCAAGCTCTGCCTCCCAGGTTCATGCCATTCTCCTGCCTCAGCCTCCCGAGCAGCTGGGACTACAGGCGTCCGCCACCACCCCTGGCTAATTTTTTGTATTTTTAGTAGAGACAGGGTTTCACCGTGTTAGCCAGGATGGTCTCGATCTCCTGACCTCATGATCCGCCAGCTTTGGCCTCCTAAAGTGCTGGGATTACAGGCGTGAGCCACCGCGCCTGGCTGCAACACCCCATTTCTATTTTAATAAAATAAAATATTGTGAAAAACATTTACAATTTTTAAATTTTAATTTTAAAATTAAACTTATATTTATTCATTTGTGTGTGGGGTTTTTCTTTTTTTTTTTTTGCTTTTTTTTTGAGATGGAGTGTCACTCTGTCACCCAGGCTGGAGTGCAGTGGTGTGATCTCTGCCTCCCGGTTCAAGTGATTCTCCTGCCTTAGCCTCCCAAGTAGCTGGGACTACAGGTACACGCCACCACGCCAGGTTAATTTTTGTATTTTTAGTAGAGACAGGATTTCACTGTGTCTCCAGGCTAGCCTCGAACTCCTGACCTCAGGTGATTCGCCCACCTTGGCCTCCCAAAGTGCTGGGATTACAAGTGTGAGCCACCGTGCCCAGCCCAAAGTTGGTTTTAATAGCAGAAAATCTATCAACATAATTCAATATATTAAATTTAGAAAGAAAAATTATGTATCATATCAACAGATACTGAAAGGAATTTGATTAAATTTCAGTAGCCATTTCCTTAAAAAAGAAAACACTTTAACACAGTAATAGACTGATAATGGAATACCAATTTTCCTAATAAGTTAAACACTAAGATAATTTCAATTAAGTTCAAGAGCTGGGCCAGGTGCAGTGGCTCACACCTGTAATCCCAACACTTTGGAGGCCAAGGTGGGTGGATCACCTGAGGTCAGGAGTCGCGACCAGCCTGGCTGACATAGTGAAATCCTGCCTCTACTAAAAATACAAAAAATTAGCTGGGCATGGTGGTGGGCACCTATAATCCCAGCTACTGGGAAGGCTGAGACAGGAGAATTGCTTGAACCTGGGAGGCGGAGGTTGCAGTGAGCAAAGATCACACCATTGCACTCCAGCCTGGGCGACAGAGCCAGAGTCAGTCTCAAAAAAAAAAAAAAAAGAGCTGGCCACACCTATAATCCAAACATTTTGTGAGGCCAAGGCAGGAGAATTGCTTCAGGCCAAGAGTTGAACACCTCGTCAACATAGCCAGACCTCTCTCTAGATAGATAGATAGACAGATGATAGATAGATAGATAGATAGATAGATAGATAGATAGATAGATAGATAGATAGATAGATAAAGATAGATAGATAGATAGATAGATAGATAGATAGATAGATAGATAGATAGATAGATAGATAATCTGGCTGGGTGTGGAGGCTCACGCCTGTAATCCCAGCACTTTGGGAGGCCGAGGCGGGCGGATCACGAGGACAAGAGATTGAAACCATCCTGGCTAACAAGGTGAAACCCCGTCTCTACTAAAAATACAAAAAATTAGGCGGGTATGGTGGCACGCGCCTGTAGTCCTAGCTATTCAGGAGGCTGAGACAGGAGAATTGCTTGAATCCGAGAGGCAGAGGTTGCAGCGAGCCGAGATCGTGCCACTGCACTCCAGCCTGGGTGACACAGCAAGACTCCATCTCAAAATAAATAAATAAATAATCAAGAACAGTATAAGGGGCTGTATGGTGGCTCATGCCTGTGATCCCAGCACTTTGGGAGGCCAAGGTGGAAGGATCCCTTGAGACCAGCCCAGGCAACAGAGAAAGACCCTGTCTCTATTTTAAAAAATTAAAAACTGGCCGGGCACGGTGGCTCACGCCTGTAATTCCAGCACTTGGGAGGCCAAAGCAGGCACATCAGGAGGTCAGGAGTTCGAGACCAGCCTGGCCAACGTGGTGAAACCCCGTCTCTACTAAAAATACAAAAAGTAGCTAGGCGTGGTGGCAGGCACCTGTAATCCCAGCTACTTGGGAGGCTGAGGCAGGAGAATCGCTTGAACCCAGGAGGCGGAGGTTGCAGTGGGCAAAGATCGCACCATTGCACTCAGCCTGGGCGACAGGGCAAGACTCCATCTCAAAATAAATAAAGTAATTAATTAATTAAATTAAAAACTGTGGGGATATAGACTTACTCTGGTTTTATTTTATTTTTTCTTTTCTTTCTTTTTTTTTTTTTCTGAGATGGAGTCTCGCTCTGTTGCCCAGGCTGGAGTACAGTGGCGTGGTTTCTGTTCTCTGCAACCTCCGCCTCCCGGATTCAAGCGATTCTCTTGCCTCAGCCTCTTGAATGCCTGGAATTACAGGTGCCTGCCACCACCCCCGGCTAATTTTTTGTATTTTTAGTAGAGACAGGGTTTCACCATGTTGGCCAGGCTGGTCTCGAACTCCTGACCTCATGATCCACCCGCCTCTGCCTCCTAAAGCACTGAGACTACAGGAGTGAGCCACTGTGCCCAGCCTACTCTGGTTTTAGTGCATTCAAGAGGAACAAAAAAGGAAGAAAATCACTGGTAAATATACCTCTTTCTGGTTAGAGTGGATGTTTGGAAATTATATATATATTATATAATATATATTATATATATACACAAACACATACATACATGCATACACATATATGCCTTTTTGATTATAGGATAGTATACCAAAACTCAGAAATATTATGGAATTAACAGAATTTAGTAAGGTAGATAAGTAGTAGGTAGAAAAATATTAATTTTATCTTCCAGCAGAAGCACTGTGAAAAATTAGACAACAAGAAAACATTCCATTCAAAATAATGACAATAAGGCCGGGCATGGTGGCTCACACCTGTAATCTCAGCACTTTGGGAGGCTGAGGCAGGAGGATCATCTGAGGTCAAGTTTGAGATCAGCCTGGCCAACATGGTGACACCCCGTCTCTACTGAAAATACAAAAATCAGCCAGCTGTGGTAGTGTAAGCCTGTAATTCCAGCTACTCGAGAGGTCGAAGCAGAAGAATCACTTGAACCCAGGAGGCAGAGATTGCAGTGAGCCAAGATCCTGCCAGTGCTTTCCAGCCTGGGCAACAGAGTGAGGCTCCATCTCAAAAAAAAAAAAAAAGACAATAGCAATAAACATTAAGAAATAAGTGTAATAGGAATGGCACACACAAAGAAGGAATGGCACAGAGCCTGTATGCAGACCACAAACCCTTATTTAACGATGTAAGCCAAGATCCAAAGAAAATGATAGATTCTCAGATGGGAAAACTAAAAAAATAAGAAAAATCAATTAGCTCGAGATAAATATAATGCAATTTCAATTAGAATCCCAAATTTTCATTGTGTATGTGTGTGAGTTGGGTAAATTTATCATAAATGTATAAGAACGAGTAAGTGTCACTAGTTGTTTAAACAAATACTGGATTTGGGCCAGGCGCGGTGGCTCACACCTCTAATCCCAGCACTTCGGGAGACCGAGGCGGGCAGATCACGAGGTCAGGAGATCGAGACCATCTGGCCAACATAGTGAAAACTCGTCTCTACTAAAGATACAAAAAATTAGCTGGGCATGGTGGCACGTGCCTGTAGTTCCAGCTACTCTGGAGGCTGAGGCAGGAGAGTTGCTTGAACCCGGGAGGTGGAGGTTGCAATGAGCCGAGATCCTGTCACTGCACTCCACCCTGGTGACAAAGTGAGACTCCGTCTCTCTCTCTCTCTTTAGGCCAAGGCGGGTGGATCACCTGAGGTCAGGAGTTCAAGACAGCCTGGCCAACATAGCGAAATCCCATCTCTACTAAAAATACAAAAATTAGCCTGGCAGTGGTGGCCCATGCCTGTAATCCCAGCTACTAAGGGGGCTGAGGCAGGAGGATCTCTTAACCAGGGAGGAGGAGGTTGCAGTGAGCAGAGACTGTGCCACTGCACTCCAGCCTGTGCAACAGAGTGAGACTCTGTCTCAAAATAAATAAATAAATAAAAGACTGGAGGCCGGGCACGGTGGCTCACGCCTGTAATCCCAGCACTTTGGGAGGACAAGGCGGGTGAATCACTTTGAGCTCGGGAGTTCAGGACCAGTCTGGGCAACATGGCAAAACCCCGTCTACACTAAAAATACAAAACTTAGCCAGGTGTGGTAGTGCATGCCTGCAATCCCAGCTACTCGAGAGGCTGAGGCAGGAGAATCCCTTGAACCCGGGAGGCAGAGGTTGCAGTAAGCTGAAATCATGCCACTGCACTCCAGACTGGATGACACAGCGAGAGACTGTCTCAATAAATAAAATAAATAATATAAAATAACATAAATAATAAAATTTTAAATAATAAGTAAATAATAAGCAACAGAATGGAGAGGGGGTCCTATTTGCCTTGCCAGATTTTAGAGAACTTAGTATAGGCTAGGCAGGTGCAGTGGCTCACGCCTGTAATCCCAGCACTTTGGGAGGCCAAGGCAGTGGATCACATGAGGTCAGGAGTTCAAGACCAGCCTGACCAACATGGTGAAACCCCATCGCTACTAAAAATACAAAATTAGCCAGGCATGGTGGCACATGCCTGTAATCCCAGCTACTTGGGAGGCTGAGGCAGGAGAATCACTTGAACTCGAGAGGTGGAGGCTGCAGTGAGCTGAGATCACGCTACTGTACTCCAGCCTGGGCAACAAGCGTGAGACTCCGTCAAAAAAAAAAAAAAAGAAACGAGAAAAAAAAAAGAAAACTTACTATATAACTACTGGAATGAGGTCGATGTGACATATGGAGTGGTAGACAAACCAAGGAAAGCAAGTAACAAATACAGGAGATGTTCTCATACAGGAGAATTATTACATGGCCAAAATTAGCATTTCAATTTAATTGGAACACATTAGATATATTTGTTCTTTTGTTCTTTTTGTTATCTTTTTTTTTTTTTTTTTTTTTTTTTGAGACAGAGTTTCACTCTCATTGCCCAGGCTGGAGTGTAATGGTGCGATCTTGGCTCACCGCAACCTCTGCTTCCTAGGTTGAAGTGATTCTCCTGCCTCAGCCTCCCGAGTAGCCGGGATTACAGGCGTATGCCACCACACCTGGCTAATTTTTTTTGCATTTTTAGTAGAGACAGGGTTTCTCCATGTTGATCAGGCTGGTTTCGAACTCCTGAGCTTAGGTGATCCGCCCACCTCAGCCTCCCAAAGTGCTGGGATTACAGGCGTGAGCCACCGTGCCCAGCCCCTATCTCTTTTTTTTTTTTTTTTTTTTTGTTTTCTGAGATGGAGTCTGGCTCTCTCACCCAGGCTAGAGTGCACTGGCGCGATCTTGGCTCACTGCAACATCCACCTCCCGGGTTCAAGCGATTCTCCTGCCTCAGCCTCCCAAGCAGCTGGGATTACAGGCGCCTGTCGCCACATCCAGCTAATTTTTTGTATTTTTAGTAGAGTCAGGGTTTCACCGTGTTCCCCAGGCTGGTCTCAAACTCCTGAGCTCAGGCAATCCACCCGCCTCGGCTTCCCAAAGTGCTAGGATTACAGGCGTGAGCCACCGCACCTGGCCCCTATCTCTTAAAAATATATTTTTTTGCCCAACACACATTTCCAAGTTGCCTTGGGGGAAAAAAAATAAATGAAGCTGGCACAACTGAAAAAATAAAACTGGGGCCTTGGCCAGGCACAGTGGCTCAGGCCTATAATCCCAGCACTTTGGGAAGCTGAGGTGGGAGGATCATTTGAGCCCAGGAGTTTGAGACCAGCCTGAGCAGCATAGTAAGACCCTATCTCTATCAAAAATTTAGGCTGGGCGTGGTGGCTCACGGCTGTAATCGCAGCACTTTGGGAGGCCGAGGTGGGCGGATCACTTGAGGTCAGGAGTTCGAGACCAGTCTGGCTAACACGGTGAAAACCCTTCTCTACTAAAAATACAAAAGTTAGCCAGGCGTAGTGGTGTGCACCTGTAATCCCAGCTACTCAGGTAGCTGAGGCATGAGAATCACATGAACCTGGAAAGTGGAGGTTGCAGTGAGCCGAGATTGCACCACTGCACTCCAGCCTGGGTAAGGAAATGAGACTCTGTCTCCAAAAAAAAAAAAGATACTACAAAGTCAAGAGACAAACAATAGATAGGAACAATGATGCAGAAAGCTCATACCAAAATTGTCAAGGAGGCCCGGCGAGGTGGCTCACGCCTGTAATCCCAACACTTTGGAAGGCCAAGGCAGGTGGATCACCTGAGGTCAGGTGTTTGAGACCAGCCTGGCCAACATGGCACAACCCTGTCTCTACCAAAAATACAAAAATTAACCGGGTGTGCTGGCGGGCGCCTGTAATCCCTGCTACTCGAGAGGCTGAGGTGGGAGAATCGCTTGAACCCAGATGGTGGAGGTTGCAGTGAGCCGAGATTAAACCGCTGCACTCCAGCCTGGGCAGCAGAGCAAGACTCTGTCTCAAAAATAAATAAGTACATAAATAAATAATTAAGTTCATAAAGAAATAAAATTTAAAATAAATTAGAGCTCTGCCAGGGGAAGTACTGACATATGATATTTATTGAGTGGGAAAAGTAAGATGCATGAAAGTGTGTATGGTATGACCCAATTTTAGTATAACAATGACCAAAACCCGGTGATCCTTTTCTATATGATGAGGGGGGTGTGTGTGTGTGTGCACGTGCATGTGTGTATATTATGCATTCATGATAAAATTGTGTATAGGTGGATTCATGTGTAATAAAGCTATTTTTTAAGACAAATATGAAGACCAATTCATTGCAAAAAGAAAAAAGGCCCCGATAAGAAAATAAAAATTAGCTATAAGCCCCTCCCCTCCCCCATATACTACAAGAAACATCATATATATTTTTTTCTAACCTTATGTGTGTGTTTACTTTTTTATTTATTTATTTGAGACGGAGTTTCGCTCTTGTTGCCTAGGCTGGAGTGCAGTGGCACAATCTCAGCTCACTGCACCCTCCGCCTCCTGGGTTCAAACGATTCTCCTGCCTCAGCCTCCCAAGTAGCTGAGACTACAGGCATCTGCCACCAGGCCCGGCTAATTTTTTGTATTTTTAGTAGAGACAGGGTTTCACCATGTTGGCCAGACTAGTCTCGAACTCCTGACCTCAGGTAATCCTCCCACCTCAGCCTCCCAAAGCACTGGGATTACAGGCAAGAGCCACCACGCCCGGCCTGTCTGTTTACTTTGCACAAAATTAGGATCTTATAGTTCATATTGCTTTTTTTTTTTTTTTTTTTTTTTTTGAGATGGAGTTTTGCTCTTGTTGCCCAGGCTGGAGTGCAATGGCACACTCTCAGCTCACTGCAACCTCCGCCTCCCGGGCTCAAGCGATTTTCCTACCTCAGCCTCCCAAGTGGCTGGGATAACAGGTGGGCACCACCACACCCGGCTAATTTTGTATTTTTTTTTTTAGTTGAGACAGGGTTTCACCATGTTGGCCAGGCTGGTCTTGAACTCCCGAC
This sequence comes from Gorilla gorilla gorilla, assembly GCF_029281585.2. Taxonomy (NCBI): domain Eukaryota; kingdom Metazoa; phylum Chordata; class Mammalia; order Primates; family Hominidae; genus Gorilla; species Gorilla gorilla. Next base: position 22,803,554 of record NC_073243.2, on the reverse strand, counting down.
TTCAGGTGATCTGCCCGCCTCAGCCTCCCAAGGTGCTGGGATTACAGGCGTGAGCCACCATGCCCGGCTCATACTGCTTTGACATTCATGTTTCTTCTAGTCAACTTTTCTCATCTGTCTCTGAGCATTTGCTGATGCTCTTTTCTCTCCAAATCACCCCTCCTTTAAGCTCCCATTCAAATGCTACCTCCTCTGAGAAAGCTTCCCTTTAACGTGCCTGACAGACAGCGGTTGACGGCTCTGAATTTTATCATCACAGGCTCTCTCCCTTTCCTTGAAGCATGTTTAGGTCTACCCTGCATGAGAGTTTCTGGTGTGCTCCTCACCTCTCCTGTTAAACTGGGGAGCTCCTTGGGGGGCAGGATCTCTGCCTCTTTCATAACTGTGTCCTCACAGTGCCTAGAATGCACACAGTAGGCACTTCATAAGCATCACTGTACAAAAGGGACGTAGGCTTCCTGTCTCTCTTGTATGGAGTTATCCCAAGATAGTGCGCACTAAATTAGTCAAGGCAAAGGGGGTAGATGCTTGGACACTGGAAGGAAGAGATCAAAGCTGGGGAGCGGCCTCCAAGGCCTGGGGGATCCCCTTGGGACCACCCAGATCCACCCTCCACTCCTTCCCTGGGCTCTTCCAACTGCTCAGAAAGGAACAACCCACACACAGGGCTCTGTGTATGATATATATTTATATATATAATTGCTCTCATTTTATTTTACTTAATCCTCTTTTTACAGTAGATCTGACACAGGCATTAAATAACTGCAGAGAGAGACCATGGTAGGGCGGGTGCAGGAAAACATGGGGGCCCGAAGGGAAGAAACACAGATCCAGCTAGAGAAAAAGGGAAGGGTCCACCTGTGGGTGGAGTGTGGAGGCTGCAGCATTAAAAAAAGAAAAAGCAGGTTAGAGAGGATGAGGAAGTGAAGGGATGCTGGAGGACAAAGGGTTAAAATGCCTCTACAGCTACAGAATATTCAGAGCAGGAGGCAGGAGGCCCCTCATTTGACATTCTATGGGCATTATGGGTTTTTTGTTTTTGTTTTTGTTTTTTTTTTAAAGGCAAAGGGGTCTGAAGAGATGGAGCCAAGACATTCAGAGGCTAGATTTGGAATTTTCAGGCTGGCATGCAGAGGAAAAGGAAGGAGTTAGTGATTAGTTGATAACTTGCTAAAAGAAGCCAGAGAAAGGATGGTGGGGGCAGATCTGGGCTCAGGGGAAGGAGGTGGAATAGTCCCAAAGCCAGCCGATGTTTCCAAGGTGGCCACTGGGGACGGAGCCAGAATGGCCGCCCCTCCCCCAGAGCTCCCTGGGAAGTGGAACTTGAAGGATATTCTGGGAAGGCGAATGGGGGAAGGGAGCCATCCATAAAAACAAAGTGGATATTCAGCCTAGGTCAACCCCGCCCCTCTGGGTAGCAGCTATTTGGGTGACAGAACGGCCTAGGAAGAAACTGAAGGCCAGGCGCGGTGGCTCACGCCTGTAATCCCAACACTTTGGGAGGCCAAGGCAGGTGGATCACCTGAGGTCGGGAGTTTGAGACCAGCCTGACTAACAAGGAGAAACCCCCATCTCTACTAAAAAATGCAAAAAAAAAAAAAAAGAAAAGAAAAGAAATTAGCCAGGCATGGTGGCACATGCCTGTAATCCCAGCTACTCGGGAGCCTGAGGCAGGAGAATCGCTTGAACCCGGGATGCGGAAGTTGCAGTGAGCTGAGATTGCACCATTGCACTCCAGCCTGGGCAACAAGAGGGAAACTCCATCTCAAAAAAAAAAAAAAAAAAGAAAGAAACTGCTGAAGTCAGGGGCTGCTAGAGGATTTTCAGGAAGGGTCAACACAGGCCTCACTTCAAGTCCCTCATTTCCCAGCTCACAGAGTCACCAGAGGGTGAGAAGCAGAACGTGCCAGCAAAGAGGGAAAAGGCCACAGAACCACCTTGTCCTCAATTACAAAGGGGTGCATTTCAGAGGAGGGAATAGGGATGGAGAGGAGGAGAAGACCTGCCCAGGAGCCAGATAAATTCAAAGTCACCAAGATGGCGACTGTGTAGACAGGGAGAAAGTATGAGAGATCAAGGGACAGTGGCTAGAGCTTAGGAATGGAAGGAGGGAGTGCCACATTCATCTCTGGAAGGAAAGGGGTCAAATGAGACGCGTGTGCACGTTTGTGTGTGTGTGTGGCGGGGGGTGTAGGTGGGTGGGTGGGTCAGTGGGCACTTCCTATAACTCTCAGGGGATATGCAGGCAGGAGAGTGGATAGCTCTCACAGCTAAACCAGAACTAGAAAGGCTCCTAACTCCTCTGTGGCCATCTTAGCCCAGCTCCCTCTCTGACTGATCTGAGGTTGGGAGAAGTTGGTGGGAAAGGTGAGTGACAGGGAACCGCAATGGACTTCAGGCTGGGTTGAGAAGTCAAGGAAAAGGGTGTGAGGCTCAGACAAGTCATAGCTCTGTTATCAAAAATACCTTTGGGGTGGGTGAGGGAGGGATCAGGCAGGGTCAGGGACATTCCAGGAGCATCCACAGGAGAGAGATGGGGTGGGAGGAAGGGGCCTCAGGTTTTGTTGATGCGGAGTTTGAAGGCCACACGGCCGGCGAACTTGTCTCGCTCATCGTCTGTGGCGATGTTGGCGGCATTGATGCGACATTCTACATTCACCTCCACATTGGGGGTCACATTCAGGAACTTCACAGCCACCAGGGGCTGTGTGTAGTTCACCTGGGCCGGAGGAGCAGTGCAGGGTCTAGGCCTGGGGCAACGCGGCCTCCTTCCCTAGCTCACCACCCGCACCCGCCATCAGCCCGGGCCTCCCCTGGGACTTACGTGGAACTTTTTGCCATAGTAGGGGAAGTACATGAGGTCGATGTTGCCGTTGGCGGGGAACGTGACGAAGTTGCCGAGATTCTCAGCATCTTCATCTCGCTGTGGGGGTGCAGGAAGATAGGGGGTGAGCCAGTTAGGGATGGCAGGCACCCAGGAGCTCACCAGACTTCCATTTGTTCTTTTGTTCTTCCTTCGCCCCAATTATTCCTGTCTCAAGTCTGCCTCCCTGGAGCTGTGAGTCTGTGTGTGTGTGTCTGCATGTGCGTGTGTAGATGAGGGGATGGTCTGTCCCTGTCATCATTCTAGGAACTCCTGAAGGCTGCTAATGGCACGAAAGCCTCCTACTCCACTCCTACCCCAAGTTCTTACCCCATCCTCAGGAATCAGTTTCTGGAGCAGAGCCAAGAAAGAAGAGATATATGATTAAGGGTTGAATAGGAAGCAAGGAAGGGGATGTGGAGGGAGCAGCAAGTTTCTAGAAAGGACAGACGGGGGGGGGAAGGGGGGAAGGGGGGAACAGGGTCCCAAGGACAACGAAGTGGTGGCAGACGGTGCTAACAGATCAGCAGCTACCAGACACCTAGAAGGAACTGACGGGTGGGGGCCATATGGGAGGGAGAGCGAAAGATACGGACAATCTGGGAATGAAGGAGAAGGTGGAAGCGTTAGGGAGAGAAGCCAGAGGCCAGGGCGTTGGTGGAGGAGGGCGTGTGTCTGGGCCCTAGGAGAGCAGGCCTCTGCATCCCAGAGAGAAGCAAGAGGAGTGCGGGGCCCTCGGAGTTCAAGCTACAGTGGAGCCCAAAAGCCCACTCTTACCCCCTTGTTTCTATGGTGATGGGGCCTCTAGGAGCAAAGAAGATAGGGAGAGACAGGTGAATTACACAGAAACCATGAAGGACACTCAGGTGAGCCACTCAGGTGAGCAGGCAGACAAGGCCCAACGAACTCACCTTCCCAGCACAGGTAACATTCATGCTCTGGTTTGCTCCTGCATAGAAGTTGATGACCTGGAGTGAGGGTGGAAGGTGAAGAGAGTCAGAGGAAGAAGTTGTCGAAGATGGGCATCCAGACCAAGCTAAGCCAGGGACTGTAGTCCCAACTACTAGGGAGGTTGAGGCGGGAGGATAGCTTAATTCCAGGAGTTCAAGGCCAGCCTGGGCAACATAGCAAGACCCTGTCTAAAAAAAAAAACAAAAGGCATCCAGCCTTCTAACTGCAGAGCTTAGCCTCCAAGGGTCCCACCTCTCTTTTTCTCTCAGCTACACAAACATCCAAGTCTTTCTCATGCCCATTAGCCCCAGTGAAAGGATGCAATTGTCTGCAGGTGGTGTCCCCAGATCCTTCCTCCATTCACCCTGGGGACCAAGGTCATAGATACCCGGTTCATCTTGATGAAGACACAGGGCTGCCCAGTGCTGTAACCATAGTGGGTGGAGTCCCCAATGCCGGAGCAGTTGCCCAGCTGGGTCCGGTTGAATTGGCAGGCACGTTTGGGGTAGTTGAGGACTCCATTATCTGGCTGTTCGTAATAGCGCCCAGGGCGGCAGACATCATTCTTTTGGGCTTGGATAGAGTCGTTGTAAGCTAAAGAGGTGGGAGGGAGAGAGTCAGGGGCCAGATGTTCCACTTCCAAGGTCCCCAGTCCCCTGCCCGAAGTCTTGAACTGACACATAACCAGGCCCACACTCACGCTCCAAGAACTTGTTGAGCTTCTGAACATGCTGGTCCCAGCTTTCAGTGTCACTGACATTGACAATGACATCAAGGTTCTCAGTCTTGGGGCGAATCATCAAGCCTACAGCCAACAAAGGCAGAAGTTGGGGGTATCTATAAGATGAGGGACTGCACACAGAGAGAAGAAAATGGACACAGGGAACACCAGGGTGGGGACAGCGGTGAATATCTGAGATCGTCTTCATGGGAGGGTGATCTCCTGTGGCTATCTGCCACATGCCCAAATCACACAGCTCCCAACTGCAGTAAATGGGAAGGTGGACAGATTTCAAGAACTTCCAAGCACGTGGGGATTGGGTCATCAAAATCAAACTCCTGGAAGAACTATGAGTTCCTTCTGGAGGTTTGGGGGCACAAGAGCAGTTAGAGTAGCTGGCAGGGGGAGCCTCCACACTCACCCGGTGTGGCCAGTCGGTCCTGGTACTTGGGGGTATGGTCGGAGACAGTCTGCAGCATCACCCACATGGTGAGGGTGAACATGGCGGTGAGGAACCCATAAAAAACGAGGTAGAAGAGGAGGATAAAGGCTAGGGAGGAGGAAACAGGGTCAGCAGGGCCCAAGGTACCCACCATAACCTCACCTATCCCCACACACCCCTCTACCCACTCTGAAGTTCTGCACTGGGACTGATCACAGAGCCACAGGGATGTCTTAGAGCCTTCCTCTGGGAGCAAAATGAGACAAAGTGGAAACAGGCAGTTGTGTCTGGCTTCTAGCCATGGCTCCCAGCCCCCTCCTGGTCCTAGGGCACAGTGAAGCCCGACCTTGTGGAGGTCTGTTATTTTGCCTCCAATTACATTTCCAACTTCTCAACCATGCATAGTCCTGACAAGGCACACATCTGTTACCTCTGCATTCGTACTCATGCTTAAAGCTGTGCTAGCATGGTGCCTTTTAAAGCGGGTACTGGTCACCATTCACAAGCAAACCCTCAAACCACCCCGCAGAGACTGGACCCTCAGATTTGAATAGCAACATCTCTCTCCTGGTGCCCTTCAGAAGCCAAACTTTGAACACAGTTCCTGAAATGAAAGACCTAACACTAGCCTAGCTACAAATCTCTCAGAGACGGCTTGTTAGAACCTTCAACAGTCACCCCACCCTCAGTTCACACCCAGCACCCTGGGCAGAGGCAGGGAGGAAAGGCAGAATCTCCCACAGCCTTTCCTTGGTGGGATCTCTCCATGGCTCCCCTCCCCTGAAGTAAGGACCCAAGGGCCGGCTGTTCCCACCACCCTGGACTCCCAATCCTTCCATCTCAGAGGACACTTCTTCCATGAAGTCCTCTGGCTCTCCCAAGCATTGCTGGATTCTTCCCATCCCAGGGGCTGGAGTTTGAGTTCCCTGAGGGAATGGATTGCATGGGACCCACTTCGTGTAGGCCCCTGAATGGGTGGACTGATGGGGACAGTGCCCAGTGTGGAAAGATTGTAAATCGTGTCACACAGTGTCCTCTGTCCCCTGTGTCTCAACGTCCCAGCTTGACCATCCCTCTTGGAAGAATTCCACCCCTCACCTGCACCTGTGCCGGTCACCAGACCCCTCCACCCCCCCAACCCCCGACCACTACAACTCCCTGAGTCCTGCCATGGTCAGCCTGGGGAGGCTTCCAAGTCATCCGACTGTCACAGGCACCTGGCTGGCTGATGCACACAAATCACCACAGTGACCACTCCTCCCTCCGTCACCGACATGGGAGCAAAACCTGCAGCCTCGGTAAAACTCATACCATCAGCAGCCCCCCAACCCACAAAGCAGTCCCAGAAGGCTCCCAAGGCCAGGCGGTGGGATACAGACAACTTCCGCCGTGAAGAACCCCCCTAACACACCCCCCAAGACCCGCCCCCTCATGAACGTTCCCAGGGTCCAGGGGGTGGGCACGAGCTAAAAATAGACGGGGCTGCGGAGCTAGTGAGAGCCGGAGGGAGGGAAGGGGCGCTCTTTGGAGGTGGGGGACGCCCGTGTGGAGCGGACAGGCCCCGAGAGGGAGTGTGAGCGCCGCGGCGCGGACACGCAGGCGGAGCTGGCGACCCCCCGCCCGAGGGGGCTCCGCGGGGGGCGGGAAGGCGGCTGTGACCTACTTTCTCCGCCTCCGCACGGCCAGCCGGGGAGATTAGACTGGCGATTCGGCCCCCTCCCAGCCCAGAGCCCGGCAGGGAGGCTGGACGCCGGGGACCCGGGAGGGGAGCTGGGGCCGCGTCGGCGGGACCCTGCGCCCCTGAGGCGTCGCCCCGCGGCTTCCCCCCGCCCCTTGCGTGCCGGCCCTGCGTACCCCAGCTGGTCCCGGTGCGGCCCATAAACTGGTGCGTCCTCGGGTTCCACACGAACTCCTTCCACTCCTCAACCACCTGCCCGCAGCTCTTCTTCTCTTTCTGGATGACCATCTTGGCGGCGCGGGGCGAGTCCGGGCGCGGGGCGGGGGGTTGCGGAGAAGCGGGGGCGCCGCGCGCTGAAGCCCTCCACACACCCAAAAGCACGGGAAGCGAAGGCGGCGGGGGCAAAGGAGACCCCTCTCAGATATGCAGCTGCTGCAGATTCCGGGGTGCACGGCCACGCGCTGCGGGGTGCTGGCAGCGCGGCGGGAGATGCACCGATCCTAGGCCCCCCAACTGCGATGAAAAGGGGTGCTGTCAGAGCAGGGGAGAATAACAAGAGGAAGGGGTATGAATGCAGCTTCACCCCCCCCAAACCGTCTAGAAACAAAACGAAATGGGGTGCAAAAACAGACGGCTACAAAAACCGAGCAGAACGCAGAAAAAAAGCGGGGTACAAAAAGGCAGAGAGAGGTGGGGGAGGGGGCCGCCCCGAAATCCAAGACGCAAAGAAGCTGTGGAACGAAGCTCAAGGCTCGCTCCGCCAAGCGGAGACCACTGCACCGGTGGTGGCTCAGCCGCGGGGGTGGGGCGGGGACGCGCAGCTGGGGGACAGCCAGGGATGGGGGGCCCCCCAGGCGGAGGCTCCGCTCCTCAGCAGTGCGGGGCCCGCGGTCGCCGAGCGCGGTCTTTATACTCTGCGGCTCTGGGGGTGCCCGCCCCCTTCCCACCCCCAGAAGCTCCGCCTCCTCGCCACTGGCCCAGGCGACCTCATACATATGTAAATATGGAGAGGTTGGGCCCGCCCCCCTGACTCCTCTTAGGGACCTAGCTGTCTCTCCATTACCCCCACCCCAGGTACTAGACTGGGACAGGGTGGGAGGAAGAGATAGAGGGCGTGTCCGGGCGGAGTAGAGGGAAAGATAACCCCACAGAAACACAACGGCAGAGAGAGAAGTCGATATATACTCAAAGGTGGGGGCCCCAGGCAGGGAGTTAGAAAGAGACTAAGATACAGATGCGGCGGAAGAGTCCGGGAGCAGATGGGGCAGAATGTCAGAGGAATAAAGAGCTAGAGATCAAGAAAGAGAGCGAAGAGACCAGCCGGGAGGCTGGCCGAGCCAGGAGGGAAGCTAGGACAGGCCACGCAGAGATGGATAAAGGCCACCCCCAGAGGGACGTTCCCCTGTTGGGAGCCGCTACCAGTCCCCCAGACGCCTCCTTCTCCAATCTCACAGCCCCTGTCCACACCACCTGGCTCTGTCCACGTGCAGAGGCTTCCCCATCTTCCCATCACGTCTCCCTGAAGCCCTCTCAACACCACATTCCCAGTCCCCAGCACTGCCCTGAGATCCCAGCCCTGCAGCCAGGTCTACTTCGGTTCTCTGCCTCCTGGCACCCCCACCCCCACGTCTGAACTCACCTCTTTATGTGTCTACTTGGGTCAACAAACATTTATTGAGCACCTCTATAGACTGTGTGCTGTAGCCCTGGCGAGGCCAGAGAGGTTACACTGAAGCCACATCTCTCACGGGGCTCACAGTCTAGGGCCGGAGTACACTTGCTCTAAATACCACATGTTAAGAATCATTATCTCAAGCCGGGCACGGTGGCTTATGCCTGTAATCCCAGCATTTTGGGAGGCCGAGGCGGGCAGATCACGAGGTCAGGAGTTCAAGACCAGCCTGGCCAACATGGTGAAACTGCGTCTCTACTAAAACTAAAAAAATTAGCCGGGTGCGGTGGTGGGAACCTGTAACCCCAGCTACTCAGGAGGCTGAGGCAAGAGAATTGCTTGAACCTGGGAGGTGGACGTTGCAGTGAGCCGAGATTGTGTCACTGCACTCCAGCCTGGACAAAAGCAAAACTCCATCTCAAAAAAATGGTATGCATTGAATGAATGAATGAATGGGAGTTGGGGCTGGCCTCTGAAGGGTAGGTAGTCTTCCAGGACAAAGGAATGAAAGGCACACAGGTGTGAAGTCAGGAGTAAGCACAGTCTACCCCATGAGTGGCTGGCTTGGCTCCAGGGGAGAACTAGTCGGAGACTAGTGGGAAAGGAGGTTGGGGACACAGCATGGGTGTGGATTGCGGAGTACCCTGCAGGTTAGACTGAAGAATCAGGACTCTATCCTACAGGCTAATAAGAAGCCACCGAAGAACTTTCAGCTGAGGAGTGGCCTAATTAAAGCTGTATTTTGAGAAAATTAATCCCGAATATGCTGCAGAATAGACTGAAGCATGGCCAGCTGCTTAATTGTCAGGATCCAGTGCAAAACGGAAATGCAGGGACCCTTGTTCAAAACCTAGGGGAAAAAATGCCCTTAGAGGCACTAAAATATAAACTTTTTTTTTTTTTTTTTTGGAGACAGAGTCTCACTGTGTCTCCAGGCTGGAGTGTAGTGGCATGATATCTGCTCACTGCAGCCTCTGCCTCCAGGGTTCAAGCGGTTCCTCCCTCAGTCTCCCGGGTAGCTGGGACTACCACCACGCCCGGCTGATTTCTGTATTTTTTTGTAGAGATGGGATTTCACCATGTTGGCCAGGCTAGTTTTGAGCTCCTGACCTCAAATGATCCACCTACCTTGGCCTCGCAAAGTGCTGGGATTACAGGTGTGAACAACCGCACCCAGCCTAAACTATTTTCCTTTCATCCATAGTTCTTTCAGCTTCTCATGGTTTTTTGTTTTAGAGACAGGGTCTTGCTATGTCACCCAGACTGGAGTGCAGTGACATGATCTTGGCTCACTGCAACCTCCACTTCCCAGGTTCAAGCAATTCTTCTGTCTCAGCCTCTTGAGTAGCTGGGATTACAGGCACAGGCCACCATGCCCGGCTAATTTTTGTATTTTTACTAGAGACAGGGTTTTGCCATGTTGGCCAGGCTGGTGTGGAACTCCTGGACTCCTGGACTCAAGAGATCCACCCACATCAGCCTCCCAAAGTGCTGAAATCACAAGTGTGAGCCACCGTACCCAGCATGTCCATGAACGACCTTCCAGTCTCAGCCTCCAGGTAGCTGGGGCCGCAGGCACACATCACCACGCCTGGCTTTCTCATGGTGTTTTCTTCGTTGCTATTTAATGTTTACATGTTTTTTTTTTCTTTTTTTGAGACGGAGTCTCACTCTGTCGCCCAGGCTGGAGTGCAATGGCGCGATCTTGGCTCGCTGCAACCTCCACCTCCCGGGTTCAAGCGATTCTCCTGCCTCAGCCTCCTGAGTAGCTGGGATTACAGGCGTGCACAACCACGCCTGGCTAATTTTTGTATTTTTAGTAGAGATGGGATTTCACCATGTTGGTCAGTCTGGTCTGGAACTCCTGACCTCGTGATCTGCCCACCTCAGCCTCCCAAAATGCTGGGATTATAGGCGTGAGCCACTGCACCCGGTCTCTTTCTCTTTCTTTTTTAGAGATGGGGGGGTCTCTTAAAAAACAAAGATGGAGGTCTCTGTGTTGACGAGGCTGGTCTCAAACTCCTGGCCTCAAGCAATCCTGCCATCTTGGCCTGCCAAAGTGCTAGGATTGCAGGTGTGAGCCCCGCCTAACATTTTTCTATCTTCAGCTTCCTGATAAGGAAGGAAGGACTGAAAGGAAAAGGAACTATGGGTTACCTCAGCCTTCCCTTTCCTTCTGTGTCATTGTTGCCAGCGTAAGTGGCCAAAACAGGGACATGACTAAGAAAAGATCTGGTAAGATATGGTGATCATCCATGCCTCCTACAATGCCATTGCTTCCTTTCCATGTTCATAGCCAAGTTCTGCTTCCAGTGGAGAGTGTGGTCTCTCAGCTGTCAGCATTCCCACTTACTCTTTTTTTTTTTTTTTTTTTTTTGAGATAGTCTCTTATTCTGTCACCTAGGCTGGAGTGCAGTGGCGTGATCATGGCGATCCAATCCTCCCAGCTCAGCCTCCTAAGTAGCTGGGAGTAGCCCGGTGGCTACTAGTCTCACCGGGCTAAATGCCTATCTACTAGTCCACCTGGCTAAAATGCCTGGCTAATTTTTAAAGAAGTTTTTCATAGAGATGGGGTCTCGCCATATTGCCAAGGCTTGTGTTGAACTCCTGGGCTCAAGGGATCCTCCCGCCTGGGTCTCTCAAAGTGCTGGGATTACAGGCAGGAGCCATTGTTTTTGAGGTTCCTTGCAGAGGGAGCTTTTCCATGTTCACGTCCAATTCAGCAGCTGGCCGGGCTCAGCCTCACATATTCAGTTGCAGACATAATGTGCTTACCTTATACTCATCTGGAGTCTGGCTGAACTCCCACACGTTGTAGGTTCCCCAGAATTCTGTGCCCATGTTGCATCTGGAACGCTGTGTGAATGGGACGTATCTCCTCTGCTCACACGCATGCGCCAATGCTCCACTGGATGTTACTTACAAAGCACAAATTCAAAGATAGAACTATGAAGAATTTCAAGACGGCGATGGCATTCAGCTCCATGAATGTTTGGGAGGAAAAAAAAGCAACAGCAGAGTTTTAAACCAAACAACTATGAGCATGGGCCTTGCGCCACTGTGCAGGTCGCACGTCAGGAGGCTGGCCTTGGACTGGAGGGAGTGGGTTTGAGGATGTGGATGGCAGTTTGGATGTGAGGTGTTGAGAACTTGGGCTAAGGATTTAAGGTGACAGTTGAAAGGAGAAGAAAAACTTCTCCAAGGAAAACCGGCAAGATTTGAAGAAAGATTAAAAGAGGTGGAGATAATGATTCTTTTTTTTTTTTTCTTGAGACAGAATCTCGCTCTGTTGCCCAGGCTGGAGCACAATGACATGATCTTGGCTTACTGCAACCTCCGTCTCCTGGGTTCAAGCGATTCTCCTGCCTCAGCCTCCTGAGTAGCTGGGATTACAGGCTCCCACCACTGCACCCGGCTAATTTTTGTAGTTTTAGTAGAGACGCAATTTCACCATGTTGGCCAGGCTGATTTTAACTCTTGGCCTCAGGTGACCCACCCACCTTGGCCTCCCAAAGTGCTGGGATTGTAGACATGAGCCACCATGCCTGGCCCACTCAATGCATATCTAAACAGCATTCGCTTAGAGTCAGGTGCTATTACTATTCTGGTCCCTGTGTTCCTGGGGCTGCCACTCCAGTAGACAATTAACAAAAGCAAACAAATACAACGTTTATATTATTATTATTATTATTATTATTTTGAGATAGAGTCTTGTTCTATCGCGCAGGCTGGAGGGCAGTGGTACAATCTTGGCTCACTGCAACCTTATCTCCCGGGTTCAAGCAATTTTCCTGCCTCAGCCCCCCGAGTAACCGGGATTACAGGCATGCACCACCATGCCTAGCTAATTTTTGTGTTTTAGTAGAGACCAGTTTCACCATGTTGGCCAGGCTGGTCTCCAACTCATGACCTCAAGTGATCTGCCTGCCTCGGCTTCCCAAAGTGCTGGGATTACAGGTATGAGCCACCGCACCCAGCCTAATAATGTTAATATTATGCAGGAAAAAGAACAGGCTAAGCTACCAGAGAGTGCCTGGATGGTCAGGAATGGCCTTACTGAGAAAGCAACTTTTTTGTTTTGTTTTGTTTTTTATACGGAGTCTCTGTCGTCCAGGCTGGAGTGCAATGGCGTGATCTCGGCTCACTCCAACCTTCGCCTCCTGGGTTCAAGTGCTTCTCCTGCCTCAGCCTCCCAAGAGGCTGGGATCACAGGCGTGCGCCACCATGCCCAGCTAATTTTTGTATTTTAGTAGAGACGGTTTTTCACCATATTGGTCAGGCTGGTCTCGAACTCCTGACCTCAGGTGATCCACCTGCCTCAGCCTCCCATAGTGCTGGGATTACAGGCATGAGCCACCGCACCCAGCCACAACTTTTTTTTTTTGAGACAATCTCTGTCTGCTGCCCAGGCTGGAGTACGGTGGTACAACTGTGGCTTACTGCAGCCTTGAACTCCTGTGACAGAAATGACTGTTCATGTAAGACTCACACACCCAAAAGGAGGTCTGAGGAGAGGTAAGGGAAGAGATTTCCAGGAAGAAGGAAGTGAAAGTACAAAGGCTGGGCTTTAATGAGCAAAGACAAGATGAATACAGCAAGAGATTGAAGACCTAGGCAGGGGCCAAACCATAAAGGGTCCTTGTAGACCCTAGAGAATGGTTGGATATTTTTGACCTCATATCTCATCTAGTGGATGTGGTTTGGATTTTAATCCAACCACCATGAAAACAATTCTGTGGTTTCAGGAAGGAGAGTGACATAATCACATTTAATGAAAATTGGCCGGGCCCGGGAGCTCATGCCTATAATACCAGCACTTTGGGAGGGCCAGGCGGGCAGATCATTTGAGGTCAGGAGTTCAAGACTAGACTGGCCAACATGGTGAAACCCCATCTCTACTAAAAATACAAAAATTATCACGCCTGTAATCCCAGCACTTTGGGAGGCCTAGCCGGGCGGATCACTTGAGGTTAGGAGTTCCAGACCAGCCTGGCCAACATGTGAAACCCTGTCTCTACTAAAAATACAAAACTAGCTGCGCAGCCGGGTGCAGTTGCTCACGTCTGTGATCCCAGCACTTTGGGAGGCCGAGGCGGGAGGATCATGTGGTCAGGAGTTCAAGACCAGCCTGACCAACACAGTGAAACCCCATCTCTACTAAAAATACAAAACATTAGCCAGGCATGGTGGTGGGCACTTGTAATCCCAGCTAATAGGGAGGCTAAGATAGGAGAATCACTTGAACTCAGGAGGCAGAGGTTGCAGTGAGCCGAGATTGCGCCCTTTACACTCCAGCCTTGGCAACACTGCGAGACTGTCTCAAAAAGAAAAAAGACCAGGCATGGTGGCTTATGCCTATAATCCCAGCACTTTGGGAAGCCGAGGAGGGTGGATCACCTGAGGTCGGGAGTTTGAGACCAGCCTGACCAACATGGAGAAACCCCGTCTCTACTAAAAGTACAAAACTAGCCGGGCGTGGTGGCACATGCCTGTAATCCCAGCTACTAGGGAGGCTGAGACAGGAGAATCACTTGAACCTGGGAGGCAGAGGTTGCAGTGAGCTGAGATTGTGCCATTGCACTCCAGCCTGGGCAACAAGAGTGAAACTCCGTCTGAAAAAAAAAAAAGGGCTGGGCGCGGTGGCTCACGCCTGTAATCCCAGCACTTTGGGAGGCCGAGGCAGGCGGATCACGAGGTCAGGAGATCGAGAACACGGTGAAACCCCGTCACTACTAAAAATACAAAAAATTAGCTGGGCGCGGTGGTGGGTGCCTGTAGTCCCAGCTACTCGGGAGGCTGAGGCAGGAAACCCGGGAGGTAGAGCTTGCAGTGAGCTGAGATCACACCACTGCACTCCAGCCTGGGCAACAGAATAAGACTTCCTCTCAAAAAAAAAAAAAAAAAAAAAATTGGGCCGGGCGCGGTGGTTCACTCCTGTAATCCCAGCACTTTGGGAAACTGAGGCGGGTGGATCACCTGAAATCAGAACGTCAAGACCAGCCTGCCGGGCGCGGTGGCTCACACCTATAATCCCAGCACTTTGGGAGACTGAGGCAGGTGGATCACTTGAGGTCGGAGTTCAAGACCAGCCTGACCAACGTGGAGACACACCGTCTGTACTAAAAATACAAAATCAGCCCGGGTGGTGGCGCATACCTGTAATCCCAGCTACTCGGGAGGCTGAGGCAGGACAATCGCTTGAACCCAGGAGGCAGAGGTTGCGGTGAGCCGAGATTGCGCCATTACACTCCAGCATGCAAAAAGAGCGAAATTCCGTCTCAAAAAATAAAAATAAATAAATAAAAATAAAAAGTTCAAGACCAGCTTGGTCAACGTAGTGAAACCCTGTCTCTACTAAATATACAAAAAAGATTATCAGGTGCCGGTAATCCCAGCTACTCAAGAGGCCAAGGCAGGAGAATCACCTGAACCCTGGAGGTGGAGGTTGCAGTGAGTCGAGATCGCACCATTGCACTCCAGCGTGGGTGACAGAGCGAGACTCCGTCTCAAAAAAAAGAAAACTCTTGTGTGTGTTTTATCTCTTCAACTAGACTCTAAGCGCTCTAAGCTCTTTGAGAACAGGCCTTTGTCTTAGACTATTTATACTGTCTTCAAACTCAAGAAACCCATAGAGCTACCAAAGATAGTGCCTGGTTGAATTGGCATGAACATGGAAAGGCTCCTTCTGCAAGGGACCTCAGAGGCAACTTGCTCTTTCCTTCCTCAGGCAAGCAGCACTGAAGTGATACAGCCTCTGTTTGTAAAGATGATACCTGGTCCTATCCTCAAAACGTAAAGCTTAGCAAACACAGCCAGGGGTGGCCTCCGGATTCCCGGCTCAGTCTCTACCCTTGTACCCCATGTTCACTTGGAAAGAAAGAAATGTCTTCTCTGCACTGTAGGGGGTTTATGGAGTAAGGATGAGATACCTGTTGCTCCCTTTCCTTGCTGTCTTCTCCTGCAAGTTTGGAGGAGAGAACGGAGGAGGGGGGAGGAGCCCCAGCATTAAGCGCAACATTGGTGTTCTGAGGGAAACACGCTGAGAGAGGGGAGATCTGAAAAATTTCGGGGAGAAGAGCTGTTACAAACCTCCAGCCTCTTCCTGGAGCCCACCTTTCCAACCAGCATCTCCAGAAAGAAACCAGGGCATGAAAGCCTTCACACCCCCTCTTTCATATCTAGACCTTGTCCTGGTGTGTCCGGAATTGGTGGGTTTTTGGTCTCACTAACTTCAAGAATGAAGCCACAGACCCTCGCAGTTGAGTGTCACAGTTCTTAAAAGGCGGCGTGTCCGGAGTTTGTTCCTTCTGATGTTCGGATGTGTTCGGAGTTATTTCCTTCTGGTGGGTTCGTGGTCTCGCTGGCTCAGGAGCGAAGCTGCAGACCTTCCCCGTGAATGTCACAGCTCTTAAGGTGGCTTGTCTGGAGTTCATCGTTCCCGCCAGTGGGTTCATGGTCTCGCTGGCTTCAGGAGTGAAGCTGCAGACCTTCAGAGTGAGTGTTACAGCTCATAAAGGAAGTGTGGACCCAAAGAGTGAGCAGCAGCAAGATTTATTGCAAAGAGCAAAAGAACAAAGCTTCCACAGTATGAAACGGGACCCAACGAGTTGCCACTGCTGGCTCCGATAGCCTGCGTTTATTCTCTTATCTGGCCCCACCCACATCCTGCTGACTGGTCAATTTTACAGACAGCCGATTGGTCCATTTTACAGAGAGCTGATTGGTCCATTTTGACAGGGTGCTGATTGGTGCATTTACAATCCCTGAGCTAGACACAAAAGTTCTCCAAGTCCCCAGTAGATTAGCTAGATACAGAGTGTCAACACAAAGGTTCTCCAAGTCCCCACCAGAGTTGTTAGATACAGTGTCGATTGGTGCATTCACAAACCCTGAGCTAGACACCGGGTGCTGATTGGTGTGTTTACAAACCTTGAGCTAGATACAGAATGCCGATTGGTGTATTTACAATCCCTTAGCTAGACATAAAGGTTCTCCAAGTCCCCACCAGAGTAGCTAGATACAGATTGTTGATTGGTGCATTCACAAACCCTGAGCTAGACACAGGGTGCTGATTGGTGTGTTTACAAACCTTGAGCTAGACACACAGTGCCGACTGGTGTATTTACAATCCCTTAGCTAGACATAAAGGTTCTCCAAGTCCCCGCCAGACTCAGAAGCCCAGCTGGCTTCACCCAGTGGATCCCGCAGCGGGGCAGCAGGTGGAGCTGCCTGCCAGTCCCCTGCCATGCACCTGCACTCCTCAGCTCTTGGGTGGTCGATGGGACTGGGTGCCATGGAGCAGGGGGCGGTGCTCCTCGGGGAGACTCGGGCTGCACAGGAGCCCCCGGAGTGAAGGGGAGGCTCAGGCATGGCAGGCTGCAGGTCCCGAGCCCTGCCCTGCAGGAAGGCAGCTAAGGCCCGGCGAGAATTGAGCACAGCAGCTGCTGGCCCTGGTGCTAATCCCCTCACTGCCTGGGGCCGGCAGGGCCGGCCGGTGCTCCGAGTGCCACGTCCACCCGGAATCGCGCTGGCCCGCAAGCACCACGTGCAGCCCCGGTTCCCACCCACGTCTCTCCCTCCACACCTTCCTGCAAGCTGAGGGAGCCGGCTCCGACCTTGGCCAGCCCAGAAAGGGGCTCCCACAGTGCAGCGGCGGGCTGAAGGGCTCCTCAAGCGCGGCCAGAGTGGGCGCCAAGACCGAGGAGGCACTGAGAGCAAGCGAGGGCTGTGAGGGCTGCCAGCATGCTGTCACCTCTCACTGAGGGCTGTACCCGTCGATCTCCTTCCCGTCAGTCCATGCAATTCCAGGGACTTAGCCGTCTGGGTTCCCAACAAAATGGGTGTTTGCAAAGACAAGAACAAGGAAAGAGAAGACTTCTGAAACACAGATATGTGGGGAGAGGGGAATGGAACAGTGCTGTTTAATGGGGACAGAGTCTCAGTTTTACAAAGATGAAAAGAGTTCTGGAAATGGATGGTGGTGATGGTTGCACAACATCGTGAGTGGAGTTAATGCCACTGAAATGTACACTTAAAAATGGTTAAGATGACAGGAGGCTGAGACGGGAGAATTGCTTGAACCTGGGAGACAGAGGTTGCAGTGAGCCAAGATCGCGCCACTGCAATCCAGCCTGGGCGACAGAGCAAGACTCCATCTCAAAAAAAAAAAAAAAAAAAAAAAAAGGTTAAGATGGTCCAGCCGCGGTAGCTCACACCTGTAATCCCAGCACTTTGAGAGACCAAGGTGGGAGAATCATTCAAGCCCAGGAGTTCCAGACCAGTGGGACCCTCGTCTATACAAAAAATTTAAAAATTAGGCCGGGTGCGGCGGCTCACACCTGTAATCCCAGCACTTTGGGAGGCCGAGGTGTGTGGATCACTTGAGATCTGGAGTTCGAGACCAGCCTGGCCAACACGGTGAAACCCCACCTCTACTAAAAATACAAAAATTAGCTGGGCACGGTGGCTCACGCCTGTAATCACAGCACTTTGGGAGGCCGAGGTGGGTGGATCACCTGAGGTCAGGAGTTTGAGATCAGCC
Source organism: Gorilla gorilla gorilla (assembly GCF_029281585.2). Lineage (NCBI taxonomy): Eukaryota > Metazoa > Chordata > Mammalia > Primates > Hominidae > Gorilla > Gorilla gorilla. The sequence continues at coordinate 22,785,686 of NC_073243.2, read as the reverse complement.
TGGCCAACATGGTGAAACCCCGTCTCCACTAAAAATACAAAAATTATCAGGCCTGTAATCCCAGCTACTCGGGAGGCTGAGACAGGAGAATTGCTTGAACCCAGGAGGCAGAGGTTGCGGTGAGCATTGATCGCACCACTGCACTCTAGCCTGGGCGACAGCAAGACTCAGTCTCAAAAAAAAAAAAAAAAAAAAATTAGCCAGGCTTAGTGGCGCATGCCTGTAGTCCCAGCTACTGGGGAGGCTGAGGTGAGAAGATTACTTGAACCCAGGAACTGGAGGCTACAGTGAGCCATGGTTGCACCAATGTACTCCAGCCTGGGCAACAGAATGAGATCCTATCTCAAAAACAAAAAAAGGGTTCAGATGGTAAATTTTATGTTGTGTATATTTTACCACAATCGAAAGAAGGAAGGAAGGGAAGGAAAGAAAGAAAAAGAAAATAAGAGAAGAGGCCAGGAATGGTGGCTCGTGCCTGTAATCCCAGCACTTTGGGAGGCTGAGTGGGGAGGATTCCAAGAGTGGGGCCAAGAGTTTGAGATCAGCCTGAGTAAGATAGCAAGACCGCATCTCTACAAAAAATTTAAAAATAAGCTGGGTGCAGTGGCCTGCTCCTGTGGTCCCAGCCATGAATGCACCACTGTACTACAGTTGGTAACACAGCAAGGCTGTCTCTAAAAAAAAAAAAATAGAAGAAAAGGAAGAAAGAAAGCCAGATGTGGTGGCTCATGCCTGTAATCCCAGCACTTTGGGAGGCCAAGGCGGGTGGATCACTTGAGGCCAGAAGTTTGAGACCAGCCTGGCCAAATGGTAAAACCCCGTCTCTACTAAAAATACAAAAAATTAGTCAGGTGTGGTGGTGCATGTCTGTAATCCCAGCTACTCAGGAAGCTGAGGCAGGAGAATCGCTTGAACCCAGGAGCTGGAGGTTGCAGTGAACTGAAATCGCGCCACTACACTTCAGCCTGGGCAACAGAACCAGATGCTGTCTCAAAAAAAAAAAAAAAAAAAAAGCCTGACATGGTGGCTCACGCCTATAATCCCAGCACTTTGGGAGACCGAGGCGGGCAGATCACAAGGTCAGAAGATTGAGACCATCCTGGCTAACACAGTGAAACCCCGTCTCTACTAAAAATACAAAAAATTAGCTGGGCGTGGTGGTGGGCATCTGTAATCCCAGCTACTTGGGAGGCTGAGCCAGGAGAATCTCTTAAACCCAGGAGACAGAGGTTGCAGTGAGCCCAGATCACGCCACTGCATTCCAGCCTGGGCGACACAGTGAGACTCTCTCTCAAAAAAAAAAAAAAAAGAAGAAGAAGAAAAAGAAGAATAGATAAGAAAATAAAGTTTATTCACTGACAAGATCAAGCTCCAACTCCTCAGCAGGACACACAAGGCCACATAGCCCAAGGAGTCCCCACCTGCCCTCACTCCATCTCAACCTCTCCATGGTTCATCCACATCACACGCCCTCCCAGATCTTTGATACCCAGCAGGCTCAGACTAATATGTCAGGAACTATGTGAGAACTAATATGTCAGGAACTGTGTGAGATTAATAAGAACAACATTTCTTATATATATTGAGAAATATATATATATATCATATATTGAGCACTTTCTGAATGCCAAGCACTATGCTAGACATTAAAATGTCTACATGATTTCATCAAATCTTCACAGTAACCTTCTAAGATAGAGAAACTTCCCATTTTGTAGATGGGGAAACAGTAATAGAGGTTTAGTCATTTGTTCAACTTCGCCCATCTAACAACTCGTTTCTTTTGTTTTTTTATTTTTTTGTTTTCTTGTTCCGAAGTCTTGCTCTGTTGCCCAGGCTGGAGTGCAATGGTGCAGTCTCAGCTCACTGCACCCTCCGCCTCCCAGGTTCAAGCGATTCTCCTGCCTCAGCCTCCCCAGTAGCTGGGATTATGGGAGCCCGCCACCACGCCCAGCTAATTTTTTGTATTTTTAGTAGAGATGGGGTTTCACCATGCTGGCCAGGCCGGTCTTAAACTCCTGATTTCAGGTGATCCGTTCACCTTAGCCTCCCAAAGTGCTGGGATTACAGGCATGAGCCACCGCGTCCAGCCATAACTCATTTCTTTGATGGTCCTTAGTAGAACTAGCAACTAGGTTTCTTGGCATCTCAGATACCTCTGCTAAAGCATTTTACATGTCTATCTCTCTCTCAAGACCCTGGTTCTGGCTGGGCCCGGTGGCTCACGCCCTTAATCCCAGCACTTTGGGAGGCTGAGGTGGGCGGATCACCTGAGGTCAGGAGTTTGAGACCAGCCTGGCCAACATGGTGAAACTTTATCTCTACTAAAAATACAAAAATTAGCCAGGTATGGTGGTGCATGCCTGTAATCCCAGTTACTTGAGAGGCTGAGGCAGGAGAATCACTTGAACCCGGGAAGCGGAAGTTGCAGTGAGCCAAGGTCACGCCATTGCACTCCAGCCTGGGCAATAGAGGGAGACTCTGTCTCAAAAGAAAAAAAAAAAAAAAAAAAAAAAAAAGGCTGGGCGCGGTGGCTCACGCCTGTAATCCCAGCACTCTGGGAGGCCGAGACAGGCAGATTATCTGAGGTCAGGAGTTCGAGACCAGCCTGGCCAACATGGTGAAACCCCATCTCTACTAAAAGTACAAAAATTAGCCAGGTGTGGTGGCACATGCCTATAGTCCCAGCTACTTGGGAAGCTGAGACAGGAGAACTGCTTGAGCCTGGGAGACAGAGGTTTCAGTGAGCTGAGATCATGTCACTGCACTCCAGCCTGGCTGAAAGAGCGAGACTCTGTCTCAAAAGAAAAAAAAAGGCCAGGCACAGTGGCTCACGCCTGTAATCCCAGCACTTTGGGAGGCCGAAGCGGGTGGATCACGAGGTCAGGAGATGGAGACCATCCTGGCTAACACGGTGAAACCCCATCTCTACTAAAAAAACAAAAAATTAGCTGGGCGTGGTGGCGGACACCTGTAGTCCCAGCTACTCAGAAGGCTGAGGCAGGAGAATGGCGTGAACCCAGGAGGCAGAGCTTGCAGTGAGCCAAGATCACGCCACTGCATTCCAGCCTGGGCGAAAAAGCGAGACTCCGTCTCAAAAAAAAAAAAAGACCCTGGTTCTCCAGCCCAGTACCAAGTTTTATATTCATCTTTAGAGTCCCTGTGGTGGGCTACACAGTATTTAACCAATGTATCAGCAGCCAGTACATGTTAATTGAATGAAAGTTGGGGGTGGGGCGCAGCAAGAAGGGAGGGAGAGAGAGAGACAGAGGCAGTGGGTAGGATGGGGTGAGTGGGTAGATCAGGCCCAGAGGCTTTAGTGTGTGCTGCCAAGCTCTGAAAAGTTTTTGGGGGTGTGGGGAAGGCAGGGGACACTGGGCAGGCATCGTAGGTGCCCTTGGTTGGGGGCCTGGCAAAGTCAATGTCAAAGCGAAGTCAGTCTTAATGAAAGAGTGTAGACAGCTCTGGATGGTAATCAGGAATCCTGGAATCTAGGGCAGGCTGGGGAAAGAGAGGTTGGGGGCACAGTGTCCTGGAGAGTGTGGGGTGGAGGGAGGAGAGAAAAGCCAGCTCCGAGGAGATTCCAGGGACAAAAGGTCAGGATATTGGCACTCGGAACAACCCCCTTGGTGGGTGCCCAGGTACATCCGGGCTCTTTAACCCCCTCCCTACTGGCTCACACTCCACAGGCCTCCACAGGATGACTTCTTTTCATTATTCAGGTCTCTGCTCAAATGACTTCCCTGACCACCCAGCTAATGTTGCCCCTCCCCTCTCCCTCCTATTATATTACAGGGTTTTGTTCCCTTTATTGCTCTAACCGCTATCTGAAATAATCCTGCTTATTTGTTTGTGTTCTTGTTTGTGTCTGCTTCCCCTCTACTATGCTATAAATTCCATCAGAGCGGGGATAGTGTTTGTCCTTTTCTTTTTTCTTTCTTTCTTTTTTTTTTTTTTTGAGACGGAGTCTTGCTCTGTCGCCCAGCCTGGAGTGCAGTGGTGCGATCTCTGCTCACTGCAAGCTCCACCTCCCAGGTTCACACCATTCTCCTGCCTCAGCCTCCCAAGTAGCTGAGACTACAGGCGCCGCCACCATGCCCGGCTAGGATGGTCTTGATCTCCTGACCTCATGATCCGCCCGTCTCAGCCTCCCAAAGTGCTGGGATTACAGGCGTGAGCCACCGCGCCCAGCCTGTGTTTGTCCTTTTCACCAACGAATTCTCAGTATCTGGAACAGTGCCTAGTACATAGCGGGTGCTCAGGTGGCCTAGGTTAGCCCTGAACATCAACAAGGGGCCAGAGTTAAATGTGGATGCCCTCTCCATTGCTGAAGACTCCACTACCAACACTGCTGGCTGGGTGGAGGCAGTTGTAGATCCTGAGAGGGTCTATAGGGTCAAGATTAGGAGAGGTAGAAGGTGGGGCTTGGGATTTGTGTCTTCTACCCTACAGACTCCCCAGGGCCTCCTTACCCTGGGGTCATTTAGGTCCCGGCTGATCTCTGCAGAAGGGGACAGCAGCTCCAGTGAGTGGCTCAGCCTGCTGCCTGGGTTACTGGTGAAAAGATTCTTGTAAGAAACTAGGAGTCTTGGACACTGGGATTCTCATGGGGTCTGGAGATGGAGGATGCTTTAACCTAATGGTTCTTTTTAAGTTTTTTTTTTTGTTTTTTTTTTTTTTTTTTGAGACAGAGTCTCACTCTGTCACCAAGGTTGGAGTGCAGTGGCGCAATCTCGGCTCACTGCAACCTCCACCTCCCAGGTTCAAGCAATTCTCCTGCCTCAGCCTCCCGAGTAGCTGGGATTACAGGCGCCCGCCATCATGCCCAGCTAATTTTTGTATTTTTAGTAGAGACGGGATTGCACTATGTTGGCCAGATTGGTCTCAAACTCCTGACTTCAGGTGATCCGCCCACCCCGGCCTCCCAAAGTGCTGGGATTAAAGGTGTGAGCTACCACACCTGGCTGACCTAATGGTTCTTGAGAGGAAAGAGGATGGGGGGCTTTAGCCCCAGGGCTCCTTAGTAGGCTGGGAGCTTTGGGCTAGGACATAAGGGTTCCTAAGAGGGCTGAAGACTGGGAGCTGGTGGGTAGGGGCTATGGGCTTGGATACGAGGGTTCCCCAGGGAGGGATGCTGGGCACCAGCATTCTCTAGAGGTCTGTGGTTGAGAGCTGGGTCACCGTATTCTTTGAGGGCAGAGATATTCCCGAATCTGTCTGTTTTTCCCAGCTGGGACCAGCACAAGCCAGTTCTTGCTTAACGGAGTACAGACAAATTTGTCTGGGAACGCAGCAAGTGGACCAAGACTAGGAGAGAGAGAGAGAGAAGCTACTTTCTCCCTCTGCTCTCCTCCCTTTTTCTTTCTCCCTGCCTCCACCCCTTTTTCCAGAACCCCTACCCACATCTCTCTGTGACCCTCTCACGCCCCCTGCTGCTTCTTCCCTGGGCAGCAACGGCCAGTCCAAGGACCAGATGACTTGAGATGTCAAAATCCCATCTCTTCTCTTCCTCCTGATCTCTCTGGACCAGCCACAGAGGCAGGAAACTGGTCTCAAAGGGAGTAGCTTCTGCGGAACGAGGTGGGTCCTGGCTTCCAGAAAGTGACCTGTATCCAGAGTATGTCTGTCTGTCGGGGCTTTTGCTGGGATCTCAGCCTAAGAAGTCCTCATTTCCAGCCGGACGCGATGGCTCACGCCTGTAATCCCAGCACTTTGGGAGGCCGAGGCAGGAGGATCACCCGAGGTCAGGAGTTCTAGACCAGCCTGGCCAACATGGTGAAACCCCACCTCTACTAAAAATACAAAAAATTAGCTGGGGGTGGTGGTGCATGCCTGTAATCCCAGCTACTCGGGAGGCTGAGGCAAAATAATCGCTTGAACCCGGGAGGCGGAGGTTGCAGTGAGCCGAGATCACGCCATTGCACTCCAGCCTGGGCAACAAGAGCGGGAAACTCCATCTCAAAAAAAAAAAAAAAAAAGAAGTCCTCATTTCCTTAGAGAACCTCTCCTTGACGCTCAGACTAAGTGAAGGCCTCCTAGTCTCCATGTTTTCTTTTTTTTCTTTTTCTTTTTTCTTTTTTTTTGAGATGGACTCTTGCTCTATTGCCCAGGCTGGAGTATAGTGGCGCGATCTCGGCTCACTGCAAGCTCCGCCTCCCGGGTTCACACCATTCTCCTGCCTCAGCCTCCCGAGCAGCCGGGACTACAGGTGCCCGCCACCACGCCCAGCTAATTTTTTGTATTTTTAGTAGAGACGGGGTTTCACCGTGTTAGCCAGGATGGTCTCGATCTCCTGACCTCGTGATCCGCCCGCCTCTGCCTCCCAAAGTGCTGGGATTACAGGCGTGAGCCACCACGCCCGGCCAGTCTCCATGTTTTCACAACTCTCCAATTCTTCTTTATCAGTGCTTCCAACTATCCACTTATTAGTTAGCCTTTGATGGATGTCTGCTTCCCTATGGGACTGTGGGCACCAAGAGGGTAGGAACCAGAGTGTTTTTGCTCATTAAGACAACTCAATACTTGGCACAGTGCCTGGTACACTGCTAGTGCACAGTGAATATTTGTTGAATAAATGAATAATCAGTAACTTTCAAAGGGGGTTCTTAGGTGGAGCTTTAATGGGAAGTGTCAGTGCCATTGCCTGGGCTCTGGGGGCAGCTGTGAGTCCAGATCTCATGGCTTCTGTTCAGGGCCTGGTCCACATCCAGCCTCTGACCTTGTGCCCAAAGGCCATTCAGGCAAAAAGAGGTAGAAGAGTCTTCTCCTAGAGGGAGGTAGTGCAAAGGTGGCATTAGAGCATTAAGGTGGCTCGGATCCAGAATCTTCTCCCCACTTTTCCACTCCTCCAACCTGAGTTTGCAAAAGCACTACCTTCCACTGCCCCCATATCTTCTTCTTGTGGCCTATTCTTCTTCCCTCCCAGAGGTTTCCTTCCCCTCAAAATGTGCCGCCTCCCTTGAGCTGTTTCCAATGTTGTGCTCGTGAACTTGAACATCATTCTCTCTTACCTGGTAAAGCCCCCAGGAAGAGACGCCCTTGAGGCTTGGCCCAGAGGTTAAGGAGGGGAGCCAGGCCTAAGGGAGGCAGGGCAAGGACCTCCATCTTCGACCCTTGGCCCAAGACCACCCTGGACATACTCAGCTTCAGCTGAAGAGGGAGTCCCAAGACCAGGGGCAGATCCAGCCCTGGCCCTGACCCAGAAGACAACACCACCTTCTGCAGAGTGTGTGGGAAAGGGACGGTAGAAAGAGAGGGAAGAATGAGCCGGGCCTACTGCCTGTGGCCTCACCCCTAGCTGCCTTAATTCTGCCTCTTCGCTATGCCTCCACCTACTGGCCATTCTCATCACTTCAATCCTGCCCCAATTTTTTTTGGCTTGACCCTTTTTGAAACCACACCTGCCCCAAGTAAATATGCAGTCTAAGTCAAAACTGTTTGCTTGCTGTGGGGAGCTTCAAGATATGTCCCTCGCCCCTACCACCCACCTGAGTGCCATCCATAAGCCTTATTTTTCTTTTTATTTTTTTGAGACAGGGTCTCACTGTGGCCCAGGTCAGAGTGCAGTGGCACATCATAGCTCACTGCAGCTTTAAACTCCTGGGCTCAAGTGAACCTCCTGCCTCAGGCTCCTAAGTAGCTAGGGCAGCAGACATGTGCTACCATGCCTGGCTAATCTTTTTTTTTTTTTTTTTAGACAGAGGTCTCTGCTATGTTGCCCAGGCTGGTGTCAAACTCCTGGCCTCAAGTGATCCTCTGGTCTTGGCCTCCAGCACCTGGGATTACAGGCAAGCACCACCATGCCTGGCTAATTATTAATGAAAAACAATTTTGTGGAGCCAGTCTTGCTATGTTCCCTGGGCTGGAAGCCTTCCTAATATTGACATTTTGGACTCCCCTCTTCCCTCATTGCTCCAGGCTCCACTGAATACAGGCAACGCCCCACTGTCCCCCTTTACTTGATCTTGGAGGTGGAGACTGAGCCAAGATGGATTCTCCGGTGTCCCAAGAGCAAGGAGGTGGCCTGAGCCTGCTGCCTGCTTGAGTCCCAGGTCCAAAGAGAAGGCCCAGGGCTCTGCATGAGGCTGGGGAATGTCTGTGGGGAGAAATGATTATCCTGAGGCCTCAAAGCTGGGGTCTCAAGGAGGAAAGGGGCCAGTGGTAGAGGGGGACAGAGGCAGGCTGAGCTGGCCAGGGCGGGAAAAATAGACTCCGAGGAAATCTACCTCGGAGACTGAATTCTGCCTGAGTCCCTGGAGGGAGAAATATCCCGGGATTTGATTCTACATCACAGCTTCTGAGGCTAGTGGGGGCAGATGCTGAGATCTCGGCCTGTTTGTCCAGCCAGGAATCCCGGCGCAGGCAGCCATCCAGGGTAGGAACCAGCTGGAGGGTGACAGAGATAAGATATGGGGATGTAGAAATCAGGGCATCGGAGCCGCAGTCCCGACCTCCCTGCCCTCAGTTGACTCCCCTCTGAGCATTTGGCCTTCCCCTTGCAGCTCTCAACCCTTCCCCTCTCCCTAAAAGTGTGGACTTAGATTCCCATGGCCAGCCACCCAGCAGTGCTTTACCAAGCCTTGGCTAGGGTTCCACCCCTGGGGTGTAGTTACCGGCAACCGAAGGTTGGAAGCGGGGAAGAGCAGCCCCCCAAGCGCAATCCTCATGATGGGATGGCGTTTGCTGGTCAGGGGCCCAGAGACCTGTCTCAGGCGCAGCACCTCCTCCCCATCCACCTTCAGCAGCACAGAGTCCCCCTCCATCTTGACTTCCACCTGCAGGAAGGTGGGAAGCAGAATCAGAGGCCCCTGGGATCTGTTTCTGCCACCTTCCTGTGAGGCAGCCTAGTACTACAGTGGAAAGAACGTGCCTTAAAGAAGCAGCTAGCATGCTGCTAGCCTTGGGTCACTCAGCTCTTGTCACTTATATACTGACTGAGCCTTAGAATTCCCATCAGAAAAGATGGGGCCAAGAATAGCTACTTTGTGGGGGTTCGTGTGGATTAAACGAGATGACAGTGGTAAAGGGATGCCCAATAACTTGGTTTTGTTCCCTTTCCTCAGACCAGCTCCAGACATCCCTCCCCTGAGGACCAGAGCTAGCTTACCTGGTGCCATCTCCCATCATCCAGCCGTGGTCCAGCACCCACCGTAAGCTGGGCCCAGTGATTGTGCAGTTGGATCTCAGGCCTGCCGTCTCGAAGTCCCAGCATAAACCAGTCATCCTTAGGGTTGGTATCCCCATAAAAAATCACTCCCTCTGGGTCCCAGGTTCGAACCTCAAAGGAGGAGGAGGTTCTGGAAGGATACAGAAGGAAAGATTGTGTATGTCATGTGTCCTTTGAGAACCAGTGTGGGTTTGGGGGAGATGGTGTTCACAGATAAGGAAAGGAAGACAGGGAAAAGAGAAGAGCTGATGGAGAGAGGGCAGAGCCAGGGGACTGGGTCAAGGGCTAGGCCAACCCCATACTTTGTGATCTTGGTGAGGTCAAAGGTCATGACAGCGATAGGCTCTTGTCCTGGGCCATTGCTGAGGTGGACAGCCGGAGGGTCGTGGGCGCTCTATCAGAAAGAGAAAACAAACAAAGCTGAGTAGGGACATGTCAGAGACAGACAGAGGGAGAGGCCCTGCTACAGGGCCAGAGGAGAGAAGGGAAGACTGCATGAGCTGAGTGCCCTGTCCCGCTCCTGCACCTGGGTGGGGAGAACAGGTCTCAGGGCCCATCCCTGGCAGGTGTGACGCAGTAGTAGCAACAGCAGCAACAGCAGCGACAGCAGCAGGCGCGAGGTGGCCAGTGGGCCTCTGCTCTCCATAATCAGCCACTGTCCACTCGGCGGCTCAGACAACTCTTGGGAGAATGTGTAGAGGCAGGCAGCCTTGCATGTGGGCGGTGGAGGGTTAAAGGTTGCCCAGGGAGGAGGGGGTAAAGGAAACAGGGGCACTGACCCTTGACCCCTGCCCAGGGGCCCAGTCACAAGACTCAGCTATCACCCCTCTGGGGATCAATGGGGTGAAGGACAGAGTCCCCTCCACTATCATCCTCCACTGCCGAGAAAGTTTCTGAACTGGGAGAGGATATTCCATCTCCCCTCTCCTCCTCTAGGGCCTGATCTAGGTCCTCCAAGATTTCTGTCCACTCGGGGAGCCTGCATTCACAGGCCTGAGGTCTAGAAACAGTCCTCCCCTGCGTCCCAAGTAGCATCCTGTATCAGGACTAGAAATGAGATAATGGAATCCTAAATTTCTAGCTGAGTGACCTTGGGCAAGTCACTTCACCTTTGTGCTTCAGTGTCCTTGTCTGTAAAATGAGGAAAATAATACTTTACGGGGTGACTGTGAAAGAGGGTTCATTGAGAAAATGCAGGCGCAGTGCCTGGCATCTGGTCTGAACTCCTCCCCCAGTCTTTTCCCAGGCCTCTGAGGCCTGTCTCCCAAGAAGATATTGTCTGTGTGTATGATTCAGTGAATATTAAGAAGGGACCTGCCCCCGCCTCTCAGTTATCTTCCCTTATCCATTTATTACAGGGCCTAAACAGTCTAGCAGTAGAAATCACCCACTCCCTGACCCATTTTATTTTATTTTATTTTATTTTAGACAGAGTCTTGCTCTATCACCCAGGCTGGAGTGCAGTGGCGTGATCTCGGCTCACTGCTGCCTCTGCCTCTCGAGTTCAAGCGATCCTCCTGTCTCAGCCTCCTTAGTAGTTGGGACTACAGGTGCACGCACCACCACGCCCAGCAAATTTTTTTGTGTTTTTAGTAGAGACGGGGATTTCACCACGTTGCCCAGGCTGATCTTGAACCTCTGACCTGAAATGATCCGCCCACCTCAGCCTCCCAAAGTACCTGGATTACAGGCATTAGCCACAAGGCCTGACCCTCCCTGACGCATTTTATTTTATTTATTTATTTGAGATGGAGTTTTGCTTTTGTTGCCCAGGCTGGAGTGCAATGGCACGATCTCGGCTCACTGTAACTTCCACCTCCCAGGTTCAAGCGATTCTCCTGTCTGAGCCTCCCGAGTAGCTGGGAGTAAAGGCATGCGCCACCATACCTGTCTAATTTTTGTATTTTTAGTAGAGACGGGGTTTCACCATGTTGGTCAGGCTGGTCTCAAACTCCTGATCTCAGGTGATCCGCCTGCCTCTGCCTCCCAAAATGCTGGGATTACAGGTGTGAGCCACTGTGCCCACCCCATGACCCATTTTAAAACGCAAATGACAGACCGGGCTTGGTGGGTCACATCTGTAATCCCAGCACTTTAGAAGGCTGAGGCGGGCAGATCACTTGAGGTCAGGAGTTCCAGACCAGTCTGGCCAACATAGTGAAACCCCATCTCTACTAAAAATACAAAAATTAGCCAGGTATGGTTGCCCATGCCTGTAATCTCAGCTACTCCGAGGGTGAGGCAGGAGAATCGCTTGAACCCGGGAGGGAGAGGTTGCAGTGAGCCGAGATCGCGCCACTGCACTCCAGCCTGAGTGACAGAGTGAGAATCCATTAAAAAAAAAAAAGAGAGAAGAAAAAAGAAAAAAAAAATTAGCCGGGCGTGCCGGTGCGCGACTGTAGTTCCAGCTACTCCGGAGGCTGAGGGAGGAGGATCGCTTGAACTCGGGAGGTGGAGGCTGCAGTGAGCAGAGATCGCGCCACTGCACCCCAGCCTGGGCGACAAAGCAATACACCATCTCCAAAAATAAATAAATAAATAAATAAATAAATAAATAAAACATTTAAAAAATGCAAATGCCCCCAAGAGGTAACACTTCATGCTACTCAAGAGCTGCAGGAAACAGCTTTCAGAGCTGAGGGTCTTAAGGCTTACCCAGGGTCTGGGCGGGTGAGTGAGCCTGAGGCTAAAGCAGGTTATCACTGCATATGTCAATTTAAAAAGCACTGCGGGGGAGCCTTTGAACCGCGGGGTATCTCGACCCAGGTTGGGACACCCACACAACCGCAAGGAAGCCGCTTCACTCCAACCTTGAACTCTACCCAGGAGCCCAGTCACAAGATCCAGCTGTCGGGGGTGGGGCTTGGGGGGACGCGGCCGTGCCTGTTCTCCAAGCTGATTGGCTGACGGTTGTGCCCCCTGCTGCGACAGAATTCGAGGGGGTGGGGCTTTGCCCGGACAGAGGATCGCCTCGCTGGCCTACTCTCTCCTCCCGTACGGCGCCGGAATCCCAGCTCCACTTACCAGGCCGCGGCTACCCCGCCGCCCCCCCGACTCCCGCCACCCCGCTCTCCCAGGCTCTTCAGGATCCAAGTCTGTAGGCCCTTTAAGGGGTCTAGTTGCCGTTTGCGGGGCCCTGGGACTTTGGTCCCAGACAGCGGGGATCCGGATGGCTTCCGTGCGGATCCGAGAGGCCAAGGAGGGAGACTGTGGAGATATCCTGAGGCTGATTCGGGTGAAGACTGCGGACCGGAAACCCGAGAGTCAGAGTGGCGCGGCCAGAGCGGGGTCGTAGGAGGCCGGGGCAGGGGGAGGGGCTCGCCTTGGGAACCTGCTCGGGGAGCAGCGGGGCCCTTCTGCTCTAATCTAGCTTCCGTACCCACGCCTTAGGAGCTAGCCGAATTCGAAAAACTCTCGGATCAGGTGAAGATCAGTGAAGAAGGTGGGGGATCAGCGCCCAGGTTCTGGCGGAGGCTGGGGAGGAAATGAGGGATGGGTTCCCCAGGCGACAGCTCCAGGCTGGGCATACACCCACGTCCTCTTTCTCTATCTCTTTGTCACAACTCCAATCTCGGCAGCCCTGAGAGCAGATGGCTTTGGAGACAATCCTTTCTATCACTGTTTGGTAGCAGAGATTCTTCCAGCGCCCGGGAAGCTACTGGGTAAGAGCACCTGGCCTTTGGAAGTCCACCTCTCCAGCCGGCCTCAGAGGTCTCCCCACAGGCTCCCGGAAGCCTTACTCCCCTTTTCTCTCTCTCAGGGCCCTGCGTGGTGGGCTATGGGATATACTATTTCATCTACAGTACATGGAAGGGACGCACCATTTATCTGGAGGATATCTATGTGATGCCGGAATATCGGGGTACTGGGCAGAAGCTGAGGCTGGGGTGGGAGCAAAGCACCCCACAGACCCCACTGTTATCCCCTGTCCCCATAGCCCAGCCTGTGTCCTTTTCTGATCCCCTTCAGCTCAAACAATAGCTATTTTTTGCCTCTTTCTCTCCACAACAGGTCAAGGGATTGGTTCCAAAATAATCAAAAAGGTGGCTGAGGTGAGGAGATGGGTGGGGCGACAAGTGAGGACCTGAAGAAGCAAGGGTATATGGAGGGGGGACCCGGGTTGAAAGAGGGAGTGAGAAAACCTTTTTCTTTTTTGACCCCAGAAAAGTTAGTGTTGTCTTCTCCCACAGGTGGCCTTGGATAAGGGCTGCTCCCAATTCCGCCTGGCCGTCCTGGACTGGAACCAGAGGGCCATGGACTTGTACAAGGCCCTAGGAGCCCAAGATCTGACGGAAGCTGAGGGCTGGCACTTCTTCTGCTTTCAAGGAGAGGCAACGAGAAAGTTGGCAGGAAAGTGACGCCGCCATCCCTAGGAGGATCTCTCTCTTGAGTTTCTCCTTCCCCATCAGCTGAAGCACTCTTCAGAGACTATGTCCACAGACACTGACGCTGAGGCCTCCCTGGAGGAAGGAGGGTTGGGGGTGCCTATTCTCAAGTACTGGAAGAGCAGAATTGAGGGAGAGACCTTTCTTCCTTGTTGAGGGTGAAAAGTAAATAAGAATTACATGTCCTGATGTGGTGTTGGGTCTTTCTTTTATTTCTTTCTTTTTTTTTTTTTTTTTGAGACAGAGTCTCTGTCGCGCACGCTGGAGTGCAGTGGTGCGAACTCCGCTCACTGCAACCTCTGCCTCACGGGTTCAAGCAATTCTCCTGCCTCAGCCTCCCGAGTAGCTGGGACTACGGGTGTGCACCACCATGCCCGGCTAATTTTTAGTAGAGACAGTGTTTCACCATACTGGCCAGGCTGGTCTCCAACTCCTGATCTCGTGATCCATCCGCCTCGGCCTCGAAAAGTGCTGGGATTACTGGTGTGAGCCACTGCACCCAGTCCAAAGTCTTTTTTTTTTTTTTGAGATCAAGTCTTGCTGTTGTCCTCAGGTCAGAGTGCAAGGAGTGCAATGATTTGATCTTGGCTCACTGCAACATCCGCCTCCCGGGTTCAAGTGATTCTCCTGCCTCAGACTCCCGAGTAGCTGGGATTACAGGCGCCTGCTACCACATGCGGCTAATTTTTGTATTTTTAGTACAGACGGGGTTTCACCTTGTTGGCCAGGCTGGTCTCAAATTCCTGACCTCAGGTAGTCCGACTGCCTCGGCCCCCCAAAGTGCTGGGATTACAGGTGTGAGCCACCGCACCCAGCCCACAGTCTTTTCTTTTTTTTCTTTTTCTTTTTTTTTTTTTTTTGAGACAGAGTCTAGCTCTGTCACCCAGGCTGGAGGGCAGTAGTGAGATCTTGGCTCACTGCAAGCTTTGCCTCTTGGGTTCTCACCATTCTCCTGCCTCAGCCTCCTGAATAGCTGGGACTACAGGCCCCTGCCACCACGCCCGGCTAAGTTTTTGTATTTTTAGTAGAGACGGGGTTTCACTGTGTTAGCCAGGATGGTCTCGATCTCCTGACCTCGTGATCCACCCACCTTGCCTCCCAAAGTGCTGAGATTACAGGCGTGAGCCACCGCGCCTGGCCCGACAGTCTTCATTTTCAATCTGGTATGCCCTACAAAAGCTCATGCCTGGCCGGGCTCAGTGGCTTATGCCTGTGATCCCAGCAGTTTGGGAGGCCGAGGCGGGTCGATCATCTGAGATCAGGAGTTCGAGAGCAGCCTGACCAACATAGCAAAACCCCATCTCTACTAAAAATACAAAATTAGCCAGGCGTGGTGGCAGGCGCCTGTAATCCCAGCTACTCAGGAGGCTGAGGTAGGAGAATCGCTTGAACCTGGGAGATGGAGGTTGCAGTGAGTCAAGATCATGCCACTGCACTCCAGCCTGGGCAACAAGAGCAAAACTCCATCTCCAAAAAAAAAAAAAAAAAAAAAAAAAGCTCACGCCTGTAATCCCAGCATTTTGGATTTTGGGAGGCCGGCAAATTGCTTGAGCCCAGGAGTTCAAGAGCAGCCTGGCCAACATAGGAAAGCAAAGTCTCGTCTCTACAAACAATACAAAAAAAGCCAGCACGCAATGGCGTGCTCCTCTAGGCCCAGCTACTGGGGAGGCTGAGGCATGAGAATCGCTTGATCCCAGGAAGTGGAGGTTGCAGTGAGCCGAGATCATGCCACTGCACTCCAGCCTGAGTGACAGAGCCATACCCAGTCTCAAAAACAAAAACAAAACAGCAACAACAAAAATCTCAACACTTTGAGAGGTTGAGGGTGGAGGATCACTTGAGCCCAGGAGTTCAAGACCAGCCTAGGCAACATGGGCAAGACCACATCTCTACAAAATTAGGCCGGGTGTAGTGGTTCATCCTTATAATCCCAGCACTTTGGGAGGCAGGCAGATCACTTGAGGTCAGGAGTTCAAGACCAGCCTGGCCAACATGGTGAAATCCCATCTCAACTAAAAACACAAAAATTAGCTGGGTGTGGTGGCACCCATGTAATTCCAGCTACCTGGGAGGTTGAGGCATGAGAATCACTTGAACCCGGGTGGCAGAGGTTGCAGTGAGCTGAGACTGTGCCACCGCACTCCAGCCTGGGTGACAGATGGAGACTCTGTCTCAAAAAAAAGAAAATGGCCGGGCGTGGTGGCTCACGTCTGTATCCTAACACTTTGGGAGGCCAAGGCGGGTGGATCACTGGAGGTCAGGAGTTTGAGACCAGCCTGGCGAACAGGGTGAAACGCTGTTTCTACTAAAAATACAAAAATTAGCTGGTCTTGGTGGTGCAAGCCTGTAATCCCAGCTACTTAGGAGGCTGAGGCAGGAGAATCACTTGAACCTAGGAGGTGGAGTTTGCAGTGAGCCGAGATTGCACTACTGCACTCTGGGCGACAGAGCAAGACTCTGTCTAAAATAAACAAACAAACCCAAAGAAAACAAAAACTAAATAAATAAAATTTGCCCAGGTCAGTAGCAAATGCCTGTAGTCCCAACTACTCAGGAGGCTGAGGTGGGAGGATCACCTGAACCCTAGAGGTTGAGGCTGAAGTGAGTCACGTTTGAGCCACTACACTCCAGCCTGAGTGACAGAGTGAGACCTTGTCTCAAAACAAAACAAAAAAAAAATAGGTTGGGTACAGTGGCTCACGCCTATAATCCCAGCATTTTGGAAAACCAAGGTGGGTAGATCAATAGAGTCCAAGAGTTCAAGACTAACCTGGGCAACAGGGCAAAACCCAGTCTCTGCAAAAAATACAAAAACATTAGCTCAGCTTGGTGGCAAATGCCTGTAGTCCCAGCTACTGGGGGGCTGAGATGGGAGGACGGCTTGAGCCTGGGAGGTTGAGGCTACAGTGAACTGAGAACCTATCAGTTCACTCTGGCCTGGGTGACAGAGCAAAGCCCTGTCTCAAAAAACAAACTTTAATCACTAATGCAGAAGATAAAAGAGTATAAACTAGGAAACTTAATACTTCCAAAATTGTTTTTGTTTGTTTGAGATGGAGTTTCACTCTTGTTGCCCAGGCTGGAGTGCAATGGCACGATCTCACTCACTGCAACCTCCACCTCCTGGGTCCAAGCAATTCTCCTGCCTCAGCCTCCCGAGTAGCTAGGATTACACGCATGCGCCACCACGCCTGGCTAATTTTGTGTTTCTAGTAGAGATGAGGTTTCTCCATGTTGGTCAGGCTGGTCTCCAATTATGACCTCAGGTGATCTGCCCACCTCGGCCTCCAAAAGTGCTGGGATTGCAGGCGTGAGCCACTGTGCCCGGCCAATACTTCCAAAATTTATCTTGCCCCCATCTTGTTTTGTCTTTGGTTTTCAGAGTTTACTTTTTTTTTTTTTTTTTTTTTTGAGACGGAGTCTTGCTGTTTCACCTAGGCTGGAGTGCAGTGGCGCGATCTCGGCTCACTGCAAGCTCTGCCTCTCAGGTTTGTGCCATTCTCCTCCCTCGGCCTCCTGAGTAGCTGGGACCACAGGCGCCTGCCACCAAGCCCAGCTAATTTTTTTTTTTTGTATTTTTAGTTGAGACGGGGTTTCACTGTGTTAGCCAGGATGGTCTTGATCTCCCGACCTCATGATCTGACCACCTCGGCCTCCCAAAGTACTGGGATCACAGGCGTGAGCCAGCGTGCCCAGCCCAGGGTTTACATTTTTAATGTTATTACCCTCACCTTGGTCCCAGATCTTACTAATATTCATAGAATATCTTTGCACTCCAGTATCACTCCATTTTCACAACCACCCCCATGTCTACATCCTTGGGCTCCAGCCCATTCATCACTTCATTAGCCTTCTATAAAATGATCCTGGCCAGGCCAGGCGCAGTGGCTCACGCCTGTAATCCCAGCACTTTGGGAGGCCAAGGTGGGCAGATCACCTTATGTCAGGAGTTCCAGACCAGCCTGGTCAACATGGTGAAACCCTGTCTCTACTAAAAATACAAAAATTCGCTGGGCGTGGTGGTGGGCGCCTGTAATCCCAGCTACTTGGGAGGCCGAGGCAGCAGAATTGCTTGAACCCGGGAGGTGGAGGTTGCAGTGAGACAAGATTGAGCCACTGCACTCCAGCCTGGGTGACAGAGTGAGACTCCCTCTTACAAAAGAAAAAAAAAAAAGTGATCCTATTAGGTGTTGGGGCTGATTGGAGTGGGGTGAAAAGGGCCTGGGTTCTGTCCATTCTAAGGGAAACAGAGTGGAGGGTATTTAGGCTAATGGCTTTTTAAAGGGAGAATAAAGAAAACTTGGGCTGGGCGTGGTGGCTCACACCTGTAATCCCAGCACTTTGGGAGGCCGAGGTGGGTAGATCATTTGAGGTCAGGAGTTTGAGACCAGCCTGACCAACATGGTGAAACCCTGTCTCTACTAAATACAAAAAAAAAAAAAAAAAAATTAGCCGGGCATGGTGGCGCATGCCTGTAATTCCAGCTACTTGGGAGGCTAAGGCAGGAGAATCGCTTGAACCCAGGAGGCGGAGGTTGCAGTGAGCCAAGATTGCGCCACTGCACTCCAGCCTGGCAACAGAGCAAAACTCCATCTAAAAAAAAAAAATTAAAATGTCTCTTAAATCTGTCCATAGCTCTATCCTTACTTGCAAAGTTCTCACTCTTTGAAAATTGCCACAACCTCCTTACTGGTCTCCCAGCCTCCTTCTGTAATTTCTCCCCCAGTTCCATGGGATTTTTTTTTTTCACAGATATACATTATGTACTTTCTTTATTTTATTTTATTATTTAAATTTAATTTATTTCTTTATTTTGAGACCAGTTTATGCAGCTGGTTTTTTTTTTTTTTTTTTTTTTTTTTTTAGACAGAGACTCGCTCTGTTGCCCAGGCTGGAGTATAGTGGCATGATCTTGGCTCACTGCAACCTCTGCCTCCCAGGTTCAAGTGATTCTCCTGCCTCAGCCTCTTGAGTAGCTGGGATTACAGGCGTGCACCACCACGCCCAGCTAATTTTTGTATTTTTTTAGTGGAGACGGGTTTTCACCATGTTGGCCAGGCTGGTCTCAAACTCCTGACCTCAGATGATCTGCCCGCCTCGGCCTCCCAAAGTGCTGGGATTACAGGTGCGAGCCACTGTGTCAGGCCCATAATTTTTGTATTTTTAGTAGAGATGGGGTTTCTCCATGTTGGCCAGGCTGGTCTCGAAATCCTGGCCTCAAGCAATCCTCCATCCACATAAATGATAATACATTTGCCCACGTGGCAATCAAATCCACAACCTTGGTGTTAGCACCTGGCTCTAACCAACTGAGCTAACTGGCTATTGCAAATCTTGATTTTTTTTTTTTTTTTTTTTTTTTTGGTGACAGGGTCTTGCTCTGTTGCCCAGGCCAAGTGCAGTGGTGCAATCATGGCTCACTGCAACTTTGACCTCCTGGGCTCAAGTGATTCTCCCACCTCAGCCTCTCAAGTATCTGGGATCACAGTCAGGTGCTATCAAGCCTGGCTAATGAAAGCAAAATTTTTGGCTGGGCACGGTGGCACATGCCTGTAATTCTAGCACTCTGGGAGGCCGAGGCAGGTGGCTCACCTGAGGTCAGGAGTTCGCGACCAGCCTGACTACCATGGTGAAACCCTGTCTCTACTAAATACAAAAAAATTAGCTGGGTGTGGTGGCACATGTCTGTAATCCGAGCTATTTGGGAAACTGAGACAGGAGAATCGCTTGTACCTGGGAGGCAGAGGTTGTAGAGAGCCGAGATCGCACCATTGCACTCCAGCCTGGGTAACAAGAGCAAAACTCCGTCCCCCCAAAAAACAAAAAAAAAATTGTTAATCTGGGCACCGTAGCTCACGCCTGTAATCCCAGCACTTTGGAAGGCTGAGGCGGGTGGATCACTTGAGGTCAGGAGTTCGAGACCAGCCTGGCTAACATGGTGAAACCCCACCCGTCTCTACTAAAAATACAAAAATTAGCCAGATGTAGTGGCAAATGGCTGTAATCCAAGCTACTTGGGAGGCTCAGGCAGGAGGATCTCTTGAACCCGGGAGGCAGGGGTTGCAGTGAGCCAACATCGTGCCACTGCACTCTAGGCTAGGCAACAGAGTAAGACTCTGTCTCAAAAAACAAACAAACAAACAAACAACAAATTTTTTATCGGAGACTAGGTCTCACTATGTTGTCCAGGCTAGTATTGGACTCCAGAGCTCAAGCAATCCTCCCACTTTGGCCTCCCAAAGGAGGGAGGATTACAGATGTGAGCCACCACGCCTGGCCAGTATTACCACTTCTTGATGTCTCTTTTTCTTTTTCAATTTTTTCAATTTTTTTTTTTTTTTTTTTTTTTGGAGAGGGATAAGGAGTCTTTACTTTTTTAGAGACAGGGTCTTTTTCTGTTGCCTAGACTGGAGTACAGTGGCACGACCATAGCTCACTGTAACCATGAACTTCTGGTCTTAACTGATCCTCTTGCCTTGGCCTCCCAAAGGGCTGGGATTACAGGCATGTGCCACTGCTCTTGGCCTTACTTCTTAAGGTTGAGGCTGAAATGAGGCATGTTTGAGCCACTGCACTCCAGTGTTTTTTGTTTAGGCATTAGCTATTGGCTTTGCACTGTTGAGGATGAAAAGCTAGCCCTTCAGAACAAGGATCACTGAGGTTAAAAAAAGAGAAGCACTTTTTTTCCAATCTGCTTATCACCCCACCTCCACTTCCCATCCTCCTGTGTTTAGTGTTTACTTTTTTTTTTTTTTTTTTTTTGAGACGAAGTTTCGCTCTTGTTGCCCAGGCTGGAGTGCAATGGCATGATCTCGGCTCACTGCAACCTCTGCCTCCCGGGTTCAAGCAATTCTTCTGCCTCAGCCTCCTGAGTAGCTGGGATTACAGGTGCACGCCACCACGCCTGGCTAATTTTTGTATTTTTAGTAGAGATGGGGTTTCACCATGTTGGTCAGGCTGGTCTCGAACTCCTGACCTCATGATCCGCCTATCTTGACCTCCCAAAGTGCTGGGATTACAGGCATGAGCCACCACACCAGCCTTAGCATTTACATTATTATGATTTTTTTTTTTTTTTTTTTTTGAGACGGAGTTTCACTCTCAATGCCCAGGCTGGAGTGCAATGGCGCGATCTTGGCTCACTGCAACCTCTGCCTGCTAGGTTCAAGCAATTCTCCTGCTTCAGCCTCCCGAGTAGCTGGGATTACAGGCATGTGCCACCACACCTGGCTAATTTTGTATTTTTAGTAGAGATGCAGTTTCTCCATGTTGGTCAGGCTGGTCTTGAACTCCTGACCTCAGGTGATCTGCCCACCTTGGCCTCCCAAAATGCTGGGATTACAGGCGTGAGCCACCATGCCTGGCCTCATTATTATGATTATTATGATTATACGAATACACGTATGATCCATGTGGATAGTTACAATTCTTTTTCTTTCCTGTACCATTTTTGTTTTCCCTGGAATTAATAACTGCCTTGTCCTCTCTGTTTGCTTAGTTTCCTGTGTACTCTAATTTATCCCCAAATTCTACCTTAATTAATCTCTTATAAGGATATACAAACACTTAGGGATTTCAATCTACGTCATTTTGAAGAACTTTCTCAAAAAGCCCTTAGACCTGCTCCAGTCCAGAGAGGCGATCTTGAGGCTGCGCAATTGGGATCTCCCTTCACCTTCATCCTGGGGATCCTCTTTGCCTCTCTCTTGTGTTGACGTCCTGTTTTCTGGAACCTGTGTTTCCTCTTTCTAGGTTTACTCTTCTTATTTTGATGGAGCTTTTTGAGAAAGAGTACCGGGAGGTAAATTTGTTGGGAACTTAAAAGCCTGAAAATGTCTGTTCTATTACTGCACTTAATTGAGAGTGTCGGCCGGGCGCAGTGGCTCATGCCTATAATCCCAACACTTTGGGCAGCCAAGGTGGGCGACTCACCTGAGGTGAGGAGTTTGAGACCAGTCTGGCCAACATGGTGAAACCCTGTCTCTACTAAAAATACAAAAAAAAAAACCTAGCCAGCTGTGGCAGTGGGCACCTATAATCACAGCTACTCAGGAGGCTGAGGCAGGAGAATCACTGGAACCTGGGAGGCAGAGGTTGCAGTGAGCCGAGATCATACCACTGCACTCCAGTCTGAGTGGCAGAGTAAGACTCTATCTCAACAACAAAAAAAATTGAGAATGTGGCTAGGTATAGGAAACGAGGTTGGAAACAATTTTTTTTTTTTTTGAGACACAGTCTTGCTCTGTCACCCAGGCTGTATGTAGTGCAGTGGTGTGATCTCGGCTCACTGCAACTTCGGCCTCCCAAGTTCAAGAGATTCTCCTCCCTCAGCCTCCTGAGTAGTTTGGATTACAGGCACACGCTACCACGTGTGGCTAATTTTTATATTTTTAGTAGAGATGGGGTTTCACCATGTTGGCCAGGCTGGTCTCAAAGTCCTGACCTCAGATGATCCACCCACCTCGGCATCCCAAAGTGCTGGGATTACAGGCGTGAGCCGCCACACCCAGCTAATTTTTGTAGTTTTGGTAGAGAAAGGGTTTCGCCATGTTGCCCAGGCTGCTTCTGAATGTCCGAGCTCAAGTGATCTGCCTGCTTCAGCCTCCCAAAGTGCCAGGATTACAGGCGTGAGCCACCACACCTGGCCTTGGAAAATTTTGTTGAATAATTATTACCATTGATTTTAGATGATTTTATCCTTTCCAGATAATTGTTTCTGTTATCACTTTCTGGAATTCTGGTTATTCAGTTGTTGTATCCCATGGACTAATCCTTTAATTTTCTTATATTTTATTTTCCTTTCTTCTGTCACCTTTATTTATTTTTGTTTTTTATTTTAATTTTTTGAGATGGAGTCTCGCTCTGTCACCCAGGCTGGAGTGCAGTGGCACAATCTTGGCTCACTGCAACCTCTGCCTCCTGGGTGCAAGCGATTCTCCTGCCTCAGTCTCCCGAGTAGCTGGGACTACAAGCGCGTGCCACTATGCCCGGCTAATTTTTGTATTTTTAGTAGAGATGGAATTTCACCACACTTGTCTTGAACTCCTGACCTCAGGTGATCCACCCGCCTCAGCCTCCCAAAGTGCTGGGATTACAGGCATGAGCCCTGTGCCTGGCCATGGTTGCAATATTAATAATTATTATAAATATTAATAATTTTTCCAGTGTCTTTCTTCTGCCATCACACTATGAAGTCAGAGACTTCCAAGTCTGTTTGTCTCCACCATTAAATACAAAAATTTAAAAATTAGCCAGATGTGGTGGCTAAGCTCAAAGGGCAAAAAAAAATAAAACTTAGTAAATTCATCACCTTATTTTCTAAACCTTTATCTCCTATGTTATCTCTTCCATGATTGGCATTACCATTTACTCTAATCCAAGAAGTGGATGGAACATAGGACAACTCCCAGAATGTGAAGTTTTCCTGCTACTACCCTTATTTCATGACAATTTTTCCTATTTTGAATTTCCCCAGCATTATTTATTATTATTATTACTATTTTTTGAGACAGAGTGTCGCTCTTTTTGCCCAGGCTGGAGTGCAATGGCACAATCTGGGCTCACTGCAACCTCTGCCTCCCAGGTTCAAGCAATTCTCTTGCCTCAGCCTCCGGAGTAGCTGGGTTTACAGGCATGCACCACCATGCCCAGCTAATTTTTGTATTTTTAGTAGAGACGGGGTTTCACCATGTTGGCCAGGCTGGTCTCGAACTCCTGACCTTGTGATCCACCCATCTTGGCCTCCCAAAGTGCTGGGATTAAAGGCGTGAGCCACCGCGCCGGGCCACTATTATTATTATTATTTGTTGTTGTTGTTGAGATAGAGTCTCGTTCTGTCGCCCTGGCTGGAGTGCAGTGGCACGATCTCCGCTCACTGCAACCTCCGCCTCCTGGGTTCACGCCATTCTCCTGCCTCAGCCTCCCAAGTAGCTGGGACTACAGGCGCCCGCCACCACGCCCAGCTAATTTTTTTTTTTTTTTTTTTTTTTTGTATTTTTAGTTGAGATGGGGTTTTACCGTGTTAGCCAGGATGGTCTCGATCTCCTGACCTCGTGATCCGCCCGTCTCGGCCTCCCAAAGTGCTGGGATTACAGGCATGAGCCACCGCGCCCTGCCATTATTATTATTTTTAAAGACGAAGTTTCACTCATTGCCCAGGCTGGAGTGTGGTGGCATGATATCCACTCACTGCAACCTCCACCTTCCTAGGTTCAAGCGATTCTCCTGCCTCAGCCTCCTGAGTAGCTGGGACTCCTTCCGAGTAGCTGGAACTACCACGGTTAATTTTTTGTATTTTAGTAGAGACGAGGTTTCACCATGTTGGCCAGAATGGTCTCCATCTCCTGACCTCGTGATCCGCCCGCCCGTGATCTCGGCCTCCCAAAGTGCTGGGATTACAGGCCTGAGCCACCGCGCCCGTCCTAATTTTTGTATTTTTAGTAGAAACAGGGTTTCGCCCTGTTGAGGCTGGTGTCAAACTTTTGGGTTCAAGTGATCCACCGCCTGAGCCTCCTAAAGTGCTGGGATTACAGGAGTGAGCCACAGCGCCCGTCTGAAACTGTTCTTAAAGCTTTCTTTCTTTTCTTTCTTTCTTTCTTTTTCTTTTTCTTTTTTTTTTGAGACGGAGTCTTGCTCTGTCGCCCAGGCTGGAGTGCAATGGTGCGATCTTGGCTCACTGCAACTTCTGCCTCCCAGGTTCAAGGGAGTCTCTTGCCTCAGCCTCCCGAGTATCTGGGATTACAGGCGCGTGTCACCACGCCCGGCTAATTTTTGTATTTTCTTAGATGCGGGGTGGGGGGAGGGGGGTGGGTTTCACCATTTTGGCCACGCTGGTCTCGAACCCCTGACCTCAGGTGATCCGAAGACCTCAGGTGATCCACCCGCCTCGGCCTCCCAGAGCGCTGGGATTACAGGCGTGAGCCACCAATCCCGACCAAAACTTCCATTGTATCACAATCTCTTCAAGGTAACAGCCATGACTCTTAAATCTACTACAGTACAGAGTTACAGATTCTTAAAATAACGGCGATGCATACGCGAAGAGGGTAAAGCTCAGCGCGTGCGCACCAAGCACCTTTTTCCTTGCGGCGACTCCTCTTCTTTTTTTTTTGGAGCGTGCGCACCAAGAAAGACAAAGGTGGGGAAAGTGACCAAGCAGTCGTTAAGGCGCATGCCCATCATCCCTAACTTGTCCAAGCCCGGTGGGGCCAGCGGCGGCGGAGTGGGTGTGGCCTGAGCGCTGTGTGACTGTGCGGCCGCCGCCCAATCGGACTGAGCGAGCCCGGCCCCTCCCTCCCTCTGACTGGTTGGTTCTCAGTGTTGTGGGGCGGGGAAAGGAAGAGACGGGGCGGCTGGGCGGTGGGGCGGTGGAGCGGTGAAGAAAGAAGGCTAATCTTGTTCTGCGCAAGCGCTAGCAAGCGACCAGGAGGGGGAGTGAGAGAGTGAAAGGGAATGTGGAAGCCCCGATGCGCTGGCTGGCGCTAGCTGGGGCTCTAACCTTGACGCCTGCGCCGTGGCCCTCGGGGCCCCGCGCGCAGCGGGCGGGTGCCCGGTGCGCCTGCGCAGTAGGCGGCGGTGGCAGGGGGAGGTGGAGGCTGTGGAGCGGCAGCGGCAGCAGCGGGTCCCGGGACTGAGGCAGCAGCGGGGGCGGCGGCGGGCGGAAGCTGAGGTGACGAAGGCAGCGGCGGCGGCGGCCGTTTCCCTCACGGTGGCGGAGACCAAGGCGGCGGCGGCGGACGGGGAGCGGCCCGGCCCCGGCCCCCTGCTCGTTGGCTGTGGCAGGGCCGCCGTGGGGCCGGCCCGGCTCCCGCCCCCCGCGGCTCCCCCTCCGGCTCCTCCTCCGGGGAGACGCCGGGGGCCTGGCCCGGCCCGCACTCAGACTGCTGCTGCAGCCGCCGCCGGGGGAGTCGGAGGCGGTGGCGGCGCCATGGGCGGCCTGGCCTCTGGGGGGGATGTGGAGCCGGGACTGCCCGTCGAGGTGCGCGGCTCCAACGGGGCCTTCTACAAGGTGAGACGGCGCGCCGACTGGGGACGCCGGTCCTTAGCCCCCTCCCCTGGCCGGAGCAGGAACGCGTGGGGCGGGATCGAGCTTCTGGAACTGAGTCCTGGCCCTTAGAATCTTGGACCCTTGCTCCAACCCGCAGCCTATCCTGGGAGACCGCTTAGAGTGAACCCTGTTCCTCTTATTTTTGACCCCTCTAAGGCACCTGCACCTGCTTCTACCCCCATCTCAGGGAGAATGAACTTCAGGCCATTATTGTCCCTGGCTTGGCGCTCCCCGCTCCGCAGGAGAGACCCCTTTACCCAGCTTCTAATTGACTGTGTCCGTTGTCTGGTGGAAGACATACCTTAGACCTTAATCACATCTTCCCCACGGTCCAAGCACATGGAGAATTGTCTTTCTTCCACACGCTCCCCTTGGGAAGGCCCTCTGTCCCGTATCAGATCCTTTCATCTTCCTCAGAGAGGCCTCTGCCTACTGGCTCTGGAACACTCACCCCACTTTCATCTTATATTCCGGTTCCCAAGCCAAGGATAAATGGTCAGATCCATTTACGACGTTTGGCATCTTTGACCTCAGGAACCCTGGGTTGGATCAGTCAAGTTGCTTCCCAGCCAGCCATAAGGTGGCATCTTTCACAAGTCTCTCACCCCACCACACCTTGATCTCAAGGCCCACTGGTCTACCATTCTACTCAGGAATGGATTTGAGGTCTCACTTAGACCTCAGATACCTTCAGGTCATTCATATAGTTTCTTCGTCTTGAGGCATGTAAGCTTCATAGTCATAATCTCTAAAAGGATCTCTGAAAGGAAGCTTATGAGGTTCCCTTCTGTTTATCTTAAGATTTCCACTTCTTGAAGACTCTTGGCCAACTATCCCAGTTCGGGAATCTGACAACCTTTTTTGGAAGACGGGATCATCTTTCAAAGACCCTTCCTTATTTCACCTCCCCCTTTGCCCAGGATTTGGTTCCTTAGAACTCCTTATAATACCACCTTCCTTATCTGCTCTGAATCTATTTTCTAGGACATTTTTTTCCCATTTAGATTAAGCCAGAGAGAGCCCTTTCTTGCCTCCCAAGAGTTTTTCTTTGTGTGACTGTTGGTATTCTGAACCTCTTTTGGATTTGATGCCTGGAATTGTCCTAGAGACTCTCCTGATTTCTGTCTCATTCTTTGATTTCACCCTGGGGAGCTGGGGAAGAGATACCTTCCCATGGCATCACTTGTTAAGAGTGGATCCCCCTTCCCCCTTTCCTTCAGTTCCCCTCAGGCCTTTTCCCCCCACAGTAGTCCTCTCTAGTTTCTCATGCCCCTGGAAATGTCTTTCTTTGACTCCTTCTCTAAATCATATTTTTCTATAACTGCAGAGGGTCTTGTAATTTCTCTTGGGTGGTTTCTGCCTCTACTTCAGTTGCTAAGTGCATTGTAGTCATTTTTTTTTTTTTTTTTTTTTTTTGAGACGGAGTCTCGCCCTATTTCCCAGGCTGGAGTGCAGTGGTGCCATCTTGGCTCACTGCAAGCTCCGCCTCCCTGGTTCACGCCATTCTTCTGCCTCAGCCTCCCGAGTAGCTGGGACTACAGGTGCCCACCACCACGCCTGGCTATTTTTTTGTATTTTTAGTAGAGACAGGGTTTCACCGTGTTAGCCAGGATGGCCTCGATCTCCTGACCTAGTGATCCACCTGCCTCGGCCTCCCAAAGTGCCGGGATTACAGGCGTGAGCCACCGCGCCCGGCCATTGTAGCCATTTTTTACTCACTCTTCATACTTACCCATTTTTGCCTTACTTCCCTCATCAGATTTATTTCTCTGCGGTGACTGTGGGTACCCATGTCTAACTTCTCAATTCAAGTTTTTAGCTTTTTCTCCTAATATTTCTGTATTCCTGTGTAATCCCCAGGAATCACCTTATTCCCTGTCTAGCTGAAGGAAGCTCCCTGCTGATCTCTTTTTGTCATTTTGTGCATACTTGCCTAACTCTTGGGACTTTTTCTTCTAGCCTGCCTCCATAGCATTTCTGTTTTCTTTGGCAAAAGTCTCTAATTCCTTTCTGCTTTTGATAGAGCACATTTGTCTCTCATATCCTTTTCCCCAAACTTGCATTACCTTTGTTGAAATAGCTTCCTAAAGTGGCCCTCCCTGTTTACCTTGGTATCTTTTCCTTCATCTGGGTCCTTACCACCCCCAAATTCTGAGTTCCAAGAAAAGTGATTCTTAAGTTGAGTCCAAGATCAAGATATGATGTTTGCTTTGTTCTAGGAAGCGTAGGAGCCCTGCACAGCTGGGAAAGATTGGTATCCAGTTCAAATGAACTGTATGAGATGGCTGGGAAGGGACACGTTTTCCGTTCCACATATAAGTGTCCAGCAGAAAGTCTCTCTGAATCTTTTCCCTTTCTCCTGTGTGCTGTGGCAGTGATAGACTTGAATAGATGGGGACCAGGATACTGTGATTCAGAGAGTAGAGTTTGGGGTTGAGCTGAAAGCCAGGTAATGTGATAATGTGGATCTGGGCAGGTTAGCATTTTCTGCCCTGTTCCTGAGTTAAAAACCACAAATCCCTAAATTCAGGCTAATCTTCCACTCTCAGTACCCTACAGATACTTATCCGTTTTGACCTTGCTGCTGATTTAATATTCATGACTCAGCAAACTTGGGATGGGTCAGGGAGTATTTACACTGCTTCTGGAATTGTACATTTGGGAAGGTCCCTTTCTCCTCTCTCAGAATTGGGCCCTGTTGTCAGTTTTCTTTTCTTTCTTTTCCTTTTTTTTTTTTTTTTTTTTTTAATTTGAGACAGGGTCTCCCTCTGTCATCCAGGCTGGAGTACAGTGGCGTGATGTCGTCTCACTGCAGCCTCCGCCTCCCAGGTTCAAGTGATTCTTGTGCCTCAGCCTCCCGAGTAGCTGGGATTACAGGTGTGCAACACCATGCCTGGCTAATTTTTGTATTTTCAGTAGAGACGGGGCTTCGCTATGTTGGCCAGGCTGGTTTCTGACTCCTGACTTCAAGAGATTCGCCCGCCTTGGCCTCCCAAGGTGCTGGGATTACAGGCGTGAGCCACCACGCCCTCCCTTCAGTTTTCTTAAAGGATAAAATATTAGATCTGGGATCTAAGTTATTTTGTAGCTATCTGAAAATTAAGTTTGTCAGAATTTACTCTTTTTTTCTGTTTTTTTTTTTTCATGTCAGACTGGCATCCGTAACAAGGGTTGAGGGAGGCATACCTCACACGTGAGCTTGAAACCTCAGTCATCATGCTTAAGACGTACAAAATGGTCTAATGTATTTTATTCTTTAAGTTGTACTCTCCCAAATGAAGTATTCACCGTCCAGGGCGCAATCTTCCTACTTCAAACCTCATCTGGATATCCTAATCCCCATTCCTTTCTTAATCAACATGACATCCTCAGCTTCAGTACTTGGTTTTTACTCAGACTGTTCCTGCTCTTCTCCTAGAACCCCCTCCTTTGCTTTGGGAGTCTAGAACTAGAAGACGGTGAAGGTGGGGACCAATTTTATAACTTCTAATTTGAGGAAACCAAAGTACCTAGGAACCTGGGGCTCTCTCTTCCTCTGCTGGCTTGGTGCCAGGCTCCAGAAGCCAAAGCCAGGTGATGCTATGGCCACTGAATCAAGTTATCCTCTGGATCTAGGTGGCTACCTAATACATTCCACCCACCTGCTCTTGCCTTCCCCTGCTTATTTTCACAATGAGCGTAGACTGAGCAGAACTTGGGGCTCACTTCCACCACAGATACCCTTGGAGGAAAAAACTAGTATGGGATGAATGGGTGGAATTTAGGAGCAGAGACAGGATTGGAATATGAAGTTGGGGACAGAGCTAGTTTTGGAGACTAATTGAAGGAAAAAGACCCTGGAAGTATACGGGTTGAGTGAGATTTGGTTGAACTGCTGAGTAATGTGAGAGATTACTCCATTCTGAGCTTTGCATTTCTGCCTTGGAAGTCATGGTAGCTGGGAAAACTAGGGTAATATTGCTGCTCACCCTGGGGCCAAGCCTAACATGGTGGAGGAGAATTGGATTACACCATAGGCATAGCCGATTTGAATATATCTAGGAGTAGAAATCTCTCCACAAAAGCAGTAAGTTAGTGATTCTCATCTCTGTCTCTTTTCCACTTTTTTCTGTCAGTGTAACTCCTGCCTTGATAAACTGCTTCTAAGGCCTGGAGTAGACATTTTGGGTAAAGAATTGGATAAAGTCAGTGGAAGAGGCTGGTTGGAATAATTCTAGAAATCCAGATGACCCTGCAGCCTCTGCCTCCTGGCTTCAAGTGATTCTCATATCTCAGCCACCCTGAATAGCTGAGGTTACAGCCATGTGCCACCATGCCTGGCTAATTTATATATATGTGTGTGTATATATATATATATATACACACACACACACACACACACACACACACACACACACACGTATATATATAGTAGCAATGAGGGTTTTGCCATATTGGCCAGACTGGTCTCGAACTCCTGGCCTCAGCTGATCTACCGACCTCGGCCTCCAAGCGTTGGGATTACAGGGAAAAGAAGAGGGAATGGATAAAATATTAGTGGTTGTGGGAGTTGGGAGGACACTTGAGCAGGAGCTAAGGGAAGAACCCAAAAGGGAAGAGAGACCCAGGCAAGTAGAAGTAAAAGTGCCTCAGAAGACTTGAATGGAGAACAGTAGGAGTTGGCATTAAACCTGAATGAACATGCTCATAACTCAGGTTCTTTTTGAAAAAGGAAAAAAATCTGAATGAAGAGTAGAAAAAACATTTCTGGAGAAGAGAATGTCAGAGAAAGAAAAAGCATGGGTAAAAAAGAGGCCAGGAAGTACCAGTAGTAATTAAAGCCTTGGGCAGTAGTAAGGCTCTAAGAAAGAACATTCAGTCAAGAATGATCTTGACTGACTGCAGCCTCTATAACAAGACATATCCCTAAAGACGAGAAAGGTAGCTTGTAGGAAGAGTGAAATGCAGGCTTAGATTTTCCCATCGTAAGGAAATAGCAATCTGGTAAGTGTTTGTGATTGATTAGTTCTATGAGGTGGGAGCTGTGCATTTGCCAAGGGCATTTTTGGTGTTTTCTCTCCTAAGTTTAGCCTTTGTCCCTAGCAGCAAAGCTCATGAATAGTTCTTGTGTATTAGCCTTTTGAAACCTCTAATTCTTTTATTTTTGTTTATTTATTTTGTTTTTTGAGTCACGGTCTTGCTGTGTTGCCCAAGCTATGGAGTGCAGTGGTGCAATCACAGCTCACCACAGCCTCGACCTCCCTGGCTCAAGTGATCCTCCCACCTTAGCCTCCTAAATAGCTGGGACTACAGGCACAAGCCATCATACCCTGCTAATTTTTAAATTTTTTGCAGAGATGAGGTTTCCTTGTGTTGTATGGGCTCTCTAAGTTTTTTAAAAAACATCTTTATTGAGCTGAAATTGACATACAACAAAGTAGACATATTTAAAGTGTGCCATTTCTTAAGTTTTGACATGTATGTAACTGAAACCATCACAGCAATCAAAGGAATGAACATTTCTGTTACTCCCAAAAGTCCTCCATCAACTACCAATCTTCTGTCATTATACATTAAATTGCCCTTCCTGATTTTCGATAGAAATGAAAAGGCAGTTCAGTTCGGCTAAGGAAGGATAGTCTTTTCTTTTCTTTTCTTTTCTTCTTTTTTTTTTTTTTTTGAGGCAGAGTTTGCCCTGTTGTTTAGGCTGCAGTGCGATGGCATGATCTTGACTGACTGCAGTCTCTAACTCCTGGCTTCAAGTGATTTTTATGCCTCAGCCACCCTGAATAACTGAGGTTACAGCCATGTGCCACCACGCCTGGCTAATTTATATATTATTATTATTTATTTTTTTTTTTTTAGTAGCGATGGGATTTTGCCATATTGGCCAGACTAGTCTTGAACTCATGGCCTCAGCTGATCTGCCAGCCTTGGCCTCCCAGTGTTGGGATTACAGGCGTGTGCTACCACCCCCGGCCAGAAAGGATAGTCTTCAACAAACAGTGCTGGAACAAGATATCTTTAGGTAAAAAATGGGCTGGGCACAGTGGTCACACCTGTAATTCCAACATTCTTGGAGGCTAAGGCGGGTGCATTGCTTGAGTCCAGGAGTTCAAGACCAGCCTGGGCAACATAGTGAAACCCCGTCTCTATTAAAAAAAAAAATTTAATTTAAAAATATATTTAAAAAAAGTGGCCTGGTGCGATGGTTCATACCTGTAATCCCAGCACTTTGGGAGGCTGAGGCGGGTGGATCACCAGAGGTCAGGAGTTTGAGACCAGTCTGACGAACATGGAGAAACCCTGTCTCTCTTAAAAATACAGAATTAGCCAGGGTGGTGGCCCATGCCTGTAATCCCAGCTACTAGGGAGGCTGAGGCAGAATTGCTTGAACCTGGGAGGCGGAGGTTGCGGTGAACCAAGGTTGCACCATTGCACTCCAGCCTGGGCAACAAGAGCGAAACTCTGTCTCAAAAAAATAAATAAAAATTTAAAAATTTTAAAAACATTGATCAATACCTCACCTTATATATAAAATTTAATTCAAAATGGATCATAGGCTGGGCACAGTGGCTCACATCTTTAATTCCAGCTTTGAGAGGCTGAGGCAGATGGATCACCTGAGGTCAGGAGTTCGAGACCAGCCTGGCCAAGATGGTGAAACCCTGTCTCTACTAAAAATATAAAAAATTAGCCTGGTGTGGTGGCAGTTGCCTGTAATCTCAGCTACTCGAGAGGCTGAGGCAGGAGAATTGCTTGAACCCGGGGGGTGGAGGTTGCAGTGGGCCAAGATTGTGCCATTACACTCCAGCCTGGGTGACAGAGTGAGACTCTGTCTAAAAATAAAGGATTATAGATGTAAATGTAAAACAAAAAACTGAAAGTTTAAGAAGAAGACATAAGAGAAAACCTTTGTGGCCTTGGATTAGGCAAAGATTTCTTTTTCTTTTTCTTTTTTTTTTTTTTTTTTGAGATGGAGTTTTGCTCTTGTTGCCCAGGCTGGAGTTCAATGGCATGATCTTGGCTCACTGCAACCTCTGACTCTCAGGTTCAAGTGATTCTCTTTCCTGAGCCTCCCAAATAGCTGGGATTACAGTCATGCACCACCACACCTGGCTAATTTTTGTATTTTTAGTAGAGACAGGGTTTCACCATGTTGGCAGGCTGGTCTCGAACTCCTGACCTCAGGTGATCTGCCTGCCTCGTCCTCCCAAAGTGCTGGGATTATAGGCGTGAGCCACTGTGCCTGGCCTGGGCAAAGATTTCTTAGATATGAAACCAAAAGCACAGTTGATAAAATAATAAAATTCATAAGCTAGACCTTTTTCAAAATTAGAAATCCCTAATTGTATGTGAAAAATAGGGAGAAGGTAGAAAAATTGGGAGCATAGGGGTGAATGCATGGCTTTGGCCTCCTTAGTGAGGACACAGACCACAGGAGGTGGATCAGCTGTTCAGTCATCCCTCTTGCTCTTGTCATAATATCAAGATTGGAGTCTTCCATAAATTTTATTATCCTTTATAAATTATCAGTGTCATTCTAGATTCAATTCTAGTATTAAAAAACCGATGTTTTTTAAGTCTTAATTTTTCCTTCTGTAAATTGTGTTCATCACAATTTTGAACTTGTCTAGTGTTCCGATTATTGTCTTAGGACCCATGCATCAGGGCAGCGAGTCTGCTCAGATCTCTTGCTGTATTGCGGAGGTAGGCCCTTCTCTCTCGACAGATCCTCATGTCCTCTAGGTGTTCCAGGACAGCCTCACACTGTCTCATGGGATATTCTTAGCCTTGCTGAATGTTGTTGGTATTTTAATTGAACTCTGGCAGGCTGCTTAGCACAACAGGAGGCAGACAGATAGGGAGGCCCCTGTGGGAGCCTGAGTAGATCACTGGTTTCCAGGCTGTTCTGATGCAGGTGGTACATACACCTCTCCATGACAATATCATTTCCTTTCTCTGTTTGACTGCCCATATTCTTTCCCCAGTGCGGCCTTTCAGGCTGTCTCATTACACCACTTGTGTCCCTATCTAAAACTCAAGTTTAAGGTTTTGTGGTGTCTTATTCCCTTGATGGCTAAGGTGGAAGTAAAAGGTCATTTTGTATTTTTTGCTTTTTTCTAAAATCCATTCTAGGGCTTTGTGAAGGATGTCCATGAAGACTCTGTCACCATCTTCTTTGAAAACAAGTAAGACCTTGGGAATAGAGAATCCAGCATACTAGGTCCTAGAAGGAGAGTGGAGAAGAGGGGGCAGCTGAGTCCTATGAGGCATGTAATAGGTTGGGAGAGCTGAGGGTTTGGGTGGGAACTCATATGGATCCCAGGAGAGGAAAGGGCTGAGAATTTGGTGAGGGTGGGGGCATTTGACCCAGTATTTAGAGTCTAGAAAGAGATGGAAGACACTACTACGGAGCAGGGCCTGGGGTTTAGCCTCTAATTATCCAGATAGGTGGAACTCGCCCAGCTGAGGCAATAACCCTTTTGTAAAGAAATGGGCAACCATATCAGTCAGAGTAGCTTTTTCATATTATTGTTTCTATTATAGCTGGCAGAGTGAGAGACAAATTCCTTTTGGGGATGTCCGGCTACCACCTCCAGCTGACTATAATAAGGAGATCACAGAAGGGGATGAAGTGGAGGTAAGGGCTGTGGAGTACACCCTTTCTAAATGTCACTTTTCCCCAGAATTCTAGGCTTTTCTCTGGTTGGTTCATGTTCCTTCCTCCCCAGCTAAGCCATATCCAGCCATGTAGCCTATGGAAATGTAAAATGCAACAGTTCCCCTTTTATCACTGTTGTGATCAGCCAAACTCTCAGGGACATCCCCAGTTTCAGGCGATTTGCCTTCCATTTATGGTAACAGCATCTAAAATCCAGTGCCCTCTGATTTTTTTGTTGTTGTTGTTGTTGTTTTTTTGAGATGGAGTCTTGCTCTGTTGCCCAGGCTGGAGTGCAGTGGCGCGATCTCGGCTAACTGCAACCTCCGCCTCTTGGGTTCAAGCAATTCTTCCACCTCAGCCTCCCAAGTAGCTGGGATTACAAGCACCTGCCATCATGCTCGGGTAATTTTTGCATTTTTGTAAAGACATGGTTTCACCATGTTGGCCAGGCTAGTCTTGAATTTCTGACTTCAGGTGATCCACCCGCCTCAGCCTCCCAAAGTGCTGGGATTACAGGCATGAGCCACCATGCCCTGCCGTCCTCTGATTTTTAATTAGTTCCTTCCTCTGGTTTCTTGTATCCTTGGTTTAAGATACATCCCAGGCTGGATGCAGTGGCTCACACCTGAAATCCCAGCACTTTGAGAGGTCGAGTGGGGCAGATCACCTGAGGTCAGGAGTTCAAGACCAGCCTGGCCAACATGGTGAAACCCCATCTCTACTAAAAATACAAAAAATTAGCTGGGCGTGGTGGCGGGCGCCTGTAATCCCAGCTACTTGGGAGGCTGAGGCAGGAGAATCGCTTGAACCCAGGAAGTGGAGGTTGCAGTGAGCTGAGATTGTGCCATTGCACTCCAGCCTAAGCACCAAGAGCGAAACTCTGTCTCAAAAAAAAAAAAAAAAAAAAAAAAAGATGCATCCCAAATAACTTTTTTTTCTTTTTGAGATGAAGTCTCACTCTGTTGCCCAAGCTGGAGTGCAGTGGCGCGGTCTCAGCTCACTGCAACCTCCACTTCCTGGTTCAAGTGATTCTCCTGCCTCAGCCTCCTGTGTAGCTTGGAGTACAGGCATGTGCCACCAC
The DNA here is from genome assembly GCF_029281585.2 of Gorilla gorilla gorilla. Classification (NCBI taxonomy): domain Eukaryota; kingdom Metazoa; phylum Chordata; class Mammalia; order Primates; family Hominidae; genus Gorilla; species Gorilla gorilla. The sequence goes on along the minus strand of NC_073243.2, from coordinate 22,750,364 downwards.
ACCTGGCTAATTTTTGTATTTTTAGTAGGGGTGGGGTTTTACCATGTTGGCCAGGCTGGTCTTGAACTCCTGACTTCAGGTGATCAGCCCACCTCAGCCAAAGTCCTGGGATTATGGGCATAAGCCACCGCGCTTGGCCTCTTTTTTTTTTTGTGGAAGTGGGGTCTCACTATGTTGCCCAGATCGTTCTTGAACTCCTGTGCTCAAGAGATCCTCCCGCCTTGGCCTTCCAAAGTGCTGGGATTATAAGCGTGAGCCACTGTGCCCAGCAGCCCCAAATATCTTAATGGTTGTTCTGTTGTTTATGTTGCCCAAGCTGGTCTTGAACTCCTGGGCATAAGCAATCCTTTTGCCTCAGCCTCCCAAAGCGCTGAGATTACAGGTGTGAGCCCCACCGTGCCCGGCCTCCTCATCCCTTTCTTGATGCTTTTGGGTGGTCTTCAATATCTCTTTGATTCTCTACTTTTCTTCAGGTTTATTCTCGAGCCAATGAACAGGAACCTTGTGGCTGGTGGCTGGCCCGGGTGCGGATGATGAAGGGAGATGTGAGTGACTGGGAATGCCTTTGGAGAACTACTGAAACAAATATTTTATTCATAGAAAGTTGCTCAGGTCATCCACAACTTCTCCTTTTTTACCATGTGCCAGTTCTATGTCATTGAATATGCTGCCTGTGATGCCACCTACAATGAAATTGTTACCCTGGAGCGACTTCGGCCAGTTAATCCCAATCCCCTTGCAACCAAAGGCAGCTTCTTCAAGGTTACCATGGCTGTGCCTGAGGATCTGAGAGAAGCGTGAGTGTTAAGGATGGTGGGAATGAGGGCTCTCTTTACAGCCCTAATCTCTGGCTTTATTTCTCCCAGGCATCACTCCCACTTTGCAGTTTTCTCTGTTGTTCCCCTGGCCCTCTACTAGAGCCCTTCTTGCTAAGAAGACACTTAGTTTCTTTATTTTCCCATCCTTGTTCTTTAACTGTGGTCCCTCTTCTTTTCTTTTCTTTCTTTTTTTTTTTTTTTTTGGAGACAGAGTTTTGCTCTTGTTGCCCAGGCTGGAGTGCAATGGCACAATCTCGGCTCACCACAACCTCCACCTCCTAGGTTCAAGCGATTCTCCTGCCTCAGCCTCCCACGTAGCTGGGATTACAGGCATGCACCATCACACCCGGCTAATTTTGTATTTTTAGTAGAGACAGGGTTTCTCCATGTTGGTCAGGCTGGTCTCGAACTCCTGACCTCAAGTGATCCGCCTGCCTCGGCCTCCTAAAGTGCTGGGATTACAGGCATGAGCCACCGCACCCGGCCCAGTCCCTTTTCTTTTCTTATTTACTCAGCCCTGCTCCTCTGAATTTTTTTTTTTTTTTTAATAGAGACAGGGTCTCACTATGTTGCCCATGCTAGTCTTGAACTCCTGACTTCAAGTGATCATCCTGCCCTAGCCTCCCAAAGTGCTAGGATTACAGGTGCAAACCACCATGTCCAGCCTCCCCCGAACTCTTCACTGTACTCTCTGCATTCTGCCCTCTGAGTACTTTTTTCTTCTGCAGCTGCTCCAATGAAAACGTCCATAAAGAGTTCAAGAAAGCCCTGGGAGCCAACTGCATCTTTCTCAACATCACAAACAGTGAGCTCTTCATTCTGGTGAGTTTATTCTGCCTGAATTTCACATAAGCCTTTTGAACATTTTTTCTTTTTCCCTTTTTAACCCCTTTGCAGAAAGAGAAGGGCTTAAATGTGCTTATATTTATTTGTCAAGAGGACTTTATTGCTCCTGACTCCTACAGGCCCAGGTAGCCCTACCTTTTTTTTTTTTCTTTTTTTTGAGACGAAGTCTCACTCTTGTCGCCCAGGCTGGAGAACAATGGCACAATCTCGGCTCACTGCAACCTCCGCCTCCCGGGTTCAAGCAATTCTCCTGCCTCAGCCTCCTGAGTAGCTGGGATTACAGGTGTGCATCACCACGCCGGCTAATTTTTTTTTTTTGAGATGGAATCTCACTCTGTCGCCCAGGCTGGAGTGCAGTGGCGCGATCTCAGCTCACTGCAACCTCCACCTCCCAGATTGAAGCGATTCTCCTGCCTCAGCCTCCCGAGTAGCTGGGATTACAGGCGCCTGCCATCGCGCCTGGCTAATTTTTTTTGTGTATTTTTAGTAGAGACAGGGTTTCACCATGTTGGCCAGGCTGGTCCTGAACTGCTGATCTCCTGATCCACCCGCCTCGGCCTCCCAAAGTGCTGGGATTACAGACGTGAGCCACCGCGCCCGACACGCCCGGCTAATTTCTGTATTTTTAGTAGAAACAGGGTTTCACCATATTGGTCAGGCTGGTCTTGAACTCCTGACATCGTGATCCGCCCGCCTTGGCCTCCCAAAGTGCTGGGATTACAGACGTGAGCCACCACGCCCAGCCTCTGACCTTTTTTTTTTAAACCTGATAATCATGTTGCCATCTGGGTTAGAGACCCTCTCTTGATATTTGGACTTTCAGAAATAGAGTATGTAGCTCTCACCTTATGCTTGCTCCTTGCTTTCTCTCTAAACCATTTTCCTTCAGTACCCCGATAGTCAGCCTTTGTGGGACTGACAATGAGTCTCCTCCTTCCTAGCTTCATTTCTTTTTTTTTTGAAGACAGAGTATCGTTCTGTCACCAGGCTAGAGTGCAGTGGCGCAGTCTCGGCTCACTGCAACCTCCGACTCCCGGGTTCAAGCGATTCTCCTGTCTCAGCCTCTGGAGTAGCTGGGATTATAGGCATGTGCCACCACGCCCAGCTAATTTTTGTATTTTTAGTAAAGACAGGGTTTCACCATGTTGGCCAGGATGGTCTCGATCTCATGACCTCGTGATCCGCCTGCCTTGGCCTCCCAAAGTCCTGGGATTGCAGGCATGAGCCACCGCGCCCGGTCTCCTAGCTTCATTTCTTAACCGTTTTCCTGGGACTTAGGCATCCTGATTTCTAGTCCCTGGCTCTCCCTTAGTGTTTATTCCAAGCCAGTTTTAATGACTTTCCCACTGGTTTCCTCCCAGTCAACCACAGAAGCCCCTGTGAAGCGAGCATCTCTGCTGGGTGATATGCATTTCCGAAGCCTGCGCACCAAACTGCTACTTATGTCCCGCAATGAAGAAGCTACCAAGCACCTAGAGGTAACTTTTAGCTCCTTTTCCTTCTGCTGAAGGGTATTGTCTTCCTCCCTTCCTACCCTGTCCTCCACCCATGCTCTTGTGTTTACAGAACAAAGACTAAGGCTTTTTCTGGGCAATTAAACCTGGGTCAGCTATTTTATCTCAGACTCGTCCAGATGGCAGAGCTCTATCACGGTATAGTGCAATTATTTTCAAATTTCTTTTAGCCAATTTTTTTTTTTTTTTTTGGGAGACAGAGTCTCGCTGTGTCGCCTAGGCTGGAGTGCAATGACACGATCTCGGCTCACTGCAACCCCCGCCTCCTGTGTTTAAGCGATTCTCATGCCTCAGCCTTCTGAGTAGCTGGGATTACAGGCGTGCGCCACCACACCCGGCTAAGTTTTGTATTATTAGTGAGATGGGGTTTTGCCATGTTGCCCAAGCTGGCCTCGAACTCCTGGCCTCATGTGATCCATCCACCTCAGCCTCCCAAAGTGCTGGGATTACAGGCGTGAGCCACCACACCTGGCTGAATGGGTTTTTTTTTTTTTTTTTTGAGACGGAGTCTCACTTTGTCATCCAGGCTGTAGTGCAATGGCATAGTCTCAGCTGACTGCAACATCCGCCTTCTGGGTTCAAGCGATTCTCCCTCCTCAGCCTCCTGAGTAGCTGGGACTACAGGCGTGTGCCACCATACCCAGCTAATTTTTGTATTTTTAGTAGTGATGGGGTTTCACCATGTTGGCCAGGCTGGTCTCAGACTCCTGACCTCATGATCCACCTGCCTCAGCCTCCCAAAGTGCTGGGATTACAGACATGAGCCGCTGCGCCCGGCCTTGGTCTTGAACTTCTAGGCTCAAGAGATCCATCTGCCTGTACTTCGCAAAGTGCTAGGATTACAGGTGCGAGCCACCACATGCAGCCTAGACTAGAATATTTATTTTTTAGGGTGGGCGTGGTGGCTCATGCCTTTAATCGCAGCACTTTAGCACTTTGGGAGGCCGAGGCAGGCAGATCAATCCGAGGTTGGGAGTCGAGACTGGTGAAACCCCATCTTTACTAAAAACACAAAAATCAGCTGGGCGTGGTGGCACACGCCTGTAATTTCATCTACTCGTGAAACTGAGGCAGGAGAATCGCTTGAACCTGGGAAGTGGACGTTGCAGTGAGCCAAGATTGTGCCATTGCGCTCCAGCCTGGGTGACAAGAGTGAAACTCTGTCTCAAAGAAAAAAAGGATATGACTGGGCGCGGTGGCCCACGTCTGTAATCTGAGCACTTTGGGAGGCTGAGGCAGGCGGATCACCTGAGGTCGGGAGTTCAAGACCAGCCTGGGCAACATGGGTGAAACCCCGTCTCTACTAAAACTACAAAAATTAGCCAGGCGTGGTGGCAGGCGCCTGTTGTCTCAGCTACTCGGGAGGCTGAGGCAGGAGAATCGCTTGAACCTGGGAGGCGGAGGTTGCAGTGAGCCGAGATCACACCATTGTACTCCAGCCTGGGCAACAAGAGTGAAACTCCATCTCAAAGAAAAAAAGGATATTTCTTGTTTTTTTTGTTTGTTTTTTGAGATAGCGTCTCTGTCGCCCAGGCTAGAGCGCAGTGGCGCTATCTTGGCTTACTGCAACTTCCACCTCCCAGATTGAAGCGATTCTCCTGCCTCAGCCTCCCAAGTAGCTGGGATTACAGGTGTGTGCCATCACACCTGGCTAATTTTTGTCTTTTTTAGTAGAGATGGGGTTTCACCATGTTGGCCAGGCTGATCTCAAACTATGGACCTCAGGTGATCCACCCACCTCGACCTCCCAAAATGTTGGGATTACAGGTGTCAGCCACCACGCCTGGCCTGACTAGAGTATTTCTGTGAGATCTTTTTGAATTCTGACATCGTATAATTGTCAGATTCCCTTTCGCTGCTATTATACTATTCTAAGTGAATAGGGTGTGTGTGTTTGAATACCATTTCCATGTATCAAGGGAATTGATCTTTTTGGGAGGCTTTTTTCTGTGCCTGTGCAATTTCTGGGTCATGATAATCTTTGACTTCTTCAGGGATCCTGCTCAGGGCACTGGCAGGTAAAAATTCACCATTACCTTCAGATGATACAAACTTAATTTTTTGTTTTTGTTTTTTGTTTTGAGACGGAGTCTCAGTCTGTTGTCAAGGCTGGAGTTTATGTAGTGGTGCGATCTCAGCTCACTGCAGTCTCTACCCGCCGAGCTCAAGTGATCCTCTCATCTCAGCCTTTGGGTGGGTGGGATTACAGGTGCATGCCACCATACCTGGCTAATTTTTTTTTTTTTTTTTTTGGAGACAGTTTCCCTCTGTCACCCAGGCTGGAGTGCAATGGCACAATCTCCGCTCCCTGCAACCTCTCGCTCCTGGGTTCAAGCGATTCTTGTGCCTCGGCCTCCCAGGTAGCTGGGATAACAGGCACGCGCCCCCACGTCTGGATAATTTTTGCTTTTTTAGTGTTTCACCATGTTGCCCAGGCTGGTTTTGAACTCCTGACCGCAGGTGATCCACCTGCCTTGGCCTCCCAAAGTACTGGGATTACAGGCATGAGCCACTATACCTGGCCCTAATTTCAGTATTTTTAGTAGATACGGAGTTTCACCATGTTGGCTAGGCTGGTCGCGAACCCCTGGCCTCAAGGGATCCACTTGCCTTGGCCTCCCAAAGTGCTGGGATTATAGACATGAACCATTGCACCTGGCCTAATTTTTTTTTGTTGTTTTTTAATTTTTTGAGACAGAGTCTCATTCTGTCGTCCAGGCTGGAGTGCAGTAGTGCGATCTCAGCTCACTGCAACTTGTGTAGTTAGCGCAGAGTGAGCAAAGGGAGACCGATACAAAATTCGGTCAGAGAGTAGATCATGTAAGACATGTACGGTAGGCTGAGGAGGGGGGATTTTATAGTGCGTGTACTGAGAAGCCATTGAGTTAACAGTGCCTTCTGGTTTTTTGTTTTGTTTTGTTTTGTTTTGTTTTTGAGACGGAGTCTCGCTCTGTTACCCAGGCTGGAGTGCATTGGCGTGATCTCGGCTCACTGCAAGCTCCACCTCCCAAGTTCACGCCATTCTCCTGCCTCAGCCTCACGAGAAGCTGGGACTACAGGCGCCCGCCACCACGCCCGGCTGATTTTTTTGTATTTTTTTTTAGTAGAGACGGGGTTTCACCGTGTTAGCCAGGATGGTCTTGATCTCCTGACCTCGTGATCCACCCACCTCGGCCTCCCAAAGTGCTGGGATTACAGGCGAGAGCCACTGTGCCCGGCCGAAAGTGCCTTCTGTTTTAAACTCCTGTTTCAATGACAGATTGAAAGGGGGGCAAGAATGGAAGCAGGAACAGAGCACAGTAGTCCAGGTGAGAAACTTGAACTGGAGTGCTAAAGGAAGAGAGAGAGAGTAGTTTTATGTAGGATAAATTTTACGAGTAAAACCAGTAGGACTGACAGGCTCTGTGATACTGAGAGATACATATTTCGTCTCCTGACCAGGCTCCTGGCATTCAACTTCTAAAATCCTTGGAATCTCCAGTGATGTGTGTTTTTGTGAAAGGGGCCGGGTGCTGCGGCTCACGCCTGCAATCCCAGCACTTTGGGAAGCCGAGGCAGGTGGATTGCCTGAGGTTAGGAGTTTGAGACCAGTCTGGCCAGCATGGTGAAACCCCTTCTCTACTAAAAATACAAAAAAAGGGAGGCAGAAGTTGCAATGAGCAGAGATCACGCCACTGCACTCTAGCCTGGGTAACAGACCCCATCTCAAAAAAAAGAAAACCCAGCTGTTCTGCAAGCTTATCTAGAAGACGCTTATAAGTCATTGTAGATCTCTTCCCCTCCCCTCCTAATGTAGTGATTTTGAACACTCAACTTAGTTTATTTTTCCAACTTTCTCTTCTTGCCTGGTATAAATCCTTGGTATAATTCAGTCCTATCCAACTTGGAAGTGGGAAGTAGTGTATTTCAATCTAGGAATTCTCCTTTCAGGTATTGTTTCTATTTGGTGCTTACAACATGGGATTCACTCCTAAAACCTTTCCTGTCTTCCTGCCCCTGAACCCAGGGGTTCCTCTAAGGACTGATTGAGAAATGAAGTGAAAGCCTGGTGTTCTAGAGGCATGTTTTCTGTTTTTCTTAACCCCTCACTTTTTTTTTTTTTGAGACAGAGTTTTGCTTTGTCACCAGGCTGGAGTGCAGTGGCATGACCTCGGCTCACTGTAACCTCCAACTCCCTGGTTCAAGCAATTCTCCTGCCTCAGCCTCCCAAGCAGCTGGGATTATAGGCACACCCCACCAAGGCCAGCTAATTTTTGTATTTTTAATAGAGACGGGGTTTCACTATGTTGGCAGGATGGTCTTGATCTCCTGACCTTGTGATCCACCTGCCTCAGCCTCCCACAGTGCTGGAATTACAGGCGTGAGCCACCGCGCACAGCCTACCCCTCACTTTTTACTTAAGTTGTTGAGTTTTATTTGGGGATGAGTTGATATTTGTTTGATTAAGGTAAGAGTTCCTTACACTTGCATGTACCTTGTGAGAAGTACTTTCACACCAGCCTTGTCTAATCCTCTTGCTAGTCTTGAGAATAAGATAAGTTGGATATAATCACTTAGCAGATGACACAAGAGGCAGAGTATGTTTTGTTTAAGATCACACAGATAGATACTCTTAGGGACAGATACTGTTAGGGCCAAATCCAGAACTTCGGTGTGTCCCAGTCCAAACTCTGCCCTCTTTACCTTTCCTCCCCCACAAACCACTGGTATTTGGAAGGAGTGGAATTAAAAGTTCCTGACCTTGGCCGGGCGTGGTGGTTCATGCTGGTAATCCCAGCACTTTGGGAGGCTGAGGCGGGCGGATCACCTGAGGTCAGGAGTTTGAGACCAGCCTGGCCAACATGGTGAAACCCTGTCTCTACTAAAAATACAGAAATTAGCCAGGCATGGTGGTGGACACCTGTAGTCGCAGCTACTCAGGAGGCCGAGGCATGAGAATCACTTGAAGTCGAGAGGCGGAGGTTGCAGTGAGCCGAGATCGCGCCACTGCACTCCAGCCTGGGCGACAGAGCGAGACGCCATCTCAAAGAAAAAACAAAAAGTTCCTGACCTTTCCACACAGGTCCTCGTGGTCAGCGGACTCCAGAGTGGTTCTAGCTTTCTATTAATATCACACAGTTTTCCTTATTTAAGTTATGCAAAGGGTCGTGTGCCTGGGACTGTGAGATTCTACCACCATGATTCCTACAGTGACTTTTCCTTTCAGACAAGCAAGCAGTTGGCAGCAGCCTTCCAAGAGGAGTTCACAGTGCGAGAGGACCTGATGGGACTGGCAATTGGGACTCACGGTGCCAACATCCAGCAGGCCCGAAAAGTACCTGGGGTGACCGCCATTGAGTTGGGTGAAGAGACCTGCACTTTCCGCATCTATGGGGAGGTCAGCAAAGGATGTCTTTCTTCTGGGTCTCTTAGGGGATAGAGGGAAGAGAGGCCGAAGTAGAAAATAAACCTCAAACTGGGCACAGTGGCTCACACCTGTAATCTCAGCACCTTCAGAGGTCAAAGTGAGAGGATCACTTGAGCCTAGGAGTTTGAGACCAGCCTGTGCAACATAGTGAGACCCAATCTCTACAAAAATTTAAAAATTAGCTGGAAGTAGTGGTGCGTACCTGTAGTCGCAGGTACTTGGGAGGCTGAAATGGGAAGATAGAGGGGAGGATCACTTGAGCCTGGGAGTTTGAGAACAACCTGGACAACATAGAGAGACCCTGTCTTTACCCCCCAAAAAAACCAAAAACCAAAAAACGTTAACTGAGCGTGGTGGCATGCATCTGTGGCCCCAGCTACTTGGCTACTTGGGAGTCTGAGGCAGGAGGATCACTTGAGCCTGGAAAGTCAAGGCTGCAATACACCATGATGGTGCCACTGAACCAACCTGGGCAACATAGTCAATAGAGTGAGACCAAAAAATCCAAAAAATAGACCAGATCTCTGTTGCCCAAGCTGGTCGTTAACTCCTAGCCTCAAGCAATCCTCCCTTCTTAGCCTCCGAAACTGTTGAGATTATGGGTGTGAGCCACTGTGCCTGGCCAAGGTCCTCTGTTTTTTTTTTTAAGTTATTTATTTGTTTAATTTTTTTTTTTTTTATGAGATGGAGTCTAACTCACTCTGTTGCCCGGGCTAGAGTGCAGTGGCACAATCTCAGCTTATTGCAACCTCTGCCTCCTGGGTTCAAGAAATCTCCTGCCTCAGCCTCCTGAGTAGCTGGGATTAGAGATGTGAGCCACCATTTTTTGTATTTTTAGTATTTTTGTATTTTTGTATTTTGATTTTTGTATTTTTAGTAGAGATGGCGTTTCACCATATTGCCCAGGCTAGTCTTGAACTCTTGACCTCAATTTATCCACCTGCCTCCAGCCTCCCAAAGTGCTGGGATTACAGGCGTGAGCCACCACACCCAGCTGGTCTTCTGTTTTAGTAACAACTCCCCGCTGTTCTTCCTTTAGACTCCCGAGGCTTGCCGACAGGCCCGAAGCTACCTTGAGTTTTCTGAGGACTCAGTGCAAGTGCCCAGGAACCTGGTTGGTGAGTTGGTGGTGTGTATATACAGTTAGAGGTCAGAATCAAGATTCTCTACAGTGATTCTGAGCTTTTATCCAGGATTGGCACCTCCCTGTGGACTCCCAGTTTCACAAGGACAGAGAAACAGTCTGTAATGGGAGTGATAAAAATGAAAGAATAAATTTCTAGGGATTGCAACATTTTGTCCTGTAAAAACACATCAGAAACCTAGAAGCAGGAGAATGAAGTAAATGGAATCCATATAAAGAAAATGAGGCTGGAAGATGGTGTATCAGCTTTATTCTTATTTCCTTAAAAAAAAAAAAAAAAGGCTGAATTCCTCATTTACCTATTCCAGGCAAAGTGATTGGAAAGAACGGGAAAGTGATCCAGGAGATTGTGGATAAATCTGGTGTGGTGAGGGTTCGAGTGGAAGGTGATAATGACAAGAAGAACCCCAGGGAGGAGGTATGGGTACGGGGCAAGTGGGCATAGAGATTGGTTTCCAGAAGTAAATGGGATTGTCCTCTGAGGGCTGGGATTGTTCTTTGAGAGGGTGGAATACGGAAAGTTGTTTAACACTAGTAGATTTAGAGCCCAGAATGATCCCACTGGGCAGGCTCTCCTAGGAGACTGGGTGGCGTTAATCCTTCCATTTCATTTTCCTTTCTGATCCATCGTTTCTGCTCTCTGTTCTCCAGGGAATGGTTCCCTTCATTTTTGTTGGCACCCGAGAGAACATCAGCAATGCCCAGGCTTTGCTGGAGTATCACCTCTCCTACCTGCAGGTACCCAGGCCGGGAGAGAAAAATGCTGGGTGTGAAAAGGGAACTAAGACTGCTGTGGGGGTCAACTCAGGGATTTTGGTTCTCTGTTTGTCTCTCCGTGTAGAACAGAAAACATTTGTGGAAATTTGGGGCTATAGGGTTGGGTCCCAGAATTTTCCTTGTTTAGCCAGTGTCTTCCTTCTCCTTGCATTCCTGAGAGATTAGATATAGAGGGACAGTCAGGGTGGAGAAGCATGAAGAAAGGCACTGATCTTATTTCTCCTTCCCCTTCTTCCATCTTTTACCCAACCAGGAGGTAGAGCAGCTTCGCTTGGAGAGGCTACAAATTGATGAGCAGCTTCGGCAGATTGGGCTGGGCTTTCGCCCTCCTGGGAGTGGGCGGGGCAGCGGTGGCAGCGACAAGGCTGGATATAGCACCGATGAGAGCTCCTCCTCCTCCCTCCATGCGACTCGAACCTATGGGGGCAGCTATGGGGGCCGTGGCCGTGGCCGGAGGACAGGCGGTCCTGCCTATGGTGAGACAGTTATGGGAACAGGAGGCAAGGAGTGGCAGGGCTTGTGGGTAGAGGCAGAGGTCTGGATGGAAGTTTGGGGAAATCTGGAATGGAGATGATGAAAAAGTGATTGATTGGCTGGGGGACTTGTGAGTGAGAAGGAGAATTCTTCCAGTTTGGGGGATGTGATGGATCCTGAGGTGGGATGAATGGCCGTGAATAAATCCCATTGTGTTCTTCAGGTCCCAGCTCAGATGTGTCTACAGCTTCAGAGACTGAGTCAGAGAAGAGAGAGGAGCCCAACCGAGCTGGGCCTGGCGACAGGGATCCCCCAACCCGAGGGGAAGAAAGCCGGAGGCGGCCGACTGGGGGCCGGGGTAGGGGACCCCCACCTGCCCCCCGGCCCACTTCGAGATATAGTTCTTCATCTATTAGCTCAGGTACCAGACAGCTGGGTTCATGAATATGGGCCAAAAGGAAAGATGATGGGCACCTGACTGCCAACTCCTCTTCTTCCTCTGACCAGTGCTGAAGGATCCAGACAGTAATCCCTACAGCCTATTGGACACGTCTGAACCAGAGCCCCCGGTTGATTCAGAACCTGGGGAACCCCCCCCAGCAAGTGCCAGGCGCCGCCGCTCCCGCCGCCGCCGCACTGATGAAGACAGGACCGTCATGGATGGAGGCCTGGAATCAGATGGGCCCAACATGACAGAGAATGGCCTGGGTGAGGGTGTGCCTGGGGTCTGGAAAGTTAGAGATGGGTAGGAGTCGAGGGTGGGAGGTTGGATGTGTGACTCTGGTTTTTTCCTACCCTACAGAAGATGAATCAAGACCTCAACGTCGTAATCGCAGCCGCCGCCGCCGTAACCGTGGTAATCGGACTGATGGTTCTATCAGTGGAGACCGCCAGCCAGGTCAGCCAACTCTGGACACCAGAATCCTTCCTCAGAGCTGAGAGAATGGGATGCTCACCCCTGTGAAAATCAGGGGTTCGGGTTCAGTGGGTGTCTTAGGCTGGCTACCACAATTCCATCTGAAAGTCTTAATCTCCTGCCTTCCCCAGTGACTGTGGCTGACTATATCTCACGAGCAGAGTCTCAGAGCCGCCAGAGGCCACCCCTGGAACGCACTAAACCCTCAGAAGACTCTCTTTCAGGACAGAAGGTAGGCAGGCAAGATGTGCTTTACCCCATCCCTTTTTTGTTGTTACTCTGGGGCAGGGGGCACAAAAAATTTCACAAATCTCCTACTGAATTGCAGAGGCAGCTGTGTCTGATGGAGTTTAGACCAGTGTAAACTTTGAATAGGATAGAGAGGAAAGTGTGGTTCACATTTTCTGGATCCCAAGTAAGAGAGACTGGATCATGAGATCAGGGAACCAACCTCTGGATCACCAAATGCCAGGAGGGCTTGGATGGTAGGGAATGTCTCCCACCTGAATTTCTACTCACCGCTTCTTGCTTTTCTGTTTTCTTTCCCACTTTCCCCTCAGGGTGACTCTGTCAGCAAGCTTCCTAAGGGCCCCTCAGAGAATGGGGAGCTCTCCGCCCCCTTGGAGTTGGGTAGTATGGTGAATGGGGTTTCATAAAACCTCCAGCCTGCACCCCTCCCTTCTCCATCTCGCTTGCTGCCCAACACCATGGCCCTCACAGGCCCAACTGACCTGCGCTGGAGCTGCTCTTATCTAGGGGGGAGGGGGGTGGCACAGCAGCTTGGGTACCCCCCAACCTCCAGGAGCTAGTGGAGGGGTGTGTAACAGGGTCATACCCCCTCCCTCTTGTCCACCCTACCCCCAGGGTAAGGGGAGCGTCTCTCCTTCCCCATCAGACTGGATGTGCCTTTATCCTCTAATGCCCCAATCTCTCTCTGAACACCCCCATTCTCCACCTGTTGGTGGGGGGTGCTCCTTGACCCACCCAGATTTGACCGTTCAGGGGGCCTCCCCTGCTATCCCTCCTCCCATCCTGTACCCCCCATTTCTGGGGCCTCATCACTGTGGAAGACGGGGATAGTAAGAGATAAGTGGGTGGGAGGCACGGGGAAGGTTTTGGAGTAGAACCAGGGGTGTGTATGAAGGGGGGTGACAAGGTCCCCCGGGGGAGGGGACCAACCTTGTCTGGTGGATGAGAAGGCGTATTTATTTTTCACTGTACAGTATTTAAAAAGAGAATAAAAAAATCCAAATGGCTGTCTGGCTCCTGTGCCTTCTTTGTCCCCAGTTTGGTCCATTTGTTTCTCTAGGACTGACCTGCCCTGGCCCTTGGCTCTTGTTTTCTGTTCCTCCACATCTGACTTCTCTTCATTGTCTCTTGTCCCAAAGATGGTCTTACTTCTGGGAATTCCTTACATTCCTAAGCTCCCCAGGCCCAGGTTCTCCCTCCTGGTTCAGAGGAGGGGGGCTTGTGCCTTGTTGCTTCTCCCCTCCCCCAAGTTTGCTGGTGGAGGGAGTTGGGCCACTCCTATACCCTGAGTCACAGCACAGGCTAGGCAGGGCTGCTCAGAGCTGGAGCTGTTCCTGTAGAAGCTGAGAGCCAAGGCAGGCTGCTTAATCCGATTACCTGAGGCCTGGGGCTTGGGCTGGGCCGTTGGGCAGAGTGGGGAGCAGGGTTCCCTCACAGCAGCCTCTGGAGCCCGGGGTCCAGCCTTGGTGGTGTTCTGTTCTGGCTCCAGGCTTTTTCTCCGGCATGCGCATCACAGACCTCTTAACTTGGGGAGTTGTCCTGGGTTTCCTGGCTCCCGCCTCATGACTTGGACGACTGAAGCTAAAACTTGCCATAATTCAATAGCAGTGGAGAAATATAGGTTTAGGGACTGGAGTTGGGAGGGCTTAAGTTTTCTCACTTGGGAAAGGGGTTGAATCACGGCCCAAGCACCTGCTGGAATGACTCAGGAAACAAAAATGGTCTCCCTCCTCGGCCCTTCTTGCCCCAGGGGCAGGTCTGGGATTTGAGGAGCAACAGGCACCAGGAAAGGGGTTGGGGTGGTGGTCCGGGATGCTCCCAAGCTCCTCTCAGCACAACTCGGGCCCCGAGGGCACTTCATCCCCCTGTGTTTGATCCCATTGTGGAAAGAATTGGCTTTAAATTGCCTGTGCTTCAGGGAGGGGAGGCAATCAGCAACAGGCTGGAAGGCCTGACATCAGGTCTTGGGTGGGGGGGGGGGAGCGGAGGCTGTGGCACCCTGAGGGTGTTGGGGGCTGGGACAAACAGGACACCTGGGTTTACCTACGGGCTGCGGATGTTGGCGCCCTGAAGGAGGTGCAGTCTTATGGGAGGGACAGGGGCGGAGTCAGTCTTTAAAAGCTGTTCCCAGGTCTGGCCCGCCTGCCACAAACGCTGAGCCCAGGTGGGAGAGGTCTGCGGTATCCGCACCTGGCAGCTGTCGGAACTCCGGAGACCACAAAGGGGTTTATGGTTTACCCCCTCCACGGAAGGTCGGTCTGATCGCAGCTGCGGGTCGGGGAGAGGGACCGGGGGGTCCCCCAGTCAGTAGGCCTCAGAGCACCTCTTCAGTGCCGGGGCACCAGACAGCGGATTTTGCATTCGACTCTTCCCAAAGTGTGCCGAACAGGTTGGAAGCAAAGGCTCCGGTTTAAGCTCTGGGCTTGGGGATACAATACACTTTCTAAGGACCCAAGTTCCTCGGCAACGACTCCAGACTGGGAAGACCTTTCCATTTTCAGGATCGACGCTTCACGTTGAGGGGAGGGCATTCAAGACGCCCTCTTAAGGCTTCTCCCAACCCATGGCGCTACCAGGCTCCTCACAGGACCAGGCCTGGAGCCTGGAGCCTCCGGCTGCCACGGCTGCTGCCTCCTCACCTTCGGGACCCCAGGAGCGGGAGGGCGCTGGGAGCCCCGCGGCCCCCGGGGCGCTGCCCCTGGAGAAGGTGAAGCGGCCGATGAACGCGTTCATGGTGTGGAGCTCCGCTCAGCGCCGCCAGATGGCGCAGCAGAACCCCAAGATGCACAACTCCGAGATCTCCAAGCGCCTGGGCGCGCAGTGGAAGCTGCTGGACGAGGACGAGAAGCGGCCCTTCGTGGAGGAGGCCAAGCGGCTCCGCGCCCGACACCTGCGCGACTACCCCGACTACAAGTACCGGCCTCGGCGCAAGGCCAAGAGCTCGGGCGCCGGACCTTCCCGCTGCGGACAGGGAAGAGGCAACCTGGCCAGCGGCGGCCCGCTCTGGGGGCCGGGGTACGTGACCACCCAACCGAGCAGAGGCTTTGGGTACAGACCCCCCAGCTACTCGACAGCCTACCTGCCCGGCAGCTATGGGTGAGTGCCTGGGAAGCGGGCCGAAGACGGAGGCCCATGCGCCCCTCTTCTGGAGCCTTGGTGGGGGCGGATGCCGGAGGACGGGAGCCCACCCAAGCAGAGGCCACTCGCGGCCAAGGTGTGGCGGGCGCAGGCCCAGTACCTCCCGGGCCTGTGTAGGGTGGGGCGGGTCAGGGTTCTCCCAGAGGGCGTTTGCATCTCAGTCTGAAGGTGGTGGCCCTGTAGGGTCAGGTGACTGACCCCTGGATGCGACTGTGTCCTAGTTAGATGCCCCGTTTCCCCCGTGCTTCTGGCCTGTGTGTGACCCAGCTTCCTCTCCCAGCCCCCAGGGCAAGGAGAGGCCGAGCTCATTCTGCCCTTTCCTGGCCTGACTCCCCAAGAGGAAAACAGCCGTGCAGCACGCAAGCCCGCTCCCGAGCATGCCCCAACAGGGCCGCGGGCTCTCCATCCCGGGGTCGGCTTCCATGCCTGCTGCGCCCAGCAGGCTGGGTAGCCAGGGCTGGGTGGGTGGCACGCTCTACCCTGTCTGCCCAGACTCACCTCCAACCCAGGGAAGTGCCCTCTAACCTCTTGTTTCTCTCTGCAGCTCTTCCCACTGCAAACTGGAAGCCCCCTCACCGTGCTCCCTCCCTCAGAGTGACCCTAGGCTCCAGGGGGAGCTGCTGCCCACCTATACCCACTACCTGCCCCCTGGCTCTCCCACTCCATACAACCCTCCCCTTTCTGGTGCCCCCATGCCCCTAACCCACCTCTAACCCTCATGGACGCAGACCTCAGCGGACGGGCCTCATCCTCCTTTTTTAATCCAGCAGCATCCCCTACCCCAGGCTGTCAACCCTTTCTCCTGTTGGACTACAGTTCAGAGGCAGCCTGCAGTCCTCCCATGATAGCCAGGGAGAGCCGCACAACATACAATTATATTTTTGGTAGTATTAAACAGTTTTGTATTATTCAACTGAGTCTCCAGTCTTTATTGTCCCATCTGTTCCCCTCACTGCAGCAGGAACCAGCCCCATCTCCACTCCCTTCCGCCTAGACCTGCCAGAGCAGGAACCTCCTCACCCCACCCTGGGGCCCTGCCTGAGTCATTCTCCGTCCCCCTTCCCCCACCCCAGCACTGGGGTCCGGGAGACAGTCCCAGCCGGGCTGAGGGAGGGAGGCAGCCACAGCCTCCCAGTCCCTCCACTCTGCCGTCCAGACTCGGTCTTCCAGGGCCAGAAGGGAAGCAGGGAGGCTGGAGAACAGGGTAAAACATTTGCCCAGGATAGTGTTAAACAGCTGGAAATTGCTGCTAGAGGAGGAGGCTTGGCTGAATGACTGAATTAATAGTACATGTACAGGGCTTATGAAAGCACTCAGATGTCAAAATTTTGGCTTGGGAGACTCTACCCCCATCCTCTCCTTTTCTAAGGATCTGGATCCATCAACCATTTGTTTCCACTAAAAGAAAACCCTGGCTCAGAAAGTCTGCAAGTGCAGAGGAATGGAGGATGAGTAAGTCCTGGCTCAGATGGGGAGAACCCTGAGGTTGGGCGAATGAGTGGAAACGGAATGACTCCAGTAGCTGGCTCTACTGCGCCTTTTTCTGCTTGTGGGGAGGCTTTGCATTCCAGTAGAAGAGCAGCTGGGCGGCGATGAGGCCGTTGCAGAGAGAGGAGACCACAAAGGTCCCAGCCATCAGGGGATCTCCGGTTTCCTGGTTGCAAGAGACAGAGCCAGGGTTACCCTTCAGCATAGCTCAAGAACGGTTTCCTTATGGACAAAGGTTCCTGATGGGGCAGCTTTGGCCCTTAGCTGGGAGAAGTAAGACGAGGTTTTAGTGCCTTCTAGAAGGAAGATGTTGCACTCACCTGAATGGAAGTGAAGATTCGGGCCAGGGAGCCCCCAAACAGCAGGAAGACTGTGATGGCTGAGAGCTGGCCTGTGTGCCCATTGTGGTAGTTGGTGGCTGCCTGGAGAAGCTAGGGGAGGAGTTGAGACCTTTGGCTCTGTCACCTGAGCTCTTCCCATGCTCCCCCAAGTCCAACACCCCCACACTTTGATCTTCCACTCTTCCCCTCCACCCTGCCCCCCCAACATCTTGTCCCTTGCTCCTGGTACCCACCCTCCCCACCACCACAGCAGGCACATTGGAGGCCTGGAGCAGGGTGACTACAGTCAAGGGCGTCAGAGGTGAGAGAAGCACCAGAAGGACCAGGCCGTAGCAAGCGAGGAAAGCGACACCTAGGGGTGGGGAGACAGGAGTCCTTGTCAATCTCCCCACATCATTTGGCTTTCCCAGACCTGAGTTCCCAGCAGGGTTCCCAGGAACCACACAGCCTGCTCTTGGGTAAGTCCCCAGCACCTTTCACAGTCTGTCCTCTGTAGTGCATGACCAGGAAGCAGATGGTGATCGTCTGGAGCATCAGGAATAAGGCTTCACCCCAAGAGCTGCAGAGTCAAGAGTTGGGAGGAAGAAAGGTGGGCCTAGAAAGAGGCAGGGAAAGCCTCCATAGCCCATCCATCCAGGGACACCATGTTCTGATCACGCTTCTCTACAGCCCCCACACGGGACTGGCTCATTCTGAATCGTGGCCATTCTTGGGTTGCTCACCCCTTCTCAAGATCACCTCCACTGGTGATGATTAGGTTTCTAAAAGGGCTTAAAACTTTCCTAGCCCCTCGTCCCCCCTTTTTTTTTTTAAGACAGAGTTTCGCTCTTATTGCCCAGGCTGGAGTGCAGTGGCGCAATCTTGGCTCACTGCAACCTCTGCCTCCCAGGTTCAAGTGATTCTCCTGCCTCAGCCTCCCAAGTAGCTGGGATTACAGGTGCCCATCACCACACCCAGCTAATTTTGTATTTTTAGTAGAGACAGGGTTTCACCATGTTGTCCAGTTCGAACTCCTGACCTCAGGTGATCCACCCGCCTCGGCCCCCCAAAGTGCTGGGGTTACAGGCGCAAGCCACTGGGCCCGGCCACTTTCCTGCCTTGTAACCTCCTTCACCTTAATCCCCATTAGAGTTGTGGGTATTACTCTTGGGGTGGAAGGGTGGGCCCCTCACCTGAATGGGAAGTTGTTAGTGATGCTGTAGACCATGGTCCCAGTCAATGCCACTAGCTCCAGCATTACAGACTGGAGACTCAACCCTTCAGCACTCTTGGCTCCCAGGATTTTAAACACCTGGGGCAGCTTTACTAGGGGAAAGATGAGAAAAGTAGGACTGAGGACTCTCCATTCTTTGGGATGCAACACAACAGCTATAGAACGAACACCCACACAGTTGATGGCCTCTCAGCACCTCCACCCCAACCCAACAGCTGGAAAGAAAGATAAGAGACATACCTAGAAGTGAGCCAGCCACAATGCCCAGCCCCAGGCCTTTGCTGAGGAGAGTCTTGAGGCAGGGGACTGAGGAGAGAAAAAAGGGTAAGCAGACAGGAGATGTCTGAAACCCAGGCCAGGGCTTGAAGCTCCTGTGGGCTCTCCCCGAGCCCCCTTACCTACACCAGGGTCTCGCATTGTCTTGGGGAGAGGAGAGGCGGAGGGCAGTGAGAAAGTCCTGGTCCTTCCTGCTCCAAACCACCACACTTTTTTTTTTTTTTGAGACAGAGTCTTGCTCTGTCACCCAGGCTGGAGTGCAATGGCCCAATCTCAGCCCACTGCAGCCTCTGCCTCTTGGGTTCAAGCAATTCTCTTGTCTCAGCCTCCCAAGTAGCTAGAATTACAGGCACACACCACCATGCCCGGCTAATTTTTGTGTTTTTAGTAGAGACAGGGTTTCACCATGTTGGCCAGGCTGGTCTCGAACTCCTGACCTCAGATGATCCACCTGCCTCAGCCTCCTAAAGTGCTGGGATTATAAGCTCGAGCTACCGCACCGGGCCCCAGACTGTTACTTTCCAAAACAGCTTTTCTCCGATGCCTACCACCCCCCACATCCAATCTTCCATTCCCTATAAATTAACACCCAAACTTGGCTTGACCTCCACGGCTCTCCATTGCTTCCCCATATAAAGCTGAGAAATGCCCAAGAGGTCTCTGATCCTTTATTTCCCTTCTCTGGGCCAGTGGGTGCCCCATTTCACATGTCTTCTCTCCAAAGACAAGTCTTCATACCATTTTTTTTTCTTATTTTAATTTTGAGACGGAGTTTCACTCTTGTTGCCCAGGCTGGAGTGCAATGGCACGATCTAGGCTCACTGTAACCTCTGTCTCCCGGGTTTAAGCGATTCTCCTGCCTCAGCCTCCCGAGTAGCTGGGATTACAGGCGCCTGCCACAACGCCCGGCTAATTTTTTGTATTTTTAGTAGAGGCGGGGTTTCGCCCTGTTGGCCAGGCTGGTCTCGAACGCCTGACCTCAGGTGATCCACCCGCTTCGGCCTCCCAAAGTGCTGGGATTACAGGCGTGAGCCACCGTGCCCGCCCCATACCACTCTTTCTTGAAACTCTGACTGTCCCTGGCCCCTACTCAGGGACTAAACCTTACCCTTTCAGGGCTTGCTTTTATGCCCT
This sequence comes from Gorilla gorilla gorilla, assembly GCF_029281585.2. NCBI lineage: Eukaryota > Metazoa > Chordata > Mammalia > Primates > Hominidae > Gorilla > Gorilla gorilla. The sequence goes on along the minus strand of NC_073243.2, from coordinate 22,730,629 downwards.
GGCCATCCACAACTTCTCTAGCCTTGAAGCCTTCCCCTCAAGGAGCTTGGTCTAGTGGGAGTCTGACTCTCACGGGTCATGAATGCGGCTAAAACAAAGTGCCCCACGAGCTCAAGAGAGGTACCATGAACTGACAGGGGCAGACTGATGCTTCCCAAGCGGTCTGACGGTGGGCCTTGTGGAGCTGTCTCGCAATCAGAAAAAGGAAGGGAGGCAAATTATTCCGAAATCAGACTATGAGCAAACCTGGAGGCTGGAAAGAAAGCAATCAGGGTGGCGGAGCCTTTGGGGGTGCAATGAAGGCCCGATTCATCAGGGGCTTTGAATTAAGTTTAACCCTGCTAGCGATCTAATAAAGGTTGGCATGATTTGACTTAATTTTTATTTTGTTTTATAAAAGTTGACTCTTCCGTTTTTCATTGTCGCTACAGCACAAACTCCACAAAGAAGTAATTCCACCCGGTGACTTCCCCACTGGCACTAATATGGTGTCCTCCCTCTAAGGACCCCGAGACACTTCCGCCCTTCTCAGAAGTGACTTCCGTCCAGCTCGGCATGGCGGCAGTCACTGCCGTCACTTAGTCGCCGATTAAGCCTTGGACTAAGGGCCCACGGTCACTCGAGTAGGACTGGATCGGATGCTGAATAAAACTCACCGTGAAGCAAGTCCCACTGAACGAAAAGTTGGTCGTAGCATTTCTCAGGTAAAAGAATCGGCACGAGCAGCCGTTTAAGCGGTCCATCCGCCTCGGCCGCCATATTGCAAAGCTAGCTTCCGCCAGTCTCTCCAGACCGCCATGGACTTTCGTTGCGCGTGCGCGCTGCGGACACTCCGCCTCCCGTTCTTTTCCCGCGGCGAAGCTGGCCCGCCCCGTGCTCCCCGCTCTTTCTGACGCTACCCACCCTCGCTCTAGTGGCGTAAAATAAGTCTCAGTCAGGGACCACGTTTTGGACGCGCTGTTGGAATTCTAAAGCTTGCCGAAGCTGCACGCCTGCGCAGTTAGACCTCCCACGCCTTTGTTGACGCTTCCAGTTTGGAAGCCAGATTTACACCCCTGCCTTTCTCCGCTCCTCCTGCTGGGCGCCATCTTGTCTTGTCCTAGCACACTTTGTATTGTTCGAAGTTGAGAAAGAAGGAGGCCGAGTCTCCGAGGTGGCGTTGGGTGGGGGCGCTACTAGCTCCCGTTCTCTCAGCGTCTCTAGAGGGAAGGGCGCCGGTGGGAGCAGGAGAGTCTGCACCCGGCAGGCCTCCTTAGGTGCCGGGTTGCGCGCAGGGCCCTGTGCTTGTCTCGCCTCCGGTTGGCTCAGGCCTCGGAGCATGAGCGCGCCGGCAACTGCTGGGCCCGGGACAGTGAAGCAGAGGAGGAGGTGGGGGAGGCGAGCCCAGGTCGGGGAAGGGCAGCACCTGAATCACCCTTGGGGCCCAGACCCCCAAGAGTCTCCGGGGAGCCGAGGCCTGGCGAGGCAGTCCCGGGGTTCGCCCCCTCCCCCCTGGCCCGAGGGCGCACCACGTGCTGGGCAGAGACTTCGGCGAGGCCGAGTGGACCCTGCAGCGCTGCTTGGGAAAGGGCACCTTGGACTACCTGGTGGGGGCGTTGTGCTTCGTTACCGACCGCCAGGACGCCAACCCACGGTGCCCACCCGTGCGTCATTCCGCTGTGGATCAGCCCTTTGGCGGCCCCCCTCCAAAGTCTACAAGGTCACACGGATGTCTGCAGGCAGAGGTGGGGCTGCTGGGGCCCTGCCAGGTGAGGGCTGCCCTTGTGGGGCAGTCTCTGGGCCTTGGAGGCCGGAAGCCTCCTGGGGCTCCTACGGCTGGGGGGTGCTGCTCATCCTGGCTCCCAGGGATTGCGCCATAGCCAGCTGTAATGGGTGGGACTGGCGCTCACTGCTGGTGCAGGCTGTGGCCATCTGGGAGGCCCTTTCTAGAATCTGGACCTTGGCTGTCCTGAGAGTGACACTCCTCACCTCAAGTACTGGGGGCATGAAGTTAGGCTTGGCGGGTGGCCCTATCTGGGGGGCATGCTGTTCCCAGGAGCCCCCAGTGGAGGTCAGAGTACCCACTGCTCCTTCTTGATTCAACCCCTTGCAGGTGGGATAGGAGCATCCCAGGTGCTGCGAGGGTTTGATTCAACCCCTTGCAGGTGAGCTAGGAGCATCCCAGGTGCTGCGAGGGTTTAATCGGGCTCTTCTGCTGGCCCTGAATATGGTGGACAGGACAGGACATTCTCATTGCTCAGGAGCCACTGGCGCTGCCTTTGAGAATGAAGTTCCACAGCCCCCCACTCATTGCTTTGGCTGTCTGCTGCATTTGAAACTGTACGAGGGTCAGGAAAAAGGCTGCGGGGATGAATGGCTCTACCGGCTTGCCAGGGATGGGGAACTGGAGCAGCCAGTGGCCCCAAGAGGAGGAAGGAAGGGAGGCACGGCAGACCCAACACCAGCTGTGCCAGGCTTTGGGGGGTGAACCCATGAGGCATCGTCACACACTGACATTTTCATCCCTCCTCAGCAGCTGCTTCCGGCTCCCTGAGACCCAGCCATGGAAGGCATAGAAAGGCACATGACAAGAAACTCATGGCTTTTAATCCTGGCAGGACAAGGAAAACCCCGTCAAAGATTTGCATAAATTTTGCTGCTCTCCTGCTGGGCGGGGGGTGGGGGGGGCAGTTCGTCACATTTAATAAAACTCTCTCCCTCCCTTCTCCCGACTGCATTATCTCATATTTATTTATTTGAGACAGTCTGGCTCTGTCGCCCAGGCTGGAGTGCAGTGGCGCGATCTTGGCTCAGTGGCGCGATGACGGCTCACTGCAACCTCCACCTCCTGGGTTCAAGCAGTTCTGCCTCAGCCTCCCAAGTAGCTGGGATTACAGGCCAGCTGGGATTACGCCGCCACACCTGGCTAATTGTATTTTTTAGTAGAGACAGGGTTTCACCATGTTGGCCAGGCTGGTCTCAAACTCCTGACCTCCAGTGATCCACCTGCCTCAGCCTCCCAAAGTGCGGGGATTACAGGCATGAGCCGTCATGCCCGGCTTTCTTTTTGTTCTTCAAGAAAGGGAAGGAAAATAACATTGTCTTTGAGCCAGTTGCGTGTCGAGGAAATAAGGGCACCCCCCCCCCCACCACACCCCAACCCCCTCAGTGCCCTGGGGTTCGAAGCAAATGCTCAGAGGGCCTGGTAGGCAGATGGGCGTCTCCGGATGATGCAGAAGGCAATAAGCACCAGGGCGAGGAGGCCAAGAAGGATCAGGCCGATGATGAGAGGCAGCAAGATGGACCGGTCACTGGGGCAGGAGAAACCTGGCGGAAGGATAGGGCAGGTAGGTGTTTGCAGTGACATGCTGGTTGGGATAAAGGTGGGAGGAGGGAATGGGGGGATGCTGGGGAGTAGGAGATTGGTGAGGAGCTCACCACAGTGACTCAGCAGTGATAAAAGGGGGACACTGGCAGAGTCTTGTAGAGGATGGAAAGAAAGCTGCCCTGTAGCCATGACAAGCTGGGACGGCGAGATTTGGGGGGTTAAGAAGAGAGATGAGTGGCTTATGGGCCTGGGGAAGGGGTTTTCAGTGCAGTGGGAGGATTCTAGGAGGGAAGGAGTAGGTAGGTCTTACTTTGCCCAAAGACCCCTGTGTGGGGCAGCTGAGCAGCCTGGAGCCTCAGGGAGAGCAGGTTGAGGTGGACAGCTGGTGAAAGAATGATGCTCGAGTTGCTGCAACTGAAGCTCTGGCCCAGGGGTGCTTGGAGATCTCGAAGGGATGCATTCTGAGCCGAGAATGTCCACTCTGGAGGAGTGAGGAAGGGTCAGATCCTATCCACCTCCCTGGCCCCAGCTTAGTCCTTTCAGGAACCCTGGCGTCTAGTGGTAGCAATGAGAAAGGGAAGGAGGTTACTTACGTGCTGCATGGGGGAAGGACACATTGTACTCCACCGCCATGTAGCTCAGGTAGACAACCTTCTGCTGGAGGTCCTGTGAGGCGAAGAGGAGGGCGCAGGTGGTATCCCTCTCCACAGAGGAAGGAGTAGCGTGTGGGATTGGGAGGGGTGGGGCGCCGGGAGGCTGAGTGAGGGGTGAGACTGAGGTCATGGCTATACCTGCATGAATCCAAAGCTGAGGTGTCCATAGGGGAATGAGAGAAGCAGGTGGGGATGGGCACCCTCACAGCTTCCCTGGACCTTGGTTTTTTTGGGGTTCAGTACAGAGATGCCCCAGGCCTGCGGAAGTTAAAGATTGGAAGGTCACAAGACTGCATGCGATGCCAGCCAAAGTTCCCTGTCCCCTCTTCCTTCTTCCCTCTGAGCCTATATCCAGTCCTGCCTCCCTCCCCTCTCATCCCCCAGTTTTAGCTTTACCTCTCCTCCACCCTGGGTTGTGTACATGACTCGAATCTGAATCTGGGCTTGGAGGTGGACACAGGGCTGGGAACCATTGGTCCACGTGTAGTCTCCAATGGTCTCCTTGGAGGTTGGGCTAGGACTCGGAGAGGGTGGAGGTGGTTCTGGGTGGGCAGAACTGGTGAATCCTGGGCTGGTGGCAGTGCTGTTGCTTGTTGGATGAACCGTGGCATTTCCATGACTAGTGGTGGCAGGACTGTGAGTGGCAGTTGAGGGTCCCTGGCTGGTGGCAGTGCTATTGCTTGTTGGATGAACTGTGATGTTTCCATGGCTGGTGGTGGTGGGGTTGTGAGTGGCAGTCGTGGGTCCGTGGCTGGTGGTGCCTGTGGTGGTTGTCCTGTGAGTGGTGGTTTTGTGGCTCTTGGTAGTCCTGTGGCTGGTTGTTCCAGTGCTCTCTGTAACCGTGGGTGTCACCGTGAAGGATGGCAGCAAAGTAGCTGATTTTTTGTGAGGACAGTCATTCCCTGTCCCCTGGGCTTTTGGCAGAGAGGAGATGGTTAGCAACCCAGGGCAGGCTCCCTCCCAGGGGCCCCCTCCCCTCAGCCTCCTTCCTCCTTACCTGCCAGTAGCCCCAGCAGGGCCCCCGAGAAAAGCACAGCCAGCCTCATGGCTGAACCGCCTCACCCAAAGTCCAGCTAGGCTGTCTGCACCAGTTGCTCAACCCTGCTCCCTCAGCCCTCTCTTGGAAAGGAGGAAATGAAAGTCTCACTTCCTGTACTGGAGATGATCCCACCCACAGCCTGACTCAGGGGCCTCAGCTCTAGCCACCTCTCTCTTAGTCATTAGTTTTTGTAATTAAGTTAGGGGACTGTTGGCCCTGCTTCATCAGGGCAAAGTCAACAGTGTCACATGGGTGCAAACAGGGAGTCCTAGGGCAGTTGATCCACAGGGATCCATGTGTCAAACTCAGCGAAACTTGCTTGGCAGTTGTGGCAAGTGGCTATGGGAACAGCTGAGGTACAGGCCCCTCCCTCGGTGGGGAAATCAGTTTCCACTCCCCTTTCCCCTGGACCTCTGGGCTGACCCCTGTACTACTTCCTCTTGGCTGAGGCATGTGAGGGGCTTGTGACCATCCACACCCAGCCCTCTACAGAGGGGCAGCACTCCAGTCAGCATTGTCATTCTCAGAGCCGGGAACATGGCTTTCCAGGGTCTGGGAACTCAGATGGTGACAAGCAAGCAACAGCCCAAAGGTAACCATCTGCTGGGGAAGGGGGGAGCAGAGATGCACCCAGTAGCAGGTGGGAGAGGGAAGGGGAGGTAAGAAATGAGAAGCCCAAACAGGCAGTTTCCAAGTCATTTTATTCAGAATTTTGTGTTTGTTTCCTGAATCAATAAATACTATACAAAACAATGTAAAAATGGCTACCATTTTCTCTCCCCTGCTTCCCCCCACCTGGGGACAACCCCCTGGGCAACCTCACTTAGGGGTTTTAGGGGTTCTCCCTCCAGATTTGGTCCAGCAAATGAGGCTGAGTGACATAGTCCCTTGAATCACTTTCAAAGCTCAGCTGAGGTGAGGAGAGCCTCTGGGATCTGGAGGTTACTAGGTTAGGGAAATGGATTAGTGTTTTTTTTTTTTTTTTTGGGAGAAGAGCCGGCGCCTGGGGCAAGAGCCTACCCCAAAGAAAAGGGTGTCTAAAATGTTCACGGTTCCTTCTTTTGCCTCAAAAAGTGACATTTATTCAAAGAAAAAAATGACAAGATGTCCATCCCTTGGCTCCCTTCCCTCCCCCCTCCTGCTGCTCCTCAGCCCCCCGAGATTGAGCCCTGGCTGGGGCTGGGTGGCAGGACAGCCCCTCAGATGAGGTCAGCAACATTGAGGGGCATTTCCTCAATGGAGGTGTTGTAGAAGGTCTCAATGTCTCGAAGAGTCCTCTTGTCTTCTTCTGTCACCATGTTAATAGCCACACCTTTACGGCCAAACCGTCCACCTCGACCGATTCTGGAAAACAAGGAAGGGGATGAGGAATATCAGGAGCTTTAAGCCCAGGGAGGGCCAGGTGTGAAGGGGTAGGGGAGTGTTCCAGATCTACGCTTACCTGTGGATATAGTTTTCCCTGTTGGTGGGAAGGTCATAGTTGATGACTAAAGAAACCTGCTGCACATCAATGCCTCTGGCCTACGTCAAGAAAGACAACTCTTCAGCATGTGCACGGAGGACACTCTGTCCCGGAGGGAAGACACTTAGGCATCCATGTGGGCAGCCAAGGAAGGCAGAGGAAATAAGCATCCCAGTTCCCCAAAGGCCTTAGGCATGCCAGATTCTATTCCAAGCTGCTACTTTCCTGAGAGGCACTGATGTCCCCTTGGAGAGGGAATCACCTTGGATCCTCCCTTCTGCCTTTCCTATCAGTTCCCTCTACTCACCAGCAGGTCAGTGGTAATCAAAACTCTGCTAGAGCCTGAACGAAACTCCCTCATGATCACGTCTCGTTCCTTTTGGTCCATATCTCCATGCTGGAAGAGAAAACAAATATGCAGCAGACCAGGTAGGCACATGGGTTCCAGGAACCTTGGCTTCAAGTAGGACACTTCTGACGGGCAGACCCACAACAGGCTGGCAGCGGGCAAACACACCATGGCGGATACAGTGAAATCTCGAGCATGCATCTTCTCGGTGAGCCAGTCCACCTTCCTCCGGGTGTTGATGAAGATGACTGCCTGGGTGATGGTCAGCGTTTCATACAAGTCACATAGTGTGTCCAGCTTCCATTCCTGGAGGTTGGGGGACAAAAATCAGTCAGGGGCTATACCCAACAACTCACTACCAGGCCCGCCTCCTGCACTGGGCCCCACCTCTCGTTCCACGTTGATGTAGAACTGGCGGATACCCTCCAGGGTCAACTCTTCCTTCTTGACAAGAATCCGAATGGGGTCCCTCATGAACTTCTTGGTCACCTCAAGCACATCAGAAGGCATTGTGGCTGACAGCAAAACTACCTAGTGGGAAAAAAGGCCAGTCTTAGAGTGCTGGTTCCTTCCTGAGGCCTGCTCCCTTCCCTAGCCACACCTAAAACTGAAGCAGATGCATAAAAAGGCTCAAGACAAGAATCCAGTATTTGGTTCCCCTGGCACTTGCTATTTTTCAAGAATCATCAGCTATTCAAGCAAGACTGTCCTCACCTGGGTGTTGCTGTTGAGCTTTTGGAATATGTCATAGATCTGGTCCTTGAATCCACGGCTTAACATTTCATCAGCTTCATCCAGTACAAACATCTTGATGTATTTGGGGGCTAGAGAAGAAAAAAAAAGCCAATATATAGCATATAATTAGGGAAATGTGGGAGAGATATATCCAACTTCGCTGATAAACAGAGAGGGGCCAAGTAGTCTGCTCTCAGAGTACAAAGACTGATCCTTTGCCCAGGACCTTCCCGCCAGGCAGACAACAGCCCTGGGAAGTAGGACACTGCCAGGGCTGCACTGGCAGGGAAGCCAGAGGCTCAGATGACACGCATGGGCTCCATCACAGAGCAGCTCTTCCCCCAGAGAGAAACCAGCATCCTTGGGAATGACTCTGGCTTACGCTGAAAGACTGAAAAGCGTGCACAAGAGCAAAGTGACCCAGGGGATTGGAGAACTGAATTACTCACACAGGTATCTCCGGTTAAGCATATCAAACACACGGCCAGGGGTACCCACGATGATGTGGGGAGCTTCCATCTGCAGTTTCTGCACCTCAGCACGCACGTTGGTGCCCCCGATACAGGCGTGACAGGAGGCGCCCATGTAGTCTCCTAGTGCCATGACCACCTTCTGTATCTGAGCAGAGAGAGGCAGATGCTCATATGTCAGCTACCACTGTGCCCGGCACCATTCTTAAATGTTTTTCATGTATTGATTCCTAACCAACAACTTTGGGGCATGCACTATTAAACTCACATTCAGCTGAGAAACAGGCAGAGGCTAAAATCCACTTAAGATCGTGCTGTCAATAGGTGGCAAAGACAGGATTTCAACTCAGTCTGGTTCCTGAGTGTACAGTGATTCACAATGAGGCCGCTCAGATAATTAATTCAGTTTCTTACTCTAGATATTTAGAACCCTTAACCTTCTGAAAACTAATTTGACCAACTGCCTCATCACGCAGCAACCATTTTTTTTTTTCTTTTTTTGAGACAGAGCTTTGCTCGTTGCCCAGGCTGGAGTGCAATGGCACAATCTCAGCTCACTGCAACCTCCACCTCCTGGGTTAAATTCTCCTGCCTGAGCTTCCCGAGTAGCTGGGATAAAAGGCACACGCTACCATGCCTGGCTAATTTTTGTATTTTTAGTAGAGGCGGGGTTTCACTATGTTGGCCAGGCTGGTCTCCAACTCCTGATCTCAAGTGATCTGCCTGCCTTGGCCTCCCAAAGTGTTGGGATTATAGGAGTGAGCCACCGCACCCAGCCAGCAACCCGTTTTATAGAACAGGTGATGCATATCCATGTCCTGTTGCACTCCTGCCACAGGACCCAAGCCACGAGGCATGTTCACTCTGAGAAAACTGAGAGCCAAGTGCCTTAGAATGGAGCTCTGCTCTAACTTCTTACATTATCCACACCCAGAATAATCACTGCCCCCGCCCACCACAGAACATTTAAAAACATGCTCTGACATCAGTGTTGCAGCATGACCCAGGAAAAAGTCCAGCATTAGAATTGTGTGTGCCCCAGGCATGAAACAGCTCTGGCCATTAAGCAAGGGTGAAAAAAGGACTGTCCATCTGCTCTGACTACTGTAAGATCACCCCCACCACCAAGGTGTCTCTTAGCCCATAGTGAAGGTGCTTATTCAGAACACAGTCAAACTTGCCCAGCCAGCCAGGCTTCACCCAACAGCCTTCGCATTTGAGTCAGGAAATGGGTGGAGGAAGCAATGGTTACGTTTGGGTTAAGAAATAGCTTTTAATTAGCCCAGCAGGTCTTGAGAGTGTTAGGGCACCCATGTCTTCCTCCCAAGGTGGTGATCAGAGAAGACTTCTCTGGTCCTTGCATTATACTCATCATCCCTAAATCAGCCCTTAAGGAGGGAATAGAAGCCACTCTTACCTGCTGAGCCAATTCTCGAGTGGGTGCTAGGACCAAGGCCTGGGTGGCTTTTAGATCTAATTCAATCTGCTGCAGAATCGATATGGCAAATGTGGCCGTTTTCCCAGTCCCAGATTGGGCTTGAGCAATCACATCATAACCTAAACAAATAAATTAGGAGTTGAATGTGGTAAAGAGCATACCCTTTGGGATATTCAAGTCCTAGGTTAATGAGGTCAATAAGCAACCAATGAACCAAGCATTTCATGGCTCACAAACTACCTTCCCAATCAACACAGTTACACAATGGGAACCAGATCAGAAACAAGGACCAGTTATTAACTCATCTAGTATTGCACACCAAGCTGGACTAGAAACATGGCTGTAGATGCAAGTATAAGCTGGCTACAATACCACCTCTTTAAAGGAAACCTATGTGTCCAAGGCATGAACCAGGCATGGGCACGGATCAAAAGCCAAGCTGGGATGAACAAGGAGTTGCTTTGTCCCTGGCTGATATGAGATGGGCATCACCAACCAGATGCCACTCTACCCAGGTCAGGGACAGTCCACAATGTCTTCTGGGACTGAGAGGTCTCACCCTTGATACAAGGTAGAATGGCTCGCTGCTGGATGGCAGAGGGCTTCTCAAAACCATAGGCGTAGATGCCACGGAGAAGGGACTCCGAGAGGTTCATGTCATCAAAGCTGTCAACAATCTCATTCCAGTTACTCTAGGGGATGCAAAGAAATTAAAGCTTGAGTCATGGAAAAGGTGGAGCTGAGCTGTAGTCTCAGAGCAAACAGAATCTGGTGCCTACTAACAAAAGCCTCAGAGCTTACAACCCCTCCTCCCTTTAGGGAAACCAGCTGCTTCTAGATGGTCTGGGAAATCAATCAAGAGGCCACTCTAACTCTATACAACTGTAAGGCTGAAAGTTGTAATGGGGGAGGACAGAATTCCATTTCTCCAGTCTCACCTCGATGACGCCTTCGGGCTCCATCCCATCGGGGCCATTGTCTCTGGATCTGTTGGTTTAAAGCACAAGTTTTGTCCCCTGCCCGACCGAAGCACTCAGAAATCCTGACAGCCGGGCTCTGTCAGGAGTGGCCTGCATGATGCCATCAACCTGCTCTCCCAGATCCAACTCCCACCAGCTCCCAAAAAGTACCCAAAGGAGGAGTTTCTATAAAACTGAGGCATTTGCCCCATGCAGGCAGCGGCTCAGGCCAGGCCACCCCCGACATAAGGGGGTGACCCTTTCTGAAGACAGGCTGGCAGGCGTGCCGCCGCGCTCACGGTACCCAGAGGTGGTGCTTGCCGCCGGGTCCACGTGGGCCCGACCCAGCCGCTTAAAGCCCAAGCGCGTGCACCTCCCACCGCAGCACCAGCGCGCTGGAAGTCCCGCCCTTCACCTCCCAGATCGGAGGGTAGGACATCCCCTTCCCCCCACGTCATCCCGCCCGCGCCCTCCCCCACTCCCTCCAGCCGAAGCCCCCCCTCGCGTTGCCCGGATGTGGGAGGCCGCGGGCGGTGGCGGCCTCGCGCACAATGAGCCCAAGCCGAGCTAGCAAAGGGGGAGATTGCACAACACTTAGAAGCGAAGCAGACTGGGGGAGGGGAACGCCTCAGGCCACCATGTGCTCGCTCCCTCGACCACCCGGCGGCGTCTCCCACCCCTCCATGGAACAATCCACATCCCGCCCGCCCCCGTCGCGAAGTAGCGTCGCCCTCCCATACCTCAGGCCGCTCACCCCCGAAGGAAGGTGGACCTGCCCATCCGCAGTTTGCCAATAGCCCGGCTTGTGCGGCAAAATGGACCCGCCCGCCCGGCGCCGGGTGGGCTCCTGGTGCCTCACGCGGCCGCTCCTCGGGGTTAGGCTCAGTCCTGGCCGTCAAGAAAACCAGCACACTGAACGGCCGGTTTCTTCTCCCCGACCCGTGTTTTAGCCGCGACGAAGTGACTGGATCTAAGGACCAGGCACCCCCGCCTCTCGCGAGTGGTACCGTCAGAATGCTCCGGAACCCCGCGCGCCGTCCCTCCCCCGGCACAGGGAGGCAAGCGGACCTGCCGGCTCTGGGCCACACATAGTGGCGGCCGCCTCCACCTTTCTTTCCCACGCCAGGTCGCGACCCCGTCTCGCCACTCAGCGCCAGGGCTTCGCGCAAAGCACCGCCTGGGGTCGAGGCCTCGTAACAGACCTCGCACGCCTGACCCTAGCCGGGCTGTCCCTGCCCTCCGCCTCGACCTGGTGGCCGCGTCGGCCGTGGATCTTCCCCCTCGCCCCTCCAGGTCGGACCCTCCCCCCACCCGGCTCGGTTTCTCCCGCAACCCTGGTGGGCCTCTCAGCTACCCCCGGCCGGCCCGTCGGAAGGGGGCGGCAAAATAAGCAGCCACAATCTCTTGCAAATGCCTTTCTTACCGGGAATCCTGACTCGCAGACATGATCCTTAGAAACTAGGGCGGAGTGCCCGCCTATCGACAACTTATAGAGCGCCCGACTCCGCCCCGGCCATCGCATTGGTTTGGCCGCCCCGGCCCCGCCTGCCGGCGCTCAGCAACTCGGCATGACGTTAGTTCCTAGTCGCTCCGGCCCGCAGGCACCATTGGATAACTCGAGTGCCTATCAAGGTGAAGGCCCGCCCCGCAGCCTCATTGGCTGGAGGGCCCGCCTTTCTCGCCGGTACGGAAGTGACATAGAGGAGTCAGGCCTCGAGGCCTGGCAGCCATCTTGGGGCCCTGCGCTCTCACACGTGCGGAGGCGACAGTGCCTTGGTCATGTGGCTCCGTAGGCCCTATCACGCAAGGGGGGCGAGGTCTCAGCCTCCAGAGGCTTCCGGGCTCTGGGGGTTATCGCTTCCCTTTACTTCTGCTCCAGGTCTCCACTGGACTCAAATGTTATTTGTTTTCCCCTGTAGCAGAGATGGATTCGACACTGCCTGGACGTGTGCCAGGGATGAAGGAATCAACAGCGATAGCGTAGGGATGGGGGGATTCCCCTGGCTGGATGGTGGAGGGATGGAAGAAAACTGTAAAGGGCTTTGGGGTACTATCATGAATCCTGGTCGGTCCCCTCCCCAGTCCCTTGTGTCCAGTTCCCCAGCTTCCCTCTCGGATGCCCTTATTCTTGAGGCTTATCTACTTTCCCTCCTTCCTGCTCTCTGCTCCCATCTGGGGCATTTGTTTGGGTGATGAAGACAAGGTGTTGGCAGTGCCTGAGCCAGGGATGGAAAGCTGAACCCTTTAGTCTCAAGAGCCTGGCTGGAAGGTCTGAGCTAAGCATATCCACTAATTTGAAGCCCCTTAAGGAAGACCACCACTTACGTATCAACAAAGGATCCTTTATTGACCAGAGCAGGACCGTGGCATTTATATATATATATATATATATATATAAAAAAGTTTGAAGATCTGGCAGGCAGTGATCCTATTGTCCACCCACCACCCCCAGCACTGATTTCCTGCTCCCTGCACGGGGAAGGGGGAGGATGACTGCTCCACCCAGGCCACAGGGCCACACTCCCCTGCAAACAGAGGAAGAAAGGGGCTTTTCTGTAGCCACCCCCTGCACATCAGAAATCAACAAGTATTCTCTCAAAGAAAAAAAAATACAGAAATTGAAACATTTAAATATGAAAAACCAAAGGGAAGTGAGTGGGAAGAGGCAAGAGAGGAAAGGAACTGGAGTTTCTTGGGAAGGGACTCCCATGTCCCCCTTCCCATTTATGGGCTTGGGGTCTGGGGTACGAGGCTCACACAGTGAGTTTGCAGTGACACAGCTCCTTGTAGATCTGCCGACGAAGTTTGGGCATGTCCTGCTGGGTGAAGCTGAATGGCTGAGACAGGGCCAGATGCTTGCAGTACTGGGTGTTAACAAAGCAGGCCATGAGAAACCCCCCGTGTCAGGACCTGTGCTACACATTTCATATGAGATGTGTCTCCATCCTTCAGAGAACATCCCCAAAGGGAGCCAGGGTCCCATAGCCTGGGGTTCAAAAACAGCCTGACTCTAAAGCTAGTGTTCTTACTTGATACATGATAGAATGTTTTAGATGGAGAAAATACACTGAGTTGGAGGTTAGCAGGGAGCTCTATGAAGGCCAGAGGCCCAAGACTAGAGACCCAGTCCCAATGTGGGATGGAGAAGCCCAGAAGAGAACCAGTGAAGCCAGTGTTTTGGTGTTCTAAAACATTACTTCCTGCTCCACAACTGACTATGAGCCAAATGAGGGGATGCACAACAGCCTCCCGACCCTTTAACCCAACTGACTTCAGAGCTAGAGGAAGTGGCCCCATCATCTGCTTACCTGCAACACAAAAGCACCACAGTCACTGTCATTATTCTGCCTGGCCACATTCTAGAGAAGAGAAAGAAAGCAGGCCGTTCACATGGAGACTCCCAGGGGTAGGACTTCAATTTCTGCCTTCTACCACTATCCCCACCAACACCCTATACCCCTCCCTCAGGAAACTCACCATTTTGAAGTAACCTTTCCAGCCCTGGTGGAAATCCAGTCGGTCTTTCTTTACCGCCTCTGCCTGTAGATACTTGGCAATATGCTATGTGGATGGGGGAAAAGAAAGTGATGCCCTAAGTTTCTCAATTGAACACAGTATGGTGGGTACAGTGGTGGCAGACACCATGCCCAGGTCGCCCCTCAAAGACCCAAAGCCCACCCTTCTTCCTGCAATGCCTTGCCACTGCATCTCCCCACATTTTGCCCATCTCTCTCCTACCCCCTCAAACCTTAGGGCAGCGGCGGTTCAGGGTACGCTGCGAGTCAAAATAGGTGATGGTGCGTCGCCTCACATCAACAGAGATGAGGGACCAATGCACCTCCAGGTGGATGGGGATTAGCAGTAGCTCCTTATTGAAGATGTCCACCTAAAGAGATAGTGCCACAGGTCAGGTACAACACACAGAAGTCTTGCCTTTTGCCATGAAGGTTCTAGAGAGGAACAGAGACACGGGTAAGGGAACCAAGTGAAAGAACAGAAGACCCAAGCCCTAGATTGTGGGCAAGCTCAGGATCTGCATGTTTCAGTTCTTCAGGGTAAGGGAGGAAGGTCAGACAATGGAAGTGACATCAGAACGAACACTTGAGAACCCATGATGGGCAGGTGCTTTTCACACTTTAAAGGGAGAAGCACTTAGCAGCTAAGAACCCAGGCCCAGGATTCTGGAGCCTGCCAGAATTTAAATACAGCTCCTCCATTTACTGGCTTATGACGGTGGGCAACCTACTTAATAACCTTCTATACCTCAGTTTCCTTATCTGTCAGGAAGTGTAAATAGTAGTACCTACACCTCATCCATTTGATATGAGGATTAAACTAGTGACTATCCATAATACACTTAGAACAAGACACAGCACAGAGTAAACACTCAGTTAATGCTCATAACAATCCTACTGGGAAGTTCTCACATTCAACCTAACAGATGAGGAAATTGCAGCTTGGAAAGTCGTGACTTGCACAAGGTCATAAAAGAAAGAAATGGCAGAAGTGGGACTCAAACTCAGTATGAAGAAGGCCAACATGTTTTTCACTGTATGTCACCACCCTTCCCTCTACTGCAAGAAGATCCCTGAGGGTGTAAGCTCTTGATTTTGAGGACTGAAATTAAGGAATGCTGGAGCCAATCATCCTGCCTAGCTGTAGAAATTTCCTGGCCTTTGAATGGGAGGGCAGGGAAACCAGAAGAGAAAAGAACTCTTGATTTTCCTCCCCCAACCTGTTCCTCTCCCACTTTTCCCATTACATAGGCCAAAAACCTAGGCATCATCCTCCATTTCTTTTTCTTCATTTCCCACATCCAACCTGCGGAGGAAAAAACAAATCTTTTTTTTTTTTTTTTTTTTGAGACGGAGTCTTGCTCTGTTGCCCAGGCTGGAGTGCAGTGGCGTGATCTCGACTCACTGCAAGCTCCACCTCCTGGGTTCACGCCATTCTCCTGCCTCAGCCTCCCAAGTAGCTTGGACTACAGACACGTGCCACCTCGCCCGGCTAATTTTTTGTATTTTTAGTAGAGACAGGGTTTCACTGTGTTAGCCAGGATGGTCTTGATCTCCTGACCTGGTGATCTGCCCGCCTCAGCCTCCCAAAGGGCTGGGATTACAGGCGTGAGCCACCGTGCCCAGCAAAAAAACAAATCTTCTTTCCTACTATACTCTCACAACACAAAATACTTCTGTAACCTGTGGTCACCAAGAAGTGTTTGTGGGGCTTTCTCTCCACCAACAACCAAGCAAGCAATTTTGCGGTGGACACAGCTGGGTATCACCCAATTCAATTCCAACACTATCTACCTGGAGATAATGTGTCACAGGTTTAGGGCTCAGTCTCACAAGGCTGCCCCCAATTCTGATGCCAGTCCTAAGCCCCAGGTTGTTTTATCTGTGTTTCTCACCAACTGGTTAGATCAGCGTTCCCATCACCCCCTCCTTGAATTTGATTAATTTGCTAGAGCAGCTCACAGAACTCATGGAAACACATTTACCAGTTTATTAACAAAGGGTAGTACAAAGAGTACAGATGAAAAGATGCACACGGAAATGTACCGGGAAGAGGCCTGGAGGCCATCCTGTGGGAGCCTCCATGCCTTCAGCTATCTAGAATGTCTCCAAACTCCTCCTCTTGGGTTTTTTTTTTCTTTTTTGAGACAGAGTCTCACTCTGTCACCCAGGGTGGAGTGCAGTGGCACAATCTCGGCTCACTGCAACCTCTGCCTCCCGGGTTCAAGCGATTCTCCTGCCTCAGCCTCCCGGGGACTACAGGCGCACGCCACCACGCCCAGCTAATTTTCATATTTTTAGTAGAGACAGGGTTTCGCCAGGTCGGCCAGGCTGGTCTCAATCTCTTGACCTTGCGATCCATCCGCCTCAGCCTCCCAAAGTGCCGGGAGTACAGGCGTGAGCCGCCGCACCCGGCCCCTTTTGGGTTTTTAGAGGCTTCACTACTAGGCATGACTGATTAAATCACCGATCCTCGGTGATTGCCTTAACCTTTGGCCCCATTCCCCTCCCAGGAAGTTGGTGGGGGTGAGGCTGAAAGTTCCAACCCTCTAATCATGAAGCCACCTAGAGGGGCTAGCCATGAATCAACTCATCAGCACACAAAAACACACATCACTGGAGATTCCAAGGATTTTAGAAGTTGAATGCCAGGAGCCTGGTCAGGAGACCAGATATGTATCTCTCAGTATCACAGAGCCTGTCAGTCCTACTGGTTTTACTCGTAAAATTTATCCTACATAAAACTACTCTCTCTCTCTCTTCCTTTAGCACTTCAGTTCAAGTTTCTCACCTGGACTACTGTGCTCTGTTCCTGCTTCCATTCTTGCCCCCCTTTCAATCTGTCATTGAAACAGGAGTTTAAAACAGAAGGCACTTCTCAGCCTGCTTAAAACTCAATGGCTTCTCAGTATACACGCAATAAAATCCCCCCTCCTCAGCCTACCGTACATGTCTTACATGATCTACTCTCTGACCGAATTTCATATCCATCTCCCTTTGCTCACTCTGCGCCAACTACACAGGTCACCCCCACAAGCCCTCTGTTCCTCAGCCATGGTTTTTCACTGTGGGTCTTGTGTACTTGCTATTCCCAGGTCTGCACACGGCTGGCTGCTCATCATTCACGTCTCAGCTGTGAGAGGCCTTCCTAGGTCACCCAATCTAAAGTACCCGCTTTCCACGCTATGACATTACTGTGATTTTTTTTTTTTTTTTTTTGAGACCGAGTTTTGCTCTTGTTGCCCAGGCTGGAGTGCAATGGCGGGGTCTCGGCTCACTGCAACCTCTGCCTCCCAGGTTCATGGGATTCTCCTGCCTCAGCCTCCAGGAATAGCTGGGCTTACAGGCCACCTGCCATCACACAGGGCTAATTTTTGTATTTTTAATAGAGATGGGGTTTCTCAGTGTTGGCCAGGCTAGTCTCGAACTCCTGACCTCAGGTGATCCGCCCGTGTTGGCCTCCCAAAGTGCTGGGGATTACAGGCGTGAGCCACTGCGCCCAGCCTCACATTACTCTGTGTTGATCTGCCCACAGCACTTATCACTAGCTGCAATTTAACTTTATTCTCACTCCACAAGGGCAAGTTTTCCTTATTTAACACTGTATATCCTTACTGCCTACACACACATGAGACGTTTAATCTTTGAAAGACTGAATGAACACGGTCAGGGAAAGGGCTCAGAGAAAACAAGACTCTCATTCTTTAGAGGCAAGGCATTACACAAGTAGATGTGAATTCAAAACTCACGTTTTTGGTCCACCTTTTCACCCCATCATAACCCTTGGTACGGAGTTTATCATAGAAGAAACTATTGAAGAAATGCACCTGTGCCAATGACACAAAAAAGCTCAATGGAATTAAAAGACCTCAGACTCTCCCACTAAGTCTCCCCTCCTCAGTCCACTGACAGTAAAAACAAATTCTGGGTTTTTTCTTTTTTTTTGGTAGAGACAGGGTCTCACTATGTTGCCCAGCTTGGTCTCAAACTCCTGGCCTCAATCTGTCTGTCTGCCTGCCTCGGCCTTCCAGTGCATTGAGATTATAGGTATGAGTCAACAAACCAGGCCTTTTTTTTTTTATTTGAGGCAGGGCCTTGCTCTGTCGCCCACGCTGGAGTGCAGTGGCATGATTTCGACTCGCTGCAACCTCTGCCTCCCGGGTTCAAGCGATTCTCCCGCCTCAGCCTCCTGAGTAGCTGGGACTACAGGTACCCGCCACTATGCCCAGCTAACTTTTTTGTATTTTTATATTTTTAGTTGAGCCAGGGTTTCACCATGTTGGCCAGGCTGGTCTGGAACTCCTGACCTCGGGTGATCCACCCGCCTTGGCCTCCCAAAGTGCTGGGATTACAGGAATGAGTCACCGCACCCAGCCAAAGTTGTTTTTTGTCTTTTTTTTTTTTTTGAGACAGAATTCCGCTCTTGTTGCCCAGGTGGGAGTGCAATGGCGTGGATCTCGACTCACCGCAACCCCTGCCTCACGGGTTCAAGCAGTTCTCCTCCCTCAGCCTCCCGAGTAACTGGGATTATAGGCATGCACCACCATGCCCGGCTAATTTTGTATTTTTAGTAGAGACGGGATTTCTCCATGTTGGTCAGGCTGGTCTTGAACTCCCGACCTCAGGTGATCCACCCGCCCTGGTCTCCCAAAGTGCTGGGATTACAGGCATGAGCTACCATGCCCAGTGGCCTTTTTCTTTTTTTAAACCTTGTTTTACAATAGTTACAATAGGAACCCATCCCAATCCTTGGGGCTGGCCATAGCGAAAAACACTAAATACTGGCAGAAAGGAAAACAACTGATAAATCCAGGGCCCAAGATTACGGATTTGAAATTAATACACTACCACTACCACCTCTCTCCCTGAAACAGAGACCCTCTCTGTGTAAAATGAAAGAGATGAAAGGAGCTTAAAAAGCTGCTTAAAACTGCAGAAGTTCCTCTGGGTACTGACCTATCTGGTTGGGCCTACCTTTTCAGGGACTGTGTCCATGACCAGGTCTCCATACATGTTCATCACCTGGGGAGAAGATGGGAGGCAGCTTGCCATGGAGGGTGCGGCATGGGTACAGGGCTCCCCCATGCAGAGGGCCCCAGACACCCTGCTCCCTGAATCCCCTCTCAGGCCTGTTTCTCTACCCTTTCTCACCTGGTCATTGAGCCAGTTCTGTCCATACAAGGTCCCCAAGTCATCCATGGTCAGCACGTGCCGCTTATAGGCCACTCGGAAGCCCCTCACCATGGCATTGCCTGGCATCCGCTGGTAAGACTGGATCAGCTGCAACACCAGGCCCTTCCTGAGTAGGCCAAGGGTGGAGTCACACAAAAGATGATGCAGCTGGGGCACACAGAAATACCTACTACTCCCTGGAATACAAATTCTAACTGACTCCCTTTTTTCTGGCTCATGATGGGTCCTTCTGAGGACCTGCGAAAGGCCTACTCCCCAGAAAGATAAACATGACTACTCAGGTAGAACATTTCAGGGTCCCAGGTAAAGACTCTCCCATCAGCTTCCAAGGACTTGGCACCTGCCTGCAGAGTCCTCCCCTTCAGCTCTAGCTTCCTCCTCCCCAACTACAGCCCTATGGAAGAAAAGGCAGCAGTATTCTCTCCACACCCCCAAGGCCCCAGCCCTTCTTTCAAGGAGGGCTTTCAAGCCTCACCTGGAAGGGGTGGAAAACTCCTGCTGGAAAATGTCCTCCAGCTTCTCTACTACCTCATCAGTGCTGAGGGGTATGAGGCTGCCATACGTTTGAAGGAATTCGTCCAGGATGCCTGGTGGAAAGGGAGAGAGGAGGGGGTGAGGCCTCCAGACTCTCCTCTAGGAGTCGGAGGAGGGAGAGAGGCTAGTTGCTTAAGGGCTCCTTACTCTGTACGCAGGTCACATGCTCCTCTCGCAGGGGGCTGTGCTGGCCGGCTTTCTCCCCAGGCCTCTCTGCCTCTTCTGCCATGCCCAAATCTGAGCCCTGAAAAAGCTCCTGGGCCACATGGTCCCCGATGCTGCACACATTGCTGATGAGGATGCTGGCATCAGGGGGTGCCAAGCTGCGCTCCCCTTCTGGCCCAGATTGTCCCCCAAAACCGTTGGGCAGAGTACATGAAAGGAGGCCTATAGGGCAGGGGAAATGGAATGAGCATGAGAGACTGGCCTGGGGGAAAGGACAATGGGATGCACACAGTTAACTCATGCATGCAAATAAGACCGCAAGAAGGATACACTGAAGCAGAATCCACCAATGTCAATCCCACTCCAAGAAACGGGGACCCCATAAGCATGAGATAAACATGTCCAAGAGATTCTACAGGGATGGAGAGAGAGTTCCTACTCATAGACAGGAAGAAAGAAAAAGGATTAGCATTTAGAAATGAAAACTTCAGGGATATCTGTCACCACTATATGCCAAACACCTAGCATAGTAGCCAGCATATTGTAAAGGCTCAATGAATACTAGAGTATGTAATAAAGACCTAGAGAGCCTGAAACTGTTTGGCTGGAGTTCTCCAAAAGGGAAATATTCTTTCACAACTGTAAGATGATGTACTCCACTACTGGGAGAGATCCCATCCCGTCACTTTGGGAATGGTACCCTCTGGAGATGTATACACAGGGGTTCTTATACTGAGAGGCCGACAAGGGATTTCGTGTGGACAGGATTTCTCTAAACCACATCTCCCTTTCTCATCTGCGCTCAAGACCACGGGATACCTACTTAGGGAATCTGTTTCCTAGCTCTGCCTGGGAAACTGCCAGGCTCACTCCCAGGCTTACTTTCTGCTCAAAGTGGGGCTTAATGGAGACATTTCGCAGCTCTTCTGGAGCCGTCACTCTTCCATCCTACTTTCCTTAAGCCCAACTCTCACCATGGCAACAGGCTCCTGGTGCTCCAGGCTCTTAACCCTCCCTAACCCCTCCCCCGCAACCCCACACCCCTTTCCCACCTTACCCGAGTCAGGGTCCAGAGGAGACTTTGGAGTCCACCTGAGTCCATCTTCCTCCATGGGGGGCCCAGAGGGCACTGGTGGAGACCCTCTCACCCCATCCTCAGCCATGAGAGCACCTAGCAGACCCAGCCGGGGTGGAGGTGGCCCCCGGGGGGAGTCAAAACGACAACAGGGGGATGGCACCTGTGGCGTCGCACCCCCTTCCTGGGGTGAAAGATGGTTCTTGGGGTGTGCGAGGCCCCGCCGCCGGCCCCGGTGGCGCCCCCAAAGCTTCCAGTGGAATGTCAGCGAGGTGCTTTTTGAGTAGAGCAGCATCCGGAAGGCTCTCATGGCTCGGCGGCGGCGCTGTGAGCAGGTTTTTCGATGAGTGGGGCGGGAAGGGCGGGGCCGCTGGGAGGTTCCCAGCTGACTCCATCTTGGGGGCAGCCTCCAAGCTGCCCCTTCCTCCTCTTCATCTTCATCCTCCTCCTCCTCCTCTTCTTCCTCCTCTTCACTTGCTGAGGCATCAAAAGAGGGTCGGGGGACAGGGAGGCGTCTGGCTGGCACTGTGGTCCCTGACCCAGGATCTGGCCCAAACCCTCCACCTGACTTGAGTCGGGGTTTGGGAGGTGGGGGCCAACGAAGACGCTCCCGCCTGGGACTTGAGTAAGCTGGGGGTATGCCGGGTCCAGGAGGCTCAGGCCCCCAGGACCCGGTCCCTTGTATAGTCTCTTTCATCTTCCAGTACCCTGAAAAACAAAAGATCAGGGTATCAAAATCTAAGCATCACCCCACCGCAGATCCTGCCTCTCTTCCTGGCCATGCCTCCTCTGGATTCAGATGCAAATAAAGAAAAGAGGAAAAAACGCAAAACTCCTAACTTAAGATCTTCCCAGTTAACGCGGTCCACAAGGGGCCCTTTAGGGTCTGTGCCATCATCTCTCCCCAGTCCAGAGACAAGGGAAAATGGCTAAGCAGCAGGCTTCAGAGATCTTATTTCTAAGATCACCAGGCCAAACCCAATAGCACTGCCAGGTTCTACGTCTTTATTTTAATACCACCAGGGCTGTCCTTTGAGGGCCCAACAAGGGCAATTTCTTTCCTCAGGGACATGATAACCGTGGTACTTGAGGAGAATGCAACTTGCACGTGGAAACTGGACTGGAATGGGAGACAGTTCTCTAACACCCTGGATGAACGGGGGGCATGGGAAGCCTGCGGTCATCTCAAGTGCAGATGCCAGGGATATGGTTCAGGGGGCAGAGGCTGATAAACGGGGAAGAACTTTGAACGAAACTTAAAGAGAACCGAATCAAGACGCTGGGACAGAACGGAGCGCACAAGCCAGGCCGGCCCAGCCCCCTCCTACTTCATCCTCGGGGACCAGAATGCAACCCGGCACCAGTCCGGTCCCACGAGCTTGGATGGCTCGGCGCACACGGGCCTTAAGAAGCCCCTATGCGGGCCTCTGGGCCCCGGTTCGGTAGGAGCGAGGCCCAGGAATGGGAGAGGCCAAGGCAGGGCTGGGGGGAGGGGAGGGGGCGTCCTCACCGGGAGCGGGGAAGCCGGGCGGACGGGCCCGAAGGCGGGCGTCTCCGGCCTCAAGCTTCCCGGCTCATCTCTCCGGCGACGGCGGCGGCCCCGCCACTCCTGCTGTCTTTAGGCGCAGCCGTCTCAATTCAGGATTCCAACGCTTCTGGGCCGCGTGCCGCGCCGCCGAGCACCCCGCCGCGCCGCCTCTGGCTCTGCTTCAGCTGCAGCTTCCACCTCCACCTCCACCTCCGCCACCGCCACCACCAGCGCCACCGCCGCCGCCACTCCTCCCCCCTCCTCCTTCCCCTCCCGCGAGCCCCGGGCCCACCGGCAGCGGCGGCGCACGATTAGTACGTCACACCCGGCGAAGAGCGCCGGCGCGGCCACCAAGCGCGCAGTCCCGTCTACCCGAGGACGCCGGCGCCACGGGACGGGCCAGCCCAGAGCGCTACGCGAGGCTGCGCCTGCGCACATCCGCCGCCCGGCCGCGCGTGGCGGCCCCGCCACTTTCCCTTTTGCGCCGCGCTCTGTCTTCTCCGCGTTCGCGGGCCTGACCTAGCGGCGTCCCCAGTACCTTGATCCGGCGGGGGGCGCGCCACAGGAGAGCCGGGAGGGCGGGAGATCCCCGTACGAGGACCGGGTTGAGGCGAGGCAGTGGGGGAAATGGAGCCGGGGTATCATTCATTCTATTTTATTTAACTTTAAGCAGGGCTTGATCAGAAAGAAGAGCTCAGAGGAGTGAGGCAACACCAACACCAGGGCGTACGATACATCCGAGGCTCCTCCGACACCAGTTCCAGCCCGGAAGGGCTTGGAATGGCCTGCCACGCCGGGGCAATGGAGCGCGTGAAAGCCAAACCTTGGGACCCGAAGAGTAATTTGACTGCGAAGGCACCGTCATCGTCGGGCACCCCCTGTAGACGGGCGCATAATAGCTACATCTCTGGAGATAGTGATGGAAACTGGGGTCCGATAGATGGAGAGAAGGACGTAGGATGAGGCTTCTTGTGGGGTGAAGAGGCTGAGGGCACCTGGAGAGAGGTGTGGCATGGAGAACCAGGGGTTTTCCCTAGCAGAGGGCGGCTTCGTGGACTTCGGCCAACCGGCGGGTGCTTCCCTCGAGCGGCCGCTAGATGGTGGTGCTGTTCTGGATGCTTCCAGTGGGCCCCGACCAGGTCTGGACAATGCCTGGCGCCCGTCCCCCGCCCCTCATCTACACACACGCAAGAATTCGGAGCTCCATGGGGAACAGAAGCAAGATATCCGTAAAATCAAAGTCTAGGGGGTGGGAATGAAAAGGGAAAAGTGAGGAACGGGGAGCCAAACCCAGGAAGACGCCTCTGTTCCTGCACATTCCCTCTCCTTTATATACTCAGCTCTTGGCTGTCTCCAGTATGTACCCACCCTGGTCTTCCAAGCTGGGAGCCACTTTTTATAACACAATCACAGTTTCACAAACCCCAGGAAGGTTCCATGTGGAGAGAGGTTAAGTTTCGCCCTTGCCCGGGGAATTATGACACTCAGAATATCCCCTTGGTGTAAATGGAAGACACCTGAGAAAAGAAAGTAGATTCGCAGTGAAGCACAGCCATCCAGATGCCCTGTTTCCCCCTGCCTTCTCCACCTCCACCGTTCCTCTGCCTCCTGTAAGGACCCGGCATTCTGCACTTCACTCCTCAGACCCGCCTCTGTTTAGGTTTCCAACCTCCCTCCTAGCGGTAGCTCCTTGCACTGCTACCCCTGGTCAGAGACGTCCTGCTTTCGGCTGCCCACACGGCTCTCACCTGCGCTATAGCAGCTGTTGTAGGCCCGGTCCGGGTGGGAGGGCATACTTCTTATACATCGGAATAGAGTCTCCTGCCTTCCTTGGCCTTCTCGAGACACCACCTGACCCATGGTGAAAGTCACGTCTTGAAACAGGACCTGGCAGGGAAGGGAGATGTTGAAGAAAACAGGATGGCCTGGCTCAGTTCTGGCAGGCCTCAGGAGCGCTAACGAGGGAAGAAAGAAGGGTCTGCTAGGTTTGGTATGAATAGAGGGGTCAGGAACCCTCAGTAGGGGGCCAAAGAGGCCCTCTGTGAAGCTCAGAGTGTGGCTGGGGTTACCTGGCTATACAGCAGATAAACTCCAGCATCCCGGATTCGGACACCATATCCTTGGGCCTGTAGGCCTCTCCCACGCCTAAGAGCTGGTTGCCACATCACCTCTGTCACATCGGAGTCATCTGGAGGTGAGAGTGTGTCGGTCAGGACTTCTTGGCACTCTCAGGTGCTTTTTGGTTCTTTCCCTTTCACCTATAAGGACCCCTTGAGCCCAAGTGCCAGCCCGAGTTCCTGGTTATTGCCCCTCCCCAAAGCCATTATTTAAAATAGTGCTCACCCTTGGAGGTGGCGTTAATGGGAACCAGGTGCAGGACAGAGTGCTGCTCTGAGGAGAGAAGGAGGGAATCTCAGCCGCGTCCACTTTACCCCGTTGTGCTGTTGGCAGCCTCCACCCTCACCCTGACTCGGGCTTACAATCCCCACGCTGCTTGATCACCTCCCACCCCTGCTGCACCCTGGAAGCCTCACTCTTCTGTTTTTGGGTGAGCACTGCTCTCCTTTTCCGGGATCTCTCCCCATTCTCCCAGGCTTCCAGGGCATCGGAACTCTGCTCATGGAAAGAGGGTCAAGGTTAGGTTAAGATGCGAGGGTCCCAGGCAGCCTTCCTTCCCAGCCCTCCCCTGCCCCCGAAATGCCTCAAATCTCTCATGCACATTTTCCCAGCACCCTGAGTGTTGGTGCTGGCTGCCCTCCAGGATTTGTTAGGTATGAGAAGCATTAACCTTTAACAGTTTCCTTTCCTGGAATGGCCGCGCCCCTGACTTCCAAACCGGAGACCCTCTCTTGCACCCCCTTGAAACTTTGCAGACCAGGAGGCCCAGAGACCCCCCCATGCTAACCATCCTCTCCCAGACACCCTCCTCCCCTCACTCACCTGCTCCGGGAGACTCTGCCAGGGATACCCTTCCCCATTCTGGGAGGGGCCTCCTGTCCTCTGCAGCCGGCTCACCTCTCTCCTGAGGCTCTGCAGCTCTGTTTGTTGGGTCAGCAGAGCCATGGCACAAGCCACAGCCCCCAGAGCTGCCCCCCAACTCAACCAGAGGGCAACTGAGAGTGCCGGCTCTCTGACCGGGCCCCCCATGTTGCCTGGAGGCCCTTTGGGGGCTAGCAAGAAAGGAGATGAGGCTGGCATGAGCTGGGGACCCTGCCAACAGCTGTGGTTTCAAGAGTGGGGTAGCAAGGAGGTGGCGGGGCGGGTAGGGGTACGGGCAGTGGTGTAGAAGGGAAGAAGGTTGTTACGCAAGGAGAAATAAAAAGGAACTTGAGAATAAAAAGGAGGGAGGAGGAAAGCAAGCTAAGGGTACTGTTAGTGCTCCTGGCACTCCGTCGTGGGGCCAGCGTTGCCTTGAGACCCTCCACCCTCCCTCAGCCTCAGGAGAATTAGGTTCCAGTCCCTCTAGGAAGGACAGGGCTGCCAGTGACACCCAGGAGGAACAGGCAGTGCGCAGGAACCCTGGGGCGGCCCCAGGGTTGGGGGAGGGAAGGTTGGCTGGCTAGAGGGCATTGTGCCAGGAGCAGGATGGGGGGCCAAGCTGGGCAGTGTCCAGGGTCAGGGCGAGGGTGGAAGACCCTCAGGCTCAAGCACAGCAGAGATCGCTGGGGCAGTTCACTAGGGGTGACTGAAGGTGGGAAAGGAGGGGTGGGCTCGGTGGCGAGGAGAACCAGGGGCACGGAAGCAAGAAACTGGCTGAGTTCTGGGGTTAAGGCTGGGCCGGGTGTGTTGGAATAAGGCCTGCACTACTCCCTGTGCTGAAATTGGCAAGCAGGACTTCCTGTTTCCCGAGAAAAGCTCTTACATAAGGCTCTGGACGAAGAGACAAAGCAGCGGCCTCAAGCCCCCCGGCCACTGCGGGATTCCTCCCCAGCACACAGGGTTCCGGGTTCCCGTGTGCCTGCTGACTCTCAGCCCCTCCTCCAGGCTGGCTCCTGCCCGCCCCACCTCCCAGCCAGGGCCTGTGCCAGCACCTGCTGAATGTCCGAGGCCACCAAGAGGAAGGGCCCCTGCTCCTCCTGGCCAGGGAGGGATTTCCCCGCAGGAGGAAGTCTGCCTCCTAGGCCAAGGAGGCCGCTTCTGCTGTACCTTGGGCAGAGGATTGATTTTTTCCTGGGCAGTGTGCCTTCCTACCTCTGCTCCCACCTGGGGGTTGGAGGCATGGAGGTCCCCGCCCCCAAGCCTGAACATCATCCTGGAATTCCAGCTGTGCCGCTCCGCAACGACCCCTTCACGTGGCACCCAGCTACCCTGAGAGTGTCCCCTGAGCCCCAATAAAGAAAGAGACTATGACTTATTCTATTTAATATCCATTTATCAACATTTTGTCACAATAATAATAAAAATAATATCTGTTTTAAAAATCCACAGGGAATTCTCAAGGGAGGAGCTTATCTTATTTCTCGCCCCTCACATTTGGGAACTCCTGGCCTAGGCCCAGTCTCTTTGGCTTCCTGCCGCCAGGTCCAGCCCCTCTTAGTGCCTGAAGTGGGGTCTTCTGGACCCATCCTTGCCCACAGAGTACAGTGAACACAATGCCCTGGGGGTCTGTGGCCAGGGGGGAGTCGAGATCACTGGGGGCCTCAAAGGGTCAGGGATTGGGGAGCTAGTGAGGTGGAGAGTGGGCGGTGGGGGGAGTTGTAAGATAAGAGTGGGAATACTGTATTTATGTGGGATGGAAAACACGTGAACAGGCCCAGGCAGCCTCTAGAGGGAGGGGCAGGTCTGGAGCAAAGAGCAGCTGAGGGTGGGGCAGAGGGGACTGGGTGCCCAGAGAGCTGTCGAGGGGAGCCGGCAGCCTGGGACGACTGCGGGGAGACCAGGGCCCCTCAGTGAACCTGGAAGAGTCCAAAGTAGGTGAGGAAGGGGGCAGCCTTGAGATGGGCCCAGGGGAGGGTGCGGATCCGCAGGGAGGACCCTGGCCGCAGGGCCAACAGCCCAGACACCTGGCAGAGGCGGAGCTGGGGCCCGAGGGAACTCGCCGCAGTGGCTGAGAATTCCTCCAGGCAGCGCAGGGCCAGCACACCATCCACCAGCAAGTCCAGCTTCAGGTAGACAGCCTTCCCCTCATCAAAGTGCACCTGGGGTGGGGACAACAGGTCGAGTCCAGGCCTCTGCCTGCCCTCGCCTCAATTTCCAATTTCCTCAGCGACGCAGGCATCCCATCCCACCCAAACCCCAACTCACCCTCCCAGCCCTGTAGCTTGTCCCCCACTCTCCTGGCAAACCCTTCGCCACTCCCTTACTGCGTTACCCATGCAGCCAGATGGGGCTTACCTGACAGTACAGGTAGTAGAGCCCAGCCCGGGTGACTATAAACTCCCCGATCTGGCGGTTGTAGCGCAGAGGGCTGGAGCTGTTGATTCTGGCTTCCTCCCAGCCACTCACTGTCCCGTCCACACCTGAACACGGATGCTCAGAGATAAGGAAACGTCTCTCTACAGGACTCCCCCACACTCCCCAGGGATCCATTGAGCATATGAACATTCGGCGCCCACTTTACCCAGAAGACTCATAGATCACCCCGGGCAAGGGAGGACCCATCCCCTATGACGCCCATAGTTGACTAGGAAGTTATGTCAAAAAATCTAATGTATATGGCCAGAGACATTCAGGGCAGATTGTCACCTGCAGTCACTTATGGGGAGAAGAGTAGAACTGAAGGAGAAGCGTGAGGGGATTTAATGTTTTACTTCATGGATATCTATATTATTTGCTTCTTTTATATGGAGGATGTAAACATACATTATCTGAATTAGTACAACTAAAAATAATAAAATGAAACCCAATTGTCCATCAACAAAATGTCTATCCATATAATGGAATATTATTTGGCCATAAAAAGAGTGAAGTACTGATACACACTATGGCACAGATGTGCCTTGAAAACATCATGCTCAGCCAGGTGCAGTGGCTCACGCCTGTAATCCCAGCATTTTGAGAGGCCAAGGTGGGCGGATCACCTGAGGTCGGGAGTTCGAGACCAGCCTGGCCAACAAGGTGAAACCCCGTCTCTACTAAAAATACAAAAACTAGCAGGGCATGGTGGCAGGCACCTGTAATCCTAGCTACATGGGAGGCTGAGGCAGGAGAATTACTTGAACCTGGGATGGGGAGGTTGCAGTGAACCAAGATCATGCCACTGCACTCCAGCCTGGGCAACAGAGCTAGACTCTGTCTCCAAAAAAAAAAAAAAAAAAAGTAACGCTCACTGGGCATTTTTATTTCCACCAATGGGTTCCCACAACCTGTGCTCTGCAGAGTCTCCAGCCCTGAAGTTTCCTTCCCTTCCTTACCCTGCCAACTGCACCATCTGAACAGCAGTAGCCCCTCAAACTCATCTCAACCAACACTGAGCTGACTCCCCTCATCCCACTCTTGCTTTACTGTCTGTTTTCCACATTTGGCTTCTGGTTTTGCCACCAGGGGGATACTCAAGCCTCCCTCTCCTTTACCTACATCATTAATCGATCACCAGTTCCTATCGATCCTGCCTCCTAAATAGCTCTCCCCCCTCTCTCCCCCATCTGGTGCCTCCGTCTGGTTTTCACAGCATTCCCTGTTTCCATTCTGGCTTCCTCCAGTTTATTCCCTACACAAAGCCACAGAATGAGTCTCTAAGATGCAGATGTAAGCCCGCCTCGCCTCGCCTTCCTCCTTCCGATGGCTCACCTCAGAATAGTTCCCACATGCCACCGTGTGGCCTGGCTTCTGTCTCCAGCCTCATCCCCATCTCGCTCCTCTAGCACTTTCTGCTTCTGCCACGCTGAACTTAGAGTCCCTCAGCCTCATCATGCTCTGGGCAAACCCGGGGCTTTTGCCCCAGGGGCTGCTTCTGCTTGCACCCACCATTCTTGACCCCTTGCCTGTCTTGTCTTACGCTCCTGCTTCAAGGCCCAGTGGCACCTTGCGATACAGGGAGAGAATCCCTGACTCCACAGCCATGTCTGTCTTCCCCTGTGTTGCCAGGTATCTTGGCCACTTTTATTATTGTTTTTGTCATATTCCACTGTAATTACAAATTTTTTTTGAGATGGAGTCTCACTCTTGTCACCCAGGCTGGAGTGCAGTGGCGCAATCTCGGCTCACTGCAGCCTCCACCTCCTGGGTTCAAGTGATTCTCATGCTTCAGCCTCCTGAGTAGCTGGGATTACAGGCATGTGCCACCAAACCTGGCTAATTTTTTTTGTATGTTCCTGTAATTAAAAATTTATATGCTTGTTTCCTCTCCTAAACAGTGACTCCTTAAGAGTTGGTCTGAGGCTGGGCACAGTGGCTCATGCCTGTAATCCCAGCACCTTGGGAGGCCAAGGCGGGTGGATCACGAGGTCAGGAGATCGAGACGCTCCTGGCTAACACGGTGAAACCCCGTCTCTACTAAAACATAAAAAAAAAATTAGCCAGGCGTGATGGCAGGCGCCTGTAGTCCCAGCTACTCGGGAGACTGAGGCAGGAGAATCACTTGAACCCGAGAAGGCTGCAGTGAGCCGAGATGGCACCACTGCACTCCAGCTGGGGCAACAAGAGCAAAACTCCATCTCAAAAAAAAAAAAATGGGTCTGACCGGCTGGGCGCGGTGGCTCACGCCTGTAATCCCAGCACTTTGGGAGGCTGAGTTGGGTGGATCATGAGGTCAGGAGATCGAGACCATCCTGGCTAACACGGTGAAACCCCATCTCTACTAAAAAATAAAAAAAAATTAGCCAGGCGTGGTGGCAGGCGCCTGTAGTCCCAGCTACTTGGGAGGCTGAGGCAGGAGAATGGCATGAACCCAGGAGGCAGGGCTTGCAGTAAGCCGAGATCGCGCCACTGCACTCCAGCCTGGGCGACAGAGTGAGACTCCGTCTCAAAAAAAAAAAAAAAAAAAAAAAAAAAGAGTCTGGATATTAGTTGCTGTGGGCACCTAGCCTGGCCCCTAGCAAACAGTAGGTCTTCAATGCCTGTTGAGTCAATGAATGAATGAATGAATGTCTGGATAATTGCCAAAATAAGTGGTCTATACAGAGGGGAGGAAGGCTGATCTGGGCATGAAGAGTAGGGAGGGCAGAGAAGAGAGGGCATTCCTAGCTATGAAGCCAGCCTGAGCAAAGGCTGCTTGTAGCCAAAGGGCATGGTGTGCCCAGGACCACGGAGGGCTTGCCTGGTATATCATTTTTCTCCAGCCACAAACCTCACCTGGACATTCTGTCCTGCCTGGCAATCTTACATTCCCCCACGAAGCTTGCTTTCATAATCAGCAGGTTGAGATTTTGTACCATTTCTCCTCAAATCTCCTGTCTCCATCTCCCTAGTTGTCCAGAGGACCTAGAAGTCATCGAGCAAAGGTTCCCTCATCTCCCCCCAGCAAATCTACAAACCCACCTGTTCTCTTGTTCTCCTTTGACCCTCTGGTAATGGTGGGAGATGTGTCCTCTCTTCTTTCTGGAAACTTCCCTCTCCCCTTTTTGGATGTGGCCCCTGCATGGACCCCTCACCCCTGCACCAGCCACCTCGCCTTTCATGCAGACCATGTCCAGTACACAGGCACATTCTAGCTGGGTTCAAATCTTGGCTCCACCACTTAGTATCTCATGGCCTCAGACAAGTTGTGTAACCTCCATCTGTAAAATGGAGGTAATTAGAGTATCTTCCTTTTAGGGCTGTTGTGAGGATTAGATAAGACCAAACACAAGTGCCAGACACAGTGCCTATCTCAAGAAAGCCCTCAGTACATGTTAGATCAGATGAAAATAGTATTGTTCACAGAACTAAACTTTTCCTTGGTCCACACACCCCTCCACCTACTGGCCTATTTCTCTGCTCCTTGTTACAGAGAAACTTCTAAAAAGGGTTGTCCTAGGCTGGGTGGGGTGGTGGCTCATGCTTGTAATCCCAGCACTTTGGGAGGCCGAAGCGGGTGGAACACCTGAGGTCGGGAGTTTGAGACCAGCCTGACCAACATGGAGAAACCCTGTCTCTACTAAAAATATAAAATTAGCCGGGCGTGGTGGCGCATGCCTGTAATCTCAGCTACTCGGGAGGCTGAGGCAGGAGAATTGCTTGAACCCGGGAGGTGGAGGTTACGGTCAGCCAAGATCGTGCCATTGCACTGGATCCAGCCTGGGTGACAAGAGTGAAACTCTGTCTCAAAAAAAAAAAAAAAAAAAAAAAAAAAGGTTGTCCCTGCCTCCAGTTCCTTATTTCTCATTTTCTTCTCAACCCAATGCACACTGCCTTCCTGTTCTAACTATGCCACTGAAACCACCCTCTTTAAGGTCAGCAGGACTTTTCACGTTACCAAACCCAGCCATCATTTCTCTGTTCTCATTTCATGTGATCTCTCAGCTGCATTCAACACAGACAGCCACATCCTCCTTGAAACAGTGGTTTCTCTGAATCCAGGATGCCACCCTCCCTGGGTTTCTTCCTCTCTCTCCAGCTTCTTTTCAGTCTCTGCTGGTTTTCCCCTCAGCTCCACTTCAAGATGCCCAAGAGTCTCAGGGCTTCATTCGTGGGGCCCTTCTTTCTCCTGGCGTCTCACCCAATCCTGTGGCTTTAAATGCCATTGATAGGCCGGGCACAGGGGCTCACGCCTGTAATCCCAGCACTTTGGGAGGCTGAGGCTGGCGGATCACCTGAGATCAGGAGTTCAAGACCAGCCTG
The DNA here is from genome assembly GCF_029281585.2 of Gorilla gorilla gorilla. Classification (NCBI taxonomy): domain Eukaryota; kingdom Metazoa; phylum Chordata; class Mammalia; order Primates; family Hominidae; genus Gorilla; species Gorilla gorilla. Next base: position 22,698,508 of record NC_073243.2, on the reverse strand, counting down.
GCCAACACGGTGAAACCCTGTCTCTACTAAAAAATACAAAAATGAGCTGGGTGTGGTGGCACCCGCCTATAATCTCAGCTACTTGGGAGGCTGAGACAGGAGAATCGCTTGGACCCAGGAGGCAGATGTTGCAGTGAGCCAAGATCGCACCACTGCACTCCAGCATGGGTGACAGAGCGAGACTCTGTCTCAAAAAAAAAAAAAAAAAAAAAAGCCATCCATATGGCCATGACTCCTGGCTTTATCCGTCCTGACCTAGCCTAAGCTAGTCGACAATGTCCAGCCATCCATTTGTGGAATTTACTTTATTGTCATTTATCCACTTGTTTATTTTAGACTTCTCAATGTTAATAATTATCTTACATACTTCCCAACCTATTTATTCCTTGGTCAACCCCTTCTTAGGAAATGGCATCATTCTTCCCAGAGATACCCAAGTTAAAAATCTAGAAGCCAGCTGGGTGCAGTGGCTCATGCCTGTAATCCCAGCACTTTGGGAGGCTGAGGCGGGCAGATCACTGGAGGTCAAGAGTTTGAGACCAGCCTGGAAAACATGGCAAAACCCCATCTCTACTAAAAATACAAAAATTAGCCAGGCGTGGTGGCACACGCCTGTAATCCCAGCTACTTGGGAGGCTGAGACGGGAATCTCTTGAACCTGGGAGGCAGAGGTTGCAGTAAGCCGAGATCACACCACTGCACTCCAGCCTGGGTGACAGAGTGAGACTGTCTTAAAAAAAAATAAAAAAATCTAGAAGTCCTCTGTGATTCCTCCCTTTCTTTTATTCTTCACCTCCAACCCATAAGTCAGTAATATCTTCAGGACACAGGCTGAACCCATCCACTTCTCACCATCTCTGCTGTGAACCCCTCGGCTGAGCACTCCTCATGCCTCCCTGCCTCTCACAGTGGAAAGACATTCTGGTGAGGGGGATGGTATGTGCAAAGTCCAGAAGAGGCACACCGGGAGCAGGGGTGTCAGCCCAGCAAGCATGAAGACAGCATAAGAATGCAGGGAAATTAGGTTGAGACCAGACCACGAAGAGACTGGAAGCCATGTAGAGAGCCAATACCATAAGAAAAGTGAAGTTTAGGGGCTCAGCATGGCAGCACAGGTCAGATGGAGTGGAGGGGTAGGGAGGGTGTGGAGTGGGGAAGCAGCAAGAGGCTGGATTTGAGGTTCTGAGGTCACGGTGCTGAGGTAGAGGGTGGGGTAGAAATGGAAAAGATGAGCAGACACTAGCAGCATTTTGAGAAAAAGATCATCAGAACATGGAATATGGAGGAGACAGAAGAAAAAAGAATGAAAAGTGCTTCTTGGAGAAGAATGAGGGCTGAAGGAGAGAGCTGGGACAGTGATTTGCTGGGGGAACTGGGCAGAGTTCTAGGGAAGAGTAGGGGTCTTTCATGGGGCCCCACGCCTGGGTCACAGAGAGAACCAAGACCTTCATGAACTGGCTTCTGTGGTTCTGAGACTGATGGCTGGGAAGGGAGTGGGAGGTCAAAGGTTTTCAAGGGCCCTTTTCCCAGGAGGCCAGTGCTGTAGGGGGGGATGGGGTCTCACCTGCCTGCGCTCCGTCCTGTCCAGGTCGTGGATGAACTGTAAAGTACACGAAAAGGCTGGTGAGACCTGCCCTGACCCTCTGCCACCTGCCCCTCTCCTCCCGGGTATGGCTCACCCATCACCCACCTTCATAATGGGCTGCGATCGCTCTTCGAGCCCGTGTTTTCCGGCCTTTAGGTGCTGAGGATCAAGGAAAGACAGATGAGCAAAGCGGGCCCTAGTGGGGGTCCCAGAGCAACTCTCCCAGCCCCATTCCCCTCCCAGGAACCCTGGCATCCTTATTCTTGTCCAGACTCCTGGCCTTAGAATCTCAGGCCTCATCTTCCTCAGTAAGTAGAGTGACTATGATTTGTCATCCACGCTGGGATACTGCTGAGAGCAAAACGGGAAGCTGCTGCTAATCACACCGAGATAACAGGTGGGGGCCAGGACAACTGCATGCCGACTTGGACACGTGGTCATCCAGCCACCCCATCATCCCATTCCTAAGTCTCTTTGCCTACTGGGGTCCAGGCCTCTGACTCCCAGGCCTAGTCTCCATCAGGATCCCAGTAGTTCTTCTAACTCATGGCCACCCTGCCTTCCTGTTTGGGGTAGGGTCTGAAGGAGCACATCCATATGACAGAAGGAGCTTCAGAGGAGGGCGAGAATCCCTAGGTTTGAGTCTTGGCTGGTTAGCTGCATGACTCTGAACTCCTTTCACCCTCCGTGCCTCAGTTTCTCCCTGTGGATAATGGTTTTTGCTCTGCCCGCTTCCTGAGGTTGGGATAGAGGGATGCTCACCACTTCTGCGAGGCCGAACTAGTCGGTTCAGGAAAGGCACAGGATCCTGGCTTTCTTCTGTCTGGGGATTCAGTTCCTAGGGGAATTAGGGCAGGGTTCAACCACAGACTCCCAGAGATATAAAGTGAGACAGATGGGGCCTGTCAGGAGAGCCACCAGCCAGCAATAGACACAGAAGTCAGGGACAGATTAAGCCCCTCAGCCAACTACAGCTGGGGCACCGGGCAAAGGTGAAGCTGGGAGTCAGGCCCCAGTCCTCACCCTTTCCTCTAGACCAGCTACACTTTCCCACCCACACACGACCAACGCAGACCCTGCATTCAATTGGCACATTGCACACATGCCCACACCCAGTCACCACGCACAGAGGATACACACCCTGTACACAACCGCACCCCTCTTCCACGCAGACTCACATATCTTATACAACCACGTCACCCCCAGCCAATAAACACCTCAGACTCAGGTGGCACAACCCCAGCACAAACCCCTCACACAGAGTTGTCACCACGCACACACACCCCTGCAGACACACACCCATGCACGCACTGTGTTCACACACACCCTGCACACACCTCGAGTACGGCTGGCACAGCTGCACACACCTGCAGCCTCGGCAGTGCACACTTCCCATGCCCCAGCAGCCTGCAGACCGCGCCCACGCCCACTCACCGACGGGTCCTGGTCCTCCTCTGCCACCAGCTCCTCCTGGGCAGGCTCCTGCTGGGAAGGAGGGAGCGTTACCCTGTGCCGCTCCACCTGACATCTCACCCTCCACCCATCCTCCCTTCCCCTTGTCTTCAGCCCACGCGGCCCCCAGCGGCCCCTCTGCAGTCTCAGCTCCTGACGTGCCCAAGAAGGGGTGCGCAGCGGGGCCTCACCTGGGCGGACAGCGATGCCCGGCTCCCCAAGCTGACCACGGCCAGCAGGAGGCCGAGGCAGGCCAGCGCCAGGCCCAGGCCCAGCGCGAGCGGGACCAGCAGGGCGGTGCCCGGCTCCCCCCGGCGCCCCCTCCGCCTCTGGCTCCGACGGGCGGCCATGGGGGCGGGGGGCTGTGCCTGCCTCACCGCCCCCCCATCCCGGGACCCGAGGGATCGGGGGAGGGGGAGCCGGCGGGCGGATCGGGCCGGGGAGAGGGAGGGGCAAGGGAAACGGGGCGGGAGGGGGCGCTGGGGACAGGAAGCCGGACGCTGTGTGTGATTAAACTCCGAGCCTCTCGCCGGGCGCTGTGCGCGCAGCGAACGGAGTGGGCGCCCACCCGACCTCTGAGCGCCCAGCCCGGGCGTGCACCACCAGGGCGAGGTCCGTTGTGTGCGGCCGCGGGAGCGACGGGGCTATGCATGTGCGGGCACCTCCTGCGGGGAGGTGGGGAACTCAGGAAGGCCTGTTGGTTCAGATTCTTCTGTGTCCCTGTGTCTTCAGAGATAAGGACCCTCCTTTCCCCCAGGTGCAGGGAGGGCGCCTCTCACAGGAGGCTATTATTTGCTTCTTCAGGAAAAGGGCAGGGAGTTCCAGGTTGTATGACCTGGTTCAGGGAACAAGGGCAGGAGAAGGTAAGAAAGATCCTTCGGCTTCTGCGGTTTTCTCAAATTCCTTCAGCTTAAAACACTCACTGTGCCGAGGTGCATCGTTTAGGGTAGCACGTTCTGAAGCCCATCATTACCAATGATTGCCAAGCATCTGAGGAGGACCAGCAGCACGCAAAAGAAACACCAAAATTGGTCCGGCAGGTGGCTTACGCCTGTAATCCCAGAAGGCCAAGACTGGGGGCCAGGAGTTCAAGATCAGCCTGGGCAAGAGCAAGACCCCATCTCTACAGAAAAGTTTTAAAAAATTAGCCCACGCCTGTAGTCCCAGCTACTCAGGAGGCCGAGGTAGGAGGATTGTTTGAGCCCAGGAGTTTGAGGCTGCAGTGAGCTGTGATTGCACCACTACACTCCAGCCTGGGCAACAGACCTTGTCTCAAAAAAAAAAAAAAAGAAAGAAAGAAAGAAAGAAAGAAAAAGGACCAAAATTGGCTGGGCGCAATGGTTCACGCCTGTAATCCCAGCACTTTGGGAGGCCGAGGCGGGTGGATCACGAGGTCAGGAGATCAAGACCTGCCTGGCCAAGATGGTGAAACCCTGTCTCTAATAAAAATACAAAAAAATTAGCCGGACGTGGTGGCAGGCGCCTGTAGTTCCCAGCTACTCGGGAAGCTGAGGCAGAGAATTGCTTGAACCCAGGAGACAGAGGTTGCAGGGAGCTGAGATCGTGCCACCACACTCCAGCCTGGGCAACACAGCAAGACCCTATCTCAAAAAAAAAAAAAAGAAAGAAAGACCAAAATTAACAAACAAAATTTGACATTGGAGGAAACAGAGATAATTCAGGATACAAAGAGTACTACCTAATATACTTAAAGAGAGTCAAGAAAAAGCATCCATAGAGCTGGGCATGGTGGTGCATGCCTGTAGTCCCAGCTACTCAGGAGGTTGAGATGGGAGGATCACCTGAGCCTGGGAGGTTGAGGCTGCAATGAGCTGTGATCACACCACTGCATTCCAACACGAGCAACAGAGTAAGACCCTGTCAAAAAAAAAAAAAAAAAAAAGTATGCAAAGAAAGAAAAGCAGTTAGAATCTCCAGAAAATTTTCAAAACTGAAATCACAATGTAAATAAAAAACAGCTGGGGCCAGTTGTGGTGGCTCACGCCTGTAATCCCAGCACTTTGGGAGGCCAAGGCCGGTGGATCACAAGGTCAGGAGTTCAAGACTAGCCTGGCCAAAATGGTGAAACCCTGTCTCAACTAAAAAAACAAAAATTAGCTGGGCACGGTGGCGGGCACCTGTAATCTCAGCTACTCGGGAGGCTGAGGCAGAGAATTGCTTGAACCCGGGAGGTGGAGGTTGCAATGAGCCGAGATCGCATGACGGCACTCCAGCCTGGGCGACAGAGCAAGACTCCATCTCAAAAAAAAAAAAAAAAAAAAAAAAGCAACAAAACAGGCTGGGCATCATGGTGTGCACCTGTAGTCCCACCTCAGTCCCAGTTGGGAAACTGAGGCAGGAGGATCGCTTGAGCCCAGGAATTCCAGGTTGCCATGAGCTATGATCTGGGCACTGAACTCCAGCTTGGGCTGCAGAGCAAGACCCTGTCTCAAAAAAAAAAAAAGATAATAAATAAATAATAAAATAAAAATAAATAAATACAGGCTGGGCATCATGGCTCACGCCTGTAACCCTAGAGCTTTGAGAGGTTGAGACGAGAGGATCTCTTGAGGCCAGGAGTTCAAGACCAGCCTGGGCAAAATAGTGAGAACCCCTTTCCATCTCTATAAAAAATACAAGAAAAATTATCCAGGTGCGATGGCATACCCCTGTAGTCCCAGCTACTGTGGAGGCTAAGTCAGGAGGATCACTTGATCCCAGGAGTTTGAGGTTGCAGTGAGCTATGATCACCCCATTGAACCAAAGCCTGGGCAGCAGAGTGAGACCCTGTCTCTATAAAAAAGAAAATAAATAGGCCGGGCACAGTGGCTCATGCCTGTAATCCCAGCACTTTGGGAGGCCAAGGTGGGTGGATCACCTGAGGTCAGGAGTTCGAGACCAGCCTGGCCAACATGTAGTGAAACACCATCTCTACTAAAAAATACAAAAATTAGCTGGGTATGGTGGCACACGCCTGAAGTTCCAGCTACTTGGGAAGCTGAGGCAGGAGAACTGCTTGAAATAAAATAAATAGGCCAGGCACAGTGGCTCATGCCTGTAATCCCAGCACTTTGGGAGGCCAAGGCAGGTGGATCACGAGATCAAGAGTTTGAGACCAGCCTGGCCAACATGGTGAAACCCTGTCTCTACTAAAAATGCAAAAATTAGCCAGGCATGGTGGTGCACGCCTGTAATCCCAGCTACTCGGGAGGCTGAGGCAGGAGAATCACTTGAACCTGGGAGGCAGAGGTCGCAGTGAGGCGAGATTGTGCCACTGCACTCCAGCCTGGGCGACAGAGTGAGAGTTCATCTCTCAGAAAAATAAAAATAAAAAATAAAATAAAATAAATGAAACACAAGCTATAACACAACATAATTGTATTTAATTGATACAGTATCAATTTAGGGCCTTAGTGCTTGCTTGCCACATTGTCCTTTGAGTGACACATGGATTATGGGATGGAGTGTGTGGAGAAGCAAGTGTAATTCCAGCCCACTGTTTGGCCTGAGGGTAAACAACGTTCATGTGGCCATAATAATGTAAATATCTTTGGCTGGATTTCAACTTTTAGAGTCAACCTGTAGAAAAATCCAGAAGACTTAATGGCAGCAAAGACTGCAAATGCCCACAATTTTCACTTCTTTTTTTTTTTTTTTTTTTTTTTTTGAGACGGAGTCTCGCTCTGTCACCCAGGCTGGAGTACAGTGGCACAATCTTGGCTCACTGCAACCTCTGCCTCCCAGGTTCAAGTGATTCTCCTGCCTCAGCCTCCCGAGTAGCTGGGATTACAGGCGTGCACCACCATGCCTGGCTAATTTTTGCATTTTTAGTAGAGACAGGGTTTCACCATGTTGGCCAGGCTGGTCTCAAACTCTTGATCTCGTGATCCACCCGCCCTGGCCTCCCAAAGTGCTGGGATTACAGGCATAAACCACCGCGCCCGGCCTATTATTTTTTTAAGATGGAGTTTCACTCTCATCACTCAGGCTGGAGCGCAATGGTGTGATCTCAGCCCACTGCAACCTCTGCCTCCCGGGTTCAAGCGATTCTCCTGTCTCAGCCTCCTGAGTAGCTGGGATTACAGGCGCCCACCACCATGCCAGGCTAATTTTTGCATTTTTGGAAGAGACGGGGTTTCACCATGTTAGTCAGGCTGGTCTCGAACTCCCAACCTCAGGTGATTCACCCGCCTCAGCTTCCCAAAGTGCTGGGATTACAGGCGTGAGCCACTGCACCCGGCCTCTACTTGATTTTTATTATCAGGTGAATGCAGCATTTTAATTTGTAAAAAGAAAAAAATTGTACAGCAGCAAGCCTGCTGAGGAGAGGGAAAGTCATTACTCACCTCGGCCAGCGTGTGATCACACCTGCTAAAGGGAAAAAACAGGGACTGGAGCCTTGGAGACAGCAGATCATCCTCAGATCCTTTAACTTTGGCTTGAAAAATTAATTCAATACACTTAACCTTTTTGTTCTTGGTTTGCGGCCAAAGTTAAAATTAACTTGCATTTTTTAGGACACTGATAGGAAGTAACTTGGGAAACATGCAGGAAAAATACTGAAAGGAAATCTGCCAATATTTTTTATTCCTGCCTTTTTACACTTTTCTTACTTTTCACCTTTTCAACCAAGATACTAAAGGAAAAAAAGGCTTTGTCATTTTGTTTTTTGTTTTTCTTTTAATCCAGCTTGATTAGTATCACTTAAATACAAGGCCATGCCTGGTGCTCACGCCTGCAATCCCAGCACTGTGGGAGGCTGAAGCGTGCAGATCACTTGAGGTCAGGAGTTTGAGACCAGCCTGGCCAACATGGTGAAACCCCGTCTCTACTAAAAATACAAAAATTATCCAGGTGTGGTGACGCATGCCTGTAATCCCACTTACTCAGGAGACTGAGGCAGGAGAATAGCTTGAACCCAAGAGGCGGAGGTTGCAGTGAGCCGAGATCCCAGCTACTTGGGAGGCTGAGGCAGGAGAATCGCTTGATCCCAGGAGGCAGAGGTCGCAGTGATCTGAGATCGTGCAATTGCACTTTAGCCTCGGCGACAAGAGTGAAACTCCGTCTCAAAAAAAAAATCACTTAAATGCAAATAAAGAATTTCACGTAGTCTGTAAGGGTAGGGACTGTGTATGCTTTGCAGGCATTGTATTTCCAGGGTCAGCAAAAGTTTGTTGAATGAATAATTATGGCCTAGCCTTCCCAGTCTGGCAGTGACTACTGAATATGGTGATAGTAGCAGCCTGAGAGTGGACAGTGACCATTCCAGTTTGCCGGGACTAAGGAGGTTCCCAGGATGAGGTACTTTCAATGCTAAAACCAGGACAGTTCTGGAAAAACCAGGATGAGTTGCTAACAGACCCAAGAGAGGACTAAATGCCACCCCCAAGCCACCACCACACTCGCTTTTGGTCAAAATTCTTAAGCTTTATTTAAGCTTTAATCAGTCAATCAAACAACTCAAATCCCTGTCCTGGGCTTCTTTCTCTTTCCACTTCTACCTGCCACCTCCGTCTTCCCTACATGTATGTCTGTCTGTATTTATCTGTTTGTTTGTTTGTTTATTTATTTATTTATGTGAGACAGGGTCCTGTTATGTTGCCTAGGCTGGTCTCAAATTCCTGGGATCAAGGGATCCTTCTGTCTCAGCCTCCCAAGTAGCTGGGTTTACAGGCGTGTGCCATCATCCTGGGCTCTTCCCCAGACTTTACCTACCTTCTCTTCACTGATGACCCTCCTGTCCTCTTCTCCCCACTTCCCCAGTGAACATGTGCTCCACGTGGTTGGTCATCACCACAGGTCTCTCTTGTACTAAATCCAGCAGATACACCTTGGCCCTCATCTTACTTATTTGCAGCCTCTACGATTGTTTCCCACTCTCATTCTGAAGTCCTCCTTCCTTGGCCTCTTACCATTCTGCCTTCTAGTTTCCTTCACTGGTTATTTTAAGAACATAAATGTGCTATATTTAAGCTAGTTCATTCATTATATTACCAAGCTTGGTATCACAAATAGACTTCATATAGAAATGCTATAATCCTTCCTTCCCCTCCTTCCCTGCCTCCCTCTGTTCCTTCCATCCTTCCATTCCTTTCTTTCATAATAAGATGTTCCAGCTGCACCTTGTACTTCCTCAGCACCAGCCCTGAGATCAGAAGCCATTTCTTCAGGGAACGGTGCCCTTTCACGGAGAAGGATATTTAGCAACTAAGATCTGGGCACCGGGTAAACTCAGCATTCCTGGAAGTGAGGCCTTTTAGCAGACAAAGATAGGATAGATACATATTGCATAAGTTCACAAGGACACTCTAATTTCGGTCCAACATCACAACATTCTGCCTCACGTCCCCTGTCCCATATATGTATCCCCTGTGTTAGTCTTGATGACAATGCTGTGTTTCCATCATTGCATTTCTCACAACTCGCACTTCTGGTCTTCCTCCCTCACTCAACCGTGAAGTTCTACTGGTTCAGGGGCCAAGTCTGTCTTGTAGACCATTGTTTCTCTGGTGTCTTGCTTAGTGCCTGACACACAGTAGGCACTTTATGTATTTGTTGAATGAATGGGTGGTCCCAGGGAATTCCCCAAGAGACTCTACCTGGGCCTCCTCTCCCTGGATAGGGGCTCCCTCTGAGCTCCACAGATGCTTGTTTTTGCCCCAGCCACACCACTATCTCATCATGTTACCATCTGGGCTCACCTGACTCTCCTACTGTCATGTCATAGGGGTGGGGACCATGGTTTACTCATCTTTGTTCCCTAGAACCTGGCTAATGCCTTACCATAGTAGTTGCTCAATAAATATTTGTTACATAGAAGAGTGAACGATTTTGCTCAAATGCCACAGCCAAGATATGGAAGCACCAGAATTCAAACCTGGGTCTCCAAAATGACCTCCTGTCTCCATACCTGTTCCATTCCCCTCTGGACGAGGGAAGAGAGGACCCAGCCTGATAACAGTGCGGGGCTTGGTGGGGTTGCAAGGCTGGGTGGGCAATCCTGAGCCTGACCTGTTTTTTTTTTTTTTTTTTTGAGACGAAGTTTTGCTCTTGGTTTTTGTTTTTTGTTTTTTGTTTTTTGTTTTTTTGAGACAGAGTTTCACTCTTGTTGCTCAGGCTGGAGTGCAGTGTTGTGATCTCCACTCACTGCAAACTCCACCTCCCGGGTTCAAGCGATTCTCCTGCCTCAGCCTCCCAAGTAGCTGGGATTACAGGCATGCACCACCATGCTTGGCTAATTTTGTATTTTGTATTTTTAATAGAGACAGGGTTTCACCATGTTGGTCAGGCTGGTCTCGAACTCCTGATCTCAAGTGATCCCCCCGCCTCGGCCTCCCAAAGTGCTGGGATTATAAGCATGAGCCACCGCAAGCGGCCTGAGCCTGACTTTCATCAGCTCCTTCGCCTTTGTACCTTCTCTGGCTATTCCAGTTTCCTGGGTCACAAGTTTCCTACCTTTATCCTCAGCTCTCGATTTCTTTTTGTTTGTTTGTTTGTTTTTTGGAGACGGAGTCTTGCTCTGTCACCCAGGCTGGATGACAGAGCGATCTCGGCTCACTGCAACTTCCACCTCCCACATTTAAGCGATTCTCATGCCTCAGCCTCCCGAGTGGCTGGGATTACAGGCATGTGCCACTACGCCCAGCTAATTTTTCTATTTTTAGTAGAGACGGGGTTTCGCCATGTTGGCCAGGTTGGTCTCAAACTCCTGACTTCAGATGATCCACCCGCCTCGGCCTCCCAAAGTGCTGGGATTACAGGCATGAGCCACCGCGCCCTGCCTCTCCATCCATTAGATATCTGCCTCCAGGTAAGATTCAGCCCAGAGCCGGGGCTGAGTATCAGAAGGGGCTGTATTCTGGGGATTGGTGGGGCGTGTGCCCTGGACACTCTCTGCTTGGCCTGGCTTTTGGGCCTGTAGCTCACACCTGGCTGTGGTGGTGACATGGTGCTTGGCCTGATGGCAAATGTGATCGATCTGGTTTGGCCCCTGGCTCTTGGTGCCTCCCTCGGCCTTGGCCCTGGGCTGCAGCTTGACTCCGTTCTAGCTTGGCTGTGATGGCTCAGACTGTCTGGGTTCCCTCCCAGCAGGAGGGAGTGCGGTAAAAGCAAACACAAGTCTTGATATCTCAGTGGCAGTTGCCTCAGACACTTTTGGGAAGTCAAATGTAAACACACAAATCAATAAAAAACAAAAACATTGTGTGTGCCAACAGCCATTAACCCTTTGGCCAGTGATGGGTGGGAAATGGGGTATCTGGGTTCTGGTCTGCACTGGCTTCTGGCTTTTGGCAAGGCCTTGAGTGGGCCCCCCAGCTCTCTGGGTCTCACATGGAAAAATGGGCTAAAAACAAATCCGAGGCCGAGCACGGTAACTCAGGCCTATAATCACAACATGTTGGGGGTGGGTGCGGCGGCTCACTCCTGTAATCCCAGCACTTTGGGAGGCCAAGGCGGGTGGATCACAAGGTCAGGAGATCAAGACCATCCTGGCTAACACGATGAAACCCCGTCTCTACTAAAAATACAAAAATTAGCCGGGCGTGGTGGCGGGCGCCTGTAGTCCCAACTACTCGGGAGGCTGAGGCAGGAGAATGGCGTGAACCCGGGAGGCGGAGCTTGCAGTGAGCCGAGATCGCGCCACTGCACTCCAGTCTGGGCGACAGAGTGAGGCTCCGTCTCAAAAAAAAACCCAAACAAACAAACAAACAAAAACACTTCGGGAGACTGAGGCAGGAAGATTGCTTAAAGCCCAGGAGTTCGAGACCAGCTATCCGGGCAACATAACCAGATCATGTCTCTACAAACAATTTAAAAATTAGCCAGATGCAGTGGCCTGTCCCTGTAGTCCCAGCTACTTAGCAAGCTGAGGTGGGAGGATCCTGTGATCTCATGACTGCACTTTAGCCTGGGCAACAGAGCAAGACTTTGTCAAAAAAAAAAAAAAAAAAGAAAGAAAAAAAGGAAGGAAGGAAGGAAAGAAAGAGAGAAAGGAAGGAAAGAAGAAAGGGAGAGGCTAGGCACGGTGGCTCACACCTGTAATCCCAGCACTTTGGGAGGCCAAGGTGGGTGGATCACCTGAGGTTGGGAGTTCGAGACCAACCTGACCAACATGGAGAAAACCCGCCTCTACTAAATATACAAAAATTAGCCGGGCGTGGTTGCGCATGCCTGTAATCCCAGCTACTCTGGCGGCTGAGGTAGGAGCATCGCTGGAACCTGGGAGGCAGAGGTTGCAGTGAGCTGAGATCGAGCCACTGCACTCCAGCCTAGGCGACAGAGTGAGACTCTTAAAAAAAATATATATATACATATACACATATATATATACATATATATATACACATATATATACACATATATATATACACATATATACATATATATACATACATACACATATATATACATATATACACATATATATACATATATATATATGACAAAACCAAATGCATACATGCAGCTATGAAAGAAATAAGCTCTGAGAGATATTGTTAAGCGAATAAAGCAAAAATACAAAGACACATGTAAACACACACTCATAGAGCTTGTATTTGCACAGCCTATGTTTCTGGAAGAAGACACAGAAACTGGTACCAGTGGCTTCCTCTGTGGAAGGGAAATTGGGTATGTGGGGTCTGGTGAGAGAATTTTCACCATACACTCATTCCCATATGTATGTCTCATCTATTGTAAATAAACAAATAATGAAATGTTTTGCAAAGAAGAAGGGAATTATCAACAATTTTCAAAATGTGTGTTTTCAAAACTAACTTCAATCTAAATCTAATTGAAACCTAGGCTGGGCATGGTGGCTAACGCCTATAGTCCCAGCACTTTAGGAGGCAGAGGTGGGAGGATCACTTGAGCCCAGGAGTTCAAAACCAGCCTGCTCAACACAGCGAGACCTCATTCTCCACAAAAATCATTTTTGGAACCTGGGAGGCAGAGGTTGCAATGAGCCGAGATCATGCCACAGCACTTCAACCTGGACAACAGAGCAAGACTATGTCTCAAAAAAAAAAAAAAAAAAGAAATCTGGCTGGGCCTAGGCCAAGCTAACTATGGGAGGAATGTAGTTTATAGTTTAACGTTGAAAAAAGATGACAGCAGTCCCTTCTCAGAAGTGACCCCTCTGGGGACTAAAACCACCTTTGTAAGACTAATAAAAGGCCACAATGATAGGATTATGGGAGGGGCATGAATTCCACTAAAATGTAGGCATAGTTAAATGATAACCAGCCGTTCTTCTGTAATTCCCTGACGCTCAGGAGTCATGTAGCCAGAGTTCACAAGATCTGTAACTTCCCCAGTTGCTTCTGTAGATAACATCACTATTTTCAAAACCTAAGATTGGTCTTTTTCAGATATTTTTCAGACATTTGCATGTGGGCAGACCAAAGGAAGCCACCTGGATTGTGACTTATACCAAGGAGCTGACTCACCCCATCCTGATGAGACGGGATAGTTCCCTTGACCCCCCTCACGGGCAGGAACTGGAATGGCTCCTTTAACTCAGCCCACCGCTGGCCACTCCTCGTGGGAGGGGGCACGTGAGTGAGTGAGTGCAGTAAGGAGCGAACAAATGCTGGAACCAGCCAGTCACTCCTTTCTGGTGGGAGCAGGCTGTGTGCAGCCCCGCAGCAGCGTCCAAGAGTGTTACAACCGATGCTTTTTCAGCTCTGCCATCCAGGAACAGCCAAGTACCAACCAGCTCAGCGGAGGGTCAAGGTGGCAGCCCCTGCCCGCTCAGCACCCAGGTTCTGTCCATCCAGCATCCAGGAATAATCAGGCCACTTGAATGTCTGAAGTTAGCCACGTCTATCTGTAGTCTCCGACGCTCAGATGCTTCTCTGCTCGCCACTCAGCTGCTTGTATCCTCAATACTTAGCTGCTTGTGTTGCTCTGCCAGCTGAAGTCTTTTATGGGCACAGGATAGGGGCGGAGCAGGCCAAAAAGGCAACATTTGGGTGGGAAAACGGGGTCAGCTGTTTTCATTTAGGGCTAGAGTTCCAGGATTAAGGGTGAGGTTTACCTGGGAGCCCAGCTCTTCTGTATCACTGTGACCCCCCCACCCAGAAACTGACTCAGTGCAGAGAAGACAGTTTGGACACTTCTATTATTTCATACTCAGCCAGCAGCGCCCCTTCCCTAGCCCCCAACACCACATTATTCTTAAAAACCCTAACTTCCAAGTTCTTGGGGAGGTGGATTTGAGAAAAATCTCCTATCCTTCCACTTGGCTGACTCATGATAAACTCTTTCTCTGCTGCAACACCACTGTCTCAGTGAATTGACTTTATCTGTGCAGCAGACAAGAAGAATCTGTTAAGCTGTAACACTGAGACAAGTAGGACTGAGGCCTCCACCTCTGCCCTTGTCTGTGGCTGAATTGTTAGGCTTTTCAGTTGAAATCAACAAAAAGCATCCCTAGACCTAAACAGAAAAGGAGTTTATTGGAAGGTCACAGGTACCTCCCAGAACTATCAGGAAGGCAGGATAACCAGGCTCAGGAAACAAGCTGGGTCAAGGCAACTACAGCATGAACAGGGGCAAAGCTCACTGTAGAGCTGGTCTGGTGAGGACATAGCCTCCTCAGGCCCTGCAGGACAAACACTCATGCCAGGACGGCCAGCACCACTGGCCCTGGACGCTGGAGTCCGCTGCCACCCCAGGATTGAGGATCTTGTTATTTCCTTGTTGGCCTCACTTGCCCTCAAACCAAAGTCTGAGGGGAGTTGGTTCCCCAGCTTATCCTTGGTCACAGGCTCCTGATCAGCTGCAAGGGATGCTGGGAAAGTACAGTTCCGGCTTTGGGGCCCCTGCAGAGGGTGGAAGCCTCTACCCGCCTGCAAACATGCATACGACTTGTAGGGACCAAGGGAAACTTCCCCTTCGCCCTCTGAAGGTTTGCTGAAAAATCGACTCACAAAAGGTAGATTAATTGGAGAAAAGGTGTATAAATGTTATTAAAGTGTACTTGGGGGAGAACCACAGAATGATTGCCCACCTCCCAGTGTGGTTGTGAAGCTTACATACCCTACTGGCAAAACAGGTTATGGGAGGAGGGAGAAGAGGAGTTCTGTTGAGGGGACTACTAGGAAGAATGAATGGATCGGGGAACAGAGATGAACTTGTACATTATTTTGTGAAAGAGTTTGTTCAGGTGAGGTTACATTCTTGGTTTACAGAAAAGGGAAGAAAAAAACAATTGTTACTTCTGGTGGGTCTGGATTTTAGGCCGATAAAGGAACTTCACTTTGGGAGAGATGGTGGTGAGCAGGCAAGGTCAGAGAGATCTTGTGGCTCCTTGAGTTCTGTGTGTCAAAGCACCATATGCTGGTCTGAGTGCATTGGTGTTTACAACTAATTGATCACAACCGGTTACAGATTTCTTTGTACCTTCTTCACTCCCACTGCTTCACTGACCAGCCTTAAAAAATAAAAAATAGGCCAGGCACGGTGGCTCATGCCTGTAATCCCAGCATTTTGGGAGGCTGGGGTGGGCGGATCACGAGGTCAGGAGATAGAGACCATCCTGGCTAACACAGTGAAACCCCGTCTCTACTAAAAATGCAAAAAATTAGCCGGGTGTGGTGGCAGGCGCCTGTAGTCCCAGCTACTCTGGAGGCTGAGACAGGAGAATGGCGTGAACCCAGGAGGCGGAGCTTGCAGTGAGCCGAGATTGCACCACTGTACTCCAGCCTGGGCGACAGAGCGAGACTCCGTCTCAAAAACAAAAAAAGACAGGGTTTTGCCATGTTGGCCAGGCTGGTCTCAAACTCCTAACCTCAACTGATCTGCCTACCTCAGCCTCCCAAACTGCTGGGATTATAGGCGTGAGCCACAGAGTAGGCCCTAGGCCATCTTAATTACAATAGTTTGAAAATAAATCTTGGCCGGGTGTGGTGACTCATGCCTGTAATCCCAGCACTTTGGGAGGCCGAGGCAGGCAGATCACCTGAGGTCAGGAGTTCAAGACCAGCCTGACCAACACGGTAAAACCCCATCTCTACTAAAAATACAAAGTTAACCGGGCATGATGGCGCATGCCTGTAATCCCAGCTACTCAGGAGGCTGAGGCAGGAGAATGGCCTGAACCTGGGAGGCAGAGGTTGCGGTGAGCCGAGCTTGTGCCACTGCATTCCAGCCTGGGCAACAAGAGTGAAACTCCATCTCCAAAAAAAAAAAAAAGAGAGAGAATGAGAGATTTCTGCGTATGGTTGGAGGCTCCTACTACCTTAGTATAAAGGCACTGATAAAACAAAAACAAAACACATTTCACAGAAGGAAGCAGCAAGAAAGCTTGCCTGTATTAACCTTGGATGGAAGAAAAAAAAATCTCCCCTGAGAATTTGAAATCAGTCCTCCCATAGTTTGTGCTCAAATGAACATATGCTGCGTGAGTAGCCCAAGAAAATGCCAACGATAGAATCGAAAGGGTTTCTGGGTTGGTGGCACACCCAGGTGCCAAGCAGAAGCAAATACAAATTCTCTCTAGAGGAATGTCACTTCAATCAAAGACTCAAAATTCTCCCACAGATAAAGTTCCAAGGAAAAAGAAAGCAGTTTATGACCCAGCGCGGTGGTTCACGCCTGTAATCCCAGCACTTTGGGAGGCTGAGGCGGGTGAGTCACGAGGTCAGGAGTTCAAGATCAGCTTGGCTAACACGGTGAAACCCCGTCTCTACTAAAAAAAAATACAAAAAATTAGCTAAGCGTGGTGGCTCGCGCCTATAGTCCCAGCTACTCGGGAGGCTGAGGCAGGAGAATCGCTTGAACCCGGGACAGTGAGGTTGCAGTGAGCTGAGATCACGCCACTGCACTCCAGCCTGGGCGACAGAGTGAGACTCCGTATCAAAAAAAAAAAAAAAGGGCGGGAGTGGTGGCTCACGCCCGTAATCCCAGCACTTTGGGAGGCTGAGGTGAGCAGATCACCTGAGGTCAGGAGTTCGAGACCATCCTGACTAACACGGCGAAACCCTGTCTCTACTAAAAATACAAAAAAATTAGCTGGGCATGGTGGCACATGCCTGTAGTCCCAGCTACTCGGGAGTCTAAGGCAGGAGAATCGCTTGAACCCGGGAGATGGAGGTTGCAGTGAGCCGAGATGGTGCCACTGTACTCCAGCCTGGGCGACAGAGTGAGATTCCGTGTCCAAGAAAAAAAAACTTGTTAAGAACAGTGAGAGGCTGGAACTTGCTCCGTAAGTTACTCTCTATCCACACCCCACACTCCCACTAAGCTCTGTCTGATGGAAGTTCCAGTCTGCCCAGGTGTGAGTAAAAAGATAGGGCTGCCTCTCCCCTCAACTCCCAATCAGGGAATACAGTGGACAGAGGCTTCGCCCCACCTATGGTGGGCCAAGAATACTGGAACCCTGATTGTCCTCACCCCAGCTCACTCATTGGGCAGAGGCTCTATGCCAAGGAAAGGCAAGCTGAGAAGATCATGGCTACCACCCCTGCCCAACATCCAGAGTAGTGGCTCAGAAATTTTGCCTAGGGGGAGAGGCAGTGCATAAGAACGTGAAGATCTGACAGTGTCTACAAACAAACTGACTTTATTTGAAATAGAGTGGAGGGAAGATCAAGTCTATGGACGCATGCTAAAATAATGGAGATTTTGGTGATAAACAAATAAGAGAAGGCTGGTAGAATTGGCCCTTGAACAACATGGATTTAAACTGCACAAGTCCACTTATATGTGGATTTTTTTTTTTTTTTTTGAGCTGGAGTCTCGCTCTGTCACCCAGGCTAGAGTGCAGTGGCGCAATCTTGGCTCATTGCAACCTCCACCTCCCGAGTTCAAGCGATTCTCCTGCCTTAGCTTCCCAAGTAGCTGGGATTACAGGTGCACACCACCATGCCTGGCTAATTTTTTTTGTATTTTTAGTAGAGATGGGGCTTCACCGTGTTGGCCATGGTGGTCTTGATCTTCTGACCTTGTGATCTGCCCACCATGGCCTCCCAAAGTGCTGAGATTACAGGTGTGAGCCACTGCGCCCAGCTATATGTGGATTTTCTTCTGCCTCTGCCACCCTAAGACAGCAAGATCAACCCCTCTTCTTCCTCCTCTTCCTCCTCAGCCTACTTACTGTGAAGATATGGATGAAGATCTTTGTGATGATCCACGTGCACTCGATGAATAGTAAATATATTCTCACTTTCTTGTGATACCAGTGGGCTGGAGGAGATTGCCAAATGGCGGTGGGACCTTGACCCCAGCCAGTGTCCAGGCTCTTGACATCGTTGAATTCTAGGATGAGTCAGAAAATAGTGAAACTAAGGAGATGTACCTGCTCAAGAAAGGGGAATACAGGCGTATTCACACGGAGTCTTGAGTAACCAAGTTGGGGACTGCCACCTTTACGGATTTCTTTAACCAAGGGGTGCAATATTCATGAAAATTTCAAAAACAGGTGGAGATTTCTCAGAAATGTGGCGCTACACATTTGTATACGAAATATGGGTGTTCTCAGAACTGTCCCAGCGCTGGTGGGTATGTGTTTAGCATGTTAATGAGCATATAATGAGGTCCTAGGTGAAACCTAGGTTGAACCCAGCACCATGTTGGGCCCAGTCTGTCTTAGCCAGTTTGGCCCACGCCCTGTTTTTTAGGGTCTTATCAGCCCATAGCCCCTAGTCATGTGAAAATGCTGCCTGGAATTTTTTTTTTTTTTTTTGAGACGGAGTCTCCCTCTGTCACTCAGGTTGGAGTGCAGTGGCGCAATCTTGGCTGACTGCAACCTCTGCCTCCCAGGTTCAAGCGATTCCCTGCCTCAGCCTCCCGAGTAGCTGGGATTACAGGCTTCCACCACCACACCCTGCTAATTTTTGTATTTTTGTATTTTTTTTTTTTAGTAGAGACAGGGTTTCACCATCTTGGCCAGCCAGGCTGGTCTTGAACTCCTGACCCTGTGATCCGTCTGCCTTGGACTCCCAAAGTGCTGGGATTACAGGTGTCAGCCACCATGCCCATCCTGCCTGAAATTTTTATTCTCCTGTGACCACCTTGTACTATTCCTGTCTCTTTTATACTTTTGTCTTTTTAATTATACGCACACACACACACACACACACGTATCTATGTTTCTGTTTGTTTAAGAGACAGGGTCTCACTATGTTACCAAAGCTGGTGTCAAACTTCTGGGCTCAAACAATCCTCCTGCCTTAGCCTCTTGAATAGCTGGGATTATAAACATGTACTGTTGTTCCTAGACCAAACTGAGGGTTGGGCTGCTATTTCTTGTGGCCCAGTAATGAGATGCAGATGAACTGGGGAGGAATAGAGTTTTTATTTGTGCAACCGGTTACAGGGAGATGGTCTGGAAATTATCACCAGACAAACTCAAAATTATAAAGTTTTCCAGAGCTTATATACCTTCTGAGCTATATGTCTATGTGTAAGTGTGCATTCCTCTAAAGACATACGTGATTAACTTCTTTATATATATATTTTTTGAGACAGAGTTTCACTCTGTCGCCCAGGCTGGAGTGCAGTGGCACGATCTCGGCTCACTGCAACCTCCACCTCCTGGGTTCAAGGAATTCTCCTGGCTTAGCCTCCCAAGCAGCTGGGACTACAGACATGTGCCACCATGCCCAGCTAATTTTTTTTGTATTTTTAGTAGAGACGGGGTTTCGCCATGTTGGTCAGGCTGGTCTCGAACTCCTGACCTCAAATGATTTGCCCATCTCAGCCTCCCAAAGTGCTGGGATTACAGGCATGAGCCACCGTGCCGAGCTGGTCAACTTCTTTTAATCTGTAACTAAGGTCTGAGTCCTGAAGACCTTCCTCTGGAGCCTCAGTAAATTTACTTAATCTAAATGGGTCCAGGTGCTGGGGTGATTACCCTTATCTTGTTTCCTGCTAAATCATGGAGGTTTGGGGAGTTCCTTCAGACCCCCAGTAAACTTGTTTGTGGAGGCCTGGAGAGTTTCTTCAGACCCACAGTAAAATTTATTGAATCCTAAATGGGTCTTGTTAAGAATTCCTTCATTATTTTGTCATGCTTTAAGGCCCAGGAAAGGCCTAGGCAAAACTCTTGGTGGGCTTTTCTTACGTTCCAGCCTTTGTATAAAGGCACTGGCTTTTAATATTTAACTTAACTACTCAATCAGTACTGAAACAGTTGTTATGGAGGCCTGCATTAGTAAGACCTGGCCTGCCACAGTACCACCACGCCCAGCCCTTATGATTTTATCTGTCACACAGGCTGGAGCTTGGTGGCACCAACATATCCTACTGCAGCCTTGAACTCCTGGACTCAAGTGGTCCTCCTGCTTCAGCCTTCAGAGTAGCTGGGACTACAGGCGCGTGACACCATGCCTGGCAAATTTTTAAATTATTTATAGAGATGGGGTCTTGCTATGTTGCCTAGGCTGGTCTCTAACTCCTAGGCTTGAGCGATCCTCCAACCTTGACCTCCAAAAGTGTTGGGATTACAGGCACGAACTACCATGCCTACCCCATGATTTTCTTAATAGCATTTTCTTTTCTCTAGCTTACTTAATTTTAACAATATAGTATATATATAAAACATAAAAAATACATGTTAGTCTACTATGTGATTCGTAAGTCTTCCAGTCAATAGGAAGCTATTAGTAGTTAAGTTTTTGGGGAGTCAAAAAATTTTTTTCTTTTTCTTTGCTTTTTTAAAATTGAGACAGGGTCTCACCGGGCGCGGTGGCTCACACCTGTAATCCCAGCACTTTGGGAAGCTGAGGCAGGTAGATCACCTGACGTCAGGAGTTTAAGACCAGCCTGACCAACATGGAGAAACCCTGCCTCTATTAAAAGTACGAAATTAGCCAGGCATGGTGACGCATGCCTGTAATTCCAGCTACTTGGGAGGCTGAGGCAGGAGAATCACTTGAACCCAGGAGGCCGAGGTTGTGGTGACCCAAGATCGTGCCATTGCACTCTAGCCTGGGCAATAAGAGTGAAACGCCATCTCAAAAAAAAAAAAAAAGAGAGACAGGGTCTCACTCTGTCACCCAGGCTGGAGTGCAGCAATGGAAACATGGCTCACTGCAGCCCTGACCACCTTGGCTCAAGCAATCTTCCTGCCTCAGTCTCCTGAGTAGTTGGGACCACAGGTGCATGCCATCATGCTGAGCTAATTTTGTATTTTCATAGAGACGGAGTTGTGCCTTGTTGCCCAGGCTGGACTCAAACTCCTGAGACCAGGCAGTGCACCTGCCTCAGCCTCCCAAAGTGCTGGGATTATAGGCACGAGCCACCACGCACAGCCTTTTTCTTTGTTTGTTTGTGTTTTGTTTGCTTTTTTTTTTTTTGAAAAGGGGTCTCACTCTGTTGCCCAGGCTAGAGTGCAGTGGCGTGATCTCAGCTCACCACAACCTCCGCCTCCTGGGTTCAAGCAATTCTCGTGCTTCAGCCTCCCGAGTAAGTGGGACTACAGGCATGCGCCACCATGCCTGGCTAATTTTTGTATTTTTAGTAGAGACAGGGTTTCACTATGTTGGCCAGGCTGGTCTCGAACTCCTGACCTCGTGATCCACCCACCTTGCCCTCCCAAAGTGCTGGGATTACAAGCAGGAGCCACCGCACCCAGTTCTTTGTTTTTTTCATTCTGTTTTTTTTTTTTTTTTTTTTTTTTTTTTTTTTTTGCGGGGTTGGGGAGAGGGAGTAAAAAAGTATACATGCGGTTTTGACTCTGCAGAGGGGTCAGTGTCTCTAATCCTTAGAGACACTGGTTCTTCAAGGGTCAACTCTAGTTTCTCTTAAGAGCAACAAGTTAAGCCATAAGCCAGCTAGATCACCAGAGGGAACTTAACTGATTGAGTGGTTAAGTTAAATATTAAAAGCCAGTGCCTTTTATATTTAAAGATATAAAATAGGGGAAAGATCCTAAGAAGAGCACTCTTGAGGTCAGAACAAAACTCAAAGACTTGCCTCAAAAACCATCCCTGCCAGAAATTAATTGAATCAGATTGTGGAGGAATTTATGCCTCAGGACATTGTCAAAAATAATAGAGCAATCAGCTTGCAGTTAGTGGAGCTTAACAGCTGGGTGTGGGGAAAGAGACAAAGAGAGCCCTGCTAAAACCACTATTATCTTACTGTGACTATAGGTACACTCAAGGCTACATCTTCTGAAGAATGACACCAAAGACTTCACAATGTGGGGGAAATAGACTTCACTAAAATAATCTAGTCAAGTCACTAAGCAAACAAGCAAAAAAACAACAGAAACAAGCCCTACAGAGAGGAAAGAGGAATTAGAGTTGCTAATATATTATTATCATTATTTTGAGATGAAGTCTCACTCTGTTGCCCAAGTTGGAGTGCAGTGATGCAATCTCAGCTCACTGCAACCTCAGCCTCCTGGATTTCAGTGATTCTCCTGCCTCAGTCTCCCTAGTAGCTGGCATTACAGGCACCTACCCACCTTGCCCAGCTAATTTTTGTATTTTTGGTAGAGATGAGGTTTCCCCTTGTTGGCCAGGCTGGTCTTTAACTCCTGACCTCAGGTGATCTGTCCACCGTGGCCTCCCAAAGTGCTGGGATTACAGGCGTGAGCCACCATGCCCAGCCTAATATACTATTTTAAATATCCAGTTTTAGGCCAAAAAAATTATTAAGATTTGCAAAGAAAAAAGAAAGCGTGACATATACACAGGAGCAAAAAAGTAGGCAACAAAAACTGCCTGTGAGAGAGCTCAGACATTTGATTTAATGGAAAAGATTTCAAAGCACTTATTATAAATATGTTCAAATAACTAAGGAAACCATGCTTCAAGAAGTAATGAAAACTAGGCACAGTGGCTCATGCCTATAATCCCAGCACTTTGGGAGGTTGAGGCAGGAGGATCACTTGAGCCCAGGAGTTTGAGAACAGCCTGGTCAACATAATGAGACTCTGTCTCAAAATAATAATAATAATAATAATTAATTAATTAATAAAAATTAAAATTGGCTGGGTGCAGTGGCTCATGCCTGTAATCCCAGCAATTTGGGAGACTGAGGCAGGCAGATCACCTGAGGTCAGGAGTTCGAGACCAGCCTGGCCAACATGGCAAAACCCCATCTCTACTAAAATACAAAAATTATCTGGGTGTGGTGGTGCACGCCTGTAATCCCAGCTACTCGAGAGGCTGAGGTGGGAGGATTGCTTGAACCCAGAAGGTGGAGGTTGCAGTGAGCTGAGATCACACCACCGCACTCCAGCCTGGGTGACAGAGTGAGACTCTGTCTCCAAACAAAACAAAACAAAACAAAACAAAAACAGAAATTCTATGTGTGAAGTGTGAACATATTGACTAAATTCAAAAGGGTGTTATATGGTTTTTCTGTAAGTTGAGCATTGAAATAAAAGCACAACAAGACACTCATAAGGCACTAATCTGCTCTTTAACAAAATTTGTAAAGGGTTATAAAAGGTTTTTGCTCTTTTAAATTTCTGAGTCATTTTAGCAAAATAAATAACTTGTGGTAATTTGGAATTCTATTTCATAACATCAAGTGTTTTAAACCTCTAACATATTTAACAGGCTTCCAGAAATTAAACTTCCATTACAAAATTGCCTTTCCTGATGGCTGGCTTTTGGATGCTGCAGAGGGCCCCTGCAGTATCCAAAAGAGAGGTAAACAGTATTATTTGACAAGTTTAGTTACATGGGATTGCCAAAATGGTGTTCAATCTTCTTTAGGTTATATTCTGGTGAATAATACTAATGTATGTTCCAAAATTGTGTGGGATTTCTAAAATTCTAATGTCTAAAGTATATGCTATCAGTCATAATTAAGGTTGTTAAGTTATTGTAAACCACAGAGATAACCGAAGTTCTTTGTCAATTGTGTTTCTAACTGTAACTACCCTGGACATTTTGTTATTCACAGACAATTGTTGTCTTGTTTTGATCCTTTTCATAAGCTACAGGACTCTGCAGCCATAAAAAAGAATGGGTTCATGTCCTCTCCAGGGACATGGATGAAGCTGGAAACCATCATTGTCAGCAAACTAACACAGGAACAGAAAACCAAACACCACATGTTCTTACTCATAAGTGAGAGTTGAACAATGAGAGCACATGGACACAGGGAGGGGAACATCACACACTAAGGCCTGTCAGGGAGTGGGGGACAAGGGGAGGGAGAGCATTAGGACAAATACCTAATGCATGTGGGGCTAAAAACCTAGATGATAGGCTGGGTGCGGTGGCTCACGCCCGTAATCCCTGCACTTTGGGGGGCTGAGGCGAGCAGATCACCTGAGGTCAGGAGTTTGTGACCAGGCTGACCAACATGGAGAAACCCCATCTCTACTAAAAGTACAAAATTAGCCGGGTATGGTGGCACATGCCTGGAATCCCAGCTACTTGGGAGGCTGAGGCAGGAGAATCACTTGAACCCGGGAGGTGGAGCTTGTGGTGAGCCAAGATCACATGCCATTGCACTCCAGCATGGGCAACAAGAGTGAAATTCCGTCTCTCTCTCTCTCTCTCTCTCTCTCTCTCTCACACACACACACACACACACACACACACACACACCAAAAAACAAAAAAACCTAGATGACAGGTTGACAGGTGTAGCAAACCACCATGGCACATGTATACCTATGTAACAAACCTGCATGTTCTGCACATGTATCCAAGAACTTAAAGCAAAATTAAAAAAAAATAAGCTATAGGACTCTGACAAGTATGCTCAAATATCAGTTTCTGATAACTTTGGAGATTGTGACATTGGCACACAGGAAAAATGTACAGGACTCATGAAGAGCTGAAATGTTCATGAATATCAAGCAAAACAAGAGTTAACTGAATGGACTGAACTAATAGAAAACTGAAGTAATCTTTTGGACTTTTGCTTGGAACATTGCTGATCCTTGTTTCATTTTTCAGAGCCGAGGAAAATTATTAGGAATTATTTACAGCCTTTAATAATTGAGTAGGGTGGCCAGGCGCGGTGGCTCATGCCTGTAGTCCCAGCACTTTGGGAGGCCAAGGCAGGTGGATCACGAGGTCAGGAGATTGAGACCATCCTGGCTAACACGGTGAAACCGTGTCTCTACTAAAAATACAAAAAATTATCAGGGCATGGTGGCGGGCACCTGTAGTCCCAGCTACTCGGGAGGCTGAGGCAGGAGAATGGCATGAACCCGGGAGGCGGAGCTTGCAGTGAGCTGAGATCACGCCACTGCACTCCCACCTGGGCCACAAAGCGAGACTCCATCTCAAAAAAAAAAAAATTGAGTAGGGTATACTCCTGTGAACAAAATTTGGAGCATGTTTGTTTCTCTCTGCCTGGTTCCTCTAGAATTTAGAAACTATCTATGAGTATTCATAACTTATGACAATATAGTTGTTTGTATCAGTGCAGTAAGAATCCACTTTCTTTTGCAACAGGATGCAATTGGAGAAACTGGTTGTTTTACCAAGGCTTTGACTGGAATGGTATGCTTCCCTTTAAGGAGTCAATCTCAATTTGCAGAGCCAATAAAAGTCCCTTGGTAAAACTGGCTTCATGCCCTTGTCTACACAGTCTCCGTACAGGGTTCCTAACCTGCAATGAGTAAAGAATGTCACTTTCCAACAGGCCCAGAAAACACATTCTCTTGGGACCTCAAGAAGAGAGGAGTTTACCCAACTCACAGGTATTTGAGGATACAAACTCATGGCTGGCCTGAGCTTTAAAAGGTCTTATCTGAAATTCCTTGTGGAACAGAGTTCCATCAAAGTCAATCTAAAAGGCCTATGTAGAAATAATTATTTTTGCTGCACTTTATGCAAATAATCAGGCCAAGTATAAGATTAAAGTCGATTTTGCAAACAACTGAGTTCTAACTTGATTTGTTTTTAACAGAAATGAGGACTAGAAGGCTGGGCATGGTGGCTCATGCCTGTAAACCCACCACTTTGGGAGGCCAAAGTGGGTGGATCACCTGGTATCAGGAGTTCAAGACCAGCCTGGCCAACATGGTGAAACCCCGTCTCTACTGAAAATATTAAAAATTAGCCAGGTGTGGTGGTGTGCGCCTGTAGTCCCAGCTACTCGGGAGCCTGAGGAACGAGAATCTCTTGAACCGAGGAGGCGGAGGTTGTGGTGAGCCAAAATTGTGCCACTGCACTCCAGCCTGGGTAACAGAGCAATACTCTGTAAGGAAGAAGGAGAGGAGAGGAGAGGGGAGGGGAGGGAAGGGGAGGTGAGGGGAGAAAGAAGGGAGATGGAAAGAGGGGAGGGAGTGAAGCTGAGCGTGGGGGCTCACACCTGTAATCCCAGCACTTTGGGAGGCCGAGGTGGGTGGAATGCCTGAGGTCGGGAGTTCAAGACCAGTCTGACCAACATGGAGAAATGCTGCCTCTACTAAAAATACAAAATTAGCTGGGCGTGGTAGCGCATGCCTGTAATGCGAGCTACATGGGAGGCTGAGACAGGAGAATCGCTTGAACCTGGTAGGCAAGATTGTGCCATTGCACTCCAACCTGGGTAACAAGAGTGAAACTCCATCTCAAAAAAAAAAAAGATTAAAAAATATATAGAGAGAAATTATATTTCAAAACTTATATATTTGTCATTAAAGTTTAGACTCATTAGTTGTTTCTAAGTTTTTGCCTAAATTTTAAACTAACCCTGTTTATTCCTGTAAACCAACCAGGGATCTCTGGCTACAGCTCAGAAAGAACAAGAGGGATGGGTAATGTAAAAATCTGGATCAATATTCTAGTTCTGAGCAATTATCCTGCAAATCCTTCCAGGTGATGGGAATAAATACAGTGCCCATAACCCAGAAGTTTCCTTTGTAGGAAAGTAAGACCAAGGGAGCTAACCAAAGCCAAGCCTCATGCACCCAAATCCCAGGAAGCATAACTATAGCCACCAGTTATCTGGCCATGTCACAAGACATCTTTTTCTCTCCTTTGTTGGAGGAAGACTCAATCCCACATCTTCACCCTAGCATTCAGCTTATGATAAGGAGTCCACGCAACCCCCCCAAAAAACATTTTTGTCACAAACTCAATTTCAAGCTTCAGGTCAAAGCCCTAGAAAGAAAACTGGATCTGAGGGATCCAGAGGCAGGTGATAATGGAAGGTAAAATGCACAGTGCAGGCGAGCATAATTAATTCCTGCTGATTAAGCCAAGCTTCCCATTCCATGGATAAAGATCATGCTAGTATCTGTGGCATAAATGAGGTCTAGGGAATTTAAAAGCTACTGACAGCAGGGGAGATAGGGCGTATGTGGGTAAGAGTAGATACTCCCACCCCCTAGAACCCCGTTAATATGAGTGAAAACCACTTTGACACCCATGGGTGGGAACCTGTCATGGTTGCTGGGACTCAGGGATACAAGGACAGAAGAGAGAAGGAGTGACACCTCACTTTCTCTCCCTCACGTACTCTGGGTATTTGCTAGGAAGGGAAAGGAACCAGGGACAGACCTGTTCCCCTCTTTCTAGATGAGTAGCCATTCATCTTCAGTCTGTGCCCCTTTCTTTCTTTTTCTTTTTCTTTTTCTTTTTTTTGAGACGGAGTTTCACTCTTGTCGCTGCACTCCAGGCTGGCAGGCTGGAGTACAGTGGAGCAATCTCAGCTCACTGCAACCTCCACCTCCCAGGTTCAAGTGATTCTCCTGCCTCAGCCTCCTGAGTAGCTGGGATTACAGGCGTGAGCCACGGTGCCCAGCTAATTTTTTTGTATTTTTAGTAGAGACGGGGTTTCACCATGTTGGCTAGGCTGGTCTCCAACTCCTGATCTCAGGTGATCCGGCCGCCTCAGCCTCCCAAGGTGCTGGGATTACAGGCGTGAGCCACTGGCCCAGCTGTCTGTGCTCCTTTCGAATGCGTCCTGAACCCTTGGGACTCCTCTGAGGAAAACACCTTCTTTTTTTCCTTTTTTCTCCTCTGTCCTCTCTTCACCGATAGGTAATTGTGTCTCCATACTATGGGACATTCTCCTCAGATGCATCCTCCAAACTGAGAAGAGTTAATTTCCCAAACCTGCTGGGCACGGTGGCTCACGCCTGTAATCCCAGCATTTTGGGAGTCCGAGATGGGCGGATCACGAGGTCAGGAGATCGAGACCATCCTGGCTAACACGGTGAAACCCCCTCTCTACTAAAAAATACAAAAAATTAGCTGAGCGTGGTGGTGGGCGCCTGTAGTCCCAGCTATTCAGGAGGCTGAGGTGGGAGAATGGCGTGAACCTGGGAGGTGGAGCTTGCAGTGAGCCGAGATCGCGCCACCGCACTCCAGCCTGGGCGACAGAGCAAGACTCTATCTCAAAAAAAAAAAAAAAAGAAAAAATATTTCCCAAACCTTAGACTGGTTGGCTTAGGATGGGGCTCAGGGGAGGGGAACCCAGAAGCCTGACATGCTGGTGAAAGGGTAAAAAGGGTAAAGTGGATTTTTTATAAGTCAGGCTTTTGGCCTTCGACTCCTTGTGCAAACCAGTAAAAGGCCTCAGGATTTTTTTTTTTTTTTTTTTTTTTTTTTTTTTGAGACGGAGTTTCTGTCTTGTCATCCAGGCTGGAGTGCAATGGCACAGTCTTGGCTCACTGCAACCTCCACCTGGGTTCAAGCGATTCTCCTGCCTCAGCCTCCCGAGTCGCTGGGATTACAGGCACCTGCCACTGTGCCCAGCTATTTTTTTTTTTTTTTTTTTTTTTTGTATTTTTAGAAGAGATGGGGTTTCACCATGTTGGCCAGGCTGCTCTCGAACTCTTGACCTCCGGTTATCCACCTGCTTGGGCCTCCCAAAGTGCTTGAGCCACCGCACCTGGCCGTTTCTTTTCTTTTTTTTTTTGAGACGGAGTCTTGCTCTGTCACCCAGGCTGGAGTGCAGTGGCACAATCTTGGCTCACTGCAATCTCTGCCTCCCCGGGTTCAAGCAATTCTCCTGCTGGGATTACAGGCACGTGCCACTATGCCCAGTTAATTTTTGTATTTTTAGTAGAGACAGGCTTTCTCCATGTTGGTCAGGCTGGTCTTGAACTCCTAACCTCAGGTGATCCACCCGCCTCGGCCTCCCAAAATGCTGGGATTATAGGCGTGAGCCACCACTCCCAGCCAAGGCCTCAGGATTTTTAAGCTGTCCTTACCCCCACCTTATTTTGCCTTGATACAAGTTTTCTAACAACCTGGTTTGTCTCTTCTCGGCTTCAGGCCATCAAACTCCAAATGGTCATGCAACTGGAGCCTCAGATGATGGCAGCCCCTTTTGCCAGGGACCCTTAGATAGGCCTCTAAGGGAGCTCCGACAGCCATCTTCCCAAAACAGCACCCCCTGTCAGCAGGAAGCAGTTAAGACTGGTCTTGGTCTTTATCCTTATCCTTGTTCTAACAGCAGTTAGATGGACTTCTTTTTTTTTTTTTTCTTGAGCAAAAATATTTATTTATTTATTTATTTATTTTTTATTGATCATTCTTGGGTGTTTCTCGCAGAGGGGGATTTGGCAGGGTCATAGGACAATAGTGGAGGGAAGGTCAGCAGATAAACAAGTGAACAAAGGTCTCTGGTTTTCCTAGGCAGAGGACCCTGTGGCCTTCCGCAGTGTTTGTGTCCCTGGGTACTTGAGATTAGGGAGTGGTGATGACTCTTAACGAGCATGCTGCCTTCAAGCATCTGTTTAACAAAGCACATCTTGCACCGCCCTTAATCCATTTAACCCTGAGTGGACACAGCACATGTTTCAGAGAGCATAGGGTTGGGGGTAAGGTCATAGATCAACAGGATCCCAAGGCAGAAGAATTTTTCTTAGTACAGAACAAAATGAAAAGTCTCCCATGTCTACTTCTTTCTACACAGACACAGCAACCACCCGATTTCTCAATCTTTTCCCCACCTTTCCCCCTTTTCTATTCCACAAAACCGCCATTGTCATCATGGCCCATTCTCAATGAGCTGTTGGGTACACCTCCCAGACGGGGTGGTGGACGGGCAGAGGGGCTCCTCACTTCCCAGTAGGGGCGGCCGGGCAGAGGCGCCCCTCACCTCCCGGACGGGGCGGCTGGCCGGGCGGGGGGCTGACCCCCCCCTCCCGGATGGGGCGGCTGGCCGGGCGGGGGGCTGACCCCACACCTCCCTCCCGGATGGGGCGGCTGGCCTGGCAGGTGCTGACCCCCACCTCCCTCCCGGATGGGGTGGCTGCCGGGCGGAGACGCTCCTCACTTCCCAGACGGGGTGGCTGCCGGGCGGAGGGGCTCCTCACTTCTCAGATGGGGTGGCTGCCGGGCGGAGGGGCTCCTCACTTCTCAGATGGGGTGGCTGCTGGGCGGAGGGTCTCCTCACTTCTCAGACGGGGTGGCCAGACGGGGTCGCGGCCGGGCAGAGGCGCTCCTCACATCCCAGACGGGGTGGCAGGGCAGAGGCGCTCCTCACTTCCTAGATGGGATGGTGGCCGGGCAGAGACGCTCCTCACTTCCCAGACGGGGTGGCTGCCGGGCGGAGGGGCTCCTCACTTCTCAGATGGGGTGGCTGCCGGGCGGAGGGTCTCCTCACTTCTCAGACGGGGTGGCCAGACGGGGTCGCGGCCGGGCAGAGGCGCTCCTCACATCCCAGACGGGGTGGCAGGGCAGAGGCGCTCCTCACTTCCTAGATGGGATGGTGGCCGGGCAGAGACGCTCCTCACTTCCCAGACGGGGTGGCTGCCGGGCGGAGGGGCTCCTCACTTCTCAGATGGGGCGGCCAGGCAGAGACCCTCCTCACCTCCCAGACGGGGTCGCGGCTGGGCAGAGGCGCTCCTCACATCCCAGACGGGGCGGCGGGGCAGAGGCGCTCCCCACATCTCAGACGATGGGCGGCCGGGCAGAGACGCTCCTCACTTCCTAGATGGGATGGCGGCTGGGCAGAGACGCTCCTCACTTTCCAGACTGGGCAGCCAGGCAGAGGGGCTCCTCACATCCCAGACGATGGGCGGCCAGGCAGAGACGCTCCTCACTTCCCAGACGGGGTGGCGGCCGGGCAGAGGCTGCAATCTTGGCACTTTGGGAGGCCAAGGCAGGTGGCTGGGAGGTGGAGGTTGTAGTGAGCCGAGATCACACCACTGCACTCCAGCCTGGGCACCATTGAGCACTGAGTTAACGAGACTCCGTCTGCAATCCCGGCACCTCGGGAGGCCGAGGCTGGCGGATCACTCGCAGTTAGGAGCTGGAGACCAGCCCGGCCAACACAGCGAAACCCCGTCTCCACCAAAAAAATACGAAAACCAGTCAGGCGTGGCGGCGCCCGCCTGCAATCGCAGGCACTCGGTAGGCTGAGGCAGGAGAATCAGGCAGGGAGGTTGCAGTGAGCCGAGATGGCAGCAGTACAGTCCAGCTTCTGCTAGGCATCAGAGGGAGACAGTGGAAAGAGAGGGAGAGGGAGACCGTGGGGAGAGGGAGAGGGAGACCGTGGGGAGAGGGAGAGGCAGAGGGAGGGGGAGGGGGAGGGAGAGGGGGAGGGGGGGAGAGAGAGAGAGAGAGAGATGATGGACTTCTTTAGAGGCGGGAATAACAATGATAGATGCAGGAGGCAGATAAGGGGGTGGGTCCCCAGAGAATCTCCGACCAGCCTACGTACTAGAAGAATGTGGTGGAGCCATGGAAGTTCACGCCGTTTGCATCCAGGTGGAGCCTGGCCTCTTCAGTTCCTGTTTGGTGGCCTGGGATTCAATCTGTAAGGTGGGGGCCTGCTCGCAGGACTGCCCTCTCACTTTGCTGAGAGTTTCTTTCTTTTTTTTTCCTTTTCACCCAATAAACCCCGCTCTACCCACTGTTCAGTGTGTCCGTGTGCGTAAATTTTCCTGGTCGTGTGATAAGAACCTGGTTTTTCTGCAACAGTATCACCTAACAGAAGAAAGAATTACAATCTGAAGATAGATCATAATATTATGCACTCCAAAGAATAGAAATAAAAATAATGAAGAAAAGTCTCGGCACGTTGGCTCACACCTGTAATCCCAGCACTTTGGGAAGCCAAGGTGGGCAGATCACCTGAGGTCAGGAGTTCGAGACCAGCCTGACCAATATGATGAAACCCCATCTATACTAAAAATACAAAAAAAAATTAGCTGGGCATGGTGGCATGCCCGGTGGCACCTGTAATCCCAGCTACTCAGGAGGTTGAGACAGGAGAATCACTTGAACCCAGGAGGCAGAGGTTGCAGTGAGCCGAGATTGCGCCACTGCACTCCAGCCTGGGCAACAGAGTGAGACTCTGTCTCAAAAAAAAAAAAAATGAAGAAAAATAAACAGAGCATCAAAGAAACGTGAGACACCATTAAGCACACCACCATACATGTAAGGGAAATACCAGAAGCAGAGCAGAGAACGAGCAAATAAAAGTCAAAGAAATAATTGGCTGGAAACTTCTCAAACTTACTGAAAAACATTAATGTACAAATCCAAAGAGCTCAACAAACTCTACGCAGAATAGACACAAAGAGATCCACAATTATACATATTAGTTAAAAAAAAAAACTAGGCCAGGCGCGGTGGCTCATGCCTGTAATTCCAGCACTTTGGGAAGGCCGAGGCAGGTGGATCACCTGAGGTCAGGAGTTTGAGACCCGCCTGGCCGACATGGTGAAACCTGTCTCCACTAAAAATACAAAAAATTAGCTGGGAGTGGTGGCACACGCCTGTAATCCCAGCTACTCGGGAGGTTGAAGCAGGAGAATTGCTTGAATATGGGAGGCCGAGGTTGCAGTGAGCTGAGATTGCACTACTACACTCCAGCATGGGTGACAGAGCAACACTGTCTCAAAAAAAAAAAAAAAAAAAAAAAAAGAAGAAACAACCCAAAGTCCATGAAGAAAGAAAATGTGGTATATTCACATACAATGGAATACATGACAACAAAAAGTGATTAATTACTGATATAGGCTACAAAATGTATGAATGTTGAAATTATATAAGTGAAAGAAGCCAATCACAAAATACCACATATTCTACAATGCCATGAATATGAAGTGACCAGAATAAGCAAATATAAAGAGACAGAACACAGGTTCGTGATCACCTAGTGCAGGGCTTGGGGGCTAAACAAAATGAAGAGTTACTGCTAATGTATATGCGGTTTCTTTTTTTTTTTTTTTTTTTTTTTTGAGACGGAGTCTTCCTCTGTCACCCACCCAGGCTGGAGTGCAGTGGCATAATCTTGGCTCACTGCAACCTCCACCTCCCAGGTTCAAGCAATTCTCCTGCCTCAGCCTCCCAAGTAGCTGGGATTACAGATGCCCACTGCCACGCCCAGCTAATTTCTGTATTTTTACTAGAGATGTGGTTTCACCATGTTGGCCAGGCTGGTCTCGAACTCTTGACATCGTGATCCACCCACCTCGGCCTCCCAAAGTGCTGGGATTACAGGCACGAGCCACCGCGCCTGGCTTTTCTTTTTTTCTTTTTTGTTTTGAGATGGAGTTTCACTCTTGTTGCCCAGCCTGGAGTGCAGTGACACGATCTTAGTTCACTGCAACTTCTGCCTTCCAGTTTCAAGTGATTGTCCTGTCTTAGCCTCCTGAGTAGCTGGGATTACAGGCATGCGCCAGCATGCCTGGCTAATTTTTGTATTTTTAGTAGAGACAGGGTTTCACCATGTTGGCCAGGCTGGTCGAACTCCTGACCTCATAATCCACCTGCCCGGCCCCCCAAAGTGCTGGGAGAATTGCAGGTGTGAGCCACTAAGCCCGGCCAGTATATGGAGTTTCTTTTGGGGTGATTAAGCTGTTCTAAAACAGATTGTGGTTGTCATACAAGTCTGAATATGTTAAAAAACCATTGAAATCTACACTTTAGGTGAATTGTATCATATATTAGTTATATCTGAATAAAGCTGTTAGGAAAAGAGAATGAGAGTGAAATAAATATATCATTGGATAAACAAAAGCTGAAAAAGATTAAGACCAACATAACTCATTAAAGGAAATTGTTCGACATGCATCAGACAGAAGAAACATGATCTCAGATGAAAGAAAATTTGAGATGCAAGAAGGAATTAAGAGAAAAGATATTGAAGCCAGGCACGGTGGCTCAGGCCTGTAATCCCAGCACTTTGGGAGGCTGAGGCGGGCAGATCACCCGAGGTCGGGAGTTCGAGACCAGCCTGACCAACATGGAGAAACCCCATCTCTACTAAAAAATACAAAATTAGCTGGGCATGGTGGCTCATGCCTGTAATCCCAGCTACTTGGGAGGCTGAGGCAGGAGAATTGCTTGAACCTGGGAGGCGGAGGTTGCGATGAGCCGAGATCTCGCTGCTACACTCCAGCCTGGGCAACAAGAGTGAAACTCCATCTCAAAAAGAAAAAAAGATATTGATAGATATCTAAGGAAATCTAAACTAACTTTAATAGTAAAATATAATAATATCTTATTTATGAGAATTGTCATAGTACAAATACTAGACAGTAGTTGCATTTAAATGAAAGAAGGGTTCAGAATTGAAGCATTGTAAGATCCTAGTATGATTCAGCAAGAGAGTAACTGTGTTTTTTAACTATATTTTATCTTTTTATTTATTTATTTGATTTGATTGTGATTGATTAGAGACAGCGTTCACCCTGTCACCCAGGCTGGAGTGCAGTGGCATTATTTTGGCTCCCTGCAGCCTCGACCTCCTGGACTCAAGTGATCCTCCTGCCTCAACCTCCCAAAGTGCTGGGATTACAGGCATGAGTCACTGCATCCAGCCTATATTTCTAACTTTAGACTTCAACTTATATAGCTTAAAATAATTTTGGTAAATTTTTAAAAAATAAAATACAAAAAAGAAAAATAATAATTTGGGTAGTCACACACAAAAAATAGACATAAAGCATAGATTTTAAACATATAGTGAGAAAACAATGAAATGAGAAAAAACATTAACCCTCTGAAAGGCATGAGAGGAAAGGAGGAAAAGTGAAAAAGATAACTGTGAAGTAAATAAGAGAGTAGGAAGAAAATCCAAATGTATTAGTCGTCATACTAAATGCAAATAGGCTAAATTCTCCAATAAAAGGACAATTGATTGTAAGAAGGTATAAAAAACAAAAGCCCATGATATACTATTTATAAGAGGCTTAAATGTAAAGATACAGAAAGATGGAAGAATAATATACTTGAAAAATCCCAACTGAAAGAAAAACTGGTGTAGCTATCTCAGATAAAATTGACCCTAAGTTGGCCAGGCATGGTGGCTCACGCCTGTAATCCCAGCACTTTGGGAGGCTGAGGTGGGTGGATCATCTGAGGTCAGGAGTTCAAGACCAGCCTGGCCAACAAGGTGAAACCCTGTCTCCACTAAATATACAAAAATTACCCGGGCATGGTGGCAGGCACCTGTAATCCCAGCTACTTGGGAGGCTGAGGCAGGAGAATTGCTTGAACCTGAGGGATGGAGGTTGCAGTGAGCCAAGATTGCACCACCACACTCCAGCCTGGGTGACAGAGCGAGACTTCATCTCAAAACAAAAACAAACAAATAAAAATTGACCCTAAATTAAAAAGCACTTCTTAAGATAAAGAGGATTGCTACAATGATAAAAGAGTCAATTCACCAGAAAAGTATTAGAATTTTAAGCTGGAATGAACTAAAAACATTAAGCATACAAAGTAAGACAAGTAAGATGAAATTGAAAAATTCGTCAGGCCCAGTGTCTCATGCCTGTAATCCCAGCACTTTGGGAGGCCAAGGTGAGTGGATCACCCTGAGGTCAGGAGTTCGAGACCAGCCTGGCCAACATGGTAAAACCCTGTCTCTACTAAAAATACAAAAAAATTAGCTGGGCGTGGTGGCGTGCGCCTGTAATTCCAGCTACTCAGGAGGCTGAGGCAGTAGAGGCAGTAGAATCATGGGAACCTGGGAGGTGGAGGTTGCTGTGAGCTGGGATTGCACCACTGCACTCCAAACCTGGGTGACAGAGTGAGACTCTGTCTCGAAAAACAGAAAAGAAAAAAAAATATGTATATATATATATATATGTACAAAATAAATCACTCACAGATCAAACATATCAAAATGGAAATTAGAAAATGATTTGGAATAATGATGAGAGAGTTCCATGTATCATAAAAACCTATGGCTTGAGGCTGGGCACAGTGGCTCATGCCTGTAATCCCAGTGCTTTGGGAGGCCGAGGCAGGTGGATCACGAGGTCAGGAAATCGAGACCATCCTGGCTAACACGCTGAAACCCAGTCTCTACTAAAAAATTAGCTGGGTGTGGTGGCACGCACCTGTAGTTCCAGCTACTCGGGAGGCTGAGGCAGGAGAATCGCTTGAACCCAGGAAGCAAAGGTTGAGGTGAGCCGAAATTGCGTCCTTGCACTCCAGCCTTGGCGACAGGAGCGAAACTCCATCTCAAAAATAAATAAATAAATAAAAACAAAAATGAACCTAGCTGGGTGCGGTGGCACATGCCTGTAATTCCAGCACTTCGGGAGGCCAAGGAGGGAGGATCGCTTGAGTCCAGGAGTTCAAGACCAGCCTAGGCAACATAGTGAGACTTTGTCTCTACAAAAAATAAAATTAGCCAGGCGTGGTAACTCACACCTGTAGTTCTACCTACTCAGGAGCCTGAGTGGGAAGATCGCTTGAGCCTGGGAGGTTGAGGCTGCAGGGAGCCAAGATGGCGCCACTGCACTCCAGTCTGGGCAACAGAGTGAAAACCTATCTCAAAAAAATTATATATATTCTCAGGATGAATGAAAAAATGGAGCGAGGGAGAGAAAAAGAGAAGACACATACATACAGTTGATTCTTATTGTTTGTGGATTTAATATTTGCAAATTCACCTACTTCCTAAAATTTATAACTTTAAAATCAATAATTGTGGCCATTTGCAGACATGAGCAAACTGGTGAAAAATTTGAGTCACCCAACGCACACGTTCACCGAGGTTAAACAAGGCAGTGCTCTGCCTTCTAGTTTTCTATTTTCAATCTACTTAATGACATGTTTTTCATAGCTTGAAGGTTTTTGTTATTTTGCCGATTAAAATGTGCCCCCCAAGCCAGGCACGGTGGCTCACGCCTGTAATCCCAGCACTTTGGGAGGCCGAGGCGGGCGGATCATGAGGTCAGGAGATCGAGACCATCCTGGCTAACATGGTGAAATCTTGTCTCTACTAAAAATACAAAAAATTAGCCGGGCTTGGTGGCGGGCGCCTGTAGTCCCAGCTACTCGGGAGGCTGAGGCAGGAGAATGGCGAGAACCCAGGAGGCAGAGCTTGCAGTGAGCCGAGATGGCGCCACTGCACTCCAGCCTGGGCGACAGAGCAAGACTCCGTCTCAAAATAAATAACATAACAAACATAACATAACATAATATAACATACATAACATAAAACATACCATATGAAATAAAAAATAAAATAAAATAAAATGTGCCCCCCAGACCGGGCGTAGTGGTTCACACCTGTAATCCCCAGCACTCTGGGAGGCCGAGGCGGCTGGATCACCTGAGGTCAGGAGTTCAAGACCAGTCTGACCAACATGGTGAAACCCCGTCTCTACTAAAAAAAAAAAAAAAAATACAAAATTAGCTGGGTGTGGTGGCGCATGCCTGCAGTCCCAGCTACTCGGGAGGCTGAGGCAGGAGACTTATTTGAACCCAGGAGGCGGAGGTGGCAGTGAGCCGAGATGGCACCATTGTACTCCAGCCTGGGCAAGAGTGAAACTCCATCTCGAAAAAAGAATGAGAGAAAAATTTGCAAAAATGATTAAGAGCCTCAAAAACCTGTGGGGGGAAAATCAAAAAGTCTAGTAGGCATGCTACTGAATTCTCAGAAGGAAAGAATAGGACAGAAAAAAAGTATTTGAAAGAATGTCTAAGCCAGGCGCGGTGGCTCACGCCTGTAATCCCAGCACTTTGGGAGGCTG
Source organism: Gorilla gorilla gorilla (assembly GCF_029281585.2). NCBI lineage: Eukaryota > Metazoa > Chordata > Mammalia > Primates > Hominidae > Gorilla > Gorilla gorilla. The sequence continues at coordinate 22,660,662 of NC_073243.2, read as the reverse complement.
AGGCAGGTGGATCACAAAGTCAGGAGATCGAGACCATCCTGGCTAACATGGTGAAACCCCGTCTCTACTAAAATTACAAAAAATTAGCCGGGTGTGGTGGCAGGCGCCTGTAGTCCCAGGTACTTGGGAGGCTGAGGCAGGAGAATCGCTTGAACCCAGGAGTCAGAGGTTGCAGTGAGCCAATATCACGCCACTGCACTCCAGCCTGGGCAATAGACCGAGACGCCATCTTAAAAAAAAAAAAAAAAAAAAAAAAAGTCTAAAAACTTCCCAAGTACGCTAAAAGACAATTTTACAGAATCAAAAATCTCAGGGAAACTCAAACGGGATAAATGAGAAAACTATGCCTGGGCACACAGTGATGGTTAATGTTACGCGTCAACTTGACTGAGTTAAGGAACGCCCAGAGAGCTGGAAAAACATTCTTTCTGGGTGGGTTGGTGAGAGTGTTTCTTGAAGAGATCGGCATTTTAATCGGTAGACTGAGTAAGGTTCTCTTGCACCACCGTAGGTGGGCATTGTCCAATCAAGTGAGGGCTTGGAAAGAACAAAAAGGTAGAGGAAGGGTGAGTCCTCTCCTTGAGCTCAGACATCCAACTTCTCCTGCCTTTGGACCTAGGAGCTCCCAATTCTTGGGTCTTTAGACTCCAGGACTTACACCAGCGCCACCACTGCCACCACCACCACCACCCCACCTCCAGTTCTCAGGCCTTTGGACTCAAGACTGAATTACACCACCAGCTTCCTGGTTCTCCAGATTACAGATGGCAGATTGTGAAACTTCTTGGTCCCTGTAATCGTTTGAGCGAATTCCCATGACAAAACCCCTCATTTTTGCTGTGGGGAAGCTCAAGTAAATAGAAATATATATATATGTATATATATAATCACATATAAAAGTAATGTGATTATTAGCACAGGAAGATATATATCTGTCTCTCCCAGTGGTTCTGCTTCTCTGGAGAACTCCAATATACACACCAAAGCTAAACTGTCAAAAACCAAAGAACCAGAGATAAAAAGAAAATCTTGAAAGCATTTAGAGAAAAATAACACAAGAAATATGATCCCAAAGACTGTGAACTTCTCACTAGAAACTGTGAGGGCCGGAAGATAGGATATCTTAGGGACTTCTCTTTCAGAAGCCCCTCTCCCCCACAAGAGAGCGAGCTGTTCTCTTTCTCTATCTTTTGCATTTAAACCTCTGCTCCTAAAAAAAAAAAAAAAAAAAGTGCTAAAACCAAAAAATGAATCTGTCACACCAGAATCCTATCTCTAGCAAAGATATTCTTTAGGAATGAAGGCAAAATAGACATTTCTAGATAATAGGCCAGGTGCAGTGGCTCACGCCTGTAATCCCAGCACTTTGGGAGGCCAAAGTGGGCAGATCACCTGAAATCAGGAGTTTGAGACCAGCCTGGCCAACACTGTGAAATCCCTTCTCTATTAAAAATACCAAAGTAGCTGGGCATGGTGACGGGCATCTGCAATGGCAGCTACTTGGAAGGCTGAGGCAGTGAGAATTGCTTGAACCCAAGAGGCAGAGGTTGCAGTGAGCCAAGACTGCGCCATTGCACTCCAGCCTGGGCAACAGAGCGAGACTGTCTCAAAAAAAATAAAATAAAAATAAAAATACCTCAAGTAAATCAGAAATGACTTGCAGAGGATGTAGAACATTGATACCACATTAAGGTGCTAATGAAAGGGGGAAAAATAGCCAGCTAAAACTAGCATATTACCAAGTCCTTTTACTTCAGCTTCTGTATTACAACATCTATATAATCTTTTCATTCTTGGTTTGAGGCCAAAATCAAAGTACATTTTTGTTCACTTGTTAGTGACTCAAGAAAAGTGTAGGAAAAAATACCAGAAGAAAGTATGCCTCCTAGTGGTGGGATTATGGGTGATCATTTTTCTCCCTCTGCATTATACTTTTCTACACTTTTCCAAATTATCTATGACAATCAGTAAAACAAGTTAAAAAGCTGTTATGGTCAATATCACCTTAACAGAGGACAAGAGCTGCATCTGTTGACTACAACAAACTCAGTACAGAGCAGTGCCTGGCACAGAGCAGGGGCTGTGCGTGGGTTGACTGTAAGGTACCCTCCCATTTTCCTGGTCCCCTCCCCCTAACAGATCAAGCAGCAGCCCAGGTAGGAGGCAGGGGCCTGGGGGTCCCCTGAACCCCAATGAAGCACTCGATGTACATACTTTTGGTCAAAATTAGTAAACTTTATTTAAACTTCAAAAAAATAAAATAACAGACAAAAGGCAGCTTTAGCTTTGTTCTTCCCGAGGATCAGCTGTAACCACTCACAGCAGGAACTACCCCTAAGTTAAAATACCCTTTACCCGCCCCGCATCAAGCCACAGGCAAGGAAGGATCTTCAATTTGGGGACAGGCAGGGGGTGGGTGGGGTAGGAATGAGAACACCACTGGGCCAGTGAGTTCTGACAGCACGAGTGGAGAACAAGACAAGAGTCTGCATCAGAAACGGGATCCAGAAGTTCACCGGGAGCTCTGCCACAAGGCATTTATGTACAACGGAGCTGGGCTGGGGGTGACGCCCCGTGAGGGAGGCAACAACTGCACAGCAGCACAGGCAAGCTGCCCTGGGCCCTAGCCCGCTGCCGCACCCCACGTGCCCTCAGTTCTCCTCGTCACTGTCATCCGGGCTGATAGCCGGGCTGGTGAGACTGTAGGTGGGGCTGGTGGGCGAGTAACCAGGGGAAGTGGGAGAGTAGGTTGAGCCTTTGGGGGAGGTGGGCGAGTAGGTGGGGCTGGTGGGCGAGTACTTGGGGGAAGTGGGCGAGTAAGTGGGGCTAGTAGGTGAGTACTTGGGAGAGGTTGGGGTGTAGACTGGAGAGGTTGGGGAATAAGTAGGAGATGTTGGGGAGTATTTCGGGGTGGTGGGTGAATAGGTGGGACTGGTAGGCGAGTACTTGGGAGAGGTGGGTGAATATTTGGGACTGGTAGGTGAGTACTTGGGAGAGGTTGGGGTATACTCTGGAGAGCTGGGACTGTAAGAAGGACTGGTTGGGGTGTACTTGGGTGAGGTTGGGCTGTAGCTGGGCGAGCTGGGGCTGTAGCTGGGTGAGCTTGGGGTATAGGTTGGAGACTGTGGTGTGTATCGTGGGCTGGAAGGGGAGTAACTTGGTGAGGTCGGGGAATAGCTGGGTGATGTTGGAGAGTAGCTTGGAGAGGTTGGGCTGTAGTTAGGGCTGGTAGGCGTGTAGTTGGGACTAGTAGGTGAATAGCTGGGTGATGTCGGGCTGTAGCTGGGTGATGTTGGGGTGTAATTGGGACTGGTTGGAGAATAGTTCGGGCTGGTGGGTGAGTAACTTGGGGAAGTGGGTGAGTAGCTGGGGGAGGTGGGTGAATAGCTTGGAGAGGTAGGTGAGTAGCTGGGGGAAGTGGGAGAATAGCTGGGTGAAGTTGGCGAGTAGCTGGGAGATGTCGGCGAGTAGCTGGGAGATGTTGGCGAGTAGCTGGGAGATGTTGGCGAGTAGCTAGGGGAAGTGGGTGAGTAGCTGGGAGAGGTGGGCGAGTAGCTGGGAGAGGTGGGCGAGTAGCTGGGAGAGGTGGGCGAGTAGCTGGGAGAGGTGGGTGAGTAGCTGGGAGAAGTCGGTGAGTAGCTGGGTGATGTGGGACTATAGTTGGGACTGGTTGGAGAATAGGATGGAGAGGTAGGGGAGTAGGAGGGTGAAGTGGGGGAATAAGAGGGACTCTGGGGTGTGTAGCCCCCAGGAGAGCGGGGCTCGTAGGCAGGTGACGTTGGCGAGTAGCTGGGAGACATGGCACCACCTGTGGGGAAGGAGCCAACAAAGGAGATGAGCAATGGACACACTCACCCAGAACTGCGGAGGAAACAAACCTGGCCTGACAGATGGTGACAACTCACCTGGTGAAGGGATGTAGGGGCTTGAGGGACCTGGGGACCCCGGGGAGCCCGGTGTGGGAGACCAGGCAGGGGAGTAACCTGGGCTGAAGCCGCTGGCATCTGACGCAGCGCTGGGAGAGAAGCCGGCTGCCCCTGGGGTCATTCCACTCCCTACAGAGTGAGAGAAGCAAGTTAAGGCCAGAGCTGGAGACCAAAGTCCCCCAATTCTCCCTGCCCCACCTTTCACTAGCCCTCTGCGGCCTTCAGAGTTCCAACAATGGCTACCGTTCACGATCCCAGCTTATCCACCTCCGAACCACCTGGAGGGCCCTCTTCCTGGATCAGGTTACTCACCAACACTGGGGGACCAGGCGCCATAGGCAGGGGTTGCACCCTGGTTCCAAGGTGTCATGGCAGGAGAGATTCCACCCATGGGACTGGGTGCTGAACCAAAGAACATGCCGGTGGCTGCAAAGAGGAACACAGGAAATCGTGATGAGCAAGAACAGCAACCATGGACTGGTGACACCCTCGCACCCACAGCCTGCCCCACCGCCTCGCCGACGCAAGCAGGTACCGCAGTTGGGGCCTCATACTCACGTCCAGCAGCCCCCAGGCCGGGGATATTGGTGGGGATCTCCATGCCATACTTGCACTTCTCTGCATCAAGCAGGAGGTCAAAGCAGCCGGTGCCGGCCGGAGCCAGCTGGCCCAGCATGATATTCTCAGAGACCCCCTTCATGGGGTCACTCTCACCGTGTGCGGCTGCTTCCATAAGCACGTCCACCTGAACAGAGCAGACCAGCCCCATGAGACCCCTCCACACACAGCACCTGACTGTCCCATCACCACAGCCCAGCTGCCCAAAGTGTGTGCCCTTCTTCTCACACTACTCCCTCCTGCCCTATTCAGAAATTCCACTGTTACCGTTTCCTCAAAGGAACACTTCATGAGTGGTCCTGTGTCCTGGCGGTTGACTCCGTGTCGGGTGATGGCCATCAAGTGGCCACGACAGGTCATGGTATCACACAAGAGAGCCAAGTGTCGGTAATTGACATAGGAGCCATCAAAGGAGATGACGTGGTACAGCTCCCGCTCCAGGGCCTTCCGCACGGCTTCAATGCCTAGCACCTGGCACAGGGGAGGGAAGCGGAGGGGAGGGCCAGGACTGAGCAACTCTGCTCTCTTCCCTGCTTCTGTCGCCACCCAGATCCAGGGAGGGTGTCAGGAGCCAGGATATCCCACACTCAGAAATGGAATCAGGCAGAAAAAGTCCTGAGTGGACAGCACAGAATGAGGGGCCTGAGAGCCAGAGATCCACGAAAGGCAGCTAGGCAGCACACACGGGCTCACCGTGAAGATCTCCACAATGTCATTGGACGTGGTGCGTACGGGGTCCACATCCTTCTCACTCAGCACCCGCATCAAGCTCACGCCGTCTGTCTCCAGGATCCACTCCTGCAGGGCCTTGAATTCCCCATCCTCCGTGATGATGATCTTCTTCTTGTTGTCTGTCTGTGGCAAGTGCATGTACACCTGTGGGAAGACAGCGTGCTCAGAGTAGGCAGGGAGGGGAGTGTGGGAGTGGGAGGAGGAAGGCGGTGGCAGAGGGGATGGCTGACCTTGCTGATCTGCTCGATGCCCTGCAGCGTCATATCTGTCAGCATGTTGGACTCGATGCAGCGCAGGAAGACATCATCATCCATCTTGTCCACCACCTCTTCCTCCTGCAGTGAGAGTGAGGTCAGCACTTGGCATCCTCTGGTCTCTTCCCCGGCTCTCTCCTCCAACTACAGCCTCTTTGAGGGCCAAACGAGTCAGTCACCAGGCTCTGCCCCTCACAGTTCCAGTGAGACTTTTTTTTTTTTTTTGAGATGGAGTCTCGCTGTTATCAGCCTGGGCTGGAGTGCAATGGCACGATCTCAGCTCACTGCAACCTCTACCTCCCACGTTCCAGCAATTCTCCAGTGAGACTTTTAATCCTGATTTTACAATATTAAAAGAAGCCTAAAGAAAGGCACCCAAATCCCACCACCCCGTCACAACTTCCACTCTCGTGCAGTCCTGCGCCTAGCGAAGAGGCGGGCTCCACGTACATGTCATATCTTCCCAACTGCTGTACCCGAGCACACACCATTCCCTGCTCTGGCACTTCACTGCGTGTTCATCTAGGCTGCTGCTGGCATGACAGTGATCTCTTCTAATGGCCATATACTGTATTCCATCAAGACCTATCAACGCTTTTATAACTGTTCTCTGACAGCAGTTCAGCAGTTAGTGAGTTCTTCAGTTTTTTGTTTTTGTTTTTTTAGAGATGGAGTTTCGCTTATTGCCTAGGCTGGAGTGCAACGGTGTGATCTTGCCTCACCACAAACTCTGCCTCCCATGTTCAAGCATTTCTCCTGCCTCAGCCTCCTGAGTAACTGAGATTACAGGCATGCGCCACCACGCCCAGCTAATTTTGTATTTTTAGTAGAGACGGGGTTTCTCCATGTCGGTCAGGCTGGTCTCGAACTCCCGACCTCAGGTAATCTGCCCGCCTCGGCCTCCCAAAGTGCTGGGATTACAAGTGTGAGCCACCATGCCCAGGCTGAGTTCTTCAGTTTTTATTACTAAAGCACCAGGTACCAACATGTGCCCAACAAGTATCTCAGGAGCCATGCCCAGGAGTGAAGTCACTGATCCAGCCTTTTCATGGGTCTTGTTATGGCTGTCACACGACTTCCCCTAGGACATAGCAATTCCTACTGCCCAACCTGCCCCCAAGTCTGGCCCCTGCCTCAGGGCTGGGGCTTGTATTCCCTAAGCAAAGCAAGCTGCAGGAGCCTTGGGGGAGGAGAGCCAAGTGACAGCGCGACAGGGAGGCACTCCTATCTCCTATTTCAACACCACCTGTTTTATCTACTCGGCCGGTGCTGTGGATTTTGAAAATCGTTGCTAATCACCATTCCCTATCCCTAAATTAGGTGGGTATGACTGGCCCCTCAATGTTTTTTTTAATTTTTTTTTTTTTTTTTTTTTTTTTTTTTGAGACGGAGTCTTGCTTTGTCGCCCAGGCTGGAGTGCAGTGGCGCGATCTCGGCTCACTGCAAGCTCCACCTCCCGGGTTCACGCCATTCTCCTGCCTCAGCCTCCCGAGTAGCTGGGACTACAGGCGCCCACTACCACGCCCGGCTAATTTTTTGTATTTTTAGTAGAGACGGGGTTTCACTGTGTTAGCCAGGATGGTCTCAATCTCCTGACCTCGTGATCCGCCCGCCTCGGCCTCCCAAAGTGCTGGGATTACAGGCGTGAGCCACCGCGCCCGGCCTTTTTTAATTTTTTGAGATAGTTTCACTCTTGTTGCCTCAGCCTCCCAAGTAGCTAGGATTACAGGCACATACCACCATGCCCGGCTAATTTTTATTTTTAGTAGAGATGGGGTTACTCCATGTTGGTCAGGCTGGTCTCGAACTCCCGAGCTCAGGTGATCCACCCACCTCAGCCTCCCAAAGTGCTGGGATTACAGGCGTGAGCCACCACGCCTGGCCGCCCCTCAATGTTGATTGCATCTTCTTTTCTTTGGTCTCTAACATGATTCATGAGTTTTATGCATGTGACACACTGACTTCTTCTAGGACCCCCATTACCTCTTGCATCTTGTTCTCATCGCTGTTCATGATGCGAATACGGAGCACCAGCTTCTCTGCATTGTCATCATTAAAGATGCAATTCAAGTCGTCACCAAAACCTGGTGGGGTGAGGAGCCATGAGAAAGGCTGCAGCTAAGGGGACTGGCCCCAGCCACTGTCCACTCGCAGCTCTCTCTGAGCAAGGCTCTCTTTTGGCTCCCCGCTCCTCACAGAAACTTTCTTTTCATAGAACCCCTTGGAAAGGTGAAGGGAGAACATTGAGAAGAGAAAGGGAGTGCAGAGGGGACCTGGAGAATTGGAGGATGCCTCGGGGGGGCGGAACTGGTACATGCATGGGGGTGAGGGTGGGTAGCTCTTTGGGGGCTCAAGTGCGGTGAACACGATAGGTGGTAGCCCAGAGAGCGGGGCTCCTGAGCCAGGCCAGCCCTCTTAGGCTTACCAGCATTGATCTTTTCAGCAATCTGCTCCATGGTGAGCTTCCGGTCAGTCATGTGCTTCCGATCCAGCTCCACCCGCAACAGCCAGGGGGAGATTCGGGCCACATCAAAGTCAGGCATTTCATAGTAGACATTCACCCATTCCTGATCCTCTGCCACCACCGTGCTCTGGGGGTTGGGGTCATAGTAGATGGCTGTGTTGGCAGTCACCTTCCTCAACGTTGTATGCTCCAGACGGCACAGAATATCCTGGGAAGAGGCAGAAGTCCATGACACAGGGAACTGAGTAGCTCTAAACGCCTCTTCTAACCCTCCTTATCAAGGGAATCCAAAACCCTTTATTCAAGGGGAAAAGTTCTCCTTTTTTTTCTTTTTTTTTTTTTTTCAGATAGAGTCTCGCTCTTGTTGCCCAGGCTGGAGTGCAGTGGCACAATCTCGGCTCACTGCAACCTCTGCCCCCCAGGTTCAAGCGATTCTCCTGTCTCAGCCCCAACTAGCAGCTGGGATTACAGGCACACACCACCATGCCCGGCTAATTTTTCTATTTTTAGTAGAGATGGGGTTTCACCATGTTGGCCAGGTTAGTCTTGAACTCCTGACCTCAGGTGATCCACCTGCCTTGGCCTCCCAAAGTGCTGGGATTACAGACATGAGCCACCACACCCAGTTGAGTTCTCCTTCTTTTCTTCCGGCCAAAAAGCCCAGCAGTCCTGATCCCTACCTTGGCTCTCTCAGCATCTCGAGCGGACTGGCCCAACAGGAAGACAGTAAGCGAAGGGGTCTTTGGCTTCTTGGAAATGTTGATGAGCTCCTTAAGTCGGGGCACACCCAGCGTCACATTCTTGGCAGACACACCAGCATAGTGGAAGGTATTCAAGGTCATCTGGGTGGCAGGTTCTCCAAGGGACTGCGCAGCCAGAGCCCCCACCATTTCCCCGGGATGCGCCTAAGAAAAAGCTAGCATCAGACAAAGCCAACGCCTCTCTTTCAGTGAATGAGTACGATGCGGATCTGCATCTGGCTTATCACAGGGCCAGGACTGTAATCTTAAAGGACATGGGTAGATGAGTTCGGAAAAGGCAGACAGACTCTAACAAAAACAAAACTCTTATTTGATCATCCCCTTCCTCACACAAGAGCTTCCATTTATAGGACGCCATTTGGCACCTGGTATGCAGCACATCCAAAGAAAGCTACTATACCATCTGAGATCCAAATTTTTTCTTTTCTGTTTTTTTTTTTTTGAGACGGAGTCTCACCGTTGCCTAGGCTGGAGTGCAATGGCACAATCTCGGTTCACTGCAACTTCCGCCTCCCAGGTTCAAGCGATTCTCCTGCCTCAGCCTCCCAAGTAGCTGGAATTACAGACGCGTGCCACCACACCCAGCTAATATTTTTTTGTATCTTTAGTAGAGACGGGGTTTCACCATGTTGGTTAGGCTGGTCTCAAACTCCCGACCTCAGGTGATCCACCCGCCTTGGCCTCCCAAAGTGCTGGGATTACAGGTGTGGGCCTCTTCGCCCGGCCAAGATCCAAATTTCTAAACCTATGTTAAAATTACTCCGTAAATATTCATTTTATAACAGTTAGCTAAATAGGAAGCTCCCCATATGTGTTATGAGATAGTCACATACGAAATTAAACTTAACTGGAATCACAGTATCTAACTTTTTCAGACTAATTTCTTCCATTAAGCAAGTATACATTTAAGGTTCATCACTGGCAAAGACAGAATTTCGTTATGCTGCCCAGGCTGGTCTCAAACTCCTGGGCTCTCGTGAGCCTCCTGCCTCGGCCTCCCAAAGTGTTGAGATTAGAGTTATGAGCCAGTGCATCTGGCTTATCACTGTCTTTTTGTGGCTTGACAGATTTTTTTTTTTTTTTTTTTTTTTTTGAGATAGAGTCTCACTCTGTTGCCCAGGCTGAAGTACAGTAGCATGATCTCAGCTCACTATTGCAGTTTCAACCTCCTGGCCTCAGGTATCCTCCCACCTCAGCCTCCCAAGTAGCTGGGATTACAGGTGCACTCCACCACACCTGGCTAAATTTTTTGTAGAGATGGGGTTTTGCCATGTTGCCCAAGGGTGGTCTTGAACTTCTGGGCTCAAGCAATCTTCCCACCTCAGCCTCCCAAAGTGCTAGGATTATAGACATCAGCCACTGTGCTTGGCTGTCCGTTACTTTTTTTTTGAGATGGTCTCCCTCTGTCGCCCAGGCTGGAGTGCGATGGTGCAGTCTCAGCTCACTGCAACCTCTGTTGCCTGGGTTCAAGTGATCCTCCTGCCTTACCCTCCCAAGTAGCTGGGATAGCAAACATGTACCACCACACCTAATTTTTCTATTTTTGGTAGAGTTGGGGGTTTCACCATGTTGGGCAGGCTGCTGGTCTGGAACTCAAGTCATCTACCTGCCTTGGCCTCCCAAAGTGCTGGGATTACAGGCGTGAGCCACCACGTAGGCCCAGCCTGTTCATTACTTTTTATTGCTGAATGATGTTCCCTCGTATGGACATACCACATTTTGCCTATCCATTCATCAGTGGATAGACACTTGTTTTCACTGCTTAGCTACTGTGACACTGATACGAACATTTGTGTATAAATGTTTGTGTGGCCATGTTTTCTGTTCTCTTGTGTGTGTGTGTGTGTGTGTATAATCTCTCTAGGAATGAAACTGCTGGGCCATATGGTAACTGCTTTAACTTCCTAAAGCAGTTGTACCTTTTCTACTAGCAATGTTTGAGGGTTCTAATTTTTCCACATCCTTGTCAACACTTGTTATTATCTGTGTTTTGGATTACAGTCATCCTAGTGCATGTGAAGTGGCACATCACTCTGGTTTCATTTGCATTTCCCTGATGGCTAATGATGTTGAGTATCTTTTCATGCACTTACTGATCATTTACATGAATAGTACTCTTCTTTGGGGAAACATGTTTATTATTTATTTATTTATGTATTTTTTAGTAGAGATGGGGTTTCACCGTGTTAGCCAGGATGGTCTCAATCTCCTGACCTCGTGATCTGCCCGCCTCGGCCTCCCAAAGTGCTGGGATTACAGGCGTGAGCCACCGCGCCCAGCCTGTTTTTTTATTTTATTACTATTTTTGAGACAGAGTCTCACTCTTATTGCCCACGCTGGAGTGCAATGGCACTATCTCGGCTGATCGCAACCTCCACCTCCCGGGTTCAAGCGATTCTCCTGCCTCAGCCTCGCGAGTAACTGGGATTACAGGCATGGGCCGACATGCCCAGCTAATTCTGTATTTTTAGTACAGACGGGGTTTCTCCATGTTGATCAGGCTGGTCTCAAACTCCCAACCTCAGGTGATCCACCCGCCTCAGCCTCCCAAAGTGTTAGGATTACAGGCGTAAGCCACCACGCCCAGCCAGGAAACATTTGTTGAAATCCTTTGAGACTTTTTATTGTTGACTTTTTATTGTTATAGTCCTTTATATATTCTTTATGTATGGCCCTTATCAGATGATTTCCAAATATTTTCTCCCATTCTGTGTTATCTTTTTACTTTCTTGATAGTGTCCTACGAAGCATTAAGTTTTAAATTTTGATGAAGTCCAATTCATCTATTTTTTCCTTTGGATGCTTATGCTTTTGGTGTCATACCTAAGAATTCACTGCTAAGCCACAGTCATGAAGATTTATTCAAGTTTCCTTATAAGAGTTTTATAGTGTTAGCTCTTCAATTTAGGCATTCTGAGAGTTTTTGTACATGGTATGAGGTAGGAATCCAACTTCATTCTCTTGCATGTGGATATCTAGTTGCCCTAGCACCATTTGCTAAAAAGAGTATTCTCACCCCATTTAATTAAATTGGGACTCTTGCAAAAAAATCAAGTGACCATAAATGTGAGGGTTTATTTCTGGACTCTCAATTCTACTCTATCAGTCTTTATATGTATCCTCATGACAGAAGCACAGTCTTGCTTATTGTAGCTCTGTAGTAAGTTTTGAAATCAGGGAATGTGAGTTCTCCAAACTTTTGCTACTTTTAAATATTGTTTTGGCTATTCTATATCCCTTGCATTTCCATATGAATTTTAACATCAGCTTAATAAATTTCTGAGAAAAAGCCAGTTGGAATTTTGATAGGGATTATATTGGATCTATAGCTTATTTTGGGAAGTATATTAACAATATTAATATTAATATTCAACAATATTAAGTCTTCCAATCCATGAATATGAGAGGTCTTTCATTTAGGGTTTTTTTTTTTTTTTTTTTTTGATACAGTCTCACTCTTGTTGCCCAGGCTGGAGTGCAATGGTGCAATCTTGGGTCACCGCAACCTCCATCCCCGGGTTCAGGTGATTCTCCTGTCTCAGCTTCCAGAGTAGCTGGGATTACAGGGATGTGCCACTATACCCGGCTAATTTTGTATTTTTAGTAAAGGTGGGGTTTCTTCCTGTTGGTAAGGCTGGTCTTGAACTCCTGACCTCAGGTGATCTGCCCACCTCGGCCTCCCAAAGTGCTGGGATTACAGGCATAAGCCACTGCACCCGGCCTCATTTAGGTCTTTTACAATTTCTTTCAGCCATGTTCTATGGTGTTCCCTAATACATTTGTAATTATTTAATTTATAAAAACTGACTTACAGTAAACAGGTTCAGAGGTATGCCTGTAACAGTGCTTTACCCTCTTACTATCCTATACAATCCTTAAAGCCGGTGAAAGCACATTCCAATATCCATAAATCTTTTTTTCTATTTACTCTCTCCAACTCCATTTTTGAGACAGAGTCTTGCTCTGTTGCCCAGGCTGGAGTGCAAAGGAGCACCCTTGGCTCACTGCAACCTCTGCCTCCTGGGTTCAAGCAATTCTCCTGCCTCAGCGTCCTGAGTAGCTGGGATTATAGGCACACGCCACCACGCCCGGCTAATTTTTGTATTTCACCCTTGTTTCACCATGTTGGTCAGGCTGGTCTCGAACTCCTGACCTTGTGATCTGCCCGCCTCGGCCTCCCAAAGTGCTGGGATTATAGGTGTGAGCCACCACACCTAGCCCCAATTCCCTATCTTTATCTAAATTAGACCCTGCACACAGCAGAGAGGGTAGAGAAAAAAAAAAAGAACAATTCTATGTCATATCCCAGTCATGCCACTTACTTCCTATATGACCATCACACAATCCAGTCACTCTCTCCAAGCCTCAGTTTTTGTCTCTGCAACATGGGACTAACAAACCCTCCCCTACTAGGAGTGTATTAAAGCCATGACGGTATAAAGCGATAATGGCCCAAACACAGGACTTGGTAAGGTACAAGCAGTCTCTCCATGAATGAGAGCTATTATTAGGTGGGACAGAACCTACAGAACCTATTCTGTAGGTTGTGGACAGAAGTGGGCTGCTCTTGGAAACCACAGAAGTCAACAGGTAAAAGGAGGAAAAGAAGACTGCTGTGAAGAGCACAACACTCACAATGGCTTGGTTGAACTTGGACTCAATCTCCCCAAGCAGCCAGTCGAAGGCCTCCCCACTGAGCCGAAACTCTTCTGCCATGCGGCGGGAACACAACGTGGACCGCAGGTGGATGTTGAAGAGCAGCGTGGCATTTTCCTGGGCCTGTCGACTTAGTGGGTCATCCCCATTCACAATCACCAGCTTCTTGCTCAATTCCTTGACTCCTGGGGACCAATTAAAGGTGAGGAGATCATTAGACCAGGGCCCAGCAGTCTTCTATCCCCTAGCCTGGCTTGGAGACCCCTAAGCAGGTACTTACCCTCCACCACTTTGATGGGGTGCAGGTCGGAGGGAAGGCGTGGGTTGATGTGGAAGATTTTCTGAGCATTCCAGATCATCCGCAGCAGGTTACAGGGGAGGACGACCTGAGAGAGGGGGGAATGGAGGGAGGGCTGTTTCTGGGGACAGCCATCCAGGGAGGCACATCTCTAGCATCAGCACTTCGACCCACACGCACCTTGCTGTCTCCAGTTGGGAAGATGACCCTGAGCACCTCCCGATCCTCCCGCATCCGCTCAAATTCCCGCTCCAACTCGTTCTGGATGTGTGCGTTGCTCAGCACGTCCTTCACCAGGTCCTCCTGCAGAGTGCGCCGCAGAGCCCTCTCATTGGTATAATCAAAGCGGAACCTGGAAGTGCAAGGGGTAGCTAGTGGACAGGTGGGCTCTGGGACCTTGGTCCCCACAAAACGCACTGTAAGGTTCCCAAAGGTGCACAGCCGACCAGGTACAGTGGCTTGGAGGCAAGAATCCTGGACAGAGAAAAATTCAGGCCCAAGGACTGCCACTGGGACCTGAGTACAGGCCCACCCCTCTGCATCTGCTTTATAATATCAGCAGGGACGAAGTGGTGACCAATCTTAAATCCACCTCCATCCACCACCTCCCCCATGTCACATAGCTGTTTCAGATAGGTGGGGAAAGGATGCTGAAAGGTAAGCTCTAGTGCAAGACACATACCAGGCTATCTCTCTGGAATAGGTATGGGAATACTACTACTCAGGCCCTGAGCCCCAGGGGCGAGAACCACCCGCCTGCCCGCCTCCTCACTTCTTCTCAAAAGCCTTGTTGGAAGGCTTAAGCGTAGCCAGGTTCTGGAACTCAACGCTCTCGCCTGCCAGGCCGTCTTCGCCGTAGCGCAGCTGCACCACCTGGTTGATGGAGTTCCGCACAGTCGCATCGTACTTCACCATCACTGACTCCATGGACTTGATCAGCCGCCGCTGGATGTATCCTGGAGGGAAGTAAGGCAAAAAGGGGATGATAAAGCCCAAAGACCCAGGCTGGGGCCTTAACCTACCTGTCAGAAGAGTCAGCTAGTACTCTCTTTGTCTGAGGCCTTTGAATGCAAACTCAGTGTCTACCACTAGATGGACAAAAAGCCCAGCAGGAACCACTCCCATGGGACAGGCCGGCAGAGCCCCGGAAGCTCTGTCCCTGCACTGTGCAATGCTGCACAGCAATCCAAACAAGGGTGTTTGCCTACTCTTGAGTCTCTATTCTTTCCACAAGGGCCAGAATTATACCCTGGGAATAGGAGCCTGAGCATTTCCACTCCCCACCTGTTAGGGGTTTCTCAGCCTGCAGCAGTCCCTGCTAACAGCCCAAGGAAGACCCCTGAGGAAGGCCTCACCAGTCTCAGCAGTCTTGACAGCCGTGTCAATGAGCCCCTCACGACCCCCCATGGCGTGGAAAAAGAACTCAGTGGGTGTGAGGCCGGCTAGGTAGGAGTTCTCCACAAAGCCACGGCTCTCAGGCCCGTAGTCATCCTTGATGAAGTGAGGCAGAGTCCGGTGCTTGAAGCCAAATGGAATCCGCTTGCCCTCGACGTTCTGCTGGCCGACGACAGCAATGACCTGGGAAACAGAAAGGTGGGGTATACTGAATTCCCTCTGCCTTAAGAATAACAGTTCCCAAAATGTCCCCCAACTCCCGTGATCCTCCTGACCCTAATACATACAAACAAACACCTTCCTTCCTCCTCCCAAACTTCAGAGCGGCCCCGTATGTGGAAAAACAAGGCTTCTCACCTGGGAGATGTTAATCTTGGAACCTTTAGCTCCGGACACGACCATAGACTTGAAGTTGTTGTATTCAGACAGGGATTTCTGAGCAGAGGAGCCAGTCTTGTCTCGGGCATCGTTAAGAATGCGGTTCACCTGATTCTCAAACGTCTGCCGCAGAGTGTTCCCTGGGGTGGGCTCCAGCTCATTGTTGTGTGCCTTCTCGATGACCTGGAGGCAGAGTTCTTGGTGAGACATCAATCCCTACTCTCTGCCCCTTCCCTCTAACCTTACACTCCCTTTGCTCTTGATGATGCTAACTTCAAAGTCCCTGGAAACCCCTTATTCCGTCTCTGGTGGCCTCCCCTCTTACCTCTATTACGTCCTGCTTGGCCTTCTTAATAGTGTTCTGAATGTCCTGGTAAGTCTTAGAATCAGCAATGGAGTCCCCAATGCCAATAGTATGACCTAGAGACAGGGAAAAGCATCAGCAAACCCCTTTGGACCTCTAAGAAACATGGAATGGAATTATAGCCAACAGAGTAGAAGCAGGGGGCACCAAATCCAAGGAGGAAAGAAAGGGATGGAAGGACAGTAAGAAGTGAGAGAATTCACAGAGAGGTCTTGGTACCACGCCTCCATGCTCACCCTCGATGAGGAGCCAGTTGTTAATGACAGTCTGAATGTTGGAGTAGAAGAGGCGAGTGATGTCATGACCCATCTCTAGGTAGGAGATGTGGACCAGGGAGCCAGCTGACGTGCCCAGAGACTTCTTACACAGGATGCCCATGATCAGCTCCCCATTCTCCACCACCACCTAAGGACAAAGCACCCACTCAAGGCCCCTGCTCTGGTCCTGGCTCCCATGTCCAAATTCTGTCCTCACATATCCAGAAGCCAAGCCCTACCTTGGTGTCCCCAGGAGAGATGTGCTTGTAAGGGCCACTGTCTTCATCATCGGGATGGGTGCTGTGGGTACGGATACAATTGATGTGACCAGGTATGATGAGGGAGAAGATCTGCTTGCCTGTCCACAGGGGCCGGGGCTTTAGGATGGCCGGCTGTGGGACCTTCCCATCCCACGTCGACAGGAACATCAGGAGGTTCATCACTTCACCCTGTAAGACAAAGAGTAAGGCAGACAGAAGTCAGAGTGCAGGCCCCACATCTCAGGGATGAGAGAGAAATGTTGGGGAGGTTTCCCTGCCCAAGGGAGAAAGCCAGATTTTGGAGGCAAAGATGGCAGGAAAAGTTTTTTCCAAACTTTAATTTTTTTTTGAGACAGGGTCTTGCTGTTTACCCAGGCTGGAGTGCAATGGTGCAATCAGGGCTCACTGCAACCTCCGCCTCCTGGGGTCAAGCAATTCTCCTGCCACAGCCTCTCAAGTAGCTGGGATTACAGGCACCTGCCACCATGTCCGGCTAATTTTTGTATTTTTGGTAGAGATGGGGTTTCTCCATGCTGGCCAGGGTTGTCTCCAACTCCTGGCCTCAAATGATGTGCCTGCCTCGGCCTCCCAAAGTGCTAGAATTACAGGTGAGAGTCACCATGCCCAGTCCCAAAAACTTTTTTTTTTTTTTTTTTGAGACGGAATCTCGCTCTGTCGCCCAGGCTGGAGTGCAGTGATGTGATCTCGGCTCACTGCAAGCTCCACCTCCCGAGTTCACGCCATTCTCCTGCCTCAGCCTCCCGAGTAGCTGGGACTACAAGCTCATGCCACTACGCCCGGCTAATTTTTTCTATTTTTCAGTAGAGATGGGGTTTCACTGTGTTAGCCAGGATGGTCTTGATCTCCTGACCTCGTGATCCACCCGCCTTGGCCTCCCAAAGTGCTGGGATTACAGGCGTGAGCCACTGCGCCCGGCCCCAAAAACTTTTAATTAAAAATTCATTGTAATACTGAAATTTTTGTTTTTGTTCTTAACAATAAGCATAAATTTCTTTTAACAATTAGGAAATAAGTGAAGGTTAAAATAAAAAAATAAAATTTTAACAAGGTCTTACTTATTTTTCCCTTTATCTTTCCTTTACAGGCAATACCTGGTATTACATGAAATTTTAAGGAATTAAATGGGGAATTAACGCCTTACACCTTTTTGGCCTGAGTTTTCCTAACCCCCTTTTTGTTCGCCCACCAGAAAAGACAATCTCACAGACCACTGCTGGGTAAGTCAGGAAAAAAAACACAGCTCTTCCTCTCTAGCCTCCACCTTGCACCCCAGAGCCCCACTGCCCACTTAAGCCAGGTTTCCATTTGGACCACACACCCGCTCCAGGAAGACGTCTCTCTTGGTGAATTTGCGCACTGCTGTGAGTGTGTCCTGCACAATACCCATGACAGGCCGATTGCTCTGGGGGGTGACAATCATGCGAGGAACCATGGCCAGCTCCTGGATCTCTGCTCGCGTCTCCAGAGACTGTGGCAGGTGCAAGTTCATCTCATCCCCGTCAAAGTCTGCATTGTACGGAGTTGTCACACTACAGTTAAAGAGAAAAGTCAGGGTTGGGAAGATGTCTGCAGCGAAACCTTGAGGAGCCACCCAGCCTGCCCGCCTCCCACCAATTCCAGCCTGCTTCCCTCAGCCAGGGACTGACCTAAGATTCAAGCGAAAGGTAGACCAGGGGAGAATGCGGACCCGATGCCCCATCATGGACATTTTGTGCAGAGTTGGCTGCCGGTTGAAGATAACAATGTCCCCATCACACATGTGTCGTTCCACCTAGAGAGGTGAGAAGGTCTCAGTGAAGGAGGTATCTAAGAATGAAAGGACAATGGACCTAAACTCCTTTGCAAGTCCGGTGCAGTGGCTCACACCTATAATCCAAGCACTTTGGGAGGCTGAGGCGGGCACGTCACTTAAAGTCAGGAGTTTGAGACCAGCCTGGTCAACATGGTGAAACCCCATCTCTACTGAAAATACAAAAACAAGCTGGGTGTGGTGGCGCGCGCCTGTAATCCTAGCTACTCGGGAGGCTGAGGCAGAAGAATCGCTTGAGCCTGGGAGGTAGAGGTTGCAGTGAGCCAAGATCACAGCACTGCATTCTACACTCCAGCCTGGGTGATAGAGCGAGACTGTCTTCTTTAAAAAAAAAAAAAAAAAGTCCTTTGCAAACTGAAAAGAGATGACATCGTGGTGCTAATTCACTTGAAACACTTATTAAACACTCCTCTGGACAAGGCCCTGGGCCAAACACCAGGTTATCAGGGATGAATAACACACAGCATTCACCAATCTCAAGGAACTCAGTCTAGAAGAAAAGCAAGAGAGATTCTGAACATAAAGCCTTCTGCACTGTTCCTCCACAGATCCCTCTTCCCTGCCATATGCAAGCTGCCCCGGGTTTATACCATCCCCACCCTGAATGCCAGAGGCCAACAGCTCCCTGCACACCTGGGCAGCAACAGCCTTTAACAAGACAGTCAAGTCGGGATCCCAATGAACGAGACAGACTCAGATGGCCTATCCCAGCCTGCCCTATCTTGGAAAGCTTTCTGCTCAGGTGGCTGAGAGAGGCCCTGGCGTGCTACGTGCCTTATAGCCGGTCTGCAGGTGAAGGTCACTGGGCTTGGGGTGGAAACGCAAGTCAATGCGATCACCATTGTCTCGGATGATGTACTTGGCGCCTGGGTACTGGCTGTTCCCCCTGCGCACTAGTTCTTGAAGTCTAGGAGGAAAGAGGTGCAATGAACTCAATGCTTCCTAAAATACCCCTGCAGCCACCCTCACCCCAGAGCCCTGAGTGGAAGTTAAACTTCAGAACTTCAATTCCTCCTTGCTCCAAGCCCACGCCCGAGGTAGGAGGAGCAGACTCTCGAAGCCTTGCCACTGAGGCCATGTCTTCCCTAGCCATTCCAGGAAGGGCTTTCCAACGGAGGCACACCTGTCAATGTTGAAGGGGGTGACAATCTCCGCAAAGGTCATGTTGGCAGCAATGGAGCGGGGCACGCCAACCTGGTCAATGGAGAGGTTGGGGTCGGGGGTGATGACAGTACGGGCCGAGAAGTCCACTCTTTTGCCCATCAGGTTCCCTCGCACCCGGCCTTCCTTGCCCTTCAACCGCTGCTTCAGGGACTTGAGGGGACGCCCAGACTTCTGCATGGCCTGTGAGGAAAAAACACAGGGTGGGGGCAATCCAGAAAGTCAGCACTGGGCCCTCTTCCAGAGCTCTGAAGCCTCATGCTAGCCCCCACCCTGGCTCCAATACACAGAGGGGTGGGGAGCATGCTGACTCACACGGGGCAAGCCAGGCAGCTCATTGTCCACCATGGTGGCCACATGGAACTGGAGGAGCTTCACATCCTCTGCAATGACATGGGCCGCTGCGCCATTCTGCTCATTGCGCCGCAGCTGATTGTTGATCTTCACGATGTCAGCCAGTTTGTGAGTCAGGTCATCCTGAGGCAGGAAGTCAGAATCATCATGGTCCAGCCACCACTGCCAGCGCTCAGCAGGAACGTACCAGGCACACAGCACAGCTCTCATCCTCACACCACCCCAGGAGGCATGACTGCCCACTATCATTTATAGATTCAGAAACATGTTTGTGGCCTTTAACCATGTGAAAGGACTCATTAAAGATCATACAGCTAGTAAGTGGCAGGGGAATTTTCAAACCCAGGTCCATCCATCCATCCCCACCTACAAGGCTTCCTCCCTTTAGACACCTCGCCCTCCAGCTAAGAGGCAGAGCCCTGGAGCCACTGACCTGGTTACGGGCAGAACCCTGCATCACAACAGCAGGCCGCACGGAGAGCGGGGGCACAGGCAGCACTGTGACAATCATCCACTCTGGCCGTGCATAGCGGGGCTCCATGCCCAGCACAAAACATTCCTCATCTGAGATGCGTTTGAAGATCTCATGCACTCGCTCTGGACTCAGCAGGATCTTCTTCTCCTGAGAGTCCTCATTAACGTGCTTCCATTCCGCATACAGCTCTAGGCCAGAACGCCGGATCCTGGGCTGGTACCGCCCACAGCCACCATGGCCCTTCCAAGGAGAGACATGGGCCATCAGAGCCCAGAGGGTGGGCCATTTCCCTCTACACCAGGCCAGCCCCTCCTGTTTCCTTCCCTTCCAGTTTCCTCCCTCCAGGCCTCTGACCCCTCCTTCCCAAAAGTCTCCGCCAGCCCCAGCCACCTTTTCTTTGGTCAGATCCTCGTCACCCTCAGGTTGTTCCACACCGAACTTGTTGTCCATCTCCTCCCCACCCTCGCATATGTTTTTGCCCTTGCAAAGGTCGTAGACATGTGTGAGCCGCTTCTTGGGCTGTCCCTTGGACTTAGCCAGGATGTCCTTGATCTTTGGGTTGTTCTGGGGACAGGGCAGAGCAGGGTCAGTTGAAGCTGTCTCCCTGCCCCCTACCAAGCAACCCCCCTCCCAGACCAGAGCCTGTTCCCCACTCACAGAGTCCACAAGCAGTTTGGAGCAGAAGAAGCAGACACAGCGCAAAACTTTCATTGTCTTCACCAGGAAGCCCACGTGAAACACAGGCTTGGCCAGTTCAATGTGGCCAAAGTGGCCAGGACACTCTGTCATGTTTCCTGTGGGACACACACCCAGTGCTTTCCTCCCAGCTCCCACTCATCTCAGAGGCCTCCAGGTGTCGACCGTCAGCCCTAGTTTTGAGGACCCAACCCACCTCCCCTTTGGGATCCCACCTGGCCCCCCAGCACTTACCTGCACATGTTTGGCAGCGGCCAGTCCGCTCAATCACCCCCTGCCTCGGGTCCATCAGCCCCCCAAGCTTGGGGCGGCCTCCCTCAGTCGTCTCTGGGTATTTGATGCCACCCTCCGTCACAGACATTCGCTTCTGCAAAGAAAGAAAGGCCAACAACTGAACAGCGTTCCTAGTTTCTAGCCTTTGTGGCTGGGGAGCTCTGGACTAAGGTCTGGGAAAACCCTGAACTACTTACAGAAGAACTAAGTTTAGCCTGGAGTGAGGGGAATGGGGGATTGGTGTGTGTACACTTCTGAAAAGGCCAAAGTTGAATATCCCAAGTCAGAGGCTTATTCCAGTCACTGAGGCAGGAAAAGCACTCACACTAGATAACGGTCGATCCTGGGTTCCATACAAATCACCTGCTACTGGGACATGAACCCCAGACTTCCATCTGGGTTGAATTCTAGGTCTCTGACATCCATAGGATTTAGCCACAAAAAGAAATCAAAGTTGCTTCAGGAAAAACAAAAAAACAAAACAATGCTTTATTTGTTCCTCCCAAGCAGAAATCAAGCTCATGAATCTGAGATCCTGGCAGAAGCCTCTCTGTACCTGTACCCTTGCCATGACAGCCCAGGTGTTCTGCACCAAGACATGCCCCGCCAACTCAAGCCCCTGATAAGAAACGAGGCACTCAGAGATGCAGTCCTGTTTCTTTTCCCTCATCTTTGTCATGCCCTCCTTCTCAAGGCCTGAACTGCTTGAACCCTTTCGTGTCCAGATGGAGATTTTATTATTGGTTTTGTTTTGTTGTGAGATGGAGTCTCGCTCTGTCGCCAGGCTGCAGTGGCGCAATCTCAGCTCACTGCAACCTCTGCCTCCCGGGTTCAAGCGATTCTCCTGCCTCAGCCTCCCAAGTAGCTGGGACTACAGGTGAACGCCACCACATCGAGCTAATTTTTGTATTTTTAGTAGAGACAGGGTTTCACCAGGGTGGCCAGGATGGTCTCTTGACCTCATGATCCACCCGCCTCGGCCTCCCAAAGTACTGGGATTACAGGTCTTGAGCCACTGCGCCAGGCCAGAGATTTTATTAAAAGACTGGAGAAACAGGTGCTAGAAAAACAGGTTGGTGGAAATGATTTGAAGCAAAAGTGAATAGCTGGAATCCCAAGAAAGGAAGAGCCAGGACTTGATGGGGACATTTCAATGAAGGAAAGGAGGAAACAGAAGAACTCAGAAGTAGATGGGCCGGGTGCGGTGGCTCACACCTGTAATCCCCAGCACTTTGGGAGGCTGAGACGGGTGGATCACCTGAAGTCAGGAGTTTGAGACCAGCCTGGCCAACATAGTGAAACCCCATCTCTACTAAAAATACAAAAAAATTAGCTGGGTGTGGTGGCGGGCACCTGTAATCCCAGCTACTCGGGAGGCTGAGGCAGGAGAATCACTTGAACCCCAGGAGGCGGAGGTTGCAGTGAGCTGAGATCGCACCACTGCACTTCAGCCTGAGTGACAGAGCAAGACTCCGTCTCAAAAAAAAAAAACAATTGTAATGCTATTGTACACTTAGACTTAGTAGACTACAGCATGGTGCACAAGGGCAACCAAAAAACTGCATGTGACTTGCTTTATTGCGGTGGGCTGGAACCAAACTCACAGTATCTCCAAGGTATGCTTGGATACTCATTCTCAACTCTCTAATTCCAGGCCTTACTTTTCTTCTGGACTTTGGGTTCACATATGTAACTACCTACTGAACCCCCTGCAAACATCCCACCAAAAAATCAAATTAAACATGTTTAAAAGCAAACTCCCTTTTCCACAAAAGCTTCTTTTTCCTTTAGTCTCTATCCCAGATTCAGAAACCTATGCTTACCTTTCCTTACCTTCAAGCACAAAACAGTCCAAAGAACATGGACTTAGCTGTCGGGCACCCTTGCTTTGGAATTCTGCCTGTATTACTTATGAACTATGTAACCATTAAGGACTTAATTAGCTTGCTTAAGTCCAGGATGTAATTGGCGCTTTATGAATGGACATTATTATTATTCAGTCATTGACCAGGTACTGGTCACTTTTACCCCCCCTTTTTTTTTTTAAGAAGTCTCGCTCTGTCACCCAGGCTGGAGCGCAGTGGCGGGAATCTCAGCTGGGTTTACACACATAAGCCACCACGCCTGGCCTCCTAAGTGTTTCTTGAATCTTGCCTCTCTTCTCCATCCCCACCACCATTGCCCTAGTTCAGGCCCTTCCTTTGTAGTCTCCAACAGAGCGTTCCTATGGGTCACCGGCCTGTCTCTCTCCAATCCTTCTACATTACAACTGGGGTGCTCATTCTAAAATAAAAACGTGTGCTAAAAATAAATAAAATAAAAATTAATAATAAAATAAAAATGTAATCATTCATACCCTCTTGTCCTCAGACTGACATCCAAACTCAGCAGGACCGCTTCCCAAAAGGATTTTATGATGTTCTCAACCTTCATTTCCCTGATGCTCCACACCTTCCTGTTCACTCCTCAGTAACAATTCCCTGGAGTCGCCTATCACATCCAGCGCAACACGTGCTGCGTTCCTCTGGGGTTTTCTATATGCTAGTGTCTCTCTGCTTGGAATGCTCTTCCCCCTGCAAAACTCCTATTTCAAGACTCGGCTCAGGCACTGCTTCCTCCAGGAAGCCTTTCCACAGCCTCCCCAAAGTAGACAGGCATCCCTCCTCTGTGCTTCCACAGCCCTCTATCACTGCACATACAACAATGCAATAAAATGACCTACGGGGGTCTGTCTTCCCTATAACTATAAGCACCTCTCAGGCAGGCAGAATGCCTCAACCATCCTGAATCCCATGTGCCTGCCTGAAACATGGTGGGCTCCTAACAAATGTCTGTTAAATTGACCTACTGCTTAGGACTCTCCACTGGAGGGAGGTACCCTCAAAAAACTTGGAAAAAGAGAGGTTACCCTCTGACAGTCAAACCAGTAATCCCCTCATAATAGGTCTGATTGGCCACTGCTGGGTAGAAACCAAAATGGTCTACAGATGCAAAGCTGAAGAAGCTCTGCACACCTCTCAGCCTCAAACAGGTTCAAAACTCTCATCAACATGACCTGATGAAATCTCAGGGAGACAGTCCTCATGGATGACTACATTTGCAAAGCTGGAACCTCATCAGCTGCATTGTGTCTGGTGAGAAACATGAAGGGGATTTGCTCACCTTGAATGAGACCAAAAAAAGCAGAAGCAGTTACGTATCTGGCCTCCAGAACAGACACTGCAGAGGGGCCTAAGAGAAATCAGGCTCAACATTTTGAACCTCTTTCTGCTCAAAGTCTATGCCGACCAAGCCAACCACCCTTCTAATGACTAATTCTGCTTTCAGGCTTTCTGAGACCGGGTCAGGGGGTGTCCTAGACAGCAGACACGCATATCCTTGTTAATGAGAAGAGCTATCCCTCCACCACCAAGTTCACGAACTCTCATTTTTTATTTTATTTTATTTTATTGAGACAGGGTCTTGCTCTGTCACCCCGGCTGGAGTGCAGTGGCACAATCTCGGCTCACTGCCACCTCTGCCTCTCAGGTTCAAGTGATTCTTGTGCCTCAGCCTCCCAAGTAGCTGGAATTACAGGTGCTCACCACACTTGGCTAATTTTTGTATTTTTAGTAGAGACAGGGCTTCACCATGTTGGCCAGGATGGTCTCAAACTCCTGGCCTCAAGTGATCCACTCACCTTAGCCTCCCAAAGTGTTGGGACTACAGTCGTGAGCCACCGCACCAGGCCTCAAACTGTCATTTTAAATGAGCCCCCAACCCTTCGGCCAACACTGCTTCTCACTGCCTACAGGATAAAGGTTAAACACTTGAGGGGGTGGCCAGTCAGGCTGGGCTCTCTTTGGGTTCTGCCCCTGAGGCCACAAAACAAAAGGGCTGTCACTGAATCTCAGTAAGTACTCGTTCTCTTTCCTCTGCTTTAGCAAAGCTAACAAGGTCCTTATTACAATTTGGCTTCAAGTTGCTTTTACAGCTTTATTTGGTACCACATTCTCCTACCCACCTCCCACATTTATGTTCTAAATACAATAGATTTCTCAAATTTCCTTTTGCTTCACACACCCCCTTGGGAGTAAACTTCTATTTATTCTTTAAGACCCAGTTCAGAGGTCACCGCCTTATGAAGTCTTCTCTAACTCTTCCTAGTCTTACGCACACCCCAGCAAGGTTCTCAGCCCAATCTTAATTACTTGGTGACGCATCTGTCTCTCTCATTGGACTGTAATCCTTGAGGGCAAGGGTCATGTTTTCTCTTCATATCCTCAGCACCTAGCACAGTAACCAACATATGGTTGAGGCTCAGTAACTATTTGCTGCATACATAGGAAATCCCTCACAAGATTATAAGTAACTTGAAAACAAGGATCATCTTCTGACTCATCAATGTAGCCCACACTCTACCTAAAAGAATACATTACTGACCAGGCGCAGTGGCTCAAGCCTGTAATCCCAGCACTTTGGGAGGCCAATGCAGGCAGATCACCTGAGGTCAGGAGTTCGAGACCAGCCTGGCCAACATGGTAAAACCCTGTCTCTAATAAAAATACAAAAACTAGGCCGGGTGCGGTGGCTCATGCCTGTAATCCCAGCACTTTGGGAGGCCAAGGTGGGTGGATCACAAGGTCAGGAGTTCGAGACCAGTCTGGACAACACAGTAAAATCCCGTCTCTACTAAAAATACAAAAAAGAAATTAGCTGGGTGTGGTGGCGTGCTCCTGTAGTTCCTGCTACTCGGGAGGCTGAGGCAGAAGAATCACTTGAATTCAGGAGGCAGAGGTTGCAGTGAGCACAGACTGTGCCACTATACTCCAGCCTGGGCAACAAAGCTGGAGTCCATATCAAAAAAAAAAAAAAAAAAAAAAAGAACAGATTACTGCTTTAAATCCTCATTTAAATAAGTCAGGGTATAAATAAGTTATGCATTCCATGGTAGACAGTTGTTTTTAATGAATAGGGGTCAACTACTGTGAAAGAAATCCAACACCCTCTTTCCCCAAAATTTTGTGCACACGCTGGTACAAAGCTCTAGTACCAACCCGCCTTGTAACCTTCCCCTCACCTAGCAACATCTAAATCCATCTTCTAACAGCAAGGACAACAGCTCTATCTCAAAGCCAATTCAAACAGCCCTCTGTACCTCCACACACTCTGACCCCTAAGACTTCTGTAAAACACTTTAGCCTAAAATACCACCTGTTTCACAACAGGAGGCCCCTTACTCACCCTTGCCCATCCTTCTACCCAAAACGGAACCATCTGTTGGTCCCTCAAAACACAGACATCGTATAAACCGCAAGACATGCAGAGCACTATCAAAGCCCAACAATCCTACACCCCAGAGATGACTGTGGTAGAGCTTTGTCAACAGTGCCCCATACTTTTATTTGTTGTTATTATTCCATCTTGGGTCAGTACAACCTCCGCCTACCAGGTTCAAGTGGTTCATATGCCTCAGCCTCCCAAGTAGCTGGGATTACAGGCACCCACGACTACACCCAGCTAATTTTTATATTTTTAGTACAGACGGGGTTTCACTAGGCTGGACAGGATGGTCTTGAACTCTTGACCCTCGGTGATTTGCCCGCCTTGGCCTCCCGAAGTGCTGTGATTACAGGAGTGAGCCACCGTGCTCAGCCCATTTGTTATTATTATTTTTTAATTGAGATAGGGTCTTGTTGTGTTGCCCAGGCTGGTCCTGAACTCCTGGCCTCAAGTGATCCTCCTGCCTCAGGCTCCCAAAGTGCTGGGATTACAGGCATGAGCCACGGCACGCATTTTTCTTTTCATGCTTTAAAAAAAACGTAAATACGTTCCCACTTTAATATAAGGCCTTCACTCTGCATACTTTTGAGTAACTTTTTCATTTATCCATAGATTCCCTAACATTATCAACAGCCCACAGTCCCCTTACCATTTCAGTAACTCTCACAGCACTTACTAGGTCAAAAGAGAGCCACAGCCGAGCGCGGTGGCTCACACCTGTAATCCCAGCACTTTGGGAGGCCAAGGTGGGCATATTACTTGAGGTCAGAAGTTTGAGACCGGTCTGGCCAATGTGGCGAAACCCTGTCTCTACCAAAAATACAAAAATTGCCGGGCATGGTGGCGGATGCCTGTGATCCCAGCTGCTTGAGAGGCTGAGGGAGGAGACTAGCTTGAACCCAGGAGGCAGAGGTTACAGTGAGCTGAGATCTCACCTCTGCATTCCAGCCTAGGCAACAGAGCAAGACTCCATCTTTCAAAGAAAAGACAGCAATTTATTAAGCACCTAGACCCAAACAACTTAAGCATTTATGTCCTAGGAACTTACTAGCCATTTGAGAAAATACACACAAGTTGAAAATACTATTAATATATTAAAACAAAATAACATTTTTATTTCTTTACCAAATAACCATCTCACTCACTTATGGCGCCTGTTAGGCACTGCACCTCTCAAACCTTGGAATCAGACTAAACAGCACCACCTTTATTTCTTCTACAAACTGATTTTTGCCTGTACTTAGCAACTGCTAAAAACCCAGTTTCACAAAAATATGACATTATAGAAAGGGATTTGGCACCATCTAATGTTGAAACAGAACTACCAGGAACTAGGAGTTCCAGGGTATCTGACAAATGTACCTGTGTTTCTCTTGGAAATTTAAAATACCTCACTGTGCCCACCGTGTGCCACGGTGTCTCAGGGCATCAGCACAGTGTGGGACCCTATTGGGAAGTTCCTCTCTTACACTGTAAGAATACACCCTAAGTTATTCAACAGGATTCCTATTAGTAAATACCGAGTAATTTATAATTGTCACTTTCAAACAATGTTGCAATAAAAGTCCTTCTACATCATCTATGCATATTTGTCCAATTATTTCATTCACTTGTTTATTCAACTAATTTTTATTACATGTCTATCATGTGCCAGGCACTACCTGAGATACAAAGGGAACATGAATAACACAAAGTCCCTCATGAAATTCATTCTCTAGCAAGGAAGCAAGAAACAGAAAAACTAATCCTTTCTGGAGTGACAGGCTGTGAAGGAAAATATAGCAGAGAATGATCAGAGACAACAAGGGCAGGGCGGGGGATGCTATTTAAACAGAATGGTCAGGGAAGCGCTCCTAAAGGTATGACATCGGCCAGGCGCAGTGGCTCATGCCTGGAATCCCAGCACTTTGGGAGGCAGAGGAGGGGGATCGCTTGAGCCCAGTTCACCAGCCTGGGTAACATAGTGAGAACCCATCTCTACAACAAATTTAAAAATTAGGCATAGTGGTATGAGCCTGTTGTCCCAGCTACTGAGGTGGGGGTTGGGGGTCTGTCTGAGGTGGGAGCATTTTTTTTTTTTGAGACGGAGTCTCGCTCTGTTGCCCAGGCTGGAATGCAGGGGCGCAATCTCGGCTCACTGCAAGCTCCACCTCCCGGGTTCACGCCATTCTCCGGCCTCAGCCTCCCAAGTAGCTGGGACTACATGCGCCTGCCACCACGCCCTGCTAATTTTTTGTATTTTTAGGGGAGACGGGGTTTCACCGTGTTAGCCAGGACGGTCTCGATCTCCTGACCTCGTGATCCGCCCGCCTCAGCCTCCCAAAGTGCTGGGATTACAGGTGTGAGCCACCGCGCCTGGCCTTTTTTTTTTTTTTTGAGACAGAGTCTCACTCCGTCACGCAGGCTGGAGTGCAATGGCACAGTATCGGCTCACTGCAACCTCCACCTCCCAGGTTAAAGCGATTCTCCTACCTCAGCTTCCCTAGTAGCTGGGACTACAAGGGCGTGCCACCACACCTAGCTAATTTTTGTATTTTTAGTAAAGACAGAGTTTCACTATTTTGGCCAGGCTGGTCTCAAACTCCTGACCTCGTTATCTGCCCACCTTGGCCTCCCAAAGTGCTGGGATTATAGACGTGATTGAGCCTGGCCAGGGAGCATCTCTTGAGCCCAAGAGGCTGCAGTGAGCTGTGATCGAGCCACTGCACTCCTGCCTGGGGGACAGAGGGAGACCCTGTGTCCAAAAAAAAAAAAAAAAGATATGCCATTTCAACACAGAACATACAGACATAAAGGAACAGGCATGCAGAGCAGAGGTCTGAGCAATGTTGTTCCAAGCAGGAGGAATAGTGAATAATAAAGTCCTTGAGGTGGGAATAAGCTTGCAGTGTTAGAGGAGCAAGCAGTCAGCGTGGTTCAAGAAAAGCAAAGAGGAGACTAGTAATGAGATGGAGAAGCAAGCAGGAGCCAGATAAAACAGCACTTTATAGGTCAGAGTAAGGAGTCCTGAAACCTCTGGAAAGGATTCTATGAAGGGAAGGGATGAAGAGATCTCTCTAGCCTGTTCTAGCTGTTCTTACAAACTGTAGGAAGACCAATTAGGGCTCTATAGCACCCCACAGGAAAGATAACAATAGGGTGGAATATGGTGGGACATGGTGGTGGAGATGGTCATAAATGGCTGGATTCCAGGCATATTTTGAAAGGTAGAACTGACACTCTGGCAGATGGACTAAGTGGAGATTGTGAGAAAGAGAATCAAAGATGGCTTTTAGATTTTCGGCCTGAGCAAATGGATGAATGGAGAAACTATTTAATGAACCATGCAAGACTGGGAAAGGGGCATCATTGAGAGGAGAATTAAGCTTTTTAAACCTAAGGATGAATTTTTATAAGTGGTAATGCTTGATCAAATGATTTACATATTAAAAGGTTGATAAAATTGTTAGACCAGAGGCCGGGCATGGTGGCTCATGCCTGTAATCCCAGCACTTTGGGAGGCCAAGGCGGGCGGGTCCTCTGAGGTCAGGAGTTCAAGACCAGCCTGGGCAACACGGCAAAACCCCATCTCTACTAAAATACAAAAATAGCCAGGCATCGTGGCACACGCCTGTAATCCCAGATACTTGGGAGGCTAAGGCAGGAAAATCGCTTGAACTCGAGAGGTGGAGGTTGCAGTGTGCCAAGATCGTGCCACTGCACTCCAGTCTGGGCAACAAGAGTGAGATTCCATCTCGAAAAAAAAAAAAATTGTCAGACTATCCTCCAAAAAGATTATACCAATCTGTCTTTCTACCAACAATGTATAAGCATGTCTATTTCCCAATATTTTTGCCAGCAGGGAAAAAAAATCAGATGAGAAATAATTTTATTTTAACCTGGATTTCTTTTATTAGAAAGTCTACTCTTTGTTGGCCATTTGCACTATTTCTGTGAACTGCCTATTCATCTCCTTTACCCATTTTTCTAGTAGATAGGTACTCTCCTTACTGATTTGTAAGTGTTCCTTGTACATCAATAAATTTAACCTTGTCTGCGTAATTGCAAATACTGTTTCCTGATCTGTTTTTCAGCTTTGCCACAGTGCCTCTATAAATAGAAGTGGCTCTTATTTTTATGTAGTGAAATCTGCCTTGGTCTTCCTTATGTATAACCTTTAGCTCATTTTAGGCACTCCATAAAATTTGCCTATAATTAATCCACTACTATTAAGGACTTCTGTCTCTGGTATCAGCCCTGCAAAAGCCTTCTATTTTTTTTCTAGTGCTTTATGGGTTTTTTTAGGTTTAAGTCTTAACTTCATCTGGAACTGATTCTGTGGAATGGTGTGAGGTCAGGACGTTCTGACTCCTGACATAGCTGAACTTTCTCCCAGCAAAAATGGTCTCTATCCACAAACAGCCAATTAACTCCATTCTTTCCAGCCAGTGGGCTCCTCTACTTAGCGCCACAAGGGAAAAAGTCCAAGTCACCAATAGGTCTCCCCTAGGGCTGCCCTCCTCTCTCTGGTCTCTCCTCCTCTCGCATCAATTCTTCATAGAGCAACTACAGCAGTAGTTTTTTCAAATGTGCTGTCACTCTGTTTATAATTGTCAACGACTACCTACTGAAAATGGAATTAAGTCCTGACTCCGTACCATAATATACAATATCCCATGCTTCTCCAGCCTATTTCTGTAACACTCTTCTCTCATCCACTAAACCTCAGCCACACCGGCCGCCTTTCACCCTGGAGGACAAGCCCAAGTTCATTTCTCCCTCAGGCCCTTTGCACTTGCTATTTCCTCTGCCGGAAAAGCTCTCGCCATCCAAACTATGGCTTCGATGACTGGCTGCCTCTCATCATTTGGGTAATGTCTTCTAAGACAGGCCTTCCCAGACCCTGACACCATCCCATCTAAAGTAGCCCCACCTCGACGGGTGCGGTAGCTCACGCCTGTAATCCCAGCACTTTGAGAGGCCGAGGCGGGTGGATCACCTGAAGTCAGGAGTTCAGCCATTGCACTCTGGCCTGGGGAACAAGAGCGAAACTCCGTCTCAAAAAAAAAAAAAAAAAAAAAAAAAGGACGGGGGAGAATCACCTCAGGGCAGGCGTTCGAGACCACCCTGGCCAACATGGCGAAACCCCTCCTCTACTAAAAATACAAAAATTAGCGGGGCATGGTGGCGCATGCCTGTAATCCCAGCTACTCAGGAGGCTAAGGCAGGAGAATCGCTTGAACCCGGGAGGTGGAGATTGCAGTGAGCCGAGATCGTGCCATTGCACTCCAGCCTGGGCGACAGAGCAAGACTCCGTCTCAAAAAATAAAATAAAATAAAAATAAAAAAATAAAGTAGCCCCAGCTCAGTGACTCTCCATGGGATTACCCCTTTTCACTCTATTCGAGACAACTGCCATTAACTGAATTATCTCCTTCATTGATTGTATTCATGTTTACTGCTTGCCCTTTCCCACAGACAGTGCTCTTGAAGGTGGGGCCCTGGTCTGTCGTGTTCACCTCTGTAACCCGAGTCTCCTGTGTCTTCAACAGAGCAGGTGCTCAGTTAACATTTGTATTAACAGAAGAGGAGGAAGCTACCCGGGTTTGGCTTCTTAACCAAACTTGTAAAGACTCCCTAGGATTCGTCTGATCGCCTTTAACGTCGGTAACTCTGGAGTGTGAAATCAGTCATCCTTCTCTCCCTCCTTCTCACCCTCCAGCCAGCCCCCCATCTCGGACAAAGCGCTAAGCCTGCTCAACTCTTTGCAAAATATAACTCTGGGAGGCCCGAGACTGGCGCCTACACGGCCTTGGCGCTGCTGAGCCATGCTCCTGGCCCGTCACCCATAAGCAGCGAGAAAGCGCCAAGTTTCCGCAGCCCCCGTCCAGCCCCGCCCGCCAGGGGAGGAGGGAGGAAGGGGAGGACAGAGCCGCTTACCAGTTCATCCGGACTCAGGACTCCGAACTGGACTCTCTTGATGGTGCGCAGCGGGCATGCGCTGTCCCCCGAGGGGGGGCCACCCCCGTGCATGGCGGAGGCAGGCGCGCTGCGCAGGCGCAAACCTCACTACAAAAAGCCTGCGCCGCCTCCGCCTAGGTGCTCAGACCTCGTCAGGGCGGCCACCGGGAAGGACCTCCCCGAGTTGGGAGGAAAAAGCCGGAGGAGGGGAAGGTGGGGGAGGGAAGGAGGCGGGGAAATAAGGAGCGAAAGGAGCCCTTCTTTCCCTTACCGGAAATTTTTCAGCTCCCAAAAAGGAAAAAAAAAGAAGGGGAAAGGAAAAGGTTTTTGGGGGAGGAAGAAGAAAAAGGGTAACGAATAAATAAGTAACCGGGCTCCTGAACGGCAGAGGTTACGGCAGTTTGTCTCTCCCCCTTCCGGGAGCCGCCTTCTTCTCCAACCGTCCCGGCCGCGCTCTCGGCGCTTCTGAGCAGCGAACTGGCTGAACGACGCTTCTTATAGATTCGCCCTTGCGTCCCCGCCCCTTCCTTTCCCGCCCTCCCTTGCGCTACGGGGCCGCCTGCGCAGGCCCGCAAGGGGTGCGAGCCAGAGTCGTGGGTCAACCCCCCGCTCGCTGGTTGGGCGACCTTTTGAAGTGACAGGGAGAGAAGAATTTTTTTCTTTAATCCCACCGCCTCTCCTCGCTGCTCCCTTCTGCACTGAGGCTTAAGGTTTGAAGACTCGAGGGTAAAATTGGGCCGCTTTCATTCTAGTTTGGACAACGGTTTCATCTTCAGCAAAAGCCTCTCATTCGTAGCCCCCCCCAGCTGGAAAATGGTCTGCTCTGCGAATCGGTAATGGCGGCGGGGCGGGGCGGGTCCTCCCGGGGAAGGGCGGTTGCTCATGAATATGCAGTTCTCTTGCTGAATATGCATGAACAAACCAAGATGGCGGGACCAGTGGCTTGTCCGGAAGTAGCCGATGTTTGTCAAACGGCCCCCGGAGACGGGTGGGCATCTCCTGGCCTGTAATGCCGCGCTGTACCGAGCCATGATTCTAGATCCATGGCCTGAGCCTCTCGAAAAGACTTCAGCTGGGAGGCCTGCTCTAGAAGGAGGGTGGCCACTGTCCGGGAGAGATCACGGGACCGCGACAATCCGAGAAAAGCAGATTAGCCATGGGGCGGGCCACGAAAGTCCTGGGGGATTTGGGGTCAAGGCATCTGAACATTAGGAAATCCTCCACTTTGTAGAATATTTCAGGAATAAAATGGGGGGCGGGGATCCCAAGGGGTTCTCCAATGAGAACGGTCGTAGGACTTTCCACTCTCCCTCCAAAGCAGAGACGACACCACTGCAAGCCACATTCAGAGTAATCCTTGTTTGATGTCAATGTCACGTCACCACCCCAAGGGGGGGGCACAAGCACGAGGAAAGGAAACCTTCGCCGTGAGGGGAGGGGTGGGGAGGCACGCTCCCCTCCCCCAGCGCAGCTGCTGGCTCTGTCTTTGCCGGAACACTCCAGCCCCAATGCTCTTCTCTTTGCTGCTGAGTGAAGTCCTCCCCGTGGCCCACGGCCTCCCTGCCTCAGCCCTTTGGATCTGCTCCTCAGACTTTACCCCTTAGTTATGCCCTGATTCCAGGACCCAGCCTGGACTCCACATCCCTTGGTCCCAGGCTGGCCCCAGGTCTTCCAGGTAGTCCCTCTCCACCAAGTCCCCAAGTCACCCTTGACTCTGAGAGGTATCCCTCTCCCACACCAGTTCTTTTCCAGTCACTTCTCCCATGTTTGTCTTCAGTCTTTGCCTCTATTTATCCCTGTCCCTCCCAACCCCCGGGCTCCCAAGTTCTATCTCACTCCTCCACCTTCCCTTCCCTCTCACAGCTGAGGTTCTGGGCTGTGATGATGGCAATGCTGCCCAGCATAACCCCTGCCCCCACGATGTCAGAAGGTGCCACAGTCTCATGGAGCATATAATACTGCAGTATAAGGGCCACCACCACCTCGGAATGCAGGACAGTGCACACCAGGGCAGGGTGGGCCTTGGTGACCGCATAGCCCACACATGTGAAGGAGACCAAGGCGAGGATCCCCACTGCCCCCACACAACTCCAACTCAGGAGGTCACTGGGCAACACGGGGGTCTGCAGCACAAAGAGGCCTGGCACAGAGCCCAGCAGCCCCACCAAGCCAGATAGGAAGGCCACTGTTGGGAGGCAGGAGGGAAAGTGCAAAGAACGATAGACCAGAAGCCCCAGGGACAGCGCCAGGCCTCCCACGAAAGCCTGCACATAGCCCAGGGCAGTGTAGACACCCGTGATCCCCTCCTGTAGTGTCCAGAGTCCAGGTCCCACAATGATGATTAGTCCTAGGATGCTGCCCAACAGTCCACACCAGTCGTAGCCACTGAGACCCTGGCTCTCAAGGCAGAGGGTGAGGACGGCGGAGCAGACGGTGGAAGAACCTTTGCGAACAGTGGCAGCGTTGCCAGCGGGCACCACCTGAACCGCACTGTAGGCACATCCAATGCTGAGGACGTTGAGCAGGGCATAGACGCAGGCCCGGCCTCGGATGTCAGGAGGTCCCAGAAGGGGGTCGCCACGCAATTTAAGTAGCAGGGCAATAGGGAGGTGGAAGAGGCATCGAGAGATGAGCAGCTCCAGCGAGGGCAGGTTGGAAGCCTGGTAAGCCATACGAGAAAGGGGGCCCACGAAGCCAGCAGGCAGGCCCCCACCCAGCAGGGCCACCAGCAGGCCATTGGTGGCATCAGAGGGCTGGCAGCGCTGGTGCCAGCGGAGGCTGGGTGGAGCGGAGGGCGGCGATGGGTGTATGGAGTCAGGCGGGTTCAAGTAGGGGTGACTGCCAGCCTGTTAGGGAGAAAGGAGCTCAGGGTAGACAGCAGCCACAGCCCAGGCGACCTGGGGCAGGGCAGATGCCAGGATGGGGTCTGGGACCCTGTGGGACTGTACAGTGTTGGGCTATTTTGCTGAGGAACTCTTGGGAGCTAGAAAGGGCCTAAAAGATGAGTGAGATGTTATAATGTGGGCCTGGAGCAGGAAGCAAGGAGTGAGCAGTCCTGGAGCATCGTTTCCCTGGGTAAGTTGTTCCTGGGAGGAGAAAAAGGACCCAGGATGCTCTCTTGGATTGAGGAAGGGGAGGAAGCCTCAGATGCTATGCATCTGTATGATGCCACAGGTTCCAGAGACATCTGGGTACACCATTATGAATTCTATTTGTGGGTATCTCTGAGACAGCTAAGTTTTAGGAAAGGAGGGGAAATGGAGCAACCAGGAGCTATAGGGAGGGAGTACTGGGCCCCTGGCCCCCACACTCACCATCTTTCCTTGGACTTTCTCCTCTCCTCCTGGCTCAGGGAGCCTGGGCCCCTCAGAGCTCCAGCCACTGTGACCTGGTTGGAGTGGGGGTGGGGTTCTTCCCTGGAACTCTCCTGAGGTGGTAGCACGCCTATTTTCCCACTGAGTCCAACTCTGCTTCTTTTCTTTCTTTCTTTCTTTTTTTGTTTGCGACGAAGTTTCCACTCTTGTTGTCCAGGCTGGAGTGCAATGGTGTGACTCATCTCACTGCAACCTCCACCTCCCAGATTCAAGCGATTCTCCTGCCTCAGCCTCCCAAGTAGCTGGGATTACAAGAATGCGCCACCACACCTGGCGAATTTTTTTTTTTTTTTTTTTTTTTTTGAGACGGAGTTTTGCTCTTCTTGCCCAGGCTGGAGTGCAGTGGTGCAATCTCGGCTCACCGCAACCTCCACCTCCCGGGTTCAAGCAATTCTCCTACCTCATCCTCCCAAGTACCTGGGATTACAGGCATGTGCCACCACACCCCGCTAATTTTTTATTTTTCATAGAGATGGGGTTTCTCCATGTTGGCCATGCTGGTCTTGAACTCCTTACCTCAAGTGATCCACCCCACCACCCCCCGCCTCCCAAAGTGGTGGAATTGCAGGCATGAGCCACCGTGCCCAGCCCAACTCTGCTTCTTTTCTATTTATGTCTCCATGACTCCAAAGTTTGTCTGATTCTTTTATTCTTTTTATGGCTAGCTCTGTGGCTTTACATTAATTTGTTTATTTATATCTTGCATGGTTTCAGAGAGGTTTTTTGTTTGTTTGTTTGTTTGTTTTTGAGACGGAGTCTGTCTCTGTCGCCCAGGCTGGAGTGCAGTGGCGAGATCTCGGCTCACTGCAAGCTCCGCCTCCCAGGTTCAGGCCATTCTCCTGCCTCAGCCTCCCGAGTAGCTGGGACCACAGGCGCCCGCCACCACGCCCGGCTAATTTTTTTGTATTTTTAGTAGAGACAGGGTTTCACCGTGTTAACCAGGATGGTCTCGATCTCCTGACCTCGTGATCCGCCCACCTCGGCCTCCCAAAGTGCTGGGATTACAGGCGTGAGCCACAGCGCCCAGCCTCAGAGAGGTTTTAAGGCAAGGAGCTGTGAAGCCTGGCTCCTCCATCTCCTTAGTTTTTAATTTTCCAGCACCAGGGAGGAGTTCTTGGGATTGTCCCTGTGGAGTTTCAGGAATGTGTTTTTCCTGTGTGTGCTTCCACCTGGTGTTTTGTTGATACTGTCCCCAGAGGCCGACACCAAGGCCTCTGCATTTATGTTCATGTATACAGATGTGGATCTATCTGCTGGTAGGGACAAAGTACCCAGCCAGCTTCATGTGTTCATTTGCGCTGGTGGTCGTTCATGTGTGCCCCGTATGCAGGGCCAGGGCCTTCCTTTTCCGCGGCCTGCTGAGCTTTCCTGCGCATTCCTGGAGAGGGTGTGTGTGTGTGTGTCCAGGGCTGGTCCTCTTTGAGTGTGCCGACCCTGGGTCTGTGAGTCCCACCGGGCCTGATTATGAGTCTGCCATGTCATGTCTGCACCCTGAGAGCCTGTGTGTTATGCTTTCAGGCAGTGTGCACCGCTGAGTGAAGGGCGTGCAGGAGGAAGGGCGGAGGGAGCCCTTTCCCTGGGGGTCGGTGGTCTTGCGCCCCTGCCGGGATGCTGCAGCCCGGCCCGCGCCCCGCTCGGTGTCCACCCGCCCGGTGGCCCAGCGCGGCGCAGTGTCCTGCCGCGGGGATCAGTCCTGGGGAAGGCCGTCGGGCGCTCGGAGCTTTGTGTCGGTGTCGGCTGTGCTGCGCCGGCCTCCTCTCGGCGGCGGCGGCGGCGGCGCTGGGGGGGGACTGTTTCCGGGGGTGGGGGTGGGGGTAGGACCGGGGCGGGGGGAGCGGATGATGTCAGCGGCGGCGGCGGCGGCGGCAGCGGGGCCGGGCCGGGGCCAGGCGCTGGGGGGGCCAGGGCCGGAGCTGGAGCCGGAGCCGGAGCTGGAGGCGGGCGAAACCGGAGCGGCCGGGGGCGGCCACGGTGATGAGCCGGGCCTGGCGGACGCGGCGCCATCGCAGTCAGGTGGGCCCCGGGGCGAACTGGGCAGGGCCAGGGCGGACCGGAGCCAACTGCCAGGCCCCCTCTCCGCTGCCCGGCGCCGCGGGAGCCCCGACCGCGCCCCGCGCCCAGACCGCTCTCCTTTGGGGTTGACCTGGGGGCGCAGGGGTCGGGGGCTGAGCCTGGCCCCGCCCCCGGGCGCGCACGACGCTGGGGGGCGACTAAGGGGGCCCTGGTATGGCGTCCGAGCGAGGGGCAGCCGTGGGACGCGATCGCCTGGGGCCGTGGAAGGGGAGGCGCTCACTCCCTCTTTGAAGGGTTAATTCTGCAGCCTAATGGCCCCCTCCCCCCGTGGGGCAGATTGGGGGTGGGGTGGGGCGGGTGTGAGCCCGGGCAAGCGCTGCAAGCTGCTGGGAGGGTGATGGCGTAGGAGCCAGGCAGAGAGGGGGAGGGGTGGGCCGCCGAGCGCCCCAGAGTTGGGGTGTGCGGGGTGCGCAGGGCGAGCTGGGGCCCCGGAACCGCCGCGCCGTCGGGGCAGGGTTGTGGCTGTGAGTCTTGGAGATCGTGTGTCTTGTGCTGTGTGGTGGGGCAAGGTAAACCTCTCCTGGGCACCACCGTTTGCTGGCAGCCAGGGGTCTGGGTAGGGCCCTCCCTGGGCCATGGAGATAGAAAGCCAGGAGGGGTGTCCGGTGTTGTGGGGCAGAGTTACAAGACGAGCCCTGTGGGTTTGGGTGACAGATGGGTATTCTGAGCAGGGCACAGCATGCTGGGTGCAGAGTTTGTTCGATGTGGGGCTGTATGTTTTCTACAGCATGTGTTTTCTCGCATGTGTGTCTTGTGCTGCACCTATGACCTGTTTATGAACTGTTTTCTGCAGAGCTGGCATGCTGTATGTGTTGCGGAGGGTGCCAGGATGCAGTGTATGTGCCCTTTTGGAGGGGGCGGTTGTGGGCCTTTGAGTCAGAAGGCGTCACGTCTGGGTCCCATTTCTGTGGCCCTGCTGAGGTGTGGTCCAGTGGTGAAGAGGGCGATGGATGGGTTTGCGTGTCTGTGATGAGCGCGTTGCATGGGGACTGCGCGTCTAGAACTCAGATCCCAAAGATCATGAGAGGAGCGAGGAACCCCGGGGTGTGTCTCAGGGGCCCGTGGGTCAGTTGGCACTGGTGTGAGGGGCTCGAGGTGGAATGCGCCAGTTGTGTTTATGGGATCATGGGCAGCCAAGCGAGGGGAAGGTTGTGTGTTTGCAACATTCTCCACAGGATTCTTTTGTGACGTTGTTTGTAGGAGCCTGTCCGGGCTGCTGAGCTGGGAGGCAAACTGGTCAGAAAACACATGTGGGGAGGGAGGTGGCGTGACAAGGGCAGTGTGGGCCTCAGACCCAAGAGGCCAGCCGCAAGCAGGCTGTGTGTGCGTGCCTGCCGTCTGTGTGCTTAAGTGGCGGTGGGGCTGCGGAGGGGATTTGGTATGAGGAAGGCGGGAGATAAATGCAGGGTAGCCCATGGAGGCCGGCGGGAGGCATGGGGGTTGTCAGATGGCCCAGCTAATCTTTGCAGGGTCTGTATGTTTGCCCCTCACGAGCCTGCCCAGCGTGTCAGGGTCACTCGGAGGAGAGGCTGGGCGGCCACAAGGGAAGTAAGCTTAGACAGAGAGGCTCCTTGGCCATGTTTATGTAAAGGCTGGGTGTGACTCTTGTCACTAAAATGGAAAAAAGAAACGTGAAGTTTTCAGCCTCCTCCTGCTTCACCCTCTCCCTCTCTCTGCCCCCCTTGTGGGTATCTCTGACGCACACTGGGCCCCACTCCTGCGACGGTGGAAGGGCCTCAGAACGGAATTCGCTCACTAGGCAGATTCCTCAGAACAGGTTTTCCTCACCTTTGGGGACTGGGCCCTTCTAGGGGTGTGTGTGCAAGTGCATTCCAAGCCTGCACACCACTGTCTACTGTGCCCGGCCCCACTGGAAGGATGTGTGTACGTGGGGGAAGGGAGGGTGCTGCGGACAGGCCCTCCGGCATGGGGGGCTGGGAAGGGGTGGCCGCCGCGGGAGCCTGCACAACAGGTGCACAGTGACGGTCTGGTGAAGAGAAAGGAGCCATGGTCCAGGGCTGAGGAGCTCTGGCGTCTTTACCGTTCCCTCACTGGCACTTGATCTGAAGGAAGCTCAGTTCCTCATCTGCAGAATGGGGCTGATTACCTGCCCTGCGTATCTTCCAAAAGCACATGGGAAACGGACCCGGAAAGTGGCTATAGTCTGGGGGCTGTGCCTATGCCAGCGCCTGTCAGCCCTCCCCCAGGACTGGGAATTCCCTTCTTGGGGCTTCGCTGATGATAATGGCAGCACACACTTGCTTAGCACTGACCGTGCACCAGCCTGTTCTCAGGGCACTTATATGTGGCCACTCTGTCCTCAGAAGAACACCCTGAAATAGGCACTCTAATTACCTCCCTTTTTCAAGTGAGGCAGCTGAGGTCCAGAGAAGTTAAGTCATCTGCCCCAAGTCACTTAGCTAGTAAGAGGTGAAGCTGTATTTGAACCCGGGCAATCAGGTTGAAGATCTTGTACTCTTAACCACTGTACTCTGCTGCCTTCTGGAACATTCAGTGGATGGTCCTTTCTGTGCAGCTCCCTCCAACACTCTTCTCCCCAGTTGCTGCAGAACTTAGCATTTGCAGCAGTCCATTTCAGAAGACCCGGAGGCTCAGGGATCCCCAGCTGAGGGCATGAGAACCTGAGTCTCTGCTGCTGTATAAGGTGGATGCTGGCCATAGGAGCACAAAAGGTTGATGAGTCAGAGGAAGGAGTGATCGTTCTCATCCTGTGGATCAGGGAGGGCCAAGAAGGAGGTGGCCTTGGAGTTAGATCTTAACGTTTTGGAGGGATTTTGACAAGCTTGGGGAAAGAGCATTTCTGGCAGAACAAGCCAGCACAGGCAAAGGCGTGAAGGTATGGGTCATGTAGAAGCTGGAGAGCACACTGGGTGTCTGGGGTTTTGTTCATTTGTTTACAGACGGGGTCTCAATATCTTGCCCAGGCTGGACTCAAACTCCTGGGCTCAAGCAATCCTCTAGCCGCAGCCTCCTGAGTAGCTGGGACTATGGGTATCTGCCATCACGCCTGGCTCACACTGAGTACTGTGTGTTTGAAGAGGATAACACAAGGCAAGATTAAAAAGGAAGATTGGAGCTAGACCAGAGCCCTTGACTGCCTGGTAGAAGAATTTGAACTTTCTTCTAGAGTCAGTGGGGACCAGTGGAGGTTTTGAGCCCAGGAGTGATAGTCCTGAACTGTGGTTAGGGATGTTGACCCTCAGGGGGAGGAGGGCTGGATGGAGGAAGGTAAGCCTGGAGGCCAGGGGATAGCTGGGAGGCCATAACCTTGGACCATGTGAGTGTTAACAAGGACCTGAGCTATCAAAGGGAAGATTTCCAGAGCCATTCCCAAGCTCGGCGGCGATTTCAGCCACACTTGATGACTGCTGGATGTGGAAGTGAGGGAAAGGGTGGAGTCAGACATGACACATTTAGCACTTAGCACGTGAGACCTTGTGCGGTGGTTTATGTAACCAGTTGGCGGGCCATAGGCCTCTTCAGGGCCAGGTCTAGCAGTATGGCAGAGGGAAAGATTGAGCATCTGGGGTCAGCTGGGCCTGGATTCGAATCTTGACTGCTGCTTACAAGCTATGCGACCTCGAGTAAGGTATATCCCTCTCTGAGCCTCGGTTTCCTCTTCTGTAAAATTAGAATAATATGGCCGGGCGCAGTGACCCATGCCTGTAATCCCAGAACTTTGGGAAGCCAAGGCAGATGGATCACCTGAGGTCAGGAGTTCAAGACCAGCCTGGCCAACATGGAGAAACCCTGTCTCTACTAAAAATAAAAAAACTAGCTGGGCGTGGAATCCCAGCTACTCTGGAGGCTGAGGCAGGAGAATTGCTTGAACCCAGGAGACGGAGGTTGCAGTGAGCCGAGATCACGCCACTGCACTCCAGCCTGGGCAACAGGATAATATAAAACCTATTGTGGGTGGCTGTACTGAGAATATCATTAAATGAGGTAATGTGTGTGAGGCCCCAAGAAGAGTATGAGGCAAATTGTGAGGACTCCAGAGTGGTCAACTTATTTATGGTTTCTTTTAATTTTTTTTTGAGACGGAATTTCTCTCTTGTTGCCCAGGCT
Organism: Gorilla gorilla gorilla; assembly: GCF_029281585.2. Taxonomy (NCBI): domain Eukaryota; kingdom Metazoa; phylum Chordata; class Mammalia; order Primates; family Hominidae; genus Gorilla; species Gorilla gorilla. The sequence goes on along the minus strand of NC_073243.2, from coordinate 22,618,771 downwards.
GGAATGCAATGGCATGATCTTGGCTCACTGCAACCTCCGCCTTCCGGGTTCAGGTGATTCTCCTGCCTCAGCCTCCCGGGTAGCTGGGGTTACAGGCGCCCGCCACTACGCCCAGCTAATTTTTTATTTTCAGTAGAGACCGAGTTTCACCATGTTGGCCAGGCTGGTCTCACCATGTTGGCTAGGCGGGTGGTCAATCCCTGACCTCAGGTGATCCACCTGCCTTGGCCTCCCAAAGTGCTGGGATTACAGGCGTGAGTTGGCCATACCTGGCCTTTTTTTTTTTTTTTTTTTTTTTGAGGCAGAGTCTCACTCTGTCGCCCAGGCTGGAATGCAGTGGCGCAATCTCTGCTCGCTGCAACCGCCACCTCCCCGGTTCAAGCAATTCTCCTGCCTCAGCCACCTGAGTAGCTGGGGTTACAAGCATGCACCACCACACCCAGCTAATTTTTGTATTTTTAGTACAGATGGGGTTTCATCATGTTGGCCAGGCTGGTCTGGAACTCCTGACCTCAAGTGATCTGCCCGCCTCAGCCTCCCAAAGTGCTGGGATTACAGGTGTGCGCCACTGTGCCTGGCCCAGAAGTGGTCAAGTTATAATTGTCATCCCTATCTCCAGGCCAACTCAGTCCAGCGTGGATGATGGCTTCCGTCCTGGAGGATGGACTTTGAGGACAGGTTCATTCATTTACCAGTTTTTTTGTTTTGTTTTTACCACCTATTACGTGCTAGGCCCTATTCTAAGGACTTCAGATACGGCAATGAACAAAGCAGACAAAATTCCCTACCCTTGGCCGGGCGCTGTGGCTCACACCTGTAATTCCAACACTTTGGGTGTCCGAGGCGGTGAATTCCTTGATCCCAGGAGTTCGAGACCAACCTGGGCAACATGGTGAAGCCCTATCTCTACTAAAAATACAAAAAATTTGCTGGGCGTGGTGGCATATGCCCGTAGTCTCAGCTACTTGGGAGGCTGTAATGAGAGAATCACCTGAGCCTAGGGGAGGTCAAGGCTGCAGGGAGCTGTGGTAACACCACTGCACTACGGCCTGGGTGACAAAGCAAGACCTCATGTCAAAAAAAAAAAGTCTGGCCATGGTGGCTCATGCCTGTAATTCCAGCGCTTTGGGAGGGAGGCCAAGGCAGGTGGATCACCTGAGGTGAGGAGTTCGAGACCAGCCTGGCCAACATGGTGAAACCCTGTCTCTACTAAAAATACAAAAATTAGCCGGGTGTGGTGGCATATGCCTGTAGTTCCAGGTTTTTGGGAGGCTGAGACAGGAAAATTGCTTGAACCCAGGAGGCAGAGGTTGCAGTGAGCCGAGAGAGATCGTGCCATTGCACTCCAGCCTGGGCAACAGAGCAAGATGCCATCCATCTCAAAAACAAAACAAAACAAAAAACATTCCTACCTTTTACCCCTTGGAGCTTATGTTCCAGAGATAAATAAGAAATAGGAGCTGGGCGCGGTGGCTTTCCACTATGATCCCAGCACTTTGGGAGGCTGAGCTGGGCAGATTGCTTGAGACCAGGATTTCAATACCAGCCCTGGGGAACATGGTGAAACCTCATCTCCACAGAAAATACAAAAATTAGCTGGGCATGGTGGCAGGTACCTGTAGTCCCAGCTACTCAGAAGGCTGACAGGTGAGAGGATCATTTGAGCCCAGGAGGTTAAGGCTGCAGTGAGCCTCAATCTCACCACTGTAATGCAGCCTGGGCAACAGAGCAAGATCCTGTCTCAAAAAAAGATAAATAATTGACCAGGCTCTGTAATCCCAGTACTTTGGGAGGCTGAGGCGGGCAGATCACCTGAGGTCAGGAGTTCAAGACCAGCCAGGCCAACATGATGAAACCCCATCTTTACTAAAAATACAAAAATTAGCCAGGCCTGGACAGGCGCGGTGGCTCATGCCTGTAATCCCTGCACTTTGGGATGCCGAAGTGGGCAGATCACAAGGTCAGGAGATGGAGACCATCCTGGCTAACATGGTGAAACCTCGTCTCTACTAAAAATACAAAAAATAATTAGCCGGGAGTGGTGGTGGGTGCCTGTAGTCCCAGCTACTCCGGAGGCTGAGGCAGGAGAATGGCGTGAACCTGGGAGGCAGAGCTTGCAGTGAGCCAAGATCGCACCACTGCACTCCAGACTGGGCGACAGAGCGAGACTCAGTCTCAAAAAAAAAAAAAAAAAAAAACGTGGTGGCACGCGCCTGTAGTCCCAGTGACTCGTGAGGTTGAGGCAGGAGAATCGCTTGAACCCGGGAGGCGGAGGTTGCAGTGAGCCGAGATTGTGCCACTGCACTCCAGCCTGGGCGACAGAGCTAGACTCTGTACCCCGCCGCAAAAAAAAAAGAGAAGCAGTTGGGCCAGTTTCAGTGGCTCGTGCATGTCATCCCAGCACTTTGGGAGGCCGAGGCAGAAGGATCACTTGAGCCCAGGAGTTCGAGACCAGCCTGGCCAACATAGAGAGATCCAATCTCTACTAAAAATAAAAAATAAATTAACTGGGCATTGTGGTGTGCACCTGTGGTGCCAGCTACTAGGGATGTTGAGGTGGGAGGTCATGAGAGCCTGGGAGGTTGAGGCTGCAATGAACCATGATTGTGCCACTGCACTCCAACCTGGGCAACGGAGTGAGACCTCATCTAAAAAAAAAAAAAAAAAAAAAAAAGAATGGCCAGGTGCAGTGGCTCACTCCTATAATCCTGGCACTTGGAGAGGCAGAGGCGGGCAGATCACTTAAGGTCAGGAGTTCAAAACCAGCCTGGCCAGCATGGTGAAACCCCACCTCTACTAAAAATACAAAAAAATTAGCCAGGCTGGGCGCGGTGGCTCATGCCTGTAATCCCAGCCCTTTGGGAGGCCAAGGCAGGTGGATCACGAGGTTGGGATTTCAAGAACAGCCTGGCCAAGATGGTGAAACCTCGTCTCTACTAAAAATACAAAAATTAGCCGGACGTGGTGGCAGGCGCCTGTAATCCCAGCTACTCGGGAGGCTGAGGCAGGAGAATCGCTTGAACCCAGGAGGCAGAGGTTGCAGTGAGCCCAGATCGCACCACTGCACTCCAGCCTGGGTGACAGAGCTGGACTGTGTCTCAAAAAAAAAAAAAAAAAAAAGTGTTACTAAGTGCCAACGAGCAAAATAAGGTAGGGTTGGGAGATAGGAAGTTTTAGAAGGTGGGGAGTGGCCAGGGAAGGCCTCAGGAAGGTGGCTTCTAAGTCAAGGCTTAAAGGAAGTTGGGGTTCACTGCATCAGGCTATCTGGAGGAAAGAACATTCCAGCCAGAGGGAACCGCAAGATGTAGGGCGTGTCTGGTGTCCATGCTCAGATCCCCACCTCAGTGGCACATCTGAGGTCACACAGGCACTGAAGAGTAGAGAAATGGTAAGAACAAACAAATAAAAAACTCTAAAACCACAGAGCCACCAAACCTACCAGGAAGCCCAATTTGTGCCTTTTTTTCTTCACTACTTCTCCCCACCATTTTCCAGGACTGAGTTCTACAAACTAAATATTGCCAGTTGTTAGCTCATTTAATCTTTACAACAACCCCACAAGGAACTATTAATTGTCCCCACCGTATGGACAAAGAAACAGATACAGAGAGGTTAAGTAACCTGCCTGGGGTCACATAGCTAGTCTTTTCCACTTCCTACAAGGCCTTGCAGGGCAGTAGCCAGGATAGGGCAGTTTAACTCAAGCTGCGTCCAAACGCTGGGTTGGCTAGCACCAAAACCAGAGGCAAATAACCCCATCACTACCTTCCTTCTACCTGAAAGGGAGGAGTTTAGAGTATTTGATTTCTCTAAACCTGTTGTCTCACTGGCCATTTTGAGTGTTGAAATGAGATGATACAGATAAAATGCTTAGCATTATACTTTGCACATCATAAGTATTTCAAGCCTGGGCAACATGGCAAGACCCCATCTCTACAAAAGTAAATAAATAAATTAGCCAGGCATTGTGACATAAGCCTATGGTCCCAGATACTCAGGAGGCTGAGGCAGGAGGATCATTTGATTCCAGGAGGTCCAGGCTGCAGTGAGCAACGTTCACACCAGTGCACTCCAGCTTGGGCAACAGAATGAGACCGTGTCTCAAAAAAAAAAAAATTTTTCATAAATGGCAGCTACAGAGACCATGATGACAGTGATTGTGTGTGATCTCTAAGGGCCAGTCCAGCATTGGGTGTCTCTAGTTCTAAGAAGCCCTGACAGGTCTCGTCCAAGTACTGCGATAGTCAGCACACGGTCACACATGCATAGCCCACCACATATGGTTGTGCAGGTTGGCAGGCCCAGCCAATGGGGTGAATGGGGACTGGAGGCAAAGCTTGACTCTGCCCACCTACACAGGGCTGCTACCTCCTGGAGGAAAGAACCTTGCTTCTAATTTTCAGAAAGGCACCCAGGTAGGATATTTGTGCCCTAGTGGGTGCCATAAACACGTCCTTCGTTAATATATGGTGAAGTCATCAGGAACACAGGCTTTGGAGCCAAACTTCCTGGGATCAGATCCCAGCCCTGCTACTAGCTGGTCATACGTCCTTGGGCCAGCTACCTAGCATCTATAAGCCATAATCTGACATTTTATTTATTTATTTTGAGACGTTTCATTCTTGTTGCCCAAGCTGGAGTGCAATGGTGCAATCTCGGCTCACTGCAACCTTTGCCTCCTGGGTTCAAGTGATTCTCCTGCCTCAGCCTCCTGAGTAGCTGGGATTACAGGTGCCCATCTCCATGCCCTGCTAATTTTTTATATTTTAAGTAGAGACGGTGTTTCACCATGTTGGCCAGGCTGGTCTCGAGCTCCTGAACTTCAGGTGATCCATCCACCTCGGCCTCCCAAAGTGCTGGAATTACAGGCATGAGCCACCATGCCCAGCCTATTTTATTTTTTTGAGACAGGGTCTTGTTCTGTCACTCAGGCTGGAGTGCAGTGGCATAATCATAACTCACTGCAGCCTTGAACTCCTGGGCTTAAGGGATGCTCCCACCTCAGCCTCCTGAGTAGCTGGGACTATAGGTGCACACCACCACACCTGGCTAATTTTTGTATTTTTTGTAGAGACCAGGTTTCTCCATCTTGCCCAGGCTGGTCTCGAACTCCTGAGCTCAAGGGATCCACCTGCCTCAGCCTTCCAAAGTGCTGGGATTACAAGTGTGAGCCACTGCACCCAGCCCATGGTCTGTCATTTTATTTATTTATTTATTTTTTGAGACAGAGTCTCGTTCTGTCAACAGGCTGGAGTGCAGTGACGCAATCTCAGCTCACTGCAACCTCCGCCTCCCTGATTCAAGTGATTCTCCTGCCCCAGCCTCCCGAGTAGCTGGGACTACAGGTACCTGCCACCACGTCCGGCTAATTTTTGTATTTTCAGTAGAGAGAGGATTTCACCATGTTTTTCAGGATGGTCTCAATCTCTTGACCTCGCGATCCACCCGCCTCTGCCTCCCAAACTGCTGGGATTACAGGTGTGAGCCACCGTGCCCGGCCTATTTTTTATTTATTTTTATTTTTATTTTTTGAGACAGAGTCTCACTCTGTCACCCACGCTGGATTGATCTCCATCCAGCGTGATCTCGGCTCACTGCAGCCTCTACTTCCTGGGTTCCAGCGATTCTCCTACCTCAGCCTCCCAAGTATCTGGGATTACAGGTACCCACCACCATGCCTGGCTAATTTTTTTTTTTTTTTTTTTTTTTAGTAGAGATCACCACATTGGCCAGGCTGGTCTAGAACTCCTGACCTCAGATGATCCGCCCGCCTTGGCCTCCCAAAGTGCTGGGATTACGGGCGTGAGCCACCGTGCCCGGCCTTAAAGAGGGAAAGTGGCCAGGCATGGAGGCTCACGCCCATAATCCCAGCACTTTGGGAGGCCTAGGTAGGCAGGTCACAAGGTCAGGAGATCAAGATTACCCTGGCTAACACGGTGAAACCCTGTCTCTATTAAAAATACAAAAAATTAGCCAGGCATGGTGGCGGACGCCTGTAATCCCAGCTACTCAAGAGGCTGAGGCTGGAGAATCGCTTGAACCTAGGAGGCGGAGGGTGCAGTGAGCTGAGATTGCACCACTGCATTCCAGTCTGGGCGCAGAGCGAGACTCCATCTCAAAACAAATAAATAAAATGTAAAAAGAGGGAAAGCTAACTGCTACCTTTCAGGGTAGTGATAAGGAACAAATGAGGTAATCCAAATAAAACACTGACTCTTGGGGTCCCAGTGAGCCAGTGGTTATCATGGAAGCAAGTGGGAGGCCTGAGCATCAGCCCATGAATGCAGTGAGGCCCCTTCCTCAGGATGCCTGACCTATCTGAAATTCACCAACTGACAGGGTAACACTTGACCTAGAACCTGATCAGTCCCTGGCAGACAGGGTTGTTAAAACTTTGGAATATCATCCCTGTTTACCATCTTCCTTCTTCCCATCCAGGAGAGGTGTCAGGAAAATATTTTGGGGAATGTGAAATGGGGTATATGTGGGGAAAAGGCCTTTGAGTCCAGATAGTATGAGTGATAAATGAGAAAGAACATTTTTCAGGGGATGGGAATTGTATGAGGAACTCCTGATGCCGGACACCTCTGAAGACACGTGGCCCACGGCATACGGAAGGACACCCTCAAAGATGGGTGACAGCTCCCACGCTTTGTGGAGGGCAGAGGAGAGGGTCCAGAGAGCTCTGCTCTCAAGTCTGCGGGCCTGGATCTCTAAATAGGTGCCGCCTGTCATTACCAGCGCTGTGTGACTTTGGATAAGTCTGGCTTTTGAACTCAAACCTTCAATTGAAAAGAGTCTTCAAGGCCCTGATGGTGCCTGCAGGGGAAGGTGGCTGCGCGGTGCTTTCTGTGCTGCTGACTGCCTGAGCTTGCGTTTCAGTTGTCTGCTCTTCCCTTTGTTTTTTGGGGTTTTTTTTTTTTTGAGACGGAGTTTTGCTCTTGTTGCCCAGGCTGGAGTGCAGTGGCGTGACCTCGTCTCACTGCAACCTCCAGCTCCCAGGTTCAAGTGATTCTCCTGCCTCAGCCTCCCAAGTAGCTGGGATTACAGGCACGTGCCACCACGCCCGGCTAATTTTTTTGTATTTTTAGTAGAGATGTGGGTTTCACCATGTTGGTCAGGCTGGTCTTGAACTCCTGACCTCAGGTGATCCACCCCTCTTGGCCTCCCAAACTGCTGGGATTACAGGCGTGAGCCCCCGCGCCCGGCCTTGCTCTTCCCTCTGGACGAGTCTCCCAGCAAGAGGTGAGGTAGGAGTTGTGATTCTGCCGCTTTTTAAGTCCAGATCCCTAGGGCATCAGGTCTCTGAGTAAGGCGTGGGACCAGGCCTCCTGGTCTTGTGGCCTTTCCAGTGCCCTCCAGAGGCTGGAGCAAGCTGGCAGTTGTGTATGGGTCAGTGGTCTTCAATGGTTGCCTGGCAGCTGCGCCAGAAACCCCCTTCTAAGATTTATGGGGCTGGAAGGATGTGAGGGTGTCCTCTCCTAATTTGAATATCTACCAGCTTAGGTCCAATTTTTAAAAACTCACAAATTATTTTGATATGTAAATGAGACCATTGTGATAAATGACAACATGCAAATCTTTGACTTCCTCTGAGCCCTGGAGATTGGGCCAAAGGGACTTGAGAGTGCTGTGACAGGTTTCCCTGAACCTATGGACTGGACCTGTGCTACTATATTGTTTGGAGGTGAATTGGGAATATGCAAATTATCTTGTCACTGTACTTCTCTGGGCCCGCAGAACAAGGCTTTGCAATAATCTGCGTGACCTCCCAGGTTTGACTGGACACAGCTAAACAAATAACCTGGCAGAGGCTCCGGGGAGGGGTCTGGGCTCACCCAGGTGTCCTCTCTGGCCACAGTACTGCACCCCTCCCTACTTCCTGGGGGCTTTTCCTCTCACTTCCCTCCCTGAGGACCCTCTCCTGCTCCTCCTCTAGGTTCCCCTGACATAATTTCTGTTTTTCCGCAGAAGGAAGAGGCCCAGGAGAAGGGACTCGCTGAGCCACCCCCCGCCCCACTCCATGTTGGCTGTGCTCTCAGGTGAGAAGGTACCCAGAGGCCTACAGTGAGGAAAAAGTAGACCCAAGGCAGCAGGCCAGCAGGGGCGGCCATTTTGTCTAGGCTGGGGAGTTCTGTGAAATGGCTATCAGGAGTTGTGGAGCTTCCTCCTCCTTCCCATGAGAGAGGTTTGCCTCACTTACATCTCTAGTCTGTGACTTCAGAGGTCATGACCCCTTGACCTTCACCATGACCTGAGGTATCTCTGGCCTCTTCCAGCCTCAGAAGTGAGTTAGACATACTGGTCTTGGATGCTGGCCAGACTTGGGTGGCTAAGGGCCAACCCCTGACTTCTGTGACCAGAAGTGATTCAGCCTTCCACTAGTTTCTGACCAGCAGCTCCTGATCCTCTCTCTGCCTGATTTTAGAAGCCCCTGCCCTCTGCCCAGCCTCTGAGACTCTACCCGGCCTCTTCTCCCACTGTCTAGGCTGGCACCATGCCCCCCCCTGCAGAGGTGACGGACCCGTCCCATGCCCCCGCCGTCCTGCGCCAGCTCAATGAACAGCGGCTCCGTGGCCTCTTCTGTGACGTCACCCTCATAGCCGGAGACACCAAGTTCCCTGCTCACCGCAGCGTCCTGGCTGCTTCAAGTCCCTTCTTCCGAGAAGCCCTGCTCACTTCAGCCCCACTGCCCCTCCCACCAGCTACTGGGGGCGCCGCACCCAACCCTGCCACCACCACAGCTGCCTCTTCCTCCTCCTCCTCTTCCTCGTCTTCTTCCTCTTCTTCCTCCTCTGCTTCTTCTTCTTCTTCCTCTTCCTCTTCCTCTCCCCCTCCAGCCTCTCCCCCTGCTTCTTCCCCACCCCGGGTCCTGGAGTTGCCAGGAGTCCCAGCAGCTGCGTTTTCTGATGTCCTCAACTTCATCTATAGCGCCCGGCTCGCACTGCCTGGTGGTGGAGGGGACGGGGCAGCTGTAGCAGAGATTGGAGCTTTGGGGCGCCGTCTGGGCATCTCCCGCCTTCAGGGCCTGGGGGAGGGAGGTGATGCCTGGGTACCTCCTACCCCAGCCCCCATGGCCACCTCGCAGCCTGAAGAGGACAGCTTTGGGCCCGGGCCCAGGCCAGCTGGGGAGTGGGAGGGTGACAGGGCTGAGGCCCAGGGCCCTGACTTGCAGTGCTCCCTGCCCCGGCGGCCCCTCCCCTGCCCCCAATGTGGAAAAAGCTTCATCCATCCCAAACGGCTGCAGACCCATGAGGCCCAGTGCCGACGAGGGGCCAGCACTCGGGGGTCTACAGGGCTGGGAGCTGGGGGCGCTGGCCCTGGTGGTCCTGCAGGGGTGGACGCCTCAGCCCTGCCTCCACCAGTGGGCTTCCGAGGGGGCCCCGAGCACGTGGTGAAGGTGGTGGGCGGCCACGTGCTGTATGTGTGCGCGGCCTGCGAGCGTTCCTACGTGACCCTGTCCAGTCTGAAGAGACACAGCAATGTACACTCGTGGCGGAGGAAGTACCCCTGCCGCTATTGTGAGAAAGTGTTTGCTCTGGCGGAGTACCGCACGAAGCATGAAGTGTGGCACACGGGGGAGCGCAGGTGAGTGATCCAGGCTGGCGGGTGAGTGGCTGGAGGCTGGCACTCAGCGATCATAGGAACAAGGGCGGCAATGGGTGGGGCTTGGGGCCTAGAAAGTTATCCTGAAACTAGGCTAGCTGCAGTAATCCCAGCACTTTGGTTAGCTGAGGTGGGAGGATCGCTTGAGGCCAGGAGCCTGGGACGAGCCTGGACAACATAGAGACCCCATCTCTGCAAACAATTTTTTTTCTTTTTTTTTTTTTTTGAGACAGAGCCTCTCTCTGTAGCCCAGGCTGGAGTGCAGTGGTGCCCTCTCGGCTCACTGCCACCTCCGCCTCCCAGGTCCCAGTTCAAGCAATTCTGCCTCAGCCTCCCGAATAGCTGGGATTACAGGCATGCGCCACCATGCCCAGCTAATTTTTTTTTGTATTTTTAGTAGAGTCAGGGTTTCATCATGTTGGTCAGGATGGTCTTGAACTCCTGACCTCGTCATCTGCCCACCTTGGCCTCCCAAAGTGCTGGGATTACAGGCGTGAGCCACTGCACCTGGCATTTTTTTTTTTTTTTTGAGACAGAGTCTCGCTCTGTTGCCCAGGCTGGAGTGCAGTGGCGTGATCTCGGCTCACTGCAAGCTCCACCTCCCAGGTTCACGCCATTCTCCTGCCTCAGCCTCCTGAGTAGCTGGGACTACAGGCGCCCGCCATCACGCCCGGCTAATTTTTTGTATTTTTAGTAGAGACGGGGTTTCACCACGTTAGCCAGGATGGTCTCAATCTCCTGACCTTGTGATCTGCCCGCCTTGGCCTCCCAAAGTGCTGAGATTACAGGCATGAGCCACCGCGCCCGGCGGCATTTTTTTTTTTAAGACGGCATTTTTTTTTTTAAGACCGAGTCTCGCTCTGTCCCCCAGGCTGGAGTGCAGTGGCGCAATCTCAGCTCAGTGCAACCTCTACCTCCTGGGTTCAAGCGATTCTCCTGCCTCAGCTTCCCGAGTATCTGGGATTACAGGCGCGCGCCACCACGCCCAGCTAATTTTTGTATTTTTAGTAGAGACAGGGTTTCACCATGTTGGCCAGGCTGAACTCCTGACCTCAGGTGATTCGCCAACCTCGGCCTCCCAAAGTGCTGGGAGTACAGGGATGAGCCACTGCGCTCAGCCTCTACAAGCAATTTGAGAATTAAAAAAAAAAAGCCATCCTGAGGCCCCTGCTCACCACCACTCACCGGTCTGCTTCCCTCCAGCCCCAGTTCCTTCAGCTGAGGTTTTGTTTTTTTTTTTTTCTTGTTTTGACAGAGTCTCACTCTGTCGCCCAGGCGGGAGTGCAGTGGTGCAATCTTGGCTCACTGCAACCTCGCCTCCAGGGTTCATCAGCTGAGGTTTGTTAGGGCCTCTTTGTGCCATGTCCTGGCTTGCTGCTGTGGGGAAGGCCTAGAAGGAAAGAGAAAGCTCCCCTCACCAGAAAGGACTGTGGCAGCACAGGCATGTCCGGGAGTCATTACACTATTCCGAGCAGGGCCTTGTGTTTCCACGTGGTGTCCCTGTTCGTAAGTCGTTTCCCCATTCTGCCATTTGGGCTTGAGAAGAAGGCTCCGTGAGTTAGGCTGCGTCCCAGATGGAATAGCTGAGGCCTAGAGTCTCACAGCCAGTGGAGGCACTGAGCTCAGACGGGCACCCTGCACTGAGGCTGGCCTGGTGAGGGAGGCAGCACAAGGCTACGGGAGTCACAGGTTTGAGTGCAGGGTGTAGGAGGACCTGGGAGGCTTCAGGGCCCTTGACTCAAGTGGCCGTGTTCCTGCCCTATTCCATGCTGTCCTGACCCAGGTACCAGTGCATCTTCTGTTGGGAGACCTTTGTCACTTACTATAACCTGAAGACCCACCAGCGAGCCTTCCACGGCATTAGCCCGGGCCTCCTTGCCAGTGAGAAGACACCCAATGGAGGCTACAAGCCCAAGCTCAATACACTCAAGCTCTACCGCCTGCTCCCCATGCGGGCAGCCAAGCGGCCCTACAAGACCTACAGCCAGGGAGCCCCGGAGGCCCCCCTTTCTCCAAGCCTCAACACACCGGCCCCTGTGGCAATGCCAGCCAGCCCACCACCTGGGCCTCCACCTGCCCCAGAGCCTGGCCCTCCACCCTCTGTCATCACTTTTGCCCACCCAGCCCCCTCTGTCATTGTCCATGGGGGCAGTAGCAGTGGTGGAGGGGGGAGTGGGACGGCCAGCACAGGAGGGTCCCAAGCCGCCTCGGTTATCACTTACACTGCTCCCCCGAGGCCACCCAAGAAACGAGAATACCCACCTCCTCCCCCTGAGCCTGCAGCCACACCCACCAGCCCAGCCACAGCAGTCAGCCCAGCCACCGCTGCAGGGCCAGCCACGGCCACCGCCACGGAGGAGGCCAAGGGCCGGAATCCACGGGCTGGAAGGACTCTGACTTACACAGCCAAACCAGTGGGCGGGATTGGTGGAGGTGGGGGTCCCCCCACGGGGGCTGGCCGGGGCCCCTCTCAGCTGCAGGCTCCACCTCCACTGTGTCAGATCACTGTGCGAATAGGGGAAGAGGCCATCGTCAAACGCCGCATCTCAGAGACTGACCTGCGTCCTGGGGAGCTGAGCGGAGAGGAGATGGAGGAGAGTGAGGAGGATGAAGAGGAGGAGGACGAAGAGGAGGAGGAGGAGGAGGAGGAATCAAAGGCTGGTGGGGAGGACCAGCTCTGGAGGCCCTACTACTCCTACAAGCCTAAGCGCAAGGCTGGAGCTGCTGGAGGTGCCAGTGTGGGGGGCAGTGGGCTGCCCCGAGGCCGCCGGCCACCACGTTGGAGGCAGAAGCTGGAACAGAGGAGCTGGGAGGAAACCCCAGCGGCCGAGAGCCCAGCGGGACGTGCCCGCACAGAGCGGAGGCACCGATGCGGGGACTGTGCCCAGACCTTCACCACCCTGAGAAAGCTGCGGAAGCACCAAGAGGCCCACGGTGGGGGCTCCCACAGCTCCCGGGCCGGACGGAGGCCCTCCACCCGCTTTACCTGCCCCCACTGCGCCAAGGTGTGCAAGACCGCAGCTGCCCTGAGCCGCCACGGGCAGAGGCATGCTGCTGAGCGGCCCGGGGGCACCCCAACCCCTGTCATTGCCTATTCCAAGGGCAGCGCTGGCACCAGGCCCGGGGATGTCAAGGAGGAAGCCCCCCAAGAGATGCAAGTCTCCTCATCCAGCGGTGAGGCAGGTGGCGGGAGCACTGCTGCTGAGGAAGCTTCCGAGACCGCCTCACTCCAGGACCCTGTCATCTCAGGGGGTGAGGAGCCCCCAGTAGTGGCAAGCGGGGGCAGCTATGTATACCCACCTGTGCAGGAATTTCCACTGGCCTTGATTGGGGGCGGCCGGGAACCTGGTGGTGGCAGGGGAAAATCTGGGAGTGAAGGGCCAGTGGGGGCTGGTGAGGGGGACCGGATGGAGGGGATAGGGGCTGCCAAAGTCACTTTCTACCCTGAGCCCTACCCGCTTGTCTATGGCCCCCAGCTCCTTGCCGCCTACCCTTACAACTTCAGTAACTTGGCCGCTCTCCCGGTTGCTCTCAACATGGTCCTACCTGATGAGAAGGGTGCGGGGGCCCTTCCCTTCCTACCAGGGGTCTTTGGCTACACAGTGAATCCTCAAGCAGCACCCCCTGCCCCACCAACACCACCTCCCCCAACTCTTCCTCCACCAATTCCCCCTAAGGGAGAAGGGGAAAGGGCAGGGGTTGAGAGAACCCAGAAGGGCGATGTGGGGTGAACCCTGGGGCTCAATCCCCCTTTCACCAGATGCCACCCTCCCTGAACCCCCCACCACTACCAGCTCCCTGGCCTCCCTGCCCCTTGGGAGCCCCTTCACACTCTTGTGCAGGGACTTGGGGGCCCCTGGAGCTCAGGGGTCAGGCTGCTTTGTGTGAGATTGTAGTTTTCCCATCTCCTGGGAGGGGATCTTTCGAGGTTCCCCTCTCAATCTTCCTCCAGGGAATGGCCTCCATGAGGGGCAGGGCCAGCTTCCATCCCTTCTCCAGCCCTTGGGGCAACTGAGCAATATACTTAACCTGAATCTCTACTCACAGCCCCCACCAGCTCTGAATGTCTAACCTGCTCCCCTGATTCGTAAACCTAGGGGAAACCATCTCTCTCACCTAATGACCCCCCTTGTTCTGAAGCTTTCTCTAAGCCCTTCCCAGTTGCTTCCTAGCACATTCCATTCTTTGTGGCCCAGGGCCTGGACCAGACCATTGTGATACCTGACCCCGCCCACCTGGGAGTGTGGCTTTGGGTTTCATCCTTCCCCAGCGTGGGTCTCTACGTCCCCGTTTCCCTTGCATCAAGACACCTTCCTCGGCTTCCATGCCTTTGGATCTTCCATGTTCCTCCCCATATTCCTGGACTTCGGAGATGGCCTCTCCCAAGCCAGGTCAAGGAGGTTTGGGGGAGGGTTGCCCCTCTGCCCCTCTGCCCCTCTGTTCTGTGGCTGAGCACTTTCCCAGTCCAGGGCAGGGAAATACTGGCCCTATCTTGACCCCCAAATCCAGTGAGCTCCAGATTCTTCCAAGGCAAAAGAGGTAAGCAGATCACACCTCTTTCTGCCTCTACATATGGCCTATTCTGGGCTAAACCAGATTTGGGGGCCAAGAGGGAAGAACTCCATATGGGATGGAGAAGGGAATCTACTTTCTCCCTGTTTTTTTTTCCTGATGGTTTCTCCCAGACTAGACCAAATAGCCAGAAAAATGATAGGGGTCGGATGGGTGGGTAAGCCCAGGATTTGCACATGACCTTCCATCCTTACCTGTATTCCCATCTCCCCAGTGTCACTCCCCTCACCAATCACTCCAGATGGTTTTGGGGGAACCATTCTACTCTTCTGGTGGGCTTTGGGGTATCCCCACCAACTTTCCCTTCAAAATAGCACCTTACACCCCATCTTTGACTCAGTTCCCCACACCCAAAGATCCCAGCCTAGGGATGGGGTACAGGGACTTTAAATAGTCCCTAATCCCTAATTTGCACTAGTTAACCCTGGTCAGGGTCCCTGTATTTCCTTCCAGTGGGGGAGATAAAGAAATGTTTGCTCCTAGTTCTCTTTGAAAACTGGGCCTCCCTGCTCTGTGATTGGATAAATATTTCCCATCCCACCCACCTCCCCCCAAAAAATAGCTCACAAGGGGAGAGCCAGTCTGGGGGAGCAAATTTGACAAATGGGAATTAGAGGAGTGCAGTTTTAAAAGGAAAAGTTGCTGTCATCAAAATGGCAGCCTTTTCCCCAGCTACTGTTTTTGGGGCCAAGATGGCTGCCCTAGCAGCAATCACTGCCAAGGGCAAGATCATGGCTTTTGGAGGGAGGTGAGTTTAGGGAGGGCCAGGACCATCCTCCTACCCCTCATACCCTCCCAGCATATACAAAAGGGGAGGTTTTAGACAGGCTCCCTGAATGTTAACCACAGAGGAGTCACTCCTTCATTCCTCCTCTGTCTCTTTGCACTTTTCTTGGTCTTGGCCACAGCCTGAGTGACGAATTTCCTACTGAATGTACCAAGTTCCAATTTTTAAGGGGGGGAAAGGTTTCAAATGGGGAAAAACACACACAAAAAAATCACTAAAAATTCCCACAAATCTTGTTTCTGGCACTTTAGAAAAACTGCAAAAAATACATAATAAAGAATACATATATATATATCTACACACAAATTATATATCTATCTGTCTATACAGCGGAACCACAAGAGAGACTGAGGAAGGCCTGGAGGCAGGGGCAGAGGTGATGACAGTGCCCCTATATCCTTAACCCCTACTCCTCTGAGGCAAACAGGCATGGGAAAATGGAAGGGTTGAGGATGGACCGGAGAATTGGAACTTTAGAATAGGTCAAAATTCCAAAACCATGGACATTTTTTTTTGGGAGAATTGAGATTGTAGACATTTTTTTTTTTCTTAAATATGATCAAGGAAAATAGCTTCCAGAATGTGGTGGTTCTGGGCAACAAATGAGATTGTGGCGACGTGGAGATTAAAATATATGTATTTGAGCTGGGGAATTTGAATATTGTGAGTTTCAGATGTTGGAAATTTGGGATTTTGCAGTTTTGTCTTTTGAAAATGATCAAGTCTTGTCAGTTCGTGCCCTCTTTCCCCATGTTCCCTGGGAAGACGGGTGGTGGCAGAGTGAGAAGGCCACTGGTTCTGTGCCGCAGCACGCAAAATTTAGAATTCTACAGACTAGCTCTATACGTAGTGAGGACCCAGATTTAGAGAAACTGACCAATATTTATCTCCGCATTTGTGTGTGTGTCCAACTCTGTAGGCCAATAAACCAACAAGACAAATGAACTGTGCTCCACAGTGGGATGCCAGGTGCAATTATTTGCGTGGCTGGTGGGTCTGGGGGAAAGGAACGTGCTAACTTTGTCCCACAGGGATCCCTGCGAGTTGTGGCCCAATGCTCCCTGTTTGGACAGCAACTTCCAGCAGTTGAGTAGTTGAGTGAGGGCTTGTTGACTGTAGGCTCAAGCTGACTTTGGCCCAACATCCAGCCAGAAATATTAACAGTCTAGTTCGTACAACCTGCTGGGCGTGAGATCTCTATGTCCAAAATGGCCCTGCCTTAAACCAGGTCTAACCTTCCTTCCAAATTGAAAGAAAACTGAGGCATAAAATGTGTGATGGCCATAAGAGACACAACCTTTCTTTTTCCACTTGTAGCTTCCCCATTGGCTTCAATTTGTTGCCCCCTGTATCTTTTCTAGTGTTATGGAGGGATGGGCAGGTAAACTAAGTGACGTGGGTCAGGTGTACAGGGGCTTTGAGGAATTATGGTATGAATAACTTGACCAGAGTGGCAGCCACTAAGCTCTAGCCAAGTTGTTGCCAACAGGGGAATCAGGCCTGGTGTTACTATAGTTTGTTGTTGTTGTTGTTGTTCGAGATGGAGTTTTGCTCTTGTTGCCCAGGCTGGAGTGCAGTGGCACAATCTTGGCTCGCTGCAACCTCTACCTCCCAGGTTCAAGCGATTCTCCTGCCTCAGGTTCCTGAGTAGCTGGGATTACAGGTGCACGCCACCACATCCAGCTAATTTTTGTATTTTTAGTAGAGACGGGGTTTCAGCATGTTGGTCAGGCTGGTTTCGAACTCCTGACTTCGTGATCTACCTGCCTCAGCCTCCCAAAGTGCTGGGATTACAGGCATAAACCACCACGCCCGGACTACTATAGTTTTTAAAATTATCTTTGAGGCTGGGTGTGATGGCTCATACCTGTAATCCTAGCATTTTGGGAGGCCGAGGCATGTGGATCACTTGAGCTCAGAAGTTCAAGACCAGCCAGGGCAACATAGTGAAACCCTGTCTCTATAGTTTTTTTTTAAATAAGATTATTTTCAAGAGAAGCCAAATTTCTCATGAAATATTCACATTTTAAAAGCAGTGAACTAGTAGCCAGGCATGGTGGCTCACGCCTGTAATCCCAGCACTTTGGGAGGCCGAGGCGGGCAGATCACGAGGTCAGGAGTTCGAGACCAGCCTGGCCAACATAGTGAAACCCCATCTCTACTAAAAGTACAAAAATTAGCTGGGCATGGTGGTGTGTGTCTGTAGTCCCAGGTACTCAGGAGGCTGAGCCAGGAGAATCACTTGAACCCGGGAGGCAGAGGTTGTGGTGAGCCGAGGTCGTGCCACTGCACTCCAGCCTGGGCAACACAGCGAGACTCTGTCTCGAAAAAAAATAAAAAATAAAAGTAGTGAACTAGTTCAAATTTAAAACTGTGCAGGCCAAACAAAAAACACACCGTTGCAACCTCTGATACATATCGCATAGTGCTTTTTTCCCATCTCCTGTGATCCCCAGACAATCCTATAGGGCATATGCTATCATTAGTTTCATTTTACAGATGTGGAAACAAGTACAGAGCAAGCTAGTGGCCTGTGTGAGCACCAAGGCTGGAACTTGAATGAAGGCCTTCAAAACGCTTGTTTTTTCTCATTACCAATGCATGCTTGTAGAAATAACTTTTTTTAATCCCAGAGATAGTACACATTACAAAACAAAATAAATTACAGAAAGGTAAAAAGAAAACGACCACAAGACCCAACATGCAAACAATAAGCGCTACTTTATTTCTACTTTTATTTTTTTAGAGACAGGGTCTCACTATGTTGCCCAGGCTGGTCTCAAACTGTGGGTTTCAAGTAATCCTCCCACCTCAGCCTCCTAAGTCACTGGGATTACTGGCCTGACCGACCATGCCCAGCTTATAAACATTATTAATTGCTGTATTTACTTCCGGAAATTTCTTTCCCCTATTCAACAAATGTTAAGCACTTACTATAGGTCAGCACCTGTGCATGGCACTGGGGATGCTGCAGTGAACAAGACACTTTTTTTTTTTTGAGATGGAGTTTCACTCTTGTTGCCCAGGCTGGAGTGCAATGGCGTGATCTTGACTCACTGCAACCTCTGCCTCCCGGGTTCGAGTGATTCTCCTGCCTCAGCCTCCCTAGTAGCTGGGATTACAGGCATGTACCACCACACCTGGCTAATTTTGTATTTTTAGTAGAGACGGGGTTTCTCCATGTTGGTCAGGCTGGTCTCAAACTCCCGACCTCAGGTGATCCGCCCGCCTTGGCCTCCCAAAGTGCTGGGATTACAGGCGTGAGCCACCGCGCCCGGCCAAGACACATTTCTTGACCTCATAAGGCTTATAATCTAGTTCCTGTTCTTTGTTCTATTTCACTGGCGACCTAGGTGTTGATACCCAAAAGAGCTGCTTCAAGATCCCAAAGAGTAAATCAGATGATACTGCATTTCAGGTGGGTCCAAGACACCTGCCTACCCAGCCCTCAGTCCAATGCAGTCCCCAGAAACGAAATAAGAGGCCCAGATTCCTCGTGAAGGAGTTAAGAGGCAGAGAAGGATAGGGCTTGACAGTATCACCAAACTCTCACTTCAACTGGCAGAGGGCCTGGGTCTCGACCCTCCAGTCTTCAAGGAAAGGGGTCTGGAGGGGGCAAGTGGTACGTGGCGTCCAGGAAGATGACTAGGGTCCCAACGCTGGTGAAGATGATGAAAGTCCACAGGAAGAGGCGGTCCACTACCATGGCCACAAACTGCCAGTCCTCCTTCAGCTGTGGGTAGGCAAAGGAAACTTCCTGAGCTCTGGGCCCAGACCCCCAGGGAAACCCCCCCATTTCCCCGCCCGGTACCCGCCTGAGTCCTCCTACCACTGGTTTGAGGCAACAGCCGGGAGCGCCAACAGGAGGGCGAGACTGCAGGCGATGCATGGGCGTAAAGAACCAGTAGGTAAGCAGGGGGTGGGACCAAATGAGGGAGAGGTCCAATCAGAAACGAAAGCGAGGCCGGGCGCGGTGGGTCACGCCTGTAATCCCAGCACTTTGGGAGGCCAAGGCGAGCGGATCACCTGAGGTCAGGAGTTTCAGACCAGCCTGGCCAACATGGTGAAGCCACGTGTCTACTAAAAATACAAAAATTAGCCGGGCGTGGTGGCGCGCCCCTGTCGTCCCAGCTACTCGGCAGGCTGAGGCAGGACAATCGCTTGAACCCGTAGGCGGAGGTTGCAGTGAGCCGAGATCGAACCACTGCACTCCAGCCTGGGCGACAGAGAGAGACTCTGTCTCAAAAAAAAAAAAAAAAAACCAAAAAAAAAAAAAAAACCACAAAAAAAAAAAAAAAACAACGAAAGCGAGTGCTGGTGCGGAATTTGGGGGTGGGGCCAAGGTCGCCTAGGCCTGGCCTTGTTCCACCCCCGTTGGACATACCGCATCGTGGTCCTCCTGTTCCTGCAGCTGTCGAGCGATGTAGCTGATAGAGGAGACGACCTCCCGTAGCTCCGGAAGCAGGGCCACAGCCCGGTTTGGACCATCGATAAATCGCCGCAGATCAGGGGCAGGCAGTTCAGGCTGGAACCTGGAAGAGGAGTGACTGGCCACGCCCAAACGCAAAGACAGCCAGTGCCGGCGACCCAGGCCCCGCTCCAGCTGCCTCCAACAACTTGCCAGTTCTCAAAACCCGAGAGCCCTTCATGCTTTTCCCTCCAGCAGTGATCTCTCTAGCCTTGTGCAACTTCTTCCACCGCCTCTGTTTTAGTTCCCACCTCCCCTCAAAGTGAGCAGCAGGAGTACTACAACTCCCATGATGCTCAACCACAGCGTCTTCCGGGAGCATGGGCCGCTTCTTCCGCACACTCTTCTGGGAACTGTAGTTCTCCCTCTCCCTTTTATGTGGGTAACGGGCGTAGTCCTACCTATTGGGTTTGGGGAAGAGAAAATCACTTGGCGGCTTCCGGATGAAATATTCATCTGTTCCCCGACCCCAGTCACTTCCTGGAGAAGAACAGTGAGGGGGCTCCGGCATCAGGTCTCTCTCGGGTTTGGGCCTTTTTAGACGCAGGTACAGCGGAAGTTTGTGAATGAAGATCTGCAGAGTAGAAGAGGCGTATTGGTGGGGGCTTTCATGCTTTCAGACCAGAAGGGAAACAGCCAACCAACCCACTCCACATGCCCATTCCCGCGCGTGAGTATGTGCGTGCATATTCTTCCACAAACGAGCTACACAAGGAAATGCAGCCACACAGACCTAAGAGCTCTTTAGTGGGTTGGGCCTGTCGCGGTGGCTCACGCCTGTAATCGCAGCACTTTGGGAGGCCGAGGCAGGTGGATCACCTGAGGTCAGGAGTTCAAGACCAGCCTGGCCAACATGGTGAAACCCTCTCTCTACTAAAAATACAAAAATTAGCTGGGCGTGGTGGCGGGTGCCTGTAATCCCAGCTACTTGGGAGGCTCAGGCAAGAGAATCGCTTGAACCTGGGAGGTGAAGGTTGCAGTGAGCTGAGATTGTGCCATTGCACTCCAGCCTGGCCACAGGAACAAAACTCCATCTCAAAAAAAAAAAAAAAAAAAGCTCTTTAGTGGGTTGGGAGGTATCCCAACTGGAAAGAGAGGGCTTCCAATCTGATAGTACCTAACCCTAAGAATATTTCCCTGGGACCCGAGATGGGCAGTATTGATGAAGAGAGTATGGGATCTGCGAAATGATAATGATGGGGGCCAGCTTAACTGTGCAACATTTCAACACTCAACAAGCTTGGACACTTCAACACTCTGCCACATAGCTATAGTTCTCCCTATGGTCTGTAAAAGGAAAATTGGGGTTGGAGGAGGAGATCTTTCTTACCTGACGGACCCAAAGGGGCATTTGGTGGGTGTGGGGTGAGCGGTGGTGCAGGTTGAGAACCACGACACTAAGGATGACTGAGAAGGTGACGAGGACCATGGTAAACATGAGGTACTTGATAATAATGGGTACTGATAGTGAGGTCTCAGGTACTTTGTCAGCCAGCAGCAGCAGGAACACAGTAAGGGTCAGCAGGGCAAAGATTGAGAGCCCCATCTTCTCTCCTTGGAGGGCAGAGGGGAAGAGAGAAGGATTAGACTTGCCTGAAGGAAAGCTCTATGGCATAATCAGTGATCATGTTTCCAGGCCATTCAAAGACAGATTTCTACAGCCAGGCACAGTGGTTCACACCTGTAGTCCTGGCACTTTGGGAGGCCAAGGTGGGAGGATTGCTTGAGCCCAGGAGTTTCAGACCAGCCTGAGCAACATAGGGAGACCTCTTTTCTACAAAAACAAATTTGAGGCTGGGTCTTGCTCTGTCACCCAGGCTGGAGTGCAGTGGCATGATAATGGCTCATTGAAACCTCCACTTCCCAGGCTCAAGTGGTCTTCCCACCTCGGCCTCCTGAGTAGCTAGGACTGCAGGTGCACGCCACCATGCCCAGCTAATTTTTGTACTTTTTGTAGAGACAGGATTTCACCATGTTACCCAGGCTGGTCTCAAACTCCTGAGCTCAAGTGATCCACCCACCTTGGCCTCCCAAACTGTTGGGATTACAGGCGTGAGCCACTGTGCCCAACCTCTACAAAAAGAAAAAAAAAAAAATTAGCCAGGCACAATGGCGCATGCTTGTGGTCCCAACTATTTGAGAGGCTGAGTTGGGAGGACTGCTTGAGTGTGGAAGATGGAGGCTGCAGTGAGCTGTGATGGCACCACTGAATTCCAGCCTGAGCAACAGAGCAAAACTCCATCTGAAAAAAAAAAAAAAAAAAAAAAAGACAGGCTTTTGGAAGGGCCATCTGCATGTAAATCATTCCTACATCTGTATGTCCACCCTGGACTTCTCCCCTGAATGCCAGATATATATCCATCTGCCTACTCAACCTCTCTTGGATAGTTGGATGTCTAATAAATATTTCAAGCTTAACATGTCCAAAACTGAGCCGGGTGCAGTGGCTCACACCCGTAATCCCAGCACTTTGCGAGGCCGAGGCAGGCGAATCACCTGAGGTCAGGGGTTCGAGACCAGCCTGGCCAACATAGTGAAACCCCATCTCTACTAAAAATACAAAAAATTAGCTGGGCATGGTGGTGGGTGCCTGTAGTCCCAGCTACTAGGGAGGCTGAGGCAGGAGAATCTCTCGAACCCAGGAGGCAGAGGTTGCAGTGAGTCGAGATCGTGCCATTGCACTCCAGCCTGGGCATCAAGAGCAAAACTCCATCTCAAAAAACAAAAGCAAAAACAAAATGAAACAAAATGTCCAAAACTAAATTATCTTACTACCAAAGCTACTCCTCCCATAGTCTTCCCTATCTCTTATGTATTTATTTATTTTTAGACAGAGTCTCACTCTGTCACCCAGGCTGGAGTTCAGTGGCGTGATTGCGGCTCACTGCAACCTCTGCCTCTTGGGTTGAAGCAGTTCTCCTGTCTTAGCCTCCTGAGTAGGTGGGATTACAGGTGCATGGCACCACACTTGGCTAACTTTTTGTATTTTTAGTAGAGACAGGGTTTCACCATGTTGGCCAGGCTGGTCTTGAACTCCTGACCTTAAGGGATCTGCCCACCTTAGCCTCCCAAAGTGCTGGGATTACAGGCGTGAGCCACCGCGCCTGGCCTATACCTACTTTTAATTGCATGCAGATTAAGCAATGGATTAGGCAGAAATTTCTAGGGAAAGGGCAGTAACTTCTGTGTCATCAGGTGATTGCCAAAGGGGTGGTAACTCCCAGGTGTTTCCACGGCAATGGTAAACTGACATGGCACACTCGTGAGTATGTCTTATGGAAAGCTGCATCTGCCCTGTTCCTGTTCTAGCTGGTCCTCAATTTGGTCTGGAGTCGAGTCCCACCTCCTACATCACCACCTTGCTCTAAAGCACATTACCTTAGGTCTGAATTATTGTAAAGCCCTCCTAACTGGTCTCTTTGCTCCATCCTTTTCTCCCATGCTGACTGTTCTCAACCGAGCAGCCAGACTGATTTTGTTAAAATATAAATCAAGCTGGGTGCGGTGGCTCACGCCTGTAATCCTAGCATTTTGGGAGGCCGAGGCGGGCAGATCACCTGAGGTCAGAAGTTCGAGACCAGCCTGGCCAACATAGCGAAACCCCATCTCTACTTAAATTACAAAAAATTTAGCTGGGCATCGTGGTATGTGACTGGAATCCCAGCTACTCGGGAGGCTGAGGCAGAATAATCGCTTGAACCCGGGAGGCGGAGGTTGCAGTGAGCCAAGATCGTGCCACTGCACTCCAGCCTGGGTGACAGACAGGGACTGCATCTAAAAAAAAAAAAAAAAAAAAAAAGAAAGAAATAGAATCAGATCATATCATTCCTCTTTCCAGAACCTTCCATCTCCTGCATGAAAGCAGGGGTTGAGGGGGCTTCCAGGGCTGGGGTGGCCCTCTAGGACAGCCTGGTGTGGGTGGCGGCGGGGCTGTGGCCTCAGTGGCCCTGACTGCTGAGCATGTGGCTGAGCTTGCTGGAGTGAGGATGTCCTTGGGTGGGGGCATGGAGGACTGGCCCTGGAAGCTGCTCCAGGCCCTGGAGGGCCCAAGATTAAACAGCACCTGGCAAGAGAACCTTGCATAGCTGTCTCCAGGTTGGACAGGTGGGGCTTCAGGCCTGGAGATAAGGGCACACCAGGCCATGGTGTCCTGGACCAGAGAGCCCTGGACACCTGGGCTGCACCTGACAGAGCTGTGCGTGTGGCCTTCCTGGGCTCTTGGTGGCCGAAAGACCAACGTTAAAAAACATGACAGGCTGGGCGGGGTGGCTTACACCTGTAATCCCAGCACTGTGGGAAGCCAAGGCGGGTGGATCATTTTAGGTCAGGAGTTTGAGACTAGCCTGGCCAACATGGAGAAATCCCATCTCTACTAAAAATACAAAAATTACTCAGGCATGGTGGCGCATGTCTGTAATCCCAGCTACCGGGGAGGGAGGCTGAGGCAGGAGAATTGCTTGAACCTGGGAGGTGGAGGTTGCAGTGAGCCGAGATCGCACCACTGCATGCCAGCCTGGGAGACAGAGCAAGACTCTGTCTCAAAAAAAAAAAAAAAGAAAGAAAGAAAAGAAAAGAACCTGAAACATCCACCCAACACATGCCCCAGTGAAACTCACTTGCCTGTTCTAGCATGCCCAAGGCCATAGCAACTCAGACCAGAAGGCCAAGGGTGTTACTCAGCATCAGTGGTTCTGGGCCTTCCTGGGTCTAGAGTCCCTTAGAAACGCAGCTGGTTATGGTCTATAGGTCCTTCCCATGAGCTCCTTGACTTCATCTCCTACTGCTTTCCCCTCTGCTTACTTCATTCAGTTCTACTGGCCTCCTTTCTGTTTCTTGAGTACTCCTGACCTCAGGTGATCCGCCAGCCCCAGCCTCCCAAAGTGCTGGGATTACAGGTGTGAGCCACCACGCCCAGCCTGCTTTCCTTCTTTAGACCAAGGATTTGATGGCAGAGAGGAGGAAAGCATGTTTTGAATACCAGAGTTAAGGATATCAGGTCTCTGAATTAGACTGCCACTGACCCAGGTTGGAATTGCAACACTGCCCCTCTCTAACTGTGTAATGATTTCAGGCAAATGACTTAAACTCTTTCAGCCTCTTTATCCTCCACTGTAAAATGAGAATGACAATTCGTTACTTACCTCACAGGATTGTTGTAAAGTTTAGAATTAGTACATGTACCATGTTAAATGAATTACCTTATAGCAAGTGTTCAAAAAAGAAAAACAAAAAACAACCCAAAACCCAGTGCTTACATAGAACTTACTGGGTGCCAGGCATAGTTCTATTAACTCTGTCAATCCTCAAAATAATTCTAGGCGGTAGGGACAATGGTTGGCCCACTTCCAGATCAGGAAACTGAGACACATAGGGATTAAGGAATTTGGCCAGGTGTGGTGGCTGACACCTATAATCCTAGCACTTTGGGAGGCTGAGGCAGGTGGATCACCTGAGGTCAGAAGTTCAAGACCAGTCTGGCCAACATGGTGAAACCCCATCTCTACTAAAACTACAAAAATTAGGCAGGCATGTTGGTGGGCACCTGTAATCCCAGCTACTCAGGAGGCTGAAGCAGGAGAATCGCTTGAACCCAGGAGGTGGAGGTTGCAGTGAGCCAAGATCACGCCACTGCATTCCAGCCTGGGCAACGGGGCAAAACTCTGTCTCGAAAAAAAAAAAAGATTAAGGAATTTGCCAAAAGTTATCCTATTTTGCTGCCTCCTAAAGAAATGTTGACTATTACTATTATTTATTTATTTATTTATTTTTTGAGAGAGTGTCTGTCTCCCAGGCTGGAGTTCAGTGGCGCAATGTCGGCTCACTGCAAGCTCCGCCTCCCAGGTTCATGCCATTCTCCTGCCTCAGCCTCCCGAGTAGCTGGGACTACAGGCGCCCGCCACCACGCCCGGCTAATTTTTTGTGTTTTTAGTAGACATAGGGTATCACCATGTTAGCAGGATGGTCTTAATCTCCTGACCTCGTGATCCGCCCGCCTTGGCCTCCCAAAGTGCTGGGATTACAGGCGTGAGCCACCGCGCCCGGTGGCTATTACTATTATATATTGCCCAGGGAGATAGGAGGTTAAAGAACTAGTGGGGGCCGGGCGTGGTGGCTCATGCCTATAAGCCCAGTACGTTGGGAGGCTGAGGAGGACAGATCGCTTGAGTTCAGGAGTTGCAGACCAGGCTGGGCAACATGGTGAAACCCTTTCTCTACCAAAAATACAAAAAAATCAGCTGGGCATGATTGTGGGCGCCTGTGGTCTCAGTTACACAGGAGGCTGAGGTGGGAGGATTGTTTGAGCCCAAGAGTTTGAGGCTGTAGCAAGCCATGATCACACCACTGCACTCCAGCCTGGGCAAAAGAGCAAGACTCTGTCTCAAAAAAAAAAAAAAAAAGAAAAGAAAAAAAAAGGCCGGGCGCTGTGGCTCACGACTGTAATCCCAGCACTTTGGGAGGCCGAGGCGGGCGGATCATGAGGTCAGGAGATCGAGACAATTCTGGCTAACACGATGAAACTCCATCTCCACTAAAAACACAAAAAATTAGCCGGGCGTGGTGGCAGGCACCTGTAGTCCCAGCTACTCGGGAGGCTGAGGCAGGAGAATGGCGTGAACCCGGGAGGCAGAGCTTGCAGTGAGCCGAGATTGCACCACTGCACTCCAGCCTGGGTGACAGAGTGAGACTCCATCTCAAAAAAAAAAAAAAAAAAAAAATTAAAGGAGTAGTGGGAGTCTGAAAGTGGGCAGGGAATGTTGGGAAAGGGAATGGGAGAGCTATCTAAGCCTGGAGGTTTGTGGTTCAGAGGAGTAAAGGCTTTATGGATTAGAGGCTAGGACTCCTATTAGGAAAGAGTTCCAGTTTCACTGAGCGGAGGAAAGGTGGCAGTCAACGGGAGGCAGAGCCTGGGCGGGATTGCTGAAGCCCAATCTATGATGCTTTGGATTGGCAGGAAAACCCTGCCTGGATTAAGGATGAAGAGGAAGAAGCTGAGCCAATGACAAAAGAGTAAGGAGCCCCTTCCCCCATTACCTGCATCTGGTGGCAGGTAGAAGACGAAGATGGCCAGAAGAGTGATGAGGATGCATGGGGCAATGACGTTGACCAGGTAGAAGAGAGGCTTGCGGCGGATGATGAGGTAGAAGATGACTTCCTGGCGCTGTCCTTCCCTCCCTCCCCTAGGATCGCCTGGAGGCTGGATTAGCCGAGAGGGCTTGTGGATAATCTCCCATTGGCCATTCTCTGGGGATGAGCAGAAGGAGGGGAACACAGATGTGGGAGCTGTCCTGGTTAGTGCCAGGTATGGCTTGCTCTGCCACAGCCTAGACCTGAGAGGGCTGACTTTGATGAAACTAGCTGTGAAAACTGGGCTGAGTAGCCCATCTCTAATAAACTTGGGCAAGTCTCAATTTCCATATTTTTATTTATTTATTTTGAGACAGAGTTTCGCTCTTGTTGCCCAGGTTGGAGTGCAGTGGCGTGATCTCGGCTCACTGCAACCTCCGCCTCCCAGGTTCAAGTGATTCTCCTGCCTCAGCCTCCCAAGTAGCTGGGATTACAGGTGTCCGCCACCACACGTGGCTAATTTTTTGTATTTTTAGTAGAGACGGGGTTTCACCATGTTGGCCAGGGTGGTCTCGAACTCCTGACCTCAGGTGATTTGCCCGCCTCCACCTCCCAAAATACTGAGATTAAGTCGTGAGCCACTGCGCCAGGCCCTTTTTTTTTTTTTTTTTTTTTTTTTTTTGAGACAAACTTTCACTCTGTTACCCAAGCTGGAGTGCAGTGGCGCCATCTCGGCTCACCGCAACCTCTGACTCCCAGGTTCAAGCGATTCTCCTGCCTCAACCTCCCAAGTAGCTGGGATTACAGGCGTCTGCCATCATGACTGGCTAATTTTTTGTATTTTTAGTAGAGACGGGGTTTCACCACGTTAGGCTGGTCACGAACTCCAGACCTCAAATGATCCGCCCGCCTCGGCTTCCCAAAGTACTGGGATTGCAGGCATGAGCCACTACCCCCGGCAATTTCCATACTTTTAAAATGTAGATAGCCATACCCATCCTGCTGACCCCACAGGGCTATATTGGGCATCACTGACAGTATATTTATGAGTCCGTTAGAAGCTGGAAATGATAGAGCCCATGGATGTAGGAGCCATGCCTACTCACCAATGAAAGTCCCTTCATGAATGTGGATTTCCTGATGCCCTTGCCCGTCAGGACCCAGGCATGTCTGCAGGCTGACCTCCGAGCTGTCATAGCTGTAGGAGCTGAACACCATAGTGCAATTCTGCCAGTCGAAGGGGAAGTAGGTGACCTGGATGGAGGAGAGAGTCACTAGAGCTGCCAGAGAACCAGTCAGCGCTGGTGGAGTTTGGGAGGTCTTTGGGGAGGGCACAGAGAAGGGGAATCATGGAGGAATTGGAGCGTTATGAAGGGAAGCCATTAATGGGGGAGGGGTGGGGAGGGCGGTCACTGAGTAAGACTAGAAGTCAAAGAAAGTGTACAGAACACTCAACGGAAAACCAGGAGGGTAGACGAGGTGAGGGTCATGGGGATTAGATAATGGGGGAAGGATGAAGGATGGGAGTCGCTGGGGAGTCAGGATGTCTAAGGAAAGGGAGGATTTGTAAGAGCTCCTTCAGCTTCCAATGTGGAGGCCGGAAACCTGGATGCTGCAGCTGCTGCGATAGATGCCCGGGGGTTGCCAACGCACGGAGCCGTCGGAGGACACCACGACGCTAATGTCCAGAGCCACGTCAAAATTTCCATCATTGCTGCAGAGAAGGGATCTCATCTGGGATCAGGCCCCGCGCCCGGAGGCCCCGCCCCCCGAGGCCCCGCGCCACCTCCCGGGCTTTGGAAGTTCTCCTACTTGTTCAGTAGCACCACGTCAGGGAGCCACACGGATTCCGCCGTGATGCGGAGCAAATCGATGCCGTCGTGCTCCGCAGGGTCCCAGCTCAGCCTGTAGTCAGTCCACTCCTAGTGAAGCAGAGGCTGAGGGGCTGCCCCGGGTTGGAGGCCGGGAGGGATTTGGGATTTCCAAAGGAAGCCCAGGAAGGGAGTGCAAGGAAGGGGAGCAGGACAGGCATAAACTGTGGGTCAAGGGGCCGGGGTTCTGGCTCTGGCTCCGCCTTCACTCGCTGGGATCCACATCAGCTAATTTCCCTTCCCCCGCACCGGGTTTCAATATTTTACTCTGTAAAAATGAGGAGGCTGCAGTAGCTAGCCTCTAAAACGGTTTTCAAACTGCAGTTTGCAATCCTTTAGTGGATGGGGAATGAAATTAGCGGCCCCAAACCAGTGTTTCAAAAATTAGAATGGGCCAGGTGCAGTGGCTCACGGCTGTAATCTCAGCACTTGTGGAGGTTCCCCCCGAGGCTGGTGGATGGCTCGAGCCCCCGCGTTCAAGAACAGCCTGTGCAACATAGTGAGACCGCATCACACACACACAGACACACACACACACACACACACAAAATTGGAATTAAAAATGCATGGGGTGCAACTCCTGTAGTAAAGTTAAGTGTTGTTTCCTCGAGCTTTTGCTTTAGTTATAAACGTGTTATTTAAAGTCATGATGTAAAAAATATTCTTACTGGGCTGGATATTCAAGGAAATTGTCAAGGCAGAGGGAAGCCCTTTCCCACCCCGCGGGGTCTCCATACCAGGTCTAAGTACACCTTTGTGCTCATCTCTTCATCCTTCTCGTTCTAGAAGGGAAAAATTTAAGGGGTAAAGGTGAAGTAGGGTGGAGAGAAATGAGGGGGCTCGGGGGGCCAACCTCTCTCCTGGGAACACCGCCCCCTTTTTCTGAGCCCCACCCTCTCGGGTCCAAGTCCACCTCCCAGAAGCGGCGTTAGTTTAAGACCTGCCTCTATCTCAGAAACACCTCTTCCTGCCGTCTACACTCCCAGCCTATCAACCTACCAGACCCGCCCCTGCCTAGCCCTCCGCCTAGCTCTGTCCCGGGCCCTGCCTTCAGCTCATAATCCACCCAGCCCCGAACCTCCACCCGCTGCCATTTATTGACCCCTGAGCACCAAGCTCCGCCCCACCCTGGGCACTCAGGACTCCTGTGGCCCTACTTCGAGGTCCGTCCCCCAGCCCCTGCCTCGTCCCCAGCTCCACTTTAAGGTCCGATCACAGGTCCGTCCTTCACCCTACCCGGTTCTACTCCAGGCCCGTCCACCACCCACGGCCAGAGCTTGTCCATTGGTCTGATTTCGATCCAATCTTCACCAAAGGCTGGTCCATCTCAGCCTGGTCTCGTCCCAGGCCCCGCCCCCAGCCAGTCCCCGGTCCGGCCTTGCCTAAAGCCACGCCCCCGGCCGGTCGGCTGGCCTGACCTCCACCCCCCGCGCGCCCTCACCAGGCTGATGAGTTGCGCCAGGATGAGACCAACGCTGACCCTGACACGGTCTCCCACCTCCCGCGCTGGCCGCACGGAGCTATCATAGCCAGAGAAAAGTTTCTCCCGGAGTCGACCCTCCGCCTCCGAGCCGCGGACGCCTGGGGAAGGAGAGAATAAGTGCAGCCCTGGTGCCTGGCCACGACCGCTGGCCCCGTCACTGCCCCTTCGGGGCCTACACTTACCTGGGGCGAGCGGCGCCCCCAGCGCCCCCAGCAGCATCAGCAGAGCCCCTGGGGTCATAGCCTGGCGGCTCGCTCAGTGACTTCACTCAGAGAGTCGCTGGGACCGCCAGCACAGGGGAAGTGACGAGGAGCCCGGGAATGTGCACCTGTTGCTGGGGGACAGCCGCCAGCCCACCCGCCCCGCCCCCGGGACTTGATCCTGCCTCGAGCAACTGCCAAGCCCGCCACCGACAGATGACAGACAGCACTTCAGTTGTATAAATCGTCTTTAATTGAGAAAGCTGGAGTAGAGACCCGATCCCCTGGGAGCAGTGCCAGGAGTTGGGTGGAGACTAAGCGGGGTTTGTGTGGGTGAGGGGCATCTACTCCTCTTGCAACAAGCCAGAAGTAGAACAGCCTAAGGAAAAGTGACCTGCCTTGGAGCCTTAGTCCCTCCCTTAGGGCCCCCTCAGCCTACCCTATCCAAGTCTGAGGCTATGGAAGTCTCCCTCCTAGTTCACTAGCAGGTTCCCCATCTTTTCCAGGCTGCCCCTAGCACTCCACGTTTTTCTGAAAAAATCTAGACAGGCCCTTTTTGGGTACCTAAAACCCAGCTGAGGTTGTGAGCTGTAAGGTAAAGCAAGTTCTATCCAATTAGAAGCTGTTGGGGCGTATGAGGTCTGGAGTGCAAGAGGCCTTCACCCTTCTTGGCCTGACCTGTAGGGGAGAAGGGTGAGACTTATTGCTGAATTGGGGTCTCCTCACTGGGAGGGTCAAGGCTGTATCCATTTGTCCCTTTTATTCAGGACATATTACTCTAAGGACCTCAGCTTTAAAGGGGACCTGGAAGGGATTCCTGCTGAGGTAGCTAAGTATTCATGTCCACCCAACACAGATGCAGGTTCAATCATGCCATAATTTTGACCCCTCCCCCATCCCAGCTTCCCTACTATGAGCCAGGGATCCTTCCAAAATTCCTCTGCCCTTCTCCAGACTCTGTCTCCCTGGCACGACCTCAGCTGGGTTGAAGGAGCTAGAAACTGCATGTAAAAATAAGCTTAGCATTCTACATGGAAGAATCATATTTTTAGAGAATTATCTAGGAAAAACAAGAAATGGTTCTTGATTCATCCAGAACTGTTTTTATGAATCATAGCTGGGTCTTTTCCAGAACTCATCCGTAATAGGTATCACTCAAGAAGGTGGGAGGGTGGGGCTAGAACTTACTTAGAACAATAATATGGCTATACAGGCCCCAGCTCCATCCTGGGTAAAAGGGCTGAGAGTCATGATCTATGTCCTAGAGCTAGGATTCAGGGGGAAGTATGGCTCCATAAAGCTCTAGAATTGGGTGTCTCTGGGATAAGAAGGTTAAACCCGTGGTCATCTGAGACTGGTTCCAGTTCAGGCCAAAGCCAACAGCTAGACAAGGCCCAAATCTAGCCTCTTTCTACTTGGAAACCAGGGGTCCATCTGAGTCAAGGACAGAAGCCTGACGGATCCACAGAAAAGGCTGGCAGCATGCCTGGGTTCCGGCACAGAGCCCTAGTGCAGAAGTGGCCCTGGCGAGGGTGTCCAGTGTTCCAGAATGTGTCCAGACCAAGGTAGAAGGTAGAGTAGGGAAAGAAGGACACATGAATCCTGAGCTCCAGTGAATCTAGAAATGGCTCAGTGGCAATAAAAAGGGGCACAGGACTCCAGGAACTGGCTGAGCCGGGGTGGGAAGTGTTTATGCCCTGGCTGTCCATGTGGGAACTCCCAGCGCCATCTCGGGAAAAGGCATGGGGTTGTGTGAGTGTGGAAAGAAAGAAGTGATCAGCCAGGACCATCTTCAGACATCCCCCTCTCTGACTCCCTCCTAGGCCCAAAGATCTAAGGGTCTCAGCAGCCTCGGAAGTCACAGCCAGCCCCTAGGCTCCCTCAGGGTAGAGCATCTAGTGGGACCTGGCTGCTCAGGGCATGTGTGTGGCAGCAGGGGTGAGAGCAGGACTGGGAGACAGGTTGTGGTGGTGGCTGGCTCACTGGGAGTACAGGGAACCTCCAGTCCAGGGACTACATTTCAGGGGGCAGGGGGACTGAAGGGGAGGCCTCGGGGACACTGTGGAGAGAAGGCTCCCGGTACACGGCCACTGTGAAGGGGAGAAAGAGAGGAGCAGGGAAGGAGAGTTAGGCACAGAGGGACCCAGGCAGAACCAGTGCTCCGAAAGGGCTCCCTTCCCGTACATTCAACCTCCAAGAACCCCAACCCCACAGGAGGACCGCACCCAAACCCCCAAAGGGCAAAGCCTTCCTGGCTTGATCTGTCACAAAGCGTCCTCTTATCACTTGTAGCCTGAGCTGTCTGTCCCTAAATGTCCATATCAAGGTCAATACCCTCTCCTGTGGCCCACATTTTCTTGAGTCTATACCCACCCTCCAGGAGCTTGGGCAGAAAGTGGGCAGCTGCCTTGGTCTTCTTAACTCGGTTTCCCTTCATGACCTGGCCCTCCTTGTCCAGGCCGAGGTACCAGGCCCGGCCAGAACGACGCTGGCGGTAGAGAGCAGAGGCGTACAGGACGTAGTAATTCTCAAAGACACACTCCTTAAAGCGACACTCAGCTGTGAAATGCGGCTAAGGAGACAAAGACCCAGAAAGGTGCACAAAGACAGAGAGATAAAAAGACACATCACTGGGCAGAAAGGAGCTCATGGAAAGCACAAATCCGTACGTTTTTTGGGGGAGGGGGAGGACAACTTCTGAGTCCATGTAGGACCTGGGAGCAAAGGGAGGACAAGGAAGAGGGCTGAGGGCTAAGAACTAGGCTCTGGGCCAAGCACAGTGGCTCATGCCTATAATCCCAACACTTTGGGAGGCCGAGGTGGGTGGATCACCTGAGGTCAGGAGTTCGAGACCAGCCTGGCCAACATAGCAAGACCCTGTCACTATTTAAAAAAAAAAAAAAAGAACTAGACTTTTAGGGGTCTTGCAATAAGATTCCTTCTCTCCACTGTACTCCCAGTCTCTCACTATCCCCTATCCTGGATGACTCTAGGGAAGTGAGTAATGACAAAATCTGGAGGAGGTGGGATAAGAAATAGGGGCCCTAAAAGGCAGAAAGAGTTGGACATTCAAAGAACCTGGGGCTGTTTTGGGGGTGTGCAAGGAGTGGGGACTGCAGAGACCCTAGAGGAGCTGGTCTGGAATGGGCAGCGATGACAGGCCATCAGCAAAGCTGGAGGGAGGAGTCCCGGGCAAAATGTCTGTAGTTGAGGAAGGTTGTCATTCCCTCAAGGGACAAATTGAGGAAGGGGAGTCCCCAGTATTTCCCAGCCACTCAGCCTCATTGTCTCACCGAACTGTAGAGCAGTCCCTCAGCATTCATGGCCATGTAGTGACCCAGCTTGGCGCTCTGGATGGTGACCACACGGAGGCCCACAGGGATCAGGTTGAAGTGGGCTGCAGGTGGAGAGAGGGAGCATCAATACCCAGGCCTCTGACCCTCACCTGAGCTCCCCTCATCCCAGCTCCACTTTTTCCCTTAGAGGTCAGGAAGACGATCAATGGCAACAGAAGCTGAAGAGGGAATAGGATTGTCATCTCCTGTCCCCATTCTCCCCCTTCCCACCCTGTGGCCAGCTTCCCCTCTCACTGAAGGAGCTGGTATCCTCTGGGGTGCCCTGGATGCTTCCGTCGGGATTCGCCTGGAGGTAGAAACCCTGGCGGCAGAACAGTTTGGTGACGATGCCTTTGAGCTGAGGCTCTGGAGAGAGAGACATTCATCTTTGAAAATGACATCTCTGTTCCCAGAAACATTCCTACACTTGGCAGGATTAGAGGGAAGAAAGGAGAATGAAAGGAAGGAAGAGGATCCCAGGGCCCCAGCTCTCTTATCCTCCAAGCACGCTCTCTCCCACCTCTCTTTCACTCCTGGGAAAACTGGTGTGGGTCCCTTCTGTTTCCTATAACCAGGAGCTTTCAGTGTAATTTATTGAAATTTATTTAAATGCCTTAATTCCTACCCTACAGCTCAACCAGAAGAGGGAAGGAGTGGGGGAGGAGGGAGGGGAG
Source organism: Gorilla gorilla gorilla (assembly GCF_029281585.2). Classification (NCBI taxonomy): domain Eukaryota; kingdom Metazoa; phylum Chordata; class Mammalia; order Primates; family Hominidae; genus Gorilla; species Gorilla gorilla. Next base: position 22,584,710 of record NC_073243.2, on the reverse strand, counting down.
AGATATATCAAAAGGCAGGGACAGAGGGAGACCAGCAGGGGTACTGAAGGGGCAGCGTGTTTGCGAAGGTGGGGGATCTTGGCAGCAGCAAATTGACCACAGGGTAGGGGCTCTCCCTCAGGAGTGGGGGTGGGACTGGGCCTGACGCTGACTCAGCACCTGCTGCGGCTGCCGCTAGCTTGGCGAGAGCCTTGCGTTGGCCCAGCGCCGGCCTGTCTGACACTGACCCATCTGTCTGTCTGTCTGTCTGTCTGTCAGTCTGCTGGCTCCCGGGGGCCCAGTTCTCCCTGAGGCTCAGCCTCTCCCCTTCGGCCAGGTAACTCGCCTGGGGTAAGGGGGACCTTACCAAGGATATGGGGGGTGGGAGCTGAGGAGATGGAGAGGCAGGCTGAGTCACGTGGGGGCCCGGTCCTACTCAGAGGGTGGGCTGCGGATTGTACCACTATGGGCAGCCGGTGGCGCGGGGAGGAGGGCGCGAGGTGGCTACCCTTAGGGGAGCTGGGAGCGGGCGGGAGCAGAGCCAGAGGGACTCCCTGACTGTCGTACATGGACGGGGACCACATTCTAACTCTCACAACTCTCCTCCCCCATCGCTTGCTCTCTGCCGACTTCCCTGTCCCCCCTTGTAGGTGGTACGACCCCCGAGTCGGCGCCCATCTCTAGCCGTGAACTGTGTCTGAGTTCCTGCCAGCGTAGGGTCCCCTGAGCCTACGGGACCCGATTTCGGAGTGGCGCGGGGTTATGGGAGGGGTGCCCAGCTCCGTTCTTGAAGCGCAGGTCACAGGAGGAGGGCGCATAGAGGGCTGGCTGGCGAGGTAGCTGCAAGGACACCCGAGGGAGAGCTGGGGAGATTGGCTCGGAGCCAGCAGAGCTCGACCAAGAGGAACCGAGCCCAGGCGTGGAGGAGCGGGAGAACCGGGGCGGGCGGGGACTGGGGGGGCGTGCGGCTGGAGCTGCAGAAATCCTTGGGGTGACCCAGGCATCTGGAAACCCCCGGGCCCCTCCGCTCCAGATTGAAAGAATCGCGAGAACCGGCACGTAGGCGGAGGACGATGGGGGTGGGGACTGCTGTGTTGGGAAGGGGGGACGAGCAGGAACTGCGAGGCTTTCGGGGGGCCTCAAGCCTTCCCCTTGACCTCGAAAATAAGGAGACTCCGGGTTATGGACAAAAGAGAAGGGAAACTGAGGCACGGTCTGGCAGGGACTTTGTCGTCCTGGCCCACCCCCTTCCACTTTCGGGGAGCCCCTCAGCCGGGCCCTATTCTTCAGAGTCCCTGGCCTCAATCTCCCAGGCAGAGAAACCTCTGGCCGGGAGACCCCGCCCCAGCCGCACTCACCCGGGCCGCGGTCCGGCCGCGCGGGCCGCCCCCTGCACAGTCGCACCTTGGACAGCAGGATGAGGAGCTGCTTCTGGCAAAGGGACTTGGTGCCGCGGGGACACACGCGCCGCTGCGCCGACACCGGCCGGCTGCCCCCGGGCTCGCGGACCTCCCGCTTCTGCCGGATCAGGCTACTGGCCAGCGCCGCCATAGCGCCCCGGGAGGAGACACCCCCAAACCGGCAGGCGCCCGGAGCGCGCTGGGCTCCCCCAGAGGAGCCCGCTCACTAGGGCATGCTCTTGACGCTCAGGCCCCGACTCGCTGCCCCACCCACAGGACCTGAGGATAAGCCCCAGACCCTCCCCACGTACCCCCCTCCACAGCAGCCAGTTACCACCCGTGGGCCCAGTGCTGGCTCCACCAGATCCAGCAGCCTATGTACTCCTCAGTGGATCCCACCCTCGAGTTTTGCCTCCTATTGAAAACGTCCGCTTTCCCTCCTCTCCAGTGTCTGTCCTCACTTCACCTATCCCAAAGCCAAGACCCACTAAATTTCCAAGACGTGGTTTAAATTTCTTCAGGCACCTTTCCACTGTATTTTGGGGCACACTCCTGCCAAATCCACTCTTGTAATCTACAGGGTGTGGGACTTTAGCTTTGGGGATATTCCCTCATCCCACCCCTACTGGGGCACTGCCAATGTCAGGAAGGAACCCAACCTTGGTGTTTTTTCCTTTGCTACACTCTAAATGGAGGGGATCCCCCGCTTTTTTCACTGAAATCCCCCCAAAATATGTCTCAGAATATCCAGGTTGCCCAGGTTCGGTAAGACAGGGCTCCCAGACCCTCTGGCTGGATAATACCTTTTTCACCAAGTCCCCCCCATGTCTAGTAGCATAGAATTCTAGCGGCCAAGACCCTTTCTTCACCTTCACACCCTCCGCTCCTTTTGAAGTCACCTCCAAATCCACCCTTCCTAGTGGATACACCAGGTAGTTGTCTGGAGGGCCTTCCGCCACCTCAAAATGAGGAGCATCCGTGTTTGTTTTTGTTTTTGTTTTTTTCTCCCCTGGCTGCCCCTTAAATTTTCTTGGGAACAGCTGGTGCTGTTTAGATCCCACGCCCTCCAATCTAACCAGCCCCCCAAGAGAGGAGTGCACCCACGTTGTCACCAGTCCCCAAATGTGAACAGGCCCCCTACAAGTCAGAGCGGATCACAGCTTCCTGCTACAGGGATTCCTCGTCCTCCCCGGGATTGCCTATAGCACCCCCTCTTCCTTTCCCCGACGCCCCTCAACCTGTCCTGTCCTGTTGATCCGGCGACGGGTGGCGCTGGCTTCGGCTCCAGGCTCCTCCCTCCCTCTCCCCCGCAAACGGAGTTTCCCCCCACGCCCGGCTAGGCGTCCTGGACCCTCGGGAAGGAGTGAGGGTGTCTCTGCAGAGCTCCCCGGTCCGGCGAAGTCAGAGCACTGGGCCGGTGGCTGGACCAGGCAGAGCGGCGGCAGCGGCAGCGGCTGTGGGAAGCTGAGGCGGCGGCGGCGGCGGCGACAGCAGTTCCCCCTCCTCGGAGAGCCGGCCCGGGGGCGGGGCAGGGGGCGGAGACGCTGGGAAATAGGAGGGTGAAGCCGGGCAGGAGGAACCCCGGGGTTCCTTGGAGGTAGAGAGTGCGGACTGTGTCTTACAAGCAGGCAAAGCCGAGGCAAGGCCGCACGTCTCAGCCTTCAGAGGAGGAGGGACAGGAAGGCCTCCTGAACGCACCCCTGGGTAGGAAGGAGAGGTTGGGCCTAAGGGAGATGGAATGGCGGATGCTGGGAGAATGGAGAGAGACCCTACTGGCCGGGATGTTAGTGAGCAAAGAACCGCACGAGTAAAGTCGGGGAAGAACTGGAGAGATGGAGGATGGGGGGTGGTGAGATCCAGCCTTGGGCGAAATCCGGCCTCCTTCATATCTCTGCCTTTGTGTGAGCCAAATTGATCAGACCCTGGTCTCCATAACTCCTTTTCGCGTTTGGTCAGCAAATATGTTTCTCCCATTTCTATTGGCCCTTAAGAGAAATGACCAAAAGAACTGGGGACAGACGGTTTCTGGAAGCTGCCCCTGGGCGGAGTGCTGGCCACAGATGTGGAGAATAGCGAGGCTGGAATGGGGCAACTTGTGCGGGGGCAGGCGGGTGGGCGTAGAGGAGGAACCAACAGGGAGGCCTTCCAGAAGGGGGGCTTCAGGCCCAGGGCACACAGTCAGTCCCCCTGGCGAGGGGCGAGCAGAGCCCCCCACGTCCCGCTCGCCCACAGAGGCACTTTCCACTGGTAGGAACAGCGTCTTTAATGGGCCCCGCCCCCCAGGCCAGCCAAACCGCCCCCCTTGCGGGCCACTTTGGCCTCCTCCACCGCGGCACGGAGGGCCCGGGCTGGGTCCCCGCGGAGCCGGGCCAATTCTCCGAGCAGCGCAGCGGAGTCGTCCCCCGTACGGAGCTGTCGGCCGTTCAGAAAATAGTGAGGCAACGTCCCGGCCTCGAGCACTCGGCCCAGCTCGTCTAGCAGCCCGAGGCAGCAGGCGCCCGCATTTTCTGGCCGCGCCAGGTAGAGCGCAGGCAGCCGCTCGCACGCCCAGTACAGCAGCGTCCGCAGGAGGTAGGGCGCCGCCGCCCGGGTCCCGGCCACCAGCGGGCGCAGTAGCGCCTGGGCCGCCGCGTGCGCCTGCAGCAGCGGCGCTGGTATGCGCGCTTTGAGCGCCAGCTCCTGGCGGGCAAAACAGAGCTGCCAGGCGGAGGCGCACGGCCGCTCGGTGCCGCCACCGGGCACCAGGTAGAAGGAAGCCGACTCAGAGGCCAGCGGACCAGCCCACGAGTGGCTCCGAGCCCCCTCGGGCCAGCCCGCCACGGACACCACTGGGATCAGGTCGAAGAGCAGGAGGCGGCGAGGGGGCTCAGGGGTAGCCAGGAGGACGGTGGTGAAACCCGCGTGGCGAGCTGCGTGCACCAGACGCGGAGCACCCGGGACAGGGATCAGAGACTCGGCGACCGCCGCCAGCGTAGCAAAGAACCAGGCAGCCACCTGGGCGGAACATAATGTGGGCCACGCTTCCCGAGCCTCCGACGGCTTTGGGACTGGGCTTTCGACGGCTGCCTTGGTGACGTCACTACTCATTGTTTTCAAAGGTGCGGTAGAGCCAAGGTCGACGACGTCATGCTGAGGCGACTCGGACGCTGAAACGTCACTATGTGATTTTTCCAAAGACACTGGCGCCTCGTGCTCAGTGACGTAGCTGTGCGGCTGGTCCACAGAGCTTTGCCAGTCCTTGGAACTTTCTTCGCTCTCCGTTCGGTGGATCGAATCACGTGCTCCTGGGACTGGGGGTCCTAAGCAATCCTGCCACATCTCCCGGATGGGGGTTCCGCACACCATCTCTGGGAGGCAGACCTGTGCGTAACAGGATTCCAGGTCCAGTTGCAGTTCAGTGCCGTCCAGTGAAAACATGGGCACTAGGAGTGTGAAGCCGGCATCGTAGTGAGGTCCCCGGGCGTAGGGACCCAGGGGTGCATGCCCCAGATCCAGGGAGCCCTCGCGAATCCCACCACGAAGCAGCAAGAGCTCTGCCTGGGGAGGAAAGCGAGGGTCCCGGTGGTGAACTAGACCTAAAAAAAGGGAACGGATCGTGAGGGTGTCGCCCAAAGCCGGGGCGGGGGCGGGGGCGTGGTGAGGCTGAGAGCTGTGAGTTCCCAAAGGCAAGTAGGGTTACTTACCAAGCAAAGAGAAGACAAAGTCCTTGGCCCGGAGGAGATCGGCTCCCGGCTTGGGCCCGTCACTCCAGCTCTGCTGCACACCCAGCTCCTGGATCAGCTGGGTCAATTCCTGCAGCTGCGCCCCGGAGCAGAAGTCGATGTCCGTGAGCGGCCGAGCTGGGGCCGGGGGCGGCGGGCCCCACCAGGGGGCACTCCCCCAGACTGCGGAAGCCATGCGGTTCTATCGCTTTGGGCTACGGAAAACACGGAAGGGAGGTGGCTTTGCTGCCACAAAGTCGTCCCCGTTCTTCCCTCTTCCTGAGGCCGAGCGAGTGCCCCAGACACAACCTACAAATCGGTCTGTAGATGATGGGTTCTAAATTTAGTCCTCAAAATGAACAAATAAATACCCCTTCTATCCTGGCCCTTTTCTCATATGCAGGTCCCCGCCCCCATGAACTGGTTCACCGGACTCAGCAGGTAAAAAGTAACTGTTGGCTCCTCCTACGGAATGCAGTAGCCAGCCTCCGCCGCCGCCCCTTGTCTACCTCCCTTTACCTCTTTTTTGGAAGAGGCTTATTAGTCTGCGGCTTCCCCCTTATGGGAAGCAGTAAGGGTGGGGAGCAGAAATAGATTCAATAGGTTACTTCTTCCTGATGCCCACGTGGCCACGCCCCTACATTTTCGGCCACGCCCCTTTCTGGAGGCTGTCGAGGTGGTTTCTGCCGGGTCGGGTCGCCAGTCAGAGCTCAATCACTCCTTTGGCCCTGCTGAAATACCGCGTTATCCTGGGAGTTGTAGTTTCCCGCTCTACTGGGGCGTAGTAGCCACGCCCCCACATCCTTTCCTGTTCCGCTGAAGTAGTGCCTGATGGAAGTTGTAGTTCCTCTGGAGACAGATTATTCTGTCTCTTTTCACACCCATATCAACCCCACTCAAACATTCCTTGGGGTTTGAGAGGGGTAATAGGATGGCTCTGAGTCGCAAAAAATAATGAGGGATGGGCCGGGCGCGGTGGCTCCCGCCTGTAACCCCAGCACTTTGGGAGACTGAGGCGGGTGAATCACCTGAGGTCAGGAGTTCAAGGCCAGCCTGGCCAACATTGCGAAACCCTGTCTCTACTAAAAATACAAAAATTAGCCGGGCGTGGTGGCAGACGCCTGTAATCCCAGCTACTTAGGAGGCTGAGGCAGGAGAATCACTTGAACCTAGGAGGGAAAGGGTGCAGTGAGCTGAGATTGTGCCATTGCACTCCAGCCTCGGTGATAAGAGCGAAACTCCACCCTAGGGCCTGGGGAGAGATAGGGACCCCTGCATCCCTGTGTGATACAAGAGCCCCGGTCACTTAGATCTACTAGGGTTCTTCCATGCAAGTATAACTTCCTCATTTTGGGGATGAGGAGAGTACCGCCTAGAAAGGTTACACAGCTGAGCCAGGGAGGTGCTGGAAAGGGGTTCCCTGACTGGGTGGGGTGGGGGGGTGCATCTTGGAATCCCAAAGGTGGTAGTGTTAGGCAGGAGCACACAGATGGTGACCCAGAAATGGACGTTTGACTCATAGGAGAGACATACATGTTAGTGATGCCCACCTCAGCTCACTGCTACCTGAGTCGTGGCAGGGAAAACACTTTGGGATCTCAAATTTTTGTTTTGTTTTGTTTTGTTTTTGAGACTGAGTCTCGCACTGTTGCCCAGACTGGAGTGCTGTGGCGCAATCTCCGCTCACTGCAACCTCCACCTCCCGGGTTCAAGCAATTCTCCTGCCTCAGCCTCCCGAGAAGCTGGGATTACGGCACCTGCCACCATACCTGGCTAATTTTTTGTATTTTTAGTAGAGACAGGGTTTCACCATGTTGGCCAGGCTGGTCTTGAACTCCTGACCTCAGGTGATCCTCCCACCTCGGCCTCCCAAAGTGTTGGGATTATAGGCATGCGCCACTGCACCCGGCCTGGGCCACGACTTCTTACATTCCTTCTGCCCTTGGTCTGTCTCCAGGACGGGATAGGCCTAAGTCCATGGATAAGATAATTAAGGAGGACATCTAGGAAAATTAGAGGGCTGTAAAAGAAGAGACTACCCAACTGTAGAGATCAATTTGGCAAGCCCAGGACTCAGGGGTTCCTCGTCACTGACAGAGAGCTTTTCTCCTTCAGCAACGAGATTTGGGGTCCCTGGGAGAAGTGAGAGCACCAAAGTAGCCCAGAACTGTTCAAGTAGGTTCCCGTACACACACATCTGGCTGTGACCCAAGAGGCCAGATCAGGAGAACTGGAGACTGGGCTCTTTCTCACAATCTGGAGTAACCAGGCATCAGACATCCCTGCATCTCACCTCCTTCCCAGAGGGTGGCTTCCGAGGCACTCTAAAAAGAACTAAGTTCTCTGGACTCTGTGGAAGCTTTGAAGATGTTAAGAATGGGTGACAAGGAATAGTTCCTCTAAACTCTAAAGCATGGCTCTCCAGTATAATTTTCTGTGACGATAGCAATGTCCTGAGTTGGTCCTGTCTGATACAGTAGCCACCAGCAGCCACCTGTGGCTGTTGAGCACTTGAAATGTAGATAATGTGGCCAGGCGCCCTGGCTCACGCCTGTAATCCCAACACTTTGGGAGGCCGAGGCGGGTGGATCACTTGAGGTCAGGAGTTCGAGACTAGCCTGGCCAACATGGTGAAACCCCATCTCCACTAAAAATACAAAAATTAGCTGGGCGTGGTGGTGCACGCATGTAATCCCAGCTACTCAGGAGGCTGAGGCAGGAGAATCGCTTGCTTGAACCTGGGAGGCAGAGGTTGCAGTGAGCCGAGATCGCGCCATTGCACTCCAGCCTGGGTGACGGAGCGAGACTCTGTCTCAAGAAAAAGAAAAAAAGAAAAAGAAAAGAAGAAAATGTAAATTAAAATTAAACAAAATTTAAAAATCTGTTCCACAGTAACATCTACTTTTTTTTTTTTTTTTTTTGAGACAGAGTCTTGCTGTGTCACCAAGGCTGGAGTGCAATGGTGCGATCTCGGCTCACCACAACTTCCGCCTCCCAGGTTCAAGTGATTCTCCCTGCCTCAGCCTCCCGAATAGCTGGGATTACATGCATGCACCACCATGCCCGGCTAATTTTTGTATTTTTAATAGAGACGGGGGTTTCACCATGTTGGCCAGGCTGGTCTCGAACTCCTGACCTCAGGTGATCCGCCCACCTCGGCCTCCCAAAGTGCTGGGATTACAGGTGTGAGCCACTGCACCAGGCCTAATATACATTTTAATAGCCACATTTGGCTAATGGCTAGTGTATGGGACAGAGGAGCTCTAGGGCCTTGAGGATAATGGGCTTAGCTATGCAGCTATGGAGGAGAAACAGGGACCTGTCCTCAGCGGCTTTGTGGGTGGCCAGCATCGGGGATGGGCTGGGGTGGATGTCCTCAAACAAACACAGAACATTTCTCTCGCCTCTTTATTCCTGATGCACTTTTGTCCCCTCTTTGTCCAAGGTTCTCATCACATTCTGATATCCCCACTCCTTGATGGTTTCCCCGAGTTGCTGGGTGCCTCTTGACGAAGGTGCCTAGGAGACAGAGCTTCACACTTGTCCTTGCCCACTGCCAATCGTCTCTGACGGGCATCAAAAACCACATGCCCTGCCCGGGTGCCTGGTCCAGGGCAGTGGGACTTCCAGTTGATATGGGTAGGCACAGACATCTGATGATAGTTCTGGTAGCCTGAGGGAACTGTATCCACAGGGCGGTACGCCCCGTGCTGGCTGCCTGCCTGACAGGAGGATGACTGCAGCTCAATTAATACAGGTACCTCTGAGAAGGTCTGCAGGTCACTGGAGACCACTTGGGCCTTGGAAGGGCAGGAGTTCTGATTGAGTTGGACACGAGCCCAGAGGACGTGCCGCTGTGCGTCCTCCTTCTGAGCAGCCTTCTCAGGCACAGATGACTTCATCAGGGACAGTGTGGACTTTGAGGTCTGAAGTAGGGACAAAAGCTGGACAAAATCAGAACCTAGGGCAGGGCTTGGGTTCTTGCAGAGGCTGGGATCTGGGATGAGGCATGAGTTCTTGTAGGGGCCAGATTCCTGGGTAAGGCCTGAAATCTTGGGGAGGCCAGAGTCTTGGACAAGGGCTGGGTCTTTATGGGGGCCAGGATCTTGATTAATTCCTGGGCACTTGTGGAGATTAGAGTCTTGGCTATGTTCTGAGCTCCTGTAAACTCCAACATCTTGGGGAAGGCTAAATCTTCTTTCAACTTTAGTGGCTTGGGTAAGGCTTGGGAGGTTGGAATCTTGAGTAAGGCCTTTAACTTTGTGGCCACCACAATCTTGGATAAGTCCTGGATTCTTGTAGTCTCCTGAGTTTTGGGTAAGGCCTGAGCACTTCGGGAGGCCAGAGGTTTGGACAAGGCCTGGGCTCTTGTGGAGACAAGATTCCTGGATAACTCCTGAGCTCTTATTGACTTCAGAGTCTTGGGGAACATACGGACCCTTCTGTGATCCAGAATCTTCAGTAAGGCCTGCGGTACTACAAACTCCTGGATCTTGGACATTGCCTGTATTCTTGTGACCTCCAGAATCTTTAGAAGAGCCTAGGTTCTTTTGGTGGTCAGTTGCTTGGGAGAGATCTTGATTTTTGTAGATCACAGTCTCTTGGTTTGGTTCAAGATTCCTATAGATTCCAGAGTCTTGTGTAAAGCCTGAGCTCCTCTGAAGATCAGAAGTTTGGGTAAATGGTGTTTTCTTGTGGAGGCCAGGGGGTTGGGTGAGACATGGGCTCCTAAGAATACCAGCTTCTTGAGTCAGACCTGTGTTCTTTTGGGGGTGGGAATCTTGAGTAATGCCTGAATTCTTGTGAAGACCAAAGTCTTGAGAAGGGCTTGGATTCTGGCAGAGATAAGAATCTTGGGGAAGGCCTGGGAATTCATGTAGGCCTTGATTTGGAGCAAGACCTGGGTTCTCGTGGAGGCCTGAATCTTGAGTAAGGCCTGGGTTCTTGTAGAGGTCTGGGTTTTGGGCAAGGTCCAGATTCCTGGGAACTCTGGAGTCTTTTGAAGGGCCTGGGGTCCTTTGAAGGCCAGAATCTTGGGTAAGGCCTAGACTCTCATGACATTCAGGGCATTGGGGTTGGATCAGGGGTTGGGAAATGGTGGCGAACAGGGAAGGGATGGGGAATTGGGAAGTGAGGATGGACTGAGGAGACTCGGAGGTTGGAAGAACAGTAGGGGTTTGTATTAAGGTGGAAGGCCTCTGATGGTTGGTGGGTTGAGGAGGGACAAAGGATCTGGGAGGAACGAGAGGCAGGGAAAGAGTGAACGGTGGAGGAAGGGTGCACACTGAGCTCTGGGCAGTGGTTGCAGAATGAAAGCAAGTCTTGGCACATGCAGTATCCCGGGAGTAGGCAAGGAATTTGGGGTAGAATGGAGCCTGGGAGTCTGTGTTCTTCTCAGAACTGCAAGGATGGAAGCTGCAGTAAGGGGAAGTCTTGGTCTGGAGGAACTTATCTTTGGCATCATCTGAGTTCTTCCATTCCATATTCCTCAACTCCAGGTAGCCCAGTATGGATCCTGCAGGAAGCTTGGCACTATCCCCACTGCATTGCTTTGTTTGCTCAGATACGCCAGAACTCACCAGGTCCTGACCCTCTTGGGGCCTGAAGAGGGTAGCCAAGTCTTTTCTTGAATACTCAGGGTTCTGGGGGCTGGACATATGGAAGAAATTCTGCTTTGCCCTGCGGGCATCATAGACCACATGGCCAGTGGAGAGGTCATGGCTGGAGGCAGGTGGGGTAGAGGGTATAGGAGTTATGATAGGGGCAGGGGTGGTGGCAGGGACAGGATCAGGGACAGGAGTGGTAGTCAGGGCCATGACCAGTGCTGGAGCAGGGGTGGGGGCAGAGGCTGGGACAGGGGCTGGTGCTGGAGCTAGGACAGGAGTAGTGGCTGGGGCAAGAGTTCCGGGAGGAGCTGGGGCAGAGGTTGGGACAGGAACGGAGCTGCGGACTAGATGAGAGTGGTCTGGGATATACGCTGGGGCATGGGCTGAGGTGTACTCAGGGGCATGGGCCTGGGGGTGGGCTGGGACAGGCATAGGAGCCTGGGCTGGGGCATGGGCTGAGGTGTGTTCAGGGCTGTGGGCCTGGGAGTGAGTATGCTCAGGGGTGTGGGGCGGAGAGTGGGTTTGGGCCTGGGCTGACATATGGGCTTTAGTGTGAGCTGAGGCCTGGGCTGGTGTAGGGGCTGGGGTGTGAGCTTGGATGTGGGCTGGCGTCTGAGCTGGGGTAGGGGCCGAGGTGTGGGCTTGGGCCTGGGCTGAGGTGTCCTGGGCCTGGGAGTGGGTGCCCTCGGGGGTGCGGGCTTTGGAGTGGGTCCAGGAGTGGGCAGGGGTGTGCACAGCGGTGTGGTCCATGGAGCGGGTCCAGGGGTGGGTTGGGGTGCACACAGGAGTGTGGGTTGGGGAGTGGAGCTGGGCCTGAGCTGGGGCCTCGGCTGGGGCACAGTCTGGGGTCTTAGTCTTGCTCTCTTGGGGCAGGTGGCATGGACCCGTGTCCAACTTTCTCATCTTTGGGAACTGGGAAGATGTCTCTGGGCTGGAGAGCAAGGAGGCTTGAGCCTTTGAGGCTGTGACCTGAGGGGCTTCTCCCCCGCCCATCATCCCCGCCTTGTACAGTCCCCGTGCAGACTCCCTGGGAACGCCGGCACGTCCACATTTAGGGGGCATGCAGCAGCACGCAGAAACCTTCTCATCGTTCGTGTCTGGTATCCAGGAGTCAAGGTGGTTAACGCGCCTGAGCAGGAAGCCTGGGCGAGGACGGACGCGGGAAGAGACTTTTGAGCACAGGTTCTTGGGATCCACGGAGGAGCAAATACATATGGGATGGCTGCCGCTGGGCTGCTTGTCTGCAGGGAGAGGTAGGATGGGGACAATGCCCGGGTTCCCTAGGGACTAAGAACTGGGCCAGGGATAGGAGAAAGGGGACAGGCCCATATCCCTGGGAGCCCATACAGGGGCCCACTCACCTTTGGGGAAAAAATGACGGAAAAGAATCCGCAAGGAGCTCTTCAGATGCTTCCAGAGCTGAAGGGAGTGGGAGGGCGGGTGAGTCCGGAAGCAGAGTGAGCCCCTAAGTCCAACTCTTATCTGGCCACACCCCAACAGCCCTCCCACCTCAGCCCCTTCAAGACCCCAGGGCTCCCCCAACCCTGCTACCCAGATCCTGCCCTGACCAGAGTCACCACATTGATCCACACGTTGAGCAAGATGAAGCTGCCCAGAAGAAGAAGAATCGAGTCTCCTAAGTCCTGGCACTTCCTGGGGTTGGTGCCAGAGCACACCTGGGCCCCATGATAGGCTCGCTCACCCATGGCCTGGGGTCCCAGGACTGCCTGGGCCCCCGGCCCTCACACAGTCACTAGGAGCAAGACTCCTGTTGTTGGGGAGGGGGTGGACTGAGTCATAATGAGGCAGGTGGTCAGGGTCACAATGAGGAACTTCGAGGAAGAGGAGGGCCCAGGGTGGAACTCTCTGGTAACCAGGTTTGAGTAACCAGGTATGGACAGGCAAACAGGGTCTGGAAGCCAGTGATCCTCTCCTGTTTCTCCATCGTTCTCTACTGCTGGGTGACTCACTCACTCTCATTCCATCACTCCTGCAGTTTCTTTCTTTCTTTCTTCCTTTTTTTTTTTTTTGAGATGGATTCTTGCTCTGTTATCCAGGCTGGAGTGCAGTGGTGCGATTTCAGCTCACTGCAACCTCCGCTTCCCAGGTTCAAGCGATTCTCTGCCTCAGCCTCCCAAATAGTTGTAGCTGGGACTACAGGCATGCACGACACCTGGCTAATTTTTGTATTTTTCGTAGAGATGCGGTTTCTTTTTTTTTTTTTTTCTCAGCTCACTGCAACCTCTGCCTCCCGGGTTCAAGTGATTCTCCTGCCTCAGCCTCCCAAGTAGCTGGGACTACAGGTGCCCGCCACCACATTCAGCTAATTTTTTGTATTTCTTTAGTAGAGACGGGGTTTCACCGTGTTAGCCAGGATGGTCTCAATCTCCCGACCTCGTAATCTGCCCACCTCAGCCTCCCAAAGTGCTGGGATTACAGGCCTGAGCCACCGCGCCCGACCAAGACGGGGTTTCATCATGTTGGCCAGGCTGGTCCCGAACTCCTGGCCTCAAGTGATCCGGCCTCCTAAAGTGCTGTACAGGTGTGAGCCACCGCACTCGGCCACTCCTGCAGTTTCATTTCAGAGTCCTGAACCCTTTACCTCTTGACCACACCAGAGACTGGGAAGACCTCCGCCTCAGAGCCCTGAGGAAGGCATGGCTGGAATCCAGAGCCTTGGCCTGGTCCTGTACCATGTGCTAAGTAAATCCCAAAGAGCTCCACTCAAGACACTGAGTTCAGAATCCAGACCTGATCCTTGCTGGAAACAGGAAGAATAAAGAGCCCGGGTGGTTGTCGTCAGCCAGTGCAAGAGCTACGTAGTGCACGGTGCAGACCAGGAGGGCCTGCTGGCAGCCGCGTGGCCACTAAGCCAAGGGGTGCCTCACACCAAGAAGGGGACACTAGTTTCTCATTTCAGGAAGCCAAGGGCAGGGACCCAGGCTGGCCGAAGGAGTGGCACTCCCACGCTACAGACCACCACAGTGTTTCCTGGACTTTGTTTCTCTTTATTCCTCTCCCTCCATGCCCTGCCCCACACCCCACATCCGCCTGCTGGTCAGTTGAGTTTCTCGGTCTGGCTCCTGTGCAGAGAGGGCCTCAAGGTGGAGGTGGAAGCCGGTGGCAGTGAGCTGGACCTGGCTCTGCTCTTCTGCACCTGCCGCTTCAGCTCCAGGCTGTCGTACACCTGGTAGGTGGCATTGCCCCCTGGATTCCGGCTGAGTGGGACGAACATGGTCGGGGGACGGGCGGGATCTGCAGCCTGGACTTTGGGCCGGGGCTGGGAGGAATGGGGGACCAGCACTGAGCTTGGAGCTGGGGTCCGTTGGTGGGAGGCCTCGTCCAACACCGTGAGGGAGGCAGAGATTTTCAGAGGACGCCGGGTGGGCAGAGCCTCAGCCCAGTCAGCTGCCCGACGCCGCACCTCATGGGGGTCCCGGGAACTGTAGCCCAAGGGTTCCGTGGATGGGTGGGGACTGCGGTGGGACTGGCCATAAGCGTGACCAAGCAGGCTCTGCCGGTGGGACTGCGGGGAGTGGTGCTCCCGGCAGCCCTGGGCCTCAGGCCAGGCGTTCCGGGACACCAAGGCATGAGGGCGCTCAAAGCCCTCCATGCCACGACGCCGCTGATCCCGGGAGTCATACAGCATCCAGCCCACTGAGGGGTAAGGGCTGTGCCCCACGGTGACCCAAGAGGGGTTAGGGGGCAGCCGGTGGGGAGGTGGTGGAGACGAGGCCCACTGCTCAGCCTCCACATTGCCCCACAGTCGGGACTGGGAACCGTGGCGCCCACAGGACTGCAGCCTCAGCTTGGACTTGGCCTCTACACGCTTGGGCATGCAGCGCAGCTCAGGTGACAGGTAGAGAGAGGGTGGTGGCAGACTGGCCAGGATACCACCCTGGTGGCCCCACAGCCCCACATTGGAGGGCAGGCCCGCTGTCTGATAAAACCTGCCCCAGCCGCGACGTGGGTACTTGGGATGCGGGAAGGGCAGGTTGTCCTCCTCCTCCAGGTAGGAATCTGGGTCCTCCTGATCAAAGAAAGGCACTCGGTATAGTTGTGACATCTTTTGGTTGCGATGTGGGTTACGGAAGACTGAGCGGCTATGGGGGATTTGTCTGTAGTTCTGCGGCCGCTGCTGGTGGTTGCAGCAGCGACGGCGACAACGGCGGTGGCGGCGGCGGCGGCGGTGACGAAGACAGCGAAGAAGACTGCTGCCGTGATGGTTGGAGAAATGGTGGCAGGAGAAAGAGGAGTACTGCGTGGGTCGGGACATCTTCACCTGCACAGGGTCCAGGATGCAGTGGATGTGGACATCCTGAGCCTTGTCTGAGGGACCACTGGGGGGACTTTCACTGGCCTGAATTTCATCTGGGGAAGGCAAGAGTCCATGAAGTCAGGGCAATTGTCAGAAGAGCTCAAGGTTGGGAACACTGGGGCCTGGGTTTCTAGGGCCATTGTCAGGGGTGGGGATGGGGGTCCCCTACCTCTCCAGCAGCCACACTTACTTTTCTGAGTAGCCCAATCAATCATCTTGTCTAAGGCGTTCTGGAGTCCATGCCACATCTGGGGCAGGGTGGAAGAGAGTGAAGGCCAGGCCCTCCGTGCCCAGCACCACCACCCCTGCCCCCGCCCCAACCTAGACCGCACCTGCAGGTGGAGATGTAGGCTGCAGCTGGCTCCCACCCTTGGCCCTGTTCACCCCCAGAGGTAGTCCACAATCATCACTGACCATAGTTGCCACGTTGATGCCAATGTTGACAAGAACGATGAGGCCCAGCAGCAGGAGTAAGATGTCCTTGGCATCGTGGGGGCTTTCTTGGTATTGATTGCAACATCTCATGGTGTTATGCCATAGCTGGTTTTCCATGGAGGGGGGGTCCTAGGGCCACCTGGGCCACCCCCCTCTGCCCCCACCCCCGGCCCCAACCCACACTGCACTCATGCCAATCCCCGGAGATAACTACAAGCTGGTAAGGGAGCCAGGTCACAATGAGGCGAGCTAGCGAGAGTCACAATGTGGAGGTGGCAGCTTTTATCCATTCTGCTGGCCCCTTCTACCGCCATCTCCACCCTTGGCTCCTACTTGGTGGAGCCCGGTCCCCAGATATCCCAGATCTCAGTCTGCTCCTCTATCTCCACGAGGTTTGCTTAACCCCACAGCTGGTTCCTGAGCTGAAGATAGGGAAGTTAGAGGCTGGCACAGTCGTCACAGGGTTGAAGCATGCATAAGATATGTCCTGTTTCATTGTTCTTTTGAGACATTATGGCAACTTACATAGCCTGTTGGTGTGCCTTGCCCCATGGTTACTTTGGGGCCAGCATCTAGGGTGACTAGATGGGCGGGTGACACTGCGTCCCCTCAGGCATCACCCTGCTGTACCAGCCCCTCCCTACTCTGCCCATTTCCCTGTCAAAAGTCCTCTAGCTCCCATCTCTGCCCAAGTCTTCCTGGCCAGACTCCAGCCCTAGGTGTTGGTGGTCCTTGAGCCCACCAGCCACTTCGTCACACTGATATCTGACTCACTGAGGTGGCTGCCTCTGCTGGGAACCAACCCCAGCCATGGTTTCTCCAACCTAACCACCTGCACTCCCACCAACCAACCCTTACTCCAAGGTGAAAAACAGTTAAGCTACTAGCTGAAGAAAACCCGAGCTGGGCGCGGTGGCTCATGCCTGTAATCCCAGCACTTTGGGAGGCTGAGGTGGCTGGATCACCTGAGGTCAGGAGTTCCAACCTGGCCAATGTAGTGAAACCCCGTCTGTATTAAAAATACAAAAATTAGCTGGGTGTGGTGATGCACACCTGTAGTCCCAGCTACTCGGGAGGCTGAGGCAGGAGAATCATTTGAACCCAGGAGGTGGAGGTTGCAGCAAGCTGAGCTCTCGCCGTTGTACTCCAGCTTGGGTGACACATCGAGAATCTGTCTCCAAAAAAACAAGAAAGAAAGGAAGGAAGGAAGGAAGGAAGGAAGGAAACTTGCTGGGCGCAGTGGCTCACGCCTATAATCCCAGGCAGGTGGACCACCTGAGGTCAGGAGTTTGAGACCAGCCTGGCCAACATGGCGAAACCTCTACTAAAAACACAAAAATTAGCTGGGCATGTTGGTGGGCGCCTGTAATCCCAGCTACTTGGGAGGCTGAGGCAGGAGAATCGCTTGAACCTGGGAGGTGGAGGTTGCAGTGAGCCGAGATCGCGCCACAGAAGTCCGGCCTGGCTGACAGAGTGAGACTGTCTCAAAACAAACAACCCAACAACAACAACAACAACAAGAAAACCACATGAAATTAATAAAGCACAAAATACATGTAATTGTTAATATACCAAAAACAGTGTTTGACTTAAAACAGGTGCATCACTGGGGTCTGTGGTGCCCTGGAGACTGCAAGCCATTTGTTTACACAGTGAACCACTCAGCAGAAAGAAAGGCCAGTGAGCATATCCCATCCAGCCTCCAAACACAGAGTAGATGCAGAGTAGATTCAAATTCCACTGAATGGAATCCGTTGAAAATGATCAGTAACGTTAGTTGAATGAGAGAAGTAGGGCCATTTGCAAACGGTCCGTCTGCTCACATTCCAGGAATCTGTCTAGAGTGGAAGGTGAAGTCCAGCTCCCTCAGCCTGGGCTCACGCACACAGCTGCTTGTTCTCAAGTGGTATGTGTGTGCATGTGCGTATGATCCCAATTGTGTAGCAGAAAGGCAGGGCCTGAGTTTCTCTGTTTCTCAGTTTCTGAGTTCACATGGTGAACTGGGGAAGGTGGGAGAGTCTGGTGGGTCAGGCTGGCTCTGCAGCAATGGGATGGAGCATCTGAGGCCATGAGCTTGATCCTCAGTGTCTGTGTAACCATGAGCAAGAACCTTAGCTTCTCTGAACTTAGTCTCCTCACTGGTGACATGGTGAGTTAATCAAAGGAGTGAGGTCACAGAGAGCTGTGATGTTACAGTGAGGTACCTCTTGAGGGGGGCCCCAATATTTCTCCTTTTTTTTTTTTTTTTTTTTTGAGATGGAGTCTCGCTCTGTCGCCCAGGCTGGAGTGTAGTGGTGCAATCTCGGCTCACTGCAAGCTCCGCCTCCTGGGTTCACGCCATTCTCCTGCCTCAGCCTCCCAAGTAGCTGGGACTACAGGCGCCCACCACCACGCCCGGCTAATTTTTTGTTTTCATATTTTTAGTAGAGATGGGGTGTCACCATGTTAGCCAGGATGGTCTCAATCTCCTGACCTTGTGATCTGCGCACCTCGGCCTCCCAAAGTGCTGGGATTACAGGTGTGAGCCACCACGCCCGACCTTTTTTTTTTTTTTGATGGAGTCTCGCTCTGTCGCCCAGGCTGGGGTGCGGTGGCGCCATCTTGGCTCACTGCAACCTCTGCCTCCCAGGTTCACACCATTCTCCCGCCTCAGCCTCCCAAGTAGCTGGGACTACAGGCGCCCGCCATCACGCCCGGCTAATTTTTTTTATTTTTTATTTTTTATTTTTTATTTTTTAGTAGAGACGGGGTGTCACCGTGTTAGCCAAGATGGTCTCGACCTCCTGACCTCGTGATCCGCCCGCCTCGGCTTCCCAAAGTGCTGGGATTACAGGCGTTAGCCACTGCGCCCAGCCAAGGGGGCCCCAATATTTCATCCTCTGCTCCAATCCTGCTTAAGGGTATAGGACCTTCAGGGTGACTGGGGAACTGTGAAGGACTAGACGCCCTCTCAGCCATCCCTCCCCAAATAAACCAGGGCTTACGTGGGAACCAGGCCTCACCGGTGGCTGCAGCCTAACCCTGGGCTCTGGCAGGCACCAGCCTTCTGAGGAGCTAGGGCCATGGAGATGGAGATCTCTCCTCTAGTGCACGACTGCCTGGGGACCTGGGGTAGAATTTAGGGGCTTCTCTGTGCACTAAAGAAAACAAGGTATTAACTGGGCGTGGTGGTGCCTGTTGTCCCAGCTACTCAGGAGGCTGAGGCAGAAAGACTGCTTGAGCTCAGGAGGTTGAGTCTCCAGTGAGCCATGATTGCACCACTGCACTCCAGCCTGAGTGACAGATCAAGACCCTGCCTCAGGGGAGGGGGAGGAAACAGTCCGGGCACAGTGGCTCACGCCTGTAATCCCAGAACTTTCAGAGGTTGAGGCAGATCGATTGAGCCCAGGAGTTTGAGACCAGCCTAGGCAAAGTAGTGAAACCCAATCTCTACAAAAAATAGTGGTGCGGCTGGGGCAGGGTGGCTCACACCTGTTATCCCAGCACTTTGGGAGGCTGAGGCGGGCGGATCACCTGAGGTCAGGAGTTCAAGACCAGCCTGGCCGACATGGCAAAACCCCATCTGCACTAAAAATACAAAAATTAGCAGGGCATGGTGGCACACGCCTGTAGTCCCAGCTACTCAGGAGGCTGAAGGCAGGAGAACTGGTTGAACCTGGGAGGCAGAGGTTGCAGTGAGCCAAGATTATGCCATTGCAGTCCAGTGTGGGTGACAAGAATAGGACTCTGTCTTAAAAACAAAAACAACCCCCCCACACGCAAAAACCAACCAAACAAACAAACAAACAACAACAACAAAGTAGTGGCCCATGCCTGTAGTCCTAGTGACTCAGGAGGCTGAGGTGGGAGACAGTTGGGACTGCAGTGAACTGTGATTGCACCACTGCACTCCAGCCCGGGCAACAGAGAAGACCCTGTCTCAAAAAATAAAAAAAAAAAAAATTGAAAACAAGGTAGAGGCAGGTAAGAGCCTTGGAACCCAGAAGGGCCTAGGAAAGGCTGAGGACAGGGACAGGCCTGTGGGGCAAAAGGTTAATGAGGGTCCTCAGGGCTCAGGGCCCTGTGGCTAGGGAGAGCATTCTCTTCACAGCCACAGCTTCTAGGTGCTGTGTGGGCCCTGGCACCCCAACACCACCACAGATCACCTCCTCTCTCCTTTTTATTTTTTCCAGTCACCTCCCAGTTAGGGAACGGTACACCCAATTCTTGCTTGTCTCCTCGGCAGTGCTGGATCCAGAGGCTAGGGGGTAGCAGCGGGACAGGGCCTCCACCTCCCGGGTCAGTTCCCAAAGCCGCCGTCTCATGTCCCGGGCATCATACACTATTCGGCCTGAGGAGCGGTGCTGGGAAAATTCAGGGATGACTGCTGGGCCCAGGGTGGGAGCTGGGACAGGCTGGTACTGAGCCGCCTCTGCCTCTGGCACCGCCCCCTCCCCACCGTTCTTGTGGCTAGGAGCCTCAGGGCTGGGAGGTGGGGGGTTCACAGGATACACATAGGCCCTTAGGCCCAGCTCGGACCGTATGCCTGTTTTGAGGGGCCTTTCCTCTACGGTAGGCTGGAAGCGGATGGTCTGGGGAGGGGGCTCTGAGGCATCCTGAGACCAGGGAACCCAGGTCCCCTGAGTGTGTTGGAAGCCTTCCCAGTCCTCAGGGACATCCCAGTGGTAGGAGCAGATGGCTGGGTACTGATGAGGCTTCTCGTCATCAGTGTCAGGAGCCCAAGCTACTGGGCAGTGAGCCCAGCGTGTGGGAGAGCCTCGACGGCGATGGCGGTGAGCTGGGGGCGGGGTCACAGTCATGATCACAGGGTCCATGGTGCACCGAAGATGGACTGCAGGGGAACTCTGCTTCTTAGGGGGCTGGGTCTGCTTTCTGAGTGATGATGACTTGGGAGCTTCTGTGGATGGGGGAGAGGTGAGACTAGTGGGGAGGCCAGCTCCTACAGGCATGGAGAGGCAGGGCCCAGGAAGGGCAGCCACACAGCTATGGTGTCTGAGAGGGGCGAGCAAGAAGGGAAGGGGCTAATTTAGGGCTGAGGCTAGAGCACTTGGTTTCTGCCCCTCCTATGTCCCAGCCCCCAGACCTCTTACCTTTCTCACAAATGGTATCATGGAACACTTGGTATAAGACACCACGGAATCGGCTCCAGAGCTAGGTGGGGGAAGACACAGTGATCCCAGGTAGGCCCTGGCCGGCAGGCCTGCCCCCCACTATCCCACCAGCTCCCTCCCATCCGGCCCCACCCTGACCAGGGTCACTATATTGATGCTAATGTTAATGCAGATGATGAGGCCCAGCAGCAACAGGACAGAGTTGCCCAGGTCCTGGCAGCTGTTGCTGTTGCAGTTGTGATACGAGGCCCACTCGGGCCTCGGCTGCTCAACCATGGCCATGGGGTCCCCAGGACCACCGGGGCCCTTACGCCCCCAGCCCACCGTGCCGACAGTGTCCACTGACTGCCTGCCTGTCCCTGAGGGTCTTGGGAGTGAACGGGTCACAATGGTGCCAGGCCACTCCCTTCCAGTGTGCCAAGGGGCTACCCTGAGTCCTGGACCCGTGGCTGACCCTCTCGCCTGAGTCCAGGCCTTGGCAGAGGCCATGCCTCTCACCTCACATACCTCTGCTGAGCTAGCTGCCTACAACCAGCCCACTGGGCCTCTGGCCTGTTTGACATCTGCCCCCATCAGCCTTTGTCCTTCCATTATAGAACGACACCAGGCTCCAGTCTCGGCATAGACACGGGTCCTGACATTCATTTGCCAAACAGACCCATTACCATGGCAACCAGACCCCAGCACCCACTCCCCCTTCCTCTCAGACCTCAGAGCTGGTCACTGAAAAGAACCCTCCTCCCTCGTCACTTCCCCAGGGCTTGTTTCTTTAGAGACCGCCCTCCCCACAACAGAGCAGGCACAACCAACAGTTAAACTTTTATATTTACAATATTCTCTTCATCTTTTGCCAGGTTTAAAAATGTGTACAGAGCCGCAAAGGGTTGGGGTAGGGATAAGGGATTGTCGGGATTGTTTTGGGGAGAGGAGCTGGGCATTGGAGTCCGTGGCTGAATCATGGGGTCCCCCAGCCCCCCTCCCATGCCCCAATTCTGAGGGCATCTGTCTACAGGGTTCAGGGCCCAGGTCTCTAGCATTTGGAGGGCATGGCTGTTTGGAGAGGAGCTAGACCAGGCAGGGGAAAGGATCAGAAAATAACTAATTTTCCATGGATGGAGGTAGGAAGAGAAGGGACAGTCAAGAGGCAAAGTTCTGGGGACTCAAGACCAGGGATTCTGGATTTGGGTGTCAGTGGAAGACAGCACCCCAGCCCCTATTCAAGTTTGGCACTAACACCCCACAAAATGCCAGCAGATGAGGACTCTCCCCTCGTCCACTGTGTCCCTTAAGCCCTTCCAGACATCATTCTTTTCCCAGATGCCCAAGCCCAAGGCCCTCCGGGGAGTCACCTCACACATTTCAAATTATTCCTGCTGGTGTCTGCCCAAGCCCTGTCCCCACTGCCCCTCCATCTGTTCCCCAGCACCACTGACCTCATTCTCCCAACCTGTCCGGTGAGACCTTTCTCCCCACTGCCTCCCTCCACCATTCAAGGCTCCTTTCTTTCAGACAAGGAGGGGGCGTGGGTCAGAGGAGGGTGGTCAGCTGAGGAGAAGGCTGGTCTGACACTGAGATGGGGACAGCTTCAAAGAGGGGGACGGAGATGAAGGGGAACGGAGAACTGAGGCAGGGTGGGGGAGACATGGTGAGGAGAAGGGGCACAGGCGGGAGCCCCCTCACCTGCCACATCCCTCGCCCTGTATCCTGCTTGCCCTTAGTTTCCCCAGCCCTGCCTGGGACTGGGAAATTCTCGGCACATTTGGGGAGTCTTTCCGCTCAAATCCACCTACCCAGTTTGGCACAGATGAGCAATGCTCCGAGGCCTGGGGAAAAGGCTGTCCTCGGACCACAGTGAGGGCTTTGGTCAAACATGCGTGGCCTCTGCGGGGGGGCACGTTGCCACGCCCCCTCCCCCCAACTCGGGAGCAAGGGCCGGGCCTCCCTCGGGGTTTGTTCACCCTCCTCAGCTCCTGTCAATTAGAAGTCTGTGCTCACCTGCCATGTGAGGAGGAACTGGGTGCTGGGCCTGAGGCCTGGGGGAGGCAGGGAAGTGCTGGGAAGAGAGGGGCTGTCTGCCTGGGGAAACACACATCCACATGCAAGAACCTGTTTCCACTCAGAGAAATGTGTCCTGGACCACGGGAAAATAAGCTTCCAGGCAGCATCGGGATGCGTGGACTCCTCCCTCCCCCAGCAGGAAATCTGTGTCTGTCCTCTCTGGAAGGTGAGGGCCTCCCCGGCAGAACGTGCTTCATCTGACTTGTGCCAAGGGGGGCGTCGGGGGGAACATGCTTCGCCGGGGTGGTGGCAAGGGAGGCAGGGGCGAGGGGGCTGTGATTTCCTCGCTGCTTCCCAGGCTCCATCCTCTGTGGCCTGGTGGCCAAGGGTCACTGTATGTGAACACACCACTTCCAGGGTCTCCAGGGGGAGGGAGAGGGGAGGAGGTGGGAGAAGGGATGGGGGAACAGGATTCTGGGGTACAAATCCCCACAGAAATTCTTTGAGGGGGCCAACATGTGTCCAGGGTGGCAAAAAAAAACCTCACCCTGCACATGGGAAAACACACCCCATTGTGAGAAAGCACACCTCCACGCGGGAAAATACCACATTCCACACACCAAAGACTGGTGTCCCAATGGGGGGGGAGAAAACGCCCCCCAGTTGTTCAAAGGCCCAGATCCAGAGAAGAGACTGGGCTTCTCTGCGTGGGAAAGACACGCATCGCAGGGAGGAATCCCATGTCCACCTTAGCGCTGCTGGATGGCGTGTGACGACTCCACAGGAGAAAAGCCAGTTGCCAAGTCCTCCTCCCTGCCTTCGGAGTGGCCGGGCCAGGGAGGGCCGGGGAGGAGGGCCTCCCCACCCGCCCCCTATACCCGAGTGGTGGAGTGAGGGTGGGGTAGCGTGTTGTTGTGGCTGGTAGCGGTGGGAGGGGGCGGGGGGAAGGGCCCGAAGGGATGAAGGGAGGGGGGCGGTGGGGGTGGCGGTGGCCCCAGGCCACTGGGCAGCAGGGTCAGGGCCCCGGGGGCCAAGAGAGGCACATCGTCCGGTGCCCGGCGCAGGGCCAGGGTGTAGTCGGGCGGGCAGGCAGGGCGCAGAGCCTCGGCAGGGTCCGCCCCGACGCCACCACCCCGCTTCAGCTGCAGTGACACCAGCTCCTCCTCTGGTGGCAGCTCACGGCCCGCAGCGGGGAGCAGGGGGCCCCCACCAGGCACGCCAGAGCCTGAGCCGCCAGGTGGGCTGAGCCGCCTGCACCGCAGCTCCTGCCGCCGGTCCCGCTTGTAGTAGAGGGCAGCAAAGGCCAGGATGTTGAGGAAGAGGAGGGAGGCACCCACGGCCACAGTGACGCTCAGCTCCGTGGAGTAGTCCCGCGAGTCCCCGGGGAAGCGGTCGTAGGCCCTCGGGCCAGGCTCCGGCTCGGGCTCGGGAGGCAGGGTGGCAGGCGGCGGGGGCCGGCGTGTGCCCGGGGCGCCGGCGGGGGGACGAGGCGGCCAGCGCGTGGCGTAGGGAGGCAGGCGCGTGGTGGTGGTGAAGAGCTCCGTGTGCAGGTTGTGCAGGTGGGGCACGAGCTCCAGCCAGAAGGCCACCTTGTTGGCGCGGTAGTTGTCACGCACACGTGGCTTCAGGCCTATGTGCAGATACTGCTTCTCCTTGCTGTTGAATTTGCTCCACACCACCTCCTCGAAGCGATTGGGCTTGGTGTGGATGAACTTGGTATCCTGCGGCACCGGCTGGTTGGGGTCCCTGTGGGCACAGGAGGGCAGGGAAAGGAGGAGTGAGGGCAAGGCTCTGAAGGAGGGTGGATGGCAGTGGGCAGGGAGACAGACAGAGATGCAGAGAGACAGGGGGACAGCAAGAAAGCCAGAGAAAAAGTCACAGAGGCAGAGAGACACAGATGGATATGAAGAGACAGAGAAACTGCCTGTCTCTTCAGGCAAATAGGCAAGTAGGGATGGAGACAGACTGCCAGAGACAGCCAGAAATGCGGGCAGAGGGGCAGGGACACACACAGAGATAGCCAGGGAGAAGCAGAAGCTGAGCCTGAATGAAACACAGACAGGGTCAAAGACACGGGAGGGACAGCCAGAGACAGAGACACAGCCAGGCTGAAATCAGCCAGCAGCCAGAGACAGTGAAAAGTAAGCAGACAAAAGAGAGCAGCAGAGGGAAGTGGAGAGCTGTCAGTGGATTTTCAGAGAGACAGAGACAGAAGTAAAGAGACACACAAACTCTTACACACACTCAGACACACACACCTGAGCAGTCAGCCAGAGGTGCAGAGCCCTAGGGGGGTCGGGCAGGGGGGATCAGGCAAGGAGGAGGGAGAGATAGACGCCAAGCCAAAGCCACTGAGTGGGCCCCCAACTCCCCAGAAAGGACAGCCGCTTCTCTGTCTGATACTGCTGAGTCTCCAACGCTCAACTCAGTGCCTGGCACAGAGGTGTCTGGGTTGGTTTCACTCGAGCAAGAGGGCAGGCCAGAGTGAGTGCCTTAACAGAGGAACAGCGGCCATGTGAAGTAGGGAGGGCCCCGCCCAGCCCCACCCAGCCCCTCAGGCCCTCACCCAGTCTTGGCGAAGTTGGTCCAGTAGGTCATGACCACGGCACTGAGCATGACGTCATTCTTGGAGAAGTTACAGGGGAAGAGGTCGGTGGCACCCACCATGGGCACGCCAAAGACATAGGGCAGTTCATCCCCGTGCGCCGCATCTGCCCACTCAGGCCGGCCCTCCGCCTGGCAGTGGTGGTAGAAGGTGTAAAAGTAGACGGGAGACTGGTAGTCGGCGTGCAGCTTGGCAGTGGCCACAGCTGGTGCCACCCATTGGTGGTCAGTAAAGAGCGCCAGCAGGGTTTTGCGGCGCATTTCGCCATTGTCCCGGTCGGCCCAGTCTGTGTACATAAACTTGATGGTCTCCCGAAGCACATCCTTGCCTTCCGGGTAGCCATACAGGTTGTCCACAAAGTTGGAGACAGTGAAGTCAAAGGCGCTGGCAGACACACCGTCCTCGCTCTCTGCAGAGTCCTCCACGAACTTGAGGCCCTCTCCCTGGTTGACGCCGATGAGCATGTCGTAGTTGAGGAATTCTCCCTGCTGCATGAGGATCTCAGGGTCATCGGGGACCACGTCGCCATCCACCACGGGCCCAAAGGCGATGTGGTAGCTGGGGAGAAGGGGTCAGGGTCTCACCACCTGCTCACTGGCCTCCTCTTGGCCTGTGGC
This sequence comes from Gorilla gorilla gorilla, assembly GCF_029281585.2. Classification (NCBI taxonomy): domain Eukaryota; kingdom Metazoa; phylum Chordata; class Mammalia; order Primates; family Hominidae; genus Gorilla; species Gorilla gorilla. Next base: position 22,558,940 of record NC_073243.2, on the reverse strand, counting down.
CTGCTAAGCCCACACACAGATGCTTCCCTCTACCTGCAAGACCCTTCTTCCCTACTTGAAATCCTCCAATGGGTCCTTTGGGAGATCTGGCCTCTCTGGAAGTCATCCCAAAGCACTTCACGGCACCCTGTGCTCACCTGCTCTGTCTGAGCACCTCCACTGAAGGAAGGCTTGCAAGAGGAGGCCACTTACTGGGGGCCAGAAGCCCATCTCTCCTTGCCAAATGGTATGCCCACAGGCACCTCTCACCTCAGCCTCCTTGGAACCAGCAAGGATAGTGAAGGCCTGGACCCAGCCCTCTCCCACCCCATACCGGGCAGGCTGCACGTCCTGGTCCACCAGCTCCCGGGAGGGCTTCCGGCGCAGACACTCCACAGCTTCAGCGCTGTCCTCTCGGTCACAGCCCACCTTGGCTGCCAGCAGCCGCGTGTACTTGAGCGGCTGGTAGTTGACAGACCAGCTGGAAATGGCGGTGCCACTCTGGGCGATGGCCTTCTGGAACAGCCCTGACGGGACAGGCAGACCTCAGGCCAGGCTGTGAGTACCGGCCTGAAGGAGAGGGGGGAGTTGGCAGGGTTGGGAAGGGTGGAACAGGCTGGGACACTGCTGGTACCTTCTGAATGGTGGGAGAGGATCAGAAGGTTGACGCAGGAGGCCCCTGCCCCGGAACCAAAGATGGTGATACGCTCGGGGTCGCCCCCAAAGTGGGCGATGTTTTCACTGAGCCAGCGCAGGGCCTGGATCTGGTCCAGGAGCCCATAGTTGCCTTTTGCAGCCTGGTCCCCGGTGCTGAGAAAACCTGGGAGTAGAGAAGAAGAGGGCTCCCTGGAGGTGTCACAGCGCCCCTGCCCCCTTTCTGGGCAGCTCAGTCCAGCCCAGAAGCCATTCTGCTGGATGTGGAGGAACCCTGCCCACCAGGCCCACCTCCCAGACTCCCCCGAGCCCCAGAGTTGGCTGCCCACCCTCACCGAGCACCCCAAGACGGTAGTTGAGCGTGGCTACAATGACGTTGCCGTAGGCAGCCAGGACTGAGCCATCGAACATGTTTCCGGTCCCCTCCATGTAGGAGCCGCCATGGAGAAACAGCATCACAGGCTTCTTCCCAGGGTCACGGATATCTGTGTGGGGAGGGGGTGGGCAGGTGGGCCAGGGGGTCAGGGACAAGGACACAGTCAGACCGGAAGCAGCACCGCCCAGCTCCCAGGCCTGCTGAGGACTGGCCTGGAGCTCAGGGGACATGTCACTCCCATCCCTGGGGGGCAAGACCGGATTCCCCTCCTCCCTCCCCAGCTAGCCCTGGCAGACATTCCCTCCCCACCCTCTGCCAGCCTTCCCCGCGGCACTTCTCCAATGCAGACTTTCCAAGAAACCCCGTAGAGGCTGGGGGTGGGCAGTGGCCCTCCTTAGGGCATCTGCTGGATCCAGGGAACCCCCAGCACCCCCGCACACAGCACATCTCCTTCCTGTCCCTGGGAAGAGCAAGCTCCCGAGGCTAGAACTGGAGCTGGAGCTGCTGGGAGGGTCCTGGCGTCTCCTCCGACTCAGGCCTTGGGCCTCCACTCCACATGGTACCCTGGTCGGTGGGTGAGGGGTGCCAGGCCTAGGGTCCCTGGTCTGTGGGTGAGGGGTGCCAGGCCTAGGGTCCCTGGGGCTTGGTCTCCTCCCCGCCCTAATTCCTTTCTAGGTCACCTCCCCAGTCACCATGGCAACCCCCAGCCTAATTACTGTGGCAGGAGGAGGAAGAGCCTGCTTAATGAAGCCAGGGTGCAGCTTAGTTTTGGACACCCCCATACTGGCCTGAGCCCTGGGTTCTGCACTGGGCTCCTTCCCGCCATACCCCCTGAGGATCCCCTGATCACTGCCACATGTGATCAGGCCCTTGAGTTGCTCCACATTGGACTGAAGGGTGACTAATTCCAGAGGAGGTGGGAGTCTGAGAGTGCTTGCCAGGGTCCCTGAGGCTACAGTATCCTCCCCTGCAGCTCCCCATGATTCAGCCATAGTGCTAGGGCTGGGGTCACCCCTGGCCCACAAGCCCTCCTCTTTCTTGACACTGGCCCTCCCTGCTAGCCTGGACACTCAGCAAACCAAAGCCAGGCCTGGGCCTCCACAGCTGGTCCCCAGCGTCTCTGTCCACCTCCCTCATCCTGGTAGAAACATCCCTCCTGCCAGAAGGTCAACCTGAAGGTCACTAAGACATTCTCCTTGACCTCACAGACAGCTTCCTGCCTCCCATCCCTAAGACCCCCTGTGCAGCCCCCATGCTCCTGACTGCTTCCGCCAGAGCTTCTAGGTGGGCAGCACCCTCGCTGGGTTCTCCTCAAATCCTGTCCTCTCCTTTGCTCCTGAACCTCAAGTAACCTCCCAGCACTTTCAGGCCGGAATCTCCTTCCCTCCAAGGTCCTGTCCTAATTGTCCTCAGTTTTCCCATCCTCACCCCACCCCTCTCCCAGTGTGAGGGGAGGAGGGGTCAGAAAGGGAAGGAGCAGGAAGAGGGGCTGGGGCGACAAGAATTCAAAACCAACAACAAAAACAGGATCAAGAAAGAAGAAAGAAAGAAAGAAAAAAACAACCAAAAAGCAAGAAGCTCTCGGGGCAGATTCAACAAGAAAAGAAAAAACAAAAAGATCCATTTTGGAAAAAAAGAAAAAAAGAAAAAAATTCTTTGCATTTTTTTTTTCAAAATTTTGTGGTGAAACTTCAAGATATTGGGCCCTGTTTTAAAAAATTGTCAAATTTCTTTAATTCACTTCGAATGTTTGCGTTTTCTGTGTCTGACAGGCTTTTGGAAATTGCGACAGGCTTCTGATGTTTCAATGGTGTCATCAATTTGCCAACTTTTAAATTTTTTTTGAACTGTTGTTTTGCTCCAATTTCAAATTGGTTTTTTCAAATGTTACATTTCACAAGTTTCAAAACCATCCAGATTTCTTTCAAATTCTAAACATTTTAACCAATTCTTTTGAATTTTATTTTTCTGACATTCCAATTTCTTTTTGTTTTTCAGCTTATTTTCACCATGTTTAGCTTTTCTGGCAGGTTTTCTACTGGGTCCAACATTGTTCAAATTTCGTTTGAAGTTTTCATAATTCTTTTTTCCAATTATTAAACATTTTTCTTTTCTTTTCTTTTTCATTTTAGTTGGGAGAACGACTGAGGGGCCTTGAGGGCTGTGGGGACATTTAGTGAGGGGCAGGGCCATGAATGTCCTCTTATAAGCAACCACATGCAGCAGCGGGATTTTTAAATCTACCTGTGTCTGGCGGATTGAGCGTCGCCTCGTCACGTTTTTTTGTGAGCGGACCTAAGACCGGGAACACAAAACAGAGAAAAAAGGACAATTTTGTGGGGAAAGATGGGGGTCGGGGGGAGGTGGTGGATGGGGAGGGGAGGAGAGAAAGCAGAAAAGGGGAGGGTGGGGGAGGCAGAAAAAATAAGCCAAAAAAAGCAAAATTTGTTTGCAAGAAAAAGAAACCAAGAAAAGAGAAAAACGTTTCTACAACCCAATTTTGTTCCCCTCCCCAGAAAAAGTCATGCCCCAAAGAAAAGGCTGGTTTTGGGGGGGTGGGGTGCCTGAGTGGGCTGAGGCCTGTCTTAAGACATATCGACTTGGCTGGAAAGGTTTTGGCTTGTCGATGTGTTTGCTAATTGCTGGAAATGAAACAGTGTTAGAGGTGGGGTGGGAGGGGAGGGGAAGCCCACCCAGAGCCCCTGGGAGACCAAGGCCAGCTTGCCACCCAGGCCACCTCTCAGAAGGCCCCCTTCAGGGCCAGCGAAGCACCTGCCTGCCGCACCCCACAAGGCTGTAGCGAGGAGAGACTGCCGCAGAAAAGACTCTGCTTCCCTCTGGACCACTCTGCAGGGCAGAGAGCAGGACAGGGTTGGGGGGGCAGCCTGCCCCACAGCTCAGCCCCAGAAGCCTTCCGCTCCCCACTGGAGGGCTATGGGAAGGTCAGCTGGGGCTGCCCGCCCGCTACCCAGCCTCACCACCAGCACTTCTCGTCTATCCGCACTCACAGGCCTGGCTTCTCACCCCAGCTCCCCAGTGTGGGCAAAGCAGGGAAGGGGGTCATCAGGTCTTGCCCTCCGCTCCAGCTCAACCCTCCGCACTCCCCCCAACCTCGTCCCTTACCCAGGCTTCCTCTCCTCCCCGCAAAACGGTGAATTTCCCACCAGGGCCACCAACCGCTGCCTCCCCTGCCCCTGCTCCACTGCCAAAAAGCACCCCTTCCCCAACGGCCGAGCGGGTGGTTCAGTCCACAGATAGGGAACGAGGAACACAGTGCCCTGAGCCAGCCTGGCACACAGGTGCTAGCAGGTACCGGGAGCACCAGGTTCGCCCAGTGTCAGGGCTTCTTTCAGATTACGGGGTTGGTCAGGGGCGAGCTGGAGCCCAGAGGCCTGGGGGTTCCCCGAGGCTGATTGGTTTTTCCTCAATGGCACAGGGACTGGCACGTGGGTCAAGGCCAAGGATGGGTCAAGGCCAAGGCAAGCTCTGGAAGGCGTCTCCTAAGTGGCAGTGATGGCCCCACGGGGACCCACTGGGAACAGGGCCTCTTCTTTGTGAGAGGATGGGGTGGGGACAAAGTGAGCAAGGCATGTGTGCACGTGAGTCCATGAAGCGCGTGTGTGTGCGCGCGCCTGAGTCAACCTCTTCCTCCCAGAGCTGGTGTGAAGATTCAGTGAGATCACCTGAATGTGTCAGGCCCCAGGCAGGTCTGCAATCAGCAGTGGCTAAAAATACAGAAGGTGTGGGCAAGGGTGGTGTGGGGGCAGGGGTGGACAACTGTGTGGAGGTGTTGGGGTGGACAGTCCATTGGTGACAAGTGCTGGGTGGATGTTTCACATGGAAGGTGACGAGACAGCACCCATGAGGGGGCCCTGGGTTGTGCAGAGCCTGTGTGAGAGTGGGAAGTGCTGGGATGGGCAGCCCACATGGAGGTGCTGAGGTGAAGGACTCATGATGGGGCAGGCGCTGGGATGGCAGAGGAGTGTGGTGTGCACAGCTCTTCTGTGGAGGGCGTCGTACTGGGGGGCACGTGGGGCATGTACTGGGATAAATGGCTTATGGGGAACTAGGGTGCTTCAAATTTGAATAGGATTAGAGTAGATGACTCTCTGTGCATTGTGTGTATGGGTTGTGGGGAGGCGTGGTTTATATGGAGAGGGGTATGGCTAGGATGGGGGATACAGGGTGAATGGTCCATTTGCGAGGTATTGGGATGGACATGGGTGGGTGGAGGTGCATGAGAGGTTCTGTGCTTGGCAGGGGGGGATTCCGAGTGCAGGGGGCATGGTGTTGGAGTACTTGTTCGGTGAGTAGGGTGCAAGCTTGCCAGATGTGTTTTCACCACCTGAGGTCCGGTGCAGATGATCTCTAGGTAGGAGTGGGGTAAACAATGATTGAGGAGTTTTGGGGTTGTTGGGGACTGTGGTGTGAGGGGCCTGCTGAGCACGCGGCCCAGGCTCGCAGGTTACTGGATGTGTGGATGTTCTTAAGGCACGTGATCTATATCCAGGGATGCTGGGGAGCACAGGTGTGTGTGGGTGACACGGTACATAGTTTCAGAGATGTACTGGGTGTGTGTGTGATATGAAAGTATTGGGAATTGTGATTGTGGGGTGCTGGAGCACAAGGTCAGTGTATAGGTTGGTTGGGTGATGATTTAAGCGTGGAGTAGTTGGGATTTGCGGTCTGTTTTGGGACTTGAGCATATGCTGTGGAGGTGCTGGGTATGTACAGGGTACATTAGGAGCTCCTGGGTACCAGGCCTATGTGTAAGGTTGCTGGAAACATGGACTGTGGGAAGCGTGGTGGCAGCGGATGGTCTATACGCAGACGCTGCCATGTTTTGGAGCGGTAAGATGGGTGTCAGAAGAGCCATGCGGGGTGCGGGGGGGTGTTTGTGAGGCTGGTCTGCTGCGATGGCTGGAATCCACCTATTGCACCCTGTTCACACTCTGGAAGGTGTTCTGATTAGTCTTGGAGTGCTGAGGATGGAGGGTGGAGAACTGTCCAGAAGGAATGTGCCAGGGGCTATGAGCAGTCCTGCAGTGAACAAGAGTTCATTAAGAACAGAAGTTCAAGAGCCCCAGGGAAGATGGGTGGGCTGTGCTGTGAGTGGAGGGGCCCTCAGCAAGGAGCTTCCCTGATCCTTCAGGGGCGTACAGGAGTCAAGGGAGAAGAGAAGGACATCGGTACCACTGCCAAGGTGCTCAGCTCAGGCAAGGGGCTCAGCTCAGGCAAGGGGCTCTGGACATGATGTGATAGATGGAAGGCAGCCCTCGCCGGCCAGGGGGAGAGGGAGAGCCTGCGTTGTCCTTGGGGTGCAGATGTAGCTAACCTGGGTATTCTGCCAGGAACAAGCCCAGGTCTGGCGGCAGGAGGCGGGGCAAGGTTGGAGTGGGTGTCTGAGCAGAGGATGGATCACCTGATTCCCCCTCCGTGGCCAGGTTGAGATTAGCTGGCAGACTGTGCCTCTTTGGGGAGAGAGTGGGTGAGCCTAGTCCAGTGCCTGCCATCCCCACCATGGCCCCCCATGGGCATAAAGAACTTAAGGAGCGGCTGTCTGCAGGGTGTGTGCCTGGGACTGCCTGGAGGCACCCTTACAATCCTCAGGGGGCACGTAGAGGTTGCAGGGACACTCCGTCCCTCACTGCCCCCACAAAGGCCCAGCTCTGAGCCCTAGAGCGGTGCCAGTGCCTGAGGGTCTGCATGTGCGTTTGTGGGCTGTGTCCACGGGGTGCCCGGCTTTGTGCCCGCGCCCTTACCGTCCTCGGTGGGCACGTAGAGGTTGAGGTACAGGCAGTCCTCGCTCTGGTTCTGCACGTAGGTGGCGGCCGCCTCCAAGTTGTCGGTGAACCACACAGGCAGCATGATGGCGGGCAGCGCCCCGTGCAGGTTCTGCGGGCAGGCGGGCGGCAGGGTGGTGGCGTTGCGCACGCCGGGCCACGAGGCGGGCGCCTCAGGCGGCTGGAAGCGGCGGGCGCCCAGGGGCGGCGTGGCGTAGGGCACGCCCAAGAACTGCACGACGGGGCCCAGGATCTCGTTGTTGAGCTCGCGCCGCACACCGCGCACTCGCCCGTAGGCCGTGTTCACCACCGGGAAGCGCTCCTCCCCGAGGCTGCCGAGGCCCAGGCCGGGGCCGCCCGGGGCGCCGCCGCCGCCGGGACCCCCTCCCCCGCGTTGAGCCCCCGCCAGCCCCACCAGACACAGCGCCAGGAGCCACATGCTGATCGGGGGACCCCCCCTCCCTCCCCGGGACCCTCCCCCCTCGGAGAGAGAGAGAAGGGGGGGAGAGGGAGGGAGGCCCCCCTCGCCCCAGGAGGGAGGAGGGGGTGGGGGAAAGGAGGGAGGAGGGGGTTGGGGAGGGACCTGGGTTAGACTGGACAGAGAAGGGGTCTGTTCCTCTCCATGGAGGGGGCACGGGGTGGGGAAGGGGAAGGACGTGGGAGAAGGTGAAGGCAGGCCCGACCTGCGGGAGGTGGAGCGAGAGGGGCAGGGCGGCAGGATACAGACAGACGGACAGACAGAAAAATACAGAGGTGGAAGAGGGCAAGGGAAATTGGATGGGGCAGACAGAAAGGAATGGGGAAACAGAAGAGACAAGTGGTTAGTGACCTGGAATTCAGACCAAGTTGCCCCCTTCTCCCACCCACAGGCCCCCTGACACCTCCCCACTCCCACCTAGCAGCCCTTCTCCCCTCAGCAGACGCCTAGGTTGGGGGTGGGGCCCAGATGTGGTTCAAGTCCAGGACCCAGCCAGAGGAGAGGCGTGTCAGCTCTCCAGACCCAGCATGCTCCCTTCCAGCTGATGTATCCCTCCCAGGCAGGTTCTCCTCAGGGACTCAGGAGTCCCAGCTCCCACCTCCCTGGGAGGGAATGAGGTAGACAAGGAAGAGAAAACAAAAATACCAAGTCATTAATTAGCTGGAAGTGGCAGGTTTGTTTATACGTGTTAATTACTCCTGAGCTGTAATTTCATGGCGCTGAACCCCCACCCCAGGCCAGACTCAGGCCTTTCTTGGGACTGCACAAACCTAGCACCTTATCCCCACTTCAACACACCATTCGCTAAGGATTTGTGCTGCCTGCGACCCCTCTCTCCCCAGACTCCATTTCCTCCGTCAGAAGTTGGGGTACCTTGAGGCTGGGGTTAGAGTAGGGAGGGGACGCTGGAGGGGCAAATCCAGGGACAGATGCGTGATCCTGCAGCCGGTTGCCGGGTGACGGGATGCTGCCCCGCAATGTTACCTCGGCAACGGGCTGCAGCTTTAACCCTGGAGGGGGGTTCTGGAGGAAGATGGGAAGGGGCTGGCTTGGTTTGGGGGTCCATTCAGGGCATGAAGGGGAGGGCAAAGGTGTGAGTCAGAATGCAAGAGTTCCCCCCAACCTTAACATAGAGGAAGAAGTATATATGTTGAGAGGAAGGGGAGATTGGGGGCACCAAGAACGCTAAAAGCTCTGCCTGTTGGCCAATCAGAGCCTAGCCTTAGTGACCAGGCCTCTGGCTTGGGAGAGGGGGTGCTGAGGTGGGCTTGAAGAGACATCACAGGAGCCTACTGACTGCCCCCCTCCAGCAATTTCAAGCAACCTTGGACCCCACCACCTTTTCATCTTTGCAAGCCATTGTGACCCATGTCCTGGGGGCAACACTTAGCTTTCTTCTCTTCCCATCCCAACCCATCCATTCACCTACCCTTCCCCTTGCCGCCCCCCCTACAGTTGCTGCTCTGATGCCTGGGTGCTCAGGGCAGCAGGGGCCAGCCAAGGGAGAAGATCAGACCGGAGGGGCAGACACCCAGGTCATTTCGGCAAGCCCCCCCCCCCCCCGCCCCCCCACCAGCCGCCAGAGCTGTTTGCTGACGCGGGGTTTTCAGAGCCAGGCGCCAGCCCGCGGGTGGCTCTCTGCAGGTGTCAATTTATTCCAGAGATGAGGACACAGGAATCCTTACCACACACACCCAGTCATGCCCCCTGCCTTTCAGCTTCTCTAAGGCTCCTCTATTCCTCCATCACCTGGAGGTGGCTCTGGGCTGATTCCCCCAGGGTCTCCTTTTCCTGTGCCAGACTGGGCTCAGCTACCATGGCCTTGCTGCCCCCTCCCCCTCCCCACAACAAGATCTGTCTCAGTCACCCTCTCCTCTTGAGGGTACTCTGGGCCCCTGGCCTCCTCCCACCAGCCAGCTCCGCTCCCTCCTTCCCTCCCACTGGAGGCCCCCCCATCTCTCTCCTCTCCGTAGTGCTCCCTGAGAGCATCTTTTCTGGGCCTCTTCCAGCTTGCTCCAGCTCTTGCCTTCAGTCTCTCACCCTCGGTCTTTTTACATCTTTCTCTTCTGTATCTCTCTCCTTGGTGTTTCTCATTTCTTTCTCTCTCCTCCAAATGCCTTCCCCAAATTTCCCCCTTAAGCCTTCTGTCTCTCTCTCCTGTCTTTCCCCATCACTGTCTCCCCCATTTTCTCTCCCCATCTCTGTCTGCCACATCTTGCTCCCTCCTCCTTCTCCCTATCCCTCTGCCTTCTCTCTCCATTCCTGCCCAGGCCTGACTCCCCCAGCCGGGGAGAGTTGAGGGACGGGGGCTCAGGCCGCAGGCCCCCCCTTCCTGCAGTGGTGAAAATGGCTTGGCCGGGAAGGGGAGAAGGAGGGGGAGGGGGAGATGGGAACACACGGGGTCTGTGGGCCCATTCAAAGGATCATTCATGGACTGGAGAGAGGCAGAGACAAAGAGACCAAGACGCAGAGACACGGCGAGAGCATCCCTAGGCGGAGACACGCAGACAGAGCAGGCTGGGGGAAACCAGGCGCAGGGAGGGAGATGGGGAGAGGGAGACCCCAGTGGACCGCCACGCAGCCCCCTCCACCGACCCGGCTTAGGTCCTACCTGGCTCAGCCCTGGGGCCGTGGTGCCTCCATCCAGGGCTCCGAGTGGGGGGCGAAAGGCCTTCGGGAGGGGGCGGCGGCCTCTGAGCCCCCGCGGCCCCGCAGGCCCAGCCCCCGCCCGCAGCGCCTCACCCGGCGGGGGAGGGGGATCGCCCCAGCCCCGGGGGGCGGGGCCGGGATCCAGTCGATCCCCGGGAAAAGGAGAGCTAGGGGATGGGATCAGGGGGAGCCCGAGAACAGGGAACCCCGCAGTAGGGACGATAGAGAAAGGAGGGGGCAACGGGACAGGACTAGATTGAGGATCCGCTGGTTCCGTGGGCCGGCTTCGAGAGACCAGAAGGCGGTCCAGGCGGAGGATCCTAAGGATCGGGTGCTGGAGGAGGAGTCCACGTTAATCCCCAGGGGCCCGGGGCCCGGGAGCGCAGGATCCGCGGTGCAGGGGCAGGGATCCAGCCGGAATCCTCGGGGAGGGGGAGGGATCTAGTCGATCCCGAGGGCGGGCGGGAGGGGGAGGTCCGGGGAGTCAGAGGAGGGCGGGAGCCGAGTCCAGAGCCCCGGGGCGGGGGTCAGCGCGGATCCTAGGAGGGAAGGCGGGGGTGAGGGGAGGCTTCAAGGGACGCTCAGCAGCCGGGAGGCCCGGACTCCTGGCTCCGCGCGCCAGGGCCCGCCCGCCCCGCGTCCATCCCAGCCCGAGAGTGATGATCCGCCGGCGGAGCAGCCGCAGCAGCCCCGCGCGTCACCGCGCGGCCGCCTCCCCCGCCCCCTGCCGAGAGAGCGGCGCACACCCCCCGCTCGCACCCGCCTGCCCGCCCGCCCTCCGGAGAATGGGGGGATTGGAGATGGTGGGAAGAGGCGGGAGTGGACAGACGGACAGATGGACGTAGCGGGCCAGGGCAGGGTGGAGACATTCCACCGGATCTCCCACCCTCAGGGCTCTCGCGGTCTCGGAGGGCTGGGGGGGGGTAGAATATCTTAACTACAGGGGGCGGGGCATCATACAAAGAAGGCGGAGCCTTCAGACATGGGGGAGGGGCCACTTGTGCAGTGGGCGGGGTTTACTGGCAATAGGTGGGGCTTTGCTATCTTTGGGGCCGCCTCTTTTTGGTAGTGGGTTTGATTTGAAGCTGAACAGGAGGAGCCTGTGGAAAAAGGGGCGGAACTTTGAGAGAAGACCGGGATCTTTGGAAATTGGCCGGAGCGTGGGGGTGGGGGATTCGAAGAGGCGATCAACTTGGAAAGTGGGCCAATCCGTGACGCAAATCCCCTAGTCCCGCCCTCAACCCCGCCCCCCCACTGCTTAGCTCCTCTGCTCCTAATTGGTGCTGGTTTCTCCGCCCGCCAGACGTCTTCGCCACTCTGCAGCGGTTTTACAAAGGCTGGTGAAGAGCGCAATGCTGAAATGAACACGGCCCGGATTGGGCGCCTGTGAACCTTATTTGCATGGGCGGCCGGGATTGGCTGGCCTCTTGGGTGGCCTGGGCGGCGTTGGTCCGGTGCGTCCTGTTCTACAGCTATGGCCGGGCCAGCTGCAGCTTTCCGCCGCTTGGGCGCCTTGTCCGGAGCTGCGGCCTTAGGCTTCGCCTCTTACGGGGCGCACGGTCAGGGGGCTGGGGACGAAGATGGGACTGTGCTTGGGGCGTCCTCTGGGGTTTGCTGCAAGGGCGTAACCTGTGGGAGGTGCCCGGCCTCTCGTTTATCAGACAGTCCGCGGAGCCCTAAACCTTTTAAAGTCCCCCAGCTGGGTCCAGTTGGTTCCCAGTACTGCCCGAGCGTGTTCCCACCAATCGGAAGCTTCCTGGGGTGGGGGGGGTGCCCTTTCTCGCCAATGTCCACCTGGGTCCCCCCGGATTGGGGGCGGTCACGGCTGGCACTAGGACCGCTAACCTTTGCTTCTTTTCTCCACAGGCGCCCAATTCCCAGATGCCTACGGGAAGGAGGTGAAGTAACTGCGCTGGGGCTCCCTGACTCGTGGGTCTACGAAGGCACAAAGTCTGGGGTCCCTGGGGGAAGTGGGCGGGGAGAGGGTGGGGCGAGCCGCGGATCTCTGGAGCAGCAAAGGCCAAAGGCTCTGTAAGCCAAAGGCCTGGGATCAAGCTGGGACTTCAAGGGTGGGGTGGGGGAAGGAACTTTGGTCCCTTGTGTCATCAGGGGATCTCAGGACCTGTATTGCCTACGATATCCCTTCGTTTCTGTTTTTCTTACAGCTGTTTGACAAGGCCAACAAACACCACTTCTTACACAGCCTGGCCCTGTTAGGGGTGCCCCATTGCAGAAAGCCACTCTGGGTAATCTTTCCCTGCGCGTAACCCTGACCAAGCCCCACACGCTCCCTCTCAGCCTGCCCTGTTCTTAACAATCCTGTTTTCTGTGCTGTGTCTCCTTCAGGCTGGGTTATTGCTAGCTTCCGGAACGACCTTATTCTGCACCAGCTTTTACTACCAGGCTCTGAGTGGAGACCCCAGCATCCAGACTTTGGCCCCTGCGGGAGGGACCCTGCTGCTCTTGGGCTGGCTTGCCTTGGCTCTTTGAGCTCCCTTTTGCTTAATTACTGGGTTTTCTGGGCAGTTTTTTTTTTTAAAGAGTTGGAGTAAGAAGAGGATTAAAAAGGAAAGGCAAATAAACTTTGGAGTCTTTGTTCATCTAACCTCTTGGAGGAGGAAGGGTGGGGATTCAACCTCTGAACTCCCTCCATTTCCTAAGACTTAATCAGTGAGCCTTAGGTCTGGGGATTCTGGTCACTTTAAGTTAACTTATTATAATGTTCTTACCCTGGTGGGCATCAAAGTCATAAAGAATGCTTGAAATAACACAGATTCCTACTGAAGCACTCTTTCAGGCCTGAGAATCTGTATTTTAATAAGCTCATCTTGTGGTTCTGATGCATACTACATTTTTAATTTTATTATTATTTTGAGATGGAGTCTTGCTCTGTCGCCCAGGCTGGAATGCAGTGGCATGACCTCGGCTCACTGCAACCTCTGCCTCCCAGGTTCAAGCGATTCTCCTGCCTCGGCCTCCTCAATAGCTGGGATTACAGGCGCCTGCCACCATGCCCAACTAATTTTTTGTATTTTTAGTAGACACGGGGTTGTGCCATGTTGGCAAGGCTGGTTTTGAACTCCCGACCTCAGGTGATCCACCTGCCTTGGCCTCCCAAAGTGCTGTGATTACAGGTATGAGCCACCACGCCAGGCCTGTTTTTATTTTTATTTTTATTTTTTTGAGACAGAGTTTCACTCTGTTGCCCAGGCTGGAGTGCAGTGGTGTGATTTTGGTTCACTGCAACCTCCACTTCCTGAGTTCAAGTGATTCTCCTGCCTCAGCCTCCCAAGTAGCTGAGATTATAGGTGCATGCCACCATGCCTGGCTAATTTTTGTATTTTTAGTAGAGATGGGGTTTCACCATATTGGCGAAGCTGGTCTTGAACTCCTGACCTCAAGCAATTCACCCGCCTCAGCCTCCCAAAGTACTGGGATTTTAAAAAATTACTATAGGGTCATGGTTTTCAGCCCTGTTGTTATCAGCACCCACTTACTCTAGAAGTGAGGATTAAGGCAAGGCAGGATAGGAGTGTCATTAGTTACAAAATACTTTGGGGTTCAAAGCAGGGACAGATCATGTATTGGGGATCAGAAAATGTGTCACAATGCTTGAGATGATCCTTAAAGGAGCTCTATTGTATCGAAGAAACAATGAACAAAGAACAAGATGGAGATGGGAGGGGTTTGGAGAAGCAGGAGTCTTCAGTGTGGGCTGAGTTCGAGTTAGGTAGGAAAGGAGTGAGAAAAGGTGGCAGGGCAGGCTGGAGTGTCAGTCACAGCATGTAGAGAACTGTAAGATATTTAGTGGGGACAGTATTTATTTATTTATTGTGACGCAGTCTTGCCCTGTTACCCAGGCAGGAGTGCAGTGGCACGATCTCAGTTCACTGCAACCTCCGCCTCCCGGGTTCAAGTGATTCTCCTGCCTCAGCCTCCCGAGTAGCTGGGATTACAGGCGCCCGCGACCGCGCCCAGCTAATTTTTGTATTTTTAGTAGAGACGGGGTTTTGCCATGTTGGCCAGGCTGGTCTCAAACTCCCGACCTCAAGTGATCCACCTGTCTCAGCCTCCCAGAGTGCTGGCATTACAGGTGTGAGCCACTGCTCCTGGCAGGGACAGTATTTATTAAACCAGCGTTGATCATGCGTCAGACACGTTACAAGGAAGATCAACACTGAGGGAGACAGATATCCCCTCCCTCAAGGAGTTTCCCATCTAGTAGTGGAAATGGACCTGAAATAACTAAACATTTATAAAATTTGCAAAACATGTATCATTACAAATTGTGCTGCATGCTGAAAGGAAAGGAACAGAGAGGACCCTGTGCAATGGCTCAAGCCTGTGATCCCAACATTTTGGAAGGCGGAGGTGGGAACATTGCTCGAGCCCAGGAGTTCGAGACCAGCCTGGATAACACAGGGAGACCCCTGTCTTTACAAAAATAAAAAAATAGCCAGGCGCGGTGGCTCACACCTGTAATCCCAGCACTTTGGGAGGCCGAGGTGGGCGGATCACAAGGTCAGGAGATCGACACTATCCTGGCTAACATGGTGAAACCCCGTCTCTCCTGAAAATACAAAAAAAAATTAGCTGGGCATGGTGCCAGGCGCCTGTAGTCCCAGCTACTCGGGAGGCTGAGGCAGGAGAATGGCATGAACCCAGGAGGCAGAGCTTGCAGTGAGCCGAGATAGTGCCACTGCACTCCAGCCTGGGCGACAGAGCGAGACTCCGTCTCAAAAAATAAATAAATGAATAAATAAATAAAAATAAAAATAAATAGCCATGGCCAGGTGCGGTGGCTCATGCCTGTAATCCCAGCACTTTGGGAGGCCGAGGCGGGTGGATCACGAGGTCAGGAGATCGAGACCATCCTGGCTAACACAGTGAAACCCCCGTCTCTACTAAAAATACAAAAAAATTAGCCGGGCGTGGTGGCGGGCGCCTGTAGTCCCAGCTACTCCGGAGGCTGAGGCAGGAGAATGGCGCGAACCCGGGAGGCGGAGCTTGCAGTGAGCCGCGATGGCGCCACTGCACGCCAGCCTGGGCGACAGAGCCAGACTCCGTCTCAAAAAAAAAAAAAAAAAAAATAGCCAGGTGTAGTGGATTGTGCCTGTAGCCTGCAGGCCCAGCTACTCGGGAGGCTGAGTTTGGAGGAACATATGTCTGGTTCCTGACTCATCTTTTTTTTTGTTTTGTTTTGAGTCAGAGTTTCGCTGGTTGCCCAGGCTGGAGTGCAAGGGCGCGATCTCGGCTCACTACAATGTCCGCCTCCTGGGTTCGAGCAATTCTCCTGTCTCAGCCTCCCAAGTAGCTGGAATTACAGGCATGCGCCACCATGCCCGGCAAATTGTGTATTTTTAGTAGAGACAGGGTTTCTTCATGCTGGTCAGGCTAATCTCAAACTCGCGACCTCAGGTGATCTGCCCGCCTCGGCCTCCCAAAGTGCTGGGATTACAGGCATGAGCCACTGCCTGGCCTCTGACTCATCTTTAAAATGAAGAAATATTGTGATCTAGGAGTGTACCTCAAATTATGCCACCTCCCTGGATATACATGCTTCATTGGCTCCCCTTTGCCCTCAGAAGACAGTACAACATCTCTGCACAAGGCCCTCCACCATTTGGCCCTGTCATCCTTCTCACAATCCTCAGGCCAGCCCCTAGGAATTCCTTCAGGTCTCTAACACACTCTCTTGCTTCAGGGAAGCCTGGAAAGCTGCTGTTACAGGAGTCGGGAGCTCAGTAGAGACTAGTGTCCGTGATAGAAATTCTGCAATTAAAAGTATGCAGATTGTAACTAGAGATACGGAATGAGATGAAATTACCTAAAATCTTCTCATTAGAGAAAAAATCTGCACACTTTTAAAAATGCATACCGGCAGGGCACGGTGGCTCACACCTGTAATCCCAGCACTTTGGGAGGCTGAGGCATGCAAATCAAGAGGTCAGGAGTTTGAGACCAGCCTGGGCAACATGGTGAAACCCTGTCTCTACTAAAAATTTAAAAAATTAGCTGGGCGTAGTGGTGGGTGCCTGTAATCCCAGCTACTCGGGAGGCTGAGGCAGGAGAATCGCTTGAACCCAGGAGGCGGAGGTTGCAGTGAGCCAAGATCATGTCATTGCACCACTCCAGCCCAGGCGAGAGAGTGAGACTCTGTCTCAAAAAAAAAAAAAAAAAAGCATACCTTCAGGCCAGTTGCAGCAGCTCACGCCTGTAGTCCCAGCACCTGTAATCCTGGGAGGCTGAGGCAGGTGGATAACATGAGTCCAGGAGTTCGAGACGAGCCTGGCCAACATGGTGAAATGCCGTCTCTACTAAAAATACACAAATTAGCTGGCGTGGTGGTGCGTGGTGCTTTTACCCAACTACTTGGGTGTCTGAGGCACGAGGATCGCTTGAACCCAGGAGGCGGAGGTTGCAGTGAGCTAAGATCGTGTCACTGCCCTCCAGCCTGGGCAACAGAGCAAGACCCTGTCTCAAAAAAGAAAAAAATGCATACCTTCAGAAAAATTAAGTATGCCCTCAATATATTATACAGATTGTACTATATAAAGCATACACAAAAATAGAAATTAAAAATGATGATAGCTGGGTGCAGTGGTGTGTGCCTATAGTCTCACCTACTCAGGAGGCTGAGGCAGAAGGAGCGCTTGAGGTTAGGAGTTTGAGACTAGTGTGCTAAGATCAAGCCTGTGAATAGCCACTATACTCCAGCCTGGGCAACACAGCAAGACCCCATCTCAAAAAAAAAAAAAAAAGAGTGACTTAAACTTTTCAATGACTTACTTACTATTGCACTGCAAATAGATTCCAAGTGCCATACCACTGTCTCCAAGGCCTGCACTGGCCATCCGGGCTTTGTGATTCTTTGTCACTACATGGCATCCACATTGCCAACCCACCACATTTTCTTCTGCCTCAAGATTTTGAGCTGCTCTTTTCAGCCTGTTTTGCAGTTATTCTTTGTGCCTAGAATACACTTCTACACTTCGTGCAAGCTTAGTTTAGCTTCAGCAGGATCACCTTGGTGAGGCCTTCCACATCTGAAGGGGCACACCCTCCACCCTCCAGCTGTTCCACTGCCTCTCTGTGCTTTTTCGTTTTGTTTGAGACAGGGTCTCGCTTTGTCACCCAGCTGTAATGCAGTGGTGCCATAAGGACTCACTGCAGTCTCCATCTCCCAGGGTCAAGCAATTCTCTCACCTCGGCCTCCCGAGTAGCTGGGACTACAGGTGTAAGCTACCACGACTAGCTAATTATTACTTTTTTGTAGAGATGGGGTCTTGCCGGGTGCGGTGGCTCATGCCTGTAATCCCAACACTTTGGGAGGCCGAGGCGGGCAGATCACAAGTTCAGGAGTTCGAGACCAGCCTGTCTGGCATGGTGAAACCCAATCTCTACTAAAAATACAAAAATTATCTAGGTGTGGTGGCAGGCACCTGTAATCCCAGCTACTCAGGAGGCTGAGGCAGGAGAATCACTTAAACCTGGGAGGCCATTGCACTCCAGCCTGGGCAACGAGAGCAAAACTCCATCTCAAAAATAATAATAATAAAAAATAATAATAATAATGTGGTAGTATGTGCCTGTAGTCCCAGTTTGAGGATCCCCAGGTATGAGGATAGCTTGAGCCTAAGAATTTTGTTTTGTTTTTGTTTGAGACGTAGTCTCGCTCTGTCGCCCAGGCTGGAACGCAGTGGCGCAATCTCAGCTTGCTGCAGCCTCTGCCTCCCGGGTTCAAGCGATTCTCATGCCTCAGCCTCCTGAGTAGCTGGGATTACAGGCATGTGCCAACCACGCCTGAGCAATTTTTTTGTATTTTTAGTGGAGACGGGGTTTCACTGTGTTGGCCGGGCTGGTCTCAAACTCCTGATCTTCAGTGCTCTGCCTGCCTGGGCAGGGTGGGATTAGAGATGTGAAGTGCTGGAATTAGAGATGTGAGCCACTGTGCCCGGCCGAACCTAGGAGTTTGAGGCTGCAGTGATCTCTGATGGTGCCACTGCACTCCCTCCTGGGTGACGGAGCAAGACCTCAGTCTCATAAATAAATAAATAAATAAATATGCTGGGTGTGATGGCCCACACCTGTAATCTCAGCACTTTCGGAGGCTGAGGCAGGTGTACTGCTGGAGCCCAGGAGTTGAAGACCAGCCTGGGCAACATGGCAAAACCCCATCTCTACAAAAAATACAAAAATTAGCTGGACATGGTGGCACATGCCTGTAGTCCCAGCTAGTCGGGAGGCTGAGGTGGGAGGATGCCTTGATCCTGGGAAACAGAAGTTGTAATGAGTGGAGATCATGCCACTGTATTCCAGCCTGGGCAACAGAGCAAGACCCTGTCTCAATAAACAAACAAACAAACAAACCCTTAGAGGGGACCTCCAGAGTGGCCCAAAGGGGCTGGGTGCAGTAGCTCATGCCTGTAATCCCAACAGTTTGGGAGGCCAAGGTGTAAGGATCAGTTGAGGCCAAGAGTTCCAGACCGGCCTGGCCAACATGCAGAAACCCTGTCTCTACTAAAAATACAAAAATTAGCCGGGTGTGGTGGCTGTAGTCCTGGCTGCTTGGGAGGCTGAGGCAGAAGAATTGCTTGAGCCTGGGAGGTGGAGGTTGCAGTGAGCCAAGATAGCACCACTGCACTCCAGCCTGGGCGACAGAGTGAGACTCTCAAAAAAACAGAAAAGCCAGAGTGACCCAAAGGTCCAGTGGCAGAGCCAAGGCTGGGTCTGTAGGCTTCTTCCTCCCAGTCCAGTGCTCTCACTGCATTTCCATCCTTCACCTCAGGTGGCATCTAGGGCACAGGGGGAACCTCCACATGGAGAACCACTGCAGTACGTCTCACGTCTCTTCTCTGTCCAGACCCTCCAACACTTCCCATCTCAGGGTATAATTCAGTGGACTAAAAGGCCAGGCGTGACCTGGCTTCTTGTGACCCCTCTGACCTTCCCCTCATTAACTCCATTCTAGTCTCACTGGTCTTCTGCCTCAGGACCTATGCCCTTGCTGTTCCCTCTGCCTGAAACACTTACCCAGTAATCTGCACAGCTCAGTCCCTCATTTCCTTTAGGTTCTGGGTCAACTATCACCTTCTTTCTTTCTTTCTTTCTTTTTTTTTTTTTTTTTTTTGAGACGGAGTCTTGCTCTGTCGCCAGGCTGGAGTGCAGTGGCAAGATCTCAGCTCACTACAACCTCTGCCTCCCAGGTTCAAGCGATTCCCCTGCCTCAGCCTCCCGAGTAGCTGGGACTACAGGCGCCCACCACCACACCTGGCTAATTTTTTTGTATTTTAGTAGAGACGGGGTTTCACCATGTTGGCCAGGATGGTCTCTGTCTCCTGACCTCGTGATTCGCCTGCCTGGGCCTCCCAAAGTGCTGGGATTACAGGCGTGAGCCACCGCGCCCGGCCTAACTATCGCCTTATTGGTGATGCCTAAATAAATATTTATTTATTTATTTTGAGATGGAGTCTCGCTCTGTTGCCCAGGCTGGAGTGCAATGGCGTAATCTCGGCTCACTGCAACCTCTGCCTCCCGGGTTCAAGAGTTTCTCCTGCCTCAGCCTCCCGCATAGCTGGGACTACAGGCGCCCGCCACCACACCCGGCTAATTTTTGTATTTTTAGTAGAGATGGGTTTTTGCCATGTTGGCCAGGCTGGTCTCAAACTCCTGACCTCAGGTGATCCGCCCACCTCGGCCTCCCAAAGTGCTGGAATTACAGGCGTGAGCCACCGCGCCCCGCCACGATCTTTCTAAAACACACATTTGACCTTCTTTGTTCTAAAAATGTCTCGGTGGACTCCTCGCTGCTCGTGGGGCCAAATCGCAGCTTCCACACAACCCGCCGTGTATGTGGACTGCACTCCGTTTCTAAACTCATATCTTGCGCCGCTCAGCCAGTGGCCCCCAAGGCGGGGCTGGTCCCGGCTCAGGATCCGGTCGAAGAGACTCATCGCGGGGGTCTTTTCTGACCGCGCTTCCTCCTCTGGCCCTCCAGGCGGCCTGAGCACGCTCACTGACACCGTTTGGCGGCCCGTCACCCGCGTGGCTGGGGCACCTGCAGAAACTGCTGTCGCTGCGAGGTGCCCGTGTGGGTCACCGCTGTGCCAGGGAGAAAAGACGGCGAGGTCGCCCCTGGGAGGCAGAAGGCGAGCCAGGAGCCAGTCCTGGAAGCCAATGAGTGAGGGTGAAGGGTGTTCCGCTGCGTCAGCGAGGCCCGACTGCCCTTGGGAGGAGGAGCCCAGGGGCCAGCGCGGCGCGGGCCGCCCTCGCCTCCCACCCAGGGCGCTGAGCACGCACGCCGCCGGCCTGGCGGCGTTCGCGGGGCCGGGGACCAGCCGCCGCCTTCTCCAGGCGCTCCTACTCTCTGGGCATCTGCAGTCCGAGCGGAAGGGGCGGGAACGCCGGCGACGCCGAGGAGCAAAGCCCACGATCGGCTTCCCGGGGCAGCGGACGGCCGCCTTCCTCCCGGCGCAAACGCACCGCCCAGGAGGGGGCGGGCCCGGCGGGTCGGGGGGCGGGCCCGGCGGGTCGGGGGGCGGGGCCGGGGTCCGAGCTCGGGCCCTCCTCCGCCTCCGCCAGCTCCTGTGAGCTGCCGAGTGCTAGGCACCCGGGCTGTTCTGGGGGCTCCAGGTGAGCGGGGGCACAGAGGGGTCAGGGAGACCTCCCTCGGGGTGGGGCTGTCGGTCTGACCGCGGGTCCATCTGTCCTGCCGTCGGCCCACAGCCTCCTCCGCAGGATGGGAGAACAAAGGGAGGGGGCGGTTCTGGGGCCCCCGAGGGAATCCAGGGTCCCAGGTACCCGGTCCCGCCCACTGACACTTGGGTTTCTCCCCGAGTCAGAGGCGCCGCCCAAGAGACCCTGGGCCGGCGCCGGGCGCAGCTGCCTCTCCGTCTTTGTGTCTGTCTCTGTGTCTGTCTGGCTATCTCCGAGTCTGCCTCCGCTTCCAGAACTAAGCCACCCAGACACCATCATCCCGAAAACCCCAGCCCTTCTCCCATGGCAGGTAAGTGCGCGCAAGTCCGGGGGTCTCCGTTATACCCCCCACGGACTTGGGAGCCGGGTTTGAACACATCCTCCCGGAATGTGCTCGGACTGGCTGGGTGGGGCCCCTCCCTTCCTTCCGGGGAACCTCCACCCTGCTCCCCTGCCCCATCTTTCTCTGCCTCTTGCCACCACGTTTCCCCCGAAGCCTCGCGGCCCATGGGCTGAGGAATAAGGGGATGAGGTCTTGAGTCCCTTTCTAATCTATCCTGCCCCCACCGCTTTACAGGCTACTTGCCCCCCAAAGGCTACGCCCCTTCGCCCCCACCTCCCTACCCTGTCACCCCTGGGTACCCGGAGCCGGCGCTACATCCTGGGTCCGGGCAGGCCCCAGTGCCCGCCCAGGTACCTGCCCCAGCTCCCGGCTTCGCCCTCTTCCCCTCGCCTGGCCCCGTGGCCTCGGGGTCTGCTGCCCCCTTCTTGCCACTGCCAGGGGTGCCTTCTGGCCTCGAATTCCTGGTGCAGGTGAGTGGGAAGGAGGGAGGGAGGATGACTGGGATGGGACCTGGGCGTCCAGATGGGCCAGCTGATGTGCGCGCCGCTCCTCTCTTTCCAGATTGATCAGATTTTGATTCACCAGAAGGCTGAGCGAGTGGAAAGTAAGTAGAAGGAGTGGGAGGTTGGACCTCATGATGGTGGCCCGGATGGTGGGCTCCTGGGCGCGCGAGGCTCTACGAGTCTCCCCGTGTCACCCCGGGCAGCGTTCCTAGGCTGGGAGACCTGTAATCGGTATGAACTGCGCTCTGGGGCCGGGCAGCCCCTGGGTCAGGCGGCCGAGGAGAGCAACTGCTGCGCCCGTCTGTGCTGTGGCGCCCGCCGGCCGCTACGTGTCCGCCTGGCCGACCCCGGGGACCGCGAGGTGCTTCGTTTGCTCCGCCCGCTGCACTGTGGCTGCAGCTGCTGCCCCTGTGGCCTCCAGGAGGTGGGCGGAGGGAGGGGGCCGGGAGGGCGGGCCTTGGCGGGGCGGGACAATGATGAGGTCCACCTGAGATGAGGCCTGGATCAGGTGGGAGTGGGCAGGTGGGGATGGGAGGTTTAGTGAGGGCCAAATAGACAGATGATAGAGCTGGGACCCCTGCCTCCACAGTGACCCTGTCTGCTTCCCACTCCCAGATGGAAGTACAGGCTCCACCAGGCACCACCATCGGCCACGTGCTACAGACCTGGCATCCCTTCCTCCCCAAGTTCTCCATCCAGGATGCCGATCGCCAGACAGTCTTGCGAGTGGTGGGGCCCTGCTGGACCTGTGGCTGTGGCACAGACACCAACTTTGAGGTATCAGGAATACTAGAGGCTCTTGGGACCTTCGTAAACCAAGATGGTGCTTCCACAAGGCAGGATAGTTAACACTAAGGTCAAGACCCTGAGCTTAGCAATCCAAATCCACTGTGACTCCGACCGCATTTGTAGCATTCCTCCATTTGGAAATAGGATGGCCCTGTGCTCTTATAAAAGCATAACAACGAGGATTTCATCTTTTTTTTTTTTTCCAAGGCAGAAGAATTTTTTCTTAGTACAGAACAAAATGAAAAGTCTCCCATGTCTACCTCTTTCTACACAGACACGGCAACCATCCGATTTCTCAATCTTTTCCCCACCTTTCCCCCCTTTCCATTCCCCAAAACCGCCATTGTCATCATGGCCCGTTCTCAATGAGCTGTTGGGTACACCTCCAAGACGGGGTGGTGGCCGGGCAGAGGGGCTCCTCACTTCCCAGTAGGGGCAGCCGGGCAGAGGTGCCCCTCACCTCCCGGATGGGGCGGCTGGCCGGGCAGGGGGCTGACCCTCCCCACCTCCCTCCTGGACGGGGCGGCTGGCCGGGCAGAGGGGCTCCTCACTTCCCAGTAGGGGCGGCCGGGCAGAGGCGCCCCTCACCTCCCGGATGGGGCGGCTGGCCAGGCGGGGGGCTGACCCCCCACCTCCCTCCCAGACAGGGCGGCAGGCTGGGCGGTGGGCTGACCCCCCCACCTCCCTCCCGGACGGGGCGGCTGGCCGGGCTGAGGGGCTCCTCACTTCCCAGTAGGGGCGGCCGGGCAGAGGCGCCCCTCACCTCCCGGACGGGGCGGCTGGCTGGGCGGGGGGCTGACCCCCCCACCTCCCTCCCGGACGGAGCGGCTGGCCGGGCAGAGGGGCTCCTCACTTCCCAGTAGGGGCAGCCGGGCAGAGGCGCCCCTCACCTCCCGGACGGGGTGGCTGGCCAGGCGGGGGGCTAACCCCCCCACCTCCCTCCCAGACGGGGCGGCTGGCCAGGCGGGGGGCTGACCCCCCCACCTCCCTCCCGGATGGGGCGGCTGGCCGGGCAGAGGGGCTCCTCACTTCCCAGTAGGGGCAGCCGGGCAGAGGCGCCCCTCACCTCCCGGACGGGGTGGCTGGCCAGGCGGGGGGCTAACCCCCCCACCTCCCTCCCGGACGGGGCGGCTGGCCAGGCGGGGGGCTGACCCCCCCACCTCCCTCCCGGACGGGGCGGCTGGCCGGGCGGCGGGCTGACCCCCCCACCTCCCTCCCGGACGGGGCGGCTGGCCGGGCGGGCGGCTGACCCCCCCACCTCCCTCCCGGACGGGGCGGCTGGCCGGGCGGGGGGGCTCCTCACTTCCCAGTAGGGGCGGCCGGGCAGAGGTGCCCCTCACCTCCCGGACGGGGCGGCTGGCCGGGCGGGGGGCTGGCCCCCCCACCTCCCTCCCGGACGGAGCGGCTGGCCGGGCAGAGGGGCTCGTCACTTCCCAGTAGGGGCGGCCGGGCAGAGGCGCCCCTCACCTCTCGGGAGGATTTCATCTTAAGGAGCAATGCTGATTATTACAAGTGGCCCTGAGATGGGCAGAAAAAAAATCTAAGGCCAGCCTGGATTTGGGGTGAAGGATGATTAAGTCTGTGTGGGCTGGGCCCATGTGGCTGCTGTGTATGAGTTTGTGAGCCCAGGCCCTGGAGCAAGCACGATTTTAACATGTTAACATCCTGTGGCCTGCCCTGCTAAAATAGAATCCAAATGCCCCTGCCATTCCGAAATCCAGTATATCCTTCTCACTGTGCATTCCTGTCACCAGTCTGGAAGCTAGAGATCCCAAGTGGCAAGAATTTCAGAGTGAGGTGAGGCCTGGGAAGCACCTTGGTTTCTAGAAGACAAAGGCACTCCACAGACCCTTGAGTTCTTTTTTTGTTTGTTTTTTGTTTGTTTGTTTTGAGACAGAGTCTTGCTCTTGTTGCCCAGGTGGGAGTGCTATGGCATGATCTCAGCTCACTGCAGTCTTTGCCTCCCAGGTTCAAGCAATTCTTCTGCCTAAACCTCCCGAGTAGCTGGGATTACAGGCATGCGCCGCCATGCCTGGCTAATTTTATATTTTTAGTAGAGACGAGGTTTCTCCATGTTGGTCAGGCTGGTCTCGAACTCCTGACCTCAGGTGATCCACCCACCTCAGCCTCCCAAAGTGCTGGGATTACAGGTGTGAGCCACCGCACCTGACCGACCCTTGAGTTCTTTAAGGGATAATTGCTTGTGCAGATAAGGGAGAAACAACAGGTATAATCCAGTATACTTTCCAACGCTTCTAATGAGGTACCCTACCTAAGGTTACTTTGCAAAAATGAGTCACCTTGGTAGCCAGAGGGAGATTCCGTGATGGGAACCAATTGGGAATAAGATATAATAACTGCGTGATCTCCAGATGGGAATGTATAGGCTGTGGGGTGCTCATAGGGCCAGTGTCCCTTTTACATAATTATAAATGGTCCATACTTGGGGCTGTACCCTTAGGACCATGGCAGGAAGTGCCCCAGAGCTGTAGGACAGTGCAGGAAGGGGATGGGAATGACACAAAAGGAAATCACTGCAGTTCTAATCACTGGAGAATGAGCACAGGAAAAGGACCAGGAAGTCACGGGGAGTAACTACCCATATCAGCAGAGCCTGTTGCTGTGTGGCTCAGAGAAGCCAGTGGAAATTGTGGTCCTCAAAGGCTACTTACTGCTGCCTCTCTCCACAGTAGATAGGCATGTATCCCTCTCTAGATGAGGCTCTCATGCAGTGCTGGGCAAGGCCCTCCCCTACTCTGCAGACTAGAGAAAAGGTACTCTTCGGGGTAGACATAGCCTTCTAGGAGCCTTCTTGATTGGTGAAGTACAGCCAGAATTCCAGTAGCTTTCCTTGCCCTTTTGGCCAGGTTACTTTGTGTAGGGCACAAGCTGTGCCAATTGTGAGTGGCAGGGGCATTGGGAACCAGAGCAAACCTAGCAAACAGCCATACCCTAAGGGGGCTGGATTGTCATGCTTCCATTTCTCCCACCACTGATGTTCAGTTATGTCATGCGTCGCCTTTCGATAGCAGCAGATCTGAGTCTGAATCCTAATTTTGGGTATAGACTCAGCGTGATCTAGAGTGCGTCAGTTTCCCCAGCTGTCATACTCTGTGATGGGAACCAGTTAGGAAAGCGATCACTCGGTGACCATTAGAGGGGAAGATTCACTGAGTGGAGACCCTGCAAATTCATACGTGCGGCTGTGGGAATGAGACTGGAGCAGGTGAGACTGGCTGCCTCCTCCTCAGCTGGGTCCTTCCTCCCTCCCTGATGACAGGTGAAGACTCGGGATGAATCCCGCAGTGTGGGCCGCATCAGCAAGCAGTGGGGGGGCCTGGTCCGAGAAGCCATCACGGATGCCGATGACTTTGGCCTACAGTTCCCGCTGGACCTGGATGTGAGGGTGAAGGCTGTGCTGCTGGGAGCCACGTTCCTCATTGTGAGTTGGCTGCCCCTGCCCCCACCTCCTGCCTGTCCTTTGCTGTCATTTGAAGCTTTATGCATTTCCCGGCCTCTTGCTAGGGGAAAGTCAGGGATAGGTGTTGGGGGGGTTGAGGTTCTAGAGCTGGCCTGTGACAGCCAAGCTGGGCTGGCCCAGCCGGATCTCCCATTGACAGTGGCCTCCTCTTAGGACTACATGTTCTTTGAGAAGCGAGGAGGCGCTGGGCCCTCTGCCATCACCAGTTAGAGGCCACCATGGTGTGAGGAGACCATCACCTTGACCAGAACTCCAGATGGTCACCTGCCCTGGCCCCTCCTCTGGGCAGCCCCTTTCCTCCATGTACACTGCAGGGGACAGAAGGGGGGCCCCATCCCTACCCTACTCCCTGGCCGCCTGCCCCTGTGGTTCCCAAGGAGGGGTATGTATGAGAGCCCTCTCCTGCTACCTCCCACCACTGTCCCAGCAGTCCCTCGGCACAGAGGCATATCAGCTTTCACACTTTCCCCATGCACTCCCTCCCACCCCCTTCCAGGGCCTCTGCTCCAAAGGAGGCCTCTGGAACCCAGGACTCTGGGGTTTTACAAGAGGGCTGGGGTGTGGAAGGGCAAGCTGCACCAAAGACGGTGGATACAGCCACCGCCCCCCACCGCCGCTGCCTAGCATCTGCTTGGCCAATTAGTTCAGCCTCAGACCATGGCACTTTGAGGGGGTCTCTACCTCCCCATCAACAGCTGCAGGGGGACCCCAGTGCTAACTTCCTCTCCCACTAGGGCCCTGCCTTCAGCTGGTGCTTGCTGCGATTCCTGTGCCTTATGTAACTGCCCTTCCTTCCCTTGCCCTAGGAAAAAGGCTGCATCTTTATATGTTACATTCATATAAACTTTGTAACTTTTTGGACATTGAAAGATGTATGTAATAGGGGAGGGTAGAAGCAGTTGGTATGGGAAAAAACAAAGGGGAATGTGAGAGCTGGGCTGGGGCAGGGACTAGTCCATCTCATAATCCATACTACCAGCATCAAACGTCCTTGAGTGCAAGAGAGCAATCGTTATCACCCACAGTGGCCCTGCACAAAACGAAGGCAGTTTGGGCCTATACCCCAAGTCCCTATGGTGGCTTCCATCATCCAGGATGGCTGCCCTGCAGAGTCCAGTGTGGTAGCTGATGGCAGTTCAAGATGGCTGTTCACATGGTCCAGTGTGGCCCCTTGATCCTCTCTAGCGTGTAGAAGCTTCCTCTGCATATGATGTATAGCAGCTCTTTTCCTCCAAGTCCTCTTGTCTGAGAATGTAGTGGGCAGACTACATCCTTCTTGGCCCAGCCAAAGGAGCTTCAGCCTTCAGAAGCCAAGGAGCATGGGAGGGAGGAGACATTTGCCAGTGCCCAACTCTGGGCTCCTCCTCCATGTGCCTACAGCAGGTGGGATCTCCCCAGGTGGAACGTCTACCCTCGTCGGGACCTTGTTCTGGTTCCGCTTGGTCCCATGTGGCCAGGCCCTCAGGGGCCTAGGCTTTTCATGCTGGTGTCCGTGCCCGCAGAAGCTGAGCTCAGGGCCTGGCTAGGACATAGCGGCTGGCAGCTGAGAGGTCCCACTGGTAATGCTCCAGGATGCGCCGGCAGTCAGCTCTGGACCGGCTACTCAGGTGGAAGAGCTGATCTACCTGTGGAAGCAGGAGGGTGGGTTGCAGCTGACTGCCAGGCGGCAGGGGCAGGAGAGGAGGGACCCCAAGAGAAGGGGCTGGCTTTACCTTGAGGTTCCGGATGGCAGAAACCACATCTCCCCCAGTGGCTCCTAGTGCTGTCTGGCACTCCTGGTGGGTGACCCCATGCACACTCAGCTCCACCTGTGACAGACAAAGCCTCACTCAGGCCCCTGCCCCTGCCTGTAGCCCCTTCTGGACACCAGGCCATTTCAGTGAGACCTCACCTCCATAATCTTCCTCTGCAACTCAGGATCGGGCAAGAGGCCTCCAGAGAGGGCAGCGGCTTTACTGGCTCCAGGCATTCCCATGGGGTGATTGTGTGGGGGTTTTCTTTTGGGCCAGGGAAGCCTCTCCCTAGAGGGCTGGCTGGGCTGAGGAGAGCTAGAGGATAAAGGTGGGCGTGGAGGCAGGCCTGGAGGTCCCTGGGGCACAGCTCTGGCTTGTCGAATTTCAGGGGGGCTTGAACCACCCCCTGTGGGACGAGGACCGAGGGATAGAACTGACTCCAGACTCCTGGAAATGCCTGCACAGTTGAGAAGGAAACAACTTGAACTCGGCTGGCTGCAGCCTCCGCCTCCCGGGCTCAAGCGATCCTCCCACCTCAGCCTCCCGAGTAGCTGGGACTATAGGTGCCTGCCATTATGACTGGCTAATTTTTGTATTTTTGTAGAGACGGGGTTTCGGCACATTGCCCAGGCTGGTCTCAAACTCCTGGACTCAAGCCATCCGCCCACGCTGGGCTCCCAAAGTGCTGGGATTACAGGCTTGAGCCACCATGCCTGGCCCCACTCTCCGTCTTCATCTGTGCTGGGCTGGATGGTTTTGCAAGCATTTGCAGATGAGCTAGCCAGCCCTGTCCCTGGGTGGTTCATGTGTCAGGTGGGACAATAAGACAGATGGGCAAATGGACACCAAGGCCTAGGCGGAGGGCCCAGAGAACTCAGAGCTCAGGGCCCAGAGTGTGGAGGTGCTCTTCAGAAGGGAAGGCAGGAGGGCTTCCTATCTTTTAAGATTCCACAGTATAGGGCCGGGCGCAGTGTCTCACGCCTGTAATCCCAGCACTTTGAGAGGCCGAGGCAGGCAGATCACCCGAGGTGGGGAGTTCAAGGCCAGCCTGGGCAACAGGGTGAAACCTCATCTCTACTAAAAATACAAAATTAGCCGGGTGTGGTGGCACATGCCTGTAGTCCCAGCTACTCGGGAGGCTGAGGCAGGAGAATCGCTTGAACCCGGGAGGTGGAGGTTGCGGTGAGCCAAGATCACGCTACTGCACTCCAGCCTGGGCAAAAAGAGTGAAACTCTGTCTCAAAAAAAAAAAAAAAAAAATAGATTGCACAGTATAGCTAGGATGCCAGCAGACAGAATTCAGAGGAAGGAAATAATAGATGCAAAGGCATGGATTCAGGGCAGGGGGTCGGAATTGAAGGGCTGGTCTTGATCTCCTCAGAGACTCTGGAGTCCACTACACCCACCTTTCATCCTCTCCAGGGGCATGTTCCTCCTCTGGCCCCGTGCTGGGGGCGCATCCCAGAGATTTGCCTTCTTTCTGTCTCTGTCGGAGAGGGATCCAGTTCATCCTCCACACCAACTCTCCCCACCCCACAGATCAATATACCCTCCCAAAAAAACTCACAGGGGAACCCAGGAGACCCAGGGCCCAGGGTGGAGGCTGCAGCTTCACTCTGGTCCTGTCCACAGGCTTCCCTTCCAGAGAAGCTCCTGGACCTCATCAGTTCTCCCAGCCAGCCCCTGCCCCCACCCTTTCAGGTCCTCACCCATCTATGCTTCCTGGGTGTTGATCTCCCCGGGCAGGGGTGCCTCTGTGGACTGGACGGGTGGCTGGCAAGCCCCCCGCATCTGCCAGCGTCACCGCCGAGGCTGGGAAGCTGCCCACTTTGAAGGTGCGACCATTCTGGCCCTTCCAGATTGTGGAGTCGGGGCTGTGGAAAGAGGAGCTGGTAAATAGGATGGGAATAAGGGCAAGAGTTAGGGCTGGGCCCTGGCCCACAGTTAGCTCACTAGGCTATGTGCCTTGGAGCCGCATCTGCCTGGAGGAAGGGAAGCCTTTTCCCTAATGCAATAAGGCTCTATGGGCCAGCAGTGGCTCCAGCAGGGAGGCCAGGACCATGCTGGAGCTTTCAGGACCCAGTGGGGAGAGGAGATGAGACAGAAGATCAGGGTTCAAGGAGCTGGAGAGAAGCAGAGAAGGGATCAGGAATTAGGCTGGGAGGGTATCCTCCTCCTGAGGGTGCTTGGGAGGTGTGGGACTGTCACCTGCCCTCGATGACTGTGATGGGGTCACCAGTCTCCATCCTCAGGGCGCCTGGCTCTGTGACATCCCTCACACAACATCCTTCCGAAGGCCCGGCCTGTGGAGACAAGAGGAAAGGGTGGCTGGGCTTGTGGCCCGAGTCAGAAAGGTAATATGGGAGCAGGAATAAAGAGGAGCTCCGCTCTGTGTGTCGTCTGTGCTGGGCCCAGGGTGGGACTCTCCCTGTCCCCCCATTGTAATTCAGTGAGGGAGGCAGACCTGGATCCCATAACAAACAGGTCAGGGCTCAAGGAGCAAGAGAGGAGGGCCCTGGCTCTACCTGGGGGGACCAACAGGAGCATCATCCTGTACACTGCTTTCACTCCACATCCAGGCCTGTCAGATCAGCCTCCCAGGCCCCTCTGGGAAATTTCCACTCCTCTGCAGCCCCACCGCCTCTACCCTCATCCAGACCTCTTCATCTCCCTTCTGCTTCACAGCCACTGTTGCCTACCTGGTCTCCCAGCCTCAGCATCATCCCTCTAATCCATTCTTGCGCCACATCAGAGTGCCGTCATGGTGAGAGTGGCTTGTAACTCCCCTGCCTAGTAGGCTTCCCTGGCTCCCAAATGCCTTCAGAGTAAAGACTAAACTTTAGTGGTAGAGTGTAGCAGCTTAGGGAACAGCTCTGAAGTCAAACTGACTGGCTCAAATCCCAACTCCTCCACTTACCATGTGACTTTAGGCAAGTCGCTTAAACTCTCAGTGCCTCAACTGCCCATCAGTAACATGGAGATAATAATAATTACCTCATCCAGGCCGGGCACGGTGGCTCATGCCTGTAATCCCAACACTTTGGGAGGCCGAGGCAGGTGGATCATTTGAGGTCAGGAGTTCAAAACCAGGCTGGCCAACATGGTGAAACCCCATCTCTACTAAAAATACAAAAATTAGCCAGGCGTGGTGGCAGGCACCTGTAATCCCAGCTACTCGGGAGGCTGAAACAGGAGAACTGCTTGAATCCAGGAGGTGGAGGTTGCAGTGAGCCAAGATCCCACCACTGCACTCCAGCTAGGGTGACAGAGCAAGACTCAAAATAAAATACTACTAATAATAATTACCTCATCCAGTGGTTGAGAGCATTAAATGAGCGAATCTGCATAAGCGCCCATGTAAAGTGCACAGTGCAGTGTCCTGCACAGGTCAAGTGCTCTACGTGTTAGCTTAACACGCCTTGCAAAGCCCTCTATGACACAGCTCCTGCTCTCTCTGCGGCCTCATTACTTCTTCTTCTTCTTCTTCTTTTTTTTTTTTTTTTTTTTGAGACGGAGTTCGCTGTTTGCCCAGGCTGGAGTGCGATGGTGTGATCTCGGCTCACCGCAACCTCTGCCTCCCGGGTTCAAGCGATTCTCCTGCCTCAGCCTCCCGAGTAGCTGGGATTACAGGCGTGCACCACCACATCCAGCTAATTTTGCATTTTTTAGTAGAGACGGGGTTACTCCATGTTGGTCAGGCTGGTCTTGAACTCCCGACCTCAGGTGATCTGCCCACCTCCGCCTCCCAAAGTGCTGGGATTAGAGACGTGAGCCACCGCGCCTGGCCTGCGGCTTCATTATTTCTATTTTCCCCTCCCACGCTGAGCCCTTCTCTTCCTCTGCGTGTCAACACGACTGCAACTGAGTGCTGTCTCCTCTATGCCCCTTTCCTGGCCCAGACACAGACCCCAGCCTTTCAGTCTGCATCTGTGTAGCCCCAAGCTGCCTCCCCAGGGCTCTGATCTCCCTGCAGGAAGGGACTGCATCTGTTTTGCTCAGAGCTGAGTCCCAGAGCCCAGCACAGACATCTAGATGTGTTAGTCTTCTCATGGAACCCTGGGAGAGCGAATGGAGGGAAGAGGGACTGTGTATCTGGTGAGGTCGGGGGTTCCCACCTCTTGCAGCAGCCCCTCCAGGTGGGAAAAGCTAGGCCGGTCGGCAGGGTGGGGGGCCCAGCAGCGCAAGGCGAGGGAGTAGAGGGCCCTGGAGCAGAGGGGAGGCCTAGGCAGCCGGGCTCTGTCCTCCAGCCGCTGCAGGATGAGGTACGGTGGGACCCCGGCCCAGGGTTCCTCGCCCCCGGAGAACATCTCCCACAGCGTCACCCCAAACATCCACACGTCCGAGGCAGACGAGAAGGCTCCGTGGCGCAGGCTCTCTGGGGCACACCTGCCGAAGGAAGTGGAGGCTGAAAGGGGCGGGACACGTGCTCCTTGGCGGCTCACCTTCCACGGAGCACCCCCGAGTGCTCCCATCTTTCACAAAAGTCCTCTTTGCCTAGGAGGATAACCCTTCTGGTCCAAGCCTCCCTCAGAAGCCCGGCCCCCTCCGATCTCCCTCGGCTGCTGCCCTCCGGATCCGTCCGGCTCAGAGCCCGACCGCCCGCGGACCCGCGCTCACCAGGCGTAGGGGATGGGGCGGGGCCCGCCCATGACGTAGCGGCCCCGGGCACCGCCCAGAGGCCGCACCAGCCCGAAGTCAGCCACCTTGATGGTGCGCGGCGACGCCAGCAGTAGGTTGCGCGTAGCGAGGTCTCGGTGCACCAGCCCGCGGGCCCCCAGGTACGCCATGGCTCCCGCCAGCTGCCGCAGGAAGAGGCAGAGCAGGGCCACGAGCAGCGGGGGTGTCGGGGCCGGGGCCGTTAGGCGCGCGTGCAGGGAGCCCAGTGGCGCCAGCTCCATCACCTGCAGGAGGGAACACCGCGCCGCGTGAGCCGGACCCATTGGACCTTGGCCGCCCACGCTCCTGCCGCACGGCTGTCCCGGGAACCAGCGGCTGGATCTGCTCACCATCTGCAGAGGCTGGCCCAGTACAAGGCCGTGCAGACGCAGCACGTGTGGGTGCTCCAAGTTCATCATGACCGATACCTCTCGCAGGAAGTCCCCCAGTTCTGTGCCCATCG
Organism: Gorilla gorilla gorilla; assembly: GCF_029281585.2. NCBI lineage: Eukaryota > Metazoa > Chordata > Mammalia > Primates > Hominidae > Gorilla > Gorilla gorilla. The sequence continues at coordinate 22,526,358 of NC_073243.2, read as the reverse complement.
GGCCTTCGGGACCTACCCGGAGGGACTTGACAGCCACTGGGACCTGGAGGTGGGGGGAAGCACCTTTAGGCATTGCGGGCATGAAGAACAGAGGGGGCAGCTGGCCTGGATGAAGCGGGCTCCCTGGACACTCACACTCTTGCCACTGGGCAGCGTCCACAGCCCTCGGTGCACCACACCGAAGCAGCCCGAACCCAGCAGCTCCCCTCTGCAAACAGCACCCTCTGGAATCAGACACTTGAGGCCCCCCTCTGGCTCAGGGAGGTGCCGTGGGCTGTCCGAGGGTAGGGTGGGCTCCTTGTGCTCAGGGGCAAAACCTCCAAGGATCTGAAACAGGGATGGGAAATCCGGTATGCAGAGCCCTTCGCCCCCCTCCCTGCCCCTCAAGCCACCTCATTCCCAGGCCCAAGCTGCCCACCTACAACACACACCTTGTAGACCCAGTTCTTAGACTTAGGCCCAGAACGTAGCCTTTTCAGAGCTTCGGACAGTCTGCGCTGGGCTGCGGGAGGCCAGAATCAGGGCTGGGGTGGAGGTGGGGGTGGGGAAGAGTGCGGAGAGACTTACAGGGAAGAAAAGGGCTGGAAGAGGGTTGTGGTGGGGGAAGGCAACTGATAGGCTGTGGACAGAGAGACCAGGGCCTCAGGGCAGGAGTCCCTCACCAGGCCGGCCCATGCCAATGCCGTCCAGGTCCTCAGGCTTTACAAAGTCGAAGTGCTCTGGCCGAGTGACATTAAGCTCCTCAAGGATGGGCCAGTAAAACTGGGCCAACTGGATGTCCCGGAGCAGCTTCAGTAGCCACAGGGAGCCGGCCTCAGGAAGCATGTCTGGAGAAGGAGTTCCTAAGGATGATGGCACTCTCCTTCAGATGTTCAGCTCAGGGTAGGCCCTAGAGAGATCAGGTCTCCAGCTCCACCTGCAAGTCATCAGAAACACTCAGGTACAGAGGCAGGGACACAGCAGAGACAGCCAGGATCCCTGCCACTCACGCACACAAATCCCAGGTAGAATGTTCCCTGTGCCCACGGCATCCGGGTACTCTGTCCCTTCACCGCTGAGTAACCTGCCCTGCTCACACCTGCAATTTTAGCTTACTGCCTGCTCCTACTACAGACTCCAGGTATGTTACCATCCTGACTCTGAAATATCATGGCACATCACACACCCGGACACCCAGAAACACTGCCCTTTTAGACCTGAGCTACACAGTGGCACAAACTCACTCATACACACCTGAGACATCTCCCTTCCTCCAACATGAGACATCTCCCTTCCTCCAACATGAGACATGTTTGCCTACCACACACACTGGAGATGCTCAGATATGACAACCACACCATACCTCAGACATGTAGGTAGAGCACGCACACACATGAAGGTACACTGCCTCCCACATGCTGCCACACACACACACTGAGACCTACAGATATACTGCAAAACATGGCCGAGACTCCCAAATACATGTCCTCTTTTTTTTTTTTTTTTGAGACGGAGTCTCGCTCTGTCATCTAGGCTGGAATGCAGTGGCGTGATCTCAGCTCGCTGCAACCTCCACCTCCCGGGTTCAAGCAATTCTTCTGCCTCAGCCTCCCAAGTAGCTGGGACTACAGGCGTGTGCCACCATGCCCAGCTATTTTTTGTATTTTTAGTAGAGATGGGGTTTCACCATATTGGCCAGGCTGGTCTTGAACTCCTGACCTCGTGATCTGCCCGCCTCGGCCACCCAAAGTGCTGGGATTACAGGCGTGAGCCACTGCGCCCGGCCGATATATGTCGTCTTAACGCTGAGACATTTCAGCATGCGGCCACAAAACGCCCAGGCTCATCTATGTCCTTCCATGAGATGTTCCTTGTACATACGTGTCACATCCATGGGACATGGCAGTTCACTGCCTCCAAACACCTAGATACACTGCCCCACACGGCTAAGACACAAAGGTCCATATGAACACAACACACAGACATCGAGGTACAGTGTGCACACAGCATACCTGAGCTATGGGGGCATAGGGACCCCTCAAGCCAAAAGAGGTCCACAGTCATTGCCTCTCCTCCACCGGAGGCAGCAACATTTGAAATCAAATCAGGCACTTGTGATGGCCGCTAGGCTTAGGTGCTGCCTATGGAGCCACTGAGGCTGTCAGGTACACAGTCCCACACCTACCTGAGCTCAGCCCCAGGCACAGATGCCTGCTGGCAGCCTGAGTCACTCGGTCTAACTTGGCTTCAAGGCAACTCCACCAACCTTTGTTAAATAAGGCTCTGGGCCTCTGGGTACTGGCAGCCTGCTCACACTTTCCCTAACACACACCTGGACCCGTCCCTTCCCCTACATTATAAGCAAGGAGGAAGAAGAGGATCGAGGCTGGGCCTAGTTGGAAATGCGCAGGTGGACTCAGAACCGGGCGTGAGCAGGGTTGGGTTGGGAAGGAGAAAGCCCAGGAACCTGGGGGACCCGGCCTTGCGCGCTCGGTGGGAAGCGGGGAGCGCAGAAGGGAGACAGGAGGAAGCGCGGCTGCGGGAGGGAAGGACGCAGGAGAAGAGGACAGGCCTAGCGCCCCCAGGACGCGCCCCCAGCGACGGCTGCTCCGCCGGCCCTCCCCAGCCCGGGCCCCCTGCTCGGTCCGGACCCTCACCTGGTCAAGGCGGAAGCGGCGACTGCGGAACCTCCCAGGCTGCCTGGGCTAAATCCGAGGAGGCGGGACAGGAGTAAATCCCGCGGAGGGCGGGGACCTGGCCGCTGGCCCGGGGCCGGCGAGGGCCGCACCCCGAGTTCCCTAGTGGGACAAGGTGACGGTCCCCAGGGCGACTGGCGGCCCCTCCCTCCACCAGACCAGATCGCCCCGACTGTGAGAAGCCCCCTTCCCTTCTCCTCTGCTCGTCTTCCTTCACGTCTTTCCAGCCTTCTCCGAATAGCTTCCCAGCCCTCCCCAGACTTCACTCCTCTGTCTCTGTCCCCCATGCCCTCTCGCCAAATCCTTCACCTCTCAGCCAGGACCCTACCTCTTACATGAATAAGCGCCCGATAGAGCTCTCCTGTCCACGCACAGGGAATATAAGGCTAAATAGGACACAGTTCCTGCCCCATGGCAGGGGGTTCAGAGCTTCCTAGCAGGCTTTACTTAATGAACCCTGGAATGGGGCCAGGGCAGAGAGATGTTGATGCTGGTACGGTACGGAGAGTTGGCCCTGGCCTAGACAGAGTCTACAGTTGAAGCTGTTGTTGATCGCCGGCAACATTCCATGCCTAAGGGCACGCTTCCCCATTACTGACACTCCTGGGCTTCCTTCCAGCGTAACGCCTGCCCTCCATGCAAGCTCTGCAGAACCCAGGGTCCTGCACACTGCTACCTAGCCTGTGGCCACTGGGACTCAGTCCAGGACCTTGAAGAAGGCCCTGAGGAGGACCATTTGTCTCTGCTTCTCTCAGGGGTCCTAGAGAGGAAGCTGCCAGTCTTAGGACATCTAGTCTGTCCCCTGTCCCAAGGAAGGACGTGTGAACATAGCAGCTGCTGTCCCAAGGGTCCCTTGGAGAGAAAAGCCCTCCTGGTCTTGGTAAACATGTAGGATGTTTGATCCCAACTGCCACCTCCGCGTTTCCCAGCCTCGGGTCCTCTTCTTCCTCCTTGCTTATAATGTGGGGTAAGGGAGGGGTCCAGATGTCTGTAAGGGAAAGTGTGAGCAGGCAGCCAGTACCCAGAGACCCAGAGCCTTATTTAACAAAGGCTGGTGGAGTTGCCTTGAAACCAAGTTAGACCGAGTGACTCTCAGGCTGCCAGCAAGGATCTGTGCTTGGAGGCCAGTCCCTATGTGGATCCTACGTGGGATAGGAAAATCTTCATAATGCTGTTCCATGGTATTGTTTTCTTGCCGATTCTTTTGCCCTCCAACCAGGATTGCTCATCACACTATAATTGTTACTGCACATCTACGATCCTTGATAGAGGTTCTGTAGCTCCACAGGGTAGGGGCTGGGCCTGGCTTGTTCATACTTGTGTTCTAAGTACCTAGGACAGTGTGGGCATATAATAGGCCTGATACATGTTGGTTGTAAAGAAGTCTCCTCAGTCTAATCCTTGTTGTGTAGATGATCTCTCTTTACTCCCTGCTTTTAAGATATCATTGGTGTTTTGTAGTTTTGTCACAATGTATCTAGATATTTATTTATTCTATTTATTCTGCTCAATATGTTGTATTTCCTGTATGTATGAATTCACATCTTTTATCGTATTTTATCATATTGGAAAGTTCTCAGAAACCATCCAGATATTATTTTTCCTCTGTCGTCTGTGCTCTCTCCTTTGCCAACTCTGATTAGGAGTGTTCTAGACCTTTTCATTCTGTACTCTGTGTCTTTTAACCTGTCTCCTGTATCTTTCATCTCTTTGTGTCTTGGTGATACATTCAGGTAATCTCTTCCAGTCTGTCTTCCAGTTCACTAATTCTCTCTTTGGTTACATCTGATGTGCTGTTTAATCCTTACATGGAAGGGTTTTTAAATTTTATTTTTTGGTTGTTGTTATACTCATATGAAAATTACTCTACTTGGCCAGGCACAGTGGCTCACACCTGTAATCCTAGCACTTTGGGAGGCTGAGGCGGGTGGATCACGAGGTCAGGAGATGGAGACCATCCTGGCTAACACGGTGAAAACCCCGTCTCTACTAAAAATACAAAAAAAAAAAAAAAAAAAAAAAAAAAAAATTAGCCGGGCCTGGTGGCAGGCGCCTGTAGTCCCAGCTACTCGGGAGGCTGAGGCAGGAGAATAGCATGAACCCGGGAGGTGGAGCTTGCAGTGAGCTGAGATTGTGCCACTGCACTCCAGCCTGGTGACAGAGTAAGACTCCATTCACCCTGCCCCCCCCCCAAACACACACAAAAAGGATTAAAAAAAAAAACAAAAAACAATGATCACTTTACCTGCTCTAGATCTTATAAATGGAGTGCTTATTCAGTTTTTTTGTTTTTGGCTTATTTCACTCAACATAATCTTTTTGAGATTCATCTATGCTGTTGTGTATATTAGTAGTTATTTTTTATTACGAAGTAGTAGTCCATTATATAAATATATTACTTTTCAAATCTAGTATCCTAATGATGGATATTTGAATTATTTTTATCCACTGGAGTTTTTTTTTTACAGCTTTATTGAGGTATAATTGACATTCAATAAACTGCCCATATTTAAAGCCTGTGATTTGATAAGTTTTGACAAATGTGTGCACTCATGAAACCATCACCATAACCACAGTAATGAACATATTGCCACCCCTAAAGTTTCCTTATGTCCCTTTGTAATCTCTTCTGCCCCTCGTTCCTCAGACAACCACTGATCTGTTGCCGTCACTCTAGACTAGCTTGCATTTCCTAGAAGTTTATGTAAATAGAATTGGACAGTATGCATTCTTTTTTGCCTGCCTTCTTTTACTCAGAATAACTATTTTGAGATTCATTCATGATATTGTATGTATCATCAGTATTCATCCCCTTTTAGTGCCGAGTAGTATTCCATTGTATGGATGTATCATAATTTGTTTATACATTCACCTGTTGATAAACATTTGGGTTGTTTCTAGTTTTCACCTATTATGAATAAAGCTGCTGTGACCACTCATCTTTAAGTCTTTGTGTGGACATATGTTTCCCCTTGTCTTTGGTAAATACCTAGGAGTGGAATGTCTGGGTCATAAAATTAGTATGTTTGATTTTTTTTTTTTTTTTTGAGACAGAGTCTCGCTCTGTCACCCAGGCTGGAGTGCAGTGGTGTGAACTCAGCTTACTGCAAGCTCCGCCTCCCAGGTTCATGCCATTCTCCTGCCTCAGCCTCCCGAGTAGCTGGGACTACAGGTGCCCACCACCACGCCCGGATAATTTTTTTTGTATTTTTTAGTAGAGACGGGGTTTCATCATGTTAGCCAGGATGGTCTCGATCTCCTGACCTCATGATCCGCCTGCCTCGGCCTCCCAAAGTGCTGAGATTACAGGCATGAGCCACCGCGCCTGGCCAGGTATGTTTAATTTTTTAAGAAACCAAAAAAAACTGTTTTCCAAAGTGGTTTTACCATTTCATTTCATTTATTTATTAAAATTAAAAAAAGGTTTTTTTTGAGACGGAGTTTTGCTCTTGTTGCCCAGGCTGGAGTGCAGTGGTGCCATCTCGGCTCACTGCAACCTCTGCCTCCTGGGTTCAAGTGATTCTCCTGTCTCAGCCTCCTGAGTAGCTGCAATTACAGGTATGTGCCACCATGCCCAGCTAATTTTTTGTATTTTTAGTAGAGACGGGGTTTAATCATGTTGGCCAGGCTGGTCTCGAACTCCTGACCTCAGGTGATCCACCCACCTCAGCCTCCCAAAGTGCAGGTGTGAGCCACTGTGCCTGGCCAAGAAAAAATTTTTTTGAGACAAAGTCTCACTCTGTCGCCCAGGCTGGAGTGCAGTGGTGCCATCTTGTCTCACTGCAACCTCCATCTCCTGGGTTCAAATGATTCTCCTGCCTCAGCCTCCCGAGTAGCTAGGAATACAGGTGCGAGCCACCATACCCAGCTAATTTTTGTATTTTTAGTAGAGATGGGGTTTTGCCATGTTGGCCAGGCTGGTCTTGAACTCCTGACCTTAAGTGATCTGCCCCCCTCAGCCTCTCAAAGTGCTGGGATTATGGGTGTGAGCTACCGCGCCTGGCTATTTATTTATTTATTTATTTGAGACAGAGTCTCGCTCTGTCGCTCAGGCTAGAGTGCAGTGGCGTGATCTCGGCTCACTGCAAGCTCCACCTCCTGGATTCATGCCATTCTCCTGCCTCAGCCTCCCGAGTAGCTGGGACTACAGGTACCCACCACCACGCCCAGCTAATTTTTTTTGTATTTTTAGTAGAGACGGGGTTTCACGTGTTAGCCAGGATGGCCTTGATCTCCTGACCTCGTGATCCACCCGCCTCGGCCTCGCAAAGTGCTGGGATCACAGGTGTGAGCCATCACACCTGGCCTATTTATTTATTTATTTTTAGCAAGAAAGTCTCACTCTATCAACCAGGATGGAGTGCAGTGGTATGATCATAGCTCACTGTAGCCTCAAACTCCTAGGCTTAAATGATCCTCCCACCTCAGCCTCCCAAGCACCTGAGGCCATGGGTGCATGCCACAATGCCTGGCTAATTTTTTTTTTAATTTTTAGTAGAGATAAGGTCTCACTGTGTTGCCCAGGCTAGTCTCAAACTCTTGGCTTTAAGCAATCCTCCTGCCTCTGCCTCCCCAAATGCTGGGATTACACATGTGAGCTGCTGCATCCAGCTGGTTGTACCATTTCAAAGTCTTCCCAGCAGAGTATGAAAGTTCCAGTTGCTCTACATCTTCAGCAACACTTTCTAATTTTAGCCATTCTAGTCAGTGCCATAGTGATATCTCATTGTGGTTTTTTGTTTGTTTGTTTAGATGGAGTCCTGCTCTGTCGTCCAGGCTGGAGTGCAGTGACATGATCTCAGCTCACTGCAACCTCTGCCTCCCAAGTACAAGCGATCCTCCTGCCTTGGCCTCCCAAGTAGTTGGGGCTACAGACATGTGCCACTATGCCCAGCTAATTTTTGTATTTTTAGTAGCAACGGAGTTTCACCATGTTGGCCAGGCTAATCTTGAACTCCTGACTTCAGATGATCCACTTGCCTTGACCTCCCAAAGTGCTGGGATTACAGGCGTGAGCCACTGCACCCAGCCATCATTTTGGTTTTACTTTGCATTTGTCTAATGATTAATGTGTTGAGTATCTTTTCATGTGCTTATTTGCCGTCCATGTACCTTTATTTATTTATTTATTAGACGGAGTCTCACTCTTTTGCCCAGGCTGGAGTGAAGTGGGGCAATCTTGGCGCACAGCAACCTCCGCCTCCCGGGTTCAAGCGATTCTCTTGCCTCAGCCTTCCGAGTAGCTGGGATTACAGGCACACCCCACCATGCCTGGCTAATTTTTGTATTTTTAGTAGAGATGGGGTTTCGCCATGTTGGCTAGGCTGGTCTCGAGCTCCTGACCTTAGGTGATTCACCCGCCTTGGCCTTCCAAAGTGCTGAGATACAGGTGTGAGCCACCATGCCTAGCCCCTTTTATTTTCTTAACAGTGTCTTTGGAAAATAAAAAGTTTTAAATTTGGGTGGAGTCTAATTTATTCATTTTTTTCTTTTAGTGCTTTTTATGTCATATTTAAGAGTATTTTTGGGGGGCTGGGCATGGTGGCTCACGCCTGTAATCCCAGCACTTTGGGAGGCCGAGGTGGGTGGATCACCTGATGTCAGGAGTTCAAGACCAGCCTGGTCAACATGGTGAATCCCTGTCTCTACTAAAAATATGAAAATTAGCTGAGTGTGGTGGCACATGCCTGTAATCCCAGCTACTTGGGAGGCTGAGGCAGGAGAATCCCTTAAACCTGGGAGGTGGAGGTTGCAGTGAGCCGAGATTGTGCCACTGCACTCCAGCCTGGGCGACAGAGCGAGACTGTCTCAAAAAAAAAGAGTTTTTCTTAAACTTCAGCAATTACATTTTTCATGTCATTTTTTCAGCCAAAGATACTTTTGTCTCTTTAATGTCCCTGGTCATCTTTTATAGTCTTCTGTTGCTTTATTATTTTTTAAAAAATTAATTAATTGTGCCAGGAGCTGTGGCTCACATCTGTAATCCCAGCACTTTTGGGAGGCTGAGGCTGGAAGATCGCTTGAGCCTAGGACTTTGAGACTAGCCTATGCAACCTGATGAAACTCTGTCTCTACAAAACATAACAAAAATTAGCCGGGCATAGTGGCAAGCACCTGTAGTCCCAGCTACTCAGGAGGCTGAGGCAGCAGAATTGCTTGAAACCAGGAGGTGGACATTGCAGTGAGCTAAGATCCTGCCACTGCATTCCAGCCTGGGCGACAGAGCGAGAGCCTGTCTCGAATAAAACCAAATAGTAATTAATTAATTGTTTCGGCTGGGTGTGATGGGTCATACCTGTAATCCCAGCACTTTGGGAGGCCCAGGTGGGAAGATTGCTTGAGGCCAGGAGTTCAAGACCAGCCTGGGCGAAATAGTGAGACCCCTGTCTCTACAAAAATAAAATTAAAAATCAGTCAAGCCTGGTTGCATGCACCTGTAGTCCCAGTTAGTTGGGAGGCTGAAGTGGGAGGATCGCTTGAACCCAGGAATTTGAGGCTTCAGTGAGCCATGATGGTGCCATCACACTCCAGCCTGGGCCACAGAGCAAGAACTTGTTTCAAAGAAAAAAAAAGAAAAAAAGAGAGAGAGGAGCTATACTGCCCAGCCCAGGCCGATTCAAACTCCTGGACTCGGCCCAGCATGGTGGCTCATGCCTGTAATCCCATCATTTTGGGAGGCAAAGGCGGGAGGATCACTTGAGGCCAGGAGTTTGAGAATAACCTGGGCAACAAATGATTCTCTCACCTCAGATCAACCTCCTGAGGAGCTGGGACTACACCACAGGTGTGTGCCACCGTGCCCAGCTTTCTTTTTGTTTTCTTTTTTCTTTCTTTCTTTTTTTTTTTTTTTTTTGGACAAGGTTTTGCTCTGTGGCCCAGGCTAGAGTACAGTGATGCGATGTGATCATAGCTCACTGCAGCCTCAAACTCCTGGGCTCAATCGATCCTCTCACCTCAGCTTTCTAAGTAGCTCAGATTACAGGCATGCATCACCATGTCCACCTAATTTTTTATTTTTATTTTTGTATAGATGGGATCTTGTTGCTTTCTCATTTTTCATTTCACATTCTCTCTTTTGGTTGTTGTTGTTTTTTTTTTTTTTTGGTTTTGGGAGTGTGTGTGTGTGTTTTTTTTTTTTTTTGAGACAGTGTCTCACTCTGCCTCCCAGGCTGGCATGCAGTGGCACGATCTCGGCTCATTGCAGCCTCTGCCTCCCAGGTTCAAGGGATTCTCGTGCCTCAGCCTCCTAAGGATTACAAGTGTGTGCCACCACGCCTGGCTAATTTTTGTATTTTTAGCAGAGATGGGGTTTCACCATGTTGGGCAAGGCTGGTCTTGAACTTCTGACCTCAGGTAATTCACCTGCCTTGGGCTCCCAAACTGCTGGGATTACAGGTGTGAGCCACCACGCCCAGCCCTTTTTTTTTTTTGAGACGGAGTCTCGCTCTGTCGCCCGGGCTGGAGTGCAGTGGCGTGATCTCAGCTCACTGCAACCTCTGCCTCCTGGGTTCAAGCGATTCTTCTGCCTCAGCCTCCTGAGTAGCTGCGACTACAGGCATGCGCCACCTCAGCCTTCCAAAGTGCTGGGATTATAGGTGTGAGCCACCGCGCCTGGCCCCTTTTTTTTTTTTTTTTTAAATAAGTAGAGATGGAGTCTCATTATATTGTCAAAGCTGGTCTCAAACTCCTGAGCTCAAGCAATCCTCCTACCTCGGCCTCCCAAAGAGCTGAGATTGCAGGCATGAGCCACCATGCCTGGCCTATTCCACATTTTCTTTTCTTTTCTTTTTTTTTTTTTTTGGAGGTGGAGTCTTGCTCTGTTGCCCAGGCTGGAGTGCAATGGCGCAATCTCATCTCACTGCAAGCTCTGCATTCCCGGGTTCAAGCCATTCTCCTGCCTCAGCCCCCCAAGCAGCTGGGACTACAGGCGCCTGCCACCATGCCCAGCTAATTTGTATTTTTTAGTAGAGATGGGGTTTCACCGTGTTAGCTAGGATGGTCTCGGTCTCCTGACCGCGTGATCCACCTGCCTTGGCCTCCCAAAGTGCTGGGATTACAGGTGTGAGCCACTGCACCCGGCCTCCACATTTTCTTAATTCTTCATTCATAGTTTTGTTTTTATTCCAATTTTCAATATCCTTACAGATCTAAATTTACAGTCGTTGTTTCTGCTGACTCTCATTCACGGTGGATTGTTTCCTTGTGTGTCTATGATTGTGAAATTATATTACATTTTATTATATTTTATTTTCTCTTAGAGATAGGTCTTGCTATGTTGCCCAGGCTAAAGGGCAGTGGCTATTCACAGGCACAATTATAGTGTCCTGCAGTCTCAAGCTCCTGGGCTCCAGGGATCCTCCTCCTCAGCCTCCCGAGTAGCTGGGACTATGGGTATATACCACTGTACCCAGTTTAATATTATATTTTATTGATCTTAATCTGTAGGAATTCCAAGTGCCTAAATTTGAGATGTTTTACTCCAGAGAGAAATTTCATTTGCTTCTGCCAGATGCCAGAGGTTGCAAACAACTTGAGACAGTTTTACCTTCTTTCAGGAGTCCCAAATTAATGCAGGAGTCTCAGTTCAGCTTCCTTACCTTGCAGTGGGTTTACAAATCAGTATGCGATCCTCCCGCCTCAGCCTTCCAAGGAGCTAGGACTGCAGCTGCGCACCATGAGTACTGTCCGAAGCAGGTTCTCAGTTCATGTTATTAGGTGAATAAGTCCATAAAATAATTAATGAAAGCAGTAGCTCTCATGTAAAAAAGAACTGAGGTGGCCTTGGGAATGCAAAGAAGTGGGTGAATGTTCTCACTGGGCTGAATAAAACCATGAAGGCAGACTTCATGAGAGAGGCAGAAATGGCTGGGCAAGGTGGCTCACACCTGCAATCCCAGCACTTTGGGAGGCCGAGGTGGGTGGATCACCTGAGGTCAGGAGTTCGAGACCAGCTTGGTCAACATGGTGAAACCCCGTCTCTACTAAAAATATAAACATTAGCCGGGTGTGGTGGCGGGCACCTGTTATCCCAGCTACTCAGGAGGCTGAGGCAGGATAATTGCTTGAATCTGGGAGGCGGAGGTTGTAGTGAGCTGAGATTGCACCATTGCACTCCAGCCTGTGTGAAAAGAGCAAAACTCTGTCTCAAATATAAATAAATAAATAAATAGGTAGTAGCACTTGAGCTGAGCCCTGAAGGACAGGTCAGATGTTGCTAAGCCTTCTAGGCTGAAGGGATGGAATGAGCAAAGTCTAAGTTCTTGGTAGGAAAAACACAGTCGTTCCATGAGCTTCTTCAGGGAAGAGCATGTGAAATCTGACTTTCCTTTGAACACCCAGTGTACTCTGGGAAGTACTAGAGGTCATCTGAGAATTGAATGAACGTGAGGCTAGGGCACATGGGGAGAGATGAAGGCAGATGTAGCCAGAGAGGCGGGAGCCGGAGCAGGCATTGATTCATCCCTCTAGCAAACTTTGACTGAGCCTCTACTCCGTGCCAGGTTCTGGGAACCCAGGTGAACAAGCAGACACAATCTCCCCCAGGGGAGCTTCATTCTAGAGGGCCTGCAGAACATGGTAAGGAGCTTGGGCCTTACCTGAGGGCTCTGAGGAGTTGTCTTACACAGGAGAGTGACAGAATCAGCCTGCTGTGGAGACCGGGAGAGGGCGAGGGGGAAGCAGGAGGTAAAGCGGAGGGGCGCTGACCACTGGATTAGGAGAGAGAGACTGGCCTGCCGAGGCCCTGCTTATGGAGTGATAAAAAGGAAAAAAAAAACATGTTTTAATACTCTCACATACCATTGTGACACCAAATGTGTGGGTTTTTCCCCCGTGCCAAGCAATTCTCCAATTCTCTGCAGACATCAACTGGGTGTCCTATAATTTAATTCGGTTCTGGCACTCAGTACCTAGTTAGTGCAGACCCCTATTTAAGGGCTCATTCTCACAGACTGCCCCTGACTTCAGATGCCAACTGCTCCTCCGAGCCTTCTGTCCTTCTCACTGACCAGTTAGAACTCAGGGGTCCCCACGACCCCTACCTTGTATTGAATAATTTCATAGAATGGCTCATAAAACTGAGGGAAACATTTACTTACATTTACCAGTTTGTTTTAAAGGATATTACAGGGCAGCCAGGGTGGCTCACGCCTGTAATCCCAGCACTTTGGGAGGCCGAGGTGGGCAGATGGCTTGAGCTCAGGAGCTTGAGACCAGCCTGGGCAACGTGGTGAAACCACGTCTCTACAAAAAATACAAAAATTAGCCGGGAAAAAAGGCCAGCCGCAGTGGCTCACACCTGTAATCCTAGAACTTTGGGAGGCCAAGACGGGCAGATCACTCGAGGTCAGGAGTTCGAGATTAGCCTGGCCAACATGGTGAAACCCCGTCTCTATTAAAAATACAAAAATTAGCCAGGCCTGGTGGCACATGCCTGTAATCCCAGCTACTCAGGTGGCTGAGGCAGGAGAATCGCTTGAACTCAGGAGGCGGAGGCTGAAGTAAGCCAAGATCGCACCACTGCACTCCAGCCTGGGCAACAGAGTGAGACTCTGTCAAGAAGGAAGGAAGGAAAGAAAGAAGGAAGGAAGGAAGGGAGGGAGGGAGGAAGGAAGGAAGGAAATTACATCACAAAGGATACAGATGAATAACCAGGTGGATGAGTTGCTTCCAGCAAGGTTTGCAGGAGGGGTGTGGAGCTTCCGTGCCCTCTCTGGGCATGACATCCTCCCAGCGCCTCCAAGCCTTCTCCAACCTGGAAGCTCTCTGAACTCTATTGTTTGGGGTTTTTATAGAAGCTCCATTATGTAGCATGATTGATTAAATCATCGGCCTTGGTAATTGAACTCACTCTTCAGCTCTCCCTGCTACGTGGAGGCTGGGGAGGGGGGTTGAAAGTTCCAACCCTCTAATCACATGGTTGGTTCCTCTGGCAACCAGCCCCCATCCTCCAAGAGTCACCCCATCAGCATCAGCTCAGGTATGGTTGAAAGGGGCTTATGAATAACAACAGATGCTCCTGGCACCACTGTCACTCAGGAAATTCCAAGGGTTACAGGAGCTCTGTGCCAGAGACCAGGGTAAAGATGAAATATATATTTCTTATTATATCACAGCATCACAGATGGAGGGGAGGCCGAGGAGACGGGTCACCGTGGGTTGGACTCCAGGCTCAGGTCCCCTTCACCCTATCTTGCCCCAGCAGGAAACCGGAGGCGGAGACTCAAGCCTGCTTTTAGTTTGGGCTTGGGAAAAAAAATCCAGGGAATTAGAAGCCTTTTTTTTTTTTTTTTTTTTTGAGATGCAGTCTCGCTCCTGTTGCGCCTGGCTCACTGCAACCTCCACCTCCTGGGTTCAAGCGATTCTCCTTCCTCAGCCTCTCGAGTAGCTGGGATTACAGGCACTGCACCACCATACCTGGCTAATGTTTTTTGTATTTTTAGTAGAGACAGGGTTTCGCCATGTTGGCCAGGCTGGTCTTGAACTACTGACCTCAGGTGATCCACCCGTCTCGGCCTCGCAAAGTGCTAGGATTACAGGCGTGAGCCACTATGCCTGGCCTAGAAGACTTTTTATTTCTCCCCTTCTTCCTGTTTATTTCTTACTTTTTTTTTTTTTTTCAAATGGAGTCTCGCTCTGTCGCCCAGGCTGGAGTGCAGTGGCATGATCTCAGCTCACTGCAACCTCTACCTCCCAGGTTCAAGCGATTCTCCTGCCTCAGCCTCCCAAGTAGCTCAGACTACAGGCACCTGCCACCATGTCAGACTAATTTTTGTATTTTTAGTGGAGACGGGGTTTCACCGTGTTGGTCAGGCTGGTTTTGAACTCTTGACCTCACCTGCCTCAGCCTCCCAAAGTGTTGGGATTACAGGCATGAGCCACCGCAGCGGCCTATTTTTTACTTTTGGATTTAAGTTTCTCCCATCCCCACCATAAAGAGGGTGGGATGTGGGGGAAGCACAGCCTGGCCATCCTAATCGCCGTTAGGGAGCATCTCCTTCAGGCTGGAATGCAGCACCCATTAACACTTAAACCTGGAGACCCAGATGGGGCACCGCCCACTCCAACTGCCCTTCCCTAACCTCCGCCCTGCCCCGCAGGCTCTGCATCTGGGAATGAGGACCACATTCACAGCAGCAGGGCCAATTCTTCCCCTACAGGGGAAGATAAGCAGAGAGGGTACTCGGCTGCCTGGCTGCCCTCACCACCTTGGATGGGGGTGGGATGGGAGAAGCACAGGTTGAGTGAGGCCCATTCCTGTGCAGAGGCCTCTCCATGCCAGTGAGGAACTACATTAGTACCTCCTTAGCTTCTCCTTCCCTGCTCTGATCCTGAGATCACCCAGCTCTCCCCCTTCCACCTCCCACAAGCCAGGCTTTCAACAGGGGAAAGCACCTCAGCATCTTGGCTCGCTCTCCCCTGAGCCTCTGCATGGCTGTTCCCTCTGCTGAGAAAAGTCTTCCCAATCTGGCCTACTCTTGTCTCACTTGCTAAATGCAAGACACCTATCCCTGGCCGGGTGCAGTGGCTCACGCCTGTAATCCCAGCACTTTAGGAGGCTGAGGTGGGTGGATCACCTGAGGTCAGGAGTTCGAGACCAGCCTGGCCAACAGAAACCCCGTCTCTACTAAAAATACAAAAATTAGCTGGGCATGGTGGCGTGTGCCTGTAATCCCAGCTACTCTGGAGGCTGAAGCAGGAGAATCGCTTAAACCCAGGAGGCAGAGGTTGCAGTGAGCCGAGATCACGCCACTGCACTCCAGCCTGGGTGACAGAGCAAGACTCCATCTCAAAAAAAAAAAAAAAAAATTAGCTGGGCATGGTGGCGGGCGCCTGTAATCCCAGCTACTCAGGAGGCTGAGGCAGGAGAATCACTTGAATCTGGAAGGCAGAAGTTGCAGTGAGCCGAGATCGTGCCACTGCAATCCAGCCTGGATGACGGAGTGAGACTCTGTCTCAAAAAAACAAATCAAAACAAAAAAAACACCTATCCCTGACTGCTCTGGTGTCTTCCTCTGCACCTCAAGTCCCCCGTGCTTTCCTGTCATTGCACTCATCACTCTGGTAGAATTTGCCAGTAACTTGTCTCCCCTGCTAGACTCTAAGCTCCAGGTAGCCAAGGACCTTATCTTGCCCGGCCATTATTATGTCTCCCCTGTTCAGTCTATTGCCTGACTTACATGCTACGTGCTCAGTGACATTTCCTGAACGAATGGATGAGACAGAGTCATCTGAATTGAGTGAAGGAAAGGAGAGGTTTGTAATTAAGAGCTCCTGTGCCGGAAGTGATGGGAATGGCAATCTCCAAACCTCACCAATAAGCACTCTTCTTCTGAACCCATCCATGAGGCCCTCCCACTTTGGTACTCCCTGGCCCTGCACAGTCGCCTCTTCCCAGACCCTTGGGTACACCCTTCCTGTTCTTTCTTTTTTTTTTTTTTTTTGAGACAGAGTCTCACTCTGTCACCCAGGCTGGAGTGCAGTGGTGTGGTCTAGGCTCACTGCAAGCTCCGCCTCCCGGGTTCACACCATTCTCCTGCCTCAGCCTCCCAAGTAGCTGGGACTACAGGCACCCGCCACCACGCCCGGCTAATTTTTTGTACTGTTAGTAGAGACGGGGTTTCACTGTGTTAGCCAGGATGGTCTCGATCTCCTGACCTCGTGATCCACCCGCCTCGGCCTCCCAAAGTGCTGGGATTACAGGCGTGAGCCACTGTGCCCGGCCCACCCTTCCTGTTCTGTCACCCCAACTTCATCTCCTAGGACCCTGAGTTCCCATCCATCCTTTCCCAATTTGCATTTGCTTCACTTGTGTTTACAATCATCAGCGCACCCCCTTGTACGTATCTGCTGTTTTGCTTTCCAAAGTGGAAGCTCTCTCGTGCCCACCACGTTCCTTCAGGCTCACAGTGCATCTGAGATGCGTGACAGCACAGTGACTTAGGCCTCAACACTGGATCTGCCTGCCTGTGTTCTATCCAGCTTTACCACTTAAAAGACTGTGAATCTGAACAAGTTACTTCTCATTTCTGTACCTCTGTTTCCTCATCTACAACATATGTCTATTAGGAGCATCTACTTTATGGGGATATTGGAGAAGTAACTGTGTCCACATGTGCGGTAACCAGCCTCCAAAGTGGCTGCGGCTGCAACACCCCTCCAGGTATTCCTCCTGTTGTATAGTCCCTTCCCACAATCAATGGGGCTCATCAGTGTAATCAATGGGATTCCCATAGTACCTTCCCACAATGAATGGGGCTCATCAGTGTAACCAGTGGGATCCCCAGAAGGGATGGTGAGTGACTTCTGAGACAAGCCGTATAAGGCAGCATGGCTTCTGTCTGGCTCTCTTGGATCACTCCCTCTGGGGGAAGCCAGCCACCATGTCAAGAGGACACTGAAAGCCGGGCATGGAGGCTCACGCCTGCAATCCCAGCACCTTGGAGGCCAAGGCGGGAGGATCACTTGGGGTCAGGGGTTCGAGACCAGCCTGGCCAACATGGTGAAACCCTGTCTCTACTAAAAATACAAAAGTTAGCCGGACATGGTGGCAGGTACCTATAATCCCAGCTACTCGGGGGCTAAGGCAGAAGAATCGCTTGAACCTGGGAGGTAGAGGTTACAGTAAGCCGAGATCACACCACTGCACTCCAGCCTGGGTGACACAGCGAGACTCTGTCTCCAAAAAAAACTGCTTAGACTGTCTGACACGCTGTCTCCGTACACATTAGTTATCATTAACTCCATTTTGCAGGCAGGAGGACTGAGGCTTAGGTTGCTGAAGTAATATCCCCCCGTGCACATGGCTAGGATGGACCCGGCCAGCCATGTCATAAACCCAAGACATTTAGTGCCATGTCCTAGGCTCCTTTTTCTGTCCCACTGAACCAGCTATCCGTTTTGAAGAAATACTACCTAGTGGCATAAAAAACACTGTTTGGGCCGGGCGCGGTGGCTCAAGCCTGTAATCCCAGCACTTTGGGAGGCCAAGGTGGGCAGATCACGAGGTCAGGAGATCGAGACCATCCTGGCTAACCCGGTGAAACCCCATCTCTACTAAAAATACAAAAAAATGTAGCCAGTCGTGGTGGCAGGCACCTGTAGGCCCAGCTACTCGGGAGGCTGAGGCAGGAGAATTGCTTGAACCTGGGAGGCGGAGGTTGCAGTGAGCCAAGATTGTGCCACTGCACTCCAGCCTGGGAGACAGAGCGAGACTCCGTCTCAAAAAAACAAAACAAACAAACAAAAAACACTGTTTGATCATTGCCCTGGACTTCTTGAGTCAGGAATTCCAGCAGGACACTGTGGGGTTAATCTCTGCTTTACAATATCTGGTGTCTTGGAAAAATAAAAGTCTGGGGGTAACTGGACATCTGGGGGCTGTAATATCACTCATATGTGTGGCAGGAGATGCTGGCGTTTGGCTGGGACCCCTCATATGGACTCTTCCTGAAGTCTGGGCTTCCTCAGAGATGGTGACTAGGTTCCAGAGTGAGTCCCCCAAGAGACAGAGAGTGGAAGGTGCCAGTTCCTTAAGGCGTGGGCCCAGAAAGTGGAGCAGTGTCACTTCTCCCACATTCCATTGGTCAGCCAGACACAGAGCCCAGATTCAAGGGAAGGATCCATAGAATCTGCCTCTCCATGGAAGGCAGGTCAGAGAGGATTTGGGGGCCATTTAAAAATGTTTCTGCACCCATAGCAGCCTCCCTTGTTTGGGAGGTGCTCAGAAATACCAGCCCTGTAGACCATATTCCAGTGGGCTGGCTTTATGTGCACAGAAAGAAACACAGGCCCGGTGCCGTGACTCACGCCTGTAATCCCAACACTTTGGGAGGCTGAGGTGGGCGGATCACTTGAGCTCAGGAGTTCAAGACCAGAATGAGCAACATAGTGAGACAGTCTCTACAAAAAAATTTCAAAATAGCTGGGCGTGGTGACATGTGCCCATAGTCCAGCTACTTGGGAGACTAAGGTAGGAGGATTGCTTGAACCGGGGAGGCCAAGGCTGCAGTGAGCTGTGATTGCACCAGTGCACTCCAGCCTGGGCTACAGAGTGAGGCCCTGTCTCAAAAAATAAATAAATAAATAAAATGCTTGGGACTGTGTCCCACATATACTGGCACTCACTCAGCATTAGCTGTTATAATATCTTGTTTAAATATATGCCTGGCCGGGCGCACTGGTTCACACCTGTAATCCCAGCACTTTGGGAGGCCAAGGTGGGAGGATCACCTGAGGTCAGGAGTTCGAGACTAGCCTGGCCAAAATGGTGCAACTCTGTCTCTGCTGCAAATATAAAAATTAGCCGGGTATGGTGGTGCACACCTGCAGTCCCTGCTACTTGGGGGGCTGAGGCAGGAGAATCGCTTGAACCCGGAGGGCAGAGGTGGCAGTAAGCTGAGATCACGCCATTGCACTCCAGCCTGGGCAACAAAGTGAGACTCTGTCTCAAAAAAAAAAAAAAAAAGAAAAAAGAAAAAAGACATGCCCTAGCTCTCTTCCTTGCCTGCAGTTTATAGACCTGGCTTTTTTTTTTTTTTTTTGAGACAAAGTCTTGCTCTATCTTCAGGCTGGAGTGCAGTGGCGTGATCTCAGCTCACTGAAACCTCCGCCTCCCGGGTTCAAGTGATTCCCCCACCTCAGCCTCCTGAGTAGCTGGGACTGCAGGCACGTGCCACCACGCCCGGCTAATTTTTTGTATTTTAGTAGTAGAGACAGGGTTTCACTGTGTTAGCCAGGATGGTCTTGATCTCCTGACCTGGTGATACGCCCGCCTCAGCCTCCCAAAGTGCTGGGATTACGGACGTAAGCCACCGCGCCCGGCCTGGCCTCTATTTACCCTGACATTCCAGGCTCTCCATCAGCAGCTCCCACTTGTTGTATCTGCTCCTCAGGCCAGAGCTGTTCAAAGGTAGCCCTACCTGGAATCTCCACTTGAATGCCCCTGCCCGGGCATCTCAGATTCCGTATGTTCAAGCTCACCTTCCTCCCTGAGCCCATCACTTCTCTGTGACCTCTCTGGAGCTTCATGGCAGCACCAACTGTACCCTGGACATTCTCTTCCTTCTTCTCTTCCTGCCATGCCCACATGCCCACTTCTCATCAGTAAGCAAGTGATCTACCTGTGTAATACTTCCTGGAATCTGGCCCCCACATGTCCCTGTGGCTTTATCTCTCAGCACTGCCCACCCAACGCACCCCCCACGGCCATAGTGAATCACCTGTAGCTGCCCAAACACCTCCTGCTTTTTCATCTGTCATTGCCCAGGCTTGTCCTTATACCTGGGATGTCTTTCTCCTTTGGCTCAGGCACAACCTCTTCTGAGAATCCTTCTCTGAGCCCCTGGGGGTGTCCCTTCTCTAGACATCCCTCAGCTGTGTCACATCAAGGTGGTGGTGTTTCTTTACCAATCCATCTTCCCTCCAAACCATGCCCTGCCCTATTAAACCACCAGCTAACAGGTTTTTTGTTTGTTTGTTTGTTTTTGAGACCGAGTCTCGCTCCATCACCCAGGCTGGAGTGCAGTGGCATAATCTTGGCTCACTGCAACCTCCTACTCCTGGGTTCAATAGATTCTACTGCCTCAGCCTCCAGAGTAGCTAGGATTACAGGCACCTGCCACCACACCTGGCTAATTTTTGTATTTTTAGTAGAGATGTGGTTTCACCATGTTGGCCAGGCTGGTCTCAAACTCCCGACCTCAGGTGATCCAACCACCCTGGCCTCCCAAAGTCTGGGATTACAGGCATGAGCCACCGTGCCCACCCACCTAGTGGTTTTTTATCTTTGTTTCCACAGTGTTTGGCACATGGCAGACTCCAGGGTGTGTCCTTGACAACCCCAGCCCCTTCTCTGAACCCTTGTGATATAAATTCCTCTAGTAAGCTCTTCATGAGCATGTGGCATGAGAGGTTGGTGGAGTTTGTGTTTCTTTCTTCTTTTTTTTTTTAAGACAGGGTCTCACTCTGTCACCCAAGCTGGAGTGCAGTGGTGTGATCTCAGCTCACTTCAGCTTCGACCTCCTGGGTTCAAGCGATCTTCTCACCTCAGTCTCCTGAGTAGCTGGGACCACAGGCATGCGCCATCACACCCAGCTAATTTTTTTTTTTTTTTTTTTTCTGAGACGAAGTCTTGCTCTATTCCCCAGGCCGGAGTGCAGTGGCGCGATCTCGGCTTGCTGCAACCTCCGCCTCTTGGGTTCAAGCAATTCTCCTGCCTCAGCCTCCCAAGTAGCTGGGATTACAGATATGTGCCACCATGCCCAGTTAATTTTTGTATTGTTAGTAGAGACAGGGTTTCACCATGTGGGTCAGGCTGGTCTTGAACTCCCGACTTCGTGATCCACCCGCCTTGGCCTCCCAAAGTGCTGAGATTACAGGCATGAGCCACTCGCCCGGCTGACACACCCAGCTAATTTAAATTTTTTTTTTGTAGAGATGGGAGTCTCACTATGTTGCCTAGGCTGGTCTCAAACCCCTGGGCTCAAGCGATCCTCCTGCCTCGGCCTCCCAACATGCTGGGATTACAGGTGTAAGCCACTGTGCTTGGCCTCAAGCATTTTATATTAGCTTATTTAGACTTCACAGCAATCCCATAAGGTAACTACTACTGCATTTCACTGAATTTATCATGAATTGTAATATATCAATTGTAATATATACTATTATTTTATTTTTTAATATTTAAATTTATTATTATTATTTTTTTGAAATGGAATCTTGCTCTACTGCCCAGGCTGGAGTACAGTGGCGTGATCTCAGCTCACTGCAACCTCTGCCTCTCGGGTTCAAGTGATTCCTCTGCCTCAGCCTCCTGAGTAGCTAGGATTACAGGCACCTGCTACCACGCCTGGCTAATTTTTGTATTTTTAGTAGAGATGGAGTTTCACCATGTTTTTCAGGCTGGTCTTGAACTCCTGACCTCAAGCAATCCACCCGCCTCAGCCTCCCAAAGTGCCGGTTTTACAGGTGTGAGCCACCGCGCCCTGCTGATATACCATTATGTTATATACTGCTAAGAAAAAAATACTATCCACTAAGCCATGGCATACCTTCAGTTTAAGATGCACTCTGACTTCAGAGATGTTCAAATGTAAACAGATTAAAAATGTTATATAGAGTCAATAAAATACATTTACTGCATTTAAAAGATGAGGAGGCGAGGTGTGGTGGCTCACACCTGTAATCCCAGCACTTTGGGAGGCCGAGGCGGGCGGATTGCCTGAGGTCAAGAGTTCGAGACCATGCTGGCTAACATGGTGAAAACCCGTCTCTACTAAAAATATAAAAAATTAGCCCGGCGTGGTGCTGGGAGCCTGTAGTCCCAGCTACTCGGGAGGCTGAGGCAGGAGAATCGCTTTAACTAGGGAGGCAGAGGTTGCAGTGAGTGGAGATCGCGCCACCGCACTCCAGACTGGGCGACAGAGCGAAACTCCA
Organism: Gorilla gorilla gorilla; assembly: GCF_029281585.2. Taxonomy (NCBI): domain Eukaryota; kingdom Metazoa; phylum Chordata; class Mammalia; order Primates; family Hominidae; genus Gorilla; species Gorilla gorilla. The sequence continues at coordinate 22,504,249 of NC_073243.2, read as the reverse complement.
TCTCAATAAATAAATAAATAAATACATAAATACATAAATAAATAAATAAAATAGAGAACACAGGCACAGAGAGGTTAAATAACTTGCCCACGGTCCAGTAAGAGACAAAGCCAGGATTTGATTGAAACCAGGCAGCCCAACTCCAAAGCCCAAATTCTTAATCATTATTTGATGTGGGGCTGGGGGTTGTGAGCAGTGTGGAGTTTTTAGGGAGGCCAGCGCGGCCGCCGAGGGTGAAGTGCATTCCAGGAGAGCAGGCAGTCTGGTGGCACCTCTGGGAGACTGGGGTCCACTGTGAGAGGGTTCTGGGTGGGCTGGGGCTATGGAAGGATGGGACAGACAGGATAGAGATCCTTGAAAAATAGGCAGGACTGGCCGGGCATGGTGGCTCAGCATTTTGGGAGGCCGAGGCGGGCGGATCACTCGAGGTCAGGAGTTCCTGACCAGCCTGGCCAACATGGTGAAACCCCGTCTCTACTAAAAGTACTAAAAAAATTAGCCAGGCATGATGGCGTTGCCTGTAATCCCAGCTACTTGGGAGGCTGAGGCAGGAGAACTGCTTGAACCTGGGAGGTGGAGGTTGAAGTGAGCCGAGATCGGGCCATTGCACTCCAGCTTGGGCATTGCAGCGAGACTCTGTCTCAAAAAAAAAAAAAAAAAAAAAAAAGAAAGAAAGGAAGGAAGAAAGAAAGAAAGGGAGGGAGGAAGGAAGGAAGGAAGGAAGAAAGAAATGGGCAGGACTGGTTGGCCTCCTGAATATTGACTGTGAAAACAAGGATGGCTCCAAAATGTTGAACCTGGAAAGAGGGGACAGCGGGGGAGGGTACGGGCACCTACTGCCGTCCAGAGCAGGCAGGAAATGTGGCTTCCCATCCCTTCTTGGTGGGTGGATACTCACTAAGTCTTTGTCAAATGAATGAATGAATGAGTTGTATGATCTTGGACAAGTTATATGATCTTACATGATCTCTGGGTCTCATTTTTTTCATCTGTTATATGAAAGGATTGGAATTGAATGTGTAAAACAAAAAGAGAGATACTTGGCTGAATGCAGTGGCTCATGTCTGTAATCCCAACAACTTAGAAGACTGAGGCAAGAGGACTGCTTGAGGCCAGGAGTTTGAGACCAGCCTGGTCAACATAGTGAAACCTTGTCTCTTAAAATATATATATTTTTTTAATTTTAAAAATAGGCTGGGTGTGGTGGCTCATGCCTGTAATCCCAGCACTTTGGGAGGCCGAGGCAGGCAGATCACCTGAGGTCAGGAGTTTGAGACCAACCTGGCCAACATAGGGAAACCCCATCTCTACTAAAATACAAAAATTAGCCGGGCATGGTGGCAGGCACCTGTAATCCCAGCTACTCAGGAGGCTGAGGCAGGAGAATCACTTGAACCCAGGAGGCAGAGGTTGCAGTGAGCTGAGATCATGCCACTGCACTCCAGCCTGGGCAACAGAATGAGACTGTCTCAAAATAATAATAATAATAATTTTTAAATTTTTAAAATATATATATTGAAAAAAAAGGGAGAGGTACGGTTGGTGCAGTGGCTCACACCTTAATTCCAGCACTTTAGGAGGCTGAGGTGGGTGGATCACATGAGGTCAGGAGTTCGCCACCAGCCTGGCCAACATAGTGAAACCCCGTCTCTACTAAAAATACAAAAATTAGCCGGGCGTGGTAGCGGGTGCCTGTAATCCCAGCTACTTGGGAGGCTGAGGCAGGAGAATTGTTTGAACCCGGGAGGTAGAGGTGGCAGTGAACCAAGATCGCGCCATTGCACTCCGGCCTGGGCAACAAGAGCGAAACTCCGTCTCCAAAAAAAAAAAAAAAAAAAGAGAGAGAGAGAGAGGTACTACCGTGGAAGGGGTAGGAGTTCTTCTCCCCATCCTTAGGACCTCTCTGGGTACCCCAAACAATGATTCTAACCCTGGCTGTGGGTTACAGTAACCAAGGCCCCATATAGGACCACTTATTCCAGAATCTCTGGAGCTGGGGCCAAAGCACAGCTAGTTTTAAGGCTGCCCAGGTGGTTCTGATATGCAGCTGGCTGAGAACGCTTACCCTGGAGCCTCGAGGTACCCAGTTTGAAAACCCCTGGGCTAGGTAAGGGCTGGAATCCCTGCCAGGCCTAGGCACTCAGACTGTGCCTTGTGGTTGGCAACAGGCCTCTCTTCTCATGTTCCATGTCCCACGTTCCATTCCCAAACCAAAAATTCCTGATAGGCAGGGGACAAAACACCAGGGTTTCTCAACCACGCTCTGACATTTTGTTTCTTTCTTTTCTTTCTTTCTTCTTCTTCTTCGTCCTCTCCTTCTCCTCCTCCTCCTCCTCCTCCTCCTCCTCCTTCTTCTTCTTTTTCTTCTTCTTCTTCTTTTTTTTCTTCTTCTTCTTCTTCTTTTTTTTTTTCTCCTATCTCCCTTTCCTGGTAAACACTGACATTTTGGACGGGATAATTCTTTGCTGTGGGGACTTTCCTGTGTGTTGTGGGATGTTTAGCAGCATCTCTAGTCTCTACCCACCAGAGGCCAGTAGCACATCCCCCCAGTTAAAACAATCCAAAACGACTCCAGATGTTGCAAAATGTCTACTGGGGTGCAAAATCACCCCCATCTGAGAAGCACTGTGCTACTCTGAGAGTCTCCCATCCTTCCTCTGCCCTCCCCAGTTGCAGACAGAGGCTAGGCAGGGGCAGAGGCCATGAACAGCAAGTTTTACTTAGGCCTGGCAGGATGGAGGCCTCTGAGGGAGGCCAGGGTTTCAAACTGTTAACACGATGGAGGGAGGGCATGCCCGCGAACCCACTGATGTGATCTCACTCTAGTGGGGTGAGTTTTCCAGAACATGCATTCCCGGATTCCCCATCAGTCATAGGAGGGCCTGGAATAGCTTCTGGGGCAGATGCCCCCGCTTTCCCGGAACAGGCAGAAGGGGGTGTGGGTGTGGTGGGAGTGGCGTAGGGGATTCTTTCCTTCTGTAGATATTTTCCTGGCATTGTTGACAGCCATGTGATTGGTTGAGGGCTGGAGGGGAGGAACTTTCCAGCTGTGGGTGCCTGGGTTCCCGGGAGGCCATCTGACACTGGGATTGTGGGGGATCTGGGTTTTTGGGGATTTTCTTGTTTTTCATTATCTCACCAAGCAGAAGCAGAGATGTCTGGGTTTTAGGGTCTGGAGACTGTCTTTGGAGCTGGGACTAAGGGGCTGGCTGGTTCCCCTCCAAGGGATGTGGAAGTTGTGAGTGCATACCCCTTAGAGCTGGAGGCTGGGAGGTTTTCAGCGTCTTCACAAGCCACTTTTTGCTTGGAGGTGGTGGGACCTGAGGGAAGACGAGGGTGGGAAGCCTACGGGAGGGGCCTGGGAGGGACAGAGGGAGGGAGGATGGGTGGTGGAAGGCACTGGGCGGGGTAGGATTCCTGCCTTTATCCCAAAACTCACTCCACCAGGAGGCTCAGAACACCCAGAAGCAGGAAAGCTCCGAAGATGGAGAGTAGCAGAATCTTGGCTTCCCAAAGATCCTGACTTCCTGCAGGGAACCCAGGAGGCAGTGAATGATTCTGGGACCCACACGCACCGACGGGGGGAGCCCAAGGGCTCAGGGATCTGGGCAAGGTGGGGTGGGGCCAAGATGGGCGTGAGGACCTGGGAAGCAGCGCTTTCGGGGCCAGCAGGACACCTCCGTCCCCTTGCAGGTGGAGCAGTTGTACAGCGTGGTGCTGCCCCCTGCAGGAGACAGCAGAGGCAACGCTGGGGAGTGGAGGCTGGGCCTCCACCCTGCCTGGTACCCAGCTTCCTCCTGCAGCTGCCAGGCCCTCCTCTGACACCCTGCAGGCCCCAGGTCCTTGCTACCCCTTTCCTTTCCTACTCACGGCAGGTGGGGGGACAGAGAGCTGAAATGAAAGACAAGGAAGGGGTGGGGGTGTGAATGGATGAGCTGCTCACCACACATTCCTTTGGCTAAGACCCTAGGCTCCCCTTGAGGCCCATCCCGCATCGGTACCTTCTCTGGTGTACTCAGGGAGCTTGGTCTTTCGAAGCCAACTCCAATATGAAGGGAGCGAGGAGACAGCCTCTTTGATCTCTGGGGAGGCAGACAGCAGCTCCGTTTCCCTGGGCCTCGACGGGGCCAGTTCCCCCTCTCTTCACCCAGCCCCACTCCCTGATCAGCCCTCCTGTCTCTACCCCTCCACCCTTCCCTGCCCACCCCAACCCCTGTCACCCTTCCCTCTCCTTGGTGTCCTCCCAAGCCCCTAGGTCACTCTTTCCTCTTGACCTCACCCATGACCCTCAGGACTCTGTGAGTCTTCTCTGTGACTTTGTTCATGGACACCTCATCTGTGGAGATGGGCAAGGACCAGCGATTCCCTCATCAGCCCAGGTTCTGGGGTCTCTCCTGACTTTCCCGGATATGGAGCTCTCTCAGAGGGAAAGGCCAGCATGTCAAGAAAGGGCCACAGATGCAGGGCACAGCTGGAAGGTCACATGCCACCCTCTGGGGGTAGGGGGGTGAGTGCTTGCTGGGCCCATCCCTGGATGTCTGGTCCTACCTAAGGCAAAGGCCGAGAAGTCCGGGGAGGCCCCACATTCCTTCTGCCTGGCCTCCATCTGGCTGCAGAGCCGAGCCAGGCGGCCTGACAAGTCGTGGGCTGGGAGGCGACAGAAGACACAAGCCTGGGCGGCTGCCAGGAAAACCCCGCCTAGTGCCAGCCTCCACATGAGGACCACTGGGGGATGGGGCGGCGCTGCCCCAGCTGAGCCGAGGAATGCTCTGCAGCCCTGGCTCCAGCCCTTGCCTGGAGGTTCTAGAATGTTCCAGAACAATGAACAATGGCACTGCCCATCCTCAGCTGGGGTAAAGCTGGGGCTCAAGGAACTGGGGTCCAGAAGGCATCTCCAGCAGGTGATGGGCAGAGAAAGCAGGGCTTCTGTTGTGAGGGGACAGCACCCCCAACCTGGCCCTCAACAGCCTTCACAAGTTTGTGGTTCCAAAAGCAGTTTTATTTTTCTTCTTGTAAATCATGACCAGTGAGAAATAATGTGTGCTAATGTGTGCCCCCCCCCCCCCCCCCAGTGAAGAAGCTGTGCATGAGTATCCCACCCGCTCTGGGACCCAGAAATCCCATCCCTTCCCATCTCCTCCCCCACTGTCCCAAACTCTTCATCTCCTCTCTCTGCCCTGGGCAGCCTTGGGCCTTCCCCAGCTATCTCCTAGCAACAGGCCCATGGTTGCCTCAGCAACCAAGAGTTCCATACAGGCCTCAGAGGCCCAGCTAAGCCCAGTGACTTCTCTTACCTCTCACCGGGAAGATCCCAGTGACTCAAACCCCAACAGGCCCCTCCTGGCTACATGGTGATGTATATACATGCGTGCACATAAACACACACACACACACACACACACACACACACCCTGTGATTAAACTACTAATTGTCAACCACCTCACAGGTATACCACAGACACACCCTGTGCCAGAAGAGTCGCTAGGCAACCCCAAACAGGCCTGGACATGCGGACATCACAGACACTGTAGTCAGCAACACAGATATGAACCAGGATGCCAGGGACCTATACATCAGTCAGCCACACGGGCTGATATGCACGCACACATGAAGAAAGGCCAGGACCCACAGATACTACCCTCTTCCCCCTGGCCAGCCCTGCCATCAATATGGGATTCTTCCAGATGAGGGAGCTCCAGCCCCATTGCCATGGGGACTGTCCTAGCTCCCATACATCAACCTAGGGTGGGTTGTGGCCTTTCTGCCTCCCTCAGTAGATGGCTTGGAACATAGCAAAGAACTCCTCTTCCGATGTTCCAGAGTGTTCTGGCCTCTCATTGGTCAGGCCAGGCCAGGCCACCCAGCTTCAGGAGGAGAAGCCACGGTCCAAGAGACCGCATTGGGAAAATGCAAAGTCCTCCCTTTTCCCCAGACCTCAATATCCTTCCAGGGTTTGCTAGGTCTAGTCTGGGTAAAGAGATGTTCCCCCCTTTTCCAAGCCCTTAAACACTGAGCTCCAAATCAAGGAGAGACTGGAGGTGCTCAGCCTTAGGCAAGAACAAGCTGAGAGAACCTTCCCTACCCCTCCCAGGGTCAGCACAGGTTGAGACCTTCTGGACCACTTGTGAGTCCTTGGTGGGCTCAGGTTTGGGAATTCCTGCCCACATCTGAGCTCCAGTCAGGTGCAGGAGAGTCCCGACTCTCATAGCTCCTGAAGCAGAGCTGGAAAGAGGCTTCAGGGGTGCTAGTACCCCATTCTCTCTCCTCCCCACAGTCAAACTGAGAACAGCATCCTCAGTGCCGGACAAAGCGCAGAGACCTGGAGTTGAGCAGGTCTTCGGGGTCGGGGAAGACAGAGTCTAGTCGGAAGCCGTGCTCAAGAGCCACCCGCAGCACCTCCTCCAGGAAGCTTGGGGTGCCCACCACCTCCCGCCGCTCTCCTGGCCCCCCAGTCCACAGCGGCTGCAGCCCCAGTCTCCCATACTCCACCTCGGGGAGTTCCACGGGGCGGGGGGCCCACTCCAGATGAAAATGTGGGCTCCCCTCTGCCCTATCCCCACTGGCCACACCAAATCGGGCCCGCAAAGCACCTAGACACTCAGAGTCGGTGCAGAAGAGGTTGGCTCGGAAGGTGTCCACCTGGACGGAGCTCAGCTCATAGTGATGGGGTCCCCGGCGAGCAGAGAAGTGCACCAGGCGGGGGCTGACATCTACATCTGCGTGGAGCAGGGCAGCTGTGGGTGCAGGGGTCCCCTGAGAGGCCTCCAGTTCCCGCAGCGCGTCCAGGAGGGGCCGGATCTGGTAGAAGTCAGCCTCTGCCCTGAGCAGCGCTGTCTCTCCGTACCCACGGGGCAGGTCCAGGCGGCCCAGCCTCAGGAAATTGAGGATGTGCCGGAAGGCCTTGCCATCCCGGTCGATGAAGTAGTGGCCGCCTCCTTGGGAATTGAGGTTGGGGGGCATGGGGGTGCCGGCCCTAAACATGGCCCCCAGCATAGAGTCTGGGAAGCGGGTCAGGGTCTCCAAAGTGGTGGAATATAGTGTGCCCCCCACATTCAGGGTCACGGGGCCCCCAAAGGAGGGGGGCGAAGAGGGCACAGGAGGAGGAGAAATTTTGGGAAGTACAGGAGACACCGAAAGAAAAGAAAAGGCAGAACTTCCTGGGTGTGTGCAGAATTGGGTCGAAGCTGTCAGATTCGCTGGGTTGGAGGCACAGGTGGAGCACACGCAGTAAGGTTTGGGGCTCACCCCGGCTACTTTGGTGGTGGATGGGGAGGTGCTGTCAGGACACAGAAATCCCCAAAAGGTTGAGAGAAGAGATGAAAAGAGCAGAGGGCAGCCAGAGAGGGGAAGGGAGCTTGAGGTCTGGACGTATCCGATTTGGGGTGGTCAGCGACACCCCTCTGTGGTCTTCAGACAGTGGGTTTCCGGAATCCAACCAGCAGGTGACGGTGGCGAGCACAGGGCCGACTCTGAAGGGATGGCCTCCGAGACCCCGGGCAGATCGCTGCCGCCGTGGACGAGTCCAGCCAGGGCTCTGGGGCCACTCAGAGGCCTGGCCTGGCTGCCGGCGCGGGTCCCAGGAGATGGAGGCGGAACTGACGGGAGCGGATGGCGGAGCCCCCTTGTATCCGTCGGGGAGCGACGATGCGTGCTCAGCCCGGGCTGGGAGTGTCCGAGGGCTCTGATGGAAACAGCCAGGAGTTTCGGGACCCGGCCGCGCCGCCTTCCCTGGGTGTCGCCGCAGCCGCTGAGGTCCTCTCCGCCCCCAGGAAGTGGCCTAAGGGCAGCGGCCCGGGGCCCTTTAAGAGACAGCCCCGCCCCTTGGCGCCCCGCCCCCGCCCCCGCGAGGCTCGCGCGGCCCGGGCGGAGGTGGGAGGCTGGAGGCGAGTCTCGGACGCGAGAGACTGGGCGGACTGGCTGGACTGGCAGACGCTGGCAGGACGGGGTGACTCAGGCACGTCGCCCCGGATGTGGCCACGACCGCCCCGCCGCCGCTCAGGTGTGCCCGACCTCACGTCTGCAATTCGGCGGGGCTGGAGCCTCTAATCCCACCGCTCAGAGCCCGAGGCTCGGCCGGCCCAACCCGGGAGCCGAGTCCCTCCCAGCGGCTCCCCCGGGGAATTCCCGAGGGGGCGGGTGCTGAGCCGCCGCATTCCGGGGATGCCTTCCAGCTGGGGTGGCCCGGGCGCGCTCTCTCCGCGGCGGCGCGGGGCCAGCGAGCCCCAGGGCCAGCCCCACCCCTCGGCAGGACTGGGCTGGCCACGTCGCCCCAGCCCGAGAGCCTCCGCCCCGCAGCGCCCGGCGCTCAGGCCGCGGCCGAAGCTGCCGCCTCGCTCCCCGGAGTCGCACCTTGCTGGACTGGAGCTCGCAAACCCCCAGCCGCTCCCCGCACCTCGGGAGCCGCAGCGCCCAACACCCTACGGGCCCGAAGGTGGCGCCCAAGAAGTGAACCAGAAGGGAAGAGCGAAGCACGGAGGCTTTAATGGCAGAGGGCCCGGTGGCGGGGAAGGGAGGGAGGCGCGGGCCCCGTGGGCCTGGGGTCACAGCGTGTGAAGGTCATGACTGCGCCGGCTCAGCTTCTCCGGGTCGTCTGACGCCATGAGGGAGAAGTCGCGGAAGATGTCAAGATACGTCTCATCTCCTGGGGGAGGGAGGAAAGGCCGGGAGGCGGCTGGGCCCCAGTGCAGAAGGGCAGGATCCGGCGGTTGGGGCCCACCTGGGGACCTCGCGCTCCGAGCCTGGGTGGGAACGTGCGCGCCGCGGGCACTGCGCCAGCACCTATGCCTTGCCAGGGCCTGGCACGTCGCATGCGCCCAATACGCATTTGTTAAATAACGGAATGAATGCAGCTGGGCACTAGGGAGAGAGGTCACCGTGGACCAGAAGCCCAGAGTTCAGGTGTTGGGCCTGGGGGGTGGGGTGGGTGTATTCTTTACCTGCCTGCCCCTGGGCCGCTTCAGCCTCCCTCATCTTTGCCAGTCGTAGCCTGAAGAGGAGGGAATTAAGAAATGAACGACACTATCTTTGGCCGGGCGCGGTGGCTCACGCCTGTAATTCCAACACTTTGGGAGGCCGAGGCAGGCGGATCACGAGGTCAGGAGATCGAGACCGTCCTGGCCAACATGGTGAAACCCCGTCTCTACTAAAAATACAAAAAATTAGCCGGGGGTGGTGGCGCACGCCTGTAGTCCCAGCTACTCAGGGGAGGCTGAGACAGGAGAATCGCTTGAACCCGGGAGGCGGGGGTTGCAGTGAGCCGAGATCGCGCCCCTGCACTCTAGCCTGGGCGACAGAGTGAGACTCCGTCTCAAAAAAAAAAAAAAAAGACTATCCTCACCTCCCCCACAACTTCCCATCCTTTGAGCTGTGTTGCGTTCCGTTCATCTGCCCCCACCCCCGGGGTCACGTCTAGTGCTAAAAAAGATGCCTGACAGCAATGTTGATGGGCGAATGACGCCTCTCAGGGTGGGCTAAGCATCCTTGCACCCTGCCCGCCCTCCCGCCTGCCTTCTACTCCACGTCCCAGTGCACACTTGGCGCAGCCTTTCTCGAGCCTGGCCCCGGCGCTGGCCCAGCCCCTTCCCGAGGCCCCACCGCGCAGGCTTCTGTTTCGGCGTCAGCCCCGCCCGCCCGAACGTGGGTGGGCGGGGGTGGGGGGAGTCCCGGCGCCAGCGCCAGCCCCGCCCCTTCAGGCATTCTTACAGGGTGACGATGTCAGCGTTGGCTGTTTCCATGGCGATGGTCAGAGGGTCCCTGCCTTCGGAGTCTCGAGCCCCCAGATCAGCTCCCCGTTTCAGGAACAGGCAGGCGAGCCTGGAGAGAAGAGCCAGGGTCAGCCGGCCGCCCAACTTCTCCCAGCCTTCCTCCCCATGCCATCATCCCTACCCCGTGTGGCCAAGAATGGTTGCGTGGTGCAGCGGGCCCCGGCCCGCACTGTCCGCTTGGTTCACGTTCGCCCCGTTCTGGAGGAGAAACTCACAGGCCAGAAGAGAATTCTGCATGGAGAAGTCGAGAAGGGGGGTTGAGGGTGGCATCCCTAGTGGTGGATTTCAAGATGTCTTAGGGTGGCGCCAGTTCAGAGAATGGGAGGGTGGAGTGTGGTAATCAGGAGTGTGGAAGGGGTTACAGCTAACTGTAACCAAGCTAGGCTTGGCTCTAGCTCTTTGCATGTATTCATATATAAATCCATAGTACAAGCTTATGAGGTATGTTACTATTTTACAGATGAGGCTGAGAGGTTAATAACTTGTTAAAAGTCTCCTGTAGGCCGCGCGCAGTGGCTCACGCCAGTAATCCCAGCACTTTGGGGGGCCGAGGCGGGTGGATCACAAGGTCAGGAGATCCAGACCATCCTGGCTAACACGGTGAAACCCTATCTCTACTAACAATACAAAAAATTAGCCGGGCATGCTGGCTGGCGCCTGTAGTCCCAGCTACTCAGGCAGCTGAGGCAGGAGAATGGTGTGAACCCGGGAGGCGGAGCTTGCAGTGAGCCTAGATCGCACCATTGCACTCCAGCCTGGGGGACAGAGCGAGACTCTGTCTCAAAAAAAAAAAAAAGTCTCCTGTAAGGGGTGAGAGCCTGGGTTCAAACTCAGGTTCTCTGCCTCCAAATCACACACTCTTAGCAACCAGTCTCTATTGTTGATCTCTCCCTATGGGTGGAGGCCCTAGGGAACAGGTGGTGGGAAAAGGAGGTAAGGGCAGGGCCCAGAGTCAGGAGTAGGTGTCAGAGCCCTAGGGTGGGGTGGAGAGGTCGGCAGGGCTCTTACAGCAGCTGTGGCCTGGATCAGCGGTGTGGCATTATCTTGGCCCCCATTGACCCAGTTGACATCAGCTCCATGGGCAAGGGCATCAGCCATGGTGGGAAGAGATGGAGGATGCCCAGACGCTCGAAACAGTAGGGCCCCAGGGTGCAGGCTTCCCAGGTCCTCAGAGGGGGGCTCTGTTCGGGGGATTTGGTTCTGTTAGGGGAAAGCAGCTCCGAGTCTGGGAAGAAAACCCTCAGCAGTGCCCCAATGCTATAATGGGACAGGTCTCTTCTAAATGATGGGGAGCTTGGGACTGTGGAGGGAATAGAGTGATGCAGGTGTGGGTATGTGTAAGTATGAGTATGCATGTGTATGAGTCCCTAGGGTGTGGGGGAGAGACGGCATCATCACCTCATCCGGTCCAACCACCCCGACTGCTGGGATGACACAGGTGAGCTGACTGCCTGACACTCGGCCTCAGCTCTCAACCCCTGACGCTCCAGCCAAACCCACCCCCTCTCTCTCTCCTTTTCTCATGCTGTTGGCACCCCTTACCCTCCCTGCCCATGCCCAGCCCCACATTCCTTCCCATTCTTAATGTCACACTCCACCGTAACCCCTGAAACGGCAGTCCGGTCCCTCCCACATTCTCCAGCGGAAGGCCTGGGCTTCACACTCTGTGCCTCGCCGCGCTACCTGGCACGGTGCCGAGCACACAGCAGATGCTCAATGAATGCCCAACCAACCCTATACCTGGCTTGGATCTCAAGCTCCCTGGCCAGGGCCTGATGGAAGGCTTTGGGGGCACAGGAGGCTGCCCCCTTGGGGGCCCCCGGCCACCTCTTCGCCCTCGAATCTCAGGCAGCTTGGTCAGGAACTTCTTCTCCACGTATTTAGCGTGAATCCAGGCCTCCTTCTCCTGCCTGTGGGAGGGGAGAAGCAGGCAGTCTTCCCTCTTCTGCTCCAGGGGTCCCCCATTCCCCTGGGAGGCTAAACCCCAAGCTCACCGGGAGCAGCTGGGCCCTGGTTTCTTCACTGCCATGGCCTCCACGCGGGCCTCATAGATCTGGTTGATGACAACATTTCCCAGCTCACACATGAGCTTCAGGAGGCCCAGGCAGAGGCAAAGACAGGGAAGGTGGGGGTGAGTGACTCCTCAGGGATCACGCCCCTGCACCCCCATGTCCTTGCCCCACCCCAAGTTCTTGCCCCCAATCTTCACAATACCCTAAGTTACCTTCACTAGTTCTGGCTCCCATGAGTCAAGGGTCAGAGACCGGACTTTGGAGAAGTGAACACCAAGGCTCCTGGAGGGCCAGAGGGGGAGGTTCAGGCCCTGTGCAGGGGGGCAGTGGCCTGGGGAGCTGCTGCTGCTCCTGAAGACACTGGGAGGCAAGGCTGGCATGGGGGCCCGTGCAGAGGTGCTGGCCCAGGAGGCAGGGCAGCTGCGGCCATGTAGCCGCCATGTAGCCTTGACCTGGCCCTGGCAGGACCCTGCCTCGTCACCATTCCTTCTTCCTTAGGTTTCATTTCAAGGCCCTCATCACTCCAGCCACCTCCCTTCTCTAGTGACACTTTGGCCTGGACAACCTCTCCCATGTCACCTCCCTTCCACCACACTGAGGTGGGGGGGGCGAGGGCCTTAGACACTTGCTAAGGCCTCATGACCGTTTCTCTGCCTAGTCTTCATTGGCTCCCCCACCCTCAGCAGCCTTGACCCCACACTTCTTCCAACCAAGCCAACAAATTCTGGGTATCCCCCAATTCTGGCCAGACTAGGACACAGAGGGGCTAGGCCCGCCTGGGACCAACTGGCACCCCAGAGGCTTGGGCCCAGGCCTGGTACCCAGTGACAAAGCCAGAAGCTAAGAGAGGAAGCCAGGACAGGGAAGGAAGAGGGGCCGGTGTGATGTGCTCTCTGTTGGAGCTGCACTGTGGCCCGAAGGAGTGGGGCTCCCGCATGGGCCTTGTGGAGTAACCTGTGGATGCCGGAACACTGAATGCAGAGGGTGACACCAAGGTTGATGCTGGCCCACTCCGGGGCTGGCTCCCGGCAGTCGCAGCACTGGGCATTGCCATCCACACTCTGGACCTGGGCCACCACGTGCCCGACTCCCCCAGGCTCCCTTCCCCTGGCCATTCCACCAGAGCCCAGGGTGGCAGCAGAGCCTATGGCCAGGTGTCCTGAGCCCTGGGGGAGAGAGGGGAAGAAAGGGTGGCCAAGGGGCCTAGGGTAAAGGGTGCCCCATCTCCACAGGCAGCCTGGCTCCGCACCCCCAGGTTAAGGTACCTGGCCTGGACCCCGGGGGCTGTCATCAAGGCGAGCCTGACTGAAGGCAGAAGCAATGCTGCTCTGCACAGCACTGACCCACAGCTGCAGGAGGCGCTCTGAGTCAGCCTGGAGGAGGCAGGACCTAGGTAGGAGGGTGAGGGAGATGGCAGAGGGGTCTGAGGCCTGGGAAGCAAAGTGGCAGGATGGGCAGGCTGACATTCAGCCAGTATTCAACCAGTTCCAGTTGCATTGAAAGACTTCTGTACCAGTTGGTAGCATTGAAAGACTTCTGTACCAGTTGGTAATATTCTCCTAAATATCCCCCATCACCCTGTACCCTCTTCCACAATGGCCCCCCAGTCCAGCCGCCAAAGAATTAAAGTCTGGAGCTGCATGGGGGGCCTCCATTGTGGTGGGCCCTGCCTTTCAGATTGGCAGCTGTTTAGATATATTAGAGTATCACCCCTGGGGATTGCACTCACTTGCTGGTGGACACCACCTCAAAGCAGAACCGCCTTTCTGAGTCAGGGCAGAGTTTCACTGTGCAGAGACGAAGGTCATCCACCACCACAGTCACAGGGTCCTGGCAGGATAAGGTGATAAGGGGCCAGATGTCCAGCTGCAGGCAAGAGCTGAGTCTCCCTGGGGCCCAGGCATCCAGGACCCAGGTCCACTCACCTTGTACTTCTTCTGGTAAACCAGTTGGTTGCTCTGAATGGTGAACCAGCGTCTGTAAGAGAAGGAAACCATTACAGACATGGGCAGCTTTAGGATGAGGGACGGAAGAGAGGCTGTGCCTTTTGCCCATGAGGATCTTACTGAGAGGACAGACACCTGGGCTGACTGTTCCACGAGACATTCCAGAGAAGGGTGGACAGTTGTGCAGATTGGAACATCTAAAGGACGCTATTCCTATCTTGGACAACCCAAATTTCATATAGTTATGAAGACAACCTTCCAGCAGATGGCAGTAAAATTCTTTTTCTAATAAAACGTCTATTGCTACAATTTAAAAAATACTATTTAGGCTGGGCTCACACCTGTAATCCCAGCACTTTGGGAGGCTGATGGGGGCGGTGGATCACCCGAGGTCAGGAGTTTGAGACCACCCTGACCAATATGGTGAAACTCCGTCTCTACTAAAAATACAAAAATTAGCCAGGCGTGGTGGCAGGCGGCTATAATCCCACCTACTTGGGAGGCTGAGGCAGGAGAATCGCTTGAACCCAGGAAGCTGAGGTTGCAGTGAGCTGAGATCGCACCACTGTGCTGTGGCCTGCGCAACATAGCGTGGCTCCATCAAAAAAGAAAAAAAAGAAAAAGAAAAAAAGAAAAGAAAGAATCTTGGGGGCCAGGTACAGTGGCTCACGCCTGTAATCCCAGCAAGTTGGGAGGCCGAGGCGGGTGGATTGCTTGATGTCAGGAGTTTGCGACCAGCCTGGGCAACATGGTGAAACCCTGTTTCTACCAAAAATACAAAAATTAGCCGAGCGTGATGACACACGCCTGTGGTCCCAGCTATTTAGGATGCTGAGGACGGAGGATCACTTGAACTCAGGGGATAGAGGTTGCAGTGAGCCGAGACTGCGCCACTGCACTGCAGGCTGGGAAACAGAGTGACACCCCCATCTCAAAAAAAACAGAAAAAAAAAAAAAAAAGAAAAAAAAGAAAAAAAAGAGTATCTTGGGGAAGCAGCTCCATTTTCTAATTTGTACAGAGATCCCATGTGGGCTAGCAGTGGCCCTAGAAGGGAAAGGAGTCAAGTCACAGCATGCCACCATCCTGTTCCAAACCCTATAGCGGCTCCCAATTGCTCTCAGAGTAGACCCCAAATCCCTACAAAAATCTATAGGGCCCTATAATGATTCATGCCCCCATTAGCTCCGATTTCATCTCCTGCACATCCTCCTCCCTCACTCTGTCCAGACCCAGGGCCGCCACCCTGCTCTTCCAACTCCCCAACTATCTCAGGGCCTTGGCACTGGCTCTTTCTTCTGTCTAGAACTTTCTTCCCCCAGATATCCTTCAAGTCTTTGTTCAAAAGTTACCTTCTCATGAAGCCCACACTGCCCAACTATTTAGAACTGTAACCCCTACCCAGATCCCCACATCCCTTGCTTTATCATCTTTCTCCTATAGCAAGCACTATCACCTTCTAACATAGCACGTAATTTACATACTAGGTTTATCCTCTGTCTTTGCTGATGGAATGTAAACTCTACTGAGGCAGGGGGATTCATCTGTTTTTCCTTGCAGTGCTTAGCGTGCTATTACCACTCGAAAATACATCATTGGGTGGGGCGGGCTGATTGGGGGTGTCCTCTCCTCACCTGCTCCAGGTCTTAAATGCGTTGCTGGCCCGTTTGAAGAGATGTCCTTCCATCACCAGGCCACCAGGCCCCTCTCTTAAGCTTGGTTCTGGCTCCTCCCCACCCAGCTCCTGGAGGCACAAGAGGATCAAAGGGCAACTGAGATGGGCAGAGACCAAGGCCATAGGCATCTGCCTCCTGCCCACAGCCCTAGCCCTTACTTTCTGCTTTTTGAAATATTTTTTAAAATTTATTTTTAGAGACAGGATCTTGTTCTTTCACCCAGGCTTAAGTGCAGTTGTGTGATCATAGCTCACTGCAGTCTTGAACTCCTGGGCTCAAGCAATTCTCCCACCTCAGCCTCCTGAGTAGCTAGAACTAGAGGTGCATGCTACCACACCAGCTAATTTTAAAATTTTCTGTAGAGATGGAGTTTCACTACAATGCCTAGGCTAATCTTGAACTCCAGGCCTCAAGCAATCTTCCCACCTCAGCCTCCCAACATGTTGGGATGACGGTCGTGGGCCACCGCACCTGGCCCCTCACCTTCTGTTTCAGCAGCACGTGTCTCTGCTCCATGTCCCTCTTCTCTCGTGCTGAATTCAAAACCAGCTGGTGCAACTGGGCACAGGAAGGGCATCTCAGATGTCCAAGGCCCCCCAGTTAGGAGTCCCTAACCTCCCTCTACCACCTGCTGTGCCCTGGGGCCCCACCTGGGCGCCCAGCTCCTTTCGATACTGGGACAGCCGGCTCAGCTCCTCGTGGCCCTGCTGGAAATGGGTAGCCTGGGCCTCCACCAAACGCAGCACCTGGGGGACAAGGCGGGCAGTGGGCAGGCTGAGGAAGAACCCCTCTCCCTGTTCCCTTGTGCTGGCAGCAGGCTCCTCTCCACCCTGCCCTCACCCCCGCCACAACTCACAAACTCCATGATGTCAAACTTCCTCTTGTCCTCAATCACGTTGATCTGAGGACGTAAAAAACCCCAGATCAGTCTTGAAAACACAGCACCCCTTCCCACTGCACATTGGGGACCCCCCAGCCTCGAGGTGACACCTGAGGCTCTGGTACCCCAGGAAGACAGATTGGGGCAGGCACCTGCAGGGCATAATCCAGTGCCCGTCCCCGGTACCCAGCTCGAGCCGTCCTCAAAGCAGCTCCTGCCTCTTCTGCCTCCTGGGCCCGGCGCCTGGGAACCTCTGCGTTGTGGGTCAGGGCAGCCTCCAGGCTCTCAGCCCCCCGCCAGAAATCCCGGCGAGCCTCTCGGAAACCCCGCAGACCTCTGAGGATGGGAAAATAACACAGAATCGCAGCTAACACCCACCTGCCCCAGCAGAGCATTCCCAGGGTAAAGCCCTCATGTCCTTTCAGTTAGTCTCTGCAACGTGGGAAACCCAAGGTGATCCCTGGGACGGAAGTCAGGACACCAGAAACCCCCAATCTCACAACTCCGTCACTGGGGAGGCTCCTGTGGCCATGGGAAGAGGGCGGCAGGGCTGGTTTCCGAGAAATAAGGCCCCCTTCTCTCCCATCTCACTCCCCCTTTAAAAAATTTTTTTTGTTGTTGTTGTTTTTGTTTTTGAGACCGGGTCTTGCTCTGTTACCCAGGCTGGAGTACAGTGGCACAATCATGGCTCACCACAGCCTTGACCTCCAGGCTCAAGCAATTCTCTTGCCTCAGCCTCCCAAGAAGCTGGGACAACAGACATGTGCCACCACGCCCAGCTATTTTTTTTTTTTTTTTTTTTGAGGCAGAGTCTTCGCTCTGTTGCCCAGGCTGAAGTGAAGTAGTGCGATCTTGGCTCACTGCAACCTCCACCTCCTGGGTTCAAATGATTCTCCTGCCTCGGCCTCCTGAGTAGCTGGGATTACAGGCACCTGCCACCATGCCCGGCTAATTTTTTTTTTTCGTATTTTTTAGTAGAGCCGGGGTTTTGCCATGTTAGACAGGCTGGTCTCGAACTCCCGACCTCAGGTGATCCGCCCGCCTTGGCCTCCCAAAATGCCGGGATCATAGGCATGAGTCACCGCGCCCGGCCTAATTTTTGTATTTTTTGTGGAGACAGTTTCGCCATGTTGGCTAGGTTGGTGTCGAACTCCTGGGCTCAAGCAATCCTCCCGCCTTGGCCTCCCAAAATGTTGGGATTACAGGCATGAGCCACTGCGCCCGGCCCCATCTCACTCCTTGACCAGGGTCTGGATCTGCTGCTGCAGTGTGTGTTGGGTGGCATCTAGAAGCTCCTGAGGGAAGGAGAAGTTGGTAGACTGGGGTCAGGACCACAGGTGACCTGGCCACCACCCCCACAATCCTTACCTTCCCCTACTTACCGCATGGCTGTCCAGCTTGTGGTTCAGGCTCACGGTGAATTTTTCCAGACACTCCTAGGCAAGAAGAGGCACAGAAAGAGTACCAGGCATGGGGTGGCAGCACCCTCCCGACTCGAGACCCAGCCTGCTACGGCTATCATGGACAGCAGCCCAGCCCTGCTGTGGCCTGGAACCTGCAGACCCCAGGCCAGCCCTCCTCTTCCACAGCATCACCTCCTCATCCCAGACCCCTTCCCTCCCAGATGCAGACCCTCCGCATACCGCCATCATGGGCTCTGGTGGACCCAGGCGGGCCAGGTCACAAATGCCGACAACGAAGGCACGGCTGGCAGCAAGGTAATGGCGCCCACTTTCCAGGAGACCAGTGCCCAGTTTCAGGAGCTGGGAAAGAAGGAGGGTAACAGGGAGCTGTGCCATCACCTGGTGATGCCCCCACACCTGCCCCACTTCCTCTCCCCTTGCCCAGGGCGGCGCTCCCCTATTCCTGCCTGGCCTCACTGCCCTCCAGGCTCATCCAGCTCTCCCTGTATCTAACACATACCTGCTGTGTTCTCATCACTGCGTCTTTGCTCCCACTGCCTTGGGCCTGAAACCCAATTCCTGCCCATTCCTCTCAGCCTGTCGCCAACACCTCTGTCAGCCTTACCTCCAAAACATCTTTCCCTGTCCACTCGCACATATCTCTTCCTGCCCTGCCTATCTGCTTAGATCCAGAGCTCCGTGGAGATTCCTGTATGGTCTGGATGCTCTACCTGGTTGCTATTAAATTCTACAGTATTGGCCGGGCGTGGTGGCTCACACCTGTAATCCCAACCCTTTGGGAGGCCAAGGCGGGCCAGTCGCTTGAGCTCAGGAATTCAAGAGCAGCCTGGGTAACATGGTGAAACCCCATCTCTACTAAAAATTCAAAAATTAGCCAGGCATGGTGGCACATGCCTGTAATCCCAGCTACTTGGGAGGCTAAGGCAGGAGGACTGCTTGAACTCGGGAGGCTGAGGCTGTAGTGAGCTGAGATGGCACCAAGTGCCTGTAATCCCAGTTACCTGGGGGGCTAAGGCAGGAGGACTGCCTGAATCCGGGAGGTCAAGGCTGCAGTGAGCCGAGATGGCGCTACTGCGCTCCAGCCTGGGTGACAGACCGAGACTCTGTCTCGAAAAATAAATAAATAAATAAAATCTATAGTATTTACTGCTAGGAGTTGTCCCATTCTGTGCTCACTGCACGTTCCCTCATAAATATTAATCCATCATCTAGACCACGGGTCAGGGCCAAGAGGAAATGCCGGGGTACTCCTGGGGCCCATCCTATCTGGCCCTTTTGACTGACAAAGAGACTTGATAGGCCAGGCAAGGTGGCTCAGACCTGTAATCTCAACACTTTGGGAGGCTGAGGTGGGTGGATCACCTGAGGTCAGGAGTTGGATATCAGCCTGACCAACATAGTGAAACCCCATCTCTTTTTATTTTTCTATTTTTGAGACGGAGTTTTGCTCTGTTGCCCAAGCTGGAGTGCAATGGCATGATCTTGGCTCACCACAACCTCTGCCTCCCAGGTTCAAGCGATCCTCCTGCCTCAGCCTCCCGAGTAGCTGGGATTACAGGCGCCCGCCACCACGCCCGGCTAATTTTTTGTATTTTTAGTAGAGACGGGGTTTCACCATGTTGACCAGGCTGGTCTCGAACTCCTGACTTCAGGTGATCCACCTGCTTCGGCCTCCCGAAGTGCTGGGATTACAGGCATGAGCCACTGCACCTGGCCTGACCGAGATCAAATCTTATCAGACATCACCATGGGTTGTCTGTGACAAGGTACAAGGATGTTCACAAATCACTGTGTGCATCTGAGGACTCTGTGTCTAGTTTTTTTCCTTACCATCTCAGCCCCTCCCCCTTAGATGAGTAAGAAACTTTCATAACACTGGACTAGTGACAGACTGGGACATCTGTTCAATAGAACAGTACTCAGTAATAAAAAGGAACAAACTGTTGATATGTGCAACAACTTGGATAAACTTCAAGAGCATTCATCTTTTAAAAAATTATGATTATTTTTAGAGTTGAGGTCTCTGTCGCCCAGGCTGGAGAGCAGTGGTGGGATCATAGCTCACTGCAGCCTTGAACTCCTGGGTTCAAGGGATCCTCCAATCTTAGCTTCCTGAGTAGCTGAGACTACAGGCACACACCACCATGCCTGGCTAATTTAAAAACAAAACAGAACATTATTTAGAGACAAGGGTCTTGCTATGTTGCCCAGGCTGGTCTCGAGCTTCTGGCCTCAAGCAACCCTCCTACCTTGACCTCCTGAGTAGTTGGGATGACAGGCATGAGCCACCACACCCGGCAGCAGCATTATTCTGAGCGAGGGGGGAGGGGGAAGCCAAATCTCAAAGGGTCACATAGTGTATGATTCTATATATGGAACATTCTGGAAATGACAAAAGTAGAGAGATGGAGAACAAATCAGTGGTTACCACAGATTAAAGAAGTGTGGGAAGAGTGTCGGGTACCACTGTAAAGGAATTCCTTGTGTCCATTGGTGTGTGGTGATGGTTAAAGGAATCCATACACGTGATAAAGTACCACAGAATTATACACAAAAACACCAAAAAAGAGTATATGCAAAATGTAAAATCAAAGTAGGATCTATAGAGTTTATTTATTTATTTATTTATTTATTTAGAGACAGAGTCTTGGTCTGTCGCCCACGCCGGAGTGCAGTGGCACGATTTCGGCTCATTGCGACCTCCGCAGGCTGGAGTGTGGTGGCGTGATCTCGGCTCACTGCAACCTCCGCCTCCTGGGTTCAAGCAATTCTCCTGCCTCAGCCTCCTGAGTAGCTGGGATTACAGGTGCGTGCCACCATGCCTGGCTAATTTTTGTATTTTTAGTAGAGATGGGGTTTCACCATGTTGGTCAGGCTGTTCTCGAAGTCCTGACCTCGTGATCCACCTGCCGCAGCCTACCAAAGTGCTGGGATTACAGGCGTGAGCCGCTGAGCTTGGCTAGAGTTTATTGGGTTTTTGTTTGTTTGTTTGTTTTTGTTTATTGAGACAGTCTCACTCTGTCGCCCAGGCTGGAGTGCAGTGGCACGATCTCCACTCATTGCAAGCTCCACCTCCCGGGTTCGCGCCATTCTCCTGCCTCAGCCTCCTGAGTAGCTGGGACTACAGGCGCCTCCCGCCACACCCGAATAATTTTTTGTATTTTTAGTAGAGACGGGGTTTCACAGTGTTAGCCAGGATGGTCTCGATCTCCTGACCTCGTGATCCGCCCACCTTGGCCTCCCAAAGTGCTGGGATTACAGGCGTGAGCCACCGCACCTGGCCGAGTTTATTGTTAATTGTAATGTGACACTATTAATTTCCTGGTTTTAATAATGTACTAGTGTTGTATAAGATGTCACCACTGGGGGAAGCTGGGTGATGGGTACATGAGACCTCTCCTTACTAGTCTCCTGAGTCAATAATTTACTCAAAATAAAAAATTCAGGCCAGGTGTGGTGGCTCACACCTGTAATTCCAGCACTTTGGGAGGCTGAGGTGGGAGGATTACTTGAGGCCAGGAGTTCCAGACCAGCCTAGGTAACATAGGGAGACCCCATCTCTACACAAAATAAAATTAAATTTAAAAAAGCCAGGCATGGTGGCATATGCCTGTAGCACAGCTACTGGGGAGGTTGAGGAGGGAGGATCACTTGAGCCCAGTATTGAAGCATCTGGGATCACAGCTGTGGCCACTCCATCCAGTCCATTGTTTAAAATTATTATTTGTAGGCCGAGTGCGGTGGCTCAAGCCTGTAATGCCAGCACTTTGGGAGGCTGCGGCAGGTAGATCATTTGAGGTCAGGAGTACAAGACCAGCTTAGCCAACAAGGTGAGACCCTGTCTTTACTAAAAATACAAAAAAAAAAAAAAATTATCCAGGTGTGGTGGTGCACACCTGTAATCCCAGCTACTTGGGAGGCTGAGGTAGGAGAATCACTTGAACCTGGGAGGTGGAGGTTCCAGTAAGCCAAGATCGCACCACTGCACTCCAGCCTGGGTGACAGAGCGAGACTCCATCTCAAATAAATAAAAATAAAAATAAAAGTATTATTTGTAGAGATGAGGTCTCACCATGTTGCCCATAAAACAATGTTGCCCACTAAATTTGTGACAATTTGTTACACAGCAATAGAGAACTAATATATAGTATGCAAATACATAATGTGTCAGAGGTAAATGTTGCAGAGAAAAGTAAAGCGAAGTAAGGGGAATGAGAGAGCATTTGAGTGTGTATTTGTGTGAACATGCTGTTTGATAGAGTGCTCAGGGGACACCTTACTGTCTTGAATTGAAACGTTTCACTGGTTTGTCTTCCAGTCAGCCTTTGGGCTCCGTGGGAGCAGAAATGATCTTGCCCTCCCTGAATGCCCAGGGTCTGGCACAATGCAGGAGCTCAAGAGCAGAACAAGGAAGTCCAAAATTAAGTCTTTTTTTTTTTTGACACAGAGTCTCGCTCTGTCGCCTAGCCTGGAGTGCAGTGGTGCGATCTTGGCTCACTGCAACCTCCTCCTCCCGGGTTCAAGTGATTCCTCTGCCTCAGCCTCTTGAGTAGCTGGAGCTACAGATGGGTGCCACTAAGCCTGGATGATTTTTGCATTTTTAGTAGAGATGGGGTTTCTCCATGTTGCCCAGGCTGGTCTAGAACTCCTGACCTCAGGTGATCCATTCACCTTGGCCTCCCAAAGTGCTGGGATTACAGGCATAAGCTACCATGCCTGGCCCAAAAGTAAGTCTTGTTTTCCAAGATCCTGAGCTTCTTGTCGGTACAGAACCACCTTTTTTGGTTCTCTGCAGTCTCAAAAATATCTCCCCTACACAATATTCAATAATCCCTGGGATGCATTCTGTGTCTCCAGCTTTCTCCCTGGCCCTACCCCTCTCAACCTAATCCACTCCTGGGTCACCTCTCCATGTCAGGGTCACCTTTTCCAGACGGGTCTCCAATTCTGACACTTCGGCTTCCACCAGCTCAATAGAGGCTCTGGGAAAGAGGGGGTCATGGGAACAGAGCTTGGGTCCATCTGGTCTGTCTGCCTCATCAGGTGGGATGGAGTCGCAGGGCGATGGGTACGGAGGAGAAAGCTGCAGAGTTGAGAGGCTCGCCCCCCACCCGCCTACTTGTGCTCTGCCCGCTCTGCAGTCTGGGAGCTACCACAGCCCAGGCCAGAGCAGGAAGGGTAGAAGGAGGGTGGATGTGGCCAGGGCAGGAAGTTGCTAACCGCCCCAGAGCAGGTGCTGGGGGAGGGGCAGGGGTCCCACTGAGAGGCCAGAGGGAATGCCAGCTCTAGGGGTGAGGGAAACTGCAGAGGCCAGGAGGAGCATGCAGGGGCAGAGAGCATTGGAGTACCCTGCTTTCATAGCTGGGGTACCACTTTGGCCCACAGGCTTGCTCCTGCCTCTTAGAGGCCTGCTCCCTGGAAGGAGATCTGGCCTGGGGAAAGGTGTGTGTGTGCGCTGGGGGTGTTAGACTTTCCCCTCCTTAGCCCCCCAGACCAGTTCACACTTACCGGAAACGGGGTGAGTCCTTGAGACACTCCTCGAAATCCAGCTTGACCGTCATCTCAGCTTGCCTGCTGTGGGGCCAGCGGGCCCTGGAGGCCGGGCACCTGGGGATGCAGGTGGAGGCACTTTCTGTCCCAGGAAGGGGAGATGATGGGGAAGGAGGAGAGGGACCTCCACGGGGAAGGGCCCGGGGGCACAATTCCTTCCCCAAGGGGAAAGGGGTGTCCTAGGAGGAGCTCTCACCCCACACTTCCAGGCAGTGCTGGGAGGGGCAGGGGCGGGGCCTGGGCGGAGGATGGGGGCCTGAGATCAGAGAAGCCACAGCCCCGCCCTCAGAGACGATCTGCCAGCTCCTTCCTCCTGGGGCTCTAGCCTCTGTTTCTTTCTCTCTTCGTGGTTGTCTTGGGGGCCTGGCAGATCTAGGTTCAAATCCCGGCTCTGTCACTTAGAGGTTGTGTGGCCCTGGACGAGCTCTCTGATTCCTCAGTTTTCTCATCTGGAAGATGGGAATGATAACCCCTTCCTCCAGGGCTGTACGAAGTGAAGAAGGTGATAGCAGTAAATTCATGGTTCACTAAATTTATTTATTTATGAGACGGAGTCTCCCTCCGTCGCCCAGGCTGGAGTGCAGTGGCGCGATGTCGGCTCACTACAACCTCCGCCTCCTGGGTTCAAGCAATTCTCCTGTCTCAGCCTCCCGAGTAGCTGGGACTACAGGCTCCTGCCATCATGCCCGGCTAACTTTTTGTATTTTTAGTAGGGACGGGGTTTCACCTTGTTGGTCAGACTGGTCTCGACCTCCTGACCTCAGGTGATCCACCCACCTTGGCCTCCCGAAGTGCTAGGATTACAGGCGTGAGCCACCGTGCCCAGCTGGTTCACTATATTAATTGCATCAGTCATTGTCATCCTGCTACAGCTTGGGCCTTCTCGTGATTCTAGGCTCCTGTGGAGTCCAGTACCCCGGACTGCTCCCAGCTTTCTTCGTTTTGCCATCATATTCATGGTTCCTGTGTGTGAACTCCCCTTCCTCCTCCCCTCTCCTCAACGACTGAGCAGTCCCAGCCTGAGCACCCGATTCACAGCTCCCAGACTCTTGCTCTTCTGCTCTTTATTTCTATTCATAGGGTGGTCATGAAGGGAAGATTGCCCCCACACCGCCCCTAATGAGCCCCATTTTCCATTGTTTGCTTTCCTTTTCTTGAGTCCATCGAAGTCCCAGGGTTTCATCTGGAGAGAAGAGTTTGAGTTCATGGCTTTCTCGTAGCAGGCATGAGATCTTGTCCATGTGACTCTGGATCCCCTAGAACCTCCCCACTCAGCTCCTCTACCTCCCTGGCCAGTGTATGCATCCCCTTGCCTCTGCCCAGGCTCAGTGTACCAGGCTGTGCTTGTTCTGGCTGGAGGAGTTGGGGTTGCTTCCACTCTCCCTCTCTGAACTCCTTGGGCTTTGCCAGCTCAGCCCCCCAGCCACCAGCTGGACACTACTCGAGACTCACTGTCTTTGGAGGACAGAGAAATACCTGGAGTGGGGTGGCATGGCAGAGAAGAGTGAAGGAGGAGGCGTGGAGCTAGTGGGTGGTGCCAAGCTAGAGGGGTCCCAACCGTTTCTGAGTCTCCCTGGTTCCTTGCCTGTCCAATGTGGACCTTGGACTTGAGGCTGTTCAGGGCCTCTCCTTCCACCTGTTGCTGATGTACTGGCCTGAAAGAATTGGAGGGCTGGGAGATGGGAGCTTGCCAAGAGACAGCCCCAGGGAGATGGTGGCCTGGTGCCCTCAACAGGCTGCAATGGTGTCATTGTCGCCATCAGGGAGCTCTCTGTGGCCTTGTGATCCCTAAAGGGGCCTCCCATGTGGTCCAGTAGGTGGACTTCAGTGCTTACGGGGTTCTCAATCACCTAGGTCAAGCTTGTGGAGCCTAGAATCAGGGATCAGGGCTGGGGTACCCATCAGGCTGTGCGTTCCCAGCCCTCCTGCCCCCTAGGCTGGCCTGCCCAGGCTCTCACCATCCTGATGCTCATCTTCCACGTCCTCTACAAGCTCTGGGTGGGAGCAGGACCTCAGGTATAGTCCTTTGCCATCATATTCCTTGTGCTGCAGAGCAATCTCCTGCCCCAATATGATAGTGGCCACAGATGGGGTGACTGGTTTCTGCAGGTGGAGGAATCTGAGGAATCAATCAAATGAATCCAAGTCTTCTGGCCATCTGGTGTATCCATGCCTCCCAGGTGCCTGTTGTGGGCCCTCACCAGAGGGGAGAAGCTCAGGCCCCAGATCCTCATCTCACTGACTTATCTTACCCTTCCCATTTTAGAAAAACTTCAGTGACCGCTCCACCTACCCCCATGGTTGTCTCGGACTTTTGTTTATTTTTTTATTTATTTTTTGAGACAAGATCTTGCTATGTTACCCAGGCTGGAATGTGGTAGTGCCATCATCGCTCACGGCAGCCTCAAACTCCTGGGCTCAAGCTATCCTCCCACCTTAGCCTCCCCAGTAGCCTGGACTACAGGTGCACGCCACCACACCTGGCTAATTAAAAACAATTTTTTTCTTTTTCTTTTTTCTTTTTTTGTAGAGACGAGGTCTCCCTACGTTGCCCAGGCTGGTTTTGAACTTCTGGCCTCAAGCAATCCTCCCAAAGTGCTGGGATTACAGAGGTGAGCCACTGGGCCTGGCCAACAAATCAGCCCCCAATCCGACTTTCTGTTCCTCAACAGCCAATAATCTCCGGGGACTATCCTGAGTGGGGTCCTTCCTCCAGCTGCCCTCTTTCTTCCCTGGGGTTACTTCCCAGCATTACCTCCCTGTCAGGCAGCAGAGTCTTGGGCTGATAGCCACTGAGGAAGACAGACTGTGGTAGAGAAGTGAGGAACGGGCTCTGGAATACAACCCCCTCTAGTCCCTGGAGCCCCCCCATCGCTAACCCTCGGCTTCAAGGATGTGCCTCCAGGCCTGGCTCATCTATGGCTCCTCCGGCTAGTTCTCCTGCCAAGCCTCTCTGCACAGGCCTGGGCTCTGGGTCCAGCATCACGCCTTGACTGCCACCGCTGATACTGATAATACCACCATTGTCATCCTCATCCTCTTCATCCTCCAAGGGCTGGTTTTTCTGAGCCTTGAGAAACTTCCCTTTGTCATAGTGTGCCTTGCGGCGCTTGTCAAAGTCGGTGGAGTCTGTGACCATGGTGAGAGCTTGGCTTTCCCACCGCACTCTTGCCAAAGGCTCGCTCCACCTCCCCCTTTCCATTCAATCCACAACCTTCATCTCATGTTGTGGGCGAAAGATTACCTAGGTGCCAAGGCAAGAGACTGAAGGCACAAACTGTTTCAGTATAATAAAGAAATAGTTAGAATAAAAATAGTCATAATACAAATTAGATATAGAGATGATCATGGACAATTATCAATCATTATTATAAACATTATTAATCATTAGGTTTTAATATTACTGTTTGTTGCATTACTAATATAACCTAGGAATAACCGGCGGG
The DNA here is from genome assembly GCF_029281585.2 of Gorilla gorilla gorilla. Classification (NCBI taxonomy): domain Eukaryota; kingdom Metazoa; phylum Chordata; class Mammalia; order Primates; family Hominidae; genus Gorilla; species Gorilla gorilla. Next base: position 22,477,552 of record NC_073243.2, on the reverse strand, counting down.
TATAGGGTCAGGTGCTGAAGGGACATTGTGAGAAGTGACCTAGAAGGCAAGAGGTGAACCTTCTGTCACGCTCGCATACAGGCCGCTTGAGGGTTCCTTGGTCAAGCGGTAACGCTAGTGCCTGGGAAGACACCCGTTACTTAGCAGATCGCGAAAGGGAGTCTCCTTTCCTTGGAGGAGTCAGGGAACACTCTGCTCCAGCAGCTTCTTGTGGAAGGCTGGATATTATCCAGGCCTCCCCGCAGTCATCCGGAGGCCTAAACCCCTCCCTGTGGTGCTGTGCTTCAATGCTCACGCTCCTTGTCCACTTCCATGTTCCTCCCTTACTCCTGGTTCCTCTTTGAAGTTCGTAGTAGAGAGCGGTAGAAGAAATAGTGAAAGTCTAAAGTCTTTGATCTTTCTTACAAGTGCATAGAAGAAAACGCTGACGTATGCTGCCTTCTCTCTCTACTTCGGTTACCTAAAAGGGAAGGGCCCCCTGTCCTGTGATCATGTGACTTGCTGCACCTTGTCAATCACTTAGAAGATTCACCCTCCTTACCCTGCCCCCTTGTCTTGTATGCAATAAATATCAGCGCAACCAGTGGTTCGGGGCCACTACCGGTCTCCGCGTCTTGGTAATCGTCCCCCAGGCTCAGCTGCTTTCTCTTTATCTCTTTGTCTTGTGTCTTAATTTATTACAATCTCTCGTCTCTGCACACGGGGGGAACACCCGCTAAGCCCCATAGGGCTGGACCCTACATCATGTATCTTGGAAAAGTTGTCTGCAGGCCCTGAGCTCCTGTCAGCACAGTCCTGGCAGAACCTGGGGCGGATACTGTCCATCATGGCAATCCTGAAGGGGCAGGAGACTAGTTGGGGGCATCAAGAGAAGAAAATAGCAATGGGGACAGGTGGTAAATGAGGCCAAATTGGCGGACCCCTGCCCCCATCCAGGCCTGATGGAAATTGTAGCAGCTCCCACTGCGGGTGTCAGAAAGCAGACCCGCTGCAGACCTGAATTCAGGGCTGAGGGAAGGAAGAGGCCCCATAACCCGGCTGATCTCTGGCAGGACTCTTACCTCTCTGCCAGCACTCCAGGATTCACTGAGCAGGAGGAGCCGGCAGAGAGGTCCTCAAAACTGTCCCGCAGCCTGCAGAGGAGGGGGAAGCAGTGCCGGGAGGTGGGTGTCAGGCAGTATCCAGTCCCTGAGGCGCTCTGCCTCCTCCACCTGTCCCCTCCTTTAAATAGAGAAGAATCTCTGGACTGAAGGGTTGGGGCTGACGGCTCAGCACCTGTGGTAGGGAGTGTTGGGCTCATCCACCATCATAAATCCATAGTCCTTGTCAGCAGGGTGGTAGGTGGCCAGGATATTCATCTCGTCCCAGTGCTGAGACTTCCTTCTGGGGCTGGGGGAGGAGACCTTCTAGTGACCCCCCCATAGGCCTCCCTCATTTTCCCAGTCATTCAAAACAGTTTTGTTTTTGTTTTTGTTTTTTGCTTTTGTTTTTGTTTTAAGATGGAATCTTGCTCTGTTGACCAAGCTGGAGTGCAGTGGCACAATCGCAGCTCACTGCAACCTCTGCCTCCCGGGTTCAAGTGATTCTCCTGCCTCAGCCTCCTGAGTAGCTGGGATTACAGGCGTGCGCCACCACACCTGGCTAATTTTTGTATTTTTAGGAGAGATGGGGTTTCACCCTGTTGGTCAGGCTGGTCTTGAACTCCTGACCTCGTGATCTGCCTGCCTTGCACTCCCAAAGTGCTGGGATTACAGGCGTGAGCTACCCTGCGTGGCATTCAAAACAGTTTTTGTTGCTGTTTGTTTGTTTTTTGAGATGGAGTCTTGCTCTGTTTCCCAGACTGGAGTGCAATGGTGTGATCTCAGCTCATTGCAACCTCTGCCTCCCCGGTTCAAGCCATTCTCCTGCCTTAGCCTCCCAAGTAGCTGGGATTACAGGTGCCTGCCACCACACCCGGCTCATTTTTGTATTTTTAGTAGGGACAGGGTTTCACCATGTTGGCCAGGCTGGTCTCGAACTCCTGACCTCAGGTGATCTGCCCACCTCGGCCTCCCAAAGTGCTAGGATTACAGGCATGAGTCACCACTCCGACTCAAAACAGGTTTCTTATACCCCCTTGTTGAGGCTGGGGATGGGGTCAGACTTAATGATAATCACAGTCCTGTGCAGCCACGGTTTATGGGGCACCTGCTCTTCTCCCGAAAGCCTGGAACCTCGGACTTCCCACTCAATTGCCCTCACCTACTCTAACTCTTCATTCTTAAGGCTCTGCCCCTTTCCTTCTGGCTCCCACCCTCCGGTGTCCTGAACCCTCCCGACTCTGGGCTGCCTGCCCGCAGAGCTGGGCTCCTTACTTCTCCACATTGGGGGATTTCTGCATCAAGTTGGAGCTGTTCTTTCGTAGGATGCTCTGGGGCCGGTCCTGTTGGGAGTTTTGGGGGTTCAAGCAAGTTGGCCCAGAGTGCAGACTGCACCCGGGGCTGTTTACCTCTTGCCCTGCAGGTCCCCCAGGCCCGGGGCTGGAAGCCCTGGATACACTGGTTCGAGGCCCGGGGATGTTGAATCCACCAGGGTTCCTGCCAGACCCAAGGCTGTGGTTCGCAGCCTCCCTTGGGTGCTGACTGGGCCCGGAACCAAGGACCACTATCCCCCCGGGGGGACAGCTTGAACCAGTACTGCGAGTTACGGAGCCCCCTGAGTGCACGTGGGGCCCAGAACCGTGAAACAAGACTACTCTGGAGGGCTGCCCAGCGCCTGCCTCGACTCCTGTGACCGCTGCGGGCACTCCTCTGGCTGCCCCTCCAGGGGAATCCCGGTTGAGGCCGCCAGCAGCTCCTAGGGACTCCACCTTCTCCATGGCCCCACTGGGGGGCCGCTCTCAGCGATCCTGACCCGCCTCCCGGCTCCACGTAGCCCCGCCCCTGGCCCCGCCCCCACCGCTGCCGGCGGGGGATGCTCGGGCTCAGTCCCGGGCCCACTTCTCCCCTGCTCCCGAGCTGCGGCGGGCGGAATCAAGACTATATAGAGACTCGGGCTGGGGGTCCCTTCGCTCGCCCCCTTTCCTTTGTGTCCCACCCAAAGATTTTCTTTGTCTGGGCAATTTGTTCCCGCCCTTCTCCATCACCAGCCTCATCCAAACCAGCCAATCCCAGTCAGGGGGCCAGGCCAGGAGCTTCGATTGTGACGTCACGGTCCTCCAGCCTGAGCGTGAGCTTCGGGGAGTTGGGCAGGGGGCTTGTTAATAGCTCTAAGGGAGATCTTTTGGGGTCATCAACGCTGTCGCTTGAAACTGCCTGTCGGGACTTCTTTAGACTCTTTGTGGTCTTAACATGGAATAGTTTGGTTGAGTTGGAGTTGAAGCTGGGCTTGACTTGAAATATCAGCGAGCTTCCCCCACCCCCGCCAGTCGGCTAGCTCAGCCAATCAGGAGAGGTGTGAGGCAAAGTGGAAGGATTGCGGCACTGTTGCAAGACACTTCGTCCTCAGTCGGGTGGCGGGAAGAGACTTTCACTACCGCTTCTCTGGGTCCTCCAGACTCGGCTCACGCTGCTTTGGAGCCTGCATCCTGAGGGGAGACACCCCCTCTTGCCGTAAAGCGAGTGCTTCAAGGTGTCACCTCCTCCTAGCGAGGGCGGGGTCGTCGGTGCCGCTGTCGCAAAGCAGAAAGTGTTTGGGCTCCAGCACCCCACCGTCGTAAAGATGCCTGCGGTGGGCGTGTCTTTCTCCCACTGTCGCAAAAGCTCCCTGCCCAGGTCTTCGTCCCCCTCGGAGCCGCTCCGTCACCTCGCTATGCCGTAAAGCGAGGCTCCCGACCCGTGTCCTGTTCTCACCGTGGTCGTCCCCAGCGCCTAGCGCGGGCTGCTTCATTGCCCGGCAGTGCCGTAAAGCATACCTGGCCTCAGCGCCCCCCCCCCCCCCGGTCGTATCCCTCGGACTGTCTGCCCGACGCGGTTGCCACGGTGCCGCCAAGCGCGGCTGTCGCGCTGCCCCGGTGTCAGCGGAGATGGCGGCAGGGTCGGGTGGGAGTGGGGGCTCTGGGGGAGGCCCTGGACCGGGGCCGGGCGGGGGTGGCGGCCCCAGCGGGAGCGGCTCAGGACCGGGGTCCAACGGGGGTCTGGGCAGCGGCGGGGAACTGCACCCGCGCACTGGGCGCTTGGTGAGCCTGTCGGCCTGTGGGCGTACAGCGCGGCGGCAGCAGCCGGGCCAGGAGTTTAACCACGGGCTGGTGTTGAGCCGAGAACCCTTGCGCGATGGACGCGTCTTCACCGTCCGCATCGACCGCAAGGTGCAGCGCTGGTACCGCGGAACAGAGATGTAGAGGGTGGTGGGAGGCGTCTAGAAGGAGACGGGGTAGGACAGCCAGGGTAGCCCACATCGCCGGGCACCGAGAGGGAACAGAAAGACCATAGAGCACCAGGGGGCGGTCAGGAAGACAGCATGAAGCAGAAACATTGAGTTTGAAGAAGACATTAAGAGCTTGAGTTTTCTCAAGATCCAGAACCAGGGAAGGGACACGAGGGCTAACCCACTAGAATGGCTGGGAACAGACCTCCTGGTACAATTTCTTGGGCATGGAGGATGGAGAGATGTCAGAGATGTGATGGCAAGTGAAGAAAGATGCCAAGGAACGAACAAACCTAATCCCAGCACTTTGGGAGTCCGAGGCGGGCGGATCACTAGAGTCAGGGGTTTGAGACCAGCCTGGCGAACGTGGTGAAACCCCGTCTTTACTAAAAATACAAAAATTGGCCAGGCATGGTGGCGTGCGCCTGTAATCCCAGCTACTCTGGAGGCTGAGGCAGGAGAATGGCTTGAACCCGGGAGGCAGAGGTTGCAGTGAGCCGAGATCATGCCATTGCACTCCAGCCTGGGCAACAGAGTGAGTGAGACTCCGTCTCAAAAAAACAAAGAACAAACCATTGAAGGACAGAGGCTGTGCCAGAAAGATAGGTGAGGAGAAAGATCCAGGGTGAGGGAGGTGTGTGTGATTCAGTGAAGAGGCCAGGCTCACAGAAAAAGAACTTGGAAGGAGATTGAATCTGGGTAGAGCCTGATCTTTGGAGAGAATTAGGCCAGGGGAAAGGAATGAATGATACACAAGAGCAAGAGGTGTGGGTATAGGAAGTAGGAGAATTTGGATGGTTGGAGAGCCATAGAGACTAGGAAAGTTAGAGGAGGCAGGAGGTTGGAACCAAGGCATTTGTGCTTGGCTTGGAAAGGAGTGGTTTAGTAAACACTGAGTAGAGAGCAGAGTTGCTAAAGGAAAGCCCAAATAATTACCGAGACGGAGTCCAGAAAATCACTGTCTGCATCTCTGGATTAGTGTTCCAAGAGACAGAAAGCCAGCTAGCTGTCTGAGAGGTGGGAAGATATGGTGGCCTGTGGAATGGGGGGTGGCCCATTCTAAGCCTCTGTCCAATACCCCTATCCCAGGTCAACTCCTGGAGCGGCTCCATTGAGATTGGGGTGACAGCGCTGGACCCCAGTGTGCTGGACTTTCCAAGCAGTGCCACAGGGCTGAAGGGGGGCTCGTGGGTAGTGTCGGGCTGCTCTGTGCTGAGAGATGGACGCTCTGTGTTGGAGGAGTATGGTCAGGACCTGGACCAGCTTGGTGAAGGGGACCGCGTGGGCGTGGAGCGCACAGTTGCTGGGGAGCTTCGGCTCTGGGTGAATGGGCGGGATTGCGGTGTGGCTGCCACAGGCCTGCCCCCTCGTGTCTGGGCCGTTGTGGACCTTTATGGCAAGTGCACCCAGATCACCGTGCTACCCCCTGAGCCAGGCTTCAGCCCCCCTACTCCCATCCCCACACCTCCCCTCGAGCCCTTGGCCCCCACTGAAGACTCTGCCATGGCTGAACAGGGGACCTCTGCAGATGAAGGTGAGAACACAGCTAGGGCAGTGGTGGTGGGGTGGGGACGGAATGGGGGAAATAGAGTGACAAGACAGGCTGGGTGTGGGCAGGGCCACCCTGATCCCCAAGTCTGTTGAATGGGAGAGCAGGAGCTAGAGGATGGGGGGTTCTCCTGGCTATGGGCCGTGAAGCAGGGACTGAACCCTTATTCCCCTCCCATCCCATCTGGTCCCCAGCCTTCATGGTGTCCCCAGCGCAGGCCCGGCCGGAGACGTTTCCTAACAGCCTTGAGTCGCATAATGGTGAGGGCTTTGGGGAGGCCCTGGGAAGGGGAGTGGGAAGTGAGGTGGACAAGGGAGGGCCCTCAGGAGAAGGGGTAGGGAGAGAGGCACCAGGTCTGGGGGTGTAGAGCCTCATCCCAACTTCCGAGCTTCCTTCTTCCATCCTGCTGCTATAGACTTTGCCAACATGGAGCTGTCTGAGGTGGTGAGCAACACCATCCTGTCTGCCTACAATGGAGGGCTCCTGAATGTGAACCTGAGCTCCCCACCGGCAGGGGAAGGCCTGGGATCTAGCGGTGCTGCCACCTCGCCCATTCTCACTTCCAACGATGCCCTGCTCTTTCATGAAAAGTGCGGGACCCTCATCAAACTCAGCAACAATAATAAGACGGCTGAGCGCCGGCGGCCCCTGGATGAATTCAACAATGGGGTTGTCATGACCAATCGCCCCCTTCGGGACAATGAGATGTTTGAGGTGTGCAAAGTCCTGTGGTCTGGTTGGCGCCTTATCCCTGGGAGCTAAAGATGGGGATTGACCCTTGGTGCTAGGAGGGTGGGCCCTGGGGAAGAACCAAGGGCTGAAGGTCCCTTTCTGCATTTACATTCCCTGCTTCTCCCTTCTGTCCCTCAATGCCAGATCCGTATCGACAAGCTTGTTGATAAGTGGTCAGGCTCCATTGAGATTGGGGTCACCACCCACAACCCCAACAGTTTGGAGTACCCAGCCACCATGACCAACCTCCAGTCAGGTACCAGCCCCGGGCAGGGGCGGGGGTGCAGGCCTGGTGTTGCTGAGGGGAAGGAAGCCCTGTACCCGAACCCAAGTGTCCACTATCACCCAGGCACCATCATGATGAGCGGCTGTGGAATCCTGACGAATGGCAAGGGCACCCGCCGGGAGTACTGCGAATTCAGTCTGGATGAGTTGCAGGTGAGGGTGGGGCACAGATCCCTGGGCCACTTTCAGCAGAGCCACAGGTACTCTGTGTTCCTGCCAGGGCACCAAGCAGGGTCTCCTATGTGACCTAGAGGCAGTCCCTGTATCTTCTACCTAAAGGTTCCTTCCTAGAAGCCTGAGTTGCCCAAGAGTTCAGCACTCAGATTTTGGAGTCAGATGGTTGAATTCCTCTTACTGTTTTCCCATTTGTAGTAGCGAACCGGGGCAAGAAGCTTATCCTCTTTGATTGCTCCCCCACCTCCTGCAATCTCTAAAATGAGCCTACGAGTAGTACTTATTTCATAGGCTGAGACTTGTAGAAGCTGATGTCTGTGAGGTGGTTTAACTCAGTGCCTGACTCACGTGGAGCATTGACGAAATGTGGAAATTGTCATGTCTGGAAAACAAGGACCCAGGACCTGTCCTCCAGGGTGGTCTGAGACTCTCGCGAATACCTTCCGGAGTTGTTCCTGTGTGGAGTGGGGTGCTGAGCAGGCCTCAGGACTCCTCTAAACTGTTTGTCTTCTTTGATTAGGAGGGTGACCACATTGGCCTCACAAGGAAGTCCAACTCTGCCCTACACTTCTTCATTAATGGTATTGATCAGGGTAAGGGCCGCCCAGAGAGAGCCTCTGGGCCGGGGCTTTCGGTGGGGCTGGGACTGGGGGCTGTACCTCATCCTCCTGCTTCTCTTTGGTGCTTGGCCTCCCTGTGTTTGACTTTCTCCCCTCATTCTCCCTGCCCACTCCCACACCCCCGTACCTTCCTGCCACAGGAGTGGCAACCCCCTTGACGCCCCCAGTGGTGTATGGTGTGGTGGACTTGTACGGGATGGCAGTGAAGGTGACCATCGTCCACAATAACAACCACAGTGACCGTCTCCGCCGAAACAACGCCATCCTGCGGGCGCTGTCCCCCGAGGGTGCTCTCCGCCGTGCTGCCCCTGCCGCCCAGGCAGAACCTGAGCGCCTGCTCTTCCACCCCAACTGTGGGCAGAAGGCAGCCATCACCCACGAGGGACGCACTGCCCTGAGGCCCCAGTATGGCCCATGGGGTGGGGAGAAGCCTGAAGAAGGGATTCTAATGGGAGGGGGGGCGGGGCAAGGAAGTGGAAGGCAGAGGGAGCCTGGCGGGGGCAGCTTCCTGGAGGTTGAGCTTTAGTTCTTTGGCTTGGGGCAGTGAGTGTTGGCAGGCATTGCTGGGCTAAGCCTTGGCACATTGAGAGCGTGTGTTGGGGATCTGACTCTCCACTTGCTGTGCCCTCAGTGCCACCGATGACTTCAATCACGGCGTGGTGCTGAGCAGCAGAGCCCTGCGGGATGGAGAGGTGTTCCAGGTGCGCATCGACAAGATGGTGGACAAATGGGCTGGCTCCATTGAAATTGGTGTCACCACCCACAACCCTGCCTACCTCCAGTTGCCCTCCACCATGACCAACTTGCGCTCTGGTGAGCTCCCAGGAAGGGCAGGGACAGGATAGGGTTTTGGGGGGAAGCTATCCCCAAAGCCCTGGCACTTGTTCTGCAGCTCCTTTTTCACTTGTCACTCTTATGACCACTCATTCAGTGGCTAGAGAGTGTCCCGTGGGCAGGGCTGTGGCTGTCTTGGAAGCTGCAGAGTTTTCTTGTCCTGCTCAGGGAAGAAATCTAGTCGTCAAAGAAAAGGCAAGGTGGACTGTGGGCTTGGGTGTCCTGTGGGTGCTGCTGTGGCAAGGAGAGGAGCCCTGCATTTCCCCTCATGTCCCCTCCTGCTCCTTGTCCTCCCAGGGACCTGGATGATGACTGGGAATGGGGTGATGCACAATGGGACGACCATCCTGGATGAATATGGGCACAATCTGGACCGCCTCAAGGTGGGAAAGTGGGTGCGCCGCCTGGCGGCTGCAGCGGGCATCACAGACACCGCGGGGCTGATGCAGGACCAGCCCCGGCAGGAACTCTGCCTGACTCCTCACTCCAGCACCCCCTTCTTCCAAGGCAGGGGACACGGTGGGCGTGGTACGGCGGGAGGACGGGACTCTCCACTTCTTTGTCAATGGGATGACTCAGGGCCCTGCTGCCTGGAACGTGCCCCCGGGCGTCTATGCTGTCGTCGATCTCTATGGCCAGGCGGCCCAGGCCACCATTGTGGACGACGTGGGTGAGGGCCGGGCTGGGCTGGGGCCGGGGGTTAGGGTGGCCTTGGGAGGTCTGAGAGACACCTAGAGACCTGATGGGTGATGTCCACTTTTACAGAGGTGGCTCCAGTTCCTGAACCACTTCCTGAGGGGAACAACCAGGTGTCTCCAAGCTCTCCGTCCTCAGGGGCCGGGGGCTCTGACCTGCGCTTCCATCAGCTGCACGGCAGTAACGCAGTCATCACTAATGGGGGCCGCACCGCCCTCCGCCACAACTGTCGCAGCGAGTTTAATGACGCCATCGTCATCTCCAACCGGTCAGTCTCTCAACTTTCATGTTCCCACCTTCCTCCTGCCCAGCCTCAGCCACGCAAGTAGAGCCTCTCTGATCGCCAGTCTCCTGGCAGGGCCCTGCGGGATGGAGAGCTGTTTGAAATTGTCATTCAGAAGATGGTGGACCGCTGGTCAGGCTCCATTGAGGCTGGTGAGGGGCGTCTGTGTGTGTTGGGGGCTGTTGGATGTCTGTGCCTTGGGGATCAGCCTTGACTTACCCCTGCCTCCTCCCAGGAGTGACTGCTATTCGGCCTGAAGACCTGGAATTCCCCAACACCATGACAGACATTGACTATGACACATGGATGCTGAGGTTGGGCTTCCTGCTTTGGGGACCAGCTTGGGGCTGAGTGGAGCTGGCTGGGATCAGGGAAGCAAGGTTTGGGCCTATGGTATCTGTGGGTAGTGACAGACCTAGGGGATCTACCTGTCCCCTCCCCTTGAATTCTGGGAAGTCCTGCCCAGGCCCACAGGGGCTCAGTCCTCCTTCATCTTAGGCAGTTCTTGCTTTTTCCTAAGGGGATCCCAGGGACAGAGGAGATAGGATTGGGCCTTACACCCAGATCAAGACACCAGCCCAAGACATTGGAGGGTTCTGACAGACAGGGAGTGGGCAGGGGCCAATGTGAAGTTGAAGTTGGCAGGCTGACTCACCCCTTCTGCCATCCCCCCAGTGGTACAGCCATCATGCAAGACGGTAACACGATGCGCAACAATTATGGGTGTGACCTGGATGCGCTGGGCACAGGTGCACGCATTGGCATGATGCGAACTGCCAAGGGCGACCTGCACTACTTCATCAACGGCCAGGACCAAGGCGCTGCCTGCTCGGGCCTGCCTCCGGGTAAAGGTGACTATGTGGCTTTCAGCCTGCCATCCTCAGCCCAAACCACCTGGCTGTCAGGCTTCTGACCTTCCCTCTCCTCCCCAGAGGTGTATGCGGTAGTCGATCTCTATGGCCAGTGTGTCCAAGTGTCCATCACCAATGCTACCGGCCCCATGGACAACAGCCTGGCGACCAGCAACACTGCCACCGAGAAGTCCTTCCCACTGCACTCCCCAGGTGCGGCAGCAGGGCGGGGGCTGGACGGGCTCTGCTTGCCTGCTGTGCACCTGAGGAGTAGGGCTTCCAGGTTAGAGAGGTTCTGCAGAGACGGTTGGCTGGGGTAGCTGCCGGCTCCAGGGAAGGGACAGCCCACGGTGGCAAGCAGCCAGTGAGGGGGAGGTTACACCTGGTACTTAGAGCCTGGACACTTCCCTGCCACCAAGGGGCCAGGACACCGTAAGCTGAGCATGCCAGGTTTGGAAATGGGCCTTGCTGTGGTGAAAAGAGGTATCAGGGCCGGGCGCGGTAGCTCACGCCTGTAATCCCAGCACTTTGGGAGTTCAAGGCAGGTGGATCGCTCGAGCACAAGAGTTTGAGACCAGCCTGGGAAACATGGCGAAACCCCGTCTGTACCAAAAATACAAAATGTAGGCAGGTGTGGTGGCATGCACCTGTGGTCCCAGCTACTTGAGAGGCTGAGGTGGGAGGATCGCTGGATCCCAGGAAGTCGAGGCTGCAGTGAGCCACGACTGTGCCCCTGCGCTCCAGCCTGAGTGACAGAGCGAGACCCTGCCTCAAAAAAAATACAATAAAGAGGTGTCAGGAGGCCCTGAGGTGTAATGGCAGATGGCAGATGGGGCATTGGCGTCCCCATTTCGTTTCATCTGAAAGCTTTGCTCTGTGTTCTGCCTGAAGCTCGCTGCCCCAATCCTACCCCTTCTACTGGTGCCATCTTTTCACAGTGGCTGGCGTGGCTCACCGATTCCACAGTACTTGCGGCAAGAACGTCACTCTAGAGGAGGATGGCACGAGGGCATTGCGTGCCGCTGGCTATGCTCATGGCCTTGTCTTCAGTACCAAGGAGCTGAGGGCTGAGGAAGTCTTTGAGGTAGGCCGTAGTGATGTGACAGAGGGGCTGCGAGGCCCGTCACGACAGGGCCAGCTCATGTTTTCTCTGTCTCATAGGTGAAAGTGGAAGAGCTAGATGAGAAGTGGGCAGGTTCCCTGCGGCTGGGGCTGACCACACTAGCACCGGGGGAGATGGGACCCGGGGCAGGCGGTGGTGGCCCAGGGCTGCCTCCTTCCCTGCCAGAGCTCCGGACGAAGACCACTTGGATGGTATCCAGCTGTGAAGTGAGGCGTGATGGGCAGCTCCAGAGGATGAACTATGGCCGGAATCTAGAGAGGCTGGGGGTGAAGTGGCTGGCTCCAGGGACAGAGGAGGGGTTGGGAGTGGAGGTGGCAGGGAGAGGTGGGCTGAACATCGTCTGTCCTTGTCCTACCTCGGTCCTAGGTGGGGAGCCGTGTGGGTGTTCGTCGGGGGGCAGATGACACGATGCACATCCTGGTGGATGGAGAGGATATGGGGCCTGCAGCCACTGGCATTGCCAAGGTAGACCTGAGCGCTTCCTTGGGTTCTGGGAGGATGGTTGAGGTCTTCTGCTGATCTCTGATTTTCTGGGTCTTGTGTGCCTCCCAGAACGTGTGGGCTGTGTTGGATCTCTACGGGCCAGTCCGCAGTGTGTCAATTGTCAGTTCCACGAGACTGGAGGAGTCAGAAGGCACCCAGCCTCCTTCCCCCAGTTCAGACACCGGCAGTGAGGGCGAGGAGGATGACGAGGGCGAGGAGCATGGCCTGGGAGTAAGAGGCTGCAGCATGGTCTGTGCACATGGATGGGCAGTTGCTGGGCCGTTGGATGCCAGGCCTTTTCTGGGTTCTCTGATCGTTGGGTGGAGGCTCACACTCAGGGTCTGTGCAAACTCCAGTGGGGTGGGTCAGTCCTGGCATTGGCAACCCATGCAGCTCAGTCCCTTCCTCCACACCAGGGCCAGAATGAAGTGGGTATTATACCCACCACCCTCGAGTTCCTGGAGAACCATGGGAAGAATATCCTTTTGTCTAATGGGAACCGTACGGCCACACGGGTGGCCAGCTACAATCAGGGCATCGTTGTCATCAACCAACCTCTGGTGCCCCAGCTGCTGGTCCAGGTGGGTTCTCCCTCCCTATCCCCAGCTTCTCTTGCTCCACAGTGACCCATGGCCAACCCTCCTGAAAAAAGGCCTTTTTGTGTGGAGAAAAAGCAAGCAAGCCACTTGGATGAGCTTCCTAGGCTTTTATTCATAGCCTGTAATGGGGGTCATCAGTCAGTTACCACGAAGTCCCTACCTGGTGATTGGTGAGGGAAGCAGTAGGGACAGGCTGGAGGAGTCCAAGGGAAATGCCTGATCCTATATGTGGGAGCAGAGAGGGCTTTCCAGAAGAAGGTGCCTTTTTGCTACAAACTGAAAGATATGTGAAAGTTAGCCAGGTGAGCCCGGGTGCGGTGGCTCATACCTGTAATCCCAGAACTTTTGGAGGCCAAGGCAGGCGGATTGCTTGAGCTCACGAGTTCGCGACCAGCCTGGGCAATATAGTGAAACTCTGTCTCTACAAAAAAAATACAAAAATTCTCCAGGCATGGTGGCACGAGCCTGTAATCCCAGCTACTCGGGAGGCTGAGGTGGGAGGATCACTTGAACCTGGGAGGCAGAGGTTACAGTGAGCCGAGATCACGCCACCGCACTCTAGCCTGGGAGATAGAGCAAGACCTTGTATCTAAAAAAAAAAAAAAGAAAAAAAGGCCAGGCGCAGTGGCTCATGCCTGTAATCGCAACACTTTGGAAGGCCGAGGCGGGCGGATCACGAGGTCAGGAGATCAAGACCATCCTGGCTAACACGGTGAAACCCCGTCTCTACTAAAAAATACAAAAAATTAGCCGGGCGTGGTGGCGGGCGCCTGTAGTCCCAGCTACTCGGGAGGCTGAGGCAGGAGAATGGCTTGAACCCAGGAGGCGGAGCTTGCAGTGAGCCGAGATCGCGCCACTGCACTCCAGCCTGGGCAACAGAGCGAGACTCCGTCTCAAAAAAAAAAAGAAAAGAAAAGAAAACTAGCTAGGTGAAGGAAGTCCTAGGAATAAGAATCCTTACAGATCCTTACAGAGGCAACAGCAAGGTCAAGGCTCAAACAGCGTGTTTTTTTTTTTGTTTGTTTGTTTTTGTTTTTTTTTTTTTGAGACGGAGTTTAGCTCTTGTTGCCCAGGCTAGAGTGCAATGGCGTGATCTCGGCTCACCGCAACCTCCACCTCCCGGGTTCAAGCGATTCTCCTGCCTCAGCCTCCCAAGTAGCTGGGACTACAGGCATATGACACTACGCCTGGCTAATTTTGTATTTTTAGTAGAGACGGAGTTTCACCATGTTGGTCAGGCTGGTCTCAAACTCCTGACCTCAGGTGATCCACCCGCCTCAGCCTCCCAAAGTGCTGGGATTACAGTGTGGGTCACCGTGCCCGGCTGGCGGTTCTTTTTTAAAAAAAAAAAAAAAAAAAAAAAGAGGGAAAGAAACAACTAAATTAGCGTTTTCTGGTCCTTCCAAGCATAAGAAAAGGCAGCATCCCAGGCCACATTCTGGGAGGTGCAGTATTCCCTCCCTGGCTGGGGTGGGGAGCCTGGTTCTTCCCAGGAGGCTGTGATTATGGAGTAGTTCTTTCTTCCCCAGGTGCGGATAGATTTCCTAAACCGACAGTGGACATCTTCCCTTGTCCTGGGAGTCATCACCTGCGCGCCTGAGAGGCTCAACTTCCCTGCTTCTGCCTGTGCCCTCAAACGGGCAGCCTGGCTGCTGCGGGGCCGTGGGGTCTTCCACAACGGTCTCAAGGTGAGTAGGAGCCAGAGAGAAGGAACGGGACCAGGCCTGTGAGTAGAGAAGGGCTGGCCAGAAGGGAGAAGTGGGCCCCTAGCCTTGGAGGTAGGACCACAGGTGTAAAAGGGGGACGGTAATGGGCAGGCAAGGGCGAGTAGCATTGCCTGGTCAGTCTTAGGCCTGCTGCTTCCTGCGGTGTCCCTGCCATTGAGAATGTGCCAGTTTTGGGGAAGGGGAGGGGCTCTAGGTAACTGCAGTGGGAGGAGAACCTCGGCAGTGGGCAAGCATGGAGGCAAAGCCAAGGCACTGGCAACAGGAAGCAGAGCAAAGGGCGGGACAGCTGCTGCGGTGGAGTCTGACCTCTGGAAGACAGCCTGTCTCTCCTCCCAGATCTGCGAGAAGTTTGGGCCCAATCTGGACACGTGCCCTGAAGGCACCATCCTGGGACTGCGGCTGGACAGCTCTGGGGGGCTGCATCTTCATGTTAATGGGGTGGACCAGGGGGTAGCTGTGCCAGATGTGCCCCAGCCCTGCCACGCGCTTGTGGACCTCTATGGGCAGTGTGAGCAGGTTAGTGGCAGTGGGGGCAGAGAGGAGGGGTGCCTGAGAGTCTGCGCCGTCCAGGACAGGGGAAATCTCTGTTCCAGGGAGGGATCAGCAGGCCCTGGGGTCTGACCAAGCTCTGTCTGACTACCCTCTCCCCTGCAGGTGACAATCGTGAACCCTGAGCCAGGGGCTGCCAGTGGGAAAAGTGCTGGAACCCAAGGGGACATGGAGAAAGCAGACATGGTGGACGGTGTGCCAGCCCAAAGGGACCCAGCTCCTGCCCCTACTCCCCCGCCCTCACCCTTCTAGCCCAGCTCCTGTGACCTGTGCCCCTCTGCTCCCTCAGGTATCAAAGAGAGTGTGTGCTGGGGTCCACCACCTGCCGCTAGTCCTCTGAAGAGCTGCGAGTACCATGCCCTTTGCTCTCGCTTCCAAGAACTCCTGCTGCTTCCTGGTGAGTCCCACAGTCCGTCAGAACTGACTTCATTCCCAGGGCCAGGCCTAGAGCCTTGGAGAGCAGCTGGAGGGTGCCACTGTGGTTGAGATCAAGGGTGGGAACCACAGCACCAAGCCTGCTACTCACTGTCCCGCAGAAGATTATTTCATGCCTCCGCCAAAGCGAAGCCTGTGCTACTGTGAGTCTTGCCGGAAGCTGCGAGGAGACGAGGCCCACAGGCGCAGAGGGGAGCCTCCCCGGGAATACGCACTGCCCTTTGGCTGGTGCAGGTTCAACCTCAGGTACATATGGGCAAGGTCATGCCTTTCCCCTACTGTTTTCCCCTGGAGAAACGGGGGTCCCAAGAGGGTGCATGGAAGAAGTAATAGAACTTCCTGTCTAAGGAAAAACCAGGAAGTGCCAGGAGCTTCCTGTCTAAGGAAGAGCCTCGTGAAGCTCCTCCACTGGGGAGTCAGTGGCCTTCGTTCTATCTGCCCCGCTTGTCCACCTCCTAGAGTGAATCCCCGCCTGGAGGCTGGGACACTAACCAAGAAGTGGCACATGGCATATCATGGGAGCAATGTTGCCGCTGTACGGAGAGTGCTGGACCGAGGGGAGCTGGGAGCAGGTACTGGCGAGCAGGCCCATGCAAGGTGGGCTGAGCCTGGGGGGCTGTGGAGGAATAAAAAGGGCTATCCTGACCCAGTTCTCCTCCCAGGTACTGCCTCCATCCTAAGCTGCCGTCCTTTGAAGGGAGAACCTGGGGTAGGGTTCGAGGAGCCTGGCGAGAACTGTGCACCTCCTCGGGAGGAGCAGCCCCCTCCTGTGCTGCTTTCCCCCTCCCTTCAATATGCTGGGGCGGAGACCCTGGCCTCCAAAGTGCAGTGAGTACTGGGAGGGGTGGGGAGAGATCTCCAGGGGCTCGGATGGAGAGGGCCCCAGCGCAGCCACTGGGGTCTTCATGATTTGCCCTCCCCTTTTCTCATCTCGTCTTGCTAGCTGCCAGCCTCCAACTCAGCCCTTTCTTCATTCATTGAACAAATACTACTTATATACTCTTCTAGTGGGCAAAAAAAGGAATCTTGCTCTTGTGGAACTTCTGCCTTTTCTCTCTATAATGTTCATACGTAATAAGTATTATTTATTTATTTATTTTTATTTTTATTTTTATTTTTTTTGAGACGGAGTCCTGCTCTGTCACCCAGGCTGGAGTGCAGTGGCGTGATCTCACTGCAATCTCCACCTCCTGGGTTCAAGCGATTCTCCTGCCTCAGCCTCCTGAGTAGCTGGGACTACAGGCACGCACCACCAAGCCCGGCTAATTTTTGTATTTTTAGTAGAGACGGGGTTTAGCCATGTTGGCCAGGATGGTCTCGATCTCCTGACCTCGTGATCCGCCCACCTCGGCCTCCCAAAGGGCTGGGACAGGCGTGAGCCACCGCGCCCCGCCAGTATTTAGTATTTTTAAAGGTAATAAGTAAGGACTATGGAAACAGAAAGAATGGGGCGGAGACAGCAGTGCGGTTGGTGTGGGCATCCTAAGAAGGTGGGAGAGATTCGAGCAAAGGCTTGAAGAAGGAAGTGAAGGGTGTAGCTGAGCAGGCTTTGGGAGGAAGAGCATTTCAGGTAGAACAGCTAGAGGGAAGTTCCCATAAGGTGGGAGTATTTCCTAGGTACAGCAAGGCTTGTGTGGTTGGAACAGACTTTGCAAGGGGGAGGTGATGGGGCGAGAGGCTTCACTCCCTTATTTTTTCTTGTCTGACAGATTCCGGGACCCCAAATCCCAGCGGACGCACCAGGCTCAGGTGGCGTTCCAGGTGTGTGTGCGCCCTGGCTCCTACACCCCGGGACCCCCTTCCGCTGCCCTTGGAGAACCTCCTGACCCTCACTTCAGTCCAGCCGAACTTGAGTGGGTCACTAAGGAGAAGGGGGCCACACTCCTCTGTGCCCTGCTGGTACGGGTGGAATGAGGGGTGAGACACCACTACTACAAGCACAGTCGGGCCGCGGGCCCATGGACTCTGAGTGGCGACTGCCTCCACCTCATTCCCGTGACTCGTGGCATGCGCAGGTGCTGGAGCTTGGCAGCCGCGCAGGAGCATGTAGGCAGGCTCTCAGATGTAGGTGGCAAGTGGCACAGCTCCATGTCCGGAGGCCCAGCACTCCGTCTGATGGGAGGAGCCGTGGGAGCCCAGCTCCAGGCCCTGGTACCCCTCTTCATGCACTGATTTGGGGAACATGACTCCCTTGTACTCCCCTACCCCACATCACTTAATTTATTTCCGTTTTTGTTTCTGGTTACTGTGAATCCCAGAGGAGTCTCTCCCTGTGCCCACATGAAGCTGCTTTTTCCGGGGCCACCGGGCGGGAGTGGGGAAGGATGGGCGCACGGAAGATGGGGGCCTCTGTACAGTTGTTACTGACTCTGATTTCTAAGGAGCCAATAAACACCGTCTCAGAGCCTCCGCCTCGGCCTCTCTCTCGCGCGCCCCTCTCCGGAGCCCGCGTCCCCTGGGGTGCCACCAGGTGGGCCCGCGAAATTAAAGAGAGCTGAGGATGCCAAGGCCAGTCTGCAGCGCTCGTCGCTCACGTTCCCGGCGACGGGGTTTGTACGCCGCGGGCACCCGTCGCAGCGCGCTTCCGCCTTCTTTCACCTGTGAGGTCGGCCGCCGCCGTGACTCCGGAAGGACTCGGCCGGGCCGCCGGATGTGACGCAGGGGCCAGGGCGCGTCGGAGCCGCTGAGAAAGCGCAGAGAAGGCGGGTAGGAAGGGCCGGCGTCCGGGCTGGCTGGGCAGGGAGCGTCAGCAGCGAGCCGGGGACCCCGGCGCCGCCCGCGCGCGGTGGGGCGGGGGCTGCGGTCCCGGCCGGGTGGCGGGCTCCTGGGACACGTGACCGGGGCGGCGAGCGGGCCGGGCGGACGGGCTTCCGCCTGGGCCGGGCGCGGCCCCCTCTGAGCGCCCGCCTCCCCGCAGGCCCCGTCTGAGGTCTGGCAGTCAGAGACAGCCGGGCGCCCACGGCCCGAGCGCCCACGGCAGCACCATGCCCGCACTCCTGGAGCGCCCCAAGCTTTCCAACGCCATGGCCAGGGCGCTGCACCGGCACATTATGATGGAGCGGGAGCGCAAGCGGCAGGGTGAGCCGGGGCCATAGCAGGGGGACGCACGGCCCAGAGTGGCTCCTGTACCTCAAGGCTGGCCTCAACCCACCGGCCAACCAGCGCGCCCGCTGCCGAGCGCAGAGGAGGGAAGGAATAGCCCCGTTGTGGTGGGATTTAAGCGTCCTGTTCTACGCTCCAGAACCCTTGAGATGGGAAGGACCTTGGAGAGCACCTGATAAAGCCTTTCCGTTCCCTATTGCCGCGATGGGGAGCTTGTCCCCTCGAGGCAAAGAGCACACAGGCGTGTTGGGATGACTGGGTTTTGCTGGTCTTCAATCTGTAACGTTGGAATTGTTTTCACTACCCTGCCTCTTCTTCATTCTGCCTGATTCTGCAGAGGAGGAAGAGGTGGATAAGATGATGGAACAGAAGATGAAGGAAGAACAGGAGAGAAGGAAGAAAAAGGAGATGGAAGAGAGAATGTCACTAGAGGAAACCAAGGAACAAGTAAGCAGTCCCTTGAACTCTCCCAGCTTTGATTTCTTCGTTTGACTCTCCCTGCCTTCATCTTCTTTTCCCACCCCATCCCAGATTCTGAAGTTGGAGGAGAAGCTTTTGGCCCTACAGGAAGAGAAGCACCAGCTTTTCCTGCAGCTCAAGAAAGTTTTACATGAGGAAGAAAAACGGAGGCGAAAGGAACAGAGGTGGGATCAGAGTGCTAAAAACTGAAATGGGGGCCAAGTGGAACTGGGATCAGGTAGTAAAAGAACCAGTGTTTAATGGCAAAAGAGAAGGCATCTGTCCTTGACTTTGACCTGTCTTCCTTTCACTCCAGTGACCTGACCACCCTGACGTCAGCTGCATACCAGCAGAGCCTGACTGTTCACACAGGAACTCATCTCCTCAGCATGCAGGGTGAGGACTAAAGAAACCACCTGATGGAACCAGCCTTCTTGGAGGTCACAGCCTCCCATTTCAGCATCATGAAGCCCTTCTCCCTTTCTAGGGAGCCCTGGAGGACACAATCGCCCAGGCACCCTCATGGCAGCTGACAGAGCCAAACAAATGTTTGGACCCCAAGTGCTTACGGTGAGAGTAGGATTGGGTGCCTAGCCCCTAGTACTTCCATCTGTGCATCCTTGCCACCAGTATTCAAGTCACAAACATATCAAGAACTTAAGTTCAGGGGGAAACAGGGCATACAGATATACACAAGTCACTGGGTTTCAGCTTTCAAGGAGTTTGTAGGCGAGTTCTCATTCTCCTTCCTTAGACCCGGCACTACGTGGGCTCAGCAGCTGCTTTTGCAGGGACACCAGAGCATGGACAATTCCAAGGCAGTCCTGGTGGTGCCTATGGGACTGCTCAGCCCCCACCTCACTATGGGCCCACACAGCCAGCTTATAGTCCTAGTCAGCAGCTCAGAGGTGAGTAATAGGAGGGATGGGGCTTGGCCTTCCTCAAGGTCAAAGGAGGAATGCCATTCAGTAAAAGATTTTAATGGCTCTGTCTTTTCCTTCCTCAGCTCCTTCGGCGTTCCCTGCAGTGCAGTACCTATCTCAGCCACAGCCACAGCCCTATGCTGTGCATGGCCACTTTCAGCCCACTCAGACAGGTGATAACATCCCATGCAGGAGCTCTAGCTCTTGGGTCCTCCCCTCCCTGTTTCATTCTCGTCTCACATGCCCCTCTTCCCCACCTAGGTTTCCTCCAGCCTGGTGGTGCCCTGTCCTTGCAAAAGCAGATGGAACATGCTAACCAGCAGACTGGCTTCTCCGACTCAGTGAGTATGGCACCTTGGGAGGTCAGGGTTAGGGATATGTTAAGGGGAGCTTCAGTATGCCTCAGGCCCTGACTCTGTTTTCTGCAGTCCTCTCTGCGCCCCATGCACCCCCAGGCTCTGCATCCAGCCCCTGGACTCCTTGCTTCCCCCCAGCTCCCTGTGCAGATGCAGCCAGCAGGAAAGGTAAGAATGGTAATACAATTTACCTGTCAGAATCCCTACACTAGGGATCCAGAAAAGCAGGATTAGGTAGGACAGGTGGCCCACATCATCTGGTTTTTCCTTCCTCTTTGGGGGTGGTTATCAGTAGGGTATTAAGTGGAAGGGAGAGTACGCCCAGTGACAAAGCCCTCTTTTCATCAACACCACCAGTCGGGCTTTGCAGCTACCAGCCAACCTGGCCCTCGGCTCCCCTTCATCCAACACAGCCAGAACCCGCGATTCTACCACAAGTGACCATCAGATTATATCTTCAACACCACACCCCCCACCCCATCGTGGGTGAGGGTACCCCCCATGTGTCCCAGGCCAATAAAATCTACCTGCCACTGCCCCTGGCTGCTGCTGTTTGTGTTGCCTCCCACCCAACTGTCTGGAATAGGTCAAGGTTGCTTGGAGGGTGGGGGGGATGGCTGGCAGGTCCACAGCAAGTCAAAGTGATAGACAGCGGGTTCCAGTGAACTCAGTGGCAGAGTTCAGTCTTTTTGCGGCTTCCAGATATACCCATTTAATTCAAATAAGCAGCTGAGTTGGGGGCTTCATATTAAACTTGTAGTTTTATTCAGGTTTGATTTTAACAAATGTGTCGGGGAGAGAGCCCGCAGGGAAGGGTAAAGCCCATGGGGGCAGGGCCCTCCCAGATGCCTGAGGAGGGGGCAGGTCCCCTCCCCTCTCCTCCTCTTCCCTCCCCATCTAAAGGGGTTTGGGGAGAGACACAGGCAGGCGAGGGGGCTGGTCCCCAGTCTGTTGGGGTGGTGCTCAGGGTAAAGGGCTATGGGCAACAGGGGACCAGACCAGGGATGAGTGGGGAGGGCACAAGGACCATTTGCCAGAATCCACCGCTTTCTGATTCCAGATTGAATTAAAAAAAAAAAAAAAAAAAAAAAAAAAAAAGACTAAACCACAAGCAGCACCCACCCCCTTCTCCCCCACCAGGGCTGTAGTGTGAGGGGAGAAGAGGAGGGCAGCTTCACCAAGGCCACAGCTTCGCTCGCTCCTGGCCAAGGGAGCTAGGTGAAGGGCAGGGGCTCCCCGACAGATTGAGGGGGTGGGGAAAACCAAAATAAAACGTCAAATAAATCGTGTAGGAGGAGTCCAGCCTAGGACCAGGCCAGAGCCAGGCCAGGCTCGGGGAGGGGGCCTCTGCAGGTTCAGAGGATCACTGCTGCCACCACCGCCACCCTAGGTAGGAGAGAGAAATTAGTAAGACAGGATAATACCTTCAACAGGAAGGATAGGGAGGACAGGGCCAGGCTAGGGGCAGAAAGTAAGCCTGAAACAATTAAGACTACAGCAGCTCTGCTGAGGACAACAAAATGTGAAGGGGACAGTGAGGGATTTGTCACACTCACCTGGGAGCCAGTTATTTTGCCATGGCCTTGATTGCAACAGCTGCCTCCTCTGTCATGGCAGACAGCACCGTGATCTGGAGAAGCAAGAGGGATAGCCAGGAGATGTCTGAGCTCAGGAAGAAACGTACAACAAAGCTGAGCACAAAAGCAGGGAGGGAGGCACCATACCAGGATCTCTTCTCCACAGTCGTACTTCTGCTCAATCTCCTTGCCAAGGTCTCCCTCAGGGAGACGAAGGTCCTCTCGTACCTCCCCGCTGTCCTGGAGCAGTGATAGGTACCCATCCTGGATGCCAATCAGCTGGGGGCAGATAGGGAAGGAGGCTGAAGGCAGTAGGCCCAGGGAGGCTGACATGACAGTAAAGGCTCTGATAGACAAACTGGACTGATAGCAAACTAATACCAAACACCCTCTCCTGCCATTTCCCTCCTCTCTCCCAGCACAAGCTCTCCTGGTCAGTCCCTATCCCCCAACCCCTCCCTCCACCATAAACCGCTAACCCATCCTCATCCAGACCATCTACATACCTGGAAGTCATTCCTTTTGATGTTGGGGACATCCATATTATGAGTTGACGGGCAGATATCTTCATATTTCTTCCCAGTAAAGATGTCAATACCAACCAGATGGACCTGTATGTATGCATCACAAAGAGAAACCCAACCAAACTCTAAAACGGAGGAAATAAAGGCTCAAATTGACCTTGCCTGATGAGGGAAGTCAGACCACATTGCTGGGGCAAAGACTGGAGTGTTGGAATTGAACCAGTCAACTCAAGAAACAGTAAAGCCTCTTAAAGAAAAAAAACAGAGGCTGAAAAACCACCGTTGAGATTGGGGTTGACAGCACAATAGGAAACTGCATGGCAGGCTTGGAGAAGACAGTTACCTCGATAAAAGATAAGATGCTAAGAGTCTAGGGGAGTGGGAGGAGTCTGAGGAAAGGCTTCGAAGAGTTTTCCGGACACCAGGAGAAGGAGCTGAGAAATTGGGGAATAAGGAAGGTAGAAGGGAAAGGATAAGAAACTAAGAAACGTGAAAGAGCTGAAGAAAAGGACTTGCAGGGAGATCAGAAATAACTGTAGCTAGAAAATAAGGAAGCCAGAAGAGCACAGAGAGGGATCCAGACACTAGAGAATAACCCAAGATCAATGTCAAGTCAAAAGATGGAAAAACTGATTAAGGAAAAACACCACAAGAAATTCAACAAGAACGAATCAGGTTGAAATTCTAAAGAGACAGGAAAAGTCTGAGGTGATGAGGGAAGTGCTAGCAAGAATGTTAAAACCCATGAAAGCATGGAGGCTCAAGGAACCCAAGGAGAGTGGGATGGGGCAGGTAGGGGCAGTTTGATCCTGCGTCAGAGTTCCAAAGGGAAAGCTAGAACTGGGGAACGAAGCAGCAAGGTGACCTGAAAGCTCAGAATTGACGCAGGAGTCCCTCCAGGGGAAGGCGTAGAATTGGAGAAACCCTGGGCAACATGATGGAAGCAACCACTTAACAACGGCTCAAGGGAAGAAAGAAAAAGTGAAAACCAAGAATAAGGAAGGAGCAACTGAATAGCTAGAGCATAAAGGCCTATGAATTGAAGAGATTGGCACAAAGCTGGAGAAACGGAGGGACTGCCAGAGAATGATGCGGGGACAGAAGGGTAACCACAGAAGAAGCTGAAGACTGGGGAGCAGGTGTAGTTGTCTGAATGGGTATGAAGGCTGAGCGCTAAACAAAAACAGACAGTAAAAGCAGAGTTAAAGGAAAGTCAGCACTGTTGGCAGCTTGCTGCTGGGAGCGCCAAGGATACTGGAGGCATGGGGAAGGCAAGATGCAGAGGTGAAATTCTAACCTTGGCGTGGCCGTGCTTGCCAGTCTTCGAAGTAGACATCTCGACGATCTTACATGGCCGGCCTTTGAGCACCACAAAGCCATTCTTACGTAATGCTGAGCACTGCATTGGGAAGGTGGCTGAGGCCCCTGCATCTCCTGTCTCGAAGTCCAAGTCATCTGCCATTTTAAGAGGCTTCGATTCCAACTAGAGCCAAGAAGAGAACTGAAGTGAATAAGCATGGAGGTCAACAGGACCTCCAATCTATCCCATTTCTCTCTAGAAACATTTTCCCAACTCTTTATTCCATTACCCACCTAAAATAAAGTCAAAGTTCCTGAACTTAAAATACTGACTGGGCTCAAATATACTCAAGAACTGGTGTGTGTATGGGAGGGTGGAATAGCTGGTTTCTCCCCCATAAATCAAAGCTAAAGTGGTGGCTTGGGAAAGGAAGGCTCTAGGGAGCTGGAATGTCAAATCTCAGAGATGAGAAAAGGCCTACTTCCTGGGAGGGGGGAGGACTCAGGTGTTACTTGCCACTGAAACCAACCACCCCTCTTCCCCACATATAGCCAGGGCTATAATTAGGTGAGCAGCTATGATCCAGCAAAAGGGCAGGGCTAATTGGGGGGGGGAGGGTGGAGACCGGAGGACAAGGCCCCACCCATCTGTTACACTGCCCCCCCCCCCCCATCCACACACAAACCAGTCACTGCTACAGGAAACCACAAGGCCTCTTTGGGGGATTCCCGCCTCGCCAACATGCACTTGCAACAAGACAAGGGGGAGAAAGCAAAGTTGTTTCCGAAATGATCCCCCTGCCAAACACCTCGATCTTGGTTCCCAAAGAGAACCCAGGAACCCAGCCTCTCCTGGAAGGCCCTCCCACTTTTCCCAGGATGCATCTGTCCTGTCGGCTTTTCAGGCCGGGCCAGTACAGTCAGTAGAAAGTGGGAGAGGTGGGGGGTGGTGAATGACAATAAAATGAAAGCAAAAGGTTGGTAGTAGTGAGTAGTAGAAAATCATACTAGGCTAGTAGAGTTAAGGACTTCGAAACCGTGGAACTCCCAAACCAGTTACAACAGGAAGACAGTGACAAGGTGAAGAACGCCTATCACGGTGGGAAACTCATCTGCCTGAGGCTTTTAGGCGCTGTCCACCCGGGCCGACAGAAAAGTTGGGCTCCTGTCCAAACGCCCTGTTTCCCCATTTCTCCGGCCTCCCAGCTCGAAGGGGTGCCACTTACACCTGGCTGACCGCCACACTTCACAGGAGGGTTTTTCAGGAAAGCTCCTGGGGCCCTTGAGGTTGGGAAGCGCTAACATATGCCTGCAGCAGGTCCTCCGGGGTGATTAGAACCCGAGCCTCCGGCTTCTCCCACTCCTCAAAATCTCAGGCCCCCTCGGAACCCCCGCGAGTACTAGCTCTCCCCGCGCTAGGGGCTGCCGGCTCCTGCCGACCATGTGGCCGTTCCGGGCTTCCGGTGGCCGGGACCTGGGGGGAGGGGTCCCCGCGCTGCCATGCGGCCCCGGTCCACGCTTGGCCATGCGGCCTGCGACCCCGAGGGCAGCCTCCCGTGGGGGGCACTTCCGGTGCCGCGGCCGCCCCCTCCTCAGAGACTGCGGCAGGCCGGAGCCACGCCGCCTCCCCTCCCCCCGGCCGTCCGCCAACCCCCCCCATCATGCCCTCTCACCGAATAGCCCCCTCCCCCACCTCACGTGGCCGCGCTGCGCCGGGTCCTCAACGGCCCAGGTACCCTTGCCCCGGGGGGCCGATCTGGCCCCTGGCCCTCGCCCCGGCGTGGCCGCCTGGCGGCCTCTCCCACGTGGCTGCCTCGCGGCTCGCCGTCCCCCGCCCTGCGTCGCTCCAACGTCACCGGGCCAACCCCAACCGTCACCCCGCGCGCCAACCGGGGCGCGCGCCCGCGCCTCTCCTCACCTCGCGCCGCTCTCTGGCCGAACCCGTGCGGCGGCGGCCGCCGCTCCCCTCTGCCCCCTCCCCGACCCCCGCGCAGTTCCATCTTCTCCCAGGCCCAAGCCAAGGTATCGCGCACACGCGCCCTGCCCGCTCTCACCTCGCGCGAACGCACCGACTCGACCCCGTTCGCTCGCCGCGAGCCCAACCGCTGCCTCCGAGCCCGCTGCCGCCGCCGCCGCCGCCTCTACCGCCGCCGCCGCTGCTGCACACGGGTCTTAGTACGCAGGCGCCGACTCCCCACTGACCAACCAAGCAGCCCTATGACAGCCGCGCAAGCGTGCTATCTATCTCCTCCGCCCTCCACCCCCGCACTGCGCAAGCGCACACACCCTCCCCATCTCCACCCTCCCTCCCACCTACCCGTTCAATGACGCGCATACGTGACCCCGCCCCTCACAAACCCTGAGCGTTTTCAACTAATCTGCAACGCGCAGGCGCACCCGGTTTTTTAATCTCTTCAACCTCATCTTCCCTCCCCTTGATAGACCGCTCGTCCTACCGGGCAGTCCTTGCGCCTGCGCAATAAGGAGCCCTGCACTCCACACCCTCTAAAGGAAACGCCTGGGTCGCAGAACGCATGCGTGTTCGGAATCCTAAACGCCCCTTCCACCTCAGACGCCGTCTGTACGCCAGGCGTTGAAAAGACCACGCCGCTAGATCACTTGTCTCGTCTACAACGCATGCGTCTCAGGATACGCCCCACCTCGGCTTTAACTGGACTTAAACGACTCACACGTTTCAGAAAACTTGCTCTGTGGGGTGGGCGCCTTGTCTTGGAATCGGTCCCCCCAGTTCCACACATGCGCGGGAGATGTCTTTCCGCCCCACTCTTCTAGCGCGCTAGTGTGGTCGGGTTCCCACCCATCTCGGCTTCACTTCTCTAAATCGAATGCCTATGCTCTGCCATAGAGTTCACCCGAGAAGATAGAGCGGTCCTGCGGCGGACACCATCTTCTTTAAACCGTCAGTCCGTATTGGTCTCTATGGCATCCATAGAGGCCATTCGGCTCTCAGGTCCTCAGTAAAGAAACTTAGATGGTATTACTGTGTTTTCCCCAACTGTGCTCTGCGGTTCCCCAAAGTATTGTCTACGAGGTCCCTTAGAAAAAATTGTCTATAAAAATGAGTGGTGGGCCGGGCGCGGTGGCTGACACCTGTAATCCCAGCACTCTGGGAGGCCGAGGCGGGCGGATCACCTGAGGTCGGGAGTTCGAGACCAGCCTGACCAACATGGAGAAACCCCGTCTCTACTAAAAATACAAAATTAGCCGGGCGTGGCGGCGCATGCCTGTAATCCCAGCTACTCGGGAGGCTGGGACAGGAGAATCGCTTCTCCTGTGGAGGTTGCCGTGAGCCGAGATTGCGCCATTGCACTCCAGCCTGGGCAACAAGAGCGAAACTCAAGTCTCAAAAACATAAATAAATAATACATAAATAAAATAAAATAGTGGTAGGCCGGGAGCGGTGGCTCACGCCTGTAATCCCAGCACTTTGGGAGGCCGAGGCGGGCGGATCACAAGGTCAGGAGTTCAAGACCAGCCTGGCCAACGTAGTGAAACCTCCGTCTCTACTGAAAATACAAAAAAATTAGCCGGGCGTGGAGGCGGGCGCCTGTACCAGCTACTCGGGAGGCAGAGGCAGGAGAATCGCTTGAACCCAGGAGGCGGAGGTTGCAGTTAGCCGACATCGCACCACTGCACTCCAGCCTAGGAGACACAGCGAGAGACTCTGTCTCAAAAAAAAAAAAAAAAAGTGGTATGTTAGATTACATTGACATTGTCTTAATCATAGGAGACCATGAAGCTGGAGACGAGCTATCTTCCCAACTTTATTTTCTTTGCCCTCCCTCTCTCCGCCCCCCATTTCGCTTTTCCCGAAACTTCGTAGTCTTCTTCCAATTCCTGGGTTTCTTGCACTACCTTCATGGCTGCCTTGTTGGATAACAAGACTGAAACAAGCGGCCAGGCGCAGTGGCTCACACCTGTCATCCCAGCACTTTGGGAGGCCAAGGCGAGCAGATCACTTGGGTCAGGAGTTGCAGACCAACCTGGCCAACATGGTGAAACCCCGTCCCCACTAAAAATACAAAACTTAGCCGTGCGTGGTGGAGCGTGCCTGTAATCCCAGCTACTCGGGAGGCTGAGGCAGGAGAATCGCTTGAACCCAGAAGGTGGAGATTGCAGTGAGCCGAGATCTCGCCAATGCACTCCAGCCTGCACGACAGAGCAATACGCCATCTCAAAAAAAAAAAAAAAAAAAAAGACAGAAACAAGCGACCAAAGATCTTGGGATCTCATCCTTCTTTTGTGTCTTTAAGGAATTACTTCAGATAGCTCTGCCTTAATTTTCTTCCCATAAAATGAGAATAATAATGATGCCTGAACTTCCCAATTTTTCAGGACGTTGCAAAAATTCTGCAACATGGGTTGGGCATAGTGGCTCACACCTGTAGTCTTAGCTTTTTGGGAGGTCAAGGTGGGAGGCTCCCGTGAGGCTAGCAGTTAACAGACCAGACTGGGCAACATAACAACGGCCCATCTCTACAAATAAAAAATTAAAAAAACAAAAACAAGAAAAGCTCAGCTCAGTGGCTGGTGCCTGTAGACCTAGCTACTCTTTCTTGGGAGGCTGAGGTGGAGGGATAGCTTGAGTCTAGGAGTTCGAGGCTTCATTGACCTATAATCCCCACCACTGCACTCGAGCCTGGGCAACAGAGAACCTGTTTCTTAAAAAAGAAAAAAAAAAAGTCTTGTGACACGATACATGTGAACTGCAAACACTAGATTGAATTACTACATTTGTGTAGCCTGTTATGCTAACCCCCAGCTACTTCCCCTCAATTTTCTGAAATTCATGCCCTTTCCTTTGTAAAAAAACAAAAACAAAAACAAAAACAAAAAAACGCAAACAACTTTGTGAGTACATTGTTCAAAAGTCCCACACCTGCTTTTCTCAAAGCAAAGTATTTATTGTTCATGTGACCCAGCAATTCCACTCCAACGTATGTATACTCCCAATGAATTAAAAACAGGTACTCAAAGAAAATCCGGGCCGGGTGCGGTGGCTCACGCCTGTAATCCCAGCACTTTGGGAGGCCGAGGCGGGCGGATCATGAGGTCGGGAGATGGAGACCATCCTGGCTAACACGGTGACACCCTGCCTCTACTAAAA
Organism: Gorilla gorilla gorilla; assembly: GCF_029281585.2. Classification (NCBI taxonomy): domain Eukaryota; kingdom Metazoa; phylum Chordata; class Mammalia; order Primates; family Hominidae; genus Gorilla; species Gorilla gorilla. Next base: position 22,448,900 of record NC_073243.2, on the reverse strand, counting down.
ATAAAAAAATTAGCCGGGCCTGGTGGTGGGCGCCTGTAATCCCAGCTATTTGGGAGGCTGAGGCAGGAGAATGGCAAACCTGGGAGGTGGAGCTTGCAGTGAGCTGAGATCTCGCCACTGCACTCCAGCCTGGGCAACAGAGCAAGACTCCATCTCAAAAAAAAAAAAGCAAATCCGGGCATGTGAGTGTTCATAGCAGCAGTTATTCACAGTAGCAAAAAAGGTGGAAAGAACCCAAATGTCTGTCAATAGATGAATGGATTTTTAAAGTGTGGTATATCTATACAGTGGAATATTATTTAGCCATAAAAAGAGATGAAGTACATGCTATAACTGGATGAATATTGGAAAACATTTTGCTAAGTGAAAAAAGTCAAGATGCAAAAGGTCACATATTCTATGATTCCACTCTTAGAAAACATCTAGAATAGCTGGGCGCAGTGGCTCACGCCTGCAATCCCAACACTTTGGGAGGCTGAGATGGGTGGATCACCTGAGGTCGGGAGTTTGAGACCAGCGTGACCAACATGGAGAAACCCCATCTCTACTAAAAATACAAAATTAGCCTAGTGTGGTGGCGCATGCCTGTTATCCCAGCTACTCAGGAGGCTGAGGCAGGAGAATAGCTTGAAGCAGAGGTTGCAATGAGCCGAGATCATGCCGTTGTGCTCCAGCTTGGGCAACAAGAGCAAAACTCCATCACACACACACAAAAATTAACCAGGCGTGGTCATATGTACATGTAGTCCCAGCTACTGGGGAGGCTGAAGCAGGAGGATTGCCTGAGCTTAGGAGTTCAAGGCTGTAGTGAGCTGTGATCACACCACTGCACTCCAGCCTGGGTAACAGAGTAAAACCCTGTCAAAAAAAAAAAAAGAAGAAGAAAAGAAAAAAACAGAAATGTTGTACATAAATGTTCAAAGCAGCATTATTACTTTTTTTTTTTTTTTTTTGAGACGGATTCTTGCCCTGTCACTCGAGCTGGAGTGCAGTGGCACGATCTCGCTCACTGCAACCTCCACCTCTCCGGTTCAAGCGATTCTCCTGCCTCGGCCTCCTGAGTAGCTGGGATTACAGGCGCCTGCCACCACGCCTGGCTAATTTGTCTATTTTTGGTAGAGACGGGGTTTCATCATCTTGGCTAGGCTGATCTTGAACTCCAGACCTCGTGATGCACCCTCCTCGGCCTCCCGAAGTGCTGGGATTACAGGCGTGAGCCACCACACTTAGCCTGACCTTCTTTCTAATTTACATATTGGGCATTTCTCTTCTGTTCACATAGAAGTTTCCTTCTTGGGCCAGGCGCGGTGGCTCACGCCTGTAAACCCAGCACTTTGGGAGGCCGAGGTGGGCGAATCACGAGGTCAGGAGATCGAGACCATCCTGGCTAACATGGTGAAACCCCATTTCTACTAAAAATACAAAAAATTAGCCGGGCGTGGTGGCATGTGCCAGTAGTTCCAGCTACTCGGGAGGCTGAGGCAGGAGAATCACTTGAACACAGGAGGCGGAGGTTGCAGTGAGCTGAGATCGCACCACTGCACTCCAGCCTGGGCGACTCTGTCTCAAAAAAAAAAAAAAAAGAAGTTTCCTCCTTGAGAAATAATTCGGCCAGGCAAGGTGGCTCACGCCTATAATGGCAGCACTTTGGGAGGCTGAGGCAGGTGGATCACAAGGTCAGGAGTTCAAAACAAGCCTGGCCAAAATGGTGAAACCCCATCTCTACTAAAAATACAAAAATTAGCTAGGCGCAGTGGCAGGTGCCTGTAATCCCAGCTACTCAGGAGGCTGAGGCAGGAGAATTGCTTGAACTCGGGCTTCAGAGGTTGCAGTGAGCCAAGATCCTACCACTGCACTCAGGCCAGCCTGGGCGACAGAGTGAGACTCCACCTCAAAAAAAAAGAAAAGAAAAAGAAAAGAAAACAAACAAACAAAAAAACAAAAAAATTAGCCAGGTGTGGTGGCGCATGCCTGTAATCTCAGCTACTAGGGAGGCTCAAAAAAAAAAAACACACAAAACAAAACAGAGAGAAATGATTCGGCCAGGCACGGTGGCTCACGCCTGTAATCCCAGCACTTTGGGAGGTCGAGGTGGGCAGATCACCTGAGGTCGGGAGTTTGAGACCAGCCTGGCCAATGTGGCAAAACCCCGTCTCTACTAAAAATACAAAAATTAGCCAGGCATGGTGGCACATGCCTGTAATCCCAGCTACTCAGGAGGCTGAGGCAGGAGAACTGCTTGAACCCGGGAGGCGGAGGTTGCAGTGAGCTGAGCTTGTGCCATTGCACTCCAGCCTGGGCAACAAGAGAGAAACTCTGTCTCAAAAAAAAAAAAAAGAAAGAAAGAAAGAAAGAAGGGAGGGAGGGACGATGGAGGGAGGGAGGGACGATGGAGGGAGGGAGGGAAGGGAGGGCGGGCCGGGCCCTGTGGCTCATGCCTGTAATCCCAGCACTTTGGGAGGCTGAGGCAGGTGGATCATCTGAGGTCAGGAGTTCGAGACCAGCCTGGCCAACATGGAGAAACCCCGTCTCTACTAAAAATACAAAAATTAGCTGGGCACGGTGGTACATGCCTGTAATCTCAGCTACTTGGAAGACTGAGGCAGGAGAATCAACCCGGTAGGCGGAGGTTGCGGTGAGCCGAGATTGCACCATTGCACTCCAGCCTGGGCAACAGGAGCGAAACTCCATCAAAAAAAAAAAAAAAAAAAAAAAAAAGAAAAGAAAGAGAGAGAGAAAGAGAAAGAAAGAAAGAAAGAAAAGAAAAAATTCAAACACAATTGATTGGGTTCTAGCTTGTCTTAAAGACATACACATTTATTTCCTACTTCCTTGTGGTTACACCCACTTACCATGATTAGAATTCAGATATTATTGAAAACTGCCAGGCATAGTTGCTCATGCCTATAATCTCAGCTATTCTGGAGGCTGAGGCAGGAGGATTGCTTCAGGCCCGAAGTTCAAGACCAGCCTGGGCAACAGGACTCTCGCTCTGTTACCCAGGCTGGAGTGCAGTGGTGCAATCTTGGGTCACTGCAACCTCCGCATCCCAGGTTCAAATGATTCTCCTGCCTCAGCCTCCTGAGTAGCTGGGATTACAGGTGTGCACCACCACGCCCAGCTAATTTTTGTATTTTTAGTAGAGACAGGGTTTCACCATGTAGATCAGGCTGGTCTCAAACTCCTGACTTCTGATGGTCTGCCCGCCTTGGCCTTCCAAAGTGCTGGGATTACAGGCATGAGCCACTGCACCCGGCCTGCCACAGGGATCTTGTATGTCTAATTCACTACGATACCTTAGCACGTTTTAGCACCTGGCACACAGTAGGTGCTCAATAAATGTTTGTTGAACAAATAAAGGAATATGCATATTTTATTGTAAACTATGTGAAATATTTCTAGAAGGTGACCCACACAGTTGCTAACCAGCGCTGAGATTATCATGATAGTTACTGGTGCACTTGTCTCCCAGTCCAGATGGTCAGAGGAAAGCACTCAAGAAATCTCAGTGAAATTAATTCAAATAGGAAACTATTTCTGAAACTTTTAGAACAGAAGATTTAGTATCCTGAGTACTGAGATGTACAGAGATGGTTGAAGCCAGGCACGGTGGCTCATGCCTATAATCCTAATACTTTGGGAGGCCAGGGTGGGTGGATCACTTGAGCCCGGGAGCTGGACACCAGCCTGGGCAACATGGTGAAACCTGTCTCTACCAAAACTAGAAAAATTAACTGGGGGTAGTGGTGTAAACCTGTAGTCCCAGCTACTCCAGAAGCTGAGGTGGGAGGATCATGTGAGCCTGGGAAGGTCAGGGCTGCAGTGAGCCGTGATTGTGCCACTGAACTCCAGCCTGAGCAACAGAATGAGACCCTGTCTCAAAAAAAATAAAAATAAAAAATAGAGTTGGTTGAATAGTAGTGCTGTCTGCTAGACCTTTGAGGGCGGAAATGTTCTCTATTTGTGCTAATACAGTATCCATGAGCCTCATATGGCTATTGAGCTTTTGAAATGTGGCTGGTGAGACTTAGGAACTGAATTTTAAATTTTATTTTAATTAAACTGAAATAGCCACATGTAGCGATGTCAGCAAGACTGGTCAGGAGGCAGTGCTTGAGACCTGGGTGGGTAGGGTGGCAGTGGGTTAGATCTTGGGCCTTTCGATTTAAGCTAAAGGGCTTGAGCTTCACCTATGAGTTTTCAATGGGAAGTCACTGGAGAGTTTTAAGCAGGATAGAACATTTCATTCATTCCTACATTTGCTTGATTTTTTGCTTTTTTAACACCCCCAACCCCATTTACTTCCCTGCTCCTCCACAAGCAATTACAATGTTGCACATCTTTTGGTTTTGATATACTCTGAGAGACATGGTTTGTTGTTTGTGGGAATGATTCTTTTTATGTATGTCATATCATTGTATATGTTTTTTTGCTTTTTTTTGAGACAGGGTCTGGCTGTGTCACCCAGGCTGGAGTGCAGTGGCAGGATCCTAGCTCACTGTAGCCTTGACCTCCCAGGCCCAAGCAATCTTCCCACCTCAGCCCCTCCCAAGTAGCTGGGACTACAGCTGTGTGCCACCATGCCTGGGTAATTTTTTAAATTATTTGTTGAGACGGAGTTTCCCTATGTTGCCCAGGCTGGTTTCAAACTCCTGGCTGCAAACAGTCATCCCAAAGTGCTGGGATTATAAGTGTGAGCCACCGCCCCCAGCCTGTTGTATATGTCTCATCCTGTTTCTTACCCTTTTTCTCTAAGTAATGTGTTTTTAAGATGCATCCTGGCGGCCGGGCGCACTGGCTCACGCCTGTAATCCCAGCACTTTGGGAGCCCAAGGCGGGCAGATCATGAGGTCAGGAGTTCGAGACCAGCCTAGCCAACACGGTGAAATCCCATCTCTACTAAAAATACCAAAAAAAATTAGCCAGGCGTGGTGGTGGCACCTGTAATCCCAGCTACTCGGGAGGCTGAGGCAGGAGAATGGCGTGAACCTGGGAGGTGGAGCTTGTAGTGAGCGGAGATTGCGCCACTGCACTCCAGCCTGGGCGACAGAGCAAGACTCCGTCTTAAAAAAAAAAAAAAAATTAAAAAATTAGCCGGGCACGGTGGTTCACGCCTATAATCCCAGCACTTTGGGAAGCCAAGATGGGTGGATTGCTTGAGGTCAGGAGTTTGAGACCAGCCTGGCCAACATGGTGAAACCCTGTCTCTATGAAAAATACAAAAATTAGCCAGGTGTGGTGGCATGCACCTGTAATCCTAGCTACTCAGGAGGCTAAGGCATGAGAATTGCTTGAACCTGGGAGGCGGAGGTTGCAGTGAGCCAAGAGCATGCCACTGCACTCCAATCTGGGCAACAGAGCGAGACTCCATTTAAAAAAAAATTAAAAAATTAGTCAGGCATGGTGGCATGAGCCTGTAGTCGGATCACTTGAGGTGAGGAGGCTGAGGTGGGAGGATCACTTGAGCACAGGAGGTCAAGACTGGAGTGACCCCTGGTCATGCCACTGCACCCCAGCTGGGGTGACAGAGCAAGACCATGTCTGGAAAAAAAAAAAAGTTCACTGCCATATTATTTGTTGTGGTTGAGAATTGGAGGTGCCATGGGTGCTCCTCAGTGGAATTGTGAGCAGGTAAAATGTGGCACAACTCATACTGCAGAGCATGGCGCAGCAATAGCTTTGATCATCATAGAGCATGGGTGGATTTTGAACCACATAGTACTAACTGCAAATAAGATCAGAACGAAATCTATAACAAGATGTTATTTAGGGAAATTGAAAATGCACACAAAAACATACAGCAGATAAGACAAGGAGGTAGAGGCTGGAGAAAATGTCAAGGCTTTGACAGAGTGCTAGCCCAGCCTGCAAAGAGGGAAGGACAGTGGAAAGAGCAGCTAAAGAATAAATGTGTGGCCAAGCGCAGTGGCTCACGCCTGTAATCCCAGCATTTTGGGAGGCCGAGGTGGGCGGATCACTTGAGGTCAGGAGTTTAAAGCCAGCCTGGCCAACATGGCGAAACCCCATCTCTACTAAAGATACAAAAATTAGCCAGGCATGGTGGTGCACACCTGTAATCCCAGCTACTTGCGAGGCGAGGCAAGAGAATCACTTGAACCCAGGAGGCAGAGGTTGCAGTGAGCCAAAGTGCGCACTGCACTCCAGCCTGGGCAACAAGAGCAAAACTCTGTCTCAATCAATCAATCAATAAATGTGCCAGCCGGGCACGGTGGCTCACGCCTGTAATCCCAGCACTTTGGGAGGCCGAGGAGGGCGGATCATGAAGTCAGGAGATCAAGACCATCCTGGCTAACACAGTGAAACCCCGTCTCTACTAAAGATACAAAAAATTAGCTGGGTGTGGTGGTGGCGGGCTCCTGTAGTCCCAGCTACTCAGGAGGCTGAGGCAGGAGAATGGCGTGAACCCGGGAGGCAGAGCTTGCAGTGAGCCGAGATCGTGCCACTGCACTCCAGCCTGGGTGACAGAGCGAGACTCTGTCTCAAAAATAAATAAATAAATAAATAAATAAATAAATAAATGTGAGAGGATAAGATGGACAGTGTGGGTATGAAACACTGTTGCTGGTGGGAAATAAGAGAGTAGTTATTAGGACAGAGAAGAGGTAAACTCTGATTTGGGCTGCAACAAAAAAGTTGGAGTGAAAAGTTTCTGGGAGTAGATGGCACCAGGGGATAGAGGTGACATCATCTTTTCTTTTGTTTCTTTCTTTCTTTTTTTTTTTTTTGAGACAGGGTCTCACTCTGTTGCCCAGGCTACAGTGCAGTGGTGTGAAGAGGGCCCACCACAGCTTGGACTTCCCAGGCTCAAGTGATCCTCCTAACTCAGCCTCCTGAGTAGCTAGGGTGCACCACCACATCTGGCTAATTTTTTTTTTTTAAGTTTTTGTAGAGACAGGGTCTTGCTATGTTGCCCAGGCTAATCTCAAACTCCTGGGCTCAAGCAATCCTCCCACCTTGGCCTCCAAAAGTCTTGGGATTACAGGCATGAGCCACCGCACTCAGCTGACACCATTTTTTCAATCGTTCAAATATTATCTCAGTTTGATCACACAAATCTTCACCTTTATTGTGCTAAACCTGGGCCTCCAGGAAGACTGTTCTACGCAAAATGACTGTGGATAAGTGGTGATGACGTAAACTCAGTGAGGAGGGAGAATGGAGGGAGGAAAAAGAGAAGCTTAGACTTGGATTCACCAAATTCCAGAAGGCTGAGGAGCTGTTGGCTGGAGAGACTCCCTGACTTGGGCATCTGGCAGAAGGTGGGAGGGACTCAGGAGTGGAGACACAAATTTGAGAGCCATCAAAAAGTGGTCACCAAAGCCAGGGAAATGGATAGAACAACTAAAGAAGGGTTGTCTGGGTGCGGTGGCTCACATCTATAATCCTGGCAGTTTGGGAGGCCGAGGTGGGTGATCACTTGAGGTCAGGAGTTCGAGACCAGCCTGGCCATCATGGTGAAACTCCATCTCTACTAAAAATACAAAAATTAGCTAGGCGTGCCTGAAATCCCAGCTACTCTATCTCAGGAGGCTGAGGCAGGAAATTCACTTGAACACGGGAGGCAGAGGTTGCAGTGGGCTGAGATCGTGCCACTGCACTCCAGCCTGGGTGACAGAGTGAGACTGTACCTCAAAAAAACAAATAAAAAGAGATGACAGGAAAACATGGCCTAGGAAACAGTGGGGTTGCAGAAGGAGAACAAGCATAACAGGAGAGGTGTGAGGTGACAGGGAAGGCTGGGTTGTGGAAGCTGTGGCAGGAACACTTCATTTGACGGAGTCCAAAGGGAACCAAAGCCATCCACTGCATGTCTCAACTGAGAAGGGACAGTGGGGCATTGCTGAAGCTGTCGCAGTGGAGTGATGGGGCAGAAACCAGATTTGGGTTGGTGGGTTGTGAAAGAAAGTTGAAGTAAACACAGCAAAGACTGGTTTCAGGAAATCTGTTGTTCAAATAATGGAGAGGTACAGGGCAATAGTCGAGAAAGCAGGATTTTGTTTTGTTTTGTTTTGTTTTTTGAGACGCAATTTCACTCTTATTGCCCAGGTTGGAATGCAATGGCATGATCTCGGCTCACTGCAACCTCTGCCTCCCGGGTTCAAGCAATTCTCCTGCCTCAGCATCCCAAGTAGCTGGGATTACAGGCATGTGCCACCATGCCCGGCTAAATTTTTATATTTTTATTAGAGGCGGGGTTTCACCATGTTGATCAGGCTGGTTTTGAACTCCTGACCTCAAGTGATCCTCCCGCCTTGGCCTCCCAAAGTGCTGGGATTACAGGCATTAGCCACCACGCCTGGCCTGTTTTTTATTTCTATTTTTGAGACAGGGTGTCACTCTGTCACTCAGGCTAAACTGCAGGGGCACAATCACCACTCACTGCAGCCCTGACCTCCTAGGCTCAAGCAATCCTCCCACCTCAGCCTCCCAGGTAGCTGGGACTACAGGTGCATGTCACCACCTTCAGTTAATTTTTGTATTTTTTGAAAAGACGGGGTCTCATTATGTTGCCCAGGCTGGTCTTGAACTCCTGAGCTCAAGCAATTCTCCTGCCTTGGCCTCCCAAAGTGCTGAGATTACAAACATGAGCCACTGCACCCAGCCTGTTTTTGTTTTTAAGTAATGAACAAAACAGTCAGGTAAAGAACACTTCAGGTGAGCAGGAACTAATGGAAAGGAAGCGACAGAAAAAGAAGGAAGCCTTTTCACTAGAATTCCTGGAGCCCTTGTTATCTATAGTACTTAAAAATATTTAAATAAGCAGAAAATTATGGCCAGGCTTGGTGGCTCACACCTGTAATCCCAGCACTTTGGAAGGCCAAGGTGGGCAATGGCTTGAGCCCAGGAGTTCACCTAGGGTGAAACCCCCTCTCTACAAAAAGTTCAAAAAAATTATCCGGGCATGGTGGCATGTGCCTGTAGTCCCAGCTCAGGAGTGGGCCAGTTAACTACAGGTGGGAGGTTGAGATGGGAGGATCACTTGAGCCTTCAAGGTGGAGGCTGTAGTGAGCTGAGATTGTGCCACTGCACTCCAGCCTGGGTGACAGAGTGGGACCCTGTCTCAAAAAAGAAAAAGAAAGGCTGGGCGCAGTGGCTCACGCCTGTAATCCCAGCACTTTGGGAGGCTGAGGCAGTCGGATCACGAGGTCAGGAGATCGAGACCATCCTGGCGAACACTGTGAAACCCCGTCTCTACTAAAAATACAAAAGAATTAGCCGGGCATGGTGGCAGGCGCCTGTAGTCCCAGCTACTGGGGAGGCTGAGGCAGGAGGATGGCATGAACCCGGGGGGTGGAGCTTGCAGTGAGCGGAGATAGCACCACTGGATTCCAGCCTGGGCAACAGGGCAAGACTCCGTCTCAGAAAAAAAAAAAGAAAAAGAAAATTACATGCACAAATCCTTCAACTGAAGAGGACAATGAGCTGCATCGCTCCGTGGTATCTGCGAATTCTCCTCCATGGGGATGGAGAGCACATAGCTGTTGAGCTGTTGCCAGTGTAGCTGTTGTTTCAACAGCCAGGAGTACATTTCCCTGCAATGCTCCCACCTCTGGTCTCCTCACATCCTCACATTTTCTCTTCTTTTCTATTCTTTCTTTTTTATTTTTTTGAGATGGAGTCTCGCAGTGTCGCCCAGGCTGGAGTGCAGTGGCGCGATCTCAGCTCACTGCAAGCTCCGTCTCCTGGGTTCACGCCATTCTCCTGCCTCAGCCTCCCGAGTAGCTGGGACTCCAGGCACTTGCCACCACGCCCAGCTAATTTTTTGTATTTGTAGTAGAGACGGGGTTTCACCATGTTAGCCAGGATGGTCTGGATCTCCTGACCTCGTGATCCGCCCACCTCGGCCTCCCAAATTGCTGGGATTACAGGTGTGAACCACCGGCGCCCGGCCACTTTTTTTTTTTTTTTTTTGGCAGAGTCTCACTCTGTTGCCCAGGCTGAAGTGCAGTGGCGCAATCTCAGATCACTGAAATCACTGCAACCTTTGCCTCCCGGGTTCAAGCGATTCCCCTGCCTCAGCCTCCTGAGTAGCTGGGATTACAGGCGCGCACCACCATGCCGGGCTAATTTTTTTTTTTTTTGAGAGGGCATCTCGCTCTGTCGACCAGGCTGGAGTGCAGTGGCGCTATCTCGGCTCACTGCAAGCTCCGCCTCCCGGGTTCACGCCATTCTCCTGCCTCAGCCTCCCCAGTAGCTGGGACTACAGGCGCCCGCCACAACACCCGGCTAATTTTTTGTATATATATATATATATATATATATATTTTTTTTTTTTTAGTAAAGACAGGTTTTCACCGTGTTAGTCAGGATGGTCTCGATCTCCTGACATCGTGATCCGCCCGTCTCGGCCTCCCAAAGTGCTGGGATTACAGGCGTGAGACACCGCGCCTGGCCAATTATTGTATTTTTAGTAGAGACAGGGGTTTCACCATGTTGGCCAGGCTGGTCTCGAAGTCCTGACCACAGGTGACCCACCGGCCTCCCCATCCCAAAGTGCTGGGATTACAGGAGTGAACCACCGCGCCCGCCCCATTTTCTTTTTCTTTCTTTCTTTCTTTCTTTTTTTTTTTTTTTTTTTTGAGGCGGAGTTTCGCTCCTGTTGCCCAAACTGGAGTGCAATGGCATGATCTTGGCTCACTGCAGCCTCAGCCTTCTGGGTTCAAGCGATTCTCCTGCTTCAGCCTCCCAGGCAGCTGGGATTACAGGTGCACGCCACAACACCCGGCTAATTTTTTGTATATATATATATATATATATATATTTTTTTTTTTTTAGTAAAGACAGGTTTTCACCGTGTTAGTCAGGATGGTCTCGATCTCCTGACATCGTGATCCGCCCGTCTCGGCCTCCCAAAGTGCTGGGATTACAGGCGTGAGACACCGCGCCTGGCCAATTATTGTATTTTTAGTAGAGACAGGGGTTTCACCATGTTGGCCAGGCTGGTCTCGAAGTCCTGACCACAGGTGACCCACCGGCCTCCCCATCCCAAAGTGCTGGGATTACAGGAGTGAACCACCGCGCCCGCCCCATTTTCTTTTTCTTTCTTTCTTTCTTTCTTTTTTTTTTTTTTTTTTTTTTGAGGCGGAGTTTCGCTCCTGTTGCCCAAACTGGAGTGCAATGGCATGATCTTGGCTCACTGCAGCCTCAGCCTTCTGGGTTCAAGCGATTCTCCTGCTTCAGCCTCCCAGGCAGCTGGGATTACAGGTGCACGCCACCACGCCCGGCTAATTTTTTGTATTTTTAGTAGAAATGGGGTTTCACCGTGTTAGCCAGGCTGGTCCCGAACTCCTGACCTCAGGTGATCCACCCACCTCAGCCTCCCAAAATGCTGGGATTACAGGTGTGAGCCACCACACCCGGCCATTTTCTTAATCTTACTACAAAAAGGTTCAGCTTCCCTTCCTAGGTCCTCTCTTCTCACCCTCCAGCCTGTAGCTAACTGGCCCACTCCTGAGCTCCGCCTTCCATGTGATTCTTTTGCTGCAGCGGTCACACTGTGAGGTTTCTTGCCTGCCTTCCCCAGTCTTGGTCTTAGGCTTCTCCAATTTCTTGAGCTCAGGGCTAGGCACGGGTAAGTCGGTCCTTAACAGTCTAAGGCCAGTGGTCATTCTTGTATGCTTCACGGCCTCGTCTTGCTACTTAGTTGTTTTCTTGTCTCTTCTCTTTTTCTGTCCACTGTGCCCGATGCCCCGGAAATCAGAATCTTCAACTCTGAAAGGGCCGGAGGGGTGCGGCGGGCGATAGCAAGTGGAGGGTCAGCGAGGAAGCGGAATCCGGCGGCCTCCGGGAGCGGCCGGCAGAGGGCGCGCCGGGACCGGGAGAGGCGACGGCGGCTGCTGCGGGCAGCTGGCGGCGAAGGGGACGCGGAGGACGCCAGCCCTTGGGAAGCGCACGTGGGGCTTGCCCAGCAGCGCCTGGGGGCACGTGTGCTGCCCCGGGGCGCGCTGCCCTGGCTAAAAATACAACGCGCACCCGCGTCCTCCCTGGTGGGGGAGGCGGCCCTAAGGAGGAGATACTGCTGGAGCCTCGTTTTTCTGGGATTACAGGCGTGAGCCACCGCGCCCGGCCCATTTTCTTAATCTTCCCAGGCTCCCGAGAAACCTGGTACAAGCCTCGCACTGCCCCTCAGTCCTCTCATCTGTGGAATGGGGGCCGTTCATGTATTCGATAAATATTGAATGTGTAGGTTGTACCAGGCACTGCTGCAGGCGTCCAGCTTAACTACAAGGCTCTTACTGCTGTGGAGTTTACAGCCCACTGTGTGCAGGGAAATAAAATAAGCAAATGGTCAGGATAATGTCATATTTTCAAAAATGCCATTAGAAAAATAAGGAATGGTGTGATGGCGAAGAGTGGCACGTAAGCTGCTACTTGGAGAGAGCCACCCTGAGACACGAAGGCGCGTTTTCGGCAGAGGAAACTGCATGTGCAAAAGGCCTCGAGTCCGTTGGAGCTTGACGCCTGGCCGGAGACCACAGCCCCCGGCATACAGACGTGAGAGACCCCAAAGCCAGTCTAGGGCGGTAGACATCAGAGCTGCAGAGGTCGGTATGGGCCACATGGGTGGACACATTGATCAAAACTCAGCGAAGGCTGGGCACGGTGGCTTACCCTGTCATCCCAACACTTTGGGAGGCTGAGGCGGGCGGATCACCAGAGGTCAGGAGTTCGAGACCAGCCTGGCCAATATGGTGAAACCCCATCTCTACTAAAAATACAGAAATTAGCCAGGTTGTGGTGGCGCACGCCTGTAATTCCAGGTACTCAGGAGGCTGAGGAGGGAGAATCGCTTGAACCCGGGAGGCAGAGGCTGCAGTGAGCCCAGATCGCGCACTGCGCTCCAGCCTGCGCGACAGAGGGAGACCTTGTGTCAAAACAAACAAACAAACAAACAAACAAACCAACTCAGCGAAGAATTGCGCATTGTACTACTTGTAAACCTTATTTCCAATACAAACATAGGTAGGGGCAGGCCGGGAGCCACCTTGAGGTGGCTCAAGGCAGGAGAATCGCTTGAACCAGGGAGGCGGAGGTTGTAGCGAGCCGAGATCGCGCCACTGCACTCTAGTCTGGGCGACAGAGCGAGACCCTGTCTCAAAAAAAAAAAAAGAAAAGAAAAGAAAAGAAAAGAAAAGAAAAGAAAAAGAAAGAAAAAAGAAAACAAGAAAAGTAGGGGGTCCTGGCTCATGGGAGCAAGTGTGAGCCGGGAAATCCATTCTGCTGCGCTTTCCAGCCTATCCTGCGGGCGGACCCCGCAGCCCCACGGTGTGCAGGGCCGTCCTGTGGGGACTGTGGGGAGAGGGTGCCAAGGGCGGTGGTGGCCGGAAGGGGTCTGCACCTGGCAGCATACGGGCAAGGTCGGTCTCGAGGGTGGAGGCGAGCGGTGCTACTCACTGCCAGAACCGAGGCTGCAGATTCCCGCCCCTTGCTCAGGTCGTTAGGGGCAACCTTGGCGCTGCGGCCCCGGCCCCGCCCTTCCCGCAGAGGCCAGGTGGCGGTTGGGGCGCGACCGGCCCGTTTGATTTCCCGCGGCCGGCGGAAAGGGGCGGAGGGGGGAGGGGAAAAGGGCCGCCGGCCAATGGGTTGGGCCAGGGGCAGTCACGTGGCGGCCCGGGGGCGGGGCCCAGGTGTACTTACTGGGCAGCTGGCGGGGGCCGGGGCCGCGGTGCGAAGTCCGGGAGGCGGGGTCGGCGTGCGGGCCGGGGGGGCTGCTGGGCTGGGATTGGCCCGTGGTCGGGAGGCGGGGTCTGCGCGAGCGGCGGCAGCGGGCTGCCATTGGCCTCGGCTCCGGGCCCGCTGCCGGCGTGTGGGCGAGGCTCGGGGCGCGAGGACCGAGCAGGGCGGTGGGTTCGCGAGCCGGGGGGAGGGGCCGGGGCGGTGGCGGCTGTGGCCGGTACTGGACCCGGCGGGATGAGCGAGGTGGAGGCGGCAGCGGTGGCTACAGCGGTCCCCGCGGCGACGGTGCCCGCGACGGCGGCAGGGGTGGTAGCGGTGGTGGTACCGGTGCCCGCAGGGGAGCCGCAGAAAGCAGGCGGCGGGGCGGGCGGCGGGGGCGGAGCCGCCTCGGGCCCCGCTGCTGGGACCCCCTCGGCGCCGGGCCCCCGCACCCCTGGCAATCCGGCGACGGCGGCCTCGGGAACCCCCGCCCCCCCGGCCCGGAGTCAGGCGGACAAGCCGGTGCTGGGTGAGGGGCAGGCTCGCACAGGGCGGCTCTGAGGGGTCGGCGGGCTGGGGGAGGGGCAGTGTGGAGCCCGGCAGGATCCGGAAAACCAAAGGCGGCCTGGCCTGCAGGCCCAGAGCGCTAACTGGGCTGGGAGCTGCGCACCAAAGTGGATTCCCCTGGTGGGAAATCCTGCCGTACCTTCCTGGGAGAGACGGCGGGGCCGGCAGGTTCAGCTAAGGTCTTGGGGTGGAGAATAAAGCCCCAGGGTCCGGCCACGCCCCCGGGCGGGACACAGTGCCTAGTTGACTGGGTTAGAAGTAGGCAAACCTCTGAGCCCGGCAAGCAGGTGCACTGGGGACCCTTGCATTGGGAGGGCTAGAAAAACCCTCAGTTATGACCTGGGGGCGGCACTTTGCAGACCAGGTGAGTACCCAGTTCTAGGTGAAGGGGCTGGATTTGTAGGATGTGGGGAACATGACTTAGAGTTGGAAGGCTTTTTGAAAGCCTGAGTCCCTGTGTGGGTGATTTCATTTGGTGGAATAGGGTAAGAATACCTTGAAGCTACTAGTGAAACCTGGTTGGCTTGAAGGTAACCTGAATAGGTAATAAGGCAGTAGGCTAGATTTTTTTTTGTTTTGGAGTGTCTCAAAACTGAGTTCAACTCCATCTCTTCCCCCTATCTCACTGTCCCCACTGCATCTCTGCCTGGCAGCAATCCAAGTCCTGGGCACTGTCAAATGGTTCAACGTCCGGAATGGTTACGGATTCATCAACAGGTATCCAAGGAACTCAGGGCGGGGGTGGAATGGGTGTCTTCCCAGCTGGCCTGTGGGACTGGACACCCGCCCAACCTCATCGACCCCTGCGGAGGCACATGGTTGCAATGCCCAGCTGATGCTGGTTGAAAGCCGTTAACCGCAGCACAAATGTGTGCTTCATGACAAGAGGAAGCCTCCTCCGCATCTTCAAGGGTAGCGGAGGATTAATGATTCAGGAACTTGGCAAACCTGGCTCTGACCCTGCCAGCTTCTCATCTCACCTTCTGGAATTGCTTCATTACTTTTACTCTGACATGCCTTTGGGGCAGAATGTATTATAGGGTTCTCTGTGCCTCAGGGCCCCCGGCTGGAATCCTCACTGATTTCCTGTTATGGCAGCACTCACAACTCAACTCCCTTAAAGAGCTGCGGCTCATTCGAGCCCTCCACCTGTTGGGACTGAGGCTGACAGTGGGGGTCAGGAGGAAGGAGCCAGAGGCTGCTGCTTTCCTTCAGTAGGCAGCCCCACCCCTCAGCACTGGGAGAGGCTGTGGCAGTGGATTCTGAGCAGAGCCAGGTCTCCCCCAGTGGGCCCTTCCCCAGTCCAGGCATCCTGCCCGGCCTGGCTCTCCTGGGAGGCCCTAGTTCCCTCTTAGCAGGCTGACCTTTGTGCAGATCCAAGTGCTTTAAAGCTAAAACGTTTGTTCTGGGGAAGGGTCCCTGTCTAATTCTGGAAATGGCAGACTGGGTCGGGGGCAGAGTGCCTCCAGGAAAACTTTTCCTTTCTCCCCTCCCGCCACCCACTGGGGTTCTTATGATAGAGAATGGGTGAATGTTTTCTTCTCTCTCACCCTTGGTCCCACGCGTGTTGAGAGTGGTCCTGACTCTGGGATTCACCTCCAGGCTGAGGATGAGAATAAGGTTTGGCAGCTGTTTAGAGCAAGTTCCTGACACGTTGTTCCCTTCTCAAACTTGTTCTGCCCCTCTGGCCCCATCTGCACTTTCTGCCTCCTTGACTATAGAAGGAAGAAGACTGGAATTTTCCAACCCTGATGGGGGTTGGGGGAGGGGGTGTTGGCCAGGGACAGTTGCACCCAGCGCTGGCAGGTTGTAAGGCTAGCCTGGGGTGGAAGGTGGAGTCCCGGCAGGGGCAGAGCTGTCTGAGGTTCCTCAAGGTGCCTTTGCCTCCCCAGCCTGCCCTTTCCTTGTGAAGTCCAGGTTTGGCACTGAGGTTTTAGGTGTATGTCTCTTTACACCAGCTTCTGGGGGCCCTGCTGGCTCTCCCTCCCATTCCCCAGGCCCTGTCTACTGCTAACTGGAATGCTGGAGAGGATGGGCCCACTGAGCTTAGACTGGGCATCTAGGGGGGCCTCAGTGAGGAGCTGAGGGCTTTGTTAAAGTCCCTTCCTTAACGACCCATCCTGTTCTGCAGGAATGACACCAAGGAAGATGTCTTTGTCCACCAGGTAAGAGCTAGGTTGGCTTTCTGAGGGGAAGAACCGGCCGTCTTTGAAGGCCTTTGCTGTGATCCTTAGCAGTGCGCTCCGCCATGTTTCTCTGGCTCTTCTTCACAACGGCCCATCTGCCAGGGAATAGCTCCCCCCATCCGCCTTGAGTGCCTGTGTCAACCACCATTAGCCGCACTTGTGTTGGGTTACTAAACGTCCGTCAGAACTGAGCATGTTGCCCCTGGGCATGGCACGCTTACTACCTACTGGGACCTGTTAACACTCCAGGAAGCACTGAGGCAATTTTCAGAGGGAGAAGGTCATTAGGTGCAGTGGTTCTCAAAGCGTGGCCCCTGCACCAGCGGCCGCGGCATCACCTGACATCCAAATTCTCAGGTCCCACCCCAGACCTGGTGAATCAATCAGAGCTGGGGCTGGGGCTCCGCAATCGGTTTAACGAGCTCTCCAGGTGATTCTGATGCATGCTACAGCTTGAGAACCACTGCTTGGTGGAAAGAGCTCTCACTGGGACTGAGGTAAGAAGCACAGTGCATTTTACCCACTTTGCAACTGAAGGCTGTCCCTGCCTTTTGCTTTGGAGTTCATATTTCTTGCCTCCCTTTTTGAAATCCCTGAGGGGTAAAGCGGGGCGGGAGGGGAGGTGCGGGGAGTGCGTCCTGGGGATGGTGGTAACTGCACAATCTTTGCTGAGGCCCTGAGTTCAGGACTTTTCCCCTGCTAAACTTTGACCACCTCTTTGCTCCACCCTCCAGCTCTAGACCCCAAGTCAAATGTTGAAAGAATGAAATTGGGTGGTGGCCCCAGCAGGGGTGACAGAGACTCCTGTCTTGCTGTCTCACTTTTCACATGGCCTTTTCCCCAATCAGACAGCTATTAAAAGAAACAACCCCAGGAAGTTTCTGCGCAGCGTTGGAGATGGGGAGACTGTGGAATTTGATGTCGTGGAAGGAGAGAAGGTCTGGGGACTGCTATGGGGTATAGAGTTGACTAGGCTTACGGGAGGGTGGCCTGGAGGTCATCACAGGCTAAGACCCTCCTGGGGCCAGCTCTGACCCGTTCTGCGGGAATGGGACTGTGTTCTCTCACCCTGATGTCCTCTTCCTTAACGCTAGGGCTAAGGGATGTCCTAAGTATGCCCCTGTCATCGGTCGGCAGTGTCTGGGTTTCTTCTCTGTAGTTCACCAAGCACTTCGACATCCGTTCTCCACGTGGGGCCCTGTCCTAGACTTCCCGAGTCCGCCTCTGGAGTAAAAAGGTGGATGCTGGCTGCCAGGCCTTTCTCCACCCAGTCGTATACTCAGGAGGGCGCAGTAGCAATTATTTCAAAAGGACATGTTGCTCCTTCCCAGATGGGTGCAAACACATTCCACTGCCTCTCCAGGGAGGGTAGAAAGAAGTTAGAGGAGCTAAAGGAAAGCTGGAGAGGGGTCTTCCCCTGAAAGAAGGGGAAGCAAGTTGGGAAATGCACGGTGGCTGTTGGAGCAGGTTCTCACTATTCCCTTACCACCTTCCCAGGGCGCAGAAGCCACTAATGTAACTGGGCCCGGGGGAGTACCCGTGAAGGGCAGCCGTTATGCCCCCAACCGACGTAAGTCCCGCCGATTCATCCCCCGGCCTCCCTCAGTTGCCCCACCACCCATGGTGGCAGAGATCCCCTCGGCGGGGACAGGACCTGACAGTAAAGGGGAGCGGGCTGAAGACTCTGGGCAACGGCCCAGACGATGGTGCCCCCCACCCTTCTTCTACCGACGGCGGTTTGTGCGAGGCCCCCGGCCTCCCAACCAGCAGCAGCCTATAGAGGTGAGGGGATGCTGGAATATGGGAGCCAGTTCCCCAAGTTCAGGAGAGGAGTGGGAGTTAGGATAGAGACCATGGGTCCCCAAAGAAGGAGGAACTGAGGGTTGGGCAGAGCTGTGGATAACCTGGCTCCGGAGCAGCTGCTGTCCCCACAGCTCACCGGGGTCTTTGCATGTTCCCAGGGCACTGACAGGGTAGAACCCAAAGAGACAGCCCCATTGGAGGGGCACCAACAGCAGGGAGATGAGCGGGTCCCCCCGCCCAGATTCCGGCCCAGGTACCGAAGGTAAGACCCCCCTGCTGGGGCTTGGTCTTCCCCTTCCAGTGTTGGATCCTTGGGGCAAGGGACAGGAGGATGGAAGGGCGAAGCTCTAGGCAGAGCCTGGGCTCCTGGCAAGACAGGTGCCTTGCGGGGAGGCAGTGCTCATGGGCTGGAAGCCTGGCCCCTGGAGGTGGGGTGGGGCAGCTGGGTGAGCCCTGGGGAGGGAGTATTCCCTGGTCCCCTCAGAGCCCTCCTCCTTGCCTTAGGCCTTTCCGCCCCAGGCCACGCCAGCAGCCTACCACAGAAGGTGGGGATGGTGAGACCAAGCCCAGCCAAGGTCCCGCTGATGGTTCCCGGCCTGAGCCCCAGCGCCCACGAAACCGCCCCTACTTCCAGCGGAGACGGCAGCAGGCCCCTGGCCCCCGGCAGCCCGCAGCCCCTGAGGTGAGGACCTCAGATGTGGGATGAAAGAAAAGGCTGAGACCAGCTCCCTCCCCCACCCGCTCCTTTTTCTTTCCTACTCTATCCTTTGGCTCCTCCCCTCCCCTGCCCTGGCCCTGCCACCACCCTCTTCCATGCAGCCTGCTGGGTCCACCCCTGGCAGGTGCCCCCTCCCACCAGGAAGCCCCCACAGAGGCAATCAAGCCCATGATTGCCCATGATGGCCATGCCCCCCCCAACCCATCCCCCACTTGCTGCCTGGAGCCATCCTACCAGCTTGTAGATGTGAACTGAGGGGTGTGATTGAGGTTTTAATGGGAAGGGAGAAAGTGAAAGAAGGTTGAAGTTCAGGGCTCTGAAGAACAAGTCTCAGCCCTGCGCGATGTCTCATGCCTGTAATCCCAGCACTTTGGGAGGCAGAAGCAGGCAGATCAGTTGGGGTCAGGAGTTCAAGACCAGCCTGACCAACATGGAGAAACCCCGTCTCTACTAAAGATACAAAAATTAGCCGGGCATGGTAGCACGTGCCTGTAATCCCAGCTACTTGGGAGGCTAAGGCAGGAGAATCACTTGAACTGGGAGGGGGAGTTTGCAGTGAGCCAAGATCACGCCACTGTACTCCATCCAACCTGGAGTGAGACTCTGTCTCAAAAACAAAAAGAACAAGTCTCAATTGGCCACCGCTGTTCTTTAGACCTCAGCCCCTGTCAACAGTGGGGACCCCACCACCACCATCCTGGAGTGATTCCAACTCAAAGGACACCCAGAGCTGCTATCTGGTGAGTGGCTGGTGCAGTTGGGTGGGTGGCCAGGAAGGCGAGGTACTGGGTGGCGATGACAAGTCGCTGTTGTTCACAATCCGTCCATTTCCTTTTCTCTCTCAGGTATCTGCCAGTTTTTCCAAATGACCTGTACCCTACCCAGTACCCTGCTCCCCCTTTCCCATAATTCATGACATCAAAACACCAGCTTTTCACCTTTTCCTTGAGACTCAGGAGGACCAAAGCAGCAGCCTTTTGCTTTTTCTTTTTTCTTCCCTTCCCTTATCAAGGGTTGAAGGAAGGGAGCCATCCTTACTGTTCAGAGACAGCAACTCCCTCCCGTAACTCAGGCTGAGAAGGAACCAGCCAGCTCTTACCTCCTCCTGGTTGCTTTTCTTCCCCCCACCCCAAGTTTATTTTTGTTTTCCCCCGGCCCCCTACCTCTGAAGCCATTTTATGATCTGTCATGTGCCACCTGAGCCTCCAGTAAAAACAAAAACAGGCTTTCCTGTGGTCTTGGTCTCCATCTCTTCTGTTTTGGAGAATCGCTAGTAACTCACTGTTGAAGGTGGGGAGGAGGGGATGTGGGGCCGTGGGCAGGGCCTGGCATCCTTGCTGCCATGTCTCCAGCTGTGTCCCTGGTGAAGAGTGCCCCTATCATGGGTTTCACTGCCCATCTGTGACATGGGCTGACACCTCCCTCACAGAGTGAGTATTCTGCAAATGCCAAGAGCAGTGCCCGGCACTGGCAGCTACAATTTATTGAGCATTTACTATTAATAAAGCAATGAGTAGAAATGTGAGTAGGGGCATGAGCAATGGCATCCAGAAGATTCTGAGGCCTTGAGCTGAGGCAGGACAGAGGGAGGAAGAGGGATGAAGAGTTATGGTCCCTGTCTCAGCCCGTCCTCAAGTACCTCCACAATAGGATGCTTGTCTTCAGCAGTGACTTTATAGAAGTATCTATATATATACATTTAGTACAACCGACCTTTGGTTTCTTCTCTCAATCCCCTTTTCAAACGTATATAAAAATATCCAAAGGCTCCTCCCAGCCCAGTGTTTCCAGGCAGCCTTTCAAATCCCCTCTTTGCCTTAGTTGGTCAAAAGCCTGTGGGTGCAGCACCCTTCCAGTAAGGGAGAGGAAGAAAGTTAGGGCTCCTTCTTGACAGCCTTGGGAAACAATCGGGGTAGAGCCCCAAGCCTAGAGGCGGGAGCCTGCCGTCCTTCCATCTTGCCACACATGGGCACATACTTTCCTGTTCCCTCTTGCCCTGGAAGGCTGAGCCTGCAGTGAGGGAGGTGAGTCCTTTTCCCTGCAGGGGTCAAGAGAGAACTCCCTTCGCCGGGCGCGGTGGCTCACGCCTGTAATCCCAGCACTTTGGGAGGCTGAGGCAGGCAGATCACGAGGTCAGGAGATCAAGACCATCCTGGCTAACATGGTGAAACCCCGTATATACTAAAAATACAAAATAAATTAGCTGGGTGTGGTGGCATGCGCCTGTAGTCCCAGCTACTCCGGAGGCTGAGGCAGGAGAATGGCGTGAACCTGGGAGACAGAGCTTGCAGTGAAGCAAGATCACGCCACTGCACTCGAGCCTGGGCGACAGAGCGAGACTGTCTCAAAAAAAAAAAAAAAAAAAAAAAAAGAGAACCCCCTTTGCCCAGAGTCTGCGTGGCAAGAATTCAGTGAAAGTCCCAGATTGTGGGAGGAGTCCAAGGTGGTGGGAAACTGGATTTCTTGTCTCCTGTCCTGCTCTCTGCTCTGGTTTGTCCCACTGAGAAAGTCTAGACCTGTCTTCCCTCCAATCCCCCTTCTCTAGCAGCGAAGAAGGTATTCTGGAGCTGAGTCTGGGGGGAGGTGGGGAGGAAAGGGGATGGGGGAAGGAAGAGGGAGGGGAGAGTGGCCCACCCTGATGGCCACGGCCAAACCACAACACATAAATAATCCAAGAGAGTCACACGAGGGGAATGAGGGGGTGCTCAGACCACCCTTCCCCCAGCTTCCCAATTCTACCAGGCTGCAGGGATTCTTTTCCACCCGGAAGTAATAGGGAAGAGAGGGTTAAAGTGCTGCAGAGGAAAGGAAGGGGTCTCTGGGGCGGGTAGAGAGAGCTGGCTCTCCCACCCCTGCCTGGCCCCTCAGTCGTTCTCATCTGGCCCTAAATACTCAAGTTCTGTGCTGGGTTTCACCTCCTGCTCTAAAAGAGAGGGTGTCCGGTGGAAGGCAGCTGAGATCTGGTCAAACGTCCGGCCTCGAGTTTCAGGTACTCTTAAGAAGGTGAAGATGAAGAAGCCCAGCAGGAGGACCGCAAATAGAAGGAAGACGTAGGGCCCCATAGCCTCCTGGGACAGGTGGAGAAAGAGGTGTTGACGGAGTGAGGTGGGGAGGGAAGGGGTAGTTTCAGGCAACCAGGAGCTAAAGGCCTTCATAGGGAGCTGGGGGGAAGGCAGACAGCAGCTGCCTCCTCCAGGGACAAGGGAAATGAGCAGGAATGAGAATTTACACTGAAAAGAGGATTCTCTGAACCCCAAACACTCTTAGTTTTCGCCCTCTTCACCATCCTCAGTTACTGCACTCAGAGGAGAGTCCCAGCTGTTTGCAGTATTAATGCAAAGTGTATCATTTTATTCTTGGAGTAAGGTAAGTTATGCCACTGGTGCGTTTCAGACACCTCAGTTACTATCCAATCTAGGTCAGCTCCCTTCCTTGCTTTGATTCTGTGGAGCAGGTGGTCCACCAAACTGACCCAAAGACCCATGGTCTGTGGCTGGAGGAGTCCCTGATGGGGAAGCAGGTGGGCTAGCTGTGTGATGCCCACCTCTGGCCTACAGTGTGGGAGGCTGGGGCGGGGGGACCTACCGCAACATACTGGAAACCCATGCCAATGATGAAGTTGCTCGTCCAGTTGGAGAAACCAGCCACAGCCATGGCTGCCGGGCGGGGTCCCTGGCTGAAGAGCTCGGCCACGATGAACCAAGGAATGGGGCCAGGGCCAATCTCAAAAAATGCCACGAAGCCAAAGATGGCCACAATGGAGACGTAGCTCATGGCTGGAACTCGCTCCTAGGGGCCAGACAGGGAGGGTGGAGAATCCAGTTGAGGCCTTTCTGGATCTTCCCTTGCCCTCAACTCAGAGAAGTGAAACCTAACCCCCTCCCCAGCAGCTTGTAGGGGGCCTGCTGTCCCGGGTTAGAGCAGGCCCTTGACTGGCATTCTGCTGGCTATCCCAAGTGGGTTCAAGGCAGAGGAAATGTTATGGCCTCTCAGTTCTTATGACGGTCAGCTCTCCCTGGACTCTAAAGCTGGGTCCTTAGGAATGATTGTTCCTGAGGCTTGACAGGGGCTCTCCCTCCTGGCTGCCAGAGTTGTGCCACAGCTGCCTCCCAGTGCAGCCCAAATCCCTCAGGAGCAGACCACAATCCCAGCAGATTCTGGAGCCAGTCAGCCCCAGTCCTGGTCTGGAGCTGGCGCCAGGATTGAAAGCATGTGTGTTAAGAAGGGACCCTGGCTGGTCACAGAGACTCACAGGACCATTCCCATGGGCTGGGCTGCTAGCCCCTCCTAGCCTCCAGGCCTTACCAGCAGGAGCAGAGCCACAGTCATCAGGATGGCACAGCCACACATGCCCGCCAGGCCCAGGAGATGGAGCGTCCGGCGCCCCGCCCGCTCCACCAACAACACCTGCGGGGAGAGTTGGAGCTTGACCCCAGCCTTTTGGGCACGGGAAGTAGGAGGGGCCGCGTGGGTGAGGGCAACCAAGAGCAGGACCTCCGGGACACCCAGGGAGGTGAAGCCAGTGGCTCGGGCCATTCCAGAGGTGAGCAGTTACCGAGACCAAGGTGAAGACTGTGTTGACCACACCAGCTCCTATGGTGGCATAGGCAGGCTGGCCTACCCCTGCTGTCTCGAAGATGCTGGTCGAATAATAGAAAACCTAGAGGTGGAGAAGAAGAAGTGATGGCAGGAATGCCCCTTCCTCTACTGCAGCCACAACAGGCTGGCCCTACCCTGGGTGTTGGTGGAGGGGGTTTGCTCCCCACTCTCGTCTACCCTCCCGGGGCTGTGCCCTGCCTGGAGGCTGCTCCACACATACAGCATTGATGCCAGAGAGCTGCTGGCTCAGCTGCAGCACGACCGCAATGATCAGGGGCTGCCGGTGGGTACGGCTGCCCAGGAGCTGGAGCAGGGACAGTGGCCGCTCACGCTCCAGCTTCCGCTTCTCATCCTTCAGCTCAGCCAGCACTCCAGAAACATCGGCCCAGCCTGTCAGGCGCTTCAGACCTGGAGAAGGGAAGGTCAAGCCTGAGGGGACCTGAGAGGAAGCCAGGTGCTAGCAAGATGAGGCGGAGGCATGGGCCTGGGCCAGGCTGCAGCGGGAGAGCTTACTCTTTCTGGCAGGCCCCTCGAGATTCCGGATGATGTAGAGGTAGCGGGGGCTCTCGGGACAGAAGGGCAGCAGGACCAGCTGCAGGAGGGCAGGTAGCACTGTGAGGCCCAGGAGCAGTGGCCACAGGCTGGCAGTGCCCAGGAGGGACTCCAAGCCCAGCACCTGTGGGAGAAGGTTGGGAAAGAAGGCAGGTCACTCAGCCCTTCTGCCTTACCTTGGAAGCCCACTATATTCTCCAGAGCCCCACTCTAACCACTGCCCAGGCACCCATGAGGCTTGCTCCGGTCACCTGGGCGATCAGAATGCCGATAACGATGGCCAGTTGGTTGAGCGTCCCCAGGGCGCCCCGCAGGTGAGTGGGAGCAATCTCCCCCACGTACATGGGCACCAGCCCTGATGTCAGCCCTGGGCGAGGGAAGAAGAGAGGGCTGAGGGCAGGTGTCCATTCCCATCTGAAAGCCCAGGCATGGTGAAAGAGAACAGGGCGCTAGACAGGGCTGTGGTGCCCGTGAGTACCTGAGTAGGCGCCAATGAGGAATCGTCCAAGGATGAGCATTTCATAGGAGGCAGCAGCGTTGGCCAGGCCCATGAGGCTGCCCCCCAGCACCGCCAGGACATTATTGACCAGCATGGCCCTTTTCCTGGCAGGCAGACAGAGTGAGGCTGTGAGGGTGAGGGCACCCAGCAGTGGCTCCCTTCCTGTTTCCCCCACCCCTGCCCTCCAGCTGCGAACCTTCCAAGCCACTGAGAGATGATACCAATGAGGAAGGAGGAAATCATGCCGCCCACGGAAAAGATGGCCACGGAGAGAGCCCAGAGGGTGGTGAGGGTGCCTGGAGGGATGGAGCTGGGTCCCTCAGGCCCCTGCCTCCCCAGCCACGTCTCATTGTAGCTCTGTTCAATCACCTGGGGGACAGCAGAGGACAGATTTCCTGCAGACTGTCCCATTTCCACCACCCCCGAGACACCTGTCCTCCTCGTTTGGGTACCCCCACCCTGCCAGCTGCAGGCCCTCACCTTCTGAGGGGCATTGATGACCCCAATGTTGTACCCAAACTGCAGGGAGCCAAGCACCGCAGAGAACACAGCAAGGACCAGGGTCCCAGTCACTCGCTGCTGAGGGGGTTCCCCATCCTGGACAGGCAGACGCAAAGACACAGCATGTCACATGGAACCATGATTTTTTTCCTTCCGCTAGGGGCCCGGGGCCCAGCTGGAGCCTGAAGATACTGGGCTCCACCCAACATGTTGGGTGAGGGAAACTGGGCCATATTAGGAATTGCACAAAGATCTCAATGTAAACAGGAGCTGAACTGCAACCTGGGCATAAAGGAGAAACTGGATGTTTGAGTCCATAAGGCAGAGAAATGTTTGAGAACTTGTCTCAAAATTCTTCTGTGACCTTGAGACAGGCTTGGCCTTAAGAGCTCAGATTTGTGTGACCTTGGCCAAGTCACTTCCCTGCCCCGAACCTGAGTGTCCTCTGTGAGATGGGGGTGATGTTGCCTGCCTTGCCTACCTATCTGCGAGAGTGTTGTGAAAATCAACATCACATGTTAACAGTATCCTTGACAGTGCTGGTTTCATAAATTAACAAGTGCATTATTATCATCAGCCACTGTCCTCTTCCCTCCCCTCTGGGGGTTCTGTCAGCCAGCTCCAGGAGGCCCCCAACAGGACCAAGAAGTGCTGTTCCAGAAAGGACATCCCGGTCATCTAGGGGTGGCCTTCTCTATCTACGTCGTGGCCTGCCCTCCCCCTCTAACCTCCGTGCAGGGAGGGCCGTCCAGGGGTTCTGCCTGGGAGAGCCATGCCCAGGGGAGGAGGGTAGGAAGGTGGTGTGAGGGGCGGTGGCAGTGGTGGCCGCTCGCTGGCGGCACAGACTGTCTCCAAGCGGAAACCTGAGCTGGGGGAGGGGGGGCTGACAGTCCCCTCTGCCCCTCCACCAACCATGGGGCCAAGGGAAAGTTCAGCATCCTGGAGGGCGGCCAGGAGTGGGGGTGGGGGCCCACGGAGAGCCTCCGGTCCTCGAAACACTGCCCGTGAGCGAAGACGGACGGACCAGCTCCCGGAGGGCAAGACCCGCCTGGATCTGCTTTCCCGAGTCGGATCGAGGGCAGGGTGTCCCCGATTCCGGAGCGCCGCGCCGCCTACTAGGCAAGGGGGTGAACCCTGGCTCGCAGAATCCTCTTGCTGCCTGTGCCCCGAAAGGCCCTCCAGAACCACTCTGCCTTTTGGTAGGATTGGAATCTCACAGTCACGGGTTGTCCAGGCCGGGTATAAATAGCCAGCCCCCTACCTTCACCCCCTGCGCCTGCGCAGGAACCACCCCCAGCTGACCCCAACCGCGACCCCAGCCCAAGAAAAGCGGGACCCGTGCCCCCCCGCCCCGCCCCCTCATGATGAATCCTACTTCGGAGCCTATCTGTTGGAAGCCCGACGGCATCTCGTCTTAGAAGAGCTGGACGCGCAGGGGCGGCGAAGATGAAAGAACCGATCCGGGAGTCTCTGACCCCGGCCTGGCGCGCAGAACCTGCGGAGGCCGCGGGGGTCCCGGAGTGACGTGCGAGGGCGGGCCCGATGGCACCCACAGCCACAAGCCAAGGAGCCAGAGAGCAGTGGGGCTCCCGCGGATCTGGTGGAGCGGGGCTGGGGGAAAAGACGCGGGGAGCCCCCGCCACCTCGCTCCTGCCCCCGCGGGCCACGCCCTTCACAGCACCCATTGGCCAGGAGCCCGCACACCCCAGAAGGCCACGCCCCCTCCGCCTGGGGTTTAGAGTTTGGCTGGAGTTGGTGGGGCGGGCCAGTGAGGCCACGCCCCTCCGCGTGGCTGGCGAGACACGCCTCTCGGGTTCCCGCCAGCCTCCGACTGGGAAGTTTTGAGAAAAGAGTCCCTGGAACAAAAGGCCCCGCCCACCCACGTGTTAGGACTCCGCCCAGCAGCTAGGATCCCGGGCTGCAGAAGCATCTTAAACTCTGCGGGTCTGGACAGTGGGGTCTGAGAGGAGAGGACGGGTCAGGTGTACTTGCCCCGGGGAAACTCCAGCGGCCTGAGACGGCTCGCGAGCCGGCGCGCGGGTTGGGAGAGGAGCAATGCCCCAAAGTAACCCGAGGCTGCTATTTTTAGCTCCCACGTTGGGAGCCTCCAAATGTCAGGTCCCGGGCGTCCCGGCCTGTCCCAGGCGGGGGCGGAGAGACAGGGAGATGACGCCTTAAGGGGTCCGCGACATGCTTCCCACGCGAGTGTGGCCCTGGGGGCCAGGAAATTCCGTTCCCACAACGGGTCTGGTGGCCGGGCTGCTTGGTCCTGTCTTTCAGTGCCTCCCTGCTCCGGGCACTGTCTATCCCGCCCTTCCCCTACACACATTCCCCAGGTTGGTTCCTGGAGCCGGTCCGAGGGACAAGTGGTCACACCGACCACACCACCAGCCCTGAGGTCTCTGAGCCTCTGAGGTCTCTGAGCATATGCTGGCCGCGTGAACGACACGCTCTCTGGAGGCTGCTCCGGGTTTGGATCCTCGGCCAAATTCTGCCAGGCAGAAAGTGCGCGACCTAGGGTCGGCGTGTGGGGAGAGAGAAGCCGAAATACCCAGAGCGTGGAGAGTGTCTGGCTCAGAAAACGGTCTTCGGAAGCGCAGGGTTGTGCTGCCACCTGGAGGGCGAGCGAGGAGCCGCAGTGGATTGCACTTGGAATCTCAACCCACTATCTCTCGCCTTTCCGCCACCGTAAGTAAGGCTTCAGTGACATCTGACCCAGGCCCTTCTCTGGAGCTGCAGATCCAGGTGTTCGTTACCGCCCGGATGTGGCAGCTCTAGTGATCAGCATGTCCAAACCTGCTCCTCCTCCTAACTTCCTTATTTCAATGAATTACCCGCCCAGTCACCCCTATGGTAGAAGTCATGCTCGATTCCTCCTGTCCTGCGCCGCTCTCCTCGTTTACCCAGTTAGTTTCCAACATTGGTGCTTTGACCTCCAAAACTCTCTCACATTCATCCGATATTCTCCGTGGCGGCTGCCACTTCAGTCCAGATCACCATCACCCTCACTGGTCTTCCTGCTCCTCTTATTTCCTTTATGACGAGGGCAGAGAACAATTTTCGAAGGTCCAATCTCATCTCTCAAGCAAGAAGTCACTGTCTCTGTTGCCCCAATTGCCAAGTTCAAATCCCTTTTCAGAGTGAACAAAACCTCCTGCCTCTCTTATCCGATCTCTGGCCTTACCTATCTCTCCTGCCTCTCCTTCTATCTCCTTCGCCTCCTGTTCTGGGCAATGCCTAAGTCCTTATTGTACCCAGAACACACTGTGCCTTTACATCCCTTCTTGATCCCTTTGCTGCACTAATCCCCTGAAAAATCTGGAATGCCGGCCCGGCCTGGTGGCTCATGCCTGTAATCCCAGCACTTTAGGAGGCCAAGGCAGGTGGATCGACTGAGGTCAGGAGTTTGAAACCAGCCTGGCCAACATAGAGAAACCCCATGTCTGCTAAAGATACAAAAATTAGCCGGGCGTGGTTATGCACACCTGTAATCCCAGCTACTCGGGAGGCTGAGGCAGGAGAATGGCTTGAACCCGGGAGGTGGAGGTTGCAGTGAGCCGAGATCGTGCCCTTGCACTCCAGCCTGGCGACAGAGTGACTCCGTCTCAAGAAGAAGAAAAAAAAAAATCCGGAATGCCAAAGGACTCCTCTTCATCCTTCAAAGAAAGCTTCCTCACCCAGTTCCTGCTCCACAGGTTCACTTTGCTTCCGGCTTCTGGGGACCTTGATCCCTGAGTTCCACACAGAAGATTGAACGAATGACAGTTATTAGCACACTGTCTTCACTGATCTATGTCTCATTTTTATTTTTGTTTGTTTTGAGACAGAGTTTCGCTCTTGTTACCCAGGCTGGAGTGCAATGGCACGACCTTGGCTCACTGCAACCTCCATCTTCCGGGTTCAAGCCATTCTCCCGCCTCAGCCTCCCGAGTAGCTGAGATTATAGGCATGCGCCACCGGGCCCAGCTAATTTCGTATTTTTAGTAGAGATGGGGGATTTCACCACGTTGGTCAGGTTTGTCTCCAATTCCCGACCTCAGGTGATCCACCTGCCTTGGCCTCCCAAAGTGCTGGGGTTGCTGGCGTGAGCCACCATGCCCGGCGATTTTACTGGTTTTGAGTTGAGGTCTCTGTTGCTCAGGCTCAAGTGAGAGGCACAGTCACCGATCACTGCAGCCTAGACTTCCTGGGCTCAAGCGGTCTTCTCACCTCAGCCTCCCAAGTAGCTAAGACTACGCGTCTGAGTCACCACATCCAAATGCTTATTTTTATTTTTAAAATTATCTATTTCCATATCCATTTCTCATTTTTCCTCCTTCAAAAGTCAATTATTCCAGGCTGGGTGTGGTGGCTTATGGCTGTAATCCCACTGTAATTCTAGCAATTTGGGAGGCTGAGACAGGAGGATCACTTGCGTGAGACCCTGTCTCACAAGAAAAAAAAAAAAGTCAATTATTCCAATGCATTAAATGTTCATTTTTTTCTTTGTGCTCTTACAAAATATAAATCATTTTGTGTGCAAAGTTTTTTTTTTTCTTTTTATGAGACAGTGTCTCGCTCTGTCACCCAGGCTGGAGTGCAGTGGGGCGATCTCCACTCATTGCAGCCTCTGCTTCCCAGGTTCAAGTGATTCTCCTGTCTCAGCCTCCGGAGTGGCTGGGATTACAGGCTTGCGCCACTGTGCCTGGCTAATTTTTGTATTTTAAGTAGAGACAGGGTTTCACCATGTTGGCCAGGCTGGTCTTCAACACCTGACCTCAAGTGATCTGCCCACCTCAGCCTCCCAAAGTGCTGGGATTACAGGTGTGAGTCACCACGCCCGGCCCAAACATTTTAAATTTCCATAAATAGCATCTTGTTATATATTTCACTCTGATCTTATTTTCAGTAATCACGATGTTTTTAAAATCCACTCGTGGCCAGGCGTGGTGGCTCACGCCTGTAATCCCAGCACTTTGGGAGGCCGACGCGGACGGATCACAAGGTCAGGAGATCGAGACCATCCTGGCTAACACGGTGAAACCCTGTCTCTACTAAAAATACAAAAAATTAGCCAGACGTGGTGGTGGGTGCCTGTAGTCCCAGCTACTCGGGAGGCTGAGGCAGGAGAATGGTGTGAACCCAGGTGGCGGAGGTTGAGGTGAGCCGATATCATGCCACTGCACTCCAGCCTAGGTGACAGAGCGAGGGTCCATCTCAAACAAACAGACAAACAAACAAACACAATGAGATCAGGCTGGGCACAGTGGCTCACGCCTGTAATCCCAGCACTTTGGGAGGCCAAGGCCGGCCAAACACCTGAGGTCGGGA
Source organism: Gorilla gorilla gorilla (assembly GCF_029281585.2). Classification (NCBI taxonomy): domain Eukaryota; kingdom Metazoa; phylum Chordata; class Mammalia; order Primates; family Hominidae; genus Gorilla; species Gorilla gorilla. Next base: position 22,418,488 of record NC_073243.2, on the reverse strand, counting down.
GTTTGAGACCAGCCTGACCAACATGGAGAAACCCTGTCTCTACTAAAAATACAAAATTAGCCGGGTGTGGCGGTGCATGCCTGTAATCCCAGCTACTCAGGAGGCTGAGGCAAGAGAATCACTTGAACCAGGGAGGCAGTAGTTGTGGTGAGTTGAGATCGCGCTATTGCACTCCAGCCTGGGCAACAAGAGTGAAACTTCGTCTCAAAAAAAAAAAAAGAGAGAGAGAGATCAGTTACTTTGTCAGATTTAGGCACTGCAAATACCTTCTCCCATTCTATCATCTCTATATTAATTTTTCCTTCATGAACTTCATGAAATAGATTTTTTTTTCTTTTTTCATATGGAGTCTGGCTCTGTTACCCAGGCTGGAGTACAGTGGTGCAATCTCGGCTCACTGCAACCTCTGCCCACCGGGTTCAAGTGATTTTCTTGCCTTAGCCTCCTGAGTAGCTGGGATTACAGGTGTGAGCTACCACATGCAGCTAATTTTTGTATTTTTAGTAGAGACGGTGTTTCACCATGTTGGTGAGGCTGGCCTGGAGCTCCTGACCTCAGGTGACCCACCCACCTCGGCCTCCCAAAGAGCTAGGATTATATGTGTGAGCCACCGCTCCTGGCCAGAATAGAAATTATTAATTTAAGTGTAATGAAAATGACCATTTTTTCCCCTTATGGTTTGCAATTTTTGATAATTTGTATATATTCTTTCCCAACTCTGCACCACAAATGCATTCTTCTACATTTTCTTCCAGTAACTTTATAGTTTTACTTTTCACATTTAAGTCTTCTTGATTCCTCTAGAATTCATCCTTGTTTTAGGTGTTAGGGATCCAATTTATTTTTCTCTTTAGTGAACCACTTTTATCATATATCAAATTCGAATGTATGATGTAAGGGTCTGTCTCTGAATTTGTATTCTGTTCCATTGATGTATTTGTCTGTTCTTGCACAAGTTGATTTTTATGATACTTTGTAGCAAGTTTAAATTTCTGAGAAGGGCAAGAGACTTCTTGTTACTCTTTCTTTTTTCTTTCTTTCTTTTTTTTTTTTTTTTTTTTGAGACAGAGTTTTGCCCTTGTTGCCCAGGCTGGATTGCAATGGCCCGATCTCAACTCACTGCAACCTCTGTCTCCTGGGTTTGAGCGATTCTCCTGCCTCAGCCTCCTGAGTAGGTGGGATTACAGGCGCCCACCACCATGCCTGGCTAATTGTTTTGTATTTTTAGTAGAGACAGGGTTTCACCACGTTGGTCAGGCTGGTCTTGAACTCCTGTCCTCAAGTGATCCGCCCGCCTCAGCCTCCCAAAGTGCTGGATTACAAGTGTGAGCCACCGTGCCCGGCCACTACTCTTTCTTTTCACTGTAGACTTAATATTTGTTGTTTTTTATTGCTCTATACAAATTTGGGGATACACTTAACAAGATCTGTTTTTTAAAAAAACTTGCTTACATAAATTTAACGTTAAAAAAAAAAGCCTAAAACAACAGTTGGATTTTGTTTTGTTTTTTTTTTTTTTGAGACGGAATTTCAATCTTGTCAACCAGGCTGGAGTGCAATGGCGCAATCTCAGCTCACTGCAACCTCTGCCTCCTGGGTTCAAAATATTCTCCTGCCTTGGCCTCCCAAGTAGCTGGGATTACAGGTGTGAGACACCACTATGGGCTAATTTTTGTATTTTTAGTAGAGATGGGGGTTTCACCATGTTGGTCAGGCTGGTCTCGAACTCCTGACCTCAGGTGATCCACCTGCTTTGGCCTCCCAAAGTGCTGGAATTACTGGCATGAGCCACCACACCTAGCTGCCAGTTGGATTTTTATTGGTAACATTGAATTATAAATTATTCTAGGGACAATTGATATCATTATAATATTAAGTCATCCCATTTGAGAGCATGGACTATTGATTTATATATTCAGGCTGTTATCTATGTATTTTATGAGAATTAAAAAAGATTTTTCCACTAAAGTTTTAAGAATTCTTGGTTAATTCCTAGATGCCTTATAACTTTGTCACTGATGTAAATTGCATGTTATTTATTTATTTATTTATTTTTGAGACATAGTCTCACCCTGTTGCCCAGGCTGGAGTGCAATGGTGAGATCTCAGCTCACTGCAACCTCCGCCTCCCAGGTTCAAGCGATTCTTCTGCCTCACTGTCCTGAGTATCTGGGACTACAGGCGTGTGCCACCATGCCCTGCTAATTTTTTGTATTTTTAGCAGAAATGGGCTTTCACCATGTTGGACAGGCTGGTCTCTGACTCCTGACCCCATGATCCACCTGTCTCGGCCTCCCAAAGTGCTGGGATTACAAGCGTGAGCCACCGTGCTTGGCCATTGAATGTTATTTTTATTATTCTTTTTCTTTCTTCTTCTTCTTCTTTTTTTTTTTTTTTCGAGACAGAGTGCCACTCTGTTGTCCTGGCTGGAGTAGAGTGGTGCAATTATGGCTCACTGCAGCCTTGACCTCCTGGGCTCAAGAAATCCTCCCACTTCAGCCTCTCAAGTAGCTGGGACTACAGGTGCACACCACCATGCCCAGCAAATTTTTGTATCTTTTTGTAGAGACAGGGCTTCCCTATATTGCCCAGGCTGGCCTGAAACTCTTGGGCTCAAGTACCCACCTACCTTGGCCTCCCAGAATGCTGAGATTACAGGCGTGAGCCACTGTGCCTGGCATTTCTTTTTCTTTTTCTTTTTTCTTTTCTTTTTTAAACATTTTCTGATTGGTTATTTCTGGTGCAGTAAAATACTAGTAGTTTTTGTTTGTTGGTTTGTTTTATAGGTTAATTTTGTACACAACAACCTTTATGAATACCCTTGCTTGTTCTACTAGTCTTTCTGTTGATTTTATTTTATTTATTTGTTTATTTTAAGACGGAGTTTCGATTGTTACCCAGGCTGGAGTGCAACGGTGCTATCTCAGCTCACTGCAACCTCCGCCTCCGGGCCTCAAGCAATTCTCCTGTCTCAACCTCCCGAGTAGCTGGGATTACAGGCATGCACCACCATTCCCAGCTAATTTTGTATTTTTAGTAGAGGCGGGGTTTCTCCATGTTGGTTAGGCTGGTCCCGAACTCCAGACCTCAGGTGATCCACCTGCCTTGGCCTCCCAGAGTGCTGGGATTACAGGCGTGAGCCACTGCGACCGGCGATTTTATTGGTTTTTCTAAGTAGATGATTATATTACCTGCAAATAATCAGGGTTTTTGTTTTGTTTTGTTTTCTTGTTTTGAGACGGAGTCTGGCTCTGTTGCCCAGGCTGGAGTGCAGTGGCACGATCTTGGCTCACTGTGACCTCCACCTCCCAGATTCAAGCGATTCTTCTGCCTCAGCCTCCCAAGTACCTGGAATTACAGGTGTGAGCTACCACATGCAGCTAATTTTTGTATTTTTGGTAGAGATGGGTTTCACCATGTTGGCCAGGCTGGTCTCGAACTCTTCACCTGTTGATCCACCCACCTCGGCCTCCCAAAGTGCTGGGATTACAGCCGTGAGCTACCGCACCCGGCAAATAATCAGTTTTATTTTTTCCTTTCGTATCTTTGCACTACTTGTTTCTTTTATTTCCTTGTAGTATTGCTCAAGACCTCTAGGATTTTGTAAAATAAGTGTGGTAACAGTGGACATCTTTGTTTTTTTCCCCAATAATAAAAGAGATGAGTCCAACATTATTCATTAAGTATAAGAATTTCCTATCTAACCTTTGTTTGCTAAAGGTTTTTATGATAAGCAGGTATTGAACCTCATCAAATGCCCTTTAAAATTCTCATTTGAGATAGCCATATGATTTTTTTTCCTTTTTTTTTTTTTTTTGAGACGGAGTTTTGCTCTTGTTGCCCAGGCTGGAGTACAATGGTGCAATCTCGGCTCACCACAACCTCTGCCTCCCAGGTTCAAGCGATTCTCCTGCCTCAGCCTCCCGAGTAGCTGGGATTACAGGCGCCCACCACCACGCCTGGCTAATTTTGTATTTTAAGTAGAGACGGGGTTTCTCCATGTTGGTCAGGCTAGTCTCGAACTCGCAACCTCAGGTGATCCACCCGCCTCAGCCTCCCAAAGTGCTGGGATTACAGGCGTGAGCCACCGCGCCCAGCCTCTATTTTTTTTTTTTTTTTTTGAGATGAAGTCTTGCTCTGTCACCCAGGCTGGAGTGCAGTGGTGCGATCTCGGCTCACTGCAACCTCCGCCTCCTGGGTTCAAGTGATTCTCCTGCCTCAGCCTCCCGAGTAGCTGGAACTACTAGTGTGTGCCAACACGCCTGGCTAACTTTTTGTATTTTTAGTAGAGACAGGATTTTGCTGTGTTAGCCAGGATGGTCTCGATCTCCTCACCTCATGATTCACCCACCTCGGCCTCCCAAAATGCTGGGATTACAGGCAAGAGCCACCACATCCTGCTGATTTTTTTCCTTTAGTCTATTATTGTGATAAACCACATTGATGGATTTTGTAATTTTTTCTTTTTTTTGAGACAGAATCTTGCTGTGTTACCCAGGCTGGAGTGCAGTGGCATGATCTAGCCTCATTGCAACCTCTGCCTTCTAGGTTCAAGCGATTCTCCCGCCTCAGCCTCCTGAGTAGCTGGGACTACAGGCGTGCGTCACCACACCCGGCTAATTTTTTTGTATTTTTTTTTTTTTTGAGACAGAGTCTCGATCTGTCACCCAGGCTGGAGTGCTGTGGCATGATCTCGGCTCACTGCAAGCTCCGCCTCCCGGGTTCATGCCATTCTCCTGCCTCAGCCTCCCAAGTAGCTGGGACTACAGGTGCCTGCCACCGCACCCGGCTAATTTTTTGTATTTTTAGTAGAGACGGGGTTTCACCATGTTAGCCAGGATGGTCTCGATCTCCTGACCTCGTGATCCACCCACCTCAGCCTCCCAAATAATTTTTTTGCATTTTTAGTAGAGACGGGGTTTCACCATGTTGGTCAGGCTGGTTTTGAACTCCTGGCCTCATGTGTTCTGCCCATCTCAGCCTCCCAAAGTGCTGGGATTACAGGCGTAAGCCACCGCTTCCAGCCTAGTTAAGTAATATTTTATTAAAGACTTCTGTGTCTATATTCATAGATTAAATGGGCCTAAAATTCTTTTCTTATATTATTACTAACTGATTTCAGAGGCAAGATTACCCTAGCCTCATAAATGAGTTGGTCACTTTTTCACTTCTTTTCCAAATCTGTATCTCAAATATCTACTCCAGAATGAACCATAGTAGACCACTTAGCCCAGCCTCTTGTTTCCCAAGTAGGCAAAAACATTATCACTCCTATTTTAAAGATGAGATAGTCGAAGCCCAAGAATGAAGTCCTGAAGGAAGCAGAATTAGAACCTGGAATATCATTTGCCTTGAAATAATCAGTAACCAATTACTTTATAAATAATGCTGCAAGTTTCCAAAGTTAATTTATGTATCAGTTTTTAGAGCTCAGAACAATTTCCTGTAGAAACAAACAAGTTGGTTGGGTTTTCATATGAGGTTGTTTAACTCATAATATCATCATCCACCACCCCATACTGTAGTGTACATCCCCTAATATCACCCAATCTTCCAACCAGACTTGACCTTTCAAATTTTTCCACTGTTACCTCTGGACTCAATGTCTGTCATCATCCTTGTAAGCCCATCCTCTCCTCTGAACCTCCCTTTCCTAGACCTTACTGAAACCTGGCGTCTGGAGGGCACACTTCCCTGGCAGCCCTCTTTACAGAGGCTTGTTCTTCGGTCTTTGCATACTGCAGAGTAGAGTTGGGTGTATTGCTCCCTAGTGCTGCGTCTAGACTCTTTTTTTTTTTTTTTTTTTTTGAGACAGCCTGCTCTGTCGCCCAGGCTGGAGTGCAGTGGCGCAATCTCTGCTCACTGCAACCTCCGCCTCCCGGGCTCATGCCATTCTCCTGCCTCAGCCTCCTGAGTAGCTGGGACTACAGGCGCCTGCCACGACGCCTGGCTAATTTTTTTTGTATTTTAGTAGAAACGGGGTTTCACCATGTTAGCCAGGATGGTCTCGATCTCCTGACCTCATGATCCACCTGCCTCAGCCTCTCAAAGTGCTGGGAGGGATTACAGGCGTGAGCCACCGTGCCCAGCCTTTTTTTTTTTTTTTTTTTCTTGAGATGGAGTCTCACTCTGTTACCCTGGCTGGAGTGCAGTGGCGCGATCTTGGCTCACTGCAAGCTCCGCCTCCCGGGTTCAAACGATTTTCCTGCCTCAGCCTCCTGAGTAGCTGGGATTACAGGCGTGCATGACCACGCCCGGCTAATTTTTGTATTTTTAGTAGATGGGGTTTCACCATGTAGGTCAGGCTGCTCTCGAACTCCTGAACTCGTGATCTGCCCCCCTCGGCCTCCCAAAGTGCTGGGATTATAGGATGAGCCACCGCGCCTGGCCTTAGACCCTTATTCTTTCTTCATCTTTCAAAATTCTCTGCTCTTTGAAATTAACGTCTCAAACTATATGATCTGCTGCCTCTACTTGTTGCAAGGGTCTTCAAACCTGGTTGTTCACCCACATTCACTGATAATGTTAGCACCTGGCTCATCTTCTTCCTCTTTTCACCTATTTTTTCCTAACATCATCGTTGATAACTTCATAATCCATCAGGGCAATCCATTGTGGCCTCTCCGCTCCTCAGTCTCTTCTCCAGTGATCTTCCTCTTCAGCCCATCCTCAGACCTCTACCCTAGGTTTTGTCATCTCCAAAAACAAACTCTTCCAACTTTTTTTTTTTTTTTGAAACGGAGTCTCGCTCTGTTGCCCAGGCTGGAGTGCAGTGGCGCCGTCTCGGCTCATTGCAACCTCTGCCTCCCGGGTTCAAGCGATTCTCAGCCTCCCGAGTAGCGGAGATTACAGGCATCCACCACCATGCCTGGCTAATTTTTGTATTTTTGGCAGAGATGGGGTTTCACCATGTTGCCCAGGCTGGTCTCGAATTCCTGACCTCAAGCTATCTGTTGACCTTGGCCTCCCAAAAGGCTGGGATTACAGGCATGAGCTGCCATGCCTAGCAACAATTTTTTTTTTTGAGACAGAGTCTTGCTGTATTGCCCAGGCAGGAGTGCAGTGGTGTGACCTCGGCTCATTGCAATTTCTGCTTCCTGGGTTCAAGCAGTTCTCATGGCTCAACCTCCCAAGAAGCTGGGATTATGCCTGGCTATTTTTTTTTTGAGACTGAGTCTTGCTCTGTCACCCAAGCTGGAGTGCAGTGGCGTGATCTCGGCTCTCTGCAGGCCTCCGAGGCCTGGCCAATTTTTGTATTTTTAGTAGAGACGGGGTTTTGCCTTGTTAACCAGTCAGGCTGGTCTCAAGCCTCAAGCATCTGCTTGGCCTCAAGTGATCTGCTTGCTTCAGCCTCCCAATGTGCTAAGATTGTAGACGTGAGCCACTGTGCCTGGCCTTCTTCCAATTTTTTGAATTCAAACCAGGAATGTTTCATAATCACCTCTAGCCTTCTAGTTCATTTACTCACATATCCTCACTTTTTTTTTCCTTTTTTTAAATTTTATTTATTTATTTATTGAGACAGAGTTTCACTCTGTTGCCCAGTGGCGCAATCTCGGCTCATTGCAAGCTCCGCCTCCCGGGTTCACGCCATTCTCCTGCCTCAGCCTCCTGAGTAGCTGGGACTACAGGAGTGTGTCACCACGCCTGGCTAATTTTTGTGTTTTTAGTAGAGACGGGGTTTCACCGTGTTAGCCAGGATGGTCTCGATCTCCTGACCTCGTGATCCGTCTGCCTCGGCCTCCCAAAGTGCTGGGATTACAGGCTTGACCCACTGCACTTGGCCTCTTTTTTTCTTGAGACAGGGTCTCCCTCTGTTGCCCAGGCTGGAGTGCAGTGGAATGATCATGGCTCACTGTAGCCTCGACCTTCCAGGCTTAAGCAATCCTCCCACCGCAGCCTCTCGAGCGAGTAGCTAGGACTACAGGTGCCAGCCACCATGCCTGCCTAACTTTTTGCTGTTGTATTTTTTTTGTAGAGGTGAGGTTTTGCCATGTTGCCCAGGCTGGTCTCCAACTCCTGAGCTCAAGTGATCCACTTACCTCAGCCTCCCAAAGTGTTGGGATTACAGACATGAGCCACCATGTCCAGACTCATGTATCCTCACTTCTTTCACCTCATGGGGACCTCTAAACTTTTGATCCTACCAGTTTTTCACTATCCACCAACTCTTTTGTGTTTGCTCTCTCTCTTACCCAATTTATATCTATAATCTAACACAATCACTCTCGTGAAAATATTATAAAATTCCAGGCCGGGCGCGGTGGCTCACGCCTGTAATCCCAGCACTTTGGGAGGCCGAGGCGGGTGGATCACGAGGTCAGGAGATCAAGACCATCCTGGCTAACACGGTGAAACCCCGTCTCTACTAAAAACACACAAAAAAATCAGCTGGGCGTGGTGGCGGGCGCCTGTAATCCCAGCTACTGGGAGGCTGAGGCAGGAGAATGGCGTGAACCCAGGAGGCGGAGCTTGCAGTGAGCCGAGATCGCGCCACTGCACTCCAGCCTGGGCGACAGAGCGAGACTCCGTCTCAAAAAAAAAAAAAAAAAGAAAATATTGTAAAATTCCGTCTTCCTCTTTTTAGTAACACCCAACCCTAGTTAATTTCAACTATTCATGTACTTGGATCCCATTTTTTTTCTTTTTTTGAAGGAGTTTCAGTCTTGTTGCCCAGACTACAGCGCAATGGTGCGACCTCGGCTCATTGCAACCTCCACCTCCTAGGTTCAAGTGATTCTCCTGCTTCAGCCTCCCGAGTAGCTGGGATTACAGGCACATGCCACCACACCTGGTTAGTTTTGTATTTTTAGTACAGACCGGGTTTCTCCATGTTGGTCAGGCTGGTCTCGAATTCCTGACCTCAGGTGATCCGCCCACCTCAGCCTCCCAAAGTGCTGGGATTATAGGTGTGAACCACCATGCCCGGCCCCTACTTGGATCCTTTTATCCAACTAGTTACTTCAAGGCTATTAGAGGAAAAAAAATCCATGATGATGCTCACCAGTCACGCTTTACTGGGACCCATTTTACTCCTCTCCTCCCTGGGACATTTGGCAACGTCTGGAGACATTTTTGTCACACTTAGGTGCAGGGGAGGGTACATCTAATTGATAGAAGTCAGAGATGCTCCTAAATATCCTATAATGCATGGGACAACAAAAAATTATCTAGCCCAAGAGATAGCAGGAGAAAAAATGTCAACAGTGTCAAGGTTGAGAAATTCTGCTTTAAATTAATTACTATGAGTCTCAAAGGGGCAATCAACAGCAGGCCTTTGCCCTTTGCCCTTGCTGTTCCTTCTGCCTATAATATGGTTCCCTCGTGGCTTACTATTATTATTTTTTGTTTGTTTGAGATGGAGTTTTGCTCTTGTCACCCAGGCTGGAGTGCAGTGGCATGATCTTGGCACACTGCAACCTCTGCCTCCCAGTTTCAAGCGATTCTCCTGTCTCAGCCTCCCGAGTAGCTGGGATTACAGGCACACACCATCATGCTCGGCTAATTTTTAAAAATATTTTTAGTAGAGACGGGTTTTCACCATGTTGGCCAGGCTGGTCTTGAACTCCTGACCTCGGGTGACCCACCTGCCTCAGCCTCCCAAAGTGCTGGGATTACAGGCATGAGCCATTGTGCCTGGCCACTGGCAAATTATTTAACAGTCATTTCCTCAAAAAGTTCTCTCTAACCTCATCCTAGAGTAGATTCGACCTCATCAGATTACACTGCTTTATTGCTTTCAAAACATGCACCGTTTTGTTTATGTCTTTATTGTCTGCTTCTTCCTTCTAGAAAATAAGTTGCATGAGTTCAGTATCCTTATCCATTTTGTTTCCTGCTGTATCTCCAGGGTCAACTATAGTGCCTGGTCCTTTTTTTTTTTTTTTCAGACGAAGTCTCACTCTTGTCCCTCAGGCTGGAGTGCAATGGCACGATCTCGGCTCATTGCAACCTCTGCCTCCCGGGTTCAAGCAATTCTCCTGCTTCAGCCTCCCGAGTAGCTGGGATTACAGGCACCTGACACCACACCCAGCTAATTTTTGTATTTTAAGTAGAGACGGGGTTTCACCATGTTGGCCAGGCTGGTCTCGAACTCCTGACCTCAGGCAATCCACCCACCTCGGCCTCCCAAAGTGCTGGAATTACAGGTGTGAGCCACAGCGCCCAGCCTTTTTTTTTTTTTTTTTTTTAAATTATTGAGACAGCCTGTTGCCCAGGCTGGAGTGCAATGGCGCGATCTTGGCTCACTGCAACCGCACAACCTCCGCCTCCCGGGTTCAAGGGATTCTCTTGCCTCAGTCTCCAGAGTTGCTGGGACTACAGGCGTGTGCCACCACGCCCGGCTAATTTTTTGTACCTTTAGTAGAGACGGGGTTTCACCATGTTGGCCAGGCTGGTCTCAAACTCCTGACCTCGTGATCCCCCCGCCTCAGCCTCCCAAAGTGCTGGGATTACAGGCATGAGCCAACATGCTTGGTCTCCCCCCCTTTTTTTTTTTTTTGAGACAGAGTCTTGCTCTGTTGCCCAGGCTGAAGTACAGTGATGCGGTCTTGGCTCACTGCAACCTCTGCCTCCCAGGTTAAAGCAATTCTCCTGCTTCAGCCTCCCGAGTAGCTGGGATTACAGGCCCCTGCCACCACACCCAGCTAATTTTTTGTATTTCTAGTAGAGATGGGGTTTCACCATGTTGGCTAGACTGGTCTCGAACTCCTGACCTCGTTATCCTCCTGCCTCTGCCTCCCAAAGGGCTGCAATTACAGGCATAAGCCACCACACCTGGCCGCACCATTTTTTTTTTTTTAAGAGACAGGATCTCCCTCTGTTGTCCAGACTGGAGTGCAGTGGCATGATCATAGCTCACTGCAGCCTCGAACTTATGGGCTTAAGTGATCTTCTCACCTCAGCTTCCTGAGTAGCTGGGACTACAGACATAACCACTGTGCCTGGCCATGTCTGGCACATTATAGACACTTAGAAAATATTTGTTGAGGGCTGGGTGTGGTGGCTCGCACCTGTAATCCTAGAATTTTGGGAGGCCAAGGTGGGCGGATCACCTGAGGTCAGGAGTTCGAGACCAGCCTGGCCAACATGGTGAAACCCCATCTCTACCAAAAATATTTTAAAAATTAGCTGGGCATGGTGGTCCGTGCCTGTAACCCTAGCTACTTGGGAAGCTGAGGCACAAGAATCGCTTGAACCTGAGAGGCAGAGGTTGTGATGAGCCAAGATCGTGCCACTGCCTTCCAGCCTGGGTGACACAACAAGACTCCATCTCAAAAAAAAAAGAAAAAAGAAAAAAGAAAATATTTGTTGAACAGTGAATGAAAATATTGTTTATTTGCAATTTATTCATTCATTCCTCAAATATTTATTGGTGATAAAATCCAGACACATCTCTACCCTCTTGGAGCATACAGTATAGTGGGGATATTGACATTGAATAAATAAGTACATAAAGTAAATACAGTATTTTCAAACTGTGATAAGAGCTTTGAAAGCAAAGTACTGGTAGCCGTGAGAGCACTATGCAGATGATCTGACTCAGTTTGGGGTGGGGTGGTCAGGCCAGGCTTTCTAAAAGAAGTGCTATTTGAGGGATAGCTGAAGGATTAGTTGGTTAGCTGGATAGAGGAAGGTGGGTGGGAGTGGATGGAGAAGAGCTTCCAGACCCAGAGAACAGACTGTACAAAGGCAATTCAGTGGGCAGGAACAGAGAAGGCCAGTGTGGCTGAGGCAGTCAGGTCAGCCATGGTGTGACACTTACTGGCAAGAACACGAGTGTCACTGAAAGATTTTATTTTATTTTATTTTATTTCTTTTTTTTTTTGAGACAGAGTCTTGCTCTGTCGCCCAGGCTGGAGTGCAGTGGCGGGATCTTGGCTCACTGCAAGCTCCGCCTCCCAGGTTCACGCCATTCTCCTGCCTCAGCCTCACGAGAAGCTGGGACTACAGGCGCCCGCCACCACACCCGGCTAATTTTTTTTTTTGTATTTTTAGTAGAGACGGGGTTTCACCATGGTCTCGATCTCCTGACCTCGTGATCCGCCCGCCTCAGCCTCCCAAAGTGCTGGGATTACAGGCATGAGCCACCGCACCCGGCCAACTGAAAGATTTTAAACAGGAAATGACAAAGCTCTGAGTGAGTAAGAAGTGGTCACTCCAGAGAATAGAGTTTAAAATGACCAGTGTGGAAGGGAGATTGGTTTGGAGGCAGTTGCTGTGTCCAGTCTTGGGCTGGTGTGGCGTGGCGGCAGTGAGTTTGGAGAGAAGCTGGATATAGTTAAGTGATGACAAATATTTTCCTTTAGAGCTAAAGGAAAATTTTCAAGAAAATCTCAGCTGATCTGAAGGTAGTGAATTATTTCAATTGATTGTTCACAGTCAGTTACAGACGGAACTTCTTTTTCCACCCTCGCTGCTTTCTCACTACTGCATCTGACTAGTCTTTTAACATAATAAAAAAAAGGCCGGGGGTGGTGGCTCAGGCCTGTAATCCCAGCACTTTGGGAGGCCGAGGCGGGCGGATCGCGATGTCAGGAGTTTGAGACCAGTCTGACCAACATGGTGAAACCCCGTCTCTACTAAAAATACAAAAATTAGCTGGGCGTGGTGGTGCGCGCCTGTAATCCCAGCTATTTAAGAGACCGAGGCAGGAGAATTGCTTGAACCCGGGAGGCGGAGGTTGCAGTGAGCCGAGATCGCACCACTGCACTCCAGCCTGGGCAATAGAGCAAGATTATGTCTCAAAATAAAATAAAATTAAAAAGAAAAAAAGAAAATCTCACCATCGGAAAAAAAAAAAAAAAAGGTCGGGGCCGGGCGCGGTGGCTCACACCTGTAATCCCAGCACTTTGGGAGGCCGAAGCAGGTGGATCACCTGAGGTCAGGAGTTCGAGACCGACCTGACCAACATGGTGAAACCCCATCTCAACTAAATACAAAAAGTTAGCCGGGTGTCGTGGTACATGCCTGTAATCCCAGCTACTTGGGAGGTTGAGGTAGGAGAATTGCTTGAACTTGGGAGGCAGAGGTTGCAGTGAGCTGAGATTGTGCCATTACACTCCAGCTTGGGCGCAGTGGCTCACGCCTGTAATCTCAGCACTTTGGAAGGCCAAGGCGGGCGGATCACAAGGTCAGGAGATCGAGACCATCCTGGCTAACATGGTGAAACCCCGTCTCTACTAAAAAAATACAAAAAAATTATCCGGGCGTGGTGGCGGGTGCCTGTAGTCTCAGCTACTCAGGAGGCTGAGGCAGGAGAATGGCCTGAACCCGGGAGGCGGAGGTTGCAGTGAGCTGAGATCGTGCCATTGCACTCCAGCCTGGGCGACAGAGAAAGACTCCGTCTCAAAAAAAAAAAAAAAAGGAAAGTCAGTTGCAGTAGCTCACTCCTGTAATCCCAGTACTTTGGGAGGCTGAGGCAGGGAGATCACTTGAGGTCAGGAATTTGAGCCCAGCCTGGCCAACATGGTGAAACCTCATTTCTACTAAAAATACAAAAAATTAGCTGGGCGTGGTGGTGCACGCTTGTAATCCCAGCTACTCGGGAGGGTGAGGCAGGAGAATTGCTTGAACCCGGGAGGCAGAGGTTGCAGTGAGCCGAGATCGTGCCACTGCACTCCAGCTTGGGTGACAGAGCGAGACTCTGTTTCAAAAAACAAACAAAGCCAGAACAATGACGACACATGGCTGTAATTGAAGCTATTTGTTGGGGGGTGGGGGGGCATCCTTTGAGCCCAGGAGTTCAAGGCTGCAGTGAGCTATAATTGCACCACTGCACTCTAGCCTGGGCGACAGAGTGAGACCCTGCCTCTAAGAGTACATTAATCCAGAAAAGTACCATTAATCCAAAAGTACAACAATAAAAACGAATAACAAACAGTTCATGGCTGGGAGCGGTGGCTCACGCCTGTAATCCCAGCACTTTGGGAGGTCGAGGTGGGTTTGGATCACCTGAGGTCAGGAATTCGAGATCTGCCTGGCTAACACGGTGAAACCCCGTCTCTACTAAAAATACAAAAATTAGCTGGGCGTGGTGGTGGGCACCTATACTCCCAGCTACTTGGGAGGCTGAGGCAGGAGAATCACTTGAACCCAGGAGGTGGAGGTTGCAGTAAGCCGAGATCATACCATTGCACTCCAGTCTGGGCGACAAGAGCAAAAACTCTGTCTCAAAAAAAAAAAAAAAAAAAAAGAGTTCATGAAAGTCTTCATTTTATACAAAAGCAGGTCAATTAGCTTAGCATAAGGGGGACTTTAATATGTTTAGCGAATAAACAAAGGAAAGACAGAGAAATGTTTGAGAGGGCAAAACAAAGATAAAAAACGTGAGAGTTGAGGTAAAAAATGGAGAGAGGAAAATGAAATGAGAGAGAGCCAGAATAAGCAGGGTATGTGAGAATCTGAGAAGTATGAGGAGGTTGGAGGGTAGTAGGAAGATTGGGAGGAAACTGGGCAGGGTGGGTGGGGAAAGTGCAGTGTGCACCTAAGACGAAAGAAAGATTAATTGCTGATGCTGGGTTCCAAGGAGACTGGAGACAAGGCGCAAAGGTAAACGAAAAGACAAGGAGTGGACTGGGTGCGGTGGCTCACGCCTGTAATCCTGCACTTTAGGAGGTGGGGGCAGGGGGATTGCTTGAGTTCAAGTGTTCAAGACCAGCCTGAGCAACATGGTGAAAACCCTTCTCTACCAAAAATACAAAAACTTTAGCTGGGCGTGGTGGTGTGCACCCGCGGTCCCAGCTACTGGGGACGCTGAGGCGGGGTGATCGCTTGAGCCCAGGAGGCGAGGCTGCAGTGAGCCGAGATTGCACCTCTGCACTCCAGCCTGGGTAACACAGACTCCCCCCTCTCAAACAACAAAAAAAAGACAAGGAGTGAAATAGGAAGCTCCAAAGCAGGAAAGGCAGGAAGGGGAGATGACCAAAGATGAAGGAGGAAGGAGCAAAAGGCTGGAAGGGGTGCCGGGAGGAAGGAGGGAGCAATGCTTTGGGGAGAGATAGCAGGACTGCAGGGTGAGGGACCATGGACGACCACCTTAGAGAGCCAGATTATAGGGAGGACAGAACAGTGAGGGCGTGAGGGAGTGCACAGCAATTGGCAGTCCAAGCCCAGGCCCGGGAGGGAAAGAGAAACGGGCGAGTGTGGGGGAGGGGTGGGAAAGGTGGAGGATAGGTCTGAAAAGACTCTAAGGGAGGGGAAAGATGGGTGTGGCCAAGACTCTGACCTAGCCCTCACCCTGCTCCCCACCCTCGGCCGGCTTTAGGTCCCAGTGGTTTCTTCCTCCAGTTAGGAGCCTTGATGCCGGAGGGGATAGTGGTAGGTGGGGAGGTTGAGTGCAAAGGGTTCAGGCTGTAAATCATGTTGGGTTGGAATGGGGGCACAGGAAGGTGGGGCTGTTGGGGAGCCACGCTAAGCCGGGTGTCTGTAGCGGAGCCAGAGAACCGGGACACTGAAGAGGGTGCTGAAGGGGGCGACTCTCAGGGATCGGGCCAGGGCCCCCGAAGGTGGGATCGACCAGGGTAGGAGGCAGAAAAAAAAAGGAGAGCAGCGGGTGGGGGCGAAAGCAGGGCCGGGGAGAGAGCACTTTGGACAGAACCCGGCGGGGAAAGGGCGGCGCCGAGGCTGGTCAGGGGCGCCCCGCAGCGTCCCAGGCGCACCTGTTGGGAAGAAAGGAAGGGGCTTCCCGGTGTTCGAGGGAAATCCAGTCCGGAGGGGCTGACTCGGAGCTTGGGACTCCTGGGGAACCACCGCGTCCTCCCCAGCGGCGGTCAAAACCGGGCAAGCGAAGGGGCGTGACCCTGGTGCTCAGGTTTCTTCCTCCTCACCTGGGCAAGGAGGGGTGGGGGCCACGACTTCCGGTTCAGGTGAGTGTCCCTTCGGTGACGTCAGGTCATCCTCGGCCGCCCCTCCGGTCCCGCCTCCCCCTCCCGCGCTCCCGGGGCCCGCGGGCCGCGCCCCCGACGCCCTACATATACTCAGGTGCGCCCCACCTGTCCGCCCGCACCTGCTGGCTCACCTCCGAGCCACCTCTGCTGCGCACCGCAGCCTCGGACCTACAGCCCAGGATACTTTGGGACTTGCCGGCGCTCAGAACCGCGCCCAGACGGCCCCTCCACCTTTTGTTTGCCTAGGGTCGCCGAGAGCGCCCGGAGGGAACCGCCTGGCCTTCGGGGACCACCGCTTTTGTCTGGAACCAGCCTCCCGGCGTATCCTACTCCCTCTGCCGCGAGGCCATCGCTTCACTGGAGGGGTCGATTTGTGTGTAGTTTGGTGACAAGATTTGCATTCACCTGGCCCAAACCCTTTTTGTCTCTTTGGGTGACCGGAAAACTCCACC
This sequence comes from Gorilla gorilla gorilla, assembly GCF_029281585.2. Classification (NCBI taxonomy): domain Eukaryota; kingdom Metazoa; phylum Chordata; class Mammalia; order Primates; family Hominidae; genus Gorilla; species Gorilla gorilla. Next base: position 22,402,149 of record NC_073243.2, on the reverse strand, counting down.
TCAAGTTTTCTTTTGTGGGGCTGCCCCCCAAGTGTCGTTTGTTTTACTGTAGGGTCTCCCGCCCGCCGCCTCCAGTGTTTTCTGAGGGCGGAAATGGCCAATTCGGGCCTGCAGTTGCTGGGCTTCTCCATGGCCCTGCTGGGCTGGGTGGGTCTGGTGGCCTGCACCGCCATCCCGCAGTGGCAGATGAGCTCCTATGCGGGTGACAACATCATCACGGCCCAGGCCATGTACAAGGGGCTGTGGATGGACTGCGTCACGCAGAGCACGGGGATGATGAGCTGCAAAATGTACGACTCGGTGCTCGCCCTGTCCGGTAAGGCCGCGGGACCGACGGGGCGGACGCGCCCTTGACCGAGGTGGCGGGGTGGCGCGCGTGGGAGAGCCGAGGCCCCACGGCTGGGGGCCCTGGGTTGCCGGGGAGCTGCAGGGCGAGGAAGTGGTCGGCTGGGGGCGGCGGGGCTGGGCGGGAGCGGGCCGGGGTTCCGGCGGCTGCACGTGGGCGCGCACCTCGGTCGCCCACGGTCCTCTTCCTCCCCCAACCCAGCCTCGTCCGCGGCTCGGAGCAGCGGTGCTTAGGCCGGGGCCATCCCCTCCTCCATTCCCGGGCAGGCCATGGCCTCCGTCATCTCCCATCCTTTTCTCAGACAGAAATGGCCCCGGGGCGCGGGGCACGGGGCGCGCCGAGGGCCGAAGGACGGTGCGGCTGGTCAGAGTGGGCCGCCGCCTGCTGCCTCTAATCTTATCGGCCGATTAGCCGAAGCCACAAACCCGGTAGCCTCGATAGCTGGCTCAGAGCAGGGACGCCGGCTGGCATGTGCGCCGCGCGGGGCTCGGACCACCGTCTCGGCTTCTCTTCGCTGCACCCTTTCACCCTTCCCCCTATCCAGGGCAGTTTCACCGAAACCCCGGCGCCCCGGGCGGATCCTTGAGCGGAGAGGGCGGGGCGGGAGCAGGAAGGCCGTGCTGTCGGGAGGGGCGGGGACCTGCCCGCTTGGCCCAGGCCTTGGACACCTGGGCGCCCCTGGCCCTCGGCAGAACACGGCGCCGGACAGAAGAGGTCCAGCGGTTAGTGGGCGCGGCCGGCGGCACGAAGGCTGGAGCCGCCTGCATTTCCAGCAATGACGGCGCCCTTTCCCCTCGCCCGCAGCGGCCTTGCAGGCCACTCGAGCCCTAATGGTGGTCTCCCTGGTGCTGGGCTTCCTGGCCATGTTTGTGGCCACGATGGGCATGAAGTGCACGCGCTGTGGGGGAGACGACAAAGTGAAGAAGGCCCGTATAGCCATGGGTGGAGGCATAATTTTCATCGTGGCAGGTGAGCCCCCGGGTTCTCCCATCTGGGAGGAGCAAGGCTGGGCAAGGCGCCCATTTGGGGCCTCACTATACCGAAACCCTCATTCTCTCTCCAGGTCTTGCCGCCTTGGTAGCTTGCTCCTGGTATGGCCATCAGATTGTCACAGACTTTTATAACCCTTTGATCCCTACCAACATTAAGTAAGTCTGGGAACCGTGCCTCCTAAGGGGACAGGTCTGGGGTCCTGGAATAGGAAGGAGGGCCGAGGCACGCCAGGGTTTCTAACCACCCCCTTCTCTTCACAGGTATGAGTTTGGCCCTGCCATCTTTATTGGCTGGGCAGGGTCTGCCCTAGTCATCCTGGGAGGTGCACTGCTCTCCTGTTCCTGTCCTGGGAATGAGAGCAAGGCTGGGTACCGTGCACCCCGCTCTTACCCTAAGTCCAACTCTTCCAAGGAGTATGTGTGACCTGGGATCTCCTCGCCCCAGCCTGACAGGCTATGGGAGTGTCTAGATGCCTGAAACGGCCGGGGCTGAGCTCAGCCTGTGGGCAGGGTGCCGGACAAAGGCCTCCTGGTGACTCTGTCCCTGCACTCCATGTATAGTCCTCTTGGGTTGGGGGGTGGGGCTGTTGGTGGGAGAGACAAAAAGAGGGAGAGTGTGCTTTTTGTACAGTAATAAAAAATAAGTATTGGGAAGCAGGCTTTTTTCCCTTCAGGGCCTCTGCTTTCCTCCCGTCCAGATCCTTGCAGGGAGCTTGGAACCTTAGTGCACCTACTTCGGTTCAGAACACTTAGCACCCAACTGACTCCATTGACAATTGACTAAAAGATGCAGGTGCTCGTATCTCGACATCCATTCCCACCCCCCTCTTATTTAAATAGCTACCAAAGTACTTCTTTTTTAATAAAAAAATAAAGATTTTTATTAGGTACGGGGGTGTTCTACTCTCTCACATTACCCCATGTCTTCATCCTACCTTCTGTCCTGATGAGACGCTGCTCCCTGGCTCACAAGGCGGGGCTCCATAGACAAGGGGAACCAAGGTGGGGCAGGGACAGGGTAAGGCTAACACAAACAACAGAAAGATGGTTCTGGGCCCAAAGTCTTCCCGCGCCCCCTCCAATTACAATCTAATCAAATCTGGCCAGTCAAATATCCAGGTCGTCATCTGGGTCTTCTTGGTCCAGGTCATCATAGGCATCCGGCTCATAGAAGATGTGGCTGGTAGCCTGCCCTGGCCTAGGCCGCAGGAGAGCCTGCTGTCTGAGAAGGGAAGATTTGGTGCTGCTGAGGGTAGCTAACAGGTTGGGTCTGGATACTTTCTTCCAGGTGACTGTGACTCTCATTCAGGCAACCTGTTAGGCCTCCATGTCATTTTATTGGTCCAAGTCCCCTTCTCTGACCTCCATGTTAGAGCTGAAGCACCATTTGGTACTGGGATAGATACCCTTGTACTGCTCTCCTAATAAAACCGTAAGTTCCTAGCAGCTTGAGGGCAAGGATCTTGTAGTCTTGCTTCATCCACCCACATACTGGGCACAGAACAGCAGGCATGTACTAAGCCCTTGTTAACCAGCCTTTGCCACGCCCATATAGCCTTCTGTCCTCCTAGCACCACTGCCTAGGGATAGGGCCACCTCCCAAGGGTCTGGTCTGGCTCAGCCCAGGCCCAGGGTGCTCTGGGGACAACTGGAGCTGTGACCCAAGGGTCTAAGGGAGAGAAAAGAGACATAAAGGTCCTCTGCCATTATAGGGGGAATGGGTGGATCAAGAACTTGGACTTGTCTCTGGAGGTGGACTTCAGTCCCTATAAAGTCAGGTTAATCAATAACCTGTTGCCCCACCTCTCCACGGCCCAGATGCTGGGCTCTACTCAGGGATCCACGTACCCAGGTCCCAACCTTACTTTTCAGAACTGAACTGGAAGGGCAGGATCAGGCTATCTCTGGCTTCTCTCTCCTTCTTGGACAGGTGAAGGTTAAAGGTCAAATGAGTTGTGGGATCCACCTGTAGGTACAAAGGATGCTGCCACTCTGCCCCATCCCTAGAATCCCTGACCCCACCCCCAACCTCTGCAGCTTTTATTTTCTCTCCCTTGACCAGACACTAAACATTTCCTTGTTCTGGCCTTGGCATTCTTAGATACCGGGGGTATATGAGGATCGGAGTAGGGCTGGGACTCTACAGAGGGCCCCTCTTGGAGATCCAGGCTGAAGTCCGGAAGGATGGAGAACCACTGAGTCTGGAGAGAAAAAAGAAAAGAGTTTTTTTCATCTTACTGAAGAAACTAGACAGACTCCAGGACCTCACATCCTCAGCCCCCAATCACCTATTTAACTGACTGCTTTCAGCTCCTGCCCTCAACTTTTTTTTTTTTTTTTGAGACAGGGTCTGGCTTTGTTGCCCAGGCTGGAGTATAGTGGCGTGATCTTAGCTCACTGCAACCTCCGCCTCCCAGGTTCAAGTGATTCTCCTGCCTCAGCCTCCCGAGTAGCTGGGATTACAGGCACATGCTACCACGCCCAGCTAATTTTTGTATTTTTAGTAGAGATGGGGTTTCGCTATATTGGCCAGGCTGGTCTCGAACCACTAACCTCAGGTGATCTGCCCACTTCGGCCTCCCAAAATGCTGGGATTACAGGTGTAAGCCACTGCGCCCCGCCTCTTATTTTCAAAAGTGGAAGCAAGTTGATTAAGGAAGTAAAGGAATAAAAGGATGGCGACTCCTTAGGCAGAGCAGCCCACTTACTCTTTTTTTGAGACGGAGTCTCACTCTGTTGCCCAGGCTGGAGTGTAGTGGCATGATCTCGGCTCACCTCAACCTCCGCCTCCCAGGTTCAAGTGATTCTCCCACCTCAGCCTCCCGAATAGCTGGGACTACAGGCACCTACCACTATGCCCAGCTAATTTTTGTATTTTTAGTAGAGACGAGATTTCACCATGTTAGCCAGGCTGGTCTCGAACTCCTGACCTCACACAATCTGCCCACCTCGGCCCCCCAAAGTGCTGGGATTATGGGCCTGAGCCACCTCGCCTGGGCCCCACTTACACTTTATAACCTTGGTAAGTGACTTAAATTTAAACCTCCTTGGGCCGGGTGCAGTGGATCACACCTGTAATCCCAGCACTTTGGGAGACCAAGGCCAGAGGATGGCTTGAGCCTAGTTATTCAAGACCAGCCTGGGCAACAGGGTGAGATCTCATCTGTATAAAAAACTAAAAAGCTGGCTGGATGTGGTGCTACATGCCTGTGCTCCCACCTCCAGCTACACCAGAGGCTGAGGCAGGAGGATTACTTGAACATGGGAGGTCAAAGCTGCCGTAAGTTATGATTGCACCACAGCACTCCAGCCTGGGCAACAGTGAGACCTTGTCCAAAAAAACAAACAAACAAACAAACAAACAAACAAAAAAACCCCAAGGGAAAAAAACCCTCCCTGGACTGGCTTTCCAGCCTGAAAAATGGTGATAATAAAACAATCTACCTTAACCATAGCTGAGAGGATTAAATGAAGTGAGTGATAGAAAACAGAGAAATACCTAAATCAGCTTTTTTTAAAAAAAAGGTCTCACTGAGGGCTGGGCACAGTGGCTCATGTCTGTAATCCTAGCACTTTGGGAGGCTGAGGTGGAAGGATCACTTGAGCCCAGGAGTTTGAGACCACCCTGACCAACACAGTGAAACCCCATTTCTATTAAAGTCTCCTTGAAACATCAGCATTTTCATTGTTCTTCCCATCGTGCCACCCCTTTCTCTGTCCCCCGTTTCCAGTCCTTCTCTGTTGGTTCTTCTGACCTGGTCAGTTGGGCGCTGTCGGGGCCTCCGACACAGGATGTGGGCCGAGGCCTGGCCCATGGTACCGCCCAGGGTCACCTCAGTCTGAGCAAGGTTGCTGAGAGCTCCCATAGGGCCTGGTCCATGAAGCTCTTCATGTAGCAAGCCCAGCACACTCACTTTCCCCACTGAGGAGCTGTCACCTAGAGGAGGACAAGAAATGTAGGATAGTAGGGAACATTCAGGTTGGTGGCCTGGGAGCTAACAGTGAAGAGGAAAGGAGAGAGCCTCACAATTCCATCACAGTGCTGCCAAAATCCTGACGTCCCTTGGCCAATCTCACTACCGTGCTCTGAGCCTCCTCCAGCCCACACCTTAATCTCCTCTATCATCCCAGTGTAAAGCTGATCAAGGCACTGCTCTAACTTCTATCCTTCAGCAGCTCCTCTGCCTTCAGGATGGAATGAACGCTTCCAGCAGGTGGTGTCCACTTACTTTCCAGCCTCATCTCTTACACACGGAAGTACTTGTAGTTTCTGGAACTTCCCAAGATCTCAGTCAGTGCCTTCAATTCTCTGCCTCCCTTTTTGGGAGCATTTAGAGAGTGTCAGGTACTATGCTAAAAGCTTTAACACAATGTTTGAATCCTTACAAAGGCCAGGGTTTTTAGGTCAAACCGTATGAAATCACTGACATTTAACAATTTTTTTTCTTTTCTTTTTCGAGATGGAGTCTTGCTCTGTCGCCCAAGCTAGAGTGCAGTGGCGCAATCTCGGCTCACTGCAACCCCTGCTACGGGCTCAACAATACTGCCTCAGTCTCCCGAGTAGCTGGGACTACAGGTGCGTGCCACCACGCCTGGCTAATTTTTGTATTTGGTAGAGACGGGGTTTCAGCATCTTGGCCAGGCTGCTCTTGAACTCCTGACCTCGTGATCTACCTGTCTTGGCCTCCCAAAATGCTGGGATTACAGGCATGAGCCTCTGCGCCCGGACTGTTTTTATTTTTTTGAGATGATGTCTTTCTCTGTCACCCAGGCTGCAGTGCAGTGGCGTGATCTCAGCTCACTGCAACCTCTGCCTCCTGGGTTCAAGTGATTCTCCTGCCTCAGCCTCCCAAGTAGCTGGGATTACAGGCGTGCACCACCACACCCAGATAATTTTTTGTATTTTTAGTAGAGACAGGGTTTCACCATGTTGGCCAGGCTGGTCTCCAACTCCTGACCTCAGGTGATCCGCCCGCCTTGGCCTCCCCAAGTGCTGGGATTACAGGCGTGAGCCATTGCGCCCAGACAATATTTAGCAACTTTTAACCTAAGAAATGGCAATATAGTGGTTCATCCTAATACTTCCCTTGTACCTTCCCCCATATACAGGGGAAAGTGAAGCAATGAGAGATCAAGCACCTTAATACAAAGCTGGGCATCTGACTCCTAAGTCCATTCGAGTACCCACAGTGCACTTCAAGGCTAGTCTCAGTGCCCCTGCACAGCCAAATTTGCCTGGATGACCTCTTGCTCTTCAAGAGACTGCCTTTTTTTTTTTTTTTTTTTGAGATGGAGTCTTGCTCTGTCGCCCAGGCTGGAGTGCAGTGGCCCATCTCAGCTCACTGCAAGCTCCACCTCCCGGGTTCACGCCATTCTCCTGCCTCAGCCTCCCGGGTAGCTGGGACTAGAGGTGCCCGCCACCAAGCCCGGCTAATTTTTTTTTGTATTTTTAGTAGAGACGGGGTTTCACCGTGTTAGCCAGGATGGTCTCGATCTCCTGACCTTGTGATCTGCCCACCTCGGCCTCCCAAAGTGCTAGGATTACAGGAGTGAGCCACTGCGCCCGGCCGAGAGTGCCCTTCTTTAAGGTACCCTGTGCATGTCCTGTATCATCATGGCCTTTATCAGACCATCTTGTAGCTGCCTGTTTACTTATCTCCATCTTTTATGGGACTTCGAGCTCCTGGAAGGCAAGGACCCAGCTACAGTCTGTATTTTGCCATTATCTAGAATTGTACCTGACACATTTTATGTATTTACTATTGATTTGTTAAATGAATGAATGAGTGAAACAAATGAGTAAAAAAATAACTTGGAGAAAAAAAAGCAAATGGTAGATGGCATTAAGAAGTAAAAAAAAAACAGACAAAAAGGTCAAAAAAATGAAAAAAGGTCTGACTGGAGAACCCAGATGTTTCTTCTAGGGTAGAAAGGAAAAGGGGCACACTCCTTGGCAGAGGGAGATGTATGAGGGGAAACAATGAAGGAGGGGTCTCACCAGGACAAGAGTCCTGATAGCTCACAGCATGCAGGGCCTGGCAGAGTGTGGTGCAGGGAAGGCGAAGTAGCAGCCAGCTGAGTGAATCGAGAGCAATGGTGACAGGAACAGGATCTGTCCTCTTGCACATGGCTCTCAAGGCTCCCAGCGGCCCCTCAGGAAAGGCCTCCTCAGTTTTTGACCAGTTGAGAGGGTCTCTGAAGAAGTCATGGTAAACCAGCCTGCAAAGGGAAAATAAAACACAATATAATATTGCCCCTTCCCCCAGAGGATCACAAAGTTCATCCTCTGATCTTTATGGCTGTTTTCTCAATTTTTATGAATATCCTAAATATTAGTGAAAGATAATTACTGAGAGAGAGCATACAGTGATTGAGAGCACAGACTTTGGTGTCTGACAGCCTGATCTCCAAGCTTGGCTTTGCTACTTGCCCAAGGTCAGCTAACTGATACATTATCTCTAAGAGTTGCCTCATTGGTGAAATGAGATGCCAACCTCTAAGCATTCAGCACAGTGCTTTTTGACACATAGTATATGCCTGATAAATGTTAGTTATCACCATTATCAAATATTTCCTGTGTGTGGCACCTAAAGTTTATCACCCTGGATGAAAAAAGAGAAAGCAGAGGACGTGAGACTTGGTCCTGCCTGTAGAACAGCTTAAAGAAAGTCAAGAATTAAGTCAAGGAGTAACAACTACAGAAAAAACAGCTCAGGAAAGGGAGACTGGCATAGGTAGCAGAACTTTTTTCCCAGATATCTCTTTTCTATCTTCTGGTTCTCTTGTGGAGTGCCGTCTTTTTTTTGAGACAGAGTTTCGCTCTTGTTGCCCAGGCTGGAGTGCAATGGCGCGATCTCCGCTCACTGCAACCTCTGCCTCCTGGGTTCAAGCGATTCTCCTGCCTCAGCCTCCTGAGTAGCTGGAATTACAGGCATGTGCCACCATGCCCAGCTAATTTTTTGTATTTTTAGTAGAGATGGGGTTTCTCCATGTTGGTCAGGCTGGTCTCGAACTCCAGACCTCAGGTGATCCACCCGCCTCAGACTCCCAAAGTGCTGGGATTACAGGCGTGAGCCACCGCGCCCAGCCATGGAATGCCATCTTAACATACACCACCGCCTCTATCACAACAACGGCTGATGCAAAATTGGAGGCTCAACAGATAAGATGTAAACTACTATTATCATCCACTGAGTTGCTGGGACTAGGAAGTAGAAAGCATCCTACTAATGGTTCTTAATGTCTCCTGATCAGGCATGCGGCTGGGTTTAGGGACTTCCTTATCTCAATACTTTCTTCTCCTCCATATTAGTCAATAAATCCTGGAAATTCTACCCACTAAAGTCCTTTACATGTGTTCTAAACTTTCCATCTCTACTGCCACTGCCTTAAACTAGGCCTCTATCACTTCCTACCATTATTCCCTAAAATTCATTAGGTCAGGAACAGGTCTGTCTCACTCACTGCCGTCTCCAGTATCTTGCACAGCACCTGGTTTATAGTTGGTGCTCGGTACATATGTACCTTAAAGAGTGAACCCGGATTAATGGATTACTGCAATACCCTTCCCACATGTTCTCCCTATCTCCAGGCTATTTCTCTCTCGACTTCTATGATCTTTGCTTTGGACTCCCCAAATACTCATCACTCCTCTTATTAATTCTTGCCTCCTGAAAGACCCATATCCAATTCTTCAATGAATATTTAAGGAACTGCTACTACATACCAGGTTCTGCGCTTGTTGTAAAGAAATTTCCTTAGCAATACAGGTCTCAAATTTAATCAAATCTCTTCCAACTGGTACTTACCGATTGTTGATATCAGAATCAAAACCTTCACGAAACTCTTCCTCGCTCACTTCACAGCCCAGGATATGCACTTGCTCCCCACTAAGGCAGAGATGAGAAGGGATTGTCAAAGAGTGGGCACAGGTGCCCTATCCAGGGTAGGCCGGGGAGACACTGTGGGATACTCACCACAGCGCCGATTTCTTGACAAGCGCCTTCAAGAGACTGCGCCCCTCCCACTCCACGGAATCTGCAGAGCAAGAGACGGATAAAGAGTATGAGAGCGCTGGGATTACCGCCTTCGCGAACCCGTCGCGATTTCCACACCTAGCCTGTGACCCCTGGCCCTTCCTGCCCACTTCCGTCCCCTCAGCCAGGCCCGAACCCCCCCCCCCCCCCCCCCCCCCGCCCCGTGCCTCTGGCTCTCACCCCGAAGCAGCACCAGGCCGCCCAAGGCCAACAGCGAGTCCAACATCTCCAACTCGCGTCCGGTCCCTGCTCTGGCGCCCTCTGATGGCGTCATGACCCAGTGTCCCGCCCCCTCGGGGTGAAACGGGCGGAGCACTCGGGCGTCCTCCCACCATTAAGACCTAACATAGTCTGGAATGAGAGGTGATTATGTTCAATATTCCCAGGGGGGCGCTCACGCGGAGGGCGCCCCTCCCCGAGCCCTGGCGCACAGTCGTACGGACAACGACCCCGTCTACATTTTCACTGTGACCGGGGCGGGAAGAGCAGTTGGGGCAGTTGTCAGTGGGAGGGGAAGGAGGACCCACAAGTCCCCCTCAAGGGCCCTAAGCGCGGGGCCAAGTGACGTCACTCGTCCCGCCCACGCAGTTTGAGGCGGGGCCTGTTTCGCCTCAGGCCCCGCCCCGCGGCCACCTTCTGCGCGTGCGCAATACTGCAGCCTCGTTTGGAGTGCTTTTGGCTTTCCTTATACCTACCCCCCATAGACCGCGCAGGAGGAACTTAGTCCCGGTGAAGCGAATACACGTCACCACCGGAAGTAGTGTCAAAGGGGAAGAGGAGGGGGAAAGACAGGAACAGGGAGTCCTTTGGACGGTAAAATGGCGCCTGTCAGAGTGGGAAACCCAGCTGCAGAGGCTGCAGCCCCGCTCCCTAGCGGCTAAAGGACCCCCGAGCTCGGGGAGGGGGAGGCCGCTCCGGCCCAGCGCTCCGCGCCCTCCGGCTCCCCCTCCCCCTCCTTCCCTGCTCCTTCGCTCTGCAGGCCCGTTCTCCGCTGCAGCGGCCCTTTGCGCGCCGCTGCCCCCGCCCTCCCCGTTCCTGCGGGCAGCCCCCTAGCGCGCCTGCGCAGCGGGCCACTCTCCGCTTTCCCCCCTCCCCCTCCCTTTTCCCTTCCTCCCTTTTCCCTAGCCCCCTCCCCCACTGCCCCCTCCCCCAATTATCCTTCCCCTTCCCTCCTGGTCTCGGAGGACCCCATCCTAGCCCTACCTGTCTCGGCCCGCAACCTCCCCGAAGCCGTCGGTGCCACTCCCAGCCCATGTGGGCCCCCGCGGGCTGCCCACGCCTGTCCCCCAGCTCCCCGTTCCGCTGGGCTTTCCCCTCGCCAGGGGTGGCTTTCTGAGCCGCCCGCTCCGTGCCCCTCTCTGCAGCCTCTCCTGCCACTCGGGGCCCCCGTTCCCCCTCCCGGCGGCGGGGGGCTGCCCCCGGGGGGCTGGCGGAGCTGGGCCGCGGGGGCCCCGGGGCCGGCGGTGCCGGGGTCATCGGGATGATGCGGACGCAGTGTCTGCTGGGGCTGCGCACGTTCGTGGCCTTCGCCGCCAAGCTCTGGAGCTTCTTCATTTACCTTTTGCGGAGGCAGATCCGCACGGTGAGCCAGGGTGGGCGCTGGCGGTGTTGGGGACGTCTGTCCGTGGTGCTCAGGGGTTTTCGGAGTGTCGGGCCTCTGGGCCTAGGAAGGGAATCCTGGCTGGGGCTTTTCTCGCCAGAGAATTGGGCACCCTAAGCGGGGCGAGGTGGGAGACCCTTGTAATAGAACCTTGCCCTTGGGGGTTTTGATGGGGCTAGATGGGACAGGATTTGGCAACTCTTGGGGGCTAAGGTGGTGGGTGGGGCGCTCTTTAAGGAAGCTGGAGTTGTTGCTAAAGAAACCGAGAGGCGGGGAACACCTGTTTGATGACAGCCGGATCTGTGGATGTGGGCTTGTGAAAGACCCTATTTGGAACCTCGGTGTGTGTTTGGTCCCATAGCAAGGAAGAGACAGACTTGTGTGTCAAGGGTGGAGGTGGGTGGGAGGGCATACGTTACAAACAAGGACTGGAACTTGGGAAAGCCCAGGGTGTGAAGGAGAAACGCCTGCGGTTCCCATTAAGAGAATTCCTCCAAAAAGGCTGTGAAAATTTATTTCATAGTGTGAGTGTAGGTATCTGGATTTATTGAAGACTAAAGCAGATGCTTTTACGATGGGCCTCTTTAATTGTGGGAGGGAGTTCAAGGTGGGTGCTGTGCCCACCATTGAAGTTTGGGTGTCCCTGTCAGAGGACAGCGCTGGGCAGTTGTAGGGCTTGAAAATGAGGACGTTTGCTTCTCCAGGAGAGCCTAGCATTCTGAGGGAAACTGTCTGGACCCAAGCATCTCTGGGTCCCCTCCCTCTTAGCTTTTCTCCAAGGTCAGAGGTCCTTCAGCTAACAGCACTTTAAATGAATGTGCTCTTGTGGTCTCACCACCACCAGGGAGAATCCTCGGAAGGAGTCTGGGGAGAATTTAGTAAGCGGAGACACAGGTTCTGGGTCTGTACTGTGGTCTGTACCCCTTAGCATACCTCAATACAATTTGAAAGAATAAACCCAGGTTGGGGTGACCTGGGGTCCAGGGAATTTCCAGAAAGCCCTCAGTGGTAGTGGTGGTTGATTTAACTGATTTGGGAGAATGGGTCTGGCCTTGGGTTCATTCTGTCCTTTACCAGTCTGCTTCCACTTCCTGATTTAGGGCGCGAACAGTACAGGATGGTTGTGGCTGTAGGCAGCAGCGCTATTCCCCCGAGACAAGAGCTAGGAGCCAAGAAAAATTTAGGGTCAGAGATGCTGGGATATGTGTGGGGCTATCTCCTGGGGTTTTCTTTTCTTTTCTGAGACAGTCTCGCTTTGTCGCCCAGGCTGGAGTGCAGTGGTGCCATCTCCGCTCACTGCAACCTCCACCTCCTGGGTTCAAGCGATTCTCCTGCTTCAGCCTCTCGAATAGCTGGGATTACAGGCACCTGCCACCACACCTGGCTAATTTTTGTAATTTTAGTAGAGACGGGTTTTCACCATGTTGGCCAGGATGGTCTCAAACTCCTGACCTCAAGTGATCTGCCCGCCTTGGCCTCCCAAAAGTACTGGGATTGAGCCACTGCACCCGGCCTCCAGGGGTTTTCTTTATGGGTTGACTGCTGTCTTCTCTGACGTTCTCGCTCCAACACATCACTTTTCTGGGCATATGCAGTGGTGCTTCAGCTCATCCACAGGTTACTTCCAAAATTGCTCTCCTTTGGGCAGCACTGACCCCATAGCCTTTTGTCCTCCCTTCCCTTCCAATCTGGTTTCTTTCCCCACCCCGCTTCTGGCAGATGCTTGGAGCATTCCCTACATGCCCAGCATATGCAACCCGAGATAGCAAGGCTGGACACTGGAGCTCTTTCAGACCTCATCATGGCCCAGGGAGAAAAGAAGGGCAGATCTTGACTAGGGGGAGAGAGCCCTGTGGGTTTAGAAGGGAGAACCTGGTTCTGGTGTGGCTTGGGGCCTAGGTATGCACTGAAGAGGGTTTGTGCCTTTGAAGAAAAGTGTGGAGGAGGGAATTGCCAGGCTTTGTATGGGGAGATGTGCGTATTAGGAAATAGCCCCTAGAGAATGCTTGGAGAAGCAGAGCTGGATGAGGTGGTGACGTCCTTGTCCCTTATTCACCTCTCACTTAACGGCCCTGACTTCACTCTGGCCTCCTCCAGACCCTGCCAGTCAGCCTGGCAGGGGCTTTCCAGTGTTCTTTGCCTCACCCTGGGTACCAGGATAAGGAGACTGTTCAGAGGACTGAGGTTCTCTGAACTTGTGACTTGGCTAGAAGGGACAGAAGTGGACAGGTGGCTGGTTAAAATAGGCCTGGTGGCTTCTAGCCAGAGGAACTTAGCTGACCTGACAACCTCTGGATTCCCTCATTCTATATTCCCATTAAGGACCCAGGGATCTCCTCCCGACTCCTACTCCATGTGCACTAGGGAATCTGAGGCACTTAGTTCCCAATGATGGTAGTTGCTACAAATAATTCTTGGGGTGAAGGTTGCGTTGTGGGGGTCGTTTCTTTGTTCAGTGTAGCAGGATAATATCACAGTTAAGAGGGCAGGTTCGGCTGGGGGTGGTGGCTCACGCCTGTAATCCCAGCACTTTGGGAGGCCGAGGCGGGTGGATCATGAGGTCAGGAGCTCAAGACCAGCCTGGCCAATATGGTGAAACCCCGTCTCTACTAAAAATACAAAAATTAGCTGGGCGTGGTTCGCGCGCCTATAGTCCCAGCTGCTTAGGAGGCTGAGGCAGGAGAATTGCTTGAACCTGGGAGGTGGAGGTTGCAGTGAGCTGAGATCGCGCCACTCTACTCCAGCCTGGGCAATGGAGTGAGACTCCCTTCTCAAAAAAAAAAAGAAAAGAGGGCACGTTCTTGGGTTGAACTGCATTGGTACAATCCTGGCTCTATCACTTCATTGATTCTACTTTTTTTTTTTTTTTTTTGAGAAGGGAGTCTCACTCCATTGCCCAGGCTGGAGTACAGTGGTGCGATCTCAGCTCACTGCAACCTCCACCTCCCAGGTTCAAGCAATTCTCCTGCCTCAGCCTCCTAAGCAGCTGGGACTATAGGCGCGCGAACCACGCCCAGCTAATTTTTGTATTTTTAGTAGAGACGGGGTTTCACCATATTGGCCAGGCTGGTCTTGAGCTCCTGACCTCATGATCCGCCTGCCTTGGCCTCCCAAAGTGCTGGGATTACAGGCGTGAGCCACTGCGCCCAGCTGATTCTACTAATATTAACTGACCACTTTTGCTACTGTGTTCTAGGCACTGGGAATACAGCCATGATCTAGACAAATCATATTCTCATGGAGTTTTCATTTTAATTAGGGAGAGAAACAACTTAATTCCTAGCTATGTGGCCTCAGTTTCTTTAACCTTAAAACAGGTATAACAGTAATAGGGTTGTTTTGAGGATTAAATGAAAAAGGCCAGCATGGTGGCTCATTCCTGTAATCCCAGCACTTTGGGAGGCAAAGGCAGGAGGATCACAAGGTCAGGAGTTTGAGACCAGCCAGGCCAATATGGTTAAACCCCGCCTCTACTAGAAATACAAAAATGAGCCGAGCGTGGTGGTGCACGCCTGTAGTCTCAGCTACTAGGGAGGCTGAGGCAGGAGAATTGCTTGAACCCAGGAGGCGGAGGTTGCAGTGAGCCGAGATCATGCCGCTGCAATCCAGCCTGGGCAACAGAGTGAGACTCCATCTCAAAAAAAAGAAGAAGAAATAAGCCTAAATTACATACATAGTACCTGTGGTAAATGTTCATTATGTGCTCCCTGTTACTGTTACTGGGGAAGGCTTCCTTATCAAGGGTTTCAATCCTCTTTTGTGCTATTTGTAGGTAATTCAGTACCAAACTGTTCGATATGATATCCTCCCCTTATCTCCTGTGTCCCGGAATCGGCTAGGTAAGTATGTGGTGGGAAGCCTCCTTTAGGGTGAAGTAGGGGCCAGCTCTGGGTCAGAGGTCGGTCAATATTATTCCTCCCCACTCTGGTTCAGCCCAGGTGAAGAGGAAGATCCTGGTGCTGGATCTGGATGAGACACTTATTCACTCCCACCATGATGGGGTCCTGAGGCCCACAGTCCGGCCTGGTACGCCTCCTGACTTCATCCTCAAGGTGTGTGGCAGTGGGGAGTGATGAAATGGTTCCATCTGTTCCTCTGCCCAAACCTGGACGCCCTTTCCCCGTCCCAGAACATCTGTCTCCATCCGCTGGCACCAGTGTCAGCCTGGAGGAGGGAAGCAGATGGGTGGGGCGTTTTCTAGGCCTGGGTTGTGGTGGTCATGACATCCCCCAGCCCATCTTGCTCCTCTGTAGGTGGTAATAGACAAACATCCTGTCCGGTTTTTCGTACATAAGAGGCCCCATGTGGATTTCTTCCTGGAAGTGGTGAGTTTTGGAGAGCTAAAGGGAGCTCTGTAATGAAGGAATGGTTTTAGGGCTCTGGGAATTGGGAGGATTTGGAGGAAGGGGTGAGGAGAAACGGGTAAGAGCAGTTTTCTAGAGGGGAGGCTGTGGAATGGTAGGGGAGTGGCTTTCAGTACTTGGGGTTCATTTGTTGTGCTGATGTAATTCTTTTCCGCTGGCATCTTTCTCTTTTGTTCTTGCATTTCTGAATCATAAGAGTGTAGGATGCCTAACACTGAGTTTGGAGGTTTGGGCTGGGGGTTCAGAATTTCGTGTCCTCAGAGACATTTGATGTTGATGGAAGGCCTGAAGGACTATGCCGTTGCCCTTCTGAAAGATAACTGTATGTCTAAAGGAATCATCACCTTGTATGGCATTGCCCTCTCCCCCAATCTATTTCAGGTGAGCCAGTGGTACGAGCTGGTGGTGTTTACAGCAAGCATGGAGATCTATGGCTCTGCTGTGGCAGATAAACTGGACAATAGCAGAAGCATTCTTAAGAGGAGATATTACAGACAGGTAAGCTAGAATCCCAGTCTAAGAGTGTGGCTTGGGAGGGAGGCCACCAGGGAGGGATCTGGGTTTGAGGAGAGTATCCTGGAGAGAGGCCTGCTACATGATCCCCTGCCTTCCAGCACTGCACTTTGGAGTTGGGCAGCTACATCAAGGACCTCTCTGTGGTCCACAGTGACCTCTCCAGCATTGTGATCCTGGATAACTCCCCAGGGGCTTACAGGAGCCATCCAGGTACGGGGGAAGGTGGTGAGTCTGGCAGGACCAGAACATGGTTCTGAGAAGGTATTTTTGCAGGAGACCTGGGCTTTGGTCCTTGAGAGCTGGGATTCCCTAGATTATCCCTACTTTGCTCTAAGTCGAAATGCAAGTTATTTTTGTGTTTCAAATGAGATACCATATATGTCCGTTTCATAAGTCGGATTTCTTATATCATTTTTTTCATTTTTAAAATTTATTTTTGGCTGGGCACGGTGGATTATGCTTGTAATCCCAGCACTTTGGGAGGCCGAGGCAGGCAGATCACGAGGTCAGAAGTTCGAGACCAGCCTAACAAACATGGTGAAACCCCATCTCTACTAAAACTAGAAAAAACTAGCCAGGCGTGGTGGCACACGCCTGTAATCCCAGCAACTTGGGAGGCTGAGGCAGGAGAATCGCTTGAACCCGGGAGGCGGAGGTTGCAGTGAGCCGAGATTGCACCATTGCACTCCAGCCTGGGTGACAGAGCGAGACGCTGTCTCAAAAAAATAAAAAAAAAATAAATAAATAAAAATAAAATTTATTTTTATTTATTTTTTGAGTTAGGGTCTCACTCTGTTCCCAGGCTGGAGTGCAGTGTCATGATCATAGCTCACTGCAGCCTCGATCTCCCAGGCTCAAGTGATCCTTCTGCCTCAGCCTCTCAGTAGTTGGGACTACAGGCGTGCACCATCATGCCCAGCTAATTTTTTTATTTTTTATTTTTTTTTGAGACAGAGTCTCACACTGTCACCCAGGCTGGAATGCAGTGGCGTGATCTCGGCTTACTGCAACCTCTGACTTCCAGGTTCAAGCGATTCTCCTGCCTCAGCCTCCCAAGTAGCTGGGATCACAGGCACCTGCCACCATGCGCAGCTAATTTTTTGTATTTTTAGTAGCGACGGAGTTTCACCACGTTGGCCAGGCTGGTCTTGAATTCCTGACCTCGTGATTCGCCCGCTTCGGCCTCCCAAAGTGCTGGGCTTACAGGCGTAAGCCACTGCCCTTGGCCAATTTTTTGATTTTTAGTAGAGAAGGGATCTCATTATGTTGCCCAGGCTGGACCCAAACTCCTGAGCTCAAGTGATCCTCCCACCTCGGCCTCTCAAAGTGTTGGGATAACAGGTGTGAGCCACTGTGCCTGGCCAAGTGTGTTTCAAGTGAGGCACAATGGCAGTAAGCTTGACTAGAAGCATCAATAGGTATGAGATCTGGTGATTAAAACTTAGTTTCGGAGCATAAATCAGGAAAGTTTTACTTAGGTTGTTGACTTCCGGTAGTGGGAGGCATATATTTTTAATAATAATTCCTCCTTCCCTCCAAGAAGAGAAAAACACCCAGTCTCTCTTGAATTCTGTTTCTTCTCATCTGCATTTTCACCCACCCTAGACAATGCCATCCCCATCAAATCCTGGTTCAGTGACCCCAGCGACACAGCCCTTCTCAACCTGCTCCCAATGCTGGATGCCCTCAGGTAAGGGAAGTGGGCTCTGGACACTTGGATATCTCAAGAAAGGAGGAGGTGGGGGATCCTCAGAGGGAATAAAAAACGTTTGTCCTGTTTTAACTCTGTTCCCTTAAGAATTTAACATTTGGACCCAGGTCTTCTTACTTCAAAGCTCATCACTTTAGCTAGTAGGCTGTGGGCAAATTGAACCTATCTAATCATGAATATGGTGATAATTTAGGTCCCACATCTCCAGTGATGCCACCTTACAAGAGTGTTGTGAGGGTATCAACTATAAGGTACTCTACCAATGCAAGTTATTGTCACCCCAGGTTCACCGCTGATGTTCGTTCCGTGCTGAGCCGAAACCTTCACCAACATCGGCTCTGGTGACAGCTGCTCCCCCTCCACCTGAGTTGGGGTGGGGGGGAAAGGGAGGGCGAGCCCTTGGGATGCCGTCTGATGCCCTGTCCAATGTGAGGACTGCCTGGGCAGGGTCTGCCCCTCCCACCCCTCTCTGCCCTGGGAGCCCTACACTCCACTTGGAGTCTGGATGGACACATGGGCCGGGGGCTCTGAAGCAGCCTCACTCTTAACTTCGTGTTCACACTCCATGGAAACCCCAGACTGGGACACAGGCGGAAGCCTAGGAGAGCCGAACCAGTGTTTGTGAAGAGGCAGGACTGGCCAGAGTGACAGACATACGGTGATCCAGGAGGCTCAAAAGAGAAGCCAAGTCAGCTTTGTTGTGATTTGATTTTTTTTTAAAAACTCTTGTACAAAACTGATCTAATTCTTCACTCCTGCTCCAAGGGCTGGGCTGTGGGTGGGATACTGGGATTTTGGGCCACTGGATTTTCCCTAAATTTGTCCCCCCTTTACTCTCCCTCTATTTTTCTCTCCTTAGACTCCCTCAGACCTGTAACCAGCTTTGTGTCTTTTTTCCTTTTCTCTCTTTTAAACCATGCATTATAACTTTGAAACCAAAGCGGCCTTAGGTCCTTCTCTGGGGTTTTGGGAAATGAAGAGAGGGGACTTTGTTCACATGCACTCTGTCCCTGTCCCCCAGGCAGAGGGGGAAGAGACTGCTGTTGGACTCAAGGGGCAGGGGGAAAGGTGGTGTTAAGTATAGGGATAGAATAATGCGGACACCAGATGCTTGGGATACAATAATGCTGACACCAGATGCTTTGGCGGGAAGGGCCGAGTGACAGGATGGGCGCGCTGGTGGGGAGTGGAAGGATATCTTCGGAGAAGCAGGCTACGGATGCACGAAAGGAGAAACCTGGACGGCCAAAGGGCGTAGAGCTGGAGAAACCGGGCTTCGTCCGGGGCACCGACGTGGACAGGTTAAGCGGGCGGTGCCCCCAGGTGGCTGGCGCCCCCGACCTCCGCTGTCCCGGAAGGCGTCGGTCCCCCTCCCAGCTGTTGCCCAGCCGGCCCCGCCTCCCCGGCGCCCTCCCAAGCCGGACCTACTTCGCGCACCCGCCACGTGACGCTCCGCCCTCTTTGAGATCACATGATTTAACTCAAGCCCTGCAGTGTTCCTCCGCGCTGGCATAGTCCCTACCTCTCCAACCTCCTCTCCAGTCCCTATTGGTCTACTCATTTTGGCACTTAAGCTTTCTGTAGATCTCTCCAAACATCTGTTTTCTTTTTGACCTTTTATTTCTGGAGATCATCTCCGCCACTTGGGTACTACTTTGTTTTGGTGTCAACGGCCGCCTTCAGCGTAGCGACACGGTTCGTGAATAGCTAACCTTGTAATTGTCTCTGCTGTTCCTCTACGTTGTTAACGAAAGGAACTTGGAGAACCAAGTCTCGTATGATGATTACCATCTTTTACTCCTCTTCAGCCCCAGCTTCCTTGAGGGGACGGTTGGGGAACAGGTTTAGAGTAATTTTCGATGAGCAAAAGCCAACCGTCTTTGCTACGTTGCCTGCGTAGCCCACAAATTGATTCCAAAGCGATTACGCTAATGGCGTGAGGGGGCCGGTCAGTGGGTGGTGCTACGCTAGCAGCGTTAGCGCCGCTGAGGTAGTGGCGTATCTTAGCGGGGGGGCAGTCCTCGATAGTCAGGGGCGGGGTTGGTGAATAGGGAAGTGGCGCAAATTCGTGGATCGCTCCGCCGAATCCGCCCGCGCGTCGCCGCCGTCGCCGCCGCCCCCCGTCCCGGCCCCCCCCGGGTTCCCTCAGCCCAGCCTGGTCCAGCCCGGTTCCCGGGAGGATGAAGTTCGTGTACAAAGAAGAGCATCCGTTCGAGAAGCGCCGCTCTGAGGGCGAGAAGATCCGAAAGAAATACCCGGACCGGGTGCCGGTGAGGACAGTAGCTAGGGCCGAGGGCGCGGGACGCTTACGCTGACGCCAGAGCCTGGCCTTGGATCTGGG
Source organism: Gorilla gorilla gorilla (assembly GCF_029281585.2). Lineage (NCBI taxonomy): Eukaryota > Metazoa > Chordata > Mammalia > Primates > Hominidae > Gorilla > Gorilla gorilla. Next base: position 22,382,243 of record NC_073243.2, on the reverse strand, counting down.
ACAGGCAGCGCAGGGATCAGGCTGCTGGCTGTGGTGGGGTTGGGAGCGAGCCTGAAACTGCTGTCCTTGGGACCCAGGATGAAAGGAGTGGGGTAGTGGTGGATGTGGGGTTGAGAGGGATGTGGGCAGGAGAGAGAAACCTTAGCATTTGAGGCCTTAGAGAGTTTGACAGCCTGAGCTTCAAATGGTCATCCCCCCAGCTAGCTAAGGTTGCGAGATTGAATCACTAGTCGACCCAGACAAGTCATCTCCGTCTGATTAAGATAGTTGTTTATGGTGACGCCCTATTGGGGGATGGATCCTGGATATTTAAATGAGCTCCAGTCAGTGAGGTCAGGATCTCTGGGACTCAGTGCTGCACCGCGTGTACAAAGACAAAGAGATGAGTCTGGGGTAGATTTAGGTACTAGGAATATTGTTTCTTGAGTTCTTGACAGGTGCAGCTTTGGGGCTGCATTCCTTCTGTCTCCTAATTTTCATCTCTTTATCAGGTGATAGTAGAAAAGGCTCCCAAAGCTCGGATAGGAGACCTGGACAAAAAGAAATACCTGGTGCCTTCTGATCTCACAGGTGGGAACCTGATCCAAGACTCAGGCTTGCTTCCTGTGGGTGGGAGTGCAGTCTCTGCGGGAGGAGGCTCCACCTAGCAGCTGTTCTTTTGAGGGCATTTTTGACCTCTGTGACTTTCTTGCATCTTGTATCTTTTGCAGTTGGTCAGTTCTACTTCTTGATCCGGAAGCGAATTCATCTCCGAGCTGAGGATGCCTTGTTTTTCTTTGTCAACAATGTCATTCCACCCACCAGTGCCACAATGGGTCAGCTCTACCAGGTATGGTGACTGGGAAGTGGTGGAGGCTTTGGAGAGGAATCTTGGAAGAGCGTGAGGGGAAGAAAGTGTTGTTACATCAGTAGTTTTGGACTAGCTTCCTGGCTTGCCTTAAAGTTTCATAATAGCCGTGGGTTGGGGGTTTGGACAGAACAGTAGGAGTAGAGAGAAGGAAAGAGAACAGTGAGCTAGAGAAACTATCTGTTCGGGACTCTTCCCAGTCCCCCTCCCCATTCCAAAGCAGCAGCAAACAGTTTGAGGCCTTTTTGCCCAGGACTGCAGAGATTATACTGCTCGTGTGGTAGGCCTTGGAGTCAGTGAAGGAGTCGGGCAATGGTTTGTGGTTCTAGAACGCGTCTGGGTCGTGGTTGGTTTAAGTAACTGGAGCCCAGTTGCTGAACAGTTTTCTGCTTTCATCCCAGGAACACCATGAAGAAGACTTCTTTCTCTACATTGCCTACAGTGACGAAAGTGTCTACGGTCTGTGAAGCTGCTGCCCCTGAGCTGGAGGGGGGTCTCATTCTACAAAGAGAGAGGTGGCCCCCCTTTCTTGACCTCCTCCTCCTTCAAGCTCAAACAACACCTCCCTTATTCAGGACCGGCACTTCTTAATGTTTGAGGCTTTCTCTCCAGCCTCTTTTAGGAGGGGTAATGGTGGAGTTGGCATCTTGTAACTCTACTTTCTCCTTTCTTCCCCTTTCTCTGCCCGCCTTTCCCATCCTGCTTTAGACTTCTTGATTGTCAGTCTGTGTCACATCCAGTGATTGTTTTGGTTTCTGTTCCCTTTCTGACTGCCCAAGGGGCTCAGAAACCCAGCAATCCCTTCCTTTCACTACCTTCTTTTTTGGGGGTAGTTGGAAGGGACTGAAATTGTGGGGGGAAGGTAGGAGGCACATCAATAAAGAGGAAACCACCAAGCTGAACTGAATTTTGCCTTGTGTTGCTCCCCTCGTCCCGCTGATTTTAAGTCTTTCCAAGGTGTCAGTGGGTGTCAGTGGTGGGGAAAGAAGAGTACTGGGTACAAGCTGGAGGGATAGAAGTATATTTTGGTTTATTCTGTTCATGTTGGGCTTTTCCCTGTCTGCAAAAAGAGGGTGCTTTTGTTGTGATGGAATGGAATACTGAGGATTATTTCTTGAAACTTTAGTTTTATGACACGCATGTGAAACTAAATGTTAAAAATGCTCATGTAAAAAAAAAATTTTTTTTTACTGTGGGTTCCTGTGGAGAAAGTTCCGAAGTACCTGCTTTAGGTGAACATCCACATTTGCTAGAACATTCTAATTAAGATATTTTCATGTGTGCAAGCTAGTAAAACGGCTATTCTCAGTTGCATGTCACTTGGCCAGACTTTTGCCGGTGTGTGGGATCCGGCAGAGTGGAATCAGGGAGGGAGAAGACTGGGAGGGGGAGCCATTATCGCCAGGAATACTTCAACTCCCAGCAATCATTTCTCCGGCAGGCCGGAAGTGGGACGGTCCCCTCGGGGAGAAAGAAGCTGCAGAACGAGGCAGTATGGTGGCCGAGAGTTCTAATCCCTTCTTCCTCTTCTTTCTTGGTCCCGCCCAGCCTACATCTCCCAGGGGCCTGCGCGCGCACTTCCGTTCTCCCCTCCGGCTCCTGGTCTCCCCGCCGCTCCCCGGGGGAGGGGAGCGGCTTGGTGCGCCTGCGCCAGCCTGTGGCTTTCTGGGAATCAAAGTTCCGGAGGTTCATGCGGTCCCTTTTCCGCTGTTCCCGGACGGACTACAAAACCCTTGGTGCACTGCGCCTCGGCGCCGGCGGGGGGAGGAGGTAGAGAAGAGGAGGGAGGGAGGAGAGAGGAGGAGGAGGAGGAGGGAGCAGGCGGCCGGCGGCGCGGGGGGAGGGGGCCCGGTCCGGGAGTGCGGGAGGCAGTGGTAGAGGGAGGTGGCGGCAGCGGCTAGCGGACTCGAGTCTCAACCGGGCTGAGGCGGACACTTCTGTGGAGCGAAGCAGTGGGAGCATCGAGCACTAGAGGCGGCACCGGGATCCCCGGCTCTGGGGAGGGGGGCGCCGGACCGGGAGGAGGGGAGGGGGCGATGCTGGAAGCCATGGCGGAGCCCAGTCCCGAAGGTGAGCTCTCGACTGGTGCGGAGCGCTGAGCCGGCGGGGGGCGGGCGAGGAATCAATTGGCAAACTTGGAGGTCGAGCCCCGGAGCCCAGCGGGGGAGTTCGGGGAGGGGGTCGGGAGGCTGGCCCTGGAGGTGGGAGAGCGACGAGTTGAGAGACCTTGGAGAAAGAGGAGTGGGAGACTGGGCTGGGGCAGTTGGAGATCAGACGGTGTGGGGGTGCGGGGGATAGGAGCTTGAAACCCGGAGCCTCGGGGGTTAGGGCCCGAAAGGGCCACCGGCAGATTGGGGCCCTGGAACTGGAAGGTTGGGGGAATCCAGTGGCCGGAGAGTTGCTCAGGAGGGAGGACGTAGAAGAGGCTGAGTGAGGGGCCCGGTAGTTCGCCGAGGTGGGGTAGTTTGTGGCGGTGGTACCGGAGCTCCGAGTAGTTGCCGCCGGAGAATGCCCGGTGATTGTCGGAGGGGTGGGCAGGTAGTTGTGGGGAGAAGAGGGGGTCTGGGTATTGTCTACGGCAGACGGACCTGTACCGGGGGGTAGTTGTGGAGAGAGCGAGCCAGGAAGCGAGGCGAGCTGGGTAGTTGTAGGGGGTGGTGGGGCGGGGTGGGGGGGGTTAAGACCGGCGACTTGTCGGGCGGGGGGGTAGGGTTGGTTCGCGAGGGTTAAGAGCCTGGGAGTTGCTGAGGGTGAGGGGGGCATCGGCGGCAGCAGCGGTGGCTGCTGTGGAGAGAGAGAGAGTGGCTGGTTGGGGGGAAGGGGCCAGAGTTGAGGGGTCCATAGCCTAGTAACTGGGTGGTGAGTACGGGGGCGGAGGGGGGGGGGCAGCGGCCGGAGAGGGCTCGGAACAGGGCCGGGGGGCCCGGTGGGGAGCCCGAGAAGCTGGAGACGGGGAGGGGCCAAAGCCCCGGATGGGGGCGGAGGGACGGCGAAATTGTGGGGAGCGCGGTATGGGCGGGGGGGGGCAGGTGGGGGCCGCGTCCGGGTTAGAGCTCCCGGGTCTGTCCCGGCCGTGAAGTAGCGTTGGATGCGTGTGCCTGTGTGTGTTTTGGGTGGGGGTGAGGGGCGCGCCGGGCCGCGTGCTCGAGTAGAAGGGGCCGGAGGGCGGGGAGCGGTTCGGCGTGGTCATCCTGGACCCTGGGGGCCGGCGGGCGGCGTGTGCGGTCTTGGAGGGCCCGAGGCGGTGGAGCGCGGCCGGGTAGGAACTCGGGGCTCCGGGCGCGTGTGAAGGACGGGGGCGGCGGGCGGCGGCCCGGACGCGGCCCCGGGAGCGGTACGGTGGGGTGGGGCGCTGAGGGATCCGAGTAGACTGGAGTCGAGAGAGACCGTGAGTTGGGGGGGCGGGGCGCCGGGCCTCCGGTTGGGGGAAGGGGAGCGCTATAGCGAGGCCTCAGAGGGCGCCGCGCCCAGGCTCCGCCCCTCGCGGGGCGGAAGGGGGAGCCGGGGCGGATCCAACACAGCTGGGGGCCTGCTGGCCTGGCAGAGGGACCTGGGAGAGCAGGGGGTTCACTTAGGAACAACGGGGTTTAGAGGGGGAGTTTTACACAGATTGTTTCCTAGTGTCTTGACTCAGCTTTTATTGCTTTTCCAGATCCACCTCCGACCCTTAAGCCAGAGACTCAGGTGAGGTTTGCCTTACCTTTGCAGCCTAGTAGCCCTGCCTGACAACGCCCCCCGCCCCCCTTTTCTAGACCTCACTTAGGGACTGTGTCTCTGGGAATGCCCTCCTTAAACTGTGTGGCTTTCCATGTGATCCATATCTCCTTCCTTTCAGCCACCAGAGAAACGGCGGAGAACAATTGAGGATTTCAACAAATTCTGCAGTTTTGTTTTGGCATATGCTGGTTACATTCCCCCTAGCAAAGAGGTAGGGGCAAGAGAATTACTGACTTGAGGCTGGTGTGGTGGGACTATAGAGTGGCTGTTTTTCAAACAGAACTGTATTGCTTTATAGAAGGAAGCCCCTAGAAATTATATGTAAGACCAGGGAAGCTGGAGACTCTTAGGGCTGTGGTAGGAAAGTTGGTATGCGGGGAGTGGATGGCCGGGATAGCTAGCTTGAACAGCAGTGAAAAGGAAGGGGGATTTGGAGTCGCTGGTCGAGATTTTGGCATAGTCTTGAGGTGCTGTGAATGGAAGGTGTTTATGGATAAATTTTAGGGAGATGAAAATGGTAACAAATGAGGCTATACAGAAAAAGAGCTAAGGACATACGGCTCTGGTCTGGGCGATACAGTGTTCCACAGGCCCTGGGCAGGGGCAGCGGTGAGGTATCAGACTTGAGGGTAGAGGTAACACGGACTGGTCAAGAGGACATGCTGATGGGAATTGGGGTGGGGAGAAGTTTTTGGAGTACAGTGGGATTTAGTGGTTGAGGTAGGACATTTTGGGGTAAATCCAGTCACTCCTTTTCAAGCTGGGTTTGTGGAGGGGCTGAGAAGACACTGGGGTTCTGCTGACCCTGGTCTCTTCCCCCTTTTAAGGAAAGTGACTGGCCAGCCTCTGGCTCCAGCTCTCCATTGCGAGGAGAGAGTGCGGCCGACAGTGATGGCTGGGACTCGGCCCCCTCAGATCTTCGAACCATCCAGACTTTTGTTAAGAAAGCAAAGTCATCCAAGAGAAGGGCAGCTCAAGCAGGTCCCACCCAGCCAGGACCCCCAAGGTCCACTTTCTCTCGTCTGCAGGCCCCCGACAGTGCTACCTTGCTTGAGAAGATGAAGCTCAAGGACTCTCTCTTTGATCTGGATGGGCCCAAAGTGGCATCTCCTTTGTCCCCCACATCCCTGACACATACCTCCCGGCCCCCTGCTGCTCTTACCCCCGTGCCCCTTTCCCAGGGGGACCTCTCCCATCCTCCTCGAAAGAAGGACCGAAAGAACCGAAAGTTGGGGCCAGGAGCTGGGGCTGGCTTTGGGGTGCTTCGGAGGCCTCGGCCAACTCCTGGGGATGGGGAAAAGAGATCTCGAATCAAGAAGAGCAAGAAGCGGAAGTTAAAAAAGGCAGAACGGGGGGATAGACTCCCACCTCCTGGGCCTCCCCAGGCACCCCCCAGTGATACAGACTCTGAAGAGGAGGAGGAAGAAGAGGAAGAGGAAGAAGAAGAAGAGATGGCAACAGTGGTAGGGGGTGAAGCCCCAGTCCCTGTGCTGCCAACACCCCCTGAGGCTCCTAGGCCCCCTGCCACAGTGCACCCTGAAGGAGTCCCTCCTGCTGACAGTGAAAGCAAGGAGGTGGGCAGCACTGAAACAAGCCAAGATGGAGATGCCAGCTCCAGTGAAGGCGAGATGCGGGTCATGGACGAGGACATCATGGTAGAATCAGGTGAGAGGTTTGGGCTGGGGCGAGGGGTTTGAGGGTGTTGTGGATCCAACAGCTCAGGCAGAATACCAAACAAACCTTTTTTTCCCCAGGTGATGACTCATGGGATCTGATCACGTGTTACTGTCGAAAGCCCTTTGCAGGGCGGCCCATGATTGAGTGCAGCCTGTGTGGGACGTGGATCCACCTCTCCTGTGCTAAGATTAAGAAGACCAACGTCCCCGACTTCTTTTATTGCCAGAAATGCAAGGAACTGAGGCCAGAGGCCCGGCGGTTAGGGGGGCCTCCCAAATCTGGAGAGCCCTGATGGCACCAACTTTAGCCTGGAACTTCCAAATGACAACATGATTTGGGAACTGAGCCTCAGGGTTCTCAGCCTATCCCCTGGAGCTTGGATACTGTCTGCACTTCAAGGCAGGAATTCCCAAGGGAGACTTGTTTGAAAATGAGTGTCTCACTTTCCTACCCTATCCTTCCTCCCCACTCTGTGGACTTGAAATTGAACCCATTACGGTTGGGGATGGGAGGCTGTCTGTGTCCCGACACATAATCTCTGTCTCTTGGACCTGCCACCATCACTTTCTGGGTCAGGATTGGAATTGGGATGGAATGGGACAGTTGTCTATAAAACTCTAGTGTAAATATTAGCACTCCCCTCCCTCATCTTTTCTTCTATTTCACTCCCCATTTATTTTCTTCTACACCGGTTGTATTTTTAATTTTGGACTTCCCTTATTGGGCATGGCAGCTCAAAGGTGGAGTACTAGAGCCTGGCCAAGTGAGGAAGGAAAGCAGAAAGGTGACGATTCTCACTCACCTCTTTTGTTTTTAATAATATTGGCCGCTGTTTGTACAGACAGCCTGCGTGTTGTAAATAAAGCAGAGTGGGCTCTTTTGTGTTTATAGCCCTCACTGTCCTGCTCGGGAGGGAGGCTTTGGTGGCTGAAGACTAGCTGGAGGTGGGGCTGAAACCCACCTCTCAAAGTCCAATCTGAAGATATCACAGCACTGGGCCTTTCCCACCCCAAGACAAGTAAGCCACCTTAGAGCTTTCATTGTATTTGGCCCTCCCCGCTCGAGTCTAGGAACCCTCACAGTCCCCACCTTCACTCCCTGCACGCACACTCCTCCGGGTCAGAGTTGCTTCGTGCTCCATCCTGGGTGGGGTAAAGCGGGGTGGGAGCCGATGGTCCGCTTCCTGAAGGCACAGGCCAGCTTAGCCTGGGTGCTCAGAGGACCTCGGCTGGGGTACACGTTTGGGGGGCTGGGAGACCGTTGCTGAAGGCAGCGATCATGTGGCGGGGGCACTAGGCGGAGTTAGGCGGTCACGTGATTGGGAGGGGATCACGTGACGGAGGGCGGCTGAGGAGCGCGGGGTGGGCGCCTTTAAGTCACGTGACATGAGGAGAGGTGGGCGGGGACGTGGAGGACGCTCGCGGCGTCGGTGGCGGTGGCGCGCGGCGGCCGCTGAGACCGGGGCTTTGAGTCGCACCCCGCGGCCCGCCCCCGGCCGCCACCCTCGCAGATCCCTGCCTTTTTCCCTTTGCTTCTCTCCCGTACTGGGTCAGTCCTGTCCGCGCTCGCGCGTCGGTTTGCGGGCGTGCGCAGGCGCGGCAGGGGCCATTAGCCCCTTGGGTGGGCGGTGGAGCCCGGGAGCGCGCGGGCGAGACCATGGCGGGTAGCAGCACTGGGGGCGGTGGGGTTGGGGAGACGAAGGTGATTTACCACCTGGATGAGGAAGAGACTCCCTACCTGGTGAAGATCCCTGTCCCCGCCGAGCGCATCACCCTCGGCGATTTCAAGAGCGTCCTGCAGCGGCCCGCGGGCGCCAAGTACTTTTTCAAGTCTATGGATCAGGATTTCGGGTGAGCGCAAGGCCTAGATAGGACCGGCGGGGGCTTTGCTAGAGTGGATTGGGCGACATGGAGGGGCACACATCTACTTTGGGCCACACTGGGATTTTCTGGCCTATGGTGGAGCAGATTGTACTATGCTGAGGTAGGTTAACTATCCCAGGATGGACAAGGTTATGCTTGGATAGATTGAGGCACACGGACAGACTAGGATATCATAAACCAGATTAGACAAGATTAGGCTTTACTGGAATAGGTGGGGGCATACTGGTTTATTTTGGAGTATTCTAGTCTGTACTGAGTAAATTGATCCATTGTCTGGTTGTTTAGTACGTTCTCAGGAGTCCTGTAACGCCTGTAATCCCAGCACTTTGGGAGGCTGAGGCGGGCGGATCACGAGGTCAGGAGATCGAGACCATCCTGGCTAACACGGTGAAACCCCATCTCTACTAACTAAAAATATAAAAAATTAGCCGGGCGTGGGGGCACGCGCCTGTAGTCCCAGCTACTTGGGAGGCTGAAGCAGGGAGAATCTCTTGAACCTGGGAGGCGGAGGTTGCAGTGAGCCGAGATCGCGCCACTGCACTCCAGCCTGGGCGACAGTGCGAGACTCCGTCTCAGAAAAACAAACAAACAAACAAACAAAAAACACTTGGGCCATTATGGACTCTACTGGGTTGTATTGGTTAATCCTGGTTTCTCTTGGGGCAAGACTTGGTTTTATTGGGCACTCGGTATAGGGGCAGACAAGGCTGTTGGGGCCTGTGCTAGCACAGGCAGCCGTATTGGGATGTTCCAATCTAGATTGGTGCAGACAGCTGCGTGTGGGGGCATTGTAGGCTGTGCTAGAATAGATTGGGCTATCCTAGGGTAATTTGGGACATTCAGGGCTATCTTGGACTAGATTGGCATGTAAATAATGCAGAGAAAGCCCTTTTGTGTTTATGGTCTTTGGGGCTGAGCCCTCTGGGTCCTCAACCTCTGCTTTTTTTTTTTTTTTTTGAGACAAGAGTCTCGCTCTGTCGCCCAGGCTGGAGTGCAGTGGCGCATTCTGGGCTCACTGCCAGCTCTGCCTCCCGGGTCCACGCCATTCTCCTGCCTCAGCCTCCCAAGTAGCTGGGACTACAGGCGTCCGCCACCACACCCGGCTAATTTTTTGTATTTTTTAGTAGAGACGGGGTTTCACCGTTTTAGCCAGACTGGTCTCTGACTTCTGACCTCGTGATCCGCCCGCCTCAGCCTCCCAAAGTGCTGGGATTACAGGCGTGAGCCACTGCGCCCGGCCCAACCTCTGCTTTTTTGAAGGCAGGCTGGATTAAGTTGGGATAGCATGGGTTTTAGAAGAACTGAACAAACTGGACTCTAGCTAGAAAGATTGTTTGACATGGGGATGCTGATACTATCTTGGGAGTTATCTTGGCTTTAAGGCAAGGTTTTTCTAGTTGTCAGCAATGTAATCTTGGACAATTTATTTAAATTTTGTGTCTTTATCTCATCTGTGACATGGAGAAAATCACAGAATGAAATGGTTAGTTCACGTGTGTGGCACACGGGAAATTCTTGGTGAATGGTAATTGTAATTAGCATTGAGGCTGACTACTCTGTAAAGTAGGTTATGGTGATACAGAATAATTTGCCTCAGAGTGGACCAAGCTGTGCTGAGATTGTGTTATGTTGGGAAGAATCCTGCATTATGCTGAGACGGGTTGGTAGTGACTGGGCTGTGTTGTCACATTGACAGCAAATGGATTATGTTGATATATATCGTGGCTCCCATGACCATATTAGGCTAACGGGTTAGTTAGACAAGGTGTCCTAATTTGGGGCTAAGGTTGTGTGTGGAAAGTGTGGAAAGAGAGAGAGGAACAACTAGGGTAGAGAGTCTGATGCTTTATACGTTTATTCATTTAGTCGACAATATTTGTTAATGGTTAAGTGTCAGTGTGTGGTGTGTGGCTAGGACATGGTGTTGACCAGAGTAAGTGTTCATGGTGTGATGTCGTGGTCAAGAAGAAGGGGCAGGTCCAGTCCACCACAGGGAACCCATTGGAGAGATGACCCCAAGGCTGGGCTTTGGGATCTGTCAGGTTGAGCAGATTGCTTTGTGCAGAATTTTGTGCCCAATGAGGCACAGGGGAATGGGAACCCCAGCTTGCCCTCTCCTTGGGAGCTTTCAGTCTAATGAGGAACTTCCATTGTTTCTTTGATCTAATGGGTGGTTTTTGTTTGTTTGTTTTTTTTTTTTTTGAGGTGGAGTCTCACTCTGCCCAGGCTGGAGTGCAGCGGTGCAATCTCAGCTCACTGCAACCTCCGCCTACGGGGTTCAAGCGATTCTCCTGCTTTGGCCTCTGGAGTAGCTGGGATTATAGGTGTGCACCACCATGCCTGGCTAATTTTTGTATTTTTAGTAGAGAAAGGGTTTCACCATGTTGGCCAGGCTGGTCTTGAACTCCTGACCTCAGGTAATCTGCCCACTTCGGCCTCAAAGTGCTGGGATTACAGGTGTGAGTCACTATGCCTGGCCTCTAATGGGTGTTTTTACTCAAGAAAGGACAGTCTTCTAGAAATGAATTAGAGAAAACTAAAGGAAAGTATAAGAGTAGAGGCTTTGATGAGGACCAAAGCCTTTTTTGGAAGGTTTTTTTTTTTTTTTTGAGCCGCGAAGGCTGGAATGCAGTGGCGTGATCTCGACTTACTGCAACCAGTCTCCCGGGTTCAAGCGACTCTCCCATCTCAGCCTCCTGAGTAGCTGGGATTATAGACACCCACCATCATGCCCGGCTAATTTTTGTATTTTAGTAGAGATGGGGTTTCACCATGCTGGCCAGGCTGGTCTTGAACTCCTGACCTCAGGTGATCCACCCGCCTCAGCCTCCCAAAGTGCTAGGATTACAGGTGTGAGCCACCGTGCCTGACCTTTTTGGAAGGTTTGTAAGGAACAGGGATGGGGTTGAGAGGAGGCTACCAGCCAGTCTCATTAGATAGGTATCTTAGGCAGCTGCATCAGTGTAGGGGATTGCCTTTGAAATTGGACTAAGAGGTTTGAGTCAGACTCAAGGAAGTCTTTGGAGCAGCACTGTGCCCCTGAGGGTGCGTTAGGGAGAGGAGAAATAAGGAAAGGGGATTGAGTTTGGAGATTTCTTAGGTGTCAGAGTGAGTTCTTTCAATGTAAGAGAAGACCTGAACAGGGCAGGAGAAAGTCAACATCCTGGAGCCAGGTGAAGATTGGGAGAAAATTTGATGGGGGTGGGGGTGGGGATGGTTGGTCCAGCTCACTGACCTCTACCTTGTCGCTTGGCAGGGTGGTGAAGGAAGAAATTTCAGATGACAACGCCCGCCTCCCCTGCTTCAACGGAAGGGTGGTATCCTGGGTAAGAGGTTCTGACACAGAGGGCCGGGTCCCCTCAGCATTGCCAAACTCCCCCAAGCCTCAGTCTGTTTCTGTAGCCTCCCCAGGCCAGGCGTTAGCAGCCCTGGCTCTTTACCTCCTGTCTGTCTGGAGAGCCGGCGAGAGGCCCTCAGCCTTCTCCTTCTGGAGTCTCTAATACTTGCTAGGTTTTTTTGCTCTTCTCCAGCTCTCTGAGACCCTTTCTCTTTCTTTCACTTACTGCCACCTGTCACACCCTGACTCCCAGGTGAGCCACTGTTTATCATTTGCACCCTTCTAGCTGGTGTCCTCAGATAATCCCCAACCCGAGATGGCCCCTCCAGTCCATGAGCCTCGGGCAGAACTGGCGCCTCCAGCCCCACCTTTACCTCCTTTGCCACCCGAAAGGACCAGCGGCATTGGGGACTCAAGGCCTCCATCCTTCCAGTGAGTCCTTCAGATTCTTGACTGCAGGGGAGGGAGGTGAGGAGGGAACCCAGGCCTTTGGTAGGGGACGCCTAGGATCCGGAGCCCTGTTCTGATGTGGGTTGAAAACCATCTCTGCCTGTCCAGCCCTAATGTGTCCAGCAGCCATGAGAATCTGGAGCCTGAGACAGAAACCGAGTCAGTAGTGTCACTGAGGCGGGAGCGGCCTCGCAGGAGAGACAGCAGTGAGCATGGCGGTGAGGGGCAGGCCTGGGGGCCGGGAAGGGCTGGGCCAGACCCCAGCCTTGGTGGGGTGAGCAGGGGGAAGCTTGGTTCCTGAGCTTCCTGTCCATATGCAGCTGGGGGCCACAGGACTGGTGGCCCCTCAAGGCTGGAGCGCCACCTGGCCGGATACGAGAGCTCTTCTACCCTCATGACCAGCGAGCTGGAGAGTACCAGCCTGGGGGACTCGGACGAGGAGGACACCATGAGCAGGTGTGGCTCTGCACAGCTCTCCCCAGTGCACCCAGCCCCGTCTCTCGTCTTCCAGTCAATCCTCTTGTTCTTTCTCTTGGCCCCATGACCACTTTGGCCTACGTTTGCTCTACTTCCCAACCTCCTGGTAGGTTCAGCAGCTCCACGGAGCAGAGCAGTGCCTCCCGCCTCCTTAAGCGCCACCGGCGGCGAAGGAAGCAGAGGCCACCCCGCCTGGAGAGGGTGAGGGGTTCCTACAGGAAGGCTGGTGCTGGGAGAAGGTGGGGCATGGGCTTTGGTTTGGGCGGTGCCAGGACACCGGCAGCACCCCAGGGTTGACCCTGGGTTATTGAAGGGCACTGTAGCTCCTTCTTTTCCCACCACAGACGTCGTCCTTCAGCAGCGTCACAGATTCCACAATGTCTCTCAATATCATCACAGTCACGCTAAACATGGGTATGGGGAGAGCCTGTGGCTAGGGCGTGGGGAGGGCCTGGTCTCTAGGGTTCTGGGCGTCTTGCGGCAGGGGCTCCTTTCTTCACATGGCCTCTCTCCACAGAGAAGTACAACTTCCTGGGTATCTCCATTGTGGGCCAAAGCAATGAGCGGGGAGACGGAGGCATCTACATTGGCTCCATCATGAAGGGTGGGGCTGTGGCGGCCGACGGGCGCATTGAGCCAGGGGACATGCTTTTGCAGGTGTGCTGGGGTAGGGCCACTGAGCTGCCCTGCACGGGGGCCCTCAGCCTCTCCCACCATGTCTCTGACCCACTTGCCGTCGCTTCCAGGTGAATGACATGAACTTTGAGAACATGAGCAATGATGACGCCGTGCGGGTGCTGAGGGACATTGTGCACAAGCCTGGGTGAGTTGCCGAGCAGGTTGCCGGTCCTCAGTCCTCTTTTTTGTTCTCTTTCATGTTTTGTTTTGGAATTTTAATAAGTACTAAGACAGCCGGGCGTGGTGGCTCAAGCATGTAAACCCAGCACTTTGGGAGGCCGAGATGGGTGGATCACCTGAGGTGAGGAGTTCGAGACCAGCCTGACCAATGTGGTGAAACCGTGTCTCTGCTAAAAATAGAAAAATTAAGTGGGCATGGTGGCGCGCGCCTGGAGTCCCAGCTAGTGAGGTGGCTGAGACAGGAGAATCACTTGAACCCTGGGGGGTGGAGGTTGCAGTGAAACGAGATCACGCCACTGCACTCCAGCCTGGGCGACAGAGCAAGACTCCGTCTCAACAAAAAAAAAGTGCTAAGACATAACGTTCAAAGTATATGAAACAAATGCATGATGTAGCAAATAATACTAGAGTAAATATCCATGTGACTGCCATCTAGATCATCAAATAGGAGATTGCTGATACCCTAGAACTTCCTCCTCAGATGTCCCTTCCTGCTCCCAAATGCCTCACTGCCCCAGGGGTAGTCACTCTCCTGACTTCTTTGGCCATCGCCATAACAAAGAAAAGCTTTGCCTCACTGGATAGTTACCACCCTTGCACGTATCCTTGAACACTGTAGTTTCGTTTTACCTGTTTTTGGACTTTCTGTGAATGGAATTGTACAGCGTGTACTCTCTTGTCTCACTTGGCAGTATGTTTTTAAGAGTTTTCCATGTTGATGAGTCATCCACATTGTGGTGCCTTCCACCCTCACCTTCTCTAGCCTAGCCGCGATGTGCTTGCTTCTCCCCCTCTTTGTGTCTCTTAATCCATCCTTGCTTCAGACCCCCTCCCTCCTGAGGCCTCCTCTTCCCCTGCGCCCTTGACTGGACTTCTCTTCCCCATAGCCCCATTGTGCTGACTGTGGCCAAGTGCTGGGATCCCTCTCCTCAGGCCTATTTCACTCTCCCCCGAAGTGAGTGACACTCAGGGAGGGGCCTGAAGTTGGGGGTGGGGGCTGGCCAGGAGGCTGGGGCCGGGCCTGTGGTCATGGGGAATGGGTGGGAGGAGGGTCCAGGCAGAGGTGGAACAGGAGGCTGAGTCAGGGAGGGACTGGGCTGGCTTTTGGTGACTGAGAATGGGTCATTTTGGTGCCATCTTTGTCCCAGATGAGCCCATCCAGCCAATTGACCCTGCTGCCTGGGTGTCCCATTCTGCGGCTCTGACTGGCACCTTCCCAGCCTATCCAGGTTCCTCCTCCATGAGCACCATTACATCTGGATCGTCTTTGCCTGATGGTGAGCCGCCAGCCCACCTCATCCCACCCTCCCAGCAGAAGGCTGTCCCGCAGTGGTCTGACCCATTGCCCTTGTGGGAGGGATCCCTGACTCGGGTTCCCCGTTGTCTCCTCTGCCAGGCTGTGAAGGCCGGGGTCTCTCCGTCCATACGGACATGGCATCGGTGACCAAGGCCATGGCAGCTCCAGAGTCTGGACTGGAAGTCCGGGACCGCATGTGGCTCAAGATCACCATCCCTAATGCCTTTCTGGGTATGGCTGGGTCCTGGGCACGTGGCTGGAGAAGGGGAGGAGGAGGTGACCAAAGCCAGGAATGGCACAGGCAGAGATGAGAGCAGGAGTTGGAAGAAGAACCTGAGGACTTTTTCCATTGTGGGTGCTCCCAGGCTCGGATGTGGTTGACTGGCTCTACCATCACGTGGAGGGCTTTCCTGAGCGGCGGGAGGCCCGCAAGTATGCCAGCGGGCTGCTCAAAGCAGGCCTGATCCGACACACCGTCAACAAGATCACCTTCTCTGAGCAGTGCTATTACGTCTTCGGAGATCTCAGTGGTGGCTGTGAGAGCTGTAAGTCCCCCTGCCCCAACTCTGGGAGTGTGGCTTTGCCTGCCTCGTTCTGCCTCTCCAACCCTAGACCTAGCCCAGAAACCACAGCCAGGGCCACCATGGATGGTCGAGCAGCGTGTGTCCCGCGCTAGGTCCTGCACTGGCCGAGGATGGGGGCTGACGTCCACCCATGTGCTGCTGGACAAGCCATGTGCCAGGTGCAGGACTGTGTCCACCGGGGGAAGGTGCACCTCTTACCTGAGTCCCGCAAAGACGTGGGCTAGTGGCTGTGCCCCTGCCCTCATGGCAGAAGTAGATGGGAGTTTCCTGTCAGAGACCCTTGTGAACCCGTTTTGAGCCCCATTATGGGTAGGTCTGGGAGAACTGTTCCCACTTCCTCTCCATTCGGTGTCTTGGGGCCCTAGCCTCTTGAAGCAGTGATTTCTTCCTCTCTTCCCTTGCTTTCCAGACCTAGTCAACCTGTCTCTCAATGACAACGATGGCTCCAGTGGGGCTTCAGACCAGGATACCCTGGCTCCTCTGCCTGGGGCCACCCCCTGGCCCCTGCTGCCCACTTTCTCCTACCAATACCCTGCCCCACACCCCTACAGCCCGCAGCCTCCACCCTACCATGAGCTTTCATCTTACACCTATGGTGGGGGCAGTGCCAGCAGCCAGCACAGTGAGGGTAAGTCATCCCCACATACCTGTACGGCCAGGATCTGAGGGTGGATGAGAGGGGAGCCAGGGAGGAGCCTGGGTGAGGACTCAGTTGCCCCTCCCCTCCCTCCACAGGCAGCCGGAGCAGTGGGTCGACACGGAGTGATGGGGGGGCAGGGCGCACGGGGAGGCCCGAGGAGCGGGCCCCCGAGTCCAAGTCCGGCAGTGGCAGTGAGTCCGAGCCCTCCAGCCGAGGGGGCAGCCTTCGGCGGGGTGGGGAAGCAAGTGGGACTAGCGATGGGGGCCCTCCTCCATCCAGAGGCTCAACTGGGGGTGCCCCTAATCTCCGAGCCCACCCAGGGCTCCATCCCTATGGACCGCCCCCTGGCATGGCCCTCCCCTACAACCCCATGATGGTGGTCATGATGCCCCCACCTCCACCTCCAGTCCCTCCAGCAGTGCAGCCTCCGGGGGCCCCTCCAGTCAGAGACCTGGGCTCTGTGCCCCCAGAACTGACAGCCAGCCGCCAAAGCTTCCACATGGCCATGGGCAATCCCAGCGAGTTCTTTGTGGATGTTATGTAGCCCACTGTGGGGCCAGGCTGGGCCTGGCGCTCCTGGTGTGTGACTGGGTGTCCTGGCCGTCACGTGCTTGCTCTTACAGTGCCTGGGCTCAGCCTACCAGCTGCTGCCATACAGGAGATTGTGGCCACTGTGACTCTCACCAGCAGTGCCTGGTTCCTCCCCCTTCCCTCAGGGGTAGACAAGGGACCTTTGATTATTTTTAGCTTTGTTTTTTTATAAGCCTTTTTGGGGTTAAAATAGAGTTTCTTACATTTTTAGGACTTTTTTAATAGGCATTTCCTCTTTTATATGAAGAATTCCCGTCCATTGGGCCCCTTCTAACCCCAGAATGTGACCTCCTCCTCCAGTTACCCACAGCCCTGCCCTGTGCAGGGTTGGGGGTGGTCAGCGGTACCCCAGGGTTAGGCATCCTAGACAGCAGCCTGAGGAAGCTGGGAGATTTGGGCCATGTAGCTGCCTTTGTTACTCTATTTATTTTAGTCACTTGTATAAAACACCAAATAAAGCAATAGAGGCAAACTCCCCACGCCTCTGGCTCCTTTCTTTGGGAGGGAGGCAGGCAGCAGAGGGAAAGAACCGTCACACAGGAGCAAAGCATGACTGGTTAGAAATTTTTATTATTTGCGAGGCAGTAAGTGCTCTTGAGAGCAGGCACAGTGCTGGGAACACTAGGCCCCTTCGGGACAAACCAGGGCCTTAAGGAAAGGGGCTTCGGCTTTGGCTTGAGGGAAGGCACATAACTGGGACAGGCCCTGGCCGGGAGTATTCAGAAGCCAAGTGGGTTGCTGGTGACCACACCACCCCGCTCCACCAAGGCCTTGGAGATGCTTTTGAAGTTGCGGTAGAGCTCTTGCTGCCAGGGGTCAGACTGCAGGGCGGCCATGCCCTCTCGGATCCGAGCTGCAGCCTGGGGAAAGGGAAGGAGGGGTTGGGCCTGCACCTCTAGCCCTCACCTGAGCTTGGCAGCCCCGAGTCTCACCTCGATACACCAGGTGTCACAGAGCATTTTCTCATGCTGGGCCGTGGGGTGGCCCTCACTCAGGGATCTTGAGGCCCTGGCAGGAAGCAGGAGATGAAAATAAATCTGGGCCGGCTGGGATCCAGGCCCAGGGCCCCTGCGGCTTGGGCATTCCCTGCCTGCCTCCTCACCTCGAGAGAACCACCACCATGGCATAGAGGTCGATGGCCCCGTCTGCCAGCCGCTGCAGCAGAAACTGTTCATCTGTCCGGTAGGTGGGGTGGGGGTGGGGGTGGGGGCATTAGTCTCTAGGAGAGGAAAGGGAGGGGCGGAACGGTGTAGAGCTCACTTACTGACAATCCCCTTCTTGTGTTTTATCAGCTTGGCCTCCACCACAGTGGCAAACTGCTCCAGAGCCTGTACTGCCTGAAGAGATGGGGACAGTGCGGGGCTCAGAGGGGCCATCGGCTGCAGTCCCTGATGCAGGCTCTCCCGGACTCCTGGCCACTTACCAGCTCGCCGCTCCGACTCAACTCTGGGTGGACAAGTCCACTGAGACTCAGGCCGCTGCCCAGCCCTGCCCGCCTGAGAGGAAGAGGGAGAATGACTGGTTAGTTGCCATACACCACCCTGCCCTCCCCTGGCTCTGGCCCTAAGCCTACCGCCTCAGCTGTTTGCCTGCCTCTCCTAGCAGGAGGCCAGCATTCCCAAAGGGATTCTTTAGAGCACTGCCAAGCCCAGAGAGCTCCTTTCCTTTGTCCTATGGGGGAAGAGGGTCCAGCAGTCAGGACTCACTGTCCTCCCCACCTCTACCCCCACCCGATTCTCTCTCTTACCATACAGCCCTGCAGAGCCACAAACAGCCGAAGAATGTCATTTGTCCCCTCAAAGATCCGGAAGATGCGAAGATCTCGGAGCACACGCTCTACTCCAGGTTCCTAGCACAGGGCCACCCAAATTATATGCCCGTGCTGAGATGTGCCTACCCACCCCTGGCCCAGCCGAGGCTCTGCAGAAGACCGTCCTGTACCTTCATGAAGCCCATACCCCCCATGATTTGGATGCATTCATCTGTCACCTTCCAGGCTGCCTCCTAGGGACAAAGAACAGATGAGACTGGTTTTGGGAGCTGAGCACCCAAACTGGACTCCCTCCCAGCATGCCTGGGACCTCACCGAGCCAAAGATTTTGCTGATGGCGGCCTCTATCTGGAAGTCCGTGGCTCCCTGGTCCATGTTAGCACTCACCATGTAAGCCATGGACTGAGGTTGCATGGTTGGGACATGGGAAGGAAAATTGCAAAGGGCTTTGTCAGACTTGGCCTCATCACCCAGATCTCCAAGATAAGGGCTGACCTAGCTTGTCAGGTCAGGCAGATACTTGTTCTGGGTCAGTTCATCAGGTGCTTCCAGGTATTTGTTTTCTTAAAAGGGGTGGATGTAAGGGATGAGGTAGAATTAACTTCTGGTACTGCTGGCAGGCACCTGAGCAGAACATCACTGCTGTCTCTCTTCGCAGAAGCTGAGCTGACTATGCCTCCCCGCATCCCCTAGGGCATTGGTGTAAAGCTGGAGACCCACTGCCCCAGGTGCTGCTGGGGGTTGTAGTCTGACCCGACTGGGAAGAAAGCCCCAGGGCTCCAGGGAGAGGGGCTTGGGAGGCCCTCACCTCAGTTACATACTGCAGCATAACCATCCGTGCCAGCTTCTCCTGGATCAGCCCAAAGTTGTGAATTTTCTCCCCAAACTGGGTACGATTAGTGGCATGATCTACCTGGAAGAGGGTCCACGCATCCCGCTGTGGTTCAGTGTGGTTCTGCAGTCTCCCTAGGAGAGGGGCTGGGCTTGCGCCAGAGGGATGGGTTTTGCATACAACCAGAGTTCCGTCTACGCTGGACGGAGACCTAAGCTAGCAAGTCGGGCTGCTGGTAGGGAAGGAGTTTCTAGTGTAGGGAGTGCCTGCAAGTGATCAGGGACACATGGCAAGGGGGACAGTGAGACTTCTGTTTGGGTTACCTAGGGACTCGGGCAGGGTACTCACCGCCTTAGCAATGATGCCTCTCATGGTACCTGCCAGGGCTGCAGCCATGCCAAACCTTCCATTGTTGAGGATGTGCATGGCAACCTTGAAGCCACTCCCAACCTCACCCAGCACGTTCTCCGATGGCACCCGTACTCCATCAAAGAACACCTCTGCTGTGTTTGAAGCCTTGATGCCCATCTTCTTCTCAGGGGGCCCACTGTGTCAGGGCAGTGTGGGAAAGCAGAGGTGTGTTCAACAGGTTGTCACTGGGAAAAACTGCTCCTTCGCTCCTTATGCACCAGGGAGGAATGACAACTCCTAGACTATTAGAGGCTACAGCCACCACTTCCCCTCAGGCCCTGAGGGCTAAGGAGGCCTGGCTATGTCCTATTTTGTGTTGGACTTGGTTGCTGGAGCCAAAACTTTAGCTCAGTTGCATACATATTAGTCCCAAAGGCCACATTCAGTCCACCTGCTTTGGCTTTTGCACACATCCCCAGGGTGAATTGCAACAGCCATCTGCCCAGGAGCCCAGTCCTGCCCCTCAGTCCTAAGCTCCCCCAACCCAAATTCACTCACTGGGTAATGCCCCCGAAGCCCCTCTCCACCACGAAAGCTGTGATCTTCTCCTTCACGGCTCCTGTGGCTGGATCTGTAACTGGTGTCTTGGCAAAGACCGTGAAGATGTCTGCTAGGCCCCCATTACTGTGGAAGAATGAGGGGATATTCAGGGCATGGAGGACGCGGAGCAGTGGGGCCTGGAATTGGGCGGAGGAGAAGAGGAGAAATGGGAGGCAGATTGCCTGATCCAAAGCTTGCTTCCATTGAGGGTATAGTATTTTCCACAGGGGCTGGGCACAGCAGAGGTTCGGATGGAGGCTGCATCTGACCCGCTTGAGGGCTCGGTTAGACAGAAAGCGGCCACAGTCTCCCCTGTTGGGGAGAGAGCTACTTTACCCCAAGCTCTGATGAGCTTCAAAGTCCCCTCGGCCCACTTCCCCATCCCTCCAGCAGGCAGTTCCCCCTTAACACCTGGGAGTATCCAGTTCTTTTGCATGTCCCAACCAGCACACTGTGATGCCTCCCCAAAACCTTCCCCCAACCGAAATGCCCAGCCATCTGATAATCTAAGTGCCAACTGGCCTAATCTGTGCCAAGCCCAGTGTGCCCCCCAATCCCTGGGTCTCCTAGGGTTGCCTCACCAGATGCCAGTTTGGGGAGGTATTTTTCTTTCTGGGCCTTTGTGCCAAAGAGCAGGATGCCTTTGAAACCGATGCTCTGATGGGCCCCCAGGGTAATGCCCACGCCAAGGTCATGCATGCCCACGATCTCCACCAAACGGGCGTACTGGAGGGGAAGCAGGAATCTGGGGCTGTCACTGGCTGCAGGGGGACCTGACCTTAACAGGAGAGTGTGGGCAACAGGGCAGTTCCTGACCTAGGGCAGTGCCTGACCTGGGGCATCCCCAGTGTGTAGAAAAGAAGTGGGGTGTGCAAAGGGCACAGCAGAGAATGCTGGTCTGTGAGGTCTAGGTAGGAGGGTGACTTGCTACTAGTCAGTCTATTGTTAGGCAATCCCCAACTTAGAGATTTGTAAGGACTCGGGAACCAGGGTGAGGCCCATGGCTCAGGCCTAGGGGACTGCATGTAAATTGTGTTATGTTTGGACAGTTAACATCCATCCCACAGGCACCCAGGGCAGGTGCTTAGAAGAGACCTTAGCCCTAGTCTCTAGGTCTATGGCAAAGGAGCTGAGTCTGCCAAGCTGGGGTATGGGATACTGGGATGTGGCGATAGGGCGCCCTCACCTGGGTGTTGCAAAGGCCCACACCACCCAGCTCACTGGGCACTTGCAGACCAAAGGCCCCCAGCTCCTTGAGGCCCTGCCAAGTGGTCTCCTCCACCATCTCCAGAGCGTCATTCTTGGCAGGATCGTTCACTTCCTGGGGAAGGCACAGGATCCCACATCCAGGCTCCTTTTGAGCTTAACATCTCCAAACACCTCACCAGGGACCAAGCCCCGAGTCATTCCTTACCTCGAAGAAACGGGACACAGGCTCCACCAGCTCTTTAAGAAACTGTGTCTGCTCTTCGTTGAGCACTGCAGAGGGTGGGGGACAGGCTGGTCAGGCCAGGCTGGCAGGGGAAACCACCCTGGCCCCACCCAGCTCTGATTATCCCTTCCCTTACCGGACGGGTATGGGAACACCTGATCTGTGGTGAGCTGGCCTTTGAACATTCCCACAGCAAAGGACTTAGATTCCTGGGCAGAGAGAGGCGAATTTCAGGGCTCTGGTTGGGTCTGGCTAAGGTCCACCTGGCCTCGGGGCTACCTACCGCCTTGGCCGGTTTTTTCCTGGTCAGAGCGTCAGAGGGGTGGGAATCTGACTTGTCCAGAGCCAGCTGGGAAAAGAGACGGTTAGCAAGTCCAGGGAAGGGACTTCCGCTGTGTCAAGGGGAGCACAGGCGAGAGCCGCGCGGGGAGGCGGCGCGAAGCGGTGACCTTTCCCCTAGTTTCGCCCTAGGGCACCCTGGCTTGCCCTTTCCCCTACTTTCGGCGACAGAGCAGTAGGCAGGTACCTGGCACCAAGAGGGAGATCCCTGCCGACGGCGGGAGGCGGGCGCCGAAGCGGACCACCGCTCCCACACCCCCTTGCCAAGGCTGCGGTGACTCACCTGAGCGGCACCCCCGGCATAGGGCCGCCGGGCAGGGCCGGGCCAGGGCTGCCCCAGGAGCGCCGTGAGCCGCGAGCTGTGGGGAGTGGGGGTTCAGTCCTGGCCCGGTGCCCAGGGCCGCTGCCCACCGTCCCTCTTGTCACACACAGACCTTCCGCCCCCGAGCCTCAGCAGCTGCCTCCCCAAGCTCGCGGCCATCCGAGCCGCCCGCATCTCCGAATCTCTCCGGGCGCCGCCGGCTCGAGCTCTGACCCAGCTCTGGCGTCCTGCAAGCCCAAGTCCTGGCGCCCCTAGCCCTGACTCATCGTCCACAGTGCACCGGGCGGCGGACGGTTGCGGGCCCCGGGGCATGCTGGGAGCTGTAGTTCCCTGGAGCCCGGCCCTGCGTTCCGCTGACTTAGAGGGATCTCCAAGCGTCCCTCGTCTCCCCCAAACTCGTTAATCCCGCCCGTCCGACCTAGAGTCTAGTCCTCCGACGGGGTGATGGGGTAGGATGGGACAGAAGAGGAAGGGGTTAGGGTTAGAGGGATGGAGGTGGACTGAAGGGAGGGCTTCTCGGGTGGGGTTAGAAGGGAAAAGTAGGGAAAGAGAAGTGTAAGGTAGATGGCAGAGGTAGAGACATGGAAAGACAGACTCTAGGGTTCCTGATGAAATCTATCTCGGCCAACACAAAAGGGAGGGTACAGTGGTGGGGGGCACCCAAGCTAGGGTGTGAGTACCCTAAGTGTATTCTTCTGAGATGTAGGCCATTTCACTAACTCTTGGAACAGCTACAGTTTCACAGTAGGAAGACCCCCCCAGATTCACTGCCCCTCCCTTAATAAAGCCTCTGAGACCTTCCTGAACATTCCCTTCTGTCTCTGCCCTCTGTTCCTTCCAGAGACCATGTGCCCAGGCAGATGGATTCCTCCCGGGCCTGAGAGGAACCGCAGGAATTCTCCTGCCTCTTACCAGTAAAACCCCAACTTCTCTAGCCCTAGGTCAGGAAGTCCCAAACAATTTCTACCCCTCTTTCCGCAATTCTCCTTGGGGTGAGAGGAGGCCCAGGAGGAGAGAGAGCTGGGCTCAGCTTCTTTTTGAGCTGCTGGAGCCCTCTGTGAGGAGGCCCTCTTTGCTGGCTTCTCAGGAGAGTGTGGCTAGGTTCTGCCTGCCTATGGGAAGAGGGGGCCAGGGTGTGTGGAGCAAGATGGTGGCGGCGCTGGTGCCTTGGGACCTGGGGGAATGGGACAGCTGGTCGGCTCAGAGACGGCCTACTTTACTCACAGCTGGAATTTAGTGGGGAGAAGCAGCTCAACTCCAATCCTGGAGGATTAGGGAGATTAAAGTGAGAGAAGAGAGAGATGTCCCAGAGACCAAGAGGTGAAAAACAGGGCTCCTTGTGGAGGGGAGGTCTGGGAGCGAAGTGGGGGGCTGGGGCTCGGAGATCCTTCTCCCCAAATCTTTCCATGGGGGCTGGGGTGAAGGGCACAGTCTGGGGAGATGAAGTGACAGTGTGTTCGTCTTCCTGTGTTGGCGTCTTCCCTGTCCCAATTCTCCTTGCATCTCACTAGCTCCCAGGTCAGCCCTCTGGCTCCTGGCACCCCCACTGCTGCGGTGGGCACCCCCCCTCCTCACAGTGCTGCATAGCGACCTCTTCCAGGCCTTGCTGGGTGAGTAGCCCGTTTTCTGAGGGACCTGGGCCTCCAAGGGCCATTACTGAACTTCGGGGGCTGTTTGGGAGCCCGGAGATCATTTGGTCCAAGCTGGAGCACCATGCAGGGTCCTGCCTATGGTGTCCTCCATGAGTGTGGACCAGCCTTGGCTGAAAGGGCTCCTCCCTTGCCAGCCAGCCAGCAGCGGTGATGACAGGGGTGATGTGCCTGGAGAGGCCTGGGGTGGGGAGGTAACTCAGTTCTGTTCCTGTGACAGACATCCTGGACTATTATGAGGCTTCCCTCTCAGAGAGTCAGGTAAGGAGGTGGGGGCGAGCGCCTAACTTCCTGAGGCGCAGGCAGGGCTGGAGGGGTGAGCCAAATATCGCTAATATTACCTGGAAACTTGGGGGCCCTGCTGACAAAAGCCTGAGTCGGTGGCCCAGGGACTTGGGGCACCAAGAATGCACTCTCTGTGGTCCTGTACCCACTCTCCCTTTCTTCCTCGTTTTCTTTGGCTGCCCCAGTTTCAGGCACTAAAGAGTCTAGGGCTTAACTTTTTAGGTTTTCCCCTGAGAAACCTGAGGGAGAACTAGGCCCCCAGGGATTGCCTCCTGCAGCTCCTCCCTCACACCCGACCCCCTACCGCCTGCTGAGAGGCCTCCCTCCCGTATTCAAATAACCGTGGGTGCTCCCAGCCCAACTATAGATGCTTCCTTCTCTAAGAAATGAAATCCAGCCTCATCGTCTTTGCTGTCATCGCTGGTGGCTGGCCAGGTCTCCATGTTTGCCTCAGGGCCTCTGTGCTTCTGCTTCTATCTCCTTTCCCATTATCCGGGTTCCTACCAGCACAGAAGGAGTTAACTCTGCCAAGGCACCCCCCCCATTCTGGCTCCTAGCTCCCTCCCTCCCTCCCCCTGCTTCCTCTCTCCTCCTCTCTCCCCTTCCCTCTTCGGCTCCACGGCTCCCTCGGCCGCTGCCGTTTCCAACCCCCCCACCCCACTCCCCCGCCACGGCCCCTAGCCCCTGGCCGTTTGGCAAGACCCCCCCCTACCCCGGGGCTCCCCGAAATCCAGTTCCCCTCCCCCACCCCAGCTCATGCCCCAGCCCCCGAACTCCGGGGCTGCCAGCCCCCGGTGCCCCCGCCCCTCCTGAGAATCGGGGTGTGCTCCCCAAGCCCCCTCCCCTCCACTGGGGAGCCCCTTTTAGGGCCCCCTTCCCCTCCCTCCCACGCTCCCCTCCCCTTCCCTTCTCCAACCCCCTCCTTCCCCTCTCACCCCTCCCCCCATCCTGGCCCCCCCTGCAAAAGTGGGGTGCGGAGGGGGGAGGGGTGAGAACCCACGGAGGGGAGGAACGAAACTCCGATGAAGTCAGAGCCCCTTACCCGCCGCCGCGGCCAGGCCCCCCAACATGGACTGTCTCTGTATAGTGACAACCAAGGTAAGCATGATGGGGGGGCTATAAACTGGGGGGAGGGTATGAGTTTGTGGGGAGGGGTTAGTAGGCCTTATCTGGGACTGGCGCCCCTGGAGTGGCAGCATCAGAAGTAAGATGTATTTGGGGGTCTTAATTTAGTTTTGGGGTTCACATCTGAGAAAATGCTGGATTTGGCCACAGGTGCCCCCTGGAGTGATCCCTTTGTACCTGTAGGGATATGGAAAATTTAGGATATTCCATGGTTCGGGGGGCCTGGCGGGTTTGGGGGTTCATCAGCGCTGTTTGAGGGAGACTTATTTAAGGAGAAGCCTGGCTCATAAGGGAGTCCTGCTGGTGTATGTGGGAAGGTGGGCTATGTTGGGGGGTTCCTCTTTCCTCCCCAGGGAAAAGCTGGCTTCCAAGGGCCTTGTCCAGTTTTGGGGGGCTCCTGGCATGGGGTAAAGGTTATTGGTTGTGAGTGCCTGACTGATCTGGGGGTGTCAGCTGGCAGGGAAGGGGTGGGCCTTCAGACTCTAGAACAAGCATCTCGTGGTGGCTGCATTTAGGGATGCTCTCTCAATTTGAGGGAACTGTTAATTTAGGGTTCAGTCATATAGAATGGAGGTAGTTGGAAGTTGTCAGAGGGCTGGGGCCCTGGCATGGGATCACCTGAGGGAATGGACCAGGTGAGGCAAGGATTTGGGGGTACTCCCATAGGAGGCAGAAGATTGCAGCAGCCGAGCTTGCCAGCCCCTGAGGAGGAGGATGAGAGGCTTAGGGAGAGAGGGGATTTGAGGAGGGGGACCGGGTGGGTGGTGCACAATTTGGGGGTGGCCCAAAGGCAGGTGCCCAATATCCCCATCTCCTCCCACACTGTATCTAGCCCTGATCAAGAGAGAGGGAGAAGAGCAGATGTGGGGACTGTTCCAGATACCCCTGACGCTTGGGATCAAGGTGGGGGAGGACACCTGGATTTAAGGGTCCCTGAGGGCTTATGACCGAAGTTACTGAGGTTACTGGGGTGAAAAGGTGTAGGAGGAGGGCAGGGCTGGCAGCGATGGGGATCTGTGCAAGAGTGTCCCTCTGGTTGGAGCCTGGCAAAGGCAGGAGATCTTGGATGGAGCATAGGCGAGCTCCTGGTGGGATGCAGATACCTAGGCTCTGCTTGGAGACTCTGGGACTGGAGAGCTGGATGCCTGGTGTGTGGAGGGAGGCTTGGGCGGGTGGCAGGCAGCTGGGGGCTGGGGGGTGGGACAGGAAGTGGGGGCCGGGGGAGGCGGGGTCCGGGTGAGTCACAGGCTGGGGAGGGGGTTATATTTAGTGGGAACTGCAGCTTTTCATGGGAGGGAGCTGAGGACACACATGTTCCCTGCCACAAACTCACACATGTGTGTACACATGCATTGTGCACGTGTGAGGATGGTTGGAAGAGATTGGGGGCTGAGGACCTTTAGATCTGGAGCCCCCACCCTCTCTCCACCAGGGCAACTTGCTTGTCCTTCATTCTGTGGGTTTCGGGCTTTCTCCCAGGCTGCCTCTTCCCCACATCCCCTGTAGTTTCGGTGGATTTTTATGCCTCAGTTTCTCTGGCCTGGTTTCCTCTGCTCCCGCTGTCTCCTGCCCTTAGGCCTGTCACTTGGCCTTAGGCTCCATGGCTGTGGTCCTCTGTATTCCAGGTGTAAATAGAAAGCCCGCTGGAATGTGTGGGCTCTGCTTCCAACACGTGAACACACAAATGGGAGCGAGGGTGAGGGGCTTGCCAGCAGGCAGCTATTCTGGGTGGGTGGGTGGCCTTATTCATTACCCACTCCAGACTCCTACTTCTTCCATGGAGCCCAGGGTTGAGCATCCCTGAAGGAAGGAGGCTTACAGAGCAGATCATGCATTTGGGGTTTACAGAGGCGTGGAGACCCAGGCTTGCCACATTCCTTGGCTGGAAAACTTGTCAGCCTCGGTATGGTGGGGACTCCAACTCCCATAAGGCCCCGAGGCACAAGATCTCTCAATGTTAGAGGGTTGCTGCCCATGGCGCTGTTGGGAGTTGTGGTTCATCTCTATCCAGGGCAGCCAGCGGAGGGTAGCCCAAGAGGAGCCTGCAGGGGGCACATGGCTCCTGCTTCCCCAAATGCTGGATGGGGTAGGGAGTGCTCAGGCTTTGCGGTCGTTGAGCTCCCCAGCTCTGCCTGAGTCTTCCATCTTTCATTGCCTATATTTAGACTCCTGCCGCAGTAATTTAAGGAACATTTATTGAAAGCCTACTGCGTGCTAGGCCCTGTGTTGTGTGCAAACTCCACTCTACAGCGATCACTTTGTCTTTCTTGGTGCCTTTATCTCTGCCAGCATCTCTCGTCTCTGAGCATCTCTTTCTCCCACTCCGCCCCCGTCCATCCCCCTTTCCCCGCGCTGCTGCCGCCGTTGCCATGGTAACCGGCGACGACTGAAGCTGCGTGGCGGACTGGAGGGCCGGGCGAGGGTGGCGGAAGGCGGAGCAGAACAAGTGGGGGTGGGGATACAGTGGGGGAAAGACTGAGGCTATTTGCCAGAGCCCCAGGAGCGAAGCGGTTAAACCCTCCGGGTGGTCCTTATTGGGCAAAGCCGAGATGCCGGGGGCGGGGCAGTGTGGCCGACGGCCTCATTCATTGGCCGTCAGGGGCGTGGCGGAGGGACAGTGTGGGCGAGGCAGGGGGAGCGAACGGGCGGGAAGTGGACGGAGGCGTGGCCTCCCGGGCAGGTGGGTGGAGTCTGGCTTACTCTATCGAGGGAGGCAGCAACCTTCGGAAAGGGGAGGAACCTTGGGGCTGGGTTACCTGACCGAAATGAGGGCGGGGCTGCCTGGGATGGGCGTGGCGTGGTCCCCCGTGCGTGAAGGAGACAGGGTTTGAGGAGCTATTGTCCAAGTAACTTCAGGGCGCGGGGGTCTTTGGAAAGGAGAATCCGGGGATTGGGAAGTCTGACGTCTCAATTTTCCTAAGATGGAGGTCTGTTCAGATTTCATCAGAGCACCCCTCCTACCTCAGCTCTGTGTTCCCAGGAGACGGTTGCTAGGCGACGGCAAAGTCCTTGATTGCTGCGTTGCCAGGCAACAGAGAAACGGAAAATGGAGGGAAAAGGGAAATGGGGGATGGGGAAGGGTCTTTATGGGCCATGGCGCCCACTGGTGGATAAGCAGGGCCTGCACGTTTTCTATTCTAGAAGGAATTTTGAGTCCAGCCCCTTCCGCACTGACTCCTTGGATCCTCTGGTGATCCAAGCCTTCCTACCAGATATGAAACTAGGAGATTGGGGGTCATCTTGGGGGCGCATGTAACAGATGCCGATCAACGGGGTCAATCTCGCTTGGGTGAGATTCTAGGGAAGTCGTCATTTCTACCATGTATGGGCATTTTATAGAAGTCAGCCGATTTGAGGAGACCCCTCACTGGGTTTTAAGAGCTGGAAGGGTGGGGGTTCAATGGGAGAATATTTGGAAGAGACGCTTTCAGGTTAAGTTGTTTGGGAGAAAATGGAAATCTCTGAAGAGACCTGAAGGAGGCGGTTGGGAGTGTTCTGGACGATTTGTGGGTCATTGCAGATTGCCGGCCGTATCTTTGGTGTGTATTTTTTGAGGCCTGAGTGTGGAGAAGATATATTTGGGAGCAATCTTCCGACAAAGTTGGAATTCAGAATCGTGGAGGGGATGTTCTGGGCAGACAGAAAAGGGTGTAATCTATGAACCTCAGGGGTAAAGAAAAGGAGAGGAGGTGCCGGGTGCGGTGGCTCACACCTGTAATCCCAGCACTTTGGGAGCCCGAGGCGCGCGGATCATGTGAGGTCACGAGTTCGAGACCAGCCTGGCCAACATGGCGATATCCCGTCTCTACTAAAAATACAAAAAAATTAGCCGGGCGTAGTGGCGGGCCACCGTGCCAGGCCAAAGTTTTTTTTTTAGAGATGGGATCTCACTATGTTGCCCAAGCTGGTGTTGGGCACCTGGCCTCCAGCGATCTTCCCGTCTAAATTTCTTTTTATAAGAGTTTTGGAAAAAATTGACGAGATTGCTATTTAATTTGGAGGGTCTGCTTTAAAGTAGATTAAATATTTCCTGAAATTGGGTTCTGGTGTGGATTTGGAGACTGGCATATTAGGAAGTCATGAGTATCTTATTAGATTCGGGGGTTTGGACAGGGGATCCCCAACAAATTAGAGGACTTGTTATTTGGATGTTTATATTAGAGCAAGAGTAATATTTGCACTAACTGCAACATCTCTGTTAGTGGATTGGGAGATAGATGTGATATAGAAAGGGATGATTTAGCATATATTAATTTGGGGGGCCAACAAGGCTCTGTGGTTCCTTAAACTCTTGAAGAAACATGGGCTGCCTATCAGGTGGGGCTGGACTGCAGGGGAGAACTATGCTGGTTAGAGTAGGAGATGCCTTGGAATCTGAGGAGATGCTATCCACAGCACCAATGCTATCCACAGCACCAATCTTGCGGGGTGGGAGAGGCAGTGTAGATCCCTTGGGGGTTCTTGTGAGAGAAGTGCTGTTTGTTTCCCTGGACTCTGGGAGGCCAGTAGTGACGAGATGTCCAGTGAGGTTTTGGAATGGTTTGGGGTCTCGCGATGTTGGGGTTGGGGGATTAGATGGGATGGAATAAGGGGTCCCTGAGAACTAGAGAGATAAACTGGTAAATTTAAGTCTGTCTTTAATTGTAGAGGGGTCGGAATAGAAGTATACTGTGGAAAGTGAAGTTCACAGAGAAACAGCGTGAACCAGGGAAGTTGGTGGCTAAGAGGGTCTCCCCTCACCCCTCTCTCCCAACGTGACGCTCTCCCTTACTGCGCAGGCGCCGTTCCCCCCCCCTCCTCCGACCGCAGCCTCCAGTTGCCGCGGCCGCCGCAGCCCCCGCCCCTCTGCCCCTCCCCCTCCCCCAACCCCCGGGACCCTTGATATCCCACCCGCCCCCTTCCCTCAGTCCCCCTCCCCTTCTCCATGTCGGCTCGGAACAGATTCGCCTCCATGTGTCTCTGCGTGGTACGTGCCGCGGTATGGGCTCCGGCCCGCTCCCCCTTCCCGGACCCCCGCAAATATCAGGGTGCAAGCTTGAAGCGCTGTCGCTCTTCCTTCTGCTTGGTGCGGGGTCTCTGGGTTGCAACTTCTCGTGGACAGGCGCCGTGGGTCGCCCCTCTTATCATTCACTTTGACTCACACCCCTATGTTTTGGGGGTGCAAGCCTCGGTTCCAGGTCATTCTGTGCAACTGGGGCTCTGGTGAGGAGGGGGCCAAAGGGGAAGGAACAACAGAGACTCCGTCCGTGTCCCCCATTCCCCAGGCCTTTTACTTGTTTTAAGCCCTAATATATTGGGGGTGCAGATATGTCCCAGTAGCATCTGAGTTGTCTGGGTTAGGGCCCTGAGTCCCAGTAGGATAAAGGGGGGGGGGTCCTCCTTTCCCGTCCTGCTTTAGTTGCCCTGTAATCCAAGACTGAGAGGTGCTGATCCCCCACCGCCCCACCCCCCAGTCTGCAGTTTTAGAATTACTCTCCCCCACCCCTACTCCCACCCCTCCCGACGTTTCTCCCCGCCCCCCTACATGTACGTCGAAAATTTCCAGAAACTGAACCTAGTCCCTAACCTCTTCCAGCCACATTCTGGAAACCCTGGTACCCATTTCTTGTTCCCCATTTTCTCCATGTTGCCTCCCAATCCTGAGGAGCCTTTTCTTCAGTGCCAGACACCACCCTCCCTCCATGGGGGTGGGGCAGGGAGAGGTATTGGGGGCTCGCTGAGATAAAAGTTTACCTTCATTTCCTCCCTAGAATAAATGATGAAATGGCCCTCCTCATGTTTCCATTTTCTTTGGGTGCACGCTGACATTTCCTCCTCAGATTCAGGAATTTTCTCTCTGAGGTGGAGTGAAGATGGAGGGGCACTGGACTCAAACCCTCCCCCAGACTCCAAAACTTGGAGCTTTGGTCCTAATTTACCTTGCAGGGAATTGGAGGCTTTGTGAAGGAAGAGTGGGTAGCGGAGAGCGGCTTCCACCCCTTCCCCCAGGTCTCAATTATGGGGCTTGCCCCTCAGCTTGTGCACTGCCCAGGTAGAAGACCACCTTCTCAGGATGTGGAATGAACAGTCTCTGTTGGTTCATAGAACTCCTTTATTCAAGACAGCTCAGCCTTGGAGGAGGGCTATTTTGTGTGTTCTCCTATTTTCCTTCTCTACTTTTTGTGCCCATCGGATTGAAATCTGGAGTTCAGGATTCTCTCCAAGTCTGTGGCCCAGAGAATAGACTCAATCTTGCTGAGCCCCTGTTTTCCTTCTTTAAGACTCTTTAAATGTATCAGGGTGCTTCTTGATTCAAGTTGTCTCTGTGTTCTGGGTTTGAGAGTTTTCGTGCTGACAGGACCACTTCCCTTCTCTCATTCTCTTATTGTACCCTTACTCTACAGCCAAAGTTGTGTTATATTCTCAGCCTTGATTCATCATCCTTAACATTTTCAGAATCCTACTCAAGGATTGGCCATTGACCTTGATAAGCTTCCTCCCATTTGATCTCGCAGCTGCTGCCCTCTAAGTATTAGGGCACTCTCAGCCTCTCAGAAACTTTTGGGAGGGAAATTCTGCTCGCTCTCTCTCTTTTTTGTTTTGGAGATGGAGTCTTGCTCTGTCGCCAGGCTAGAGTGCAGTGGCATGATCTCGGCTCACTGCAACCTCCGCTTCCCAGGTTCAAGCAATTCTCCTGCCTCAGCCTCCCATGTAGCTGGGATTACAGCCATGCGCCACCACGCCCAGCTAATTTTTGTATTTTTAGTAGAGATGGGATTTCACCATGTTGGCCAGGCTGGTCTCTGACCTCAGGTGATGTACCCACCTCGGCATTATAGGCATCAGCCACTGCTCCTGGCCTCTCCCTCTTTTTGAGACAGGGTCTTACTCTGTTGCCCAGGCTGGAGTGCGGTGGCGTGATCATGGCTCACTGCAGCCTCCACCTCTTGGGCTCAAGCAATCCTCCCACCTCAGCCTCCTTAGTAGTTGGGACTACAGGTGTGCACCACCATGCCTGGCTAATTTTTGTATTTTTTGTAGACAGGGTTTCACTGTGTTGCCCAGGCTGGTCTCCAACTCCAACTCCTGGGCTCAAGCTGTCTGCCTGCCTCAGCCTCCCAAAGTGCTGGGATTGCCGTGCCTTCTCTTTTTACCCATGTGTACTGACTGGGTGGTGCATTCTGTCTTCTTCAGTTCCTGAGGGAGCCCTGCATATGATACCTTCCCCTTCCTGAACCTGGAGCTTGGAGGGTCAGTCTCTGTGGAGGCCCGTTCCAGAGGAGAGGAGCAGGCGAGGGCAGAGGCGGACATGGAAGGACCCAGGCGGAATCGCTGTCTTCTTCTGCTGTCTCCATCTGCCCTTTTCCTCCTTCTCTGGCCCCCAGTTAATCTCATTTTACTGTTGTCCCTATTAAGCTAGCACAGGAGGCCCTTGGGATGGCAGCTGATTAACTGGGCAGGGAGTCAGGGGTCATGTTGGGCCTTTCACCCCAAAAGAGCAGAGGGAGACCAGAAATTCACTCTGAGGCTCAGCATGCCACCCTCCTCCCCAGCCAGGGAGGCTGGCACCCATTCTTGCCCCTGTCCTGAGCCCTGCTGTCTCTGTTCTTCCCCTTCCTCCCCCAGCCCATGCCCTTATAGCATATCCGGATTAGCTGGCTGGGCTGTGGGCTGTTGCAGGGGTAGGGCCAGACTCCCGGGGCCCCTCTGTTGACTGCTTGGAAACCAGCAAGGGCAGTGAACTGGACAGGCTTAGCCTTGTCCTGTCTCGGGGGCTGATGCCAAGTACCTTCTGGTGGAAGGGGTGACTTCAGTCCTTGCCTAAGGAGTGCAAGGTAAAGGACAGCCAATCACCTGTGGGGTAGAGGCTGCAATGGGGAGACTGAGGCCATGGAGGTGGGGTGCGGGGAGGATGCCATGCAGAGTAGGAGCAGCCAGAGGGGTAGGGGAGGGGAGGCTAGAACAAGAGTGAGTCTGAGATGGTGAGGGAAGCAAGGAAGTTGGGGACTGGATGCAGAGAATGGAGATGTGAGTGTCCGGGGCTAGAGCTCTGAGAAGCTGGAGGGACTCGAAGATGAAGGTGGCGGGGAAAGGGGTGAAGACACAGATGCCAGAGGGGCTATGCCCACCAGAAGGCCAGTGTCCCAGGATGTGAGGAGTAGGAGTTGGGGGATGGGATTGGGACCTGGGGATTGATGAGAGGTGCTGAGGCCCTGGCGGGAGAGGGGGCTGTTGGGAGAGTGGAGAGAGGGGAGCCAATGGGCTAGAGGAGAGGGAGGGGGAGGAGCTGGTCAGGCCCCAGGGCCTTCCGCACTGCACTGGCTGGGGGAAGAGGCGGCGGCCAGGGCGGCCAGCCTGGAGCCTGAGGCACCGGGCTGGCCCCAGTGACACCTCCGTCCCCATCCCCAGAAATACCGCTACCAAGATGAAGACACGCCCCCTCTGGAGCACAGCCCGGCCCACCTCCCCAACCAGGTAAACGCCCCCGAGCTGGTGCACGTGGCGGAGAGGAACTTGTCCCACCTCGAGGCTGGCCACGGGGTCGTGGGCCACGCCCACCTCTCCCCCTTCAAGGTAGGAGACCCTGGTGGCCCCCTCCCCAGTGCGGCCCTCGGAGCCTCGGAGCTGCAGCAATCCCTAAGGGCCGGTAGGGTGAGAGAGAGCCGTGGGGAGGGGGATGCTGGGACTGGGGGCGGGGGTTTGGGGCTTGGGCTCCTGGGGTCTGGGGGAGGGGGCGTTTGTGGGGCTGGAAACACCTTGGTCCCACAGAGGAGAAACAGGCCAGGCCAATGGGAGTGGATGTAGAGCCTAAAGCAAGAATGTGTGTGTGTGCGCGTGCCTGTGCGCGTGTGCTGTGTGTGTGCCTGTGCGTGTGTGCACGCATGCGTGCCTGTGTGTGTGTGTGTGTGCTGTGTGTGTGTGTGCGTGCGCCGTTTGTGTGCCTGTGCGTGTGCTGTATGCGTGTGTGTTGAGGTGTGTGCATCCCCCAGGAGGCCCCCACGCCTGGGACCTCTTCATTCCTTCACACCCCCAACCTCCATTTCCATTTTCTGTGTCCAGAGCTCTGTTCCAAGCGCCTGCTGCCCTCATTTGCTCTTGTTCCTTCCCCGCCTCCTCCCCCTACCTCCGCCTCTGGGCCTGGCTCGCCCTGTCCCCAAGTCTCCAGCCCTTTCCATCTGTCTGGCCTGAGACTTCACATGGTGGGGCCTTGCTGCCTCGTCCCCTGCCCCAGCCTTTGCTCCACTCCTGAGCTCTCTTCCCCCTCTGCAGCCTTTCCTCCCTGCTGGCTGGCTGGCTGGCTGGCTCTTGATGCTGTCTCTCTCTTCCTCCCACGCATTCTCCTCTCCCTCTCCCTGATCCCCAGCTTAGGCCGCTGGGGCCTGATCAGTCCTTTCCCTCATCAGTCCTCTCCCTCCATCAGCCAGCTCCCCTTTCCCATGTTCCCTCTTGCCTATTCATCTTCACCTTCCCTCTTTTCCTCCTCCCCTCTCTCATCCTCTTGGGTTCTCACCTCTGCCATATCTTCTTTCTGTCCCCTTCTGCCCCCTCCATCATCCCCCACCACCTGTTACCCTTTCTCCTCTCTGCTCACAGCGTCCTCCTCTCTCCAGTCCCGGGAGGCCTGGTTTCTGGGACCTTCCATTCTCCAGTCCACTTTCCATTTTCCCCTCCCTCCATCTCCTCTTCTGGGGACACAGGATGGGGAGGACTGGAGAGCACCAGGCAAGCTGTGAGATTGAGGGGACACTGTGGGGTCAGGGTGGGGATTCTAGGATGTTGTGGGATGCTCTGGGAAGGGGGAGGTTGCTGACATTTCACCAAGAAGATGGGGAGGAGGTCTCTGAGCCTAGGGAGTGGGCAAGCAGGTTCTGGAGTGAGAACTGGCAAGAGAGGAGTTGGGGGATAGGAAGGGTAAGACGTCCTGGGTCAGGGGCCAGATAGGGATAAGACTGTGAGATCAGGGCAGTGAATGAGGCTGACAGAGCAAGGAAAGGAAGGCCCTGGAGACAGGGATGGTACAGAGTGTTTGTGCGAATTCTGTGGATGCTAGGAGTGAGAGAAAGAAGACTAGAGATGCTTTTTGCAAGGCAGGGCCATTAAATCCCTGAGCAGGGGGAAGAGGAGGTAGGGAGCCTGAGGGGTGGTAGTTAGTACAGAGCTGCTGCGGATCAGAGCTCAGGAGCAGAAGAGGGTGGAGGGAGAGAGTGTTGGAGGCCATAAGCATGGGGTGGAGGTCTCAGGACAAGGCCTCACCTGGGGAACAGGAGAAGCCCCAATTTTCAGAAGAGAGGGGAGTTGATTGAGAAGTGTAAGATTGTTACTTGAGAATAATCTTGAGGGTATGAAGGTAGGGTAAGGGAGAATGGTGATAAACTCTCTGGGGAATCAGAAATTGAGATGGAGTAGCTGGGTGGGGTGGCATGTGCCTGTAGCTACTCAGGAGGCTGAGGTGGGAGGACTGCTTGAGCCCAGGAGTTCAAGGCTGCAGTGAGCTATGATCACACCACTGCACTCCAGCCTGGGTGACACAGCGAGACCTTGTCTCTGGAAAAAAAGAAAAAAAGAAATTGGGATGGAGGATGAGGCCACATTGGTAAGGGATGGGGCTGGAGGGTGCGATAGGGCCAGGGAAGCGGATGGAGAATGGAGGCTGGGGTTGGAAGATGGATGTTGAAGGGCGAGCCAGGGATGGAGATGGAGCATGTGGGATGCGGGCAGAGATAGGGATGGGAAGCAAATGAATGTCGCAGTGGATGAAGGTGGGTGTGCTGGGAAGGAGGTTCCAGGATAGGGATGGGGATGGGGATTGAGGATGGGCTATGGGATGGAGGATGAACACGTGGATGAGATTTTGGCAGTCAGTGGCTGTTGGTTGGACAACAGCATTTGCTGATATGTGAAGGGTTGGAGGGTGGTGTTAATAGATTTATGGGTGTGAAATCTGTGATACAGCTTGAAAATGGTCGGTAGTTTGTAGGCTTGAGAAATAGCAGTAGGAGAGGGGAGGGACCCTTTTGGACGGGGAGAGCGGGAAGGAGACTGGGGAATCCTTGCGCTTGGGCGACTGCAAATACATGTTTCTTTAAGGAGGAAGTAGGTTGGGGACCCCGGAAGGAGGCTCTTGGCGGCCTCCCCCCATTGCCATAGAGACGTGGCTTCGGTTGCCCTGGCAATTGGGGAAGCCCCTAGGACCGGGCTAAAGCTGGCCCCGCCTGGGAGTCTAGAGACCAGGCGATTGACGTCAGGGACCTGGGCACGCCCCACTTTAACCCTTTCCCGAATGAAGTGGGGGGAGGGAGTAGATGAGCGGGATAGGACCCGGATGTCTTTCACCACTCCCCGTTCCTGACGTCCTTTGCACTGCGTAGGGTGAGGGGCGTAGGGGAGCGAGGAAGGCAGGTTATTCAGGATGCGCTGCGCCCACAAACCTCTTCAGCCCGGCCTCCTCTCGGCCTGGCTAACGTGGGGCGGGGCCCAGGGCAGGAGAGGCGGGGCTAGCGGATCCCTTCTGCGCTCAGGAGTTTGGTCAGCCCCAGGCCACGCCCCACCCCCGTGTTGTCCTGACGACAGGGCCTCCTGGAGGTGGGTCTCCCCGGGTCTTGACTGGTCCTAGATACCGTTGCTAGGCAACACGGTCCTTAGAGGAAGGGGTGGATTGGACGGCTGGTTGGTGAGACCGAGGGAGGGGCCTGCAGCTGGGGAACCCCGGATTCCCGGGGTGCAGGGTTTAGGGCAAATGTGTGTGAAAGTGAGGGGCAAGTCTAGGGGAGGGTTATGAAAATATCTGGGTAGATATGGGGGGTTGGGGGGATGGGGCAGGAAATGGGGACCAGGACCCGGTGGACATGATCCCTGGGGTGTCCGTGTGTAGCACATAAGGCATGTAACACCCTGTGGTGTTACATCCGGTGAGAAGCTCCCTTCCCCCAAGCCTACCCCCCCTCCCCACTCTTTGCCATCTGCTGCTCCCCTCTCCGTCTGGCTGTCTCCCTTCCCGCTTCTCCTACACCTCCTTCCACATGCAGGGGGCCCCGGGCTGGGCAGAGTTAGATCCTTGCGCGTGTGCATCTGTGCGTGTGTGTGCGCGTGCGCATGTGCACGCGTGTGCGTGTGTGTGATGTGGATTGAGGCTGGGCCCTTGAGCAGCTCTCAGGGTGGCGGAGTGGGCTTGGCTAAGAGGCTGAAAGGGTAGCCACGCTGATGGGACCCTCCGTTATGGGCTCCCTCTCGAGTCAAGGCTCAGGCTGCTTTTTGTCTCTTGTTTCCCCAAACAGGCCAATTCTCCCCCAGTGATTGTCAACACAGATACCCTAGAAGCCCCAGGATATGTGAGTTGTTTAGATTTTGGGGCTGGGGCCATTGCAGAAGGAAGGAGGGAGTAAGGGAGGGCAGCAGATGACGGGCAGGTGGTCAGGCAGGAATGTCTGTCTCACTGCTTTTGTGTTTCTGTCCCGTGCTGGAGTTGCAGGTGAACGGGACCGAGGGGGAGATGGAATACGAGGAAATCACATTGGAAAGGGTGAGCAGGCTCCTCCATCGGCAGTCCCCGTGGCCTCCCGTCTGTACCTTTCTTTCTGCCATGTGGTCTGGGTGGCTAGCCCCTCACCCTGTCCCTTCCTCCTCTGGCTGCTCCAAGCCATTTCCCACCCCACTTGCCTTGCCAGACTTGGGCAGTGAGGGGAGCTGACCCTCTTCCCCTCCTTCACCCAGGGTAACTCAGGTCTGGGCTTCAGCATCGCAGGTGGCACTGACAACCCACACATCGGTGACGACCCATCCATTTTCATCACCAAGATCATTCCTGGTGGGGCTGCGGCCCAGGATGGCCGCCTCAGGTGGGGAGAGGAGACAGGGGTTAGGTTGCTTGGTCCCTGGAGAGGGAGGGCCAGGGCAGCAGGAAGCTCTTGGCTCAGGCCCACCTTGCTGCTCCCAGGGTCAACGACAGCATCCTGTTTGTAAATGAAGTGGACGTGCGTGAGGTGACCCACTCAGCGGCAGTGGAAGCCCTCAAAGAGGCAGGCTCCATCGTTCGCCTCTATGTCATGCGCCGGAAGCCCCCGGCTGAGAAGGTCATGGAGATCAAGCTCATCAAGGGGCCTAAAGGTAGTAACTCATTTTGTTCCCACCCCCATCCCAACTGTCCTGTGCCCCCAAGCCTGCTTCCTGGGCACCTGGGCACCCACCTCTGGCCTCCCCTCCATCCAGGTCTTGGCTTCAGCATCGCAGGGGGCGTAGGGAACCAGCACATCCCAGGAGATAATAGCATCTATGTAACAAAGATCATCGAAGGGGGTGCTGCCCACAAGGATGGGAGGTTGCAGATTGGAGACAAGATCCTGGCGGTGAGGACCCCATCTAGCCCATTTTCTAGCCCAGATCTGGGTCTCACCTACCAGCCCTGGCAGGCCCAAGTTCATCACTTCACCCCAGTGCTTCTGTCTTGGGCCATTTGTGGCTTTGTCTGAGCTTTGCTTTCCTTGACTCCAGGTCAACAGTGTGGGGCTAGAGGACGTCATGCATGAAGATGCTGTGGCAGCCCTGAAGAACACGTATGATGTTGTCTACCTAAAGGTGGCCAAGCCCAGCAATGCCTACCTGAGTGACAGCTATGCTCCCCCAGACATCACAACCTGTGAGAGCCCTTCAAACGCCAAAGCTCCCCATGACCCATCCCGTTTAACCCATGACATGCAGCCCCACGACATCCCTGTAGCTGTCCCTCTTCAGATATTCCCTATGAAATAGCCACAACCTCTGATCCTTGCTGTTGTTGGAGAAGAGATGGAAAATCAATTACCATCAAAGAACTAGAAAAGATCATCAACGATCTCTCTCCTGGAAGGCACAAAGCCTGGTTGGTTTTATGGCTAATTTTGTGAAATTCTCAAGGAATAGATCATTCTTCTGCTCTTCCAGCGTACAGGAAAAGATAAAAGATTTCACATTTCATTTTATAAGGCCAGTTCGAATGGTCACAAGGATAATGTAAAATAAGGAGAGTATAGACCCGTTTTGCTTCTGAATAGAGATACAAGAGTTTACAATAATATAGTAGCAAAGCAAACATGGCAGCATATTAAGGGAATAACATAGGGTTTGTTTCAGAAAACTAAAGATGGCTCAATAGTAGGAAATCTCTTAATATGATTCATATATTAAAACGTTACGGGAGGCTAAGTGTGGTGGCTCATGCTTGTAATCCCAGCACTTGGGAGGCCAAAGTGGGAGGATTTGAGACCAGCTAGGGATTTGAGACCAGCCTAGGCAACATAGCGAGATCCTGTCTCTAAAAAAATTAAAAAAATTAGCACGTGCCTATACTCCTTGCTACTTGGGAGGCTGAGGCTGGAGGATTGCTTGAGCCGAGGAGTTGGAAGCTGCAGTGAGCCAATGATTGCGCCACTGCCCACCAGACTGGGTGACAGAGCGAGAGGAGAAAACGATGTGATTATCTCAAATAGACGTGAAAAAGGCATTTGGTGAAATTCACCATCTCTTTTGGATGAAAGCTTTTAGTAAACTAGGAACACAGAAATTTTCCTTAAGATGGTGAAGACTAGTTATCAGGAACCAGTAACAAACATTTTATAATGATACAATTTTAGCAGTGTGTCCATTAACTTATTTTTAAATTTATTTTTAATTTTAATTTTTTTCTTGAAATGGAGTTTCGCTCTTGTTGCCCAGGCTGGAGTGCAGTGGTGTGATCTCGGCTGACTGCAACCTCTGCCTCCCAGGTTCAAGTGATTCTGCTGCCCCGGCCTCCCGAGTAGCTGGGATTATAGGTGCCCACCATCACGCCTGGCTAATTTTTGTAGTTTTAGTGGAGACAGGGTTTCACCATGTTGGCCAGGCTGGTCTCGAATGCCTGACCTCAGGTGATCTGCCCTCCTCGGCCTCCCGAAGTGCTGAGATTACAGGCGTGAGCCACTGCGCCCGGCCTCCGTTAACTTACGAAGAGGGCAGGGATGCCTCTTCCCACTGCTATTATTCTTCATTGCTTTAGAGCAGGGTTTCTCAATGTTACTCCTGACATTTTGGACCCAATAACTCTTCATTATGGGGGGTTGTTCTGTGCCTTGTGGGATATTAAGCAGCATCCCTGGCCTCTGTCTATCAGATGACAATGGTACTCCTCCCCCTCAGTCATAACAATTAAAAAATGTTATGACAGAATTGCCCCAGCGAAATTATGGTGGTTGAGAATCACTGCTTTAGAGATTTCAGACAGTGTAACAAGACAAGAAGAATAGTTACATCTGGAAGGGAAAAACAAAAGTTATCTCTATTTGTAAATTATACTACTGTGCATCTAGATCAAAATCTAAGTGAATTAACTGGAAAAATATGCGAAGTTAAGAATGTGGCTATTTGTTGGCTGGGCGAGGTGGCTCATGCCTGTAATCCCAGCACTTTGGGAGGCCAAGGCGGGCGGATCACCTGAGGTCAGGAGTTTGAGAACAGCCTGGCCAACATGGAGAAACCCTGTCTCTACTAAAAATACAAAAAAAAATTAGCTGGGTGTGGTGGCGAGCACCTGTAATACCAGCTAATCCTGAGGCTGAGACAGGAGAATTGCTTGACCCTGGGAGGCGGAGCTTGCAGTGAGCCAAGATCGTGCCACTGCACTCCGGCCTGAGCGATAGAGTGAGACTCCATCTCAAAAAAAAAAAAAAAACAAAATAGGCTGGGCGCGGTGGCTCATGCCTGTAATCCCAGCACTTTGGGAGGCCGAGATGGGTGAGTCACCTGAGGTTGGGAGTTCGAGACCAGCCTAACCAACATGGAGAAACCCCATCTCTACTAAAAATACAAAATTAGCCGGGCATGGTGGTGCATGCCTGCAATCCCAGCTACTCAGGAGGCTGAGGCAGGAGAATTGCTTGAACCTGGGAGGTGGAGGTTGCGGCGAGCTGAGATCGCGCCATTGCACTCCAGCCTGGGCAACAAGAGTGAAACTCTGTCTCAAAAAACAACAACAACAACAAAAAAAAGGAATGTGGCTATTTGTAAGATAAATAACAGGAATTAGTAACTTCCCAGCAATAAGAAAATGTAGTGAATAAAAAGCCCCCTTTTGCCATAGAAAAAATTTCTATAAAATTATTAGAAATAGAAACTTGACAAGAAATGTAAGATTTGTATGAAGAAAATGACAAAACTTTACTGAAAGACATAAAACAAGACTGGAAGGGGTGAGGAGTCACACCGTGTCTCTGGATGGAAAAACTTAATATGCTAAAGATCTCAACCGGCTCCAAATTAATCTACATTCCATTCAATCCTAATCAGAATTTTAATGTTGTTTCCCCACTGGGAA
This sequence comes from Gorilla gorilla gorilla, assembly GCF_029281585.2. Classification (NCBI taxonomy): domain Eukaryota; kingdom Metazoa; phylum Chordata; class Mammalia; order Primates; family Hominidae; genus Gorilla; species Gorilla gorilla. Next base: position 22,340,879 of record NC_073243.2, on the reverse strand, counting down.
CTTGGAAGGTTGACACTAAAGTTCGACTGGAAAAATTTGTGTGGAAAAGCTAAGACATTTTGGAAACAAATAATGAGGTGTGGCAGCCCCTACAAAATATGAAATAATACTGTAAAACCATATTAAAATCACGTGGTACTATTCCTAAATACCATAAGCTAACGAAAGGAACCTGGGCTCCTTGGAAGAAGGGTCAATTCAAAATCTTTTTTTATTCTTTTCTTTTTTTTTTTTTTTTGAGACGGAGTCTCGCTCTGTTGCCCAGGCTGGAGTGCAGTGGCACGATCTCGGCTCACTGCAAGCTCCGCCTCCCGGGTTCATGCCGTTCTCCTGCCTCAGCCTCCCGAGTAGCTGGGACTACAGGTACCCACCACCACGCCTGGCTAATTTTTTTGTATATTTTAGTAGAGATGGGGTTTCACCGTGATAGCCAGGATGGTCTCGATCTCCTGACCTCGTGATCCCCCCACCTCGGCCTCCCAAAGTGCTGGGATTACAGGCCTGAGCCACCGTGCCCAGCCAATTTAAAATCTTTGGCAATAAATGTATAAGATGAGCTTCTAACTTCTTTCATACTAGAGAGCAAGGAAGGTATCCAGGACTAATAGGGTCTCAGCAAAGACACAGGATCCAAACTGAAGGTGCTTCTACTGGCCAGTGAAAACTCGTTAAATATATTAAAATCTTTAAGATCATAATAATACTTAAAAATATTTTGGCTGGGCGTGGTGGCTCATGCCTGTAATTTCAGCACTTTGGGAGGTCGAGGCAGGCGGATCACCTGAGGTCAGGAGTTCGAGACCAGCCCGCCTAACACGGCAAAACCCCGTCTCTACTAAAAATACAAAAAATTAGCCGGGCGTGGTGGTGGGCGCCTGTAATCCCAGCTGCTGGGGAGGTTGAGGTGGGAGAATCCCTTGAACCTGGGAGGCAGAGGTTGCAGTGAGCCAAGATCGCACCACTGCACACCAGCCTGGGCGACAAGAGTGAAACTCCATCCCCAAAAAATAAATAAATAAATAAAAATTGGAGGATGCTAAGCAATCTCATTCATTCTGAAATTGGTGAATAAAGGGAAAGAGGCATGCAGAGAGAGACATGCATTTATCCTCCCTTTCATGTACCAGCTACCTCAGAGAGTAACCAACAGGTTGACATAGGGCTGTTTTTTTGTTTTTGTTTTTGCTTTTGCTTTTTTTTTGTTGGAGGCAGGTCTTGCTTTGTCACCCAGCAGGCTGGAGTGCAGTGGTGTGATCTTGGCTCACTGCAACTTCCGCCTCCTGGGCTCAAGCGATCCTCCCACCTCAGCCTCCTGAGTAGCTGGGATTACAGGCGAGTGCCATCATGCTCAGCTAACTTTTTTTTTTTTTTTTTTTTTGAGATGGAGTCTCACTCTGTCACCCAGGCTGGAGTGCAGTGGCATGATCTTGGCTCACTGCAACCTCTGCTGCCCGGGTTCCAGCAATTCTCCTGCCTCAGCCTCCCGAGTAGCTGGGATTACAGGCCCCTGCCTCTGCGCCCAGCTAATTTTTGTACTTTTAGTACAGATGGGGTTTCACCATCTTGTCCAGGCTGGTTTTGAACTCCTGACCTTGTGATCCACCTGCCTCGGCCTCCCAAAGTGCTGGGATTACAGGCGTGAGCCACTGCACCCAGCCTCAGCTAACTTTCAACTTTTGTCTTTTGTAGAGATAGGGTTTCACCATGTTACCCAAGCTGGAGGATTTTTTTTTTTTTTTTTTTTTTTTGAGAGGGAGTCTCGCTCTGTCGCCCAGGCTGGAGTGCAGTGGCACAATCTTGGCTCCTTGCAACCTCCGCCTCCTGGGTTCAAGCAATTCTCCTGCCTCAGCCTCCCGAGTACCTGAGATTATAGACGTAAGCCAGCACGCCCAGCCTATTTTTGTATTTTTAGTAGAGACGGGATTTCACCATGTTAGCCAGGCTGGTCTCAAAGTCTTAACCTCAAGTGATCTGCCTGCCTTGGCCTCCACAGTGCTGGGATTACAGGCATGAGCCATCGTGCCTGGCCGAGATTTTTCTTTTTTACAGAAGAATTCCCACTAGTAAATGACATCACCACCATTTTGCAGTCCTTGATACGTATCAGAACCAGGCGGTGATTGTCAGTGTGGCTAAAACTTACCTGAAAGGCTGATGGGGCGCTAGATAATGGATGGACTGGGCTGATGACCCTGAACCTACCATTAATCTTACCTGACAGAAAGACAACCAGGCATTATTGCATCTTGTGGTGATGTTGTAGGAAGAACGTAGCGCTACCTATGAAGTATACAGGAGTTACTAAAAAAAACTCTGAATTGAACTTGAAACTGATCAAGCCTCCAGAATGAACTGCCAGTTTACAGGAGATACAGGGGCAGAGGCGTAGGCTAAACAAACCACAGGAGGGTAAGCAGTAATTTCCCTGTTAGAATTTCCCTCATAGGCTGGTCAAGGTGGCTCATGCCTGTAATCCCAGCACTTTGGGAGGCATAAGCGGGTGGATCCTTTGAGGTCAGAAGTTCCAGACCAGCCTGGACAACATGGTGAAACACTGTCTCTACTAAAAATACAAAAATTAGCTGGGCATGGTGGCGCGCGCCTGTAATCCCAGCTACTTGGGAGGCTGAGGCATGAGAATCACTTGAACCTGGGAGGCAGAGGCTGCAGTGAGCCGAGATCACGGCACTGCACTCCAGCCTGAGACTCCTTCTCAAAAAAAAAAAACCAAAAAAACAAAAAAGAGAATTTCCCTCATAGAATGTGGGAAATTCTTTTAGACAAATGACCTAGTTTTTTCAACGAATGGATGGCAAAGAGGTGGGGGGAAAAAAGAGGGAGAAGAATTTTATGGATTAAGAGATTGGAGTGACACAGGAACCCAGAGAAAACCCCCAAAGCGTAATATTAATGTTCCCTTTGACTTCCCCATCCCTGGCATACTGAGGACGTATAACGTTCAAATCCTTTATCCCCTAGGACAACCAGCCTCTGATGTCACCTATAAATTCCTGACCCCTGATGTCACTGTGATCTGATATCCCCTTACCACCCCACCCTGGCATCTCTGGCAGAATATCTTCCCTTCCACCTAACTTTGGCTCTCCTGGCACCCTGGGGAGAAGGTTGGGTGGGCGGGTGCTGTTTCCCTCCAGGCACTTTCATCTCTGCCCTGTCTTCCTCAGCTTATTCCCAGCACCTGGACAATGAGATCAGTCACAGCAGCTACCTGGGCACCGACTACCCCACAGCCATGACCCCCACTTCCCCTCGGCGCTACTCTCCAGTGGCCAAGGACCTGCTCGGGGAGGAAGACATTCCCCGAGAACCGAGGCGAATTGTGATCCACCGGGGCTCCACGGGCCTGGGCTTCAACATCGTGGGTGGCGAGGACGGTGAAGGCATCTTCATCTCCTTTATCCTGGCCGGGGGCCCTGCAGACCTCAGTGGGGAGCTGCGGAAGGGGGACCAGATCCTGTCGGTGAGGGAAGGCCTGCCCCTACCTGCACCACCCCCTCCCCACAGGGCAGAGCGCAGAGCTCTTGGGGAGGGGCCTGGGTGGGCTGCAGCCGAGTCCTCTTGCGGGACCACTCCCTGCTCCACCTGGACCCAGAAGTGCTGCCTCCTGTCTTTGGTGACACAGCCTGTTGTCCTCTCTCTAGGTCAACGGTGTGGACCTCCGAAATGCCAGCCATGAGCAGGCTGCCATTGCCCTGAAGAATGCGGGTCAGACGGTCACGATCATCGCTCAGTATAAACCAGAAGGTACCAGGCCGGAAGTTCCTTGTCTTGTGAGCTGAAATGGCCCTTAGAACTCTTCCTCAGCTGATGGCTTCAGTAGGGGAGGACAGGGGTGACAGTAGGATGGGGACAGAGCTCAGGAACCTCCCTGTCCTTCCTCAGAGTACAGCCGATTCGAGGCCAAGATCCACGACCTTCGGGAACAGCTCATGAACAGCAGCCTGGGCTCAGGGACTGCGTCCCTGCGGAGCAACCCCAAAAGGGGTTTCTACATCAGGTCAGAGGCTTCCCGGGCGGGACTCCTCAGCCCCTCTGCGTTCCTGGGCACTCTGTGCCTGGCCCGGGCCTCAGCCGCTCCTCCTCTCCACCCTGCCTGCTCTAGCTCCCCACCCCAGGCCTGAGGCGCAGCCGGGGTTCATGGGCTTGGCTGCACAGGTTAACATTTGAAATACTCCCTGTCGATGGGAAAATAGCCTCTGCCCCAAGTATCCCAATTGCCTTCTAGCCCCTGGTCATCCCAGCACTTCCCCGGGACTCCCAGGCCACCCCACAATTTGGCATCTCGAAGGTTAATGCTTGGTGAAGCAGGGTCCTCTAGGGTATTTGGAGTGTTGCCCCAGCCTTCACGTCCCTGTGGGCAGTCCCAGAGACGTGGGCTGCAGCTCTGTGGTGCCTGCCCCCGTCTCTCCAGCGGCATTTTGCTACCCTGTTAGGGCTGGTCTCCATTGACTCTTTTTGTGGCTTAGGTTTCTGCCAAAACACACCTCTCTCCCGCTCCCGGGGGTCACCCCTCCACTTCTGTCCCTCTCTGGCCCTGTGGCTTGCATGGCCTCGTCTGCTGCTGCGCTCTGCAGATGTCTCTCGGAGGTGCTGGCCCTGGCTGACCTATTTCCAGAGGTCAAGACCTGCACTTCTGGCCACTGGCTTTCTGGCCATCTCCACTGGGATGTCCCATAGGCGCCCCACACTCAACATGTCCCACGCTGAGCTCATCATCCTGCTGTGGGCCTGGGTTCCATCTTGCTGTGCCAGCAGTTTCCCTCTTGTTGGATGGCATCACCAGCCACCCAGACACTGGCTCCCACCTGAGCCTTTGCTCTGCCCTTCCTCCCTGCTCGGGTCCGGTTGGTCCCTAAGGTTGTTCTGCCTCCCAGTGACCACAGAGGTTGTGTAGTAGCTCCCAGGGGGAATGTCATCTGGTTGTCACACTTCCAGGGGGCCTGGGGTCTCCTCGCTCCTCTCCAGGCCCATTGCTTTCTTCTGCGTCTTCATTCCTTCTCTGGTTCTGACCCCAGGGGTTGTGACTTACTGATAGAAATTTGATACTGGTAAGGGTAACCATTATTTGGAAACACGGGACATTTTCTTTTTCTTATGAATTTGGGCAGATTCATTACCCTTGTGACTTTATGATGTGCGTGTGTACTGCACACTGCTTTCTTTTTGTTTTTCTTTCTTTTTTTTTTTTTTTTTTTTGAGACAGTGTCTCGCTCCGTTGCCCAGGCCGGAGTGCAGTGGCGTGATCTCCGCTCACTGCAAGCTCCGCCTCCTGGGTTCATGCCATTTTCCTGCCTCAGCCTCCCGAGAAGCTGGAACTACAGGCACCCGCCACTGCACCCGGCTAATGTTTTGTATTTTTAGTAGAGACGGGGTTTCACCATGGTCTCAATCTCCTGACCTTGTGATCCGCCCGCCTCGGCCTCCCAAAGTCAGCTGGGATTCCAGGTGTGAGCCACCACGCCTGGCCCAAACTGCTTTCTTGAGAGGGTCAAGTTCAAGCCCTCCCTCTGGAAACTGTGCTCAGTGTGGACTGAGTGATGGCTAATAGTTGTTATGAGTTATAGTCAGCGTTTGGTCCCCACACAGTTTTGGGTTCCTCGGCATCCATAGCTCCCATGGGAGTGCCATCTGCAGACCTCTGGGCCGGGTCTCAGGGTGACTGGGGCATCCTTCCTGGAGTCCTCAGCTGGGCTCTGACCGATAGCCACTTGCCCTCCAGGGCCCTGTTTGATTACGACAAGACCAAGGACTGCGGCTTCCTGAGCCAGGCCCTGAGCTTCCGCTTTGGGGATGTGCTGCATGTCATCGATGCTAGTGATGAGGAGTGGTGGCAGGCACGGCGGGTCCACTCTGATAGTGAGACCGACGACATTGGGTTCATCCCCAGCAAACGGCGGTGAGGCTCCTGGGCTCTGTAGCCTTCCTGCCACAGGCACTGAAGTTCCCAAGGTCCCCCGGGGTGGGCAGCCAACAGGGGATGGGTTTGCCCTCTGAACTCCTAGGGGTTTGTCTGTTGGGCCCTCCTGGGGTCCGTGGCTCCCATGAGCCTTTGGGAAGGACAGCTCCTTATTGAGGAGCACAGCGTCCAGGGCTGCAGGTGTCAGCTGGCCCGGAGCATGGAGAAGGGGTGTCAGCTGGCCTGGAGTGTGGAGAAGGGGTTGTCAGCTGGCTCAGAGCATGGGGGTGGCAGGGTTCCTCACTGGGCATTCCCCTACCCGCGTATCCCTCCATGTATCCCACAGGGTTGAGCGACGAGAGTGGTCAAGGTTAAAGGCCAAGGTAGGTGGAGGAGGGTGTGAGCCTGGGTGGAAGTGTGAGGGCTCATGGAGCTGAGCTCGTAACTAACCCCGTGGCCTGCTTTTTCTTCCTAGGACTGGGGCTCCAGCTCTGGATCACAGGGTAGGTAGGGTTAGTTCGGGAAGATGTGGGTGAGAGGAGCACTGAGTTGCTTTTGATATCCTCAAGGGGGAGACAGGGCTCCAGGTCCCCTGTTTCAGAGCCCCTTGCAGATGCCCCACCTCCCACCAGGTCGAGAAGACTCGGTTCTGAGCTACGAGACAGTGACGCAGATGGAAGGTGAGCCCTGACCCCTGCCTTGGCCCCAGCACTTGCTGCTCCCCCAACCCTGCGCTCGGCCTAAGCCAGGCTCTCTCTGCAGTGCACTATGCTCGCCCCATCATCATCCTTGGGCCCACCAAGGACCGCGCCAACGATGATCTTCTCTCCGAGTTCCCCGACAAGTTTGGATCCTGTGTTCCCCGTGAGTGCTGGGGCCTTGGATGGAGGAGAAGGTGGAAGTGGGGGTGGGGCAGGGGAGGCCCATCCCTGGGGCCATAGGCAGAGCCTCCTGGGGGATCAGTGTGTAGGGAGATACAGGGTTTCTCCGAGAAGGGGTGCTTCTCAGCCACCCTCTCATTCCACAGTACCCATGCCCAGGCCAGAGACTTGGAGGCCCTGGAGGGTGCTAGGGGAAGCGGTTCTGGCCCTCTGCAGTCTTGGTCTCCCTGGCAGCTCCCTTTCACCAAAGGACCAGCTGGGCACTATGGGGATTTGATTGAAGTAGGCAGGATTTAAGCTAGAGGGATGGTGGTTAGATCTTTGGGGGGTGGGGTGACTTCCTGGCAGATACGACACGGCCCAAGCGGGAGTATGAGATAGATGGCCGGGATTACCACTTTGTGTCGTCTCGGGAGAAAATGGAGAAGGACATTCAGGCGCACAAGTTCATTGAGGCCGGCCAGTACAACAGCCACCTCTATGGGACCAGCGTCCAGTCCGTGCGAGAGGTGGCAGAGCAGGTAGGACCTGGCGGGCACCCGGTCCTCTTCCTTCTCCCCTCTCCCCACCCCACTGCCTCCCTCCAGCTCTCTCTAACTCTCTCTCTCTCTGTCTCTTTCCCTGCTGGGTCTCGACTCCGCTCCTCCACCTCCTTCTCCTCTTGGGCAACTCTGTCTGACCGCCTGCTCTCTGCCCCTGCTCTCTCTCCCGCCTCCCTCGCTTCCTGACCCCAAATTCCCCACCACCATCTGGCCTCTTTCTCTCCCCACTCCCTTCTCCTTGCCCCATTTCTCCTCTTTTCCCATGGCCTTGTCTTTGGTGGCTTGGCCTTCCCCACTGGGTCCCTCCCTTTTTCCTGACTCCCCGCTGGCCCTCTCCCCTGCCTCACCCTTTTCTGGGGCCCGGCTCCCCTCTCCCACTCCTCTGCTAACTCCTTTCCTTTCCCCGCTGCTCCTCACCCTGCCCTCCCTCCCTCCACGGTTCCTTTCTCCATCTGCCTCACTCCCTCCCATCTGTCTCCTTGTTCCTTCCATCTGTCTGTCCTCTGTCTGTCCTCCCCTCCCTCCTCCCTCTATCCTACTTCCTTTCTCCTTTTTCTTGGCTTTCCTTCCCGCCTGTGTCACCTCTGCCTTGCACACCCCGCCCCACTCGCTGCTGCCCCGGCTCTGCCACCATCTCTTGGGTCCCTGCCTGCCTGGTGCTCCTCCCTTCCTCCATTCTGTCCTGTCCCTGCCCTCTCCCGTGCTCTCCATCTTCCCTTTCCTTTCTCTCTGTCTTTTACTCTGTCCATACCCGCTTCCTGCCTGACTCTCTGCCCCCGTGTTTCTTGACATCCATGTCACTCCCCTTCGGCCAACTTCCCATTCCCCACCTCTCCCCGTCCCGTGTCCCTCCGGCACTGCTCTCTGTCCTTTCTCGCCACCCGCTGGCCCCCCTCCGCCCACCCTGCCTGCCCCCAGGGGAAGCACTGCATCCTCGATGTCTCGGCCAATGCCGTGCGGCGGCTGCAGGCGGCCCACCTGCACCCCATCGCCATCTTCATCCGCCCCCGCTCCCTGGAGAATGTGCTGTGAGTATGGTCCTGGGGGCCTCCCCTCTGCTCCCCCAACACCTGTGGCCCTGGGCCTGACAAGGCGTCTGCGTTCAACTCTCCCTTCAGAACCCTGGACAGCGGTTTCAGCAGCCCCTGAGGGGGATCCCTGGAACCCAGAGGATGTGGGGGAATCGGGCCTTTCCCCTCCTCTCCTGCCTTGGCTAGACAGGACTACATTTCCCAGCAGCCCCTGGGGCATACCAGCTGGGGCGAGTCAGGGCCTCTAGGGCTGTTGGGAATTGGAGTCCGAATCCCATCTCTGGGCCTGAAGGCTGGAAGGATGAAGCTCCGTAGATGTCCCTGGAGTAGCCACACCTGGCTGGGGCGGTTGCGGGTGGCGGGGGGAGGGGGGGGGGGGGTCTCATCTGTGGCCCCAGAGGATATTGGGAATTGTATTATTTTTTTTTTTTGCTATGTGCTCCAAATAGAAGAATACTTAACATTCCTGGATAGAGGAGATAAAAGGCAGGGTCAGGTGGGTCCAGTCTCAGGCCTGCTCTCCCTCCCTCTTCACAGAGAGATTAACAAGCGGATCACAGAGGAGCAAGCCCGCAAAGCCTTCGACAGAGCCACCAAGCTGGAGCAGGAGTTCACAGAGTGCTTCTCAGGTGAGGCCACAGCAAGGCTGTTGCCAGCACGTAGGGTGCCCTTGCTCGGATTAGAAAGAGCTCCCCCGCCACCCCCAGTGGATGGCTTAGAAAGAGGTGCCCCTGTGGGCGCGGCACGGTGGCTCACGCCTGTAATCCCAGCACTGGCGGGCACCTGTAATCCCAGCTACTCGGTAGGCCGAGGCAGGAGGGTCGCTTGAACCTGGGAGGCAGAGGTTGCAGTGAGCCGAGATCGCACCACTGCACTCCAGCCTGGCGCTAAGAGCAAAACTCAATCTCAAAAAAAAAAAAGAGGTGCCCCTGTGGGCGGGTGCAGCCCCAGGACTCATGGCTTGGAGAGTTGGAAAGAGGTGCCCCTTCCTCTGGGCTGGTGCAACCCCCTTGGCCAGGTGTCCTCTGGCCCTTCCTTGGCCTCACTCCCTGCTCCACCCCACTCCCAGCCATCGTGGAGGGTGACAGCTTTGAGGAGATCTACCACAAGGTGAAGCGTGTCATCGAGGACCTCTCAGGCCCCTACATCTGGGTTCCAGCCCGAGAGAGACTCTGATTCCTGCCCTGGCTTGGCCTGGACTCGCCCTGCCTCCATCACCTGGGCCCTTGGTCTGGACTGAATTGCCCAAGCCCTTGGCTCCCCCTGGCCTCCCTCCCACCCCTTCTTATTTATTTCCTTTCTAACTGGATCCAGCCTATTGGAGGGGGGACACTCCTCTGCATGTATCCCCGCACCCCAGAACTGGGCTCCTGAACGCCAGGAACCTGGGGTCTGGAGGGGAGCTGGGCTCCTTGTTCCGAGCCCTTGCTCCTTAGGATCCCTGCCCCCACCTGCCCCCAATGCACACACAGACCCACCGGGGGCCACCTGCCCTCCCCCATCCTCTCCCACACACATTCCAGAAGTCAGGGCCCCCTCGAGGAGCACCCGCTGCAGGGATGCAGGGCCACAGGCCTCCGCTCTCTCCTAAGGCAGGGTCTGGGGTCACCCCTGCCCTCATCGTAATTCCCCATGTCCCTTGATTTCTCATTTATTTTTTCCACTTTTTTTCTTCTCAAAGGTGGTTTTTTGGGGGGAGAAGCAGGGGACTCCGCAGCGGGCCCCTGCCTTCCACACGCCCCCACCTTTTTTCTTTGCCGGTTTGCATGAGTGGAAGGTCTAAATGTGGCTTTTTTTTTTTTTTCCTGGGAATTTTTTTGGGGAAAAGGGAGGGATGGGTCTAGGGAGTGGGAAATGCGGGAGGGAGGGTGGGGGGCAGGGGTCGGGGGTCGGGTGTCCGGGAGCCAGGGAAGACTGGAAATGCTGCCGCCTTCTGCAATTTATTTATTTTTTTCTTTTGAGAGAGTGAAAGGAAGAGACAGATACTTGAAACTCGGTGTGTGGCCTGGTTATTTGGGACCTGGGTGTGGAGGGAGATGGGCGCAGCAGAGTCAGATCCTTCTTCACTCCAAGCCAGAGAGGTTAGTGGCCTGGAAAATGGGCCATGGAGGTAACTGGCAAATCAAGGAACCCGAGTTGGTGAAGGCTGAGCCTGGGAAGGTCTGGAGTTCTGTCCAAAGTCATGACAGGCCGGAAAGGGGAGGCTGGAACTTGTCTGGGGCCCTGCAGACTTAGTCCAGCTCTGATCCCCGCCGGGCTGTCTCAGTCCTGTTGGGAAGCACAACAGTCCCTAAAGGAAAATAGAGAGGAAACTTCGTTCATTCATGTTCATGGAGTTGTGGACAGAGCTAGGATCTGGAAATGATTTTTTTTTTTTTTTTTTTTTGAGACAGAGTTTCGCTCTTTCGCTCAGGCTGGAGTGCTGTGGTGCGATCTTGGCTCACTGCAACCTCTGCCTGCTGGGTTCAAACGGTTCTCCTGCCTCAGCCTCTCAAATACCTGGGATTACAGGCGCCTGCCACCACTCCTGGCTAATTTTTGTATTTTTAGTAGAGATGGGGTTTTGCTTTGTTGGCCAGGCTGGTCTCGAACTCCTGACCTCAGGTGATCTGCCCAGCTTGGCCTCCCACAGTGTTAAGATTACAGGCATGAGCCACTATGCCCAGCCTTTATGTCCTATCTCTATGGGAAAGATCTGAGGCAGCTTTGTAAATAATGAGGGTAGGAAAATAAGAATCTAAATGCCAAAGATGAAAACTGGAGAAATGTATACGAACTATGAGGGTAAATGTGATCTCTGAGCTTCCTGATAGCCATGGCAAAAAAGGAAATTGTCAATTACCTACTTCTTTATTATAAGGGAGAAATAATTTTAGTTCTTTTAGGGAGTCATATTTTCCTGGCCCTAAGTCCTAACTGAAGCTCCTGAGATCCTGCTATATAGAATGGTGACTCTCAGCCTTCTGCCTACTTCATGTGTTTGGCACAGATGAACCTTTGGGGGCACCTGCTGGGGTACTGTTCCTTTCTCTGATTCTCAGGTGCTCCAGTGGGTAAGGCTGAGGCAGAGGGCCCTAAGAGTTATGGTGGTTAAATCCCAAACAGTGCAAAAGGGCATTTTTTGTAGCCACTCCTGACTAAAGTCGAGAGTTTCATGCAAAAGACCAACCCAGGGGTAGTGATTCTGTGGATGGCATGGCCGTCCAAGCCTGAAGTAGTCCAAGAATAGAGGCAGAGATTGCTGAAGGGGTGTCACTTCAACCAGTAGCCACGTATTGCCCTGCAGGATTTTCTATGCAGGACCAAGTCCATCAGGATCCTGGGGATAGGGACCAGGGGTCTGCATTTCTGGAAAGCTCCCGGGTGATTTTGATGTCTCACTGGGTGGAGAAGCACTGCTTCAGAGGATTTTTTTTTTTTTTGAGGTCGAGTTTCACTTTTGTTGCCCAAGCTGGAGTGCAATGGCGCAATCTCGGCTCACTGCAACCTCCAACTCCCGGGTTCAAGTGATTCTCCTGCCTCAGCTTCCCAAGTAGCTGGGATTACAGATGCGTGCCATAACACACAGCTATTTTTTAATATTTTTAGTAGAAACGGGGTTTCACCATGTTAGCCAAGCTGGTCTCAAACTCTTGACCTCAGGTGATCTGCCCGCCTTGGCCTCCCAAAGTGCTGGGATTACAGGTGTGAGCCACCGCACCTGGCCCTGATGTTTTTCAAATAATCCTTCTCTTAGCTTGGTTCTGTGTAATAGCAGATGGCTTGAGGCTGTGATAACGTTCTCTACCGTGAGCTGAAGGGAGAAATCTAGGAGCTGAGGAAGGTGTGTGCAGGTAATGCGTCTGCGTGTTAAACTAGAAGGGGCAGAATCACATATTTGACCTGGATGGGGTAGAATCACATAATTTTGCATGTATTATTATTATTAGAGACAGAGTTTCGCTCTTGTTGCCCAGGCTGGAGTGCAGTGGCGCGATCTCTGCTCACTGCAACCTCTGCCTTCCGGATTCAAGCGATTCTCCTGCCTCAGCCTCCCGAGTAGCTGGGATTACAGGCGCATGCCACCATGCCCGGCTAATTTTTTGTACTTAGTAGAGATGGGGATTTCACCATATTGATCAGGCTGGTCTCGAATTCCTGACCTCGGGTGATCCACCCCCCTCGGCCTCCCAAAGTACTAGGATTACAGGCATGAGCCACCGTGCCTGGCCTGCATGCATTATTTTGTAAATTATAATCAATACATGTACCTGACAACAATTCAAATAAATATAGAAATACATACTGTTTTTAAAAAGTTTCCTTCCTGTTTCCCTCCAGGCATTATTCCTCAGGGGAAGCACGGTTGCAGCTGGGGCTGTATTCTTCCAAGGCCATGGAGAATTCTTCCCTGGCCGCTTGAGGAGGCAGTGTAATTAATGCATTGGAGCCCGGGGCTCCCAAACAACATAGGTTCAAATCCTGGTTCCTCTTCTCCCCACACTTTTTATTTCTTTCAGTAAATACTTCCTTGGATGTTCCTTGGAACCAGGCAGTGTTCTAGATGCTGGGAAGGCAACATCCCTGTCCTTAGGGAACTTTGGGTGCATCCAGTGGAGATGACAGACTATAGGGAGTAAGTGAACACAGAGTGTTTAGACAATGATGGGTGCTACTATGAAAGAGAGTGATGGCCCTTGCTGGTTTAGACGGGGCAGTCAGGGAGGCCCCTTGCAGCATCATTGGGTTGAGGCCTGAAGGACAACAAAGACTGGGGTGGTGAGAGTGTGCCAAGTAGAGAGACGAAGTCTGGAAGGAATAAGTTTGAAAGGTTGGAGGACAGAAGGAGGCCACTGGAGTGGAGTAGGGTGGGGGACAGAGAGAAATAGGAGGTGTGTCAGAGAAGTCAGAGAGGCGTGGCACACAGGACTTTCCGTGGATTTTTCAGAGTGGTGTAGAAGCTGCTGGAGGGCTGTGGAGGGAACCGTGAGCCAGTTACTCTGGGTGTGAAGGGGAATACACAGCAGGGGGCAATGGAGAGCCAGCTAGGCTGTTGCTGGCGTTAGGATGAGGGACGATGGTGGAGTCACTGTCACTCTGGGGAGAGCTTAACCTCTCTAAACCTCAGTATACCTAGCTGTAAAATGGAAATAACTACCTACCTTGCTGGATACTTGGGAGGAATAAACTGGAAAGTACATGTAAAGCCCTCAGCACAGTGCCTGACGCATGGTAGAAAATGGTAGCAATTATTGTCATTGGCCTCTTGGTCTATTTCCAGATTTGCATAAGCCCAAAAGTTAAAGCCTGGAATCATTTGGAGTTTTAACAAATTTTGCCCTCAAAAAGTAGGAAAGAGGCATGCTTGGCTTGGTGGCTCACGCCTGTAATCCCAGCACTTTGGGAGGCTGAGGTGGGCAGATCACGAGGTCAGGAGTTCAAGACCAGCCTGGCCAACATGGTGAAACCCTGTCTCTACTAAACAAACAAACAAACAAACAAAGCTGGGGGTGGTGGCGGGCGCCTGTAATCCCAGCTACTGGGGAGGCTGAGGCAGGAGAATCCCTTGAACCCGGGAGGTGGAGTTTGCAGTCAGCCGAGATTGCGCCACTGCACTCCAGCTTGGGCGACAGGGAAAGACTCTGTCTCAAAAAAAAAGTAGGAAAGAGGTATAGAGAGGGTCCTGGGTCAGAGAATCCTGGCTGTCCCAAGGTTGAAAAGGTGGGTGTGCCTGGGGTGGACAGAGTGGCATTGAGGAGGAGAGAGCTGGGGGGAGAGAGACCCTACTGGAGACAGGGAGCTTGGGCCCCCATTCCTGCAGGCCTGCTTCTTGTCAACTGCAGAGATGGGATATTGAAGCTCTTGGGGTGGGTTGTGTCAGCTCAGATTTAAACTTGTGTGCAGAGGCCCGTCTGCTCCTTTCAGCACTGGTGGTCCCCCTCTTCCCTTGCCCTGGCGCACAGCCCTCCAGCCCGAAAGGTTGGAGGATAGCCTTCCTTTTCCTCAACCTCCCTTGCTTCATCTCAACCCAATTCCTGCTCAGCCTTTTCTAGATCTGGGACCATAGGCCGCCCTCTTTGGGAAGTTCGTGAAAAGCCTCTGCTTTGCCCCTCCTGCCTGTTTGTTCAGGTGCCTCTTTTCAGATCTGCAGGTGTTAGACTCCCTGCAGGCCTGGGAGGAGGTCTAGCTCCAGCCCTTGGGTGCACAGGCCCATCCCAAACATGAGGCTGGAAAGTGCTCTGAGAGGGCTGGCAAGGACTGAGGGAGCTCAGAATCCTTCTCCATAGCAGGGGAAGGGACTGTCTCAACTCAGATAACCCCCGGGCCTCCAGCTCTGTCCCAGCGAAGTTGCTATAACCACCTTCTGGGGTGTGGGGACAGACATCCTCTGCCATCCTGATCCCAATCTCCTCCCTTTTCTCCTCCTCCCAAACTGGAAGAGGCCTTGGAGGTCTAATGCAACTCATGGCTGTGTTGCTAGTGAGAATAATAAAAATAAAATCAGCTAGCACGTGCTGAGCACCTGGTGTGTGCCAGCACTGCGCTAAGTACTTTTCACTCATTATCCCATTTAACCTTGATGAGCACTCTGAGCTGGGCATGAACCCATTTTCCAGATGAGGGCAAGGTGGAGCAGGTCTGGCTGATGGAGGGCCTCAGGCTGGTTTTGCAGCGTGAGCATCTTCCTGGAGCCTCCGGCCTTCAGCAAGCTTCTTGCTCAGCAGCCGCAAGCCCTCTTGCTTCCAGCCCCTTCTCCTCTGTTCACCAGCGGCTCAGGCCTCCCCCAATCTGAAAATACTCCAGTCTTCCTGACTTACCCTTATGGGAAGTTCATTCCATTATCTCTCCTCAGCAAAATATATATATATATATATATATATACTTTTTTTTTTTTTTTTTTTTGAGATGGAGGCTCGCTCTGTCACCCAGGCTGGAGTGCAGTGGCGCAATCTCGGCTCACTGCAAGCTCCGCCTCCTGGGTTCAAGCAATTCTCCTGCCTCAACCTCCAGACTACCTGGGACTACAGGCGCACGCTGCCATGCCCGGCTAATTGTTCTGTATTTTAGTAGAGACGTGGTTTCACCGTGTTGCCCAGGCTGGTCTCCAACTCCTGAGCTCAGGCAATCCGCCCGCCTCGGCCTCCTAAAGTGCTAGGATTACAGGCATGAGCCACCGCGCGCGGCCTCCTTAGCAATATTTAACTTGGTGCTTATGGTCCCCAGAGCTGGCCCTGAAGCTTGGATGACTGCCAGGCCTGGGTACTTCCTTCTGCTTCTCCCACTGGCAGGGACTGTCCTGGGCTGCTTTCTTTCCACCATGCCCTCTCACGGAGCAGGGTCGCCACAGGGCACTTTGCCACACCTGGACCTCGCCCACAACTCTGCTTTCAGAGGCTCCTGCTCATAAGTCTCTTCAGACTCCAGACCCATCTACAGTAGCCTCTGGACCCTGGGCAGGTGTGCCACTGTCCCCCACCTCCCTGGTCCCCTCCTGACTGCACATTCAGTAGCTACAGGTCCACTTCATTCCTCTGCTAGAGTTCTGCTCATCTGGCCTTCCCTGTCTGGCCACCAGCCTCACAGTTTCTCACTGAGACCAACGCAGCAGCCTCCTGACCTCATCTCCCTGCCTCTGGGCAAACCATCTCTGAGCCATCACCCACTCCAAGGCCAGGCTGTTGTTAAACTCACAGATCTGACCTCACCACTACCCTGACTGCAACTCTTTATGGGTCTTCCTTTGTTATCAGCAATACAAAATTAATACAGGAGACTTTCTCCACAAGGAAAATCCAAGGTCCATATCCTCTAAAATTCTTCAATATTTGAAAACGTTATTAATTTGTATTAAAGAAAATATTTATTTATTTATTTATTTATTTATTTATTTATTTATTTATTTATTTTGAGATGGAGTCTCGCTCTGTCGCCAGGCTGGAGTGCAGTGGCGGGATCTTGGCTCACTGCAACCTCCGCCTCCCGGGTTCAAGCCATTCTCCTGCCTCAGCCTCCTGTGTAGCTGGGACTACAGGCGCATAGAGAAAGGGCCTTGGTCTGTCACCCAGGCTGGAGTGCAGTGGCATGATCTCGGCTCACTGCAACCTCTGCCTCCCAGGTTCAAGTGATCCTCTCACCTCAGCTGCGTGAGTAGCTGGGACCACAGGCATGCACCACCACACCTGGTTAATTTTTTGTATTTTTGGTAGAGACAGGGTTTTTCCATGTTATCCAGGCTTGTCTCGAACTCTTGAGCTCAAACCATCTGCCCGCCTCGGCCTCACAAAGTGCTGGGATTAGAGGCATGAGCCACCATGCCTGGCCAAAAAATTTATTTTCTTTTTTTTTCTTTTTTTTTTTTTGAGATGGAGTCTCGCTCTGTTGCCTGGGCTGGAGTGCAGTGGCGCGATCTCGGCTCACTGCAAGCTCTGCCTCCCGGGTTCACGCCACGCCATTCTCCTGCCTCAGCCTCCTGAGTAGCTGGGACTACAGGCGCCCGCCACCACGCCCGGCTAATTTTTTTTTTTTTTTTTTGTATTTTTAGTAGACATGGGGTTTCACCGCGTTAGCCAGGATGGTCTGGATATCCTGACCTCGTGATCCACCTGCTTGGCCTCCCAAAGTGCTGGGATAACAGGCATGAGCCACCACGCCTGGCCTATAACCTTTAATTTAATTTAATTTAATTTATTTATTTACTTATTTTGAGACAGGTTCTCACTCTATCACCCAGCCTGGAGTGCAGTGGCACCATCATAGCTCACTGTGGCCTCAAATCCTGGGCTCAAGTGATCCTCCCACTTCAGCCTCCCAAGTAGCTGAGACTACAGGCATGATGGGGTCTTGCTATGTTGCCCAGGACATGTGTCTCAAACTCCTGGCCTCAAGCAGTCCTCCTGCCTTGACCTCCCAAAGTGTTGGGATGACAGACGTGAGCCACCAGATCCGGCCTAACATGTTCTTAAAGGAATAAATGTAAAGGGTGAATGAATTCTCAGAGGGCATCAATCTACCACCATTGTGGCATAGTTTTGTTTTTAGCTACTTGTTGGTTTTCAGTATTATCTCTGGTATTTTGCAGAGGGCTTGGAAGTTAGTGGCCTGGTACATGGTATTATTTGTTTGCCTTCCATCTCCGACTTCCATTCTAAAGTTACTTGCTTTGCCAAGGGTGGTGGCACAAACCTGTAATCCTAGCTACTCAGGAGGCTGGAGAGGGAGGATTACTTGAGGCCAGGAATTTGAGACCAGTCTGGGCAACACAGTGAGACCCCCATCTCTAAAAATAATAATAATAATAATAATAATAATAATAATAATAAACGTTATTGGCTTTAGAGGGTGTTTTTCAGCACTGATCCAAGCACTGCTCCCTAATCAATGAGTTTGGGGAATGTGGTTATAGAGTAGAAATCAGATTTGAAAGCCTCTTACTCCAATATAATGTGCAAACGGAAAAATGCACATATCATAACTGCATACCTTTCTGCAGCTTTGCAAGCTGAACACCACCACGGTGTAACCAGCATCCACACCCAAGAGCTGAAGTTTTCTGTCATCCCCGACGTGCCTCTTGTGCTCTTGGCTAGTCACTATTTCTGTGAGGGTGACCACTATTCTTTTTTTTTTTTTGAGATGGAGTGTCCCTCTGTTGCCCGGGCTGGAGTGCAGTGGCACGATCTCGGCTCACTGCAACCTCTGTCTCCCGGGTTCAAGCATTTCTCCCGCCTCAGCCTCCCGTGTAGCTGGGACCACAGGTGCCTGCCACCACGCCTGGCTAATTTTTGTATTTTTAGTAGAGACGGGATTTCGCTATGTTGGCCAGGCTAATCTCGAACTCCTGACCTCAGGTAATCCGCCCGGCTTGGTCTCCCAAAGTGCTGGGATTACAGGCATGAGCCGCCGCGCCCAGCCGGGTGACCACTATTCCGACCAAAATAATGTAGGTTCATTTGCCTGAATAAGCCCTATTGTAAGTGATTATATTAGAGGATGTTTAATTAACAGCCCAATAGTCAACAAAATCACTGGCCATTGTCCCAGCACATATAAATGACATGGTGGTTGTCAGGACACAGACAAAGGAGGGCACACACAGAGCGGTCACATTTTATGCAAGAGATGTGTTCCTGAGTATCTCACATCATTGAAAACTCTCAAAATTCAAGCCTTGTTTTCTCACTGAAATAACTGTAAAATAGGATTTGGATGACTTCACATTTGGGCCTAAAGTGAGACTTATTATCTTTTTTTTTTTTTGAGATGAAGTCTTGCTCTTGTCCCCCAGGCTGGAGTGCAATGGTGCGATCTCAGCTCACTGCAACCTCCGCCTCCCGGGTTCAAGCGATTCTCCTGCCTCAGCCTCCCGAGTAGCTGGGATTACAAGCGCCTGCCACCACGCCCGGCTAATTTTTATATTTTTAGTAGAGACGAGGTTTCACCATGTTGGTCAGGCTGGTCTCAAACTCCTGACCTCAGATGATCTGCCCACCTCGGCCTCCCACAGTGCTGAGATTACAGGCATGAGCCACTGTACCCAGCTGAGACTTATTATTATTATTATTATTATTTTTTTTTTTGAGATGGAGTCTTGCTCTGTCAACAGGCTGGAGTACAGTGGCATAATCTCGGCTCATTGCAACCTCCACCTCCTGGGTTTAAAGCGATTCTCCTGTCTCAGCCTCCTGAGTAGCTGGGATTACAGGCGTGCACCACCATGCCCTGCTAATTTTTTTATTTTTAGTAGAGACGGGGCTTCATCATGTTGGTCAGGCTGGTCTTGAACTCCTGACCTTAGGTGATCCGCCCGCCTCGGCCTCCCACGTGCTGGGATTACAGGCATAAGCCACTGCACCCAGCCGAGACTTATCTTTAATATTGCCTGATTTCCAAGTGAGCATAATTCAAATTCACATGGCTCTCTCTGAAGCCCCGTGGGGCTGTGAGGGACCATGGTTTAGCATCTCTGGGACACTGGAGCCCAGCTGTGTCAACCGGATGGGATCCTGGCTCTGTGTGATGGGTGTGGTTCTGGGGCCCGAACGCAGTGCCTGGAGTCAGGCTGCCCAGGTTCTAGTCTACCCTTTGCTGCTTCCGTGCAGCATGACCCTGGGCAAGCTCTTACCTTGTAGGGCCTTAGCTTTCTCATGGAAGCTAAGCTTTCACATGGGATGTGCTCTGGGGATAATGGGAGAAGTTCATGAACGCAGTGACCTGAGGCACACAGTAGTAGTGAGTGGAGGTTTGCTGGCACCAGTCCCAGCGGAGGCCCTCCTGCCTCTCCTGGAACCAAGCTGGCCCTCATGCTGCTTGGAGGACTTTACTCCCCAGGAGAGGGAAGCAAGTCAGGCCAGAGCTGGGAAGCCTGGGGCTCAGCCCCACAGGAAACTGGGGCCTGCGGCTCAGGTGCCAGGGTCACAGGTCTGGATTGGGCAAGAGCAGAGAACCGGTCCCTCTGATCCTGTTCAGGGATATTGGGAGACACCAATAGTTCTGGGGAATTTAGAGGCAGGAAGCGAAACGGGGAGGGAGGGGGGATATGGCAAATCCCACCCCAGCCCCTCCTGGCCTGGCACCCCTCCCAAACGGTGCACGGAAGAGTGAGGTGACTGGCATGTGTGGGGACAACACGATTCTCCTCCCTGGGGAGCAGAGCAGAGGCAACCCATCCCCCACTCCCACCCCCACACTCCCCTAAGTTCCAATCCATTTCCACCTCTGTTTACTGTCCAAAGTCCCGGGCACTGGAGATGCCACGTTTGGCGTGCTTGGACACATAGACACGCAGACACAGAGACACCGGGGCCCAGGGCCCTCCTATGGACCCTGCCCGCTCCCCTCCCATTGTCCACGGCTGTCCACCCACCCCCATTCTCCAAGCTTCAGCCCCCCTCCTTAGTTCGGCACCTGCAAAGCACTGAAGAACCTGGGAGTCAGACCCTGCGACCCTGAGCAAGTAAAATGGGAAGAGAGGTGGCGGGAGGCTGGCTGGGGGTGCAGGGGTGCGGAGGGAACCCAGGGTGTGTTGGGGGGTGCTGGGTGGGAAACATCAGAGGAAGGATTCTGGATGTCAGGCCTGGGAGGGGATGGAGGAAAGAAGAAAGATCCCGGTGGGGCGCGGTGGCCCACGCCTGTAATCCCAGCACGTTGGGAGGCTGGGGTGGGTGGATTGCCTGAGCTCAGGAGTTTGAGACAAGCCTGGGCAACACGGTGAAACCCCGTCTCTACTAAAATACAAAAAAGTAGCCAGGCGTGGTGGCGTGCACCTGTTGTCCCAGCTACTCCAGAGGCTGAGGCACAAGAACCGCTTGAACCCGGGAGGCAGAGGTTGCAGTAAGCTGAGATCACGCCACTGCACTCCGGCCTGGGGACAGAGCAAGACTCCCTCTCAAAAAAAAAAAAAAAAAAAAAAAAAAGAAAAGGAAAGAAAGAAGAAAGGTCTCCATGATGGAGCCGTCAATCAGATGGGAGTAAAGAGATGGGCCCCTCATTCCCGCTCTAGCCCTGGTGAGACCCCACCTCAGCCCCAGCCTCAATCTTGACTCAGTCCCAGGTCCAGCGCCAGCCCTATCATGACCAAGGAGTATCAAGACCTTCAGCATCTGGACAATGAGGAGAGTGACCACCATCAGCTCAGAAAAGGTGAGGGCCACCTTGCCCTGCCTCTGCAAGGCGAGAATTTGGCGGTTCTCCACCCCCTAGCCACAGCTCCTACTCTTGCCCGTGAGCCTGGCTCTCTCTCTGGGTCTGTCTCCCTCCCCCAACACTGGGAAAGGTGTCGGAGCTGCCTCTCTCAGGAGAGCGGCAGAGTGTGGGGTTGGAGTCCCTTTATTGGTGACAGGTGCCCAAAGCTTTCCTGTGCCTCCTGACCCTCGGAGGTGGACCCAGGGGGTGTGGGAACAGCTGGAAGCTGGAGAGATGAGGTCACTGTCGGCTTCCTATGACGAAGTCAGGCCCCCTCTTCCTTTCCCCTTCCAACACCACCCAGGGACCCCGGTCGTGCGTGCGTGTGCGTGTGTGTGTCAGTGATCAGTTTGGTGAAGGGGGGAAAGGTTTCTGTGAAGGGTCTGAGGATTCTGTGTGGGGGTGGGGGGGATGAGGGGTCTCTGACCTGAGGGAGAACGAGACTCTCTTGCTTCAAAAACAAATTCCCCTTGACCCATTTCTTTGTCCTCCGAGCAGGGAATTGTTTAGGCTGAGCAAGGATGAAGTTCGTGGGGGATGGGGTGCAGCGCGCTTTGACGGAAGGAGGGTCCGCAGCGGAGGAGACCCGGCAGGGAGGCCCCCCCAACCCTCCAGCTCTCAGGGGACAGGGCTAACGTGTCTCTTCCCCCTGCTGGGTGGAAGACTTGAGGGCCTGAATGGTAGCTATTGCACCTTCTCTCCCTGCACGCAGCCAAAGACGAGTGGAATTCATGGACAGAGAAAGAAACCTTCCTTCTTTCCCCACTTTCAGGGGAAGCAGCGACTCCGAGGCGCGGGCCACTCAATTGCGTTTCAAGGCGCGGGAGGAGGGGGTGGACTGAGGTTCCTGGATTGGCTGCAGTGACGCAGTCATGCCGTTAGGTGTCAGCAAAAGCTCAGGGCCTCAGTGGGATGGGGCGGCTCAGCGCTTAGCCCCCTTCCCCAGACCTCTTTTCTCCCCGATTTCCAGTTGCCTCTGGCCCTGCAGGGTCGCCCACCGCCCGCATTTCTTCATGTACATGGTTCCTCCTAGACTACTAGGGCCGCCTTAGCTTGCTCCCCTTTTAGGACCCTGGAGCTGTGCCAGGCTCCCCTCTGTCCCCGCGCTCCTGACACCCCCTCCTCTTGCAGGGCCACCTCCTCCCCAGCCCCTCCTGCAGCGTCTCTGCTCCGGACCTCGCCTCCTCCTGCTCTCCCTGGGCCTCAGCCTCCTGCTGCTTGTGGTTGTCTGTGTGATCGGATCCCAAAGTGGGTGCCCCATGGGTGGGCAGGGAAGGGGGCAACATTGGGGGGTGTTGACGGGGGACCGTGGCGAGGGAGTGGTGGGTGTAGTGGTGGCGGACACAGCGATCCCGTTTTCTTCTCTCTGCACGCTCTCCTGGCCAGACTCCCAGCTGCAGGAGGAGCTGCGGGGCCTGAGAGAGACGTTCAGCAACTTCACAGCGAGCACGGAGGCCCAGGTCAAGGGCTTGAGCACCCAGGGTGAGGGCGCTGGGGCGGGGCTGGGGCTGGGGCTGGGGCTGGGGCTGGGGCTGGGGGGCTGTCGGGAACGCTGAGCGAGCCTCTCCCGCAGGAGGCAATGTGGGAAGAAAGATGAAGTCGCTAGAGTCCCAGCTGGAGAAACAGCAGAAGGACCTGAGTGAAGGTTAGAGAGGGTGTGTGTGTGTGTGTGTGTGTGTGTGTGTGTGTGTTTGAGAGAGAGAGAGAGAGAAAGAGAGTGAGAGTGTGTGTGGATGTGTGTGAGAAAGAGTGTGAGTGTGTGTGGATGTGAGAATGAGAGGGAGTGTGTGTGTGAGAGAGTCTGTGTGTGAGAATGAGGGGGAGTGTGTTTTGGGTGTGTGTATGAGAGCCTGTGTGTGGATGTGAGAATGAGAGGGAGTGTGTGTGAGTCTGTGAGTGTGAGAATGAGATGGTGTGTGTGTGTGGGAATGAGAGGGAGTGTGTGTGAGTGTGAGAATGAGGGAGTGTGTGTGTGAGACTGTGTGTGGGAATGAGAGGGAGTGTGTGTGAGAGTCTGAGAATGAGAGGGAGTGTGTCTGTGAGTGTGATAATGAGGTGTGTGTGTCTGAGTGTAAGAATGAGATGGGGTGTGTGTGTCTGTGAGTGTGTGTGTCTGTGAGTGTGAGAATGAGATGGGGTGTTTGTGTGTGAGTGTGTGAGTCTGAGTGTGAGAAAGATTGGGGTGTGTGAATGTGAGTGTGAGAATGAGATGGGGTGTGAGTGTGAGTGTGAGAATGAGCTGAGGTGTGTGTCTGTGAGTGTGTGAGAATGAGATGGGTGTGTGTGAGTGAGAGAATGAGAGGGAGTGTGTGAGTGTGTGAGAATGAGTGTGGATGGGTGTGAGTGTGAAAGTGTGTGTGAGAATGAGGGCGTGTGGGTGTGTGTGCGAGTGTGAGTCTGTGTGTTTATGTGTGTGAGCATGTGTGTCAGTGTATGTGTGTGAGAACGTATGTGTGTGTGTGTTGCGTGTGTGGGGGAATGAGGGATTGTGTCTGTGAGTGTGAGAATGAGATGGAGTGTGTGTGTGAGACTGTGTGTGAGAATGAGGGAGTGTTTGTGTGTGAGAATGAGATGGGTGTGTATGAGTGTGTGTGAGTGTGTGAGTGAATGAGAGGGAGTGTGTGTGTGTGTAAGCCTGTGTGAAAATGAGAAGGAGTGTGGATGGGTGTTTGTGAGTGTGAGAGTCTGTGTGTTTATGTGTGTGAGAATGAGGGAGTGTGGGTGTGTGTGCGAATGTGAGTCTGCGTTTATATGTGTGAGAATGTGTCAGTGTATGTGTGTGAGAACGCGTGTGTGTTAGTGTGTTGCGTGTGTAAGAATGTGTGTAAGTATATGTGTAAGTGCATGTATGTGTGTGTATGTGCGTGTTGTGTGAATGTGCATTGTGTGTGCATGTGTGAAAGAGTATGTGTGTGTTGTGGGTGTGGGTGAGGGTGTGTGTGGTGTGTGTAGTGGGTGAGGGTGTGTTGTATGTGTGGGTGTGCGTTGTGTGAATGTGTATGTGGGTGAGGGTGTGTGTGTGCCTGTGTGAGGGTGTGTTGTGGTTTTTGTGTTTGGGTGAGGGTGTGTTGTGTGTGTGTTGTGTGTGTGTGGGTGAAGGTGTGTTGTGTGTGTCGTGACTATGTAGATTAGGGTGTGTTCCGTGTGTGTGAGGGTGTATGTTGTGGGTGTTTTGTGTGTGAGTGGGTGTGTAAGGGTGTGTTGTGTGTATGTGGGTTAAGGTGTGTTGTGCGTGTGAGGGTGTGTTGTGCGTGTGAGGGTGTATTGTGTGTGTGTTTTGTGTGTGTTGTGTGTATGTGGGTTAGGGTGTGTTGTGTGTTTGTGTGTTTTGTGTGTTGTCTGTGTATGTGGGTTATGGTGTGTTGTGCGTGTGAGGGTGTGTTGTGTATGGTGTGTGTGTTGTGTGAGTGTGTATGTGAGTTAGGGTGTGTTGTGTCTATGTATGTGTGTGTAAGGGTGTGTTGTGTATGGTGTGTGTGTTGTGTGAGTGTGTATGTGAGTTAGGGTGTGTTGTGTCTATGTATGTGTGTGTAAGGGTGTGTTGTGTGTCTGGGTGTGTTTTGTGTATGTGGGTTAGGGTGTGTTGTCTTCTGTGTTGTGTGTTTTATGTGTTGTCTGTATGTGGGTTATGTGTGTTGTGGATGTATGTGGGTTAGGGTGTGTTGTGTATCTCTGTATGTTGTGTGTTGTAGGTGTTTTGTGTGTTGTCTGCGTTTGTGTCTGTGGGTTAGGGTGTGTTGTATGTGTTGTGTTTTGTGTGTTGTCCGTGTGTGTGTATGTGGGTTAGGTTGTGTGTGTGTGTGTTGTATATTGTCTGTGTGTGTTAGGATGTGTTGTGTGTCTGTGTGAGTGTGTGTGTAAGGGTGTGTTGTGTGTGTAGGAGTGTGTGTGTGTGTATGGGGGTCTCTCAGGCCAACTCCGCTGCTGTTTGTGGCAATGCGATGGGTGTTCGGGTCCCAGCAGGAGGATGTAGGGCTAACCTCGTTTCCCTCCCCGTGGTTGCCGCATCTCCTCCCGCTCCCCTCCGCCCCGTCTCCCCAGATCACTCCAGCCTGCTGCTCCACGTGAAGCAGTTCGTGTCTGACCTGCGGAGCCTGAGCTGTCAGATGGCGGCGCTCCAGGGCAACGGTAAGGAGGCCAGCCCGGCCCGCTCTCTGCCTCCCCCCTTCTCTGGGCAGCGCTTAGCCCCTGCGCCCCGTTTCTCCCGCTCAGGCTCAGAAAGGGCCTGCTGCCCGGTCAACTGGGTGGAGCACGAGCGCAGCTGCTACTGGTTCTCTCGCTCCGGGAAGGCCTGGGCTGACGCCGACAACTACTGCCGGCTGGAGGACGCGCACCTGGTGGTGGTCACGTCCTGGGAGGAGCAGGTGAGGACCCGGAGGGTCTGGGAGGCTGGCTGGCCTCGGAGAGATCACCACGCGCCTTCTCTCTCCTCAGAAATTTGTCCAGCACCACATAGGCCCTGTGAACACCTGGATGGGCCTCCACGACCAAAACGGGCCCTGGAAGTGGGTGGACGGGACGGACTACGAGACGGGCTTCAAGTGAGTGCGCGCCCTCCCTCGGCCTGGGTCCGGCCGCCTTCGCGCCTGGGGCCCTGGGCTGAGGGGTCTGGAGCGACCCGCCTGCGGATGCGACCTCCTGGGGCCCACAGCTGGCTCTGTCCCCAGGAACTGGAGGCCGGAGCAGCCGGACGACTGGTACGGCCACGGGCTCGGAGGAGGCGAGGACTGTGCCCACTTCACCGACGACGGCCGCTGGAACGACGACGTCTGCCAGAGGCCTTACCGCTGGGTCTGCGAGACAGAGCTGGACAAGGCCAGCCAGGAGCCACCTCTCCTTTAATTTATTTCTTCAATGCCTCGACCTGCCGCAGGGGTCCGGGATTGGGAATCCGCCCATCTGGGGACCTCTTCTGCTTTCTCGGGAATTTTCATCTAGGATTTTAAGGGAAGGGGAAGGATAGGGTGATGTTCCGAAGGTGAGGAGCTTGAAACCCGTGGCGCTTTCTGCAGTTCGCAGGTTATCATTATGAACTTTTTTTTTTTTTTTTTAAGAGTAAAAAGAAATATACCTAAACCTTCTGTTAGTTGTCTGGTTATTGGGGATTCGGAAGCAGGAGTGGGCTGGTTGGCATTACGAAGCCTTAGTGGGTGCTGTGGCATCATGAGAACTGTGTGGGCTTTGGGCCAGAATGGCCAGACTTTGTTATTTACAGATACGTGAGTTTGGGCAAATTATTGTTCTCTGTGTCCCAGCTGTAAACAAGCCATCTTACTGGAGGCCATCCTACTTGGAGCAATAGCCCCAGGAGGAGAACTACCCGAATTTTTTTTTTTTTGTAAGATGGAGTCTTGCTCTGTTGCCCAGGCTGGAATGCAATGGCATGATCTCAGCTCACTGCAACCTCTGCCCCCCGGGTTCAAGTGATTCTCCTGCCTCAGCCTCCCGAGTACCTGAGATCACAGGAGTGCACCACCACGCCCGGCTAATTTTTGTATTTTTAGTAGAGACCGGGTTTCACCATGTTGGCCAGGCTGGCCTCGAATTCCTGACCTCAAGTGATCTGCCCCCCTCGGCTTCCCAAAGTGCTGGGATTACAGGCGTGAGCCACTGCCCCCGGCAGAACCACCCGAATTTGTTGAGTGCTTCAACAACTTCGAATGAAACTCACTGGTGTCCTTTGCATTCATTACAGCAAACAGAAGCAGCGTTCATAGACAGGTAGCAGATACAACGAACACACAACCAAAATCACCAAACATACTAGGAAAACCAGTACTGCGGAACAGAAGCAACAAAGCGGATAGAATCAACAACCAAGGATGGGAGTTAGGACAAACCGATTCAGACACGGAACTGTGAACAAAAATTGCCAAAGTATTCACCCATAAACAAGACCTCAAGTGATTCCTAAAAGGAGCAATGCTCTGACCACAGTAAAATAAAGTTAGAAATGAACGTGAAAGTACAGCCAAGAAGAGATCTATCAACATATAATTTTCTCACCATCTTTTTTTGTATTACTTCCTAAGTAATTCTGAGTTTAAGAGAAAATCGAAATGAAAAAATCAAGTGATTTAGAAATGCACTACAAGACTACTACATTTGCTGAAACCGTGGGATGCTCAAAGTAGTTCTCGGGAGAAAATGTAAGTAGAGATAAGCACTTCTATTTTTTATTTATTTTTATTTATTTATTTATTTTTGAGATGGAGTTTTGCTCTTTTTGCCCAGGCTGAAGTGCAATGGCTTGACCTCATCTCACTGCAATGTCCACCTTCTGAGTTCAAGGGATTCTCCTGCCTCAGCCTCCCGAGTAGCTGGAATTACAGGCACCCGCCACCACGCCTGACTAATTTTTTATATTTTTAGTAGAGATGGGGCTTCACCATTTTGGTCAGGCTGGTCTCGAAGATAAACACTTTTACTAAAAAACAAGAAAGGCTGACTTGAAATATGCTGTTTCAACTCAAAAAACTTGAAACAGAATAATAAGATAAATCCCCTAAAGTAGAAGAAAAGAACTTATAAAACTATAAGCAGAAATAATGAACTAGAAAATAAAAATATAGATATGATCAAAAAAAGTAAAATTTGATGCTTAAAAAAGGCAAATAAGTCCGGGCGTGGTGGCTCACACTTGTAATCTCAGCACTTTGGGAGGCTGAGATGGGCAGATTTCCTGAGGTCAGGAGTTCATGACCAGTCTGACCAACATGGTGAAACTCCATCTCTACTAAAAATACAAAAAAATTAGCCGGGTGTGGTGGTGGACGCCTGTAATCCCAACCATTCAGGAGGCTGAGGCAGGAGAATTGCTTGAACTAGGGAGGTGGAGGTTGCAGTGGGCCGAGATTGCGCCACTGCACTCCAGCCTGGGTGACAGAGCAAGACTCTGTCTCAAAAAAAAAGGCAAATAAAATAAAAATGAAGGAGAAAAAAAGGAGACACAGACATAACTTTAGAAAGGAGAAAGATTACGTAAGTAGAGACATAGGGGATATAATTACATAACACTTCCCGATTTAAAACAGTAAAGCAAATACAGTGTTTTTCCTGCCATTATTGTAATTTTTAGGCAAATCTCTTAGAAGCCGGGTTATAACTTTCAAACTTATAAGCAGGAAAAATGAAGAAAAAAATTAAACTAAAGGAAGAGAATAAAGGAGAAAAAAACCCAGAAGAGGTAGATAAGAAAAAACACAAAAGGCTGGTTATGAATCCACATATGTTGCGGATTTTATTAAATGCAAAATACCAAGTTATCTTGTTAAAAGACAAAAAAACTTTCCAGACAGAATAAAAAATAAAATCCAACTATATGCCCAAGAGCCACATCTGAAACAGGCTGGAAGCAAAATGATGAAAGACACATTGGTCAAATTCCAACCAAATGACTATCATATGAAGTACACTTTGTTTTATTTTATTTTTATTATTTTTATTTTTTATATATATTTTTTGAGATGGAGTCTCACAATGTCACCCAGGCTGCAGTGCAGTGGCACCATCTCGGCTCACTGCAACCTCTGCCTCCCGGGTTCAAGCAATTCTCTGCCTCAGCCTGCCGAATAGCTGGGATTACAGATGCCCGCCACCATGCCTGGCTAATTTTTGTATTTTTAGTAGAGACGGGGTTTCACCATCTTGGGCAGTCTGGTCTTGAACTCCTGATCTCATGATCCACCCGCCTTGGCCTCCCTAAGTGCTGGGATTACAGGCGTGAGCCACCACACCCAGCCATGAAGTATACTTTAAAACAAAAAGTATTATTAGAGATAAAGAGGATCACTTCCTGATGATAAAAGGTTCAATTCAACAGGAAGATACACCAGTACTAAATATGCATGCACTGAATAACATAGCCACAAAATACGTGAAACAAAAATTTTAGAGGTATAAGAAAACAGACAAGTTTACATTCATAATAGATTATAAAATATCTCACTAATTGATAGATCAAGCAGACAAAACAATAAGGACACAGATGTTTTGAATCCCAGATTGAACTATTATGATCTAATGGACACATTTAGTACACTGTACTCATCAAATACAAAATACCCCCCCTTTTTTTTTGAGATAAGGGTCTTGCTATGTGGCCCAGGCAGGTCTCAAACTCCTGGACTCAAGCAATTCTCCTGCTTTAGCCTCCCGAGCAGCTGGAATTACAGCCATAAGCCCCCATACCCAGTGGAATACCTGTTCTTTTCAAGTATACTGAGACATTCTCAAAAAATTGAGCAAATACTGGGCCATTAATCAAGCTTTAACAATTTCCAAATGGAGGCTTTTCATTATAATGACCAGGAATGTAAAATTCTTTTTTTTTTTAAATTGAGACAGAGTCTTGTTCTGCTGCCCAGGCTGGAGTGCAGTGGTGTGATCTCAGCTCACTGCAACTTCTGTCTCCCAGGTTCAAGCAATTCTTGTGCCTCAGCTTTCTGAGTAGCTGGGATTACAGGTGAACACCATCATGCCCGGCTAATTATTATTATTATTATTATTATTATTATTATTATTGTTATTATTTTTTGAGATAGAGTCTCACACTGTCACCTGGGCTGATGTGCAGTGGTGCAATCTTGGCTCGCTGCACCTCTGCCTCCCAAGTTCAAGTGATTCTGCTGCCTCAGCCTCCCAAGTAGCTAGGATTACAGGCGCCGACCACCAAGCCTGGTTAATTTTTTGTATTTTTAGTAGAGACAGGGTTTCACTATGTTGGCCAGGCTGGTCTATTGCGGGATCTGGCCGGCAGCCCGCAATTGCAACGCATTGCAATGCAGCCCGCAATGGCTCTTTCTTTGTTCCCAGGTGGATCGGCAGGTTGAGAAATAAAAGACACACACAAGATAGTGAAAGCTGGGTCCAGGGGCGTCACCGCCTTTTGGTCCTGTGATGCCGCCAATGCACTGGATATACCGGCATTTATTATGAAGTTTAGTGAGGGTGGGGGTAGGTTAGTGAGGGATTTAGGGTCGTTTGATTATGAGGTGAGATGGTCACATGGGGATGAAGTAATTCTTTAACATAACATCAGTATGCAGAAGTACAGTATATAGAGATAAGAATATACAATATCGTGTGTGCGTCAGCAATTTCTGACAGAGCCTTAAAACAGAAACACAGTCTATCCCTAACCTATGATTAGCAAGATATTAATCAGCAGTAACAGTTGCAGCAAAAGCTGGTTACAAACAATCCATAGAAACAGGATGTGAAGCTAGAGAACCGGTTAGACCAAAAATTCTCAGAAGGGAGTATGCCTTAACCCTAAAGAGGCCTAGAAGAGCCGTGGCAAGATAAGGGCATTTATAACCCTACCTTATCCATATGAACAGGCGCCCCTCATGCGTCCGTTTGTAGGCTCTCCACAAGGGTCGCATTCCACTCCCAGAGCTATGAACATCTGCTTTTCTGGGATAGGAATCTGGGAGATATGAAACCTCCCTGACTGCATGTCCGTTTATAGGCTTTCTGCAGGGGGAAGCACATCATGCGCTGTTGGCTCATTCTGGCAGCCCAACCTGGCATTGTCTTTACACAATTCTGCATGCAATTTTGTATTTACAATAATTAGGAGCATTTCATCTTTATTCCATAGCAATAGTTTCAGGGGGTCTCCCTACACTGGTCTTGAACTCGTGACCTTATGATCCACCCGCCTCAGCCTCCCAAAGTGCTGGGAATGCAGGCACGAGCCACCATGCTCAGCCAATTTTTGTGTTTTTAGCAGAGATGGGGTTTTGCCATGTTGGCCAAGCTGGTCTCGAACTCCTGGCCTCAAGTGATCCGCCTGCTTGGATCTGCTCTCAAGTGTTGGGATTACAGGCATGAGCCACCATGCCCGGCCTAAAATTCTTTTATCAGATATTAGCCTATCAAATCAAATGCAGCATTAAAAAAGATAACATGGCCAGGTGCGGTGGCTCACGCCTGTAATCCCAGCACTTTGAGAGGCCAAGGTGGGAAGATAATGAGGTCAGGAGATCGAGACCATCCTGGCTAACACGGTGAAACCCCGTCTCTACTAAAAATACAAAAAATTAGCCGGGTGGGGTGGCGGGTGCCTGTAGTCCCAGCTACTCAGGAGGCTGAGGCAGGAGAATGGCGTGAACCCAGGAGGCAGAGCTTGCAGTGAGCCGAGATCGCGCCACTGCACTCCAGCCTGGGCGATAGAGCCAGACTCATCTCAAAAACAAAAAACAAAAACAAAAACAAAAAACAAAAAATAAAAAATAAAAAAGGTAACATGTTCGAGTAGTATAGATGCCAAGAATTCAAAGATGATTTAACATAAGAAAAATCTGTTAATAGATTTAGAGAGTACAGAAAAATAGATTAAAGGTGTACAAAAGAAAACAATTACACAATGCAGAAAAAACACTCAGCAAAAGTTCAGCTCTGATTTATGATGAAATCTTTCTGGACTCTAGCTGTTTCTACGTTGTTGCTCCATCGTTTCAATCTGTGGCTTCCATCACATGTTCCAAGATGTCTGCCCCTCCTGTCATGACACATTCCGGACAAGAGAAAGGGGAAAAGGGAAGGAGAATGGCGCATTCTCTCTCTGTCTATGCGGACACTTCCATCACTTCACTTTATATCTCTTTGATCAGAATTAGTCCCAGGGCCACAGATAGCTGCAAATGGGGCTGAGAAATGAACTTTATTCCATGAGGCCACATTCTAGCTAAAAACACAGGATTCTATTTTGTAGAGAAGGAGTCAGTAAACTTTGGCCCTCACCTGCTTCTGTAAATAAAGCTTTCTTTTTCTATTCTTCTTTTTTTTTTGAGATGGAGTCTCTCTCCGTTGCCCAGGCTGAAGTGCAATGGCACAATCTTGGCTCACTGTAACCTCTACCTCTCAGGTTCAAGCAGTTCTCGTGCCTCAGCCTCCCAAGTAGCTGGGATTACAGACGTGCGCCACTATGCCCAGCTAATGTTTTGTATTTTTTCTTTTCTTTTTTTTTTTTTTAGTACAGACGGGGTTTCACCATGTTGGCCAGACTGTTCTCGAACTCCTGGCCTCAGGTGATCTGCCCATCTCAGCTTCCCAAAGTGTTGGGATTACAGGTGTGAGCCACCACACCTGGCCAGTTTTTTTTTTTTTTTTTTTTTTTTGCGACAAGTTCTGGCTCTGTCACCCAGGCTGGAGTGCAGTGGCGTGATCTTGACTCACTGCAGCCTCTGGATCTTGACTCACTGCAGCCTCTGCCTTCCAGGCTCAAGTGATCCTCTTGCCTCAGCCTCCCAAGTAGCTGGGATTACAGGTGCAAGACACCATACCCTGCTAATTTTTGTATTTTTTTGTAGAGACGGGGTTTCACCATGTTGCTCAGGCTGGTCTTGAACTCCTGTGCTCAAGTGATCTACCCGCCTTCGCCTCCAAAGTGCTGGGTTACAGGCATGAGCCATGGATCCCGGCCTGTAAATAAAGTTTTATTGGAACACAGCCATGCCTGTTTGTTTACATGTCATTTATGACCACTTTTGTGCAGCAACAGCAGAATTGAGTAGTTATGATAAAGACTGTATGACCTGGTAAGCCTAAAATATTTGCTATCTGGCCCTTTATAGGAGATGTTTCTGGACCCCTGGTGTAGCAAGAAGGGGATAATTGGTATTAGGGGTAATTAGAAGCCTCCGTTATAGTGCTATTATTGCTGTTCAGCATCATCCTGGGCATGCTAGCCAAACTGCACAAGACAGAAAAAGACATTAAAAGTTGTAAGAATTGGAAAGGAAGAGATAAAACAATATGCTCATCTATACAGAAAATCAACACCATCAACAAACAAACAATTCGACCTAGTAAGAGGCTTTGGCAGGTGTATTAGTCTATCACCACAATAGCACATGAAGAACATACAAGAAGAAACTTAAATTCTTTCCAAATTAACATATACGTTCAACGCAATAAAAATAAAATTTCAATTGATTTTCTTTTTGAGATGGATTCTCCCTCTGTCACCTAGGCAGGAGTACAATGGTGTAATCTCACCTCACTGCAACCTCCGCCTCCAGGTTCAAGCGATTCTCCTGCCTCAGCCTCTCAAGTAGCTGGGAGTACAGGTGCCTGCCACCACGTCCAGCTAATTTTTATATTTTTAGTAGAGATGGGGTTTCACCGTGTTGGCCAGACTGGTCTTGAACTCCTGACCTCAGGTGATCCACCTGCCTCAAACTCCCAAAGTGCTGGGATTAGAGGAGTGAGCCACTGCGCCCGACCTCAATTGGATTTTTAAAAGCAATGCAACAACTTTAAAAAAAAATATATGTGGCAAGATAAAAGTCAATATGGGGAAAAAAAGGGAAATTGGAGGAAGGGGGAACTAGCCTTATTAGACTTTAAAATATATTACAAAGCCATAGTAATAAAAATAGCACAGTAATGATACAAGAATAGACAGATAAACCAATGTTATAGAATAAAGAGCTCAGAGACAGAACTGTGCCTACATGGGAACTTAGTATACAATAAAGGTAACATCTCAAATTGGTAGAAGAAAGACATTATTGGGAAAACTGGCTCACTCTATGAAGATAAGTAAAACTGGATTCATACCTAACATCACAGGCAAAGGTGGATGTTGGATAGATTGAAGACTTAAACATATAACATAAAATTACAGAACTAGTAGGAAAAAAGAAAGAAAAATCTATACTACTACGGGTATAGAAGGGTTTCTTCTTCTTTTTTTTTTTTTTTTTTTTTTTTGAGACAGAGTCTTGCTCTGTCATCAGGCTGGAGAGCAGTGGCGTGATCTTGGCTCACTGCAACCTCTGCCTCCCAGGTTCAAGCAATTCCCCTTCTTAGCCTCCTGAGTAGCTGGGAATACAGGCATGCGCCACCACGTCCAGCTAATTTTTCGTATTTTAGTAGAGACAGGGTTTCACCATGTTGGCCAGGCTGGTCTCCATCTCCTGACCTCATGATCCACCCACCTTGGCCTCCCAAAGTGCTGGGATTACAGGTGTGAGCCATCGCGCCCGGCTGAAGAGCTTGTTAAATAAGTCCTCCAAAGCACATTCCAAAAAGCCAAAAAAAAAATTTGTGAAATTGCATGAAAATTATAAATTTCAGTTCAACAGCAATGTATCAGGTAGGCTCCCAGCAAGCAACAGATGGCACACCCAAAAATGGGTAAGTGCAAGATTTCATAATATAGGGACTATCTGCAAAGGTGTGAACAGGCTTAGGGAAGCCACGAGAAATGGGGCAAGAACCTAGGCATCCCAGATTGGGGAGCTGTTACCACCTCCAGGACCGCAGGGAGAGGGCCTCCCAACAGGAGCTGTGATACTCAGTTGCAGGGGGCAGCTAGCCCACAGCCACTCTACGGGGAGGGGCCGAGGAGTTAATATCCTCACTTCCCTCTCTTCCTGTAAGAGGACTGGAAGCCAGATGGCAAGGAGCAATTTGATGCAGTCATACAGCTCAGCCTCCCAGGCCACAACACAACATGGAGAAGGATAGAGAGTGGATCTGGAAGGACAAATGGAAGACGTTCAACACAGAAGGAGCCCAAGATGAAGAAATACACAGGAAACCTATTGGAAAAGTGGCATCAGGTATAAACAAGCAGTTCACAGATGAGGAAGCCTGGGGTTCTAATGTGCATATGAAGACATGCTTACAATCACTAGTGACTAACTAGAGAAATCAAACACGAGTGAGCCATCTGTTTACACCCATCCAATTGACAAACATTAGGAGGAAGTCAATTGCTGCCAAGGTTGTGGGAGAAGCTGCTGATGGGAGGATAAATTGGGATAGCCATTCTGCAAGATATTTACTAGAATTAAGAATACATAGTATCAGGACGGGCACGGTGGCTCACGCCTGTAATCCCAGCACTTTGGGAGGCCGAGGCGGGTGAATCATGAGGTCAGGAGTTCGAGACCAGCCTGACCAACATGATGAAATCCTGTCTCTACTAAAAATACCAAAATAAGCCGGGCATGGTGGTGCGCGCCTGTAATCCCAGCTACTCAGGAGGCTGAGGCAGTAGAATTGCTTGATTTCGGGAGGTGGAGGTTGCAGTGAGCCGAGATCGAGCCATTGCACTCCAGCCTGGGCAACAGAGGGAGACTTTGTCTTAAAAAAAAAAAAAAAGAAAAGCATATTATCGGCCGGGCATGGTGGCTCATGCCTGTAATCCCAGCACTTTGGGAGGCCGAGGTGGGTGGATCACTTCAGGTCAAGAGTTCGAGACCAGCCTGGTCAACACAGTGAAACCCCGTCTCTACTAAAAATACAACAATAACAACAAAAAATAGCTGGACTTGGTGGTGGGCACCTGTAATCCTTGCCACTTGGGAGGCTGAGACAGGAGAATCGCTTGAACCCAGGAAGCAGAGATTGCAGTGAGCCAAGATTGTGCCATTGCACTCCAGTCTGGGTGACAAGAGTGAAACTCCGCCTCAAAAAAAAAAAAAAAAAAAAAAAAAAGATGATCCCTGAAAATCCTACTTCCAAATACATACACCAGAGAGATTCTCTGACAGGTCCATTATGGGACACTGTGAAGATGTTCACTGCAGTGCTGTTTGGGTAGCAAGGAGCTGGAGGCAACCTGGGTGCCTACTGAGAGCAGAATGCGGGAAACATGTCTGATGGGCTACTATCCAGCACTTAGGACTCGCCTGTAATCTCAGCACTTTGGGAGGCCAAGGCAGGCGGATCACCTGAGGTTGGGAGTTCGAGACCAGCCTGACCAATATGGGGAAACCCTGTCTCTACTAAAAATACAAAAAATCAGCCGGGCATGGTGGCAGGAGCCTGTAGTCCTAGCTATTTGGAAGCCTGAGGCAGAGCACTCCAGCCTGGGTGACAGAGTGAGTGAGACTCCGTCTCGAAAAAAAAAAAACCAAAAAACAGTGACTAGATATACACAGAACAACATGAATAGACCTAATATCAGCATTAAATGAGAAATAGAAAACAGAATGCAGTTTAGAACACGACAACATTGATTAAAGTCAAAAGCCTATGCACACAACTCTACTTCGTAATTTTCCAGGATCCAGCTATTTTCAAGGACATACATCAAACCTATTCAAATGGATTTTTTTTTTTTTTTTTTGAGACAGAGTTTTACTCTTGTTGCCCAGGCTGGAGTGCTATGGCGTGATCTTGGCTCACTGCAACCTCTGCCTCCTGGGTTCAAGTGATTCTCCTGCCTCAGCCTTCTGAGTAGCTGGGTTTACAGGCGCCTGCCACCATGCCCGGCTAATTATGTATTTTTAGTAGGGATGGGGTTTTGCCATGTTGTCCAGGCTGGTCTCGAACTCCTGACCTCAGGTGATCCTCCCACCTTGGCCTCCTAATGTGCTGAGATTACAGGCATGAGTCACTGTGCCCGGCCTCAAGTGGGTTCTTAAGGAAGGGAGGGGAATTCGAGGGTGCAATGAGGATGAAGAGGAAACATGAAAATAAGGAAGGGCCTTGAACATATGGATGCCGAGAGCGCGCCTGGAACTGAGGATGGGAGCAAGTCACACCTCCCCACTGTCCAGCAGGAGCAACGCATAGGTGCATCTCAACTCCCACACCTGACATCACCCTTAATGGAGAGAGATGATAAATATTTCCACTAAACACAGGATCAAGAGAAGGAACTCATTGTCACGGTAGTTCTGAAGGTCGATCCTGAGAAGAAAATCAGAATAAAAAGATTAGGAAGGAGGAGGTCAGTTTTTGTACATTTGCAGACACTATGTACTTACTATTGTGATGCGGTAGGGACGCCACAGCACCGCCTGTGCGATGTTGTTGTCAGAGAACCTTGAACTGAATCTGGTTAGCACTAACTACCAGCTTATTGGAAATGCAGTGGGAGGGGAACATCCACACAGGCATGCATGCCGTCAGATCCAGAAGGCGGAAGATTTTACAGCCAACTTATGCTTTCTTCAACAACAACAACAACAAAAAATGGTAAGAAACAAAAAAAAAGAGGGGCCAGGTGCAGTGGCTGACGCCTGTAATCCTAGTACTTTGGGAGGCTGAGGCAGGGAGATCACTTGAGCTCAGGAGTTCGAGACCAGCCTGGGCAACAACCCTGTCTCTGCAAGAAATACAAAAATTAGTTGGGCGTGGTGGCGTGTGCTTGTAGTCCCAGCTACTCTGGAGGCTGAGGTGGGAGGATCACCTGAGCCAAGAAATGTCAAAGCTGCAGTGAGCCGTGATTGCACCACTGCACTCCAGCCTGGGCAACACAGTGAGACCCTGTCTCAAAAAAAAAAAAAAAGCAATAGACTTAGATGAAATATTTGCAATATTTATAACAATTAATATCCAGACTATAAAGAACCCCTACACAATGACAAGAAAAAAACAACAACCCATTGGAGAAATGGGCAAAGAATATTATAGTAAACATTCATGATTTGTATTTTAGAGAGCCCCTTATAATGTGCATACTTCAGGGGGCACCAGTAGCCACAGAACCGTATTCTTCATCTCTCCCCCACCCCCCAGTGTAGCAGGAGGGGGGTGGCATGTGCCGTGGGTATCACCCACCTGGCAATCTCTCCCAGAACATTGAGTCTTGAGTGTATGATGCAAATTTGTAGAAATGGGAGGTCATGTGTAAGAATTTTTTTTTTTTTTTTGAGATGGAGTTCCACTCTGTCGCCCAGGCTGGAGTGCAGTGGCTCAATCTCGGCTCACTGCAACCTCCGCCTCCCAGGTTCAAGCAATTCTCCTGCCTCAGCCTCCCGAGTGGCTGGGATTACAGGCGCCCCCACCACCACGCCTGGCTAATTTTTTGTATTTTTAGTAGAGACACGGTTTCACCATGTTGGCCAGGCTGGTCTTGAACTCCTGACCTCAGGTGATCCGCCCGCCTTGGCCTCCCAAAGTTCTGGAATTACAGGTGCAAACCACTGGGCCTGGCCCAAATCTTCTTCTTTATTGCTTCAAGTTAACTGTGCTTGGGGGATAAAGGGAGGAGTCTGAATTTGTGGTGAGGCAGATAGGGGGACACTGCAGTACTGTGAGGGAGTTACAAGCTTCTTATAGGTATTAGAGAGAGGTTCCACACCTAAGGCTGAAGAATGCAGGGTTACAGCAGGACCCGTGTGTGTGTGTGTGTGTGTGTGTGTGTGTGTGTGGTGTGTGTGTCTACTCCAGGCCAGACTGGTCCCAGCTCTGCTCAACAGCTATGTAGAGTGAGTGTGATATTTCTTGGCAATGGGGAAACCAACTGGTTCAAGTGATTCTCCTATAAAACTCAATTGCCTCACTATGAGCCAGAATCCCATAGGAGGTCTGCCTTAGTTTGGGTGTCTCCCAAAAGCAGAGCCTGAGAGAAGGACTTGAGGAAGATAGTTTTCTTGGGAGCTGATCCCAGAAAGCAGGAGTGAAAAAGAGGAGGGAGTGAGACAGGGAAGGAGGCAAGCCCAATAGGGGTGCATTGTCAAGGCTGCTGCACATTTTGGGTGATGGGGCTCACCAGCATCTCCAAGCATACAGAATGGTTGATCTGAAGGAGGGGTGGCTGGAGGATTTACCCACCAGCTTCCATTCCCCGTGGGCATGAACTCCCCAGCAGGTCTGAGCTGTGCTGTATTGGCTGAGCAAGCTTCTATTGGTGCTAGAGAAAGCCCTGGGGCAGAAAGTGTGGCTCATGCTTGAGGAGGGGTATTTTCAGCACAAGGACCTGGTTGAGTTCTGATGGAACTGTCTACTTCTGTTGTGGCTGAAATCAGCGGGTCAAGGGGGTGCAACATGGGACACCAGAGGTGCCTACTGTAAGACCCCACACGCAATCTCCAGTAAGAATCTGGGAATGCACGATAGCAACCAAACCATAAAACACCCAAGAATGAACTGAAGAAATGTGTGAGATATGGATGAGAACAACCATAAAACTCTAATGGGCCGGGTGCGGTGGCTCACGCCTGTAATCCCAGCACTTTAGGAGGCTGAGGCGGGCGGATCATGAGGTCAGGAGATCGAGACCATCCTGGCTAACATGGTGAAACCCCATCTCTACTAAAAATATTTAAAAAAATAGCTGGGCGTGGTGGCGGGCGCCTGTAGTCCCAGCTACTCGGGAGGCTGAGGCAGGAGAATGGTGTGAACCTGGGAGGCGGAGCTTGCAGTAAGCCGAGATGGCGCCACTGCACTCCAGCCTGGACGACAGAGTGAGACTCCTTCTCAAAAAAAAAAACAAAAACCAAAAAAACAACTATAATGAAGGCCATAAAAATACTTCATATAGTCAACTTGACTATGACGTCTCCATATTGCTATGATGTCAAGTTTCCCTAGATTGAGCTATAAATTCAAGGTTATGCAAATGAAAATTCCTGGGCAATGTCTTTTTGCAATTGGACAAAATGAGCCTAAATTCATCTAGAAGACTAAACATGTGAGAGTAGTCAGCAGAAAAAATTTAAAAGAACAATAATAAGGGGACTTGTCCTATCAGATGTTAAAATATATCATAGGTTGAAGGGGGCCTACCCATCCACACCTGTGAGTATTTCTCCCAAGGTGGAGATGAGAGACTGAGAAAAGAAATAAGACACAGAGACAAAGTATAGAGGAAGAAAAGTGGGCCCAGGGGACTGGCGCTCAGCAAGTGAAGACCTGCACCTGCGCTGGTCTCTGAGTTCCCTCAGTATTTATTGATCACTATCTTTACTATCTCGGCGAGGGGAATGCGGTGTGACTATAGGGTGATGGTGGGGAGAGGGTCAGTAGGAAAACACGTGAACAAAAGACTCTGTGTCATAAATAAGTTTAAGGAAAGGTGCTGTGCCTGGATGTGCACGTAGGCTACATTTATATTTAACTTTACATAAACATCTCAGAGCAGTAAAGAGTAACAGAGCAGTACTGCCACCATGATGTCTCGCCTCCAGCCATAAGGCGGTTTTCTCCTATCTCAGAATAGAATGTATGCTCGGTTTTACACCGAGTCATTCCATTCCCAGGGACGTGCAGGAGACAGATGCTTTCCTCTTATCTCAACCGCATAGAGGCCTTCCTCTTTCACTAATCCTCCTCAGCACAGACCCTTTACGGGTGTCGGGCTGGGGGATGTAAGGTCTTTCCTTTCCCAGGAGGCCATATCTCAGGCTGTCTCCGTGGGGGGAAACGTGGACGATACTCAGGCTTTCTTGGGCAGGGGTCCCTGCAGCCTTCCGCGGTGCATTGTGTCTCTGGTTAATAGAGAGTGGAGAATGGCAATGACTTTCACAAAGCATACTGCCTGCAAACACATTTTTAACAAAGTGCATCCTGCACAGCCCTAAATCCCTTAAACCTTGAGTTTAAGGGATTGTTTTTGTGAGCACAGGGTTGAGACAAGAGTTACAGATTCACAGCATCTCAAAGCCGAACAACTTTTCTTAGTACAGATCAAAATGGAGTTTCTAATGTCTTCCTTTTTCTACATAGACACAGTAACAATCTGATCTCTCTTTCTTTTCCCCACAATAGATCTACATAATTAAAACACACTTGGCACTGGCATAGGGATGGAGAGAGGAGTCAGTGACATGGAATAGACTCCAGAAACGGATCCAGGGAATTAGTTGAGGGTGTCTTGGCTGTAAGTGACAGAAATTCAGTGAGAACCAGCTTAATTAATAAAGAAGGGAAGAAGTTATATGAAAAAGACACATGGCCTGGGCGCAGTGGCTCACGCCTGTAATCCCAGCACTTTGGGAGGCCGAGGTGGGTGGATCACCTGAGGTCGGAAGTTCAAGACCAGCCTCACCACCATGGAGAAACCCCGTCTCTACTAAAAATACAAAATTGGCTGGGTGTGGTGGCATGTGCCTGTAATCCCAGCTACTTGGGAGGCTGAGACAGGAGAATTGCTTCAACCCAGGAGGCGGAGGTTGCGGTGAGCGGAGATTGCGCCATTGCACTCCAGCCTGAGCAACAAGAGCGAAACTCCGTCTCAAAAAAAAGAGAAGAAAAGAAAAGAAAGAAAAAGACACATGCATCATGCATATGTTTATTGTGGGCCAATTCACAATTGCAAAGATATAGAACCAACCTACATGCCCATCAAGCAATAAGTAGATAAAGAAAATGTGGTGTCGGGGCGTGGTGGCTCACGCCTGTAATCCCAGCACTTTGGCAGGCTGAGGCGGGTGGATCACTCGAGGTCAGGAGTTCAAGACCAGCCTGGCCAACATGGCGAAACCTCCTCTCTACTAAAAATACAAAAATTTGCTGGGCTTGGTAGTGTGCACCTATAGTCCCAGCTACTTGGGAGACTGAAGCAGGAGAATCACTTGAACTTGGGAGGCGGAGGTTGCAGTGAGCCGAGTCGCACCACTACACTCCAGCCTGGGCGACAGAACAAGACTCTATCTCAAAAAAAAAAAAAAAAGAAATAAAGAAATGTGGTATATATACACCATGGCTCAAAAAAAAAAAAAAAAAAGAAATAAAGAAATGTGGTATATATACACCATGGCTCAAAAAAAAAAAAAAAAAAGAAATAAAGAAATGTGGTATATATACACCATGGAATACTACCCAGCCATAAAAAGGAACAACATAATGTATTTTGCAGCAACTTGGATGGCGCTGGAGGCCATTATTCTAAGTGAAGTAACTCAGCAATGGAAAACCAAATACCGTATGTTCTCACTCATAAGTGGGAGCTGAGCTATGAATATGCAAAGGCATACAGAGAGCTATGATGGACTTTGGAGACTCAGAAGGGCTGAGTGGGGTGGTGGATAAAAGCGGGGGTGTGAAATTAAACACTACCTATTGGGTACAACGTACACTACCCAGGTGACAGGTGCACTGAAATCTCAGACTTCACCACTATTCAGTTCATCAATGCAACCAAAATCCACTTGTACCCCAGAAGCTATTGAAATAAAATTGTTTTAAAAAAGAAGGGAGTTTATCAGAAAGACAGCGGAATATCTCAGGGGTCTCTGGGCCAGGTTGCTACTGGGCCTTGTGTCAGAATGGGGATGGGTGCTTTTTCAGTCAGGGACCTGGGAAGTTCTCTCTGTGCTTGAGCTCTACCTCCTTGAGAGGTTCAGAGGCTCTGTCTCACTTTTTCCTCTTATAGTGGACTGGCTTCTCTGCTTTTCAGTTCAAATCTTTTTTTTTTTTTTTTTTTTTTTGAGACGCAGTCTCGATCTGTCACCAGGCTGGAGTGCAGTGGCACAATCTTGGCTCACTGCAATCTCCGCCTCCTGGGTTCAAGTGATTCTCCTGCCTCAGCTTCCTGAGTAGCTGGGACTACAGGCACACACCACCACGCCTGGCTAATTTTTGTATTTTTAGCAGAGACGGGGTTTCACCATGTTGGCCAGGATGGTCTCCATCTCTTGACCTCGTGATCCGCCCACCTCGGCCTCCCAAAGTGCTGGGATTACAGGTGTGAGCCACCGTGCCCGGCCTCAATTCAAATCTTTACAACGCTCCTGAATTTTTTTTTTTGGTTTTTAATTTTTTCATCCAACCCAAAATGTCAAACTCCTGAGTTTTATAGCTTGCAGATTCTCCCCCAGTTCTTTTTTAAAATTAAAGTGTTAGATTTATTTTAACACACCTGAATTGAGTGTTGAAAGGTGAAACAAATGCACAAGAACATATATGCAGTATTTCAAAGAGGAAGTATTTTCAAAAATGATGCTGTAGAAGAGATAAAGAATGTAATAATGGGGAATAGTTTAATCAAGAAGTTCTTATGGCATTTGATTTTAAACCATATGTAAATACAGCAGTCTCTGAAGAATTTGGCAAAGATTTTTTTTTCTATTTTCAGTCTTTTAAAGTAGATACAGATTTGCTTAGGATAAAGCTGACTTTAAGAGCACACAAAAGTTGAGCACAAAGTATAGGATGAAATTCAGAAATGCAGAGTGATGAAGAGGAAAAGATATGGAGTAGGCGCCTTCAACAGAAAACTGACCATCCAGGGCGATTACCTAATAGTCTCTCCTCTCTCTCTCTTTCTCTTTCTCTCTCTTTCTCTTTCTCTCTCTTTCTGTCTTTCCCCCCCCTCCCCCCCCAA
Organism: Gorilla gorilla gorilla; assembly: GCF_029281585.2. Taxonomy (NCBI): domain Eukaryota; kingdom Metazoa; phylum Chordata; class Mammalia; order Primates; family Hominidae; genus Gorilla; species Gorilla gorilla. The sequence goes on along the minus strand of NC_073243.2, from coordinate 22,297,830 downwards.
GTAGTGGGAAAGACACTGATTGGCTCTGTCGGATCAGCTGACTAACACTGGCCTGATCGATTGCAGCCAAAGGTCATGCCATGGCTGCCGCGGTGACCGCATGCGAAGGAGGGGAGAGTTCACAGAAACGTGGAGGCGGTGTTGGCGGTGGGATGTGGGGGAGGGAAAGCCAACAGTAGCCATCTCCTACATGCAAGTACGTATAGGAATTCAGTAGCTCACCAAGGAGGAGCTGCAACTCAGAGGAGGAGAAAAGATGAGTAAATGGTGGGGCGTGGGACATTGCTATCCAATCCATTGATCCCATCACTTTTTTTTTTTTTAACTTTTGATGACGATAATAAGGTACTTCTTTTTTTCTTTTTTTTTGAGGCAGTCTCGCTCTGTCGCCCAGGCTGGAGTGCAGTGGCAAGATCTCGGCTCACTGCAACCTCCGCCTCCTGGGTTCATGCCATTCTCCTGCCTCAGCCTCCCGAGTAGCTGGGACTACAGGCGCCCGCCACCACGCCCGGCTAATTTTTTATATTTTTAGTAGAGATGGGTTTCACCATGTTAGCCAGGATGGTCTCGATCTCCTGACCTTGTGATCCGCCCGCCTCAGCCTCCCGGAGTTCTGGGATTACAGGCATGAGCCACCACGCCCGGCCAAATAATGTATTTCTTATGTGTGAACTTTCTCAGTTCTGAACGCCTGGGATAATACTTCTCAAAAATTCTTTTTTTTTTTTTTTTTGAGATGGGGTATTGCTCTGTCACCCAGGCTGGAGTGCAGTGGCACCATCTCGGCTCACTGCAACCTCCACCTCCCAGGTTCAAGCGATTCTTCCACCTCAGCCTCCCGAGTAGCTGGGACTACAGGCGCGTGCCACCACGTCTGGCTAATTTTTGTATTTTTAGTAGAGATGGGGTTTCACCATATTGGGCTGGCTCGTCTCGAACTCCTGACCTCGTGATCTGCCCGCCTAGGCCTCCCAAAGTGCTGGGATTACAGGCGTGAGCCACTGTGCCTGGCCAAAAATTCTGGCTAAAGGGTTATACTTCATCCTAACTGAATAAAGAAATGGTAGAATCAATACAAAGAGCTATGGCTCCTTTTCTATGAATTAAGAACTCAAGAACTTCTTCCCTCCCCACCTAAAGTCGCTCGCTTTTCCATAAATAAAACCTTTGAAATAGCCACTGAATGCATAACCTGTATGGTGGAAAACATTCTGTGGGCAATATCTTAATGCTTTGCTAAAATGAACCGTTCCATGATGTATTTCTACCAGTTGGTTCCCCAAAGCCCTTCCCACTAAATACAATGCCTTTAGCACAACAGACACTTTTAACATAAATTCATTCTATATTCAGATTTTTCAATTATAGTGCTTATGCTGTCATTTTTGTCAGGATAATAATAACAGGTATAAATAGCTCTCTTTCTGTAATCTAAAACCAACTGTAAAAGAAAGTAGACACCAAGATACCAAAAATATTTCATACTTAAAGCCAAATGCATTTAGTTCTTTTCCATGCAGCACGTCATAACAAAGTATCTATGCACTTACTGTTTCTTTTCCAAAGCAGCAATTTGGGCCAAACTTTCAGGATCTACTTGTCCCCCATGGTGAGTCATCTTACAATTTTTTTTTTTTTTTCCTTTGGAGACAGAGTCTTGCTCTGTCACCCAGGCTAGAGTGCAGTGGCACTATCTCGGCTCACTGCAACCTCCATGATATGGTTTGGCTGTGTCCCCACCCAAATCTCATCTTGAATTGTAGCTCCCATAATCCCCACATGTGGTAGGAGGAACCCAGTGGGAGGTAATTGAAACATGGGGGCAGGTCTTTCCTGTGCTGTTCTCCTGATGGTGAATAAGTCTCAGGAGATCTGATGGTTTTATAAATGGGAGTTCCGACACACAGACTCTCTTGCCTGCTGCCATATAAGACGTATCTTTGCTCCTTCTTTGCCTTCTGCCGTGATTGTGAGGCTTCCCCAGCCATGTGAAACTGTGAGTCCATTAAACCTCTTTTTCTTTATAAATTAGTCTCAGGTATGTCTTTATTAGCAGTGTGAGAACAGACTAATACAGTAAATTGGTACTGGTAGAGTGGGATGCTGCTGTAAAGATAGCTGGTAATGTGGAAGCAACTTTGGAACTGGGCAGTGGGCAGAGGTTGGAACAGTTTGGAGGGCTCAGAAGAAGACAGGAAAATGTGGGAAAGTTTGGAACTTCCTAGAGACTTACTGAATGTCTTTGACCAAAATGTTGATAGTTATATGGACGATAAAGTCCAGGCTGATGTGGTCTTAGATGGGGGTGAGGAACTTGTTGGGAACTGGAGCAAAAGTGACTCTTACTGTGCTTTAGCAAAGAGACTGGCAGCTTTTTGTCCCTGCCCTAGAGATGCGTGGAACTCTGAACTTAAGAGAGATGATTTTGGGTATCTGGTGGAATAAGTTTCTAAGCAGCAAAGCATTCAAGAGGAAGCATTGCATAAAAATTTAGAAAATGTGCAGCCTGACGATGCAATAGAATAGAAAAACCCGGCTGGGCATGGTGGCTCACACTTGTAATCCCAGCACTTTGGGAGGGAGAGGTGGGCGGATCACCTGAGGTCGGGAGTTCAAGACCAGCCTGACCAACATGGAGAAACCTCATCTCTACTAAAAATACAAAATTAGCCGGGCATGGTGGTGCATGCCTGTAATCCCAGCTACTTGGGAGGCTGAGGCAGGAGAATCACTTGAACCTGGGAGGCCTCTGCTGGTGAGTCAAGATCACACCATTGCACTCCAGCCTGGGCAACAAGAGCGAAATTCCGTCTCAAAAAAAAGAAGAAAAAGAAAAAAGAAATTGGAGGGAGTATAAATAAGAACAGTTACTATGGAAGACACTGTAAAGGACATAAAGAATAGAAATGAGAAAAGTGAACCAATGAAGTGGAAATACGGTAGATTAAAAACAATATGGGAAAATTATGTATATATATACATATATATAAGATGCAAAGGAAATTCAATATGCAATATATGCATAGTTGAAATCTCTAAAAAATAAAACAAAAACAATAGATAAAACATACAGCTAAAGATATAATTCAAGAAAGTTTTCTTGAAATTGGCCAGGCATGGTGGCTAATGCCTGTAACCCCGGCATTTTGGGAGGCCAAGGAGGGAGGATCGCTTGAGGCCAGGAGTTCGAAACCAGACCAGGTAACATAGTGAGACTCTGTCTCTCCTTTAAAAAGAAAAGAAAGTTCTCCTGAAATAAAAGAGGCTTGAATCTATGACGAAAGAGAAAGCTAGATGTCAGGGAAAACTGATCAAGAATGTTTTTGTTGAGACCTGGCCTAGTAAAGTTATTGAGTTTTAAAAATAAAGAAATTTATGAGCAGCCAGGAAAAAAGATCAATTCCTTTTTTCTTTTAGGGGATAAAAATCAGGCTAGCCTTGGATGTCTGCAGACCCATGTTGAATGCTGGAAGAGATGGAGCAAGTAGTCAAGGAAAGAAAACATGAGTCAGGGATTTCATTAAAAGACCATAAAGTTTTTTTCCCTCTCCCCTCTCCCCTCCTTCTGGCAACCACTGATCTTTTTACTGTCTCAATAGTTTTGCCTTTCCAGAATATGGTATAATATAGTTGGATATATATAATTTATAGCTTTTTCAGACTGACTTCTTCTTTTTGTTTTTTATTGTTTGTTTGTTTGTTTGTTTTTGAGACAGAGTTTTGCTCTCGTTGCCCAGGCTGGAGTGCAATGGTGTGATCTTGGCTCACCGCAACTTTTGCCTCTTGGGTTCAAGTGATTCTCCTGCCTCAACCTCCCGAGTAGCTGGGATTACAGGCATGCGCCACCACGCCCGGCTTGACTGACCTCTTTCACTTAGCAATATACACTTAAGCTTCCTCCATGTCTTTTCATGGCTTGATAGCTCATTTCTTTTTTAGCTGGATAATTTTCCTTTGCATGGATGTACCATAGTTTGCTTATCATTTCATGTACTGAAGGATCTGTTGGTTGCTTCCAATGTTTGGCAATTATGAAAAGCTGCTGTAGACGTTTGTGTTGGGGTTTTCATGGGGATATAAGCATTCAACTCCTTTGGGTAAATACCTAGGAGCATGATTGCTGGATTGTATGGTAAGCCTATGTTTAGCTTTATTAGAAACTTCCAAACTGTCTTCCAGAGTGGTTATACTATTTTGCGTTCCAACCAGCAATGAATGAGAGTTTCTCTTGTTCCACATCCTTGCCAACATTTGGTGTTGTCAGTGTTTTGGATTTTAGCCATTTTAATAGATGTGTAGCAGAGTTCAACTGTTATTTTATTTTATTTTATTTTATTTTATTTTTTGAGACAGAGTCTTACTCTGCTGCCCAGGCTGGAGTGCAGTGATACGATCACTGCTCACTGCTGCCTTGACCTCTTGTCCTCCAGCAACCCTTCCACCTCAGCCTCCCAAGTAGCTGGAACTATGGTGTGTGGCACCAAGCCTGGCTAATTTAAAGAACGTTTTTTTGTAGAGACGGTGGTCTCCCTATGTTGCCCAGACTGGTCTCGAACTCCTGGGCACAAGTGATCCCCCAGCTTTGGCCACCCAGGTATGAGCCACCGTGCCTGACCATCCAAATGTTACTTTAATTTTAAATTCCCTAATGACATATGACGCTGAGCATCTTTTCATATGCTATTTGCCATATATGTGCCTTCTTTGGTGAGGTGTCTCTTCAGATATTTTGCCCATTTTGAAATTGTGTAGTTTATTTTCTTGATGTTGAGTTTTTGGAGTTTATTGTAAATTTTGGATACAAGCTCTTTATCAGATATGTGTTTTGGAAATATTTTCTCCCACTCTGTGGCTTGTCTTTATTCTCTAAACCGTAGACAATTTTGAGAATGCATGATCTTAGGAAATATAGTTCTCATGAGCCCTTCTTGAAGAAATTACTGGAGGATAAACTTGAGTCAACTAAGGGCTAGCAAAAAAGTAAATTTTAGCAAAAGGAAGGCAGTGAATGTTTAATATATTTAACACAGAACTAAGACCAAAACAGGCCAGATCCAGTGACTCACACCTGTAATCCCAGCACTTTGGGAGGCTGAGGCAGGTGGATCACTTGAGCCCAGGAGTTCCAGACCAGCCTGGACAACATGGGAAAACCCTGTGTCTACAAAAATTAGCTGGGGATGGTGGCTTGCCCCTGTAGTTCCAGCTACTTCGGAGGCTGATGTGGGAGGATTGCTTGAGCCCGGGAGGCAGAGGTGGCAGTAAGCTGAGATTATGCTCCTGTACTCAAGCCTGGGTGACAAAACAACAACAACAACAACAAACCAAATTTAAAAGACTAGATAATTGTCTAGGAAAATGTTATTTATCAAAAAGACTCCAGGCCAGGCGTGGTTGCTCACACCTGTAATCCCAGCACTTTGGGAGGCTGAGGTGGGCGGATCACCTGAGGTTGGGAGTTTGAGACCAGCCTGACCAACATGGAGAAATCCCATCTCTACTAAAAATACAAAATTAGCCAGGCATGGTGGTGCATGCCTGTAATCCCAGCTACTCAGGAGGCTGAGACAGGAGAATCACTTGAACCTGGGAGATGGAGGTTGCAATGAGCTGAGATTGCAATATTGCACTCCAGCCTGGGCAACAAGAGTGAAATTCCATCTCAAAAACAAAAACAAAAAACACAAAAAACAAAAAAACCCCAAAAAAACTCCTCTAGAAGAGAAAAAATATAAACAAACATTTCTATAAAAGAAATACATAGGGCCGGGCGCGGTGGCTCACGCCTGTAATCCCAGCACTTTGGAAGGCCAAGGCGGGTGGATCACGAGGTCAGGAGATCGAGACCATCCTGGCTAACACGGTGAAACCCCGTCTCTACTAAAAATACAAAAAATTCTCCGAGCGTGGTGGCGGGCGCCTGTAGTCCCAGCTACTCTGGAGGCTGAGGCAGGAGAATGGCGTGAGCCTGGGAGGCGGAGCTTGCAGTGAGCCGAGATCTCAACGCTGCACTCCAGCCTGGGCAACAGAGCAAGACTCCGTCTCAAAAAAAAAAAAAAAAGGAAATACATAGACTGGGTGCGGTGGCTCACTCTTGTAATTCCAGCACTTTGGGAGGCCGAGGCGGGTGGATCACTTGAGGTCAGGAGTTCCAGACCACCCTGGCCAACATGGCGAAACCCCATCTCTACTAAAATTACAAAAATTAGCCGGTGTGGTGGTGGGCGCCTGTAATCCCAGCTACTCGGAAGCCTGAGGCAGGAGAATCACTTGAACTCGAGAGGCGGAGGTTGCAGTGAGCTGAGATCGCACCACTGCACTCCAGCCTGGGCGACAGAGCGAGACGCCATCTAAATAAAAAAGAAAAGAAAAGAAATAATGAATTAATTAACATATACATATTTGTAACAAACAAGAAAAGATACCCATGTTTGCTACAGCAGTTATTTCTGCCATGGTTGCAAAGCTGTAGTTGATGTAACTGCCTTCGTTTTTTTGTTTTTTTTTTTTGAGACAGAATCTCCCTCTGTCTCCCAGGCTGGAGTGCAGTGGTGTGATCTTGGCCCACTGCAACCTCTGCCTCCTAGGTTCACGCAATTCTCCTGCCTCAGCCTCCCAAGTAGCTGGGATTACAGGCAACCGCCGCCACGCCCAGCTAATTTTTGTATTTTTAGTAGAGACGGGGTTTCACCATGTTTGCCAGGCTGGTCTCAAACTCCTGACCTCAAGTAATCCACCCACCTCAGCCTACCAAAATGCTGGGATTACAGGCGTGAGCCACCGCGTCTGCCTGTCACTTCTTTCTTCCACTACCCATTGAATGTTCCCTCTGCCTTCAACCAGCACCTTGGCAGACAGGGGGTCTTTTTCTGACAGGAAAACACAAATCATCATTTCTGCAGGGTCTGAAGCCTTTATTGGGTTGTTATAGTTTCTGTGAAATTGTATTACAAGGCATTGGGCCCCCTGAGTTCTAGATATACCCCTTCCCCCACTGTGTAGCAGCAACCTCCTTTCCCCTTGATAACCAGGATCGGTCATCCCAGGCAGTCCAGGGACCTCTCTTTTCCTATTGCTCAGCGGTAGGAAGGGCCCCAAATGGCCACAGGGGAAACCTCCACTTCCAGTTCAGTGGAACTGATTATGTTTCCTGATGGAAGCATTTCACCCTTGGGAATTACGACCTCTAAAGTTGGTAGAACTCAAACACAGGTGAGTTATTCAATGTAATAGGGAGGCCTGGCATGGTGGCTCACCCTGTAATCCCAGCACTTTGGGAGGCCGAGGCGGGCGGATCACGAGGTCAGGAGTTCGAGACCAGCCCGGCCAACATGGTGAAACCCCCATCTCTACTAAAAAAAAAAAAAAAAAAATACAAAAATCGCAGCTTCTCAGGAGGTTGAGGCAGGAGAATCACTTGAACCTGGGAGGCAGAGGTTGCAGTGAGCCAAGATTGCACAACTGCACTCCAGCCTGGGCAACAGGGCAAGACTCCATCTCAAAAAAAAAAAAAAAAAAAGTAATAGGGAGAAAAACACTTTGATTTCTGGACCTGTGAATTCTCACTAGAGAGGAATTGTTCAAATGCTGTGGAGTATCCTGTAGGCTGGCACCCCCATACTGCAGGGGCCTGTCTTCCAGCTGGCATAATTGTGGAGTGTTTACTTGGTAATTCCATTGTATCAGGCAAGTTGCTTCTGGGTGATGGGGTACGTGGTAAGATCAATGGATTCCATGGCTTAAGCCCATATGCCGCAGTTCTTTTGCTGTGAGTTGCTTGCTCTGGAGTGTGTTGTGTATACTATGACAGTGAACACAGCTTTCTGAAACTCCATGGAGGACAGTGCTGGCAGGAGCACTGCGGGCAGGGAAAGGCAAACCTATACGCTGAATTATGAGTCAATTTATATGTTACACCCTTCATGAGGTCCTTCGCCATTAACTTATAAGCTGCTACCAGGTAGGTGACTGGCTGGTCTGTTATTCCCACTCCACTCTGAGGTCCGGCCTGTGGATTCTTTCTTCTATAATACATTATACCAGGGAAGTTTGGTATCACATCAATCTCAATCAGCAGAGACCACTCCTGAGGACACCAGATTTCTTTTTTTTTTTTTTTGAGACGGAGTCTTGCACTCTCGCCCAAGCTGGAGTGCAGTGGCGTGATCTCGGCTCACTGCAAGCTCCGCCTCCCGGGTTCATGCCATTCTCCTGCCTCAGCCTCCCGAGTAGCTGGGACTACAGGCGCCCGCCACCACGCCCGGCTAATTTTTTTTTGTATTTTTAGTAGAGACGGGGTTTCACTGTGTTAGCCAGGATGGTCTCGATCTCCTGACCTCGTGATCCACCCGCCTCGGCCTCCCAAAGTGCTGGGATTACAGGTATGAGCCGCCGCGCCCAGCCAAGAGGACACCAGATTTCAGTCAACCAACCAAGCAAATCATTAGCGCTGCTCTCAGCTACTTTGACTCACTGCAGTGAACCTAGAATCTCTAGGAAGTGCACCCTTACTAATGAAGGGCTAGGTGGCACCTAGGCCTGTCTCTGTAATGTGATGGCTCAGAACAGGCAATGACTAAAGTCTCAAATACATTATCAAGGGCAGCCTGGCTAGATCATGAAAACAGAAACTTGACCTAGATCTGCCTAAGCTGTGTCTCCTCCCGGGACCAACTTGAGGTACTCAGGTGTAACCTACAGCTGATTGATCAGAGCAGCTTTGGCTACAGGTTATACCACAGTGCCTCAAGGTGGTCTTGGGAGGAGATACACCTTAGACAGATCTCCATAGTGGAGGGGGATGTACAAGCAATGCCAAGAGAGGCTTGGGCAGGTGGGGAGTAGCCAGACATGCATCTGGCAGGAAAAGTGGGGAGGACATTGTGGCTTGCAGGTTCTCCTATCTCACTCTGAACATTCATGACCAGAGACACTGAGGACCGACCTCCCCGGGCTGCAAGGTGCTGCCTCCTTCAAGGGCCCAGGAGGTTAAATGTGTTATAACAATTAGTGAGAATGCAATCACTTTTTTGGGGTCAGTGAGGTGGGTAAAAGTCACAGAAAGAACAGTGTATTCACAGAAACCAGCTTCTACCTGCGTACAGACGCAGAAGCAGTCTCCAGTGGCAGGCTTTGCTTGTCCAGGAAGCAAATCCTTATGTTGGCCATAAGGATTCTGTGCTCATCAACTTTGCATCCGATGTGCACATAAAGCACGTGGTCATCTTTAAAAACCTGTGCTGTTGCCCGGGACGCAGTGGCTCATGCCTGTAATCCCGGCACTTTGGGAGGCCAAGGTGGGTGGATCGCAAGGTCAGGAGTTTGAGACCAGCCCGGCCAACACGGTGAAACCCCGTCTCTACTAAAAATACAAAAATTAGGTGGGCGTGGTGGCAGGCACCTGTAGTCCCAGCTACTCGGGAGGCTGAGGCAGGAGAATCGCTTGAAGCCGGGAGGCGGAAATTGCAGTGAGCCGAGGTCACGCCACTGCACTCCAGCCTGGGCGACAGAGCAAGACTCCATCTCAAAAAACCTGTGCTGTCACAAAGTAACCAAATCTACCAATAAACATTTCTCTCCATACAAACATTAGGATTATTATGTAATAAAATCCTGCAAGTGAGGAATGCATCCTGCAAAATTTGTGCTAATGAGTTCCTATTTTGGAACCCACATTTGATTAAGTTCCTCATTGGCAAGATTCCAGAGTTGGCAAAAAGGGCAAGGGTAAGATGGTATCGCTGTTTTCACAGCTGGGTCAGTCTGGAGCATTAGCAATGAAGTTTGTTCTTTTTGTCCTTTTAAGACTCACTCTGAGCCGGGTATGTGGCTCACGCCTGTAATCCCAGCACTTTGGGAGGCCAAGGCGGGTGGATCGCCTGAGGTCAGGAGTTCGAGACCAGCCTAGCCAGCAGGGTGAAACCCTGTCTCTACTAAAAATACAAAAAAATTAGCCGGGTATGGTGGCAGGTGCCTGTAATTCCAGCTACTTGGGAGTCTGAGTCAGGAGAATCGCTTGAATCTGGGAGGCGGAGGTTGCAGTGAGCCGAGATGGCGCCACTGCACTCCAGCCTGGGAGACAGAGTGAGACTCTGTCTTAAAAAAAAAAAAAAAAAGACCTACTCTGGGCCATTCTGCTGTGACTACTGACTACTTTGAAGTGACTTGACCTCACCTCCTTTGTTTTTCTCTGCAGTTTCTAGGCCACTCCGTGGAGGAAATTCCTTCTTTCCTTTGGATAAATTCCTCTAATTTAAGCTCCCATCGTCATAGCGATCTGCATTCCATCATCCACAAGGCAAAGGAAAGCATTTGCCATCAAACAAGCTTCAGTTGTATTTTCCTTGTTTTTCTGCAGAGGAGTTCCAGGCTGGTGGGTGGCTCTGGGTGGGGCAGTGGGCTTTGCAGCTTCCCCTCCTCTCTGCTCCCTCTCTTTTCCTTGGGCTTGGGGGTTTCCTTGCTCAGGTGACCGGGGCGACCCCGCCCTCTCCAGCGCAGGGCCACACTTTCTGATTTTGTGGAGAAGAGAACAATTTACACACACCCAAAATCCAAAATGCAACTCAATGTACCATAACACTTTTTGATCTGAGACAGGTCTCAATCAATTTAGAACGTTTATTTTGCCAAGGTTAAGGATGCACCCGTGACACAGTCTCAGGAGGTCCTGATGACATGTGGCCAGGGTGGTTGGGGTACAGCTTGCTTTTATACATTTTAGGGAGACATGAGACAGTGGGGGTGGGGAAGGGGGAAGGGAGAGAGGCTTCCAGATCATAGGTAGAGGAGAGACAAAAGGTTGCATCCTTTTAAGTCCTTGATCAGCCTTTCACTGAACACACAATTTAGTCTGGCTCAGTGTGGGCAAATTGTGAGGGAGGTATGTAGGCTTTTTCATCTTTGTAGCTATCTTATTTAGGAATAAAATGGGAGGAATAAAAAGGCAAACCTTTGCCTGACTTTTCCTTTGGCTTAGTGATTTTGGGATCCTGAGATTGCAGGTGGTTTTTTTTTTTTTTTTTTTTTTGAGACGAAGTCGCCCAGGCTGGAGTGCAGAGGTGTGCAAAGTCGCCCAGCTGGAGTACAGAGGTGTGCGGCTCAATGCAACCTCCGTCTCCTGGGTCCAAGCGATTCTCCTGCCTCAGCCTCTAGAGTAGCTGGGATTACAGGCGTGAGCCACCACGCCCAGCCAGTCTTTGTAGTTTTAGCAGGGATGGGGTTTCACCATGTTGGCCAGTCTGGTCCTGAACTCCTGACCTCAGGTGATCCGCCAGCCTTGGCCTCCCAAAGTGCTGGGATTTAAGGAGTGCGCCACTGTGCCTGGCCCTGAGATTTATTTTCCTTTCACAGATCTAACGACTGGAGTTCTTGTCCTTTATTTTGTTTAGAAACAAAATAAAGATTCTTCAATGTCCCTCAAGAGGATGGCGCTCAGCTGAGCAATACGGTTTGTTGTTCAAAGGAGGTGCTAAATCCTTCAATACACACATCACTTAGGTACACTAAATGATTAATTGTATTTTTATTGCAAATATTTAATGACCTAAAAACACAGAGGGTAATACTCCCACTGGTGAGATGAAAACTTAGCTTTGTTTTGGGAGCAAATAAACTCTTCATTATCAGCACTTTCTGGGGTTGGGGAAGTGCAGGTTGCATGTTTGAAAACAAATTAACTTGTTACAAACGATTAAAACATAAATTACATACCAGAGGTACAACCTATGCGGACAAACATTAACAACAAATCTACGGAGAGAGGTTGTGTACGTGTGGGGGTGTGGGGGTGGGGTAGGGAGTATGTGGGAAATCTTTGTGCCTTTATTTATTTATTTATTATTTATTTATTGAGACAGGGTCTTGCTCTGTTGCCCAGGCTGGAGTGCAGTGGTACAATCACGGCTCACTTTAGCCTCGAGCTCCTGGGCTCAAGTGATCTTCCTGCCGCAGACTCCTGAGTGACTGGGACTGAGACAGGAGTTTGGCAGGACAGGTTTTGCAAGGTACAGGTCACGAGGACCCCGCTGCTGAAACATAAGTGGATCGAAGCCCGCCAAAACCAAGATGACAACTGAAGTGACCTCTGGTTGTCCTCACTATTCACGATACACTCATTATAACAAATGAGCATGCTAAAAGACACGCCCACCAGCACCAGGACAGTTTACAAACGCCATGGCAACACTTGGAAGTTACCCTATGTGGTCTGAAAGGGGGAGGAAACCTCAGTTCCAGGAATGGCTGCCCCTTTCCGGAAAACCTCATGAATAACCCACCCCTTGTTTAGCATAAGATCAAGAAATAATACTCCATTTGAAAAATAAATGAATTAAAAAAAAAGAAATAAGCATAAAAATAGCCAACTAGTGGCCCTTGGAGCTGCTCTGCCTATGGAGTAGGCACTCTTTTCTTCCTTTACTTTCTTAGTAAACTTGCTTTCACTTTACTCTGGTGGCTCCCTCTGGTTTTTTTTTTTTTTTTTTGGGACAGAGTCTCTCACTGTCGCCCACGCTGGAGTGCAGTGGCGCGATCTCGGCTCACTGCAACCTCCACCTCCTGGGTTCAAGCGATTCTCCTGCCTCAGCCTCCCAAGTAGCTGGGATTACAGGCGCCTGCCACCATGCCCAGCTAATTTTTTGTATTTTTAGTAGAGATGGCGTTTCACCATGTTGGCCAGGCTGGTCTCAAACTCCTGAGCTTGTCATTCGCCCGCCTCAGCCTCCCAAAGTGCTGGGATTACAGGCATGAGCCACCGCGCCCGGCCTTTTTTTTTTTTTGAGACAGAGTCTCATCGTGTTACCCAGGCTGGAGTGCAGTGGCGCAATCTGGGCTCACTGCAACCTCCACCTCCCGGGTTCAAGCGATTCTCCTGCCTCAGCCTCCTGAGTAGCTGGGATTACAGGTGCGCACCACCACACCTGGCTAATTTTTGTATTTTTAGTAGAGACGGGGTTTCGCCATGTTGGCCAGGCTGGTCTCAAACCCCTGACCTCAGATGATCTGCCCACCTTGGCCTCCCAAAGTGCTGGAATTACAGGCTTGAGCTGTTGACTCCCTCTTGAGTTCCTTCCTGTGTAAAGCCAAGAACCCATGTGACCTCCTGGGCTGACCTCTAATTTTGGGGTCGCCCTGTGACAGGATTACAGGCATGTGCTACCACGCCTGGCTAATTTTTTTTTTTTTTGGAGGGAGAGGGGTCTCACTATGTTGCCCAGGCTGGTCTCGAACTCCTGGGCTCAAGCCATTCTCCTGCCTCAGCCTCCCAAATTGCTGGGATTACTGGCAGGAGCCACTTTGATAGACCACTATTTTTTTTGAAGCAGAATTAAAAAAAGAATTTATGTACAGAAAACTCAACAGTGGACGTTTAACCCAGTTTAGTGGCAAGTTCTTTAGCCTTTGCCTTTTGCAGTTTAGCAATGTCTGAGCCACAGATTTTGGACCCAGGGCATTGCTGTAGCCACCCAACGGGTTCACCTTGCCTGCTGCCTAGACACAGCCGATTTATTAAGACAGGGGAATTGCAATGGAGAAAGAGCAATTCACGCAGAGCCGGCTGTGCAGGAGACCGGAGGCTTTTTTTTTTGAGATGGAGTTTCACTGTTGTTGCCCAGGCTGGAGTGCAATGGCGTGATCTCAGCTCACTGCAGCCTCCAACTCCCACGTTCAAGAGATTCTCCTGCCTCAGCCTCTTGAGTGGCTGGGACTACAGGCGCGTGCCACCATGCCCAGCTAATTTTTGTATTTTTAGTAGAGACGGGGTTTCACCATGTTGGCCAGGATGGTCTCGATCTCTTGACCTCGTAATCCACCCATCTCAGCCTCCCAAAGGCCTGTGATTACAGGCGTGAACCACCACGCCCGGCCTGTCAGGCCTCTGAGCCCAAGCTAAGGCATCACATCCCCTGTGACATGCACGTATACATCCAGGTGGCCTGAAGCAACTGAAGATCCACAAAAAAAGTGAAAATAGCCTTAACTGATGACATTCCACCATTGTGATTTGTTTCTGCCCCACCCTGACTGATCAATGTGCTTTGTAATCTCCCCCAACCTTAAGAAGGTTCTTTGTAATTCTCCCCACCCTTGAGAATGTACTTTGTGATATCCACCCCCTGCCTGCAAAACATTGCTCCTAACTCCACCGCCTATCCCAAAACCTGTAAGAACTAGTGATAATCCCACCACTCTTTGCTGACTCTCTTTTCGGACTCAGCCCGCCTGCACGCAGGTGAAATAAACAGCCTTGTTGCTCACACAAAGCCTGTTTGGTGGTCTCTTCACTCGGACGCACGTGACACGGCCCAGAGTTTTACTATTTCTTAAATCAGTCTCCGAGCATTCAGAGATCAGAGTTTTTAAAGATAATTTGGCGGATAGGGGCTTGGGAAGTGAGGAGCGCTGACTGGTCAGGTTGGAGACGGAATCATAGGAGATCAAAGTGAGATTTTCTTGCTGTCTTCTCTTCCTGGGTGCGGTGGCAGAACTGGTTAGGTCAGATTATGAGTCTGGGTGGTGTCAGCTGATCTATCCAGTGCAGGGTCTGAAAAGTATCTCACGTACTGATCTCAGGTTTTACAATAGTGATGTTATTCCCAGGAGCAATGTGGGGAGGTTCCGACTCTTAGAGTCAGAGTCTGCATGACCCCTAAACTATAATTTCTGATCTCGTAGCTAATCTGTTAGTCTTGCAAAGGCAGACTGGTCCCCAGGCAAGAAGAGAGTCTTTTCGGTTAAGGGCTATTATCAATTTTGTTTCAGAGTCAAACCACGAACTGAATTCCTCCCCGAAGTTTGTTCAGCCTACGCCGAAGAATGGACAAGGACAGCTTAAAGGTTAGACGCAAGATGGAGTCGGTTAGGTCTGATTTCTTTCACTGTCATAATTTCCTCAGTTATAATTTTTGCAAAGGAGGTTCCATTGCCTCCCCAGTGACTGTGGATCTCGTCACACCTGCCATTGTAATCGGTCCTGATAGCTTCCACCACCTTAGCCAGAGCTGCTTTGTCTTCCCAGTGAGCCTGTGTGAAGGTGACAGTCTTTTCTGGGGTCTTCCTGTGGACCAGGCATCTCCGTCCTGCCTTCCCCTGGATAATGCAGTAAGGGAACCCCACTGTAGGACACAGTGCAGACAGAGAGACAGCAAGCTCGACGAGAGTCACGTGCAGTCACCACCAGCTGAGGCTTCTTGTTCTCCACCAAGGTGCTGTTGGGGTTAACCCTGCTCGTGGGACAGTTGGGGTCTTCATGGAGATGCCCCCTTTGCCGGCAGCTTTCTTCTCTGCACGGGCCAATAGCCTCTGCTTCTTTTCTTGCCCTGTCTCTGGTCTGTGCCATGGTCCAGCTGATGCAGTTGAGGAGCTGTTTTCTCGGTCCAAGGCCTGGATGAGTCGATCACTCGCAGGAGGCACTTTCAGCTGCTCGTGGAGGTCAGCCCTTTGCCACTGCAACCAGATGTAGTTGGGCCATTCAACAATCAACAAAGCAGGTGAGGTCCCTTTTGGGCTGGATAGCCTGTTCAATGCCAGATTCTTAGGCCTTTTCTCAAATGCCGAAATTCTTTTTTTTTTTTTTTTTTGAGGCGGAGTCTCACTCTGTTGCCCAGGCTGGAGTGCGGTGGCGCGATCTTGGCTCACTGCAACCTCTGCCTCCCGGGTTCAAGCAATGAGCTACTGTGCCCGGCCTCGACTGCCTTCTTATTTCTGCGATTGCCACCAGATGCTGCTGCTGCTGCAAACAAGTCCCGCTCAGCCAGAGGCCACCCCTGCCGTGGCTGCGCTGTAGTCACCGTGGATCTGGCTATAGTTTGATGCAGTAATACGGGAGCTAAAAAGAAATTACTTGGCCGGGCGCGGTGGCTCAAGCCTGTAATCCCAGCACTTTGGGAGGCCGAGGCGGGCGGATCACAAGGTCAGGAGATTGAGACCATCCTGGCTAACACGGTGAAACCCCGTCTCTACTAAAAATATAAAAAATTAGCTGGGAGTGGTGGCGGGCGCCTGTAGTCCCAGCTGCTCGGGAGGCTGAGGCAGGAGAATGGCATGAACCTGGGAGGCGGAGCTTACAGTGAGCTGAGATCGCGCCACTGCACTCCAGCCTGGGCGACAGAGCGAGACTCCGTCTCAAAAAAAAAAAAAAAAAAGAAATTACTTAGGCAGTTGGTGAGGGTAAGAGAGTCCTCGGTAAGGCATCCCTTTTAACAAAAAGCAGCCCCCACATCATTTCTTTTCTAACAAAGAGCAGCCTGTAAAATCGAGCTGCAGACATTGACAGGCAAGCTGGAAGCTTGAACGGGTGAATGGCGGCAGCCGTGCCAATCGGAAAAGGCTACCTGGGGCCAGGCATGTTCAACATGGAGGCTTCATCTTCCCTTTTCTTTATCAACCACCTGTACAGTAAAGGAACCAGCAACATGATGCCAGCCAGGTAGAGAATCCATTTGCATAATAAAAGATTAGGGTGGGGCGGCCAGCTTCTTCTTGCACTATGTAAATGGCATACCTGGTCCCCCAATCTTTTGGGCTCTATGTAAATCAGACACTGCCTGGCCGGGTGCGTGCAGCGGCTCTCGCCTATAATCCCAGCACTTTGGGAGGCTGAGCTGGGTGGATCACCTGATGTCAGGAGTTTGAGACCAGCCTGACCAACATGGTGAAACCCTGTCTCTACTAAAAATACAAAAAATAGCCGGGCGTGGTGTGCATGCCTGTAATTCCAGCTACTCGGGAGGCTGAGGCAGGAGAATCCCTTGAACCTCGGAGGCAGAGGTTGCGGTGAGCTGAGATCGTGGCATTGCACTCCAGCCTGGGCAACAAGAGCGAAACTCTGTCTCAAAAACAAAACAAAACAAAACAAAACCCCCAAATCAGGCACTGCCTCCTCAAGCTCACCTATAAAACCCAGTGCATTTCACCTCGGAGCCAGAAGACCGACTTGGGAGCCCCTCCCTCTCTGCAGGAGAGAGCTTTTCTTTCTCTTGCCTATTAAACCTCTGCTCTTAAACTCACTCCTTGTGTGTGCCCGCATCCTCAATTTCCTTGGCATGAGACAATGAACCTTGGGTATTACCTCAGACAACGAGCTTCAAAAGCTTAATGGAACAGACCATCTACCCCTGTTGTGCCCTGCTTAGCTCTGTCCCGGAAGCCACTAGGCACCTAGGCTGTGACAGTTTCAGTCTTTAACCCCCAATGACAGCTTGCTCAGGGCACACCCAGTCCCTCCTTAGTGCTGCTGAGCAACTGCACCGTGTCCTCGGGCTCCAGAGAAAAAAACACTTCAGTTCATAGCCCTGCTCAGCAGAGGTCCTCAAAGCACATCTTCTCAGCATCTATCTGGTCAGGGGGCACCTTCAGCCTGTGCCAAACCCGGCTTCCCTCACAAACCCTACCAGGCCTTAGCACTGATACAGGATTCTAGGGACTGAATGTTTCTGTCCTCCCCACCCCGAATTCATAGGTGGAAGCCCTACTCCACAGTGTGATGATATTTGGAGGTGGGGCCTTTAGGAGATAATTACATTTAGATGAGGTTGTGAGGGTGGGGTCCCCACGATAGGATTTGTGCCCTTGTTGGAAGAGGAGGAGGCCAGAGTGTGCTCTCTCATCCACGTGAGGACACAGCAAGAAGGTGGCTGTCTGTAAACCAGGAAGTGAGCCCTCCCCAGACACTGGATCTGCCAGTACCTTCACCTTGGACTTCCCAGCCTCCAGAACTGTGAGAAATAAATGGTTTTTTTTTTGTTTAAGCCATTCAGTCCGTGGTGTTTTGCAATGGCAGTGCAAGCTGACTAAGACACAGGGTCACTAGTTCTATTTCCTCTTCAGTCATGATGGGCTTCCCTCGGGCCCTTTGGTGCCTTTTCCCGTCAGTGGACTTTAGCTAGAGCCATCTCTGTTCATCACAGAGGTTCTAAGGACATTAGATCTCCAAAAGAAAGGGACTAGGGTCTCAAATTTCTTTGCTTCACAGAAGCTTTTTGGCCCCACCTTTCAGTGGCCTGTCTGCAAACCAAAACTGGCAAAGAAGGGCAGTCTCCCCTGAGCCGCTGGAGAAGTCCTGCCTCCCCTGCCTGAGGTAGGCGACGGCTGGCTTCCCACTTAAACAGTTAAGGGGAGCTGCTCAGTGCTTACAAAGTCATTTGCTAACTTGCCTAGACAAAGAAGTTATTAGTAACTTTTACATGTCAGCTTGGGTAAACAAAACAAGTTTAAGTTCCTGTAATCAGGCAGCATGTTTTATTATTATTATTATTATTTGAGATGAAGTCTTGCTCTGTCGCCCAGGCTGGAGTGCAGTGGTGCAATCTCGGCTCACCGCAAGCTCTGCCTCTCAGGTGCACACCATTCTCCCCTCTCAGCCTCTGGAGTAGCTGGGACTACTGGCGTCCGCCACCAAGCCCGGCTAATTTTTTTGTATTTTTAGTAGAGACGGGGTGTTTCACTGTGTTAGCCTGGATGGTCTTCATCTGCTGACTTCGTGATCTGCCCACCTCAGCCTCCCAAAGTGCTGGGATTACAGGCGTGAGCCACCGTGCCTGTCCACCATGTTTTATTATTAAAAGTTAATGGGGGCCGGGCATGGTGGCTCACGCCTGTAATCCCAGCACTTTGGGAGGTCGAAGCGGGCGCATCACCTGAGGTCAGGAGTTCGAGACCAGCCTGGCCAACGTGGTGAAACTCTGTCTCTACTAAAAACACCAAAATTAGCCGGGCATGGTGGTGGGTGCCTATGGTCCCAGCTACTTGGAAGGCTGAGGGGGAAGAATTGCTTGCACTTGGAAAGCAGAGATTACAGTGAGCCAACATCGCGCCATTGCACTCCAGCCTGGGCGACAGAGTGAAACTCCATCTCAAAAACAAAACAAAAAAAGTTAATGGGAAGAAAAGCTATAGCCAGCAAAGGTCACAGGCAGGCTGGGTGGCTATGAGACCCCTCAGAGAGGCTGGGGCTGGGGAGGGGTGTAGGGAGGGTAGATTACATTCAGACTGACTCATGCTTACCTCAGGCTGTGAGATCCCAGCCCTCTGGGCAGATCCTGAGTCTGGAGCAGGCTTGGCTTATACCAGGTGGGGCTGGGAGACCCCTCCAGCAGGTCCCTGGAGGCCATGGCAGATGTAGCTGGGCCCAGAGCATTACATGCCATGAATGGGAGGAGAGCCGCCGTTCTGTTTGATTCTCTCTCCGCTATCCTGTCCTTCTCAGCAAAATTAGTTTGAGCCTCTGCCTCAAAACTTGCAAAGTGAGGCTCTGAAACCCCGTCAGTGAAGATATGCTCGCATTTGGCCTTTAAGGAAATAGCTCTGAGGGACTCTCGAGGCAGTCTGTGAAGGAGGCAGGCTGCCAAGACACCGTAGGGTGATGCTGGGGGAAGAATCATCACTGGTAATCCCGACTGCAGGGAGCGGTGGTTGGCGGAATCCCCTGGCGGGAGGCGCTGTCTTCCCAGAGCAGGAGTACAGTGTCCTCTGGGTGGAGAGAACTCAGCAAGGCTGAGGGTGGGGTTGCTCAGCCTGTGCAGATACCCTTACTTACTTGTCCCGTCTCCCCACTTCCTAATTTTACTATAAAAGAGGGAAGGAACACGAAAGTCTGTTAGGGCAGAGAGGCTGTGGATTGCATTTAGTGTGTCAAGAGTAAAACTCAAGAAGCTCTTTTTCAAAGAGTCTTTTAAATTTGGGGCTTATAAATGCAATCGTCCTGGTTTCTGAACTCCATGTAATAGATCTGGGGATGAAACAGAAGCTATCACGGTCTCATGCCAAGCTGCCTCAACACCTTTAGGGGCTTCGCAAGCCTTTTTCGACTCTAAGATGTGAACCAGAAAGTGTTTTTGTGATTCAAGCTAGGATGTCTTACAAGTTGGCAAAAGAAAGATAATGAGAGGTAAGTGTAGCCAAATATTCTCAGGAGCTGAATAATTGAATACTCTTAGCTATGTAAGAATGATTTCTTTACTGTTTAATGTTTCACTTTAGCTACTTAGAAGTATAATGCAGATTGCTTGCCCTCAAGTGATCTTCCTGCCTCAGCCTCCTGAGTCGTTGGGAGTACAGGCGTGCAACACCAGTCCTGGCTAATTTTTAAATTTCTTGTAGAGACAGGGTCTTGCTATGTTGTCCAGGCTATGAAGGTAATTATATATATTATTTTAAATGATTTTGTGCATGAAACAGTTTCGACGGCATTTTGACTGAAACCTGTCACATGAGGTCAGGTGTGACATTTTCCACTTGTGGCTCAGAAAATTTTGGATTTTGGTGCCTTTCGGATTTTGGATTTCGGGATTAGGGTCGCTCAACCTGTATTAAAAAATAGTTGGGGTGCAGGGGAGTCTCTCTTCTTTCAGACTGGCACCTGCAGCTGTGACCACACGGTGGCGCTGCTATCCTGATGTTGGGAACATAAGAGAAAAAAGAAAAAAACCCAACTTCCTAAGGGCGAAAGAGTAAACTAGAAATATGAAATGAGGTTTAATACTGATTGCAGTAATTTTTAAAACTTTGCTTTTTACATAAAAAATTGTGGTAAAATACACACCACATAAAATTTAACCGTTTTTAAGTATGCATTTCTGTTGCACGCGGCACATTCATTGCTGTGCAACCATCCATGGAACTCTTTTCATCTTTTTTTTTTTTTTTTTGGAGAGAGAATCTCGTTTTGTTGCCAGGCTGGAGTGCAGTGGCGTGATCTCGGCTCACTGCAACCTCCGCTTCCTGGGTTCAAGCGATTCTCCTGCCTCAGCCTCCCAAGTAGCTGGGATTACAGGCGCGCGCCACCACGCCCAGCTAATTTTTGTATTTTTAGTAGAGACGGGGTTTCACCATGTTGGCCAGGAAGGATGGTCTCGATTTCTTGATCTCGTGATCCTCCCGCCTCGGCCTCCCAAAGTGCTGGGATTACCGGCGTGAGCCACCACGCCCGGCCGGAACTCTTCATCTTGTGAAAGTGAGACTCTAAATCCATGGAACAGCAACTCCCCATTCCCCGCCCACCAACCCCTCCCCCTGGCGACCACACCATTCTACTTTTTGTCTCTATGAATCTGACTACCTTAGGTAGTGGGATTATGGAATATTTGTCCCTGTGTGACTGGGTTATTTCACTCAGCATAATGTCTTCAAGGTTTATCCATGGTGTAGCATGTGTCAGAATTTCTTTATTTTTATTTTTTGAGATGAGCCTGGCTCTGTCGCCCAGGCTGGAATGCAGTGGCTCAATCATGGCTCACTGCAGCCTTGAACTCCTGGGCTCAAAAGATCCGCGTCTCTTTCTTGTTGCCCTGGCTGGAGCGCAATGGCGCAATCTCGGCTCACTGCAACCTCCACCTCCCGGGTTCAAGCGATTCTCCTGCCTCAGCCTTCTGAGTAGCTGGAATTACAGGCGCCCGCCACCATGCCCGGCTAATTTTTTTTTTTTTTTTTTTGTATTTTTAGTGGAGATGGGGTTTCGCCATGTTGGCCAGGCTGATCTCGAACTCTTGACCTCAGGCGATCCACCCGCCTCAACCTCCCAAAGTGCTGGGATTACAGGCGTGAGCCACGGCACCTGGCCCAGCTTTATTTATTTTTATAAATTTATGGGAAACAAGTGTAATTTTGTGACATGCATAGATTGTGGAGTGGTGAACTCAGGGCTTTTAGAATCTCCATCACCCAAACAAATGTACCTTGTACCCATTCGGTAACTCCTCATCATCCAGGAATATTTAATTTGAAATTAATTTTATATGAAAACAAACAAACATATTAGATCCTATATACTTGTGGCAAGTGGCTCTCCTGGAGTTTGCTGTCTTTTGACAGGCAGGTGTGTAGGTGGAAACTCTGGAGGGTGAGGTTCTGGACTGAGGCTCTTCCAGGGGTGGCTGAGGCACCATTTCTCCAGAAAACCCTCCCTGGACACCTTATTTCTGGGGTCCCACTCACTCCATGCTTGTGAACCTGTATATTTTCCTCTTATTTATTTATTTATTATTTATTTATTGAGATGGAGTTTCGCTCTTGTTGCCCAGGCTGGAGTGCAATGGTGTCATCTCGGCTCACCGCTAACTCAGCCTCCCGGGTTCAAGCCATTCTCCTGCCTCAGTCTCCAGAGTAGCTGGGACTACAGGTGTGCGCCACCATGCCCGATTAACTTTTTTGTATTTTTAGTAGAGACGGGGTTTCACCATGTTGGCCACGCTGGTCTCGATCTCCTGACCTTGTAATCCTCCCGCCTCAGCCTCCCAAGGTGCTGGGATTACAAGCATGAGCCACCGCGCTCAGCCTTATTTTCCTCTTAACTGTGCTGTTCCTGAAGGCAGGGTCCCTTCATTTCTGTGCTTCTGGCACAGGCAAGAGCTGCCACGCTATGGGCATATGGTGCTCCCCCACCCCCACCCCCCAGGACCCTCTGGTTATGCTTGGCTTCAAAGAATCTTGTGATCTTGTCGAGAAGACAGAAAACCATTTGGTTCTGATACAGGAGTCGGGCAGGGAAGTGCTGGGGAGAGAAGGGCGGGTCTCTGGCTAGGGCTTCACCCCTGGGCCTGTGCCCACGGACCTCGGCGAGGACAGGCATTTCTGTTTTCATGCCCAAATGTTGCATTTCCCAAGACCATCCTGGCCTGCCACACCCCTATCCTGTGCCTATAAAAGCCCTGAGACCCTAGCGGGCAGACACAGAAGCGGCTGGACGTCGAGGGGAACGCACGGGCATAGGAGCACACTGACAGGCGGATGCCGGCAGGTCACTGACCAGCAGAACGATTTGCGGAGTTTGGCCGAGGTGGTTGGAGGAGGCCCGGGCACTGGGTGGCCCGACTCCGGGCCGGGGGAAACCGCCTTCCCACTCCATCCCCCTTCTGGCCACCCCATCCACCTCGCTGAGAGCTACCACTCCGTAAAAAACCTTACACTTATTCTCCAAGCCCACATGTGATCCCATTCTTCCAGTACACCAAGGCAAGAACCCCAGGACACAGAAAGCCCTCTGTGCTTGTGATGAGGCAGAAGGTCTAATAGAGCTGATGAACACAAGCCGCCTACAGACGGCAAAACTGAAAGAGCCCCCGTCACACACGCCCACTGGGGCTTCAGGAGCTGTAAGCATTCACCCCCAGATGCTGCCGTGGGGTTGGAGCCCCACAAGCTGCCCGTCAGCAGGCTCCCCCTAGAGGTTTGAGCAGTGGGATTCTGAAAAAACGAGCTATTCCCGCTGTCACACGCCCTGCGACGGGGACAAGGGAACCTTTCCTGTTTCCGTTCCTGTTTCCAGTCCCCAGTGCCCTTGTGGTATTTCAAAAGCATGCATGTCGGCCGCGCACGGTGGCTCACGCCTGTAATCCTAGCACTTTGGGAGGCCGAGGCGGGCGGATTGCCTGAGCTCAGCAGTTGGAGACCAGCCTGGGCAACACGGTGAAACATCGTCTCTACTAAAATACAAAAAAAAAAAAAAAAAAAAAATTAGCCAGGCGTGGCGGCGAGCGCCTGTAGTCCCAGCGACTCGGGAGGCTGAGGCAGGAGAATCGCTTGAACCTGGGAGGTGGAGGTTGCAGTGAGCCGAGATCGCGCCACTGCACTCCAGCCTGGCAACAGAGCCAGACTCCGTCTCCAAAAATAAAAATAAAAATAAAAATAATAAATAAATAAATAAATAAAATAGAAAGCATGCATGTCCTTTCAACGTAGAGTATCCACACCACAAAAAATCCTGGGTTACATGGATTTTATAAACCAGGCAGGGGGAACAAGGCCTCTAGCAACAAGACCACAACAAACATTGCGGATGTAGATAAATGCAGGACACGGTAGATTAGGGAGGCGTGATCCACTCCAGGGGCTTTTGGGGACTGATCGAACACTGCCTTACAAAACAAAGAGAAGCAGAGTTTGGAAACCTGCAGGGTGTCACTGCTCGCAGGAAACACCAGTCCTTATGAACTGTTGCAAAAGCTGGGGACTTTCTGGTGTTTGAGCTGCTGATTTCATGGTTTTAAATGGGGCTTCTTGTACCTCACCCTGCCTTTCCAGTGCACCCAGTGGAGACCGAGGGACAGTGGCCCTGGGGGCCAATGACTTGAGAAGGAGACACAGATCTGAGGCCAGCATAGCCAGGGGTCAGGGGTCAGGGACCAGCTTGGCAGGAGCAGGGATACGTCTTCAGGACAATGGGGCTCATGGGATTGGGGTCAATGTGTGTGAGTGTGTGTTCCCGCCTGGATTGTTTATTCAACTTCTGCCTTGGCATCTCACCTTAGGGTCTAACAAGGACCTCAAACACAGTCTATCCCAAATTGAGCTCTTTTTAGTTCCTCTTTTTCTTCTCTTTTCTTTCTTTCTTTCTTTTTTTTTTTTTTTTTGAGATGGAGTTTTGCTCTTGTTGCCCAGGCTAGAGGGCAATAACGTGATCTCGGCTCACTGCAACCTCCGCCTCCTGGGTTCAAGGGATTCTCCTGCCTCAGCCTCCCGAATAGCTGGGATTACGGGCACGTGCCACCATGGCCGGCTAATTTTGTATTTTTAGTAGAGATGGGGTTTCACCATGTTGGCCAGGCTGGTCTCGAACTCCTGACCTCAAGTGATCTGCCTCCCTGGGCCTCCCAAAGTGCCGGGATTACAGGCATGAGCCACCGCGCCCGGCCCTTTTAGTTCCTCTTTCTACATTGCACATTTGACCCACTCCTGCCCCCTCTTCCCGCTCAGTTAACCCTGCTGTCACTTTCTCAGCAGCATACAAAGCTTCTTCAGGAAGCCTTCCTTTCCTCGCCCACAGGCCCTCCCCAGCCAGTGCTGAGTTGATGGTTCTTCCTCCAAGATTTACTATCTACCCTTTTGTTTTTTGAGACGGAGTCTTCGCTCTTGTCACTCAGGCTGGAGTGCAGTGGTACAATCTTGGCTCACTGCAACCTCCGCCTCCCGGGTTCAAGCGATTCTCCTGCCTCAGCCTCCTGTGTAGCTGTGATTACAGGCGCCTGCCACCATGCCCAGCTAATTTTTTTTTTTTTTTTTTTTGTATTTTTAGTAGAGATGGAGTTTCTCCATGTTGGCCAGGCTGGTCTTGAACTCCTGACCTCAGAGGATCCACCCACCTCAGCCTCCCAAAGTGCTGGGGTTACAGGCGTGAGCCACCGCACCCTGACATGATCTGCTTTTAATCTGACATCTTCTCACTGTTGTCACAGCCACCTCCAGTCCCAAACACCATCGTCATCTCTCTTTTGGGACTTTGGCAACAACATCCCCTGCCAACTCTCACCCCTAAAGGTTCATCCTCATACAGCAGCCTGAAGGTGACTTTAAAAAATGTAATCAGGCTATGTGTCGCCTTGTTTAACTCATCAATAATTCCCCATTTCACAGAGGAGAAAACTCTTCCGGCCTTCCATGCCCTGGAGGTCCCCGTGATCCAGCCCCTGCCTCCCTCTCTGGCCCCATCCTCTGCCTCCTCTGCTTTCACTCACTGCCTGCTCCCTCCTCCCCAGCACATACCTGCTGTGTAATATGTGAGTGAATGAGCCAGAGACAGGCAGAGAGAGAGCCTGTGGAGGAGCGAACGGCCGAAGTACGGAATGAGGCAGATAAACACAGGAAGACAGAGACCAGGGGAAGTGGAAACAGATGGCAGAGAGGCCAGGGAATTCTCTCGTGATTTGGGGAACCTCACTTTCTCCAGGGTCCCACCCCTTGTCTTTGTTAGAATTGGGCCTGGGACAGGTTGCTAGTGGGGTTGGGGCTGATGGAGGTGTGGGAGCCGGGAGCTGGGTTCAGGACTGAGTTCTGGACCAGGCTGGAGATGGGCCGGGGTAGGAACTGGGAATTTGTCCCTTCCCAGGAGTTGGCTCTCCTGGGCTCTGCATTTTTGTGATTGGGGGTGGGGAGGGGGGCTGTCTAGGAGGGTTGGTGTTTCCCCTTTCTCTCACATCTTTTTTGCTTCCTGCTTTTGAAGTTCCCCAAATTGTTGGTGTCTCCAAATTCCCAACCAGGAACTGATTCTTCTGCTCCCATCCGCCAGCCCGAGCTGCAGGAAGCTGGGGCCTTCCTCTGGGGCTCAGGTGCCAGGTTCTCCAGCCCGCCCATATTGACTCCTGTCATTCCCCAGGGGAATAAATATAAGTCAAGCACCTGAAGCTCAGGGGGAGGGAAGCAGAGCTTTCTCTGCAGCAACTGGAGGAGGTTAAAATGAGTAAAGGAATTGATTTTCTTTTCTTTTTTTTTTTTTTTGAGATGGAGTCTTGCTCTGTTGCCAGGCTGGAGTGCAGTGGCACAATCTCGGCTCACTGCAACCTCCGCCTCCCGGGTTCAAGCGACTCTCCTGCCTCAGCCCCCCGAGTAGCTAGGATTACAAGCGCGCATCACCACACCCAGCTAATTTTTGTATTTTTAGTAGAGACGGGGTTTCACCACATTGGCCAGGATGGTCTTGATCTCCTGACCTCGTGATCCATCCACCTTGGCCTCTCAAAGTGTTGGGATTACAGGCGTGAGCCACAGTGCCCAGCCAGTAATTGATTTTCTTTGGGTACCTACCATGAGAGTTAAGGAACTGATTTTCACTGAGCACCTAGAATGTGAGGGCTTTGCTTATACAAAAAAAAAAAAAAAAAAAAAAGGCTCAGTGTTAGACACTTTGCCTTACATTAACCTGTTTAATACCAACAAGAACCGAGTGAGGCAGGTATTATCATACCCATTTCCAGCTGAAGAAACTGAATATCAGAAACCTTGAGTCACTTATCCAAGGTTTCCTTATGGCTGGTAAGTGGCAGAACCAGAATTCAAGATCATGTCTGATTCTGAAGGCCCTGCCTGGCTTCCCACAGGGAGTCACTTTTACATGCGTCGGACTCTTGTTTTTTTCTGGGTTGGTGCTGGGCATGGACATTGAGTGGTGAGTAAGGTAGTTCATGAGGTCAGGGAGCTGGCAGTCCAGACAGGGAGAGAGGCACAAAGCAGGAGCTGAGGCCATCAGTGCCTTCATGCAACACAGATTTATGGGGACAGACCAAGCGCAGGTACCTTTCTAGGTGCTGGGGATTTAGGACTGAGTGAGCCTAAGTCTCCATGCCTGGCTGTATGTGCAGAAAGATAATAACTGAAATACATAACATTCATTATCAAATGGCGATGAGTGCTGTGGAGAAAAACAGAGCAAGGAGGAAAGAGGAGAGGGGTGTGGTGGGGATGCACACAGTCTCCTGATGTGGGGACACGGGTAACCGGGGCATGAAGCCCACCCTCTTAGCCTCTGGGCCTCTCAGACTGGTGCCGGGGGCCTGTCCATGTTTGCCCTGTCCACTTGCCTGGTGAAAGGGGGGTCCGGGGTGGCGCTGCTGCAGGTGGTCTTGGCATGGGTGGGGCACTGTCTCTGGTGGCCTGCCTTGGACCCTGCCATTTGGCATGTGGACCCTAAAGTCAAGGAGAGCTTTTCATGTTCATGCTGGTATTTGTGTACTGAATGAACTGTTTATTATCATTTTGTTTCCTTAAAGAAATTAATAGTTTGTTAAAGTACATTAAATCGAATTTTTCCTTAAACTTCTTGCAAGTTCAGCTTATAAACATAGTTATTCTTTTTTTTTTCGAGACAGAGTCTCATTCTGTCACCCAGGCTGGAGTGCAATGGCATAACCTCAGCTCACTGCAACCTCCGCCTCCTGGGTTCAAGCGATTCTCCTGCCTCAGCCTTCAGAGTACCTGGGACTACAGGCACGTGCCACCACGCAAGGCTAATTTTTTGTATTTTTATTAGAGACTGGGTTTCACCATGTTGTCCAGGCTGGTCTCGAACTCCTGACCTCAGGGGATCCACCCATCTCGGCCTCCCAAATTGCTGGGATTACAGGTATGAGGCACCGCGCCTGGCCGTAATTATTCTTTTAATAAATTGTGCTAAATAAGAGCCACCGACTTTACCTTCTCACTGATTATTGCATAATAATGAAAGTCAAAGACACGAAACTCTCTTAAATAATCAGCTTCATTCACAATGCGGTTAAATGCCTAGAAACATTTTTAAACTGAGTTTACACATTTGGTGTATTTTAAGGATTTTAACAATCAAAAACTAAGTAAATAAGGCAAATTAATATTCATAAGGAATCTCAAGGACTCTTCAACATTCCAACATTGTTTACAAACCTAATCAAATTATTTCATACATTTCAACTGAAAAAGAAAGCACGAGTCTAAAATCAAGTACTTCATTTTGTATTTTAATTTGCTATCACAGGCTAATTTCAAATCTTTTAGTATGCTGAATTTTCTTACACATTATAATACCAAATATAGATTATCTTAAATTTGGCACAAATGTATTAATACTACATGTTGGATTTACTTCGTTGCTTATATATTTAGTTTCAAACCTTCCTAGGTTTGGAATACACTTTCTTGAGGGAAAAGCATTCGCGTTCTGTATCCCCTGGGGTTGCCAGGCGTTGCCTGGGGCTGCTTGCTGGACAGAGTTCTGACACTGAATGTGTGCGGTCTGGGCTGCTCGTCACTAGCATAATTTTCCTGGAGCCACAGGGAGAAGCTCTCTATCCCGTTCTAGTTGCTAAATCCATGCTCTCCAGATGGGATTGAACTCACAGCCCATATTTCTTGGGTTCTATATTTTTCCATATTCCATATATTTTTTTTTGGTTGACCTGAATAGACGGAATACTGAACCACCACTATGGTTGCAACTAAGTTCCTTCACTTTCCTGCTGGGGTGAACACAGAATTCTTTTTTTTTAAAAAATTTTATTATTATTATACTTTAAGTTTTAGGGTACATATGCACAACATGCAGGTTTGTTACATACGTATACATGTGCCATGTTGGTGTGCTGCACCCATTAACTCATCATTTACATTAGGTATATCTCCTAATGCTATCCCTCCCCACTCTCCCCACCCCACAACAGTCCCCGGTGTGTGATGTTCCCCTTCCTGTGTCCATGTGTTCTCATTGTTCAATTCCCACCTATGAGTGAGAACATGCGGTGTTTGGTTTTTTGTCCTTGTGATAGTTTGCTGAGAATGATGGTTTCCAGTTTCATCCATGTCCCTACAAAGGACATGAACTCATCATTTTTTATGGCTGCATAGTATTCCATGGTGTATATGTGCCACATTTTCTTAATCCAGTCTATCATTGTTGGACATTTAGGTTGGTTCCAAGTCTTTGCTATTGTGAATAATGCCGCTATAAACATACGTGTGCATGTGTCTTTATAGCAGCAGGATTTATAATCCTTTGGGTATATACCCAGTAATGGGATGGCTGGGTCAAATGGTATTTCTAGTTCTAGATCCCTGAGGAATCGCCACACTGACTTCCACAATGGTTGAACTAGTTTACAGTCCCACCAACAACACAGAATTCTTTACCATTTATTCAGTGTGAGCAGGATCCAACTCTACCAGGCATTTATGATTGACTTGTGCGGATGACCTTATGGGGGAAATGCATTCTTTTCAGCTCCTACAGTGGTCTCCACCTGTCCACCTCCTGGGTGGGTTCCTTTGGCTCGACCTTTTTCCTTCTTGTAGGGACCAGCCCCACAGGGTCTGTGGGTCTCTCCCCGTGTGCAGTGACAAGAGAGTGTAGAAATAAAGACACAAGACAAAGAGATAAAAGAAAAGACAGCTGGGCCTGGGGGACCACTACCACCAATGCATGGAGACCGGTAGTGGCCCCGAATGTCTGGCTGCACAGTTATTTATTGGATACGAAGCAAAAGGGGCAGGGTAAAGAGTGTGAGTTATCTCCAATGATAGGTAAGGTCACGTGGGTCACGTGTCCACTGGACAGGGGGCCCTTCCCTGCCTGGCAGCCGAGGCAGAGAGGGAGAGGAGACAGAGAGAAAGACAGCTTATGCCATTATTTCTGCACATCAGAGACTTTTAGTACTTTCACTAATTGACTACTGCTATCTAGAAGGCAGAGCCAGGTGTACAGGATGGAACATGAAGGCGGACTAGGAGCGTGACCACTGAAGCACAGCATCACAGGGAGACTCTGGTTAGGCCTCCGGATAACTGCGGGCGGGCCTGACTAATGTCAGGCCCTCCACAAGAGATAGAGGAGCAGAGTCTTCTCTAAACTCCCCCGGGGAAAGGGAGCCTCCCTTTCCCGGTCTGCTAAGTAGCAGGTGTTGTTCCTTGACACTTTTTGCTACCGCTAGACCACGGTCCGCCTGGCAACGGGTGTCTTCCCAGATGCTGGCATCACCCCTAGACCAAGGAGCCCTCTGGTGGCCCTGTCTGGGCATAACAGAAGGCTTGCACTCTTTTATCTTCTGGTCACTTCTCACTGTGTCCCCTCAGCTCCTATCTCTGTATGGCCTGGTTTTTCCTAGGTTATGATTATAGAGCAAGGATTATTATAATATTGGAATAAAGAGTAATTGCTACAAACTAATGATTATTGATATTCATATATAATCATATCTAAGATCTATATCTGGTATAACTATTCTTGTTTTATATTTTATTATACTGGAACAGCTCGTGTCCTCGGTCTCTTGCCTCGGCGCCTGGGTGGCTTGCTGCCCACACTTCTGGGGTCGCACAGGACTTTCCCTTGGATCACTCACGCTTTGCTTTCACACTGCAAGGTTACGGGAACTCTTGAAGATCTCTTCCAGTCTTCCCAGAGACTGTGGGTTGCTGAGCAGGAACACCCTTCACCTTAGCTAGGGTTGGCTCTTTCAGGCTTTGTTTGAGCAAGGTAATTCTGAGGTCCTTGGCCCTCAGAGAACTCCAGTTAGGACACAACATTCCCTTTACCTATTTCTTTCTTTTCTTTTTTCTTAGATGGAGTCTGGTTGTCACCCAGGCTGGAGTGCAGTGGCACAATCTCAGCTCACTACAACCTCCGCCTCCTGGGTTCAAGCAATCCTCCTGCCTCAGCCTCCCAAGTAGCTGAGACTACAGGTGTGCACCACCATGCCCAGCTAATTTTTGTATTTTTAGTAGAGAAGGGGTTTCACCATTTTGGCCAGGCTGGTCTCGAACTCCTGACCTCAAGTGATCCACCCACCTCAGCCTCCCGAAGTGCTGGGATTACAGGCATGTGCCACAGACAAAGTTGTTAATGTGTAGTGTCTGGTTTCACTCTGAGATTCCTGGAAGCTAAAATGAAAAAGGAAACACATTTACGGGATGCTTATTATCAGAGGGGAAAAACGCCCTGGCTTTATTTGGGGAACTAAGAGAATATGAAGTGTGAGTTTTTTTTTTTTTGAGCTGGAGTCTTGCTCTGTCGCCCAGGCTGGAGTGCAGTGG
Organism: Gorilla gorilla gorilla; assembly: GCF_029281585.2. Classification (NCBI taxonomy): domain Eukaryota; kingdom Metazoa; phylum Chordata; class Mammalia; order Primates; family Hominidae; genus Gorilla; species Gorilla gorilla. The sequence continues at coordinate 22,266,570 of NC_073243.2, read as the reverse complement.
CACAATCTCGGCTCACTGCAAGCTCCGCCTCCTGGGTTCACGCCATTCTCCTGCCTCAGCCTCCCAAGTAGCTGGGACTACAGGCGCCCACCACCACGCCCAGCTAATTTTTTTTTTTCATATTTTTAGTAGAGACGGGGTTTCACCATGTTAGCCAGGATGGTCTCGATCTCCTGACCTTGTGATCCGCCCGCCACCATGCCTGGCTAATTTTTTTTTGTATTTTTAGTAGAGACGGGGTTTTGCTGTGTTAGCCAGGATGGTCTTGGAAGTGTGAGTGTTCTGAGTTGCTGCTGATGCTTGGAGCAGTGAAGGCCCCTGATACTTTCTGATGAGCATGAGCTAATGAATGGTGCTGTGTTTGTTTCAGAAACTAGAGGCCAGTTTCTAGATGAAGGCATTGGAATAGGAAACAAAGGCTTCATACAGCTTGGAGAAATGTTTTCTTTGTATTTATGTATCTGTGTATCTGTCTACGTATTTATTTATATCTTTTAGAGACAGGGTCTTGCTTTGTCACCCAGGCTGGAGTGCAGTGGTGCAATCACGGCTCACTGCGCCTTGACCTCCTAAGCTCGAATGAGATGTTTTTTGAGATGGAGTCTTGCTCTGTCGCCAGGCTGGAGTGCAGTGGCGCCATCTTGGCTCACTGCAAACTCTACCTCCCGGGTTCAAGCAATTCCTCTGCCTCAGTGTCTCAAGCAGCTGGGATTACAGGCACCTGCCACTACGCCTGGCTAATTTTTTTTTTTTGTATTTTCAGTAGGGATGGGTTCACCATGTTGGCCAGGCTGGTCTCAAACTCCTGACCTCAGGTGATCCGCCCACCTCGGCCTCCCAAAGTGTTGGGATTACAAGGATGAGCCACCGCGCCCGGCCTGTTCTCTGGATTTATGTGGCAATATAAGAGGGAGCTGGGGCAGCGACTTGTCCTCTATGACATTTTGCTTTTGTAGTTTGCAGCCAAGCTTGTAGCACTTCTGCCTTCTTTAGAGTGTGCCCTGCTAAGGGGAGCCACAGTACTGCAGAGGCCTCGGCTCACTCTGGACCTGGCATCTGAGGCACTTCTTGCAGACCTCAATACCATTGAACTTGGCACCCCAAATAGCCCTGTCCCCCGCTCACGCCACCTGAACAGGGTAGGGATATTTGTGGCATTCCCTGGGGGTCCTGTTTGTTCCACACATAGGGCTCCTTCTGCCTCCCTCCACACCAGAGTGCCGGGCTGTTCTGCCCTTCGCTCACCCTTATCCACACTGCGCCTTGCAGAGATGCCTCAGAGTTTGTGGCATGTGAGGGAAATCTTTTCTTAATTTCCAATAGTTATATGAATATTTTCTCTATTGAATTATTACTACTGTAATAATAGGGAACATATTGGGAAGTTGTGTGGAGAGAATGTATTAATCAGGGTTCTCTAGAGGGACATACTAATAGGATAGATGTATATACGAAAGGGAGTTTATCAAGGAGTATTGACTCACACGAACATAAAGAGAAGTCCCACAATAGGGTGTCTGCAAGCTGAGAAGCAAGGAAGCCAGTCTAAGTCCCCAAATCTCCAAAGTAGGGAAGCTGACAATGCAGCCTTCAGTCTTTGGCCGAAGGCCTGAGGGCCCCTGGCAAACCACTGGTCCAAGAGTCCAAAAGCTGAAGAACTTGGAGTCCGATGTTCCAGCACGGGGCACAGATGGAGGCCGGAAGACTCAGCCAGTCTAGTCCTTCCATGTTCCTCTGCCTACATTTATCCTACCTGAGATGGGAGCTGATTAGACAGTGCTCACCCAGGTTGAAGGCAGGCTGCCTCTCCCTGTCCACTGACTCAAATGTTAATCTCCTTTGGCAACACCCTCACAGACACACCCAGGAACAATACTTTGCATCCTTCAATCCAGTCAAGTTGACACTCAGTAGTAACCATCACAGGGAAATACACAGGCTCAGGTATTCATCCTGGACTGGATGACACCCTCCTTGTCTTCCTCTTGCCTCTCTGGCTGCACCTTCCCCTTCTCCTTTCCAGGTCCATGTGGGTGTTTTTCAGGCTCTGTTCTAGACCCTTCTCTCCGCTTCCCTGGCTTTGATTGCCTTTGATGGTTCCCAGTCTCCGGCCCCCAAGTGTCTGATTCATCTATGTCCAACTGCCTTCTAGCCAGCTCCACCTGAATGCACCAACAGCACAAGAAACCCATGTCCCAAACAAAACTCCACGACTCCTTGCCTTGCTGGCAACCAGCTCTCCCACGGGCTCCTTGGCCGATGAGTGGCTTCACCAGCCATCTGCTTGTTTCAGCCTGAAAACTGGCTCTCCCGGGTTCCCCTCTCCTCTGCTTCCCACAGCCGATGTTTACAATGGTTGCTGCTAAGTCCACGCCTCTCCTGTGGTTGGGCTTCCGAGGGTTCTTGCTAACATCCTTTAGAATACAGGGACAGGGGCTGAGTGCGGTGGCTCACGCCTGTAATCCCAGAACTTTGGGGGCCGAGGCAGGTGGATCACCTGAGGTCAAGAGTTCCAGACCAGCCTGGCCAACGTCGCCAAACCCCATCTCTATTAAAAATACAAAAATTAGCTGGGTGTGGTGGCAGGTGGCTGTAGTCCCAGCTACTTGGGAGGCTGAGGCAGGAGAATCGCTTGAACCTGGGAGGAGGAGGTTGCAGTCACCTGAGATCCTGCCACTGCATGCCAGCCTGGGCGACAGAGCGAGATTCCATCTTAAATAAATAAATAAATAAATAAAAATAATAATACAGAGGCAGGAAAGTACAATTACTGGTCAGCTTTCCTCGAACTAGATCCCTCCCAATGCCAGGTGACCATTGGACAAAGTGGAGAGGGGATTTATTAATATTCTACTGCTTATTTCCCAAGATGAGGATTAGCTCTTAGTCACTGCTGTCTTCCAAATGCAGTTACATCAGCATCTTTAGTAAAAAAACGAAAATGAAACGTTCACATTACATGTCTATGTAAATGTTATGTCCTGCAGAACCTAGTACTCTATTGTCATAACATTTCTCTTCTTGCATAGTTTCTTTTGCTTTTACTGGAGATATGCCAGTTATTCTAATCTTGCAATGTTTTCCTTAGGGCAGTTTTCTATTTCTTAAAATAAAAACTCTCTAAAATAAGATTCTTCTTTCTCAGGAGGACTTCCTTTGTGGCGTTCTTAGCCACAGTCAGTGTCTTGAGTGTTAACTTAATTCGAATTATTTGCTAAGTGTTATTCTAGCAGACTTACAAATCCTAGTTATTCCATCATGCCCATAGGAGAAGAGGAAAGGGCCAGTGCCCCTCTTCTGATTTTCAAACCGGCCCTATAGTTCCATAGACAGTTTTGGATAAAGATAGAACTTGACCCTTCTGCCGTTAAAGCTTGAAACTCATATATATATATATATGTTTATTTTTTTATTTTTTGAGATGGAGTCTTGCTCTGTTGCCCAGGCTGCAGTAGGGTGGCGTGATCTTGGCTCACCACAACCTCTGCCTCCCAGGTTCAAGTGATTCTCCTGCCTCAGCCTCCTGAGTAGCTGGGATTACAGGCACCCGCCACCACGCTTGGCTAATCTTTGTATTTTCAGTAGAGACGGGGTTTCACCCTGTTGGTTAGGCTAGTCTTGAACTCCTGACCTCGTGATCCACCGGCCTTGGCCTCCCAAAGTGCTGGGATTACAGGTGTGGGCCACTGTGCCCGGCGAAACTTATATTTGTTTGATTTGAGTTCCTTCCTCAGGAAAGTACCTTCAGTCCTCTCAAAAACGTATAGTAGGTCAGGAGTTCAAGACCAGCCTGACCAACAAGGTAAAACCCTGTCTCTACTAAAAATACAAAATTCCCCGGGCGTGGTGGCGGGCGCCTGTAATCCCAGCTACTCAGGAGGCTGAGGCAGGAGAATTGCTTGAACCCAGGAGGCAGAGGTTGTGGTGAGCTGAGATCGTGCCACTGCACTCCAGCCTGGGTGACAGAGTAAGACTCCGTCTCAAAAAAAAAATGAAATGTATGGAAGAACTGAAACTCACCAGATCATGCACCAAATGCCTCCTTGCACCTCCCTAGTTCCTGTTTTCTGACACATTGTTACATTTCTTCCCTGCTATGTAACCCCTAGTTTCAGTCAGTCCAGGAGATGGATTTGAGACAGCTCCCATCTCTTTGGCTGCAGCACCTGATTTAAAGCCTTCTTCCTTGGCACTACTCATCACCTCAGTGATTGGCTTTCTGTGTGCGGCAAAGCCGCAGGACTTAGACTGAACTCCTGATGTTTCGCTAACAGTTTCTTTTTTTTGAGACAGAGTCTGGCTCTTTTCTGCCAGGCTGGAGTGCAGTGGCGCGATCTCGGCTCACTGCAATCTCTGCCTCCCGGGTTCAAGTGATTCTCCTGCCTCAGCCTCCCGAGTAGCTGGGACTACAGGCGTGCAACCACGTCCGGCTAATTTTGTATTTTTTAAAGACGGGGTTTCACCATGTTGGCCAGGATGGGTTTCGGTGACAATTTGAAACAAGAATCTTATCCTTGCTAAGGGATTCTAAGTGCAACAGATTAGCAAGGACAATGGCCAAGCAGAATCATAGGCATTTTTTGGAACTTATTTCTACTAGGGTTGGTAACAATTTCTGTTAAACTCTTGGAAGCCTTAAGCCTTCCACAGAGATATTTAATGTTACAGAGAACATAAAAAGTCAGCAGGAATTATTATTATTATTATTTGAGACGGAGTCTCGCTCTGTCGCCCAGGCTGGAGTGCAGTGGCACGATCTTGGCTCACTGCAACCTCCGCCTCCCGGGTTCATGCCATTCTCCTGCCTCAGCCTCCCGAGTAGCTGGGACTACAGACACCCGCTACCACGCCTGGCTAATTTTTGGTATTTCTAGTAGAGTCAGGGTTTCACCGTGTTAACCAGGATGGTCTCGATCTCCTGACCTCGTGATCCGCCCACCTCTGCCTCCCAAAGTGTTGGGATTACAGGCGTGAGCCATCACGCCCGGCCGAAAGTCAGCAGGAATTATGAGTGCCCACCTAGGTTTCCACAGTGCATGAGAGAACAAGATGGGGAGTTAGTAAACGTTCTCACTTTCATGGCTTATCATAGGAGAGTCTCTACTGCTTCCTTAAACTCATGTTCTTTTTTTTTTTTTTTTTTAAAGACAGAGTTTTGCTCTTGTTGCCCAAGCTGGAGTGCAATGGCGCAATCTTGGCTCACCGCAACCTCTGCCTCCCGGGTTCAAGCGATTCTCCTGGCTCAGCTTCCTGAGTAGCTGGGATTACAGGCACCCACCACCACACCCAGCTAATTTTGTATTTTTAGTAGAGACAGGGTTTCTCCATGTTGGTCAGGCTGATCTTGAACTCCCCACCTCAGGTGATCTGCCCGCCTTGGCCTCCCAAAGTGCTGGGATCACAGGCGAGAGCCACCATGCCCAGACCTTAAACTCATGTTCTTTATGGTGACTTGCATTTCCAAGGCCAGGTTCTGGAATTTCACCAGTTTGCATTATAAGAAAAAAAAGTCAGCCTGTAGGCAAAAAATACAGAAAGAGCTGAATAAGATTTTCTTTTCTAATAATGAAAAAGGCTTATACTGAGATGTTCTTCTACATGTGTTGTTTTTGGATAATTTCCTCACTTTCTGGGGTAATTCCTGACATGAGAGTAGGAGATAAATAGTCTGAGAACTGGAATATCTGACAGTTCTGTAGCCTACCCTCTCGTGCCATGGATCATTTGAATCTACAATTCTAGGTTGAAAAAAATTTTCCTTGGAAGTTTGAAGGCATCATCCTGTTGTCTCTTCGTGTTCAATGTAACAGCTGAAAAGTGAAATCCATTCTGATTCTTGTTTCTTTGTAGGTGATTTACTCCCACCCCTGGTAGTTTTTGGAATTTTCTGTTTATCCCTGTTATTCTGAAATTTCACGGTGACACGCTTTGGGTCATTTTTGAATGAATGTGCTCGGCTGGGCTATTACTAGAATACCTAAATCTGGAGACTTATCCTTTTTAATTCTAAGTACCAGCCTTGTATTCTTTCTTTCATCTTTTTCTTCCTTTTCTTCCTCTTATTTATCTTCTAGAACTTCTATTAATTGGATGTTGGTTCTTTGAACATATTGTTTGTGTTATTTGTGGAGGTTTTATGGGGCTAATAAAAAAAAGAACCCTATCTTTTCCTCTTAAGTTTGAAATCAATTGAGAGCCAAGACACAGTAGACAGATAAGCGGATATCAAAATGTTGGCATAATTACTGATAAACAACAAGAAGGATTTGACTTAAAACCTCAGATCAAAAAACCTTGTAATTAGTTCATCCAATAATTAAGCAGATATATCCACCCAGTCACAGGCAGAGGAGGGCAAAGCAGGAGCAGCTCTGTGCCACGTGGCAGAGAGTAGAATACAAGGTGTGCTTCTTGTGGGCAGAAAGATACCAAAGGGAGCCCCCCCAAGGGGCGGAGCCAAGCATGCCAATCAGTCAGTTTCCTCCCCTGAGGAGGAGTGGGTTAAGAAGGGGAGTCTGGGCGGGGCGCGGTGGCTCATGCCTGTAATCCCAGCGCTTTGGGAGGCTGAAGCGTGCGGATCACTTGAGGTCAGGAGTTCGAGACGAGCCTGGCCAACATGGTGAAACCCCATCTCTGCTAAAAATACAAAAATTAGCTGGGTGTGGTGGTGAGTGCCTGTAATCCCAGCTACTCAGGCGGCTGAGGCAGAAGAATCACTTGAACCCGGGAGGCGGAGGTTGCAGTGAGCCGAGATCGCGGCCACTGCACTCTAGCCTGGGCAACAAGAAGGAAACTCTGTCTCAAAAAAAAAAAAAAAAGAAAGAAAGAAAAAAATGAGAGAAAGGGAGTCTGGAGATTGTCTAGTTTCCCTAGTGGGAAATATATTCAGTAGCATGAGACCAGAGAAAAAATAATTTCTCCCAATTTAACTTTTATCATTTAAAAAAAAAAACTATGTCTTTTTTTTTTCCTGGAAGATTTTCTAAATTTTATATTTCAGAGCTTCTATTAAATTTTTTGGAGTTAACAATATGTATATATTTTTTACTTTCAAAAGGTCTCGTTTTCTGAACAAGTAGAACATACAGGAAATTCTGGCTTATCAACAAAGTGAATTCAGGAAAGCCAATAGAAAAACGGGTAAAGGATATGAAAAGGCAATTCATGCAGGAGGAAACCCAAATGATTAATAAATCGATGAAGAAATGTTCAAACCCACTGTTAGCCAGAAATGCAAAATAAAAGAACAAGGATATGGCATCAGCTTGGCAACAACTGCGATGTTAATAATATCAAGCAACAAAGCCAAAAAGAGAACCCTCATATACTGCTGGTGGGAGTGTGAACTGGCAGAGCCATTCTGGAAAACAGTCTGGCAGTCCTGAGTGGAATTAGGTATGGCAATACTCTGCGAATGAGCAATACCATTCTGGGATATAGTTTCCTTCCTTCCTCCCTTCCTCCCTCCTTTCCTTTGTTTCTCTTTTCTTTTCTTTCATTCCTTTTTTTTTTTTTTTTTTTGAGAAAGGGTCTTGCTGTTGCCCAGGCTGGAACACTGTGGTGCGATCATAGTTCACTGCAGCCTTGAACTCCTGGCCTCAAGTGATCCTCCCAACTCCAGCTTCCCAAGGTGTTGGGATTACAGGCCTGAGCCACCATACCTGGCCTGGATACAGTTTCAAGAGAAATTCTCACCTAGGTCCACATGGGAACACGATGAGGACATCAGTCGTCATGTTAATTGTGATAGTTGCTGGCAACAACTTGAGTTCATTATTAGGGGAAATAAACTGTGATGGATACACACCATTGAATACTGTGCAGCAGTTCATAGCAACAAACCAGATAAACAAATAGCAATGTAACAATACATTGTAACAAACAGCAATACAAATAGCTCTTAAAAATTTCTCGTTGAGTGAAAAAGATCAGAAACAAATGAGATATATGAAAGTTCTGTGTATGTAAATACAGAACAGATAGACATGCAAACTCCATCACATATTTTATAAGGGTACCTACATATTTAGTAATATATATTGTTTCAGCTATCTACCGATGCATAATAAAGCACCCCAAAGCTCCAGTGGCTTAAACCAACTGTTTTTTCTTAAGATTCTCTGGGTCAGAAATTTGGGCAGGGCTAGGCTGGGCGGTCCACGGGGTATTGGTTGGAGTGAAACACTTGGATACAATCAGCTGGTGACTGGGCTGCCCTGGAAACTCCCAGAAGACTTTGCTCACATGTCTGGGGCCTCAGTGCACCTCTGTGTGGCCTCTTTCTCTCTCCATGTGCTGTCTTATCCCCCAGGACTCTCTCTGGCAGGATAGTTGGACTTCCTCATAGCATGGTGGCTGACTTCCAAGATTGAAAACTGAAGCTACCAGGTTTCTTGAGGTCCAGGCCCAGAACTGGCAGAGTGTCATTTCTAGTGCTTTCTGTTGGTCAAGGCAAGTCACACGGCCAGCCCAGACTCAAGGGGAGGGGAAACAGACTCTACCCCTGGCTGGGTGGTGTGACTTGCACATGTGGTGAGGGGAGAAATTGATGGGCACCATCTGTGGGGACTGTCAGGGCACTCAGCCTTCTGGCTGCCTATAGAGAGTAGACAGTATAGAATTGGTGAGGGGAAACAGGATGGGGGCTAGGGAAGAACGAAACAGGACAAAGGTTTAGCTCAGACCTCTGAGGAAGACCTAGTGTCATGAAGTAAGGAATATGACCAATCTAACCTTTGTGTCTGAGGTACGAATAAACCTCAAATCAAAATCAACCAAATAAGGCTGGGCGCGATGGCTCACGCCTATAATCCCAGCACTTTGGGAGTCCGAGATGGGCGGATCACCTGAGGTCAGGAGTTCAAGACCAGCCTGGCCAACATGGTGAAAATACAAAAAATTAGCCAGGCATGGTGGTGCATGCCTGTAATCCCAGCTACTCAGGAGGCTGAGGCAGGAGAATCACTTGAACCCGGGAGGTGGAGGTTGCAGTGAGCTGAGATCGCACCATTGCATTCCAGCCTGGGTGACAAGAGTGAAACTCTGTCTCAAAAAAAAAAAAAAAAAAAAAAAAATCAAATAAAATAGGATTCCATAACCCAAAACAGAAAACCTCCAACAATACGGAAACTTCAGAAATAGTCCAAGTACATGTTAACTTCTAAGTTAAAATGATTTTCAAATAGGGAGAAAGAGAAGGACGCAGAAGATGAGTCTGGCTTTCTCTGTCCCTTCCCTCCCTGTAGTGCCGTGAGTGGCGGTGTAAGTGACAAGCCCTGAAACCTGGAATTGGTTCAGTCAAGAGGGGTGGCCAATGAGGATGGCCCCATCCCTGGCTGGCAGCTGGCAAAGCTTGACATGCAGTAGACAATCCATCTGTGAAGCTCTTACCTGTATCTCAGGACTAAATCCACATGCTCCTTAAGATGGGGGCTTCACAGCAGTGTTGTTCAGACTTTGAGTTGTGACCCATTAATGGACTGGGAAACTCAACAGAAGGCACGTAGTAGGGTGAGCATTGTCCCATCAAACTTTAGTGTCAACCATGTATTTCCAAACGCATTATTCTATTCACTCACTCACTCAGTAGATACTTGTTGAGCAGCTACTGTGTGGCAGGCACTGGGGATCCAGGAGAAAGTAACACATACAAATGCACCTGTGTGTGCGGGTGCTTGTGTGTATGTTCTGGATCATAGCATGAAATTCGTCTCTCGCTGTGGGTTGCAGTCAGAGAGCCCAGCTGCTGCTGCTGCCTGGTGGCTGGGTGGGAATGTCAGGGTACTGGGGGGTGGCTACTTCCCATGTGGGTCAGCAAGTGACAAGAACAGAAAAGGCCTCTGTTTGAATTCCTTTTCGGCACCCGGGGAAACGAGCAGCTTTATATGAAACCCTGCCTGTAGCCATCCGCCCAAGTTTGGTGAGGGTCAGAAAATCATGCACAAAAACTGTGTTTTCTTTCCCGAGCTATTGTTAGCGCAAGTGTAGACAGTTAGTCAATCACGTTCCTTGCTTCATGGAAGCCAGTCTTCCTCGTAGGACCATGAAGACCTTACCTTTTCTTTTTCTTTCTTTCTTTCTTTTTTTCTTTGAGATGGAGTTTCTCTCTTGTTGCCTAGGCTGGAGTGCAATGGCGCAATCTTGGCTAACTGCAACCTCCGCCTCCCAGGTTCAATTGATTCTCCTGCCTCAGCGTCCTGAGTAGCTGGGATTACAGGCCCCTGCCACCACGCCCGGCTAATTTTTGTATTTTAGTAGAGACAGAGTTTCACCATGTTGGCCAGGCTGGTCTCGAACTCCTGACCTCAGGTGATCCACCCGCGTCGGCTTCCCAAAATGCTGGGATTACAGGCGTGAGCCACCGTGCCCGGCCAGACCTTTTGTTATGATGTTATTTTCCCCTCTTTACTCCATTTTGCTTTCCCAGTTTCTCTACTCACCTGGGCCACCACCTAGAGCAAGTTGCCTCATCTCTCCGAGGCTCTGCTTCCGAACCCTGTGAAATGGGAGTAACAGAAGTCCTGCCTCGTGGGAGTGTTGTGCTGTGATAAATGAAGAAACACCTTGGAGAATTTAGGGCAGTGGCTGGGCCTGAGGACAGTGTTTGTGTTGCCTGGGCTGGGGCAGGGTCTGGGCCGGATGGGGCTCTCTGAGGTTGGATTCCTCCTGCGAGGAGAGCTGTTTTTCTGCAAAGCCCCTTCCTCCTCCTGCTGCAGCTTCTGGATTTGAGAGGCTTTACTCCCCAGGAGAGTGAAGCGAGTTGGGCCAGAGCTGAGAGTCTGGTGGCCGAGCCTACAGGAAGCTGGGGTCTGTGGTTCAGATGCCAGATTGGGCAAGAGTAGAGAACTGGTCCCTGTGATCCTGGTCAGGGATATTTGGAGACACCCACAGTTCTGGGAAATTCGGAGGCAGGAAGTGAGAGGGGGAGGGAGAGAGGGAAACGGCAAACTGCACCCCAGCCCCTCCTGGCCTGGCACCCCTTCCAAATGGTGCAATCAGTGGGGTGAGTGGCGTGTGGAGTTGAGGGCAGCCCAGGGGACCCCCATCTCTGGGAATAAGAACAGAGATAGCCCCGTCCCCTGCCCCCACCCCACAAATGAGTTACAGCTCTGTTTCCTCTTCTGTTTACTGTCCAAAGTCCCAGGCCAGGAAGTGCCAGGTTAGAGCCTGGACACTCAGACCCTCCAGTGCAGGCCTTGCCCGGATCAGCCCCTCCTCCACTCTCCTCTCCTCTGTGAGCTCCACCTGCCCCAGTTCTCCTGGCTTTAACCCCTCCTTGGCCAAGGCCAGGGTTGCCTGCGGGAGCCAGATGTCCGCTCTCCACACCTTTCACAGGTAACTGAGGCTGGGGAGGAAACTGGGACGAGGATGCTTGGGAACAAGGAGGCCTTGGTTCAGGGATGGGGAGGACCCCATGGGAAACTGTGGGTGGTCTGGTCCATGAGCGTGGGGAGGGGTCTCCTGGCCAGGTCAAGGCTCAAGCGGTTTCCTGAGAAGGGAAAGGACCCAGCAGGATTTCAAACCTCATCCCAAACACCCTGCCAACCTCAGATCCTACCCAGGCCACCACCCCGAACCCCTCCGACCCTGCGTTCCATCCCACCGTCAACCTCCACGTGAATCTGCACCTCTGCCCCAGCCCCAGCCCTCAGAGCAACCTCAGCCCAGCCCGGCCCAGCTCCAGCTCCAGCCCGGGCCCCATCATGGCCAAGGACTTTCAAGATATCCAGCAGCTGAGCTCGGAGGAAAATGACCATCCTTTCCATCAAGGTGAGGGGTCAGGCACTCGCGGGCTGAATCCCAGGAGAGGAAATCCATTTTTGAAAGGCAAGCGTGCAGTTTCTGCGGCTTTGCTCCCTCTCTGTCTCAGCTCATGATCGCTCTGTCCCTTTGAGGTCTCTGCCGCACCCACTCTGTGAACAGGGACTGAGGAGGGCCCGACACCCCCGCTTGTTCCCTCACCTCACCTTCCTGTCTACCCCAGGACCCCAGGAAAGGCGTGTGCCAGAGGCGTGGGGAGATCTGGAAGATAACTTCCTGCCCTTCTCCTCCCAACCCAAGAACATGTGTGCCCCGTGTGTGCGTGTGCACGTATGTGCATATGAGGAATGCGGATTCAGCTGGGACTCTGTGTGTGTGTGTGTGAGTGAATGTTGTGTGTTTGTATATGTGCGCGAGAACGTGCATATGTTGTGTGTGTGTATGTCGTGTATGTGAGAGGGTATGTTGTGTGTGTGAGAGTGTGTTGTGTGTGTATGTTGTGTGAGTATATGTTGTGTGTATCTTGTGTGTGAGTGTATGTTGTGTGTGTTGTGTGTATGTTGTGCATGTGTGTATGTTGTGCGAGTGTATCTTGTGTGTGAGTGTATGTTGTGTGTGTTGTGTGTGTATGTTGTGCATGTGTGTATGTTGTGCGAGTGTATGTTGTGTATGTGAGTGTGTGTATGTTGTGACTGTGTGAGAGCATGTGTGTTGTGCGAGTGTATGTTGTGTACGTTGTGTGTGTATGTTGTGTATGAGTGTGTATGTTGTGTGTGTGTACGTTGTGTATGTTGTGTTTGTATGTTGTGTGTGAGTGTGTATGTTGTGTATGAGTGTGTGTATGTTGTGTGTGTGTACGTTGTGTATGTTGTGTGTGTGCATATGTTGTGTGTGAGTCTGTATTGTGTGAGTGTATGTATGTCGTGTGTGTGTTGTGTGAGTGTATGTTGTGTGTGTATGTTGTGTGTGTGTGTATGTTGTGTGTGTGTTATGTATGTTGTGTGTGTGTGTTGCGTGTGTGTGTTAGTGTGTGTATGTGATTGTATGTGTGCGTGTGTGTGTTAGTGTGTGTATGTGATTGTATGTGTGCATGTGTGTGTAGAGGTGGGGTGAGTTGGGATGGGTGGGGGACATGAGCACAGAGAGATCCTGGAAGATTCCGGCTCCTCTCATCTCCCAAGGCCCTTCTCTGGATCCTTCTGTAATAAATCTTGACTGAAGGACCCAAGTGCCTTGGACATTTTTTTTTAGAGACAGGAGTGTAGTGGCAGGATCACAGCTCACCGCAACCTCGAACTCCTGGGCCCAAGCCATCCTCCCACCTCAGCCTCCCAAGTAGTTAGGACTTACAGGTGTGCACCACTGTGCCTGGCAAATTAAAAAAAATTTTTTAGAGAAATGGGGTCTTGCTATGTTGCCCAGGCTGGTGGGAAAAGATTTTAAGGTGAGAGAGATCTGAGCAGTTCTAGGCAGAAGGGCAAGAGCCAGGAATGGAGGAGTGTCAGGTGTGTGGGTGCTGGCGGTGGAGCCGGGTTCCATGGAGGCAGGAGGAGCAGGGGCTTGGAGCTTAGGAAGGGGATTGGTTAGCTGGGCTGGAATGAGGGACTCCTCATTCCTGAGGCTGGCCAACCGAGGGAGGGCCGGTGCTGGGCAGGGCAGGGCAGGGGACAGGAGGGATAGGAGGTCCCTCCCGAGGACCACTCAGGAACACCAGTAGCATCTCCTCTCCCTGTAGGGGGCTGGCTGGACTTCCCACCAGGCGGTGTCCCCACAGGCAGAGGCCCTGTCCGCCTCACTCTCCTCTGCATCTCCAATGCCCACACGGCACCCGGTACATAGTGAACACTCAGAAAGAATACTGGATGCTGCTGAATCTTCTGAGGGTGACGGAGTCTAGAGTTTGAGCAGGAGGCTTGGAGAGAGGCTGGGATTTCTGAAATTAATGGGAGAGTGAGCTCACGCGAATGGACGGAGGGACACCAGTGAGGGGCCATCTGAAGGGATGTAGCAAAGTCACCGCATTTCTCTCCAGCAGCCCGGGTGGTGGGGGCTGGGGGAACGTCATCATGGGAGCCCACACTGATCAGCTGCTCACCGGGGCCCATCTTCCACTTGTCTCAGCACTTGATTTTTTTCTGCTACCCCTTTTTCTTTTAAAGACTTCAATTATGCATGTATTAAGGGTCCCACAGCTCACTCATTCTCTTTCCATTTTTTTATTCTTTTTTCTCCCAGTGTTTCATTTTATAGAGTTATTGCTGTTCATTAAGTTAACTAAATTTTCCCCTTCCCCTCCCCCTCCTTCTCCCTCCCCCTCCCCTCACACTCTCCCTCCCCTCGCACTCCCCCTCCCCCTCTCCCTCTCCCTCCCTCTCCCTCCTCCCCCTCCCCTGCCCCTCCGCCTCCATCCCTCTCCCCCTTCCCCTCTCCCCCTCCCCTCCCCCTCCCCTCTGCTCCTTTCCTTCCCTCACTTCCCCTCCCCCCTCTCTCTCTCATCTCACTCTGTTGCCCAGGCTGGAGTGCAGTAGCTTGTCACAACTCACTGTGGCCTCCACCTCCTGGGCTCAAGCAATCCTTCCACTTCAGCCTCCCAGGTATCTGGGACTATAGGCATGTGCCACCACACCTGGCTAATTAAAAATTTTTTTCTGTAGAGACGGTTTTGCCATGTAGAGGGGTTTTGCCATGCTGCCCAGACTAGTCTTGAGCTCCTGGGCTCAAGTGATTCCCCCCGCCTCGACCTCCCAAAGTGCTGGGATTACAGATGTGATCCACAGTGCCTGGCCCTAAATTTTTCTTACGCATTTCTCATCTTCCATTATTTCCATCCAGCGTGTTTTTTCTTTTCTTTCTTTTTTTTTTTTGGAGGTGGAGTCTCGCTCTGTTGCCCAGGCTGGAGTGCAGTGGCGCAATCTTGGCTCACTGCAAGCTCCGCCTCCCGGGTTCATGCCATTCTCCTGCCTCAGCCTCCCGAGTAGCTGGGACTACAGGCGCCTGCCACCACGTCTGGCTAATTTTTTGTATTTTTAGTAGAGATGGGGTTTCACCATGTTAGCCAGGATGGTCTCGATCTCCTGACCTCATGATCTGCCCGCCTTGGCCTCCCACAGTGCTGGGATTCCAGGCGTAAGCCACGGCGCCCAGCCAGTGTGTTTTTTCATTTCAGACATTGTAGTTTTTATCTCTAGAAGTTCACCTGGGGACTCTTAAATATCCTCCACAATTCTACTTAATTTTTTGAACATAATGGGATATGGCTATAATATCTGTTTTACCATCCTCGCCTGCTAATTGTAGCACCCGTGTCAGTTCTGGATCTCTTTTGATATTTATGAACCTCCTCATTATGCATTGTGTTTTCCCGTTTCATTGTATGCCTTGTAATCTTTGGTTGGCTGCCAGACATTGTCAATTTCACCTTGTTGGGTGCTGGATATTTTTGTATTCCTCTAAATGTTCTTGAGCTTTGTTCTGGGATGCAGTTAAGCAACTTAGAGTCAGTTTGATCGTTTGAACTCTTAATTGTTTTGGTCTCCTCGGACTCTCAGCTCCATCTCCTCAATGTGGGGAGTCTCTTGGGCTCTGCCTGGACTTCCCTTTCCTGGCCTGTAACCTGCAGACTCTCTCCAAACATTAAGCTGGGGTGATCGGAGGGTTCCTGTCGTTTGCTTCTTATCCCTCAGGGATCTTTACTCCTCCTTGCCTGATGTCCAGAGTCTTGAAAGCTGCCATGTTCTATAGTTGTCTGTTTTTGTTTTGATTGTCTTTGGGGAGAGAAGAACTCTTCTCATCTTGGGCAGACCCTGTCTTTTATGTTCAAACTTTTGCCTAAGAAGCACATTACATATTTTAACTCATCTAATTATCCGAGCAATGCAGTCGGGTAGCTACGACTGTGATCTCCATTTTACACATGAGAAAATGGAAGCACGGAGAAACTGAATGCTGGTGCATGATCTCAGAGCTACCTGGAGGCACAGCTGGGCTACCTGTGGGCAGTCTGGTTTCAGGGTGGATATACAGACACGTTGCTGGGCTGACCCAGCATTGGGAGTTGATAAGTCGGACTGGGAAGCAGGACAGGACCCTCTGAGTGGAGGGTGCTGAAGACAGCAGTCAGGGACTCAGCCGTGGAGGGCCAGCTTGGTGGGGAACACCGTGGTCATGGAGCGCTTCTGGATGGAGAGGAATGCAAAGGCCTCGGAGGAAGGGGTGGGGGCAGTGAGAGGGAGGGTGGGGCTGTGCTCAGAGTGGGAGTGGGCAGTGGAGGTGTCAGAGGCCTCCCTGGGTCAAATGGGGTCCTGAGTGTGGCTGCAGTGGGGAAGGTGGAAGTCACTGGTGTGAAAAAGATGAAGAGTTATGGATAGTCACTTACAGGGGCAGTGTCTGACTCAGGACAGTGGCAGGAAGTGACCTGGGGAGGAAGATTCTGGGCCCCTGACTGAGCCTCCCCAGGATGTGGTCCTGCTGGGTCGGGGGGTGATAGGAATGAGAAGACAAGGAAGTCCACAGAGTCAGGGTCCGAGGTCTAGAAGGTGTTCTGTTTGCAGGTGGATGCTGCAAAGAGAGGAGCTCAGGCCTGGGACAACTGGAGCTGCTCTGGGTCTGGAGGCAGCAGAGAGGGAGCCCCGCTCTGTGTGCAGGAAGACGTGGGTGTGTGAGTGTACGTGTGTGGGTGTGTCAGGTGTGTGTGTGTGGGAGGGAGTATGAATGTGTGCATTAGCATGCATATGCACATGTGAGAGTGGGTACAGCAGAGCATGGTCATGAGTGTGTGCAAATGTGTGTTTTTGAGTGAAGTGAGCAATGTGTGAGTGTGTGAGTGTGTGTGAGTTTGTGAGGGCATGTGAATGTGTGTGTCAGTGCTGTCAGGGTGCAGATGGATCAAGGGGCGGGAGAGGTACCTGTGAGATGACCTCGGGCTGAGGGGAGCAAATTTAGTGTGGAACGAGGTTTCTAGGGGAGCGAGGGCAGAGGGCGCTGGGGAGGAGGCCTTGCGTGGTGGGGGATGAGGACAACAGGTGGGACCTGGAGGGTTGTGCTTGGAGAGTGGGCTATGGTGGAATGACCCAGATTTAAGGATCTCAATGGAATTTTGGCAGGGGAGGGATTGTTCCAGTATGGATTTTAGGAAGAACACAGGGCCCAGCTTCTGGAGTCTCCAATCTGAGGGGACAGGAGCCTTAGAAGAGCTGAGACTAAGGCCCGAGGTGATCTGGAGGCCTCTGCCACTGGCTGGATGGGAGGAAAACCATTCACAGATCCCCGTTCTCAGGATGTGTGCCTAGGCAGGGCCGGGTCTGTCCCCCAGCCCCCTGTGTGTCTCCCAGTCCCCCAGCTCCAGGATCCGGGCTTTGCACACAGCTGATGTGAATATCCTGAGTCGCGTGCATGGGCGTGTGTGCACCAGATTAGCTGCGTGTGTATATTTATACATGGTAATATGGGTGCGAGTGTGTAAGAGTGTGTGTGTAATGCTCAAATGCTGGGGTCAAAGCCTATGATGACCCCCCCCCCCCATGGCCCCAACCAATCCCCCCACCCAGGTTATGCCTCCTCAGGCTTTGGTGCCCTGTCTTTACCCTCCGGCTCCCCACACCCAGGCTGCCGGCTCCTGATGCCCCTCTCCCACAGGGCCACCTCCTGCCCAGCCCCTGGCACAGCGTCTCTGCTCCATGGTCTGCTTCAGTCTGCTTGCCCTGAGCTTCAACATCCTGCTGCTGGTGGTCATCTGTGTGATTGGGTCCCAAAGTGAGGGTCACAGGGGCCAGCAGGGATGGGCAAGGGGTGGGGAAAGAGACATGGGCAGTGGCGGGCAGCGATCGGGGCGATGGGAGGGGAAGGGATGGAGGCGGGGTGGAGCACAAGCTGGGGCAAATGCGGGGGCATTGAGGGGCCAGTCACATGGACAGTGATGGGGACACAGCCCCTCTGCCTCATCCTGCCCCCACTGCCACCTGACAAGGTGCACAGCTGCAAGCCGAGCTGCGGAGCCTGAAGGAAGCTTTCAGCAACTTCTCCTCGAGCACCCTGACGGAGGTCCATGCTCTCAGCACCCACGGTGAGGGGCTGGACGGCTGGGTTCTCATTTATCCGCACAGGTTTGCTGGGCTCAGTGCCGAGTCTGCAACAGGGCTGTGTGGGGTGCCGTGGGGGTGCAGGCTGGGCAAGGCGTCCAGGGGCCCTGGGGGATGTATAGGAGGGAGGCAGGTGGGGACGGACGAGGTTAGTGCCAGGTGGAGAGGTTGGATCTGCGACACCCGGAGGTGAGGAAGGCACCATGTCTTGGGCCTGTGAGCAAATCAAGTGTGGCAGGCCCATCGGAGGGGCCGGCAGGTAAGGGGTGGCCAGAGAGAGGTGGGGAGGGGCCCGGCCACGCAGGTGAGCCGTGCTGACAGAGCGAGGCTTTATTTAGAGAAAATGGGGACCCATTGAAGGGACTGAAGCAGGAGAGTGGCCTGAGCCACTGTGGCAGTGCAGGGAGCCTGGGTGGGGTCGAGGAAGCCAGGAGGTAGACGCCTGCATCGCCCAGGACGAGGCGCTGGCCCTCGGTCCCCCAGCAGCATGAGGATGGAGGGAGGCTCAGTGGGGAAACAGCCGGCTTTCCGCTTCCAGGAGGCAGCGTGGGTGACAAGATCACATCCCTAGGAGCCAAGCTGGAGAAACAGCAGCAGGACCTGAAAGCAGGTCAGAGAGCCTCCGAGGTGTGTGCGCATGTGCGTGCATGTGTACGTGTGCGGTGTGTGTAGTGTGCATGTGTGCGTGTGTGCGTGTGTGTGCCTGCATGTGTATCTGTGTCTCTCTCCGTATGTGTGGTGTGGTATGTCATGGATCTGTGTGTGGTGTGTAGTGTGGTGTATATGTGTGTGTTGTGTGTGTATGCATGTGTGGTGGTGTGTGTGAGATGAGTCTGTGTGTGTGCGGTATGGTATATGTGTGTGTACGCATGTGATGTGTGTGGTGTGTCTCTTGGTGTGTTTGTGTGTGTGTGATGGATCTGTGTGTGGTGTGGTCTATGTGTGGTGTACATGTCTGTGGTGTGTGTGTGGTATGGTGTGTGGTGTGGTCTGTGCATGGTGTACGTGTCTGTGGGTGTATATGCTTCCCCAGCCACAGGCTGGAGCCTAGCAGGTGGGGACCACACCTGCCGGCAGCACTTTCAGCCTGTCTGTCCTAGATCACGATGCCCTGCTCTTCCATCTGAAGCACTTCCCCGTGGACCTGCGCTTTGTGGCCTGCCAGATGGAGCTCCTCCACAGCAACGGTAGGGGTGGGGCCCTCTCCAGGCCCAGTGTGCCTGCCCCTCCGGCTGGATCTCATCCCCCTGCCCCCTGTCCCCTCAGGCTCCCAAAGGACCTGCTGCCCCGTCAACTGGGTGGAGCACCAAGGCAGCTGCTACTGGTTCTCTCACTCCGGGAAGGCCTGGGCTGAGGCGGAGAAGTACTGCCAGCTGGAGAACGCGCACCTGGTGGTCATCAACTCCTGGGAGGAGCAGGTGAGGCCACGCTTCCCACAGGCAGGAGGAAGCCCTTGGAAGGCCTGCTCTGGGAGGCTGGATCAGGCTTATTTTATACTTTTTTTTTTTTTTTTTTGAGATGGAGTCTCGCTCTGTCACCCAAGCTGGAGTGCAGTGGCACGATCTCGGCTCACTGCAAGCTCCGCCTTCTGGGTTCACGCCATTCTCCTGCCTTGGCCTCCCAAAGTGCTGGGATTACAGGCACGTGCCACCACGCCCGGCTAACTTTTTTGTATTTTTAGTAGAGACGGGGTTTCACCGTGTTAGCCAGGCTGGTCTGGAACTCCTGACCTCCTGATCTGCCCACCTCTGCCTCCCAAAGTGCTGGGATTACAGGCGTGAGCCACCGCGCCTGGCCTATCCTTTTAATCTAAAAAAAGAGTCCAGAAGCAGAATTGTGGTGGAGTTCTGGCAGGTTCAGTGAAACAGCCACTGAATCTTTTTAGTTTGTTTTTTTTTTTTTAATATGTTCAACTTTCCGATCTAAAGCAGCTGTCGATTCTAAGAGGTGGGAGGTTGCAGCCTGGAGCTTGGCAAAGAGACAGGAGCCAGGCAACCAGGTGATGTGTAGCAGGTCAGGAGACAGAATGCAAGACAGGGTGACCGAAGGGGCCAGGACAGGGCGGAGAACACAGGGAAGGCATTGAGAGTCCCTTCTTGCTATGCTGGCCTTCGGAGTGCTGGTCACGTGGATGAAGGAACCGAGGAGGCAGGAATCCCGTGATTCACCTGCAGAGGGTGACCGGTTCCCTCCAAGGTGCTCTGTTTTCCCTTCCCACGGCTGCTGCCAGACAGCAAAGTTCGTGGAGAAGAATCAACCCTTTAGAATAGACAGGGCAGTTTTGGAAAAGGAGGGTAATAATGGTAACATTTACTGAGCACTTACTATGTGTTTTCATACATTCACTTTTTCAAACCCCACCATCCCAGGGCACGGGTACTCGTATTATTCCCAGTTTGAGGGAGGGGGGGATGTCGACACTACGGGACAGAGATGTTAAGTAACTTGTCACACAGCTAGCGAGAGATGCGGCCACAATGCAGACCCACACACTCTCTTTAGCCAGTGTTTTCAACTGCTACGTGCCACCTTGGTACTGTGGGGTCTATGAGGGCCTTGTTCTGTATGAACTTGGAAGCTTTTTTTTTTTTTTTTTTTTTTTTTTTGAGACGGAGTTGCACTCTTGTTGCCGAGGCTGGAGTGCAATGGCACGATCTCAGCTCATTGCAACCTCCGCCTCCCGGGTTTAAGTGATACTCCTGCCTCAGCCTCCCGAGTAGCTGGGATTACAGGTGCACGCCACCATGCCCGGCTAATTTTTGTATGTTTAGCAGAGACGGGGTTTCACCATTTTGGCCAGGCTGGTCTCGAACTCCTGACCTCAGGTGATCCACCCACCTCAGCCTCCTAAAGTGCTGGGATTACAGGCATGAGCCACTGTGCTTGGCATGAACTTTGAAGTTTTTTTTTTTTTTTTTTTTGAGATGGAGTCTCGCTGTTGCCCAGGCTGGAGTGCAGTGGCGCCATCTCGGCTCACTGCAAGCGCCGCCTCCCGGGTTCACGCCATGCTCGTGCCTCAGCCTCCTGCGTAGCTGGGACTACAGGCACCCGCCACCTCGCCCGGCTAATTTTTTGTATTTTTAGTAGAGATGGGGTTTCACAGTGTTAGCCAGGATGGTCTCGATCTCCTGACCTCGTGATCTGCCCACCTCGGCCTCCCAAAGTGCTGGGATTACAGGCGTGAGCCACCGCGCCCGGCTGAACTTCGAAGTATATTAATGCCACAGTAGTTAAGCCATATGATACAGGGGCCAGAATAGATATATTGTTTGCATTACATCAGGCTCTGTTAGTACTTTACAGCATACTGTGAGTACGAACATATTTTGCTTTACTGATCAGGTTGAACTTGCCAACATTTCATCAGTTTTGACCTATAAAAATGTCAGTTTCATGCAGTTCAACCTAAGATCTCAGTGCTCTGTGATTTGGCACACAATAAGCTCATGACCACTACAACTTCGTGGCGGACGGTGCTTTCGTCACTATGAAGCCAACGTGTGTCCCAGTTAATGCTTTTTGCCTTGAATTTATCTGATATATAAATACCACGGTCCTTGATTTTTTTGTCACTTGCATTTGCTTGCTGTATCTCTGTCCATCCTTTTGTTTCTTACCTTTTCAAATCTCTGTTTTCAATTAATGATTCTCAGTCTTGACTGTACATTGCAATCTCTTCAAGAGTTAAAAAAAATATATCGACTCCTGGATCTCGCCCTTAAAAATGCTGATTTAGGCTGGGTGCAGTGGCTCACGCCTGTAATCCCAGCACTTTGGGAGGCCGAGGTGGGCGGATCATGAAGTCAGGAGTTCGAGATCAGCCTGGCCAAAATGGTGAAACCCTGTCTGTACTAAACATACAAAAATTAGCCGGGCATGGTGGCGGGTGCCTGTAATCCCAGCTACTCAGGAGGCTGAGGCAGGAGAATCGCTTGAACCTGGGAGGCGGAGGTTGTGGTGAGCTGAGACTGCACCATTATACTCCAGCCTGGGTGACAGTGCGAGACTCTGACTCAAAAAAAAAAAGAAAAAATGCTGATTTAAATTAATCTTTGCTTCATCCTGGACCATTCCCTGAGGGGTATCACAGGGCAGCTACGCTTAAGGTATTTCTCCTGTATGGGTTTTTTGTTTTGTTTTGTTTTGTTTTTGAGACAAGATCTGGCTCTATCGCTCAGGTTGGAGTGCAGTGGCATGATCTCAGCTCACTGTAACCTGTGCCTCCCGGGCTCAAGGGATTCTCCCACCTCAGCCTCCCAAGTAGCTGGGACTACAGGTGCACACCACCACACCTGGGTAGTTTTTTGCATTTTTAGTAGAAATGGTGTTGTGCCATGTTGCCCAGGCTGGTCTTGAACCCCTAGCCTCAAGCGATTCGCCCGCCTGGGCCTCCCAAAATATTGGGATTACAGGTGTCTGAGCCACTGTAATCCAAAAACTGCACCTGGCAGGTTTTGTTTTTGATGTTTAAAAATCTGATAAGTACCTTTTCTTTTAATAGGTGAGTGTCTCATTTACATTTTAATAGATACGTTTAACCCTAGTCCTTTCTTTTTTCTGCTTTACATGCTTCTTAATTTTCTTACAATTGCTATGTGAGAGGTGTTCTTTTTGTTTTCTTCTTTATGGTATTTTGGAAACTATGTAGTTTATTTAGAGTTATTCCAGTGATTACTTGTATAACTTTAAATAATAGGCTGAAAATTATTGGCTTTGAAAACTAAAAGTTTGTATAACTTCCATAGGAAAGGTGAGGAGACCAGGATACCTCTTATTCCCATGTGTCTGAGTCTTTCCTTTCCTAGGTTCCTTAAGTGTTGTATCTGAAAAAAAAAAAAAAATTTTTTTTTTTTGAGACGGAGTCTTGCTCTGTCGCCCAGGCTGGAGTGCAATGGCGCGATCTTGGCTCACTGCAACCTCTGCCTCCCAGGTTCAAGCAATTCTCCTGTCTTAGTATCCCGAGTAGCTGAGATTACAGGCACCCGCCATCTTGCCTGGCTAACTTTTATATTTTTTAGTAGAGACAGGTTTCACCATGTTGGTCAGGCTGGTCTTGAACTCCTGACCTCGTGATCCACCCACCTTGGCCTCCTGAAGTGCTGGGATTACAGGTGTGAGCCACCGCGCCCGGCCCCTCAAGTGTTTTATCTGAAATTTTTTATTTTTATTTTTTGAAATGGAGACTTGCTCTTTCGCCCAGGCTGGAGTGCAGTGACACGATCTCGACTCATTGCAAGCTCTGCCTCCCGGTTCAAGCAATTCTCCTGCCTCAGTCTCCCAAGTAGCTAGGATTACAGGTGCCTGCCACCATGCCTGGCTAATGTTTATATTTTTAGTAGAGACAAGGTTTCACCATGTTGGCCAGGCTGGTCTTGAACTCCTGACCTCAGGTGATCCTCCCGCCTCGCCTTCCCAAAGTGCTAGGATTACAGGCATGAGCCACTGCGCCTGGATTTTTTTTTTTTTTTTTTTTTTTTTTTTTTTTAGACAGAGTTTTGCTCTTTTTGACCAGGCTGGAGTGCAATGGCATGATCTCGGCTCACTACAACCTCCGCCTCCCAGGTTCAAGCGATTCTCCTGCCTCAGCCTCCCAAGTAGCTGGGATTACAGGCATGCGCCAACACGCCTGGCTAATTTTGTATTTTTAGTGGAGACGAGGTTTCTCCATGTTGGTCAGGCTGGTCTCCAATTCCCGATCTCAGGTGATTCACCTGGCTTGGCCTCCCAAAGTGCTGGGATTACACGCATGAGCCACCACACCTGGGCTTTTTTTTTTTTAGTATGTAGCTCAAACTTTTCATTTCCTTTCCTTATCATGTTCTTTTTTTTATATCTTCTTTCATGTTTTATGTCATTCTTTTTACAATTTTTTAAGCATGTAAAGAAACTGTTCTTGGGAGGGGGGAGGGAGAGCATTAGGAGATATACCTAATGTTAAATGATGAGTTAATGGGTGCAGCACACCAACATGGCACATGTATACATATGTAACAAACCTGCATGTTGTGCACATGTACCCTAAAACTTAAAGTATAATAATAATAAAAAAGAAACTGTTCTCCAACATCCCCTCATATTCCAAAACAAGGCTTCTTTTCAAAGTCTATTTTTCACCTCTCTTTTTGATATCACAGTTCATTTTTCATCTGCCTCATCTTCCTCTTTCTTTTTGGGGGCATAAGTTTCATGATTATTTTCTCCATTACTTTTGTGAATGGGCACAGTGCTTTCTTTCCTATGGTTCACCCAGGAAAGGGGGAATGAATTCTCCTGGACTGTCTTCTCTGATCATCTGGCATGATTTGATTCCTCCTCTCAGTCTTTAACACAGCGGGCTGGATGCTGCTAATTTGTAGTCTGCTCAGTTGTTCTGTTTCTCGTGGTGATGGGAGGGAGGGCTGGCAGCAGGTAGCAGCGCATAGTGTGTGTTGTCTCCAGGCACTTTCTCTCCAACTCCGTTGACTCCTCTGAATTTGGGGAGCAGCCTCACCTGCCTCTGAGGGCTGCCCCTTCATGCATGGGACTTTGTCCTATTTGTGGGATTCCAGAATTTAGGGATGCCCCAGTTTCTGATGCTCAATCAGAAGAGGTGAATAACTGCAACCTTAGTTGTTTTTCTAGAGAGTGAGAGTAGAATTAGGCAATTGTCCTTCAAATACTGTTGGAAGGAAAATTCCAGGCTGTCAAAGGGAATTGTTAAGTGTGCACGTTGCTCAACGGATCCATCCCTCTCCACTTTCTCCACAAAACCAGGTGACCACACCTTCCCCTCCTACCCTACCGAACCACGGGACCTAGGTCCCCAGTAACAGCTGTATGTGTAAGAGAAAGCCACTTGGAGGGGCTACCGTGCTGGGAGTGTGGGTGAGCGTGAGTCCCGGGGAGCTATCTGCAGGCTCGAAGTCCGCTTTCACCCAAGCCCCTGGCAACTGGCTGTCCGGGCTGCTTCCTCACACCCCGGTGTCTTCCTATTTTGCCCCGATTGTCAGACTCCACGTAGCTAGATCATAATGGGGCCCTGGGCAGTGGGTCCAAGCTTAGAAGCTCCCGGGCCTGACAGATCTCAGGAAATGACAGCTACACATAGAAGCGAGAGCTACCAGGGGCCAATGTACTTGAGAGGCCAGTGAAACTGAGATCTTCAGTGGGTCTGGGGTCTGGGGGCCAGTAAGAGCAGGGACCAGGGTCGGGATCCCAGGAGTTCGAGGCTGTGGGCAGAAGACAGGGAGAGAACTGGAACTTGGGTAGAGCCATAAGCTGGGAATGAAGGGGGACACCGGCCCAGGGCTGTGAACAGGGGACAGTGGCCACTAACTCAGGTACAGGATTGGCTCTCTGGCTCTGCAACTCCCTGCAAAATGTGGTCACTGCAGTGCCCATCTTAGAGGGCTTCTGAGGATTAAATGAGATCATCTTTGCACAGACAGCACAAAGTCTAGCCTAGCAAATGTGCACTGAACAGTAGCTAGAGTGACAGAAGAAAAAGCTAGGAAGCAGTCTTGTCGGGAGCTGGTGCTTCAGCCTGGGGGCAGATCAGGCTGGGGAAGGCTGAGGGGGGCCACGGTTCCATGCCTGCATGGAGGGAGGAGAAAGGCACAAGAGACTAGAAATTTCCTGTTTGCCTGTGTTTCCAGAAATTCATTGTACAACACACGAACCCCTTCAATACCTGGATAGGTCTCACGGACAGTGATGGCTCTTGGAAATGGGTGGATGGCACAGACTATAGGCACAGCTACAAGTAAGTGGCCTCTTCCCTCATCTCCTTGTTAGATTTCTCTGGGGACAGCCCCCTGGCCTTTCACTCCAAGCTACCCTGACTCGTCCCTCAGGGACCAAATTCCCCAATCCTCTCCTCCCCAGACTCCAACCCCTCCAAAGCTGTGCTTTTCTGGGCTGGGGGTGAAGGTTGCTGGGACTGGGCATAGGAAACATCTTTCTCTGCGGTTGGGTTCTCCCCAGACTGGGTAGCAGGGCACACTCCAGCTCCACTCTCGGCCTTCAAGGAAAATGGTCATGAAGAGCAGGAGGATGGGTAAGTCGCTTTCTCACCATCGTGGCAGAGTCCGAGTTTTCTCTTGCCTCCTTAGGAACTGGGCTGTCACTCAGCCAGATAATTGGCACGGGCACGAGCTGGGTGGAAGTGAAGACTGTGTTGAAGTCCAGCCGGATGGCCGCTGGAACGATGACTTCTGCCTGCAGGTGTACCGCTGGGTGTGTGAGAAAAGGCGGAATGCCACCGGCGAGGCGGCCTGACCCCGGCACACCTCTGGCTAACCCATACCCCACACCTGCCCAGCTCTGGCTTCTCTGTTGAGGATTTTGAGGAAGGGAAGAAACACTGAGACAGGGGTATGGGGAAGAGCTGAGCAAAGAGAGAAAGGAGGTAGTTTAAGAGTCCCTGACCCTGGAGGACTGAGATCCCACCTCCTTCTGTAATTCATTGTAATTATTAAAATCGTCAGCCTCTTCAATGGCGTAGGAAAGAAGAAACAAATGCTTGAATCTCTGTGTGGCCTGGTTATTGGGAACTGAGAAACAGCATGCAAAGAGGAGGGAGAGGGGAGGGCGTGGAAGACGCAAGGCGCGCATCCTAGACAGCTGCTCCTTGGTCCCTAATCCCGAGGGACATTGGTCAGGGAAACGGGAAAGGGGCTTGGAGCAGACGGGCTTAGTGGCTGGCACTGGTGGGAAAGGGGTTGGCTGGGCTGTGGCTGGAGGGTCCGCCTGGCTCCCAGTGAGAGGTGACAGCGTGCTGGCAGTCCTCACAGCCCTCGCTCACTCTCGGCAACTCCTCTGCCTGGGCTCCCACTTTGGCGGCACTTGAGGAGCCCTTCATCCCGCCGCTGCACTGTGGGAGCCCCTTTCTGGGCTGGCCAAGGCCGGAGCCGGCTCCCTCAGCTTGCGGGGAGGTGTGGAGGGAGAGGCGCGGGCGGGAACTGGGGCTGCGCACGGCGCTTGCGGGCCAGCGCGAGTTCCGGGTGGGCGTGGGCTCGGCGGACCCCGCACTCGGAGCGGCCGGCCGGCGCCACCGGCCGCGGGCAGTGAGGGGCATAGCACCTGGGCCAGCAGCTGCTGTGCTCAATTTCTTGCCAGGCCTTAGCTGCCTTCCCGCGGGGCAGGGCTCGGGACCCGCAGCCCGCCATGCCTGAGCCTCCCCACCCCCGCTCCGTGGGCTCCTGTGCCGCCGGAGCCTCCCCGACCAGCGTCGCCCCCTGCTCCAGGGCGCTCAGTCCCATCGACCACCCAAGGGCTGAGGAATGCGGGCGCACGGCGCCGGACTGGCAGGCAGCTCCACCTGCCGCCCCGGTGCAGGATCCACTGGGTGAAGCCAGCGGGGCTCCTGAGTCTGGTGGGGACTTGCAGAACCTTTATGTCTAGCTAAGGGATTGTAAATGCACCAATTGGCACTCTGTATCTAGCTCAAGGTTTGTAAACACACCAATCAGCACCCTGTGTCTAGCTCAGGGTTTGTGAATGCACCAATTGACACTCTGTATCTAGCTAATCTGGTCGGGACGTCGACAACCTTTGTGCCTAGCTCAGGGATTGTAAACGCACCAATCAGGCCAGATAAGAGAATAAAAGCAGGCTGCCCCAGCCAGCAGCGGCAACCCACTCGGGTCCCCTGCCACACTGTGGAAGCTTTGTTCTTTCGCTCTTTGCAATAAATCTTGCTGCTGCTCACTCTTTGGGTCCACACTGCCTTAAGAGCTGTAACACTCACCGCGAAGTTCCACAGCTTCACTCCTGAGCCAGCGAGACCATGAACCTACCAGAAGGAAGAAACTCTGAACACATCTGAACATCAGAAGGAACAAACTCCGGACACGCCGCCTTTAAGAACTGTAACACTCACCGCGAGGGTCCGCGGCTTCATTCTTGAAGTCAGTGAGACCAAGAACCCACCAATTCCGGACACACCAGGGCTCCCAAAGGAAACATCTTTCTCTGCGGTTGGATTCTCCCCAGACCGGGTCGCAGGGCATACCCCAGCTCCACTCTCAGCCTTCAAGGAAAATGGTCACGACGAGGAGGAGGATGGGTAAGTCACTTTCTCACCACCGTGGCTCTGTCTTTTTGGCCCCAAGCGGATCTAGACATATCTTCAACACAGGGTGTCACCAACAATCTCCACAGTGGGCAAACTTCCCGCTCCAAGAACATTCTGAAACTGACCTTAAAAAGACTATTCAGCGGTTATATTATTTATTTAAGTTGGAGTCTTGCTGTGTTGCCCAGGCTGGAGTGCAATGGTGCGGTCTTGGCTCACTGCAACCTCCACCTCCCGGGTTCAAGCGATTCTTCTGCCTCAGCCTCCCGAGTAGCTGGGATTACAGGCATGCGCCACCACACCCAGCTAATTTTTGTATTTTTAGTAGAAACAGCGTTTCGCCACGTTGGCCAGGCTGATCTCGAACTCCTGACCTCGGGTGATCCGCCCGCCTCTGCCTTCCAAAGTGCTGGGATTATAGGCATGAGCCACGGGGCCCGGCCCCATATTTTTAAATTTTTAAATTACAGAAGTAATACATTCTATTAGTAAAAAAATGTTTTAAATGACACACACACACACACGCACGCACACGAGTGTCCTCTCAGTCCTCCTCCGTCTCCCCAGGGTCAACTCTTTCCTGTGTCCCCTGCCAGAGCCCTTCCTGTGTACATGAGTAGATGCAATATTATGTCATTACATAGTGCCTGTTCCGCTTCACGGTGTCTTGTGGACACCAATCTAATCTATGCCATTACCTGGCAGGTTTTACCTCCTTGGATTTAGCAGCTGTAGAGAATTCCAAAGTAGGGATGTACCATGCATTATGTAATCATTCTCTGTAGGGGGCAAGTAGTTACCACTTTTGTTTCTTTGTTTTCACATAGAATGTTTCAAAGTAATTTTTTTGCTCATAAGCTTGGGATAGGTCAGGACTTCCCAGTTTTCAGTTGCAAAATTTTCTAGGATTGCCCCTTCAAAATGTACACGATTGGGATTAAATTTTAAAAACCGTGAAAATAGGCTGGGCGCAATGGCTCATGCCTATAATCTTAGCATTTTGAGAGGCTAAGGTGGTGGATCGCCTGAGCTCAGGAGTTTGAGACTAGCCTGGGCAATATGGGGAAACCCAGTCTCTATAACATGCACACACACACACACACACACACACACACACACACACACACACCCCAGCTGGATGTGGTGGTGCATCCCTGCAGTCCCAGCTACTTGGGAGGCTGAGATGAGGGGATAGTTTGAGCCCAGGAAATTGAAGCTGCAGTGAGCTGTGACTGTGTCACTACACTGCAGCCTG
The DNA here is from genome assembly GCF_029281585.2 of Gorilla gorilla gorilla. Lineage (NCBI taxonomy): Eukaryota > Metazoa > Chordata > Mammalia > Primates > Hominidae > Gorilla > Gorilla gorilla. The sequence continues at coordinate 22,237,424 of NC_073243.2, read as the reverse complement.
GGTAAGACAGCGAGATCCTTTCTCAAAAAATAAATTATGGAAGTAATAATACACTCTAAAATTTTATAGGACTAGAATTTTTATAGAAAACTAGAAATTTTATAAAGTCTATAAAACTAGAAGTATAAAGTCTATAAAACTAGAAGTTTTACAGTGCTCTAGGTTACTTGACCTGCCCCCTTTAGCTCCTCTTGCTGCCTGGAGAAACTGCTTTCAGTGATTCTAGCTGTTTCTTCTAGTACTGACATCTGCAGTTCTAAGTAAGACACACAAACTGATATTTCATCTTCGTATGAGTTGTAGACATTATTTAGTCGCTATCATGTAAACGAGGTAAAATCTTCCAATGTAGTCTACAATTTGTATTTAAATACTACTTTAAAATTTGTATCAGTTGTATCTGTGTCAATATGGTTACTGCTGAGTCAACTACTATAATCTGATTACATTCCCTTTCTTGCACAACTCTCATTTCTTCTGAAAGTAATCAGTATTCCATTAAAAAAATTTGCCTCATATTCTTTTAACTTATTGCTGAGTCTTCCTGAACTGTAAAAAGCTTGACAATATAATTTTTCCAGACGTGCAAACCAGTCGTATAATCAGTATTTTACTTGTACTTGGTGTACTTTTTCCTAGAGCCAGAGAAGTGATTCCAGGTTTTATGGGGCCTGAGGTGTACACAATTTTGGGGAGCCCTCTGTAAGAACAATTACAAAATTATGGATATAAAATTAAGCATAAAAATTACCATTTATTTAAATTTAAAAAAATCACAAATTTCAAAAGCAGAGAGCTACCAGAAACATCACAGAATCTAGAAAATGCTATATATACATATATATATAAATTGTATGTGTACATATACATATATATGTGTATACACACACACACACACACACATATACATATATGTATTTTTTTTTTGAGACAAAGTCTCGCTCTGTCACCCAGGCTGGAGTGCAGTTGCATGATCATGGCTCTCTGCAGCCTCAAACACCTGGGCTCAAGTGATCCTCCCACTTCAGCCTCCCAAGTAACTGGGACTATAGGTGCATACCACCACGCCTGGCTAATTTTTGTATTTTTAGTAGAGATGGGGTTTCACCATCTTGGCCAGGCTGGTCTTGAACTCCTGACCTCATGATCCACCTGCCTCGGCCTCCCAAAGTGCTGGGATTACAGGCGTGAGCCGCTGAACCCGGCCATGGAATTGACTTTCAAACTCAACGTAATTCCCTCGAGATTTTTACAAGTTGTTGCATGTGTCAACAGTTCATTTCTTTCTGTTGCTGAGCGCTATTCTATGGTATAGATAGACGTACCACAGTTCGTTTAGCCATTTACTCATTGAAGGACATCTGGGTTGTTTCCAGTCTTTGGCTGTTGCAAATACGGCTGCTATGAATATTCATGTGCAAGTTTTTGTGTGAACACACATTTTTATTTCTCTGGGAGAAATGCCTGAGTGCAATTTCTGGGTCATACAGTGGGTGCATGATTACTTTTAAAAGAAACTGCCAAACTGTTTTCCAGAGTGGTTGTACCATTTTATATTCCCACCAGCAATGTATAAATGATCCAGTTTGCCCACTTCCTCACCTGTATCTGGTTGTTGTCAATATTTTAAAGTTTTAGCTCTTTGGATAGATATATAGTGATACATTACTGTGGTTCTAATTTGCGTTTCTGTGGCAGCTAATGAGGTTGTACGTTTGTTCATGTGCTTATTTTCCATCTGCTTATCCTCTTTGGTAAAACATCTCTTCATGTCGTCTGCCCATTTTCTTTCTTTCTTTCTTTCTTTCTTTTTTTTTGAGACAAAGTCTCGCTTTGTCACCCAGGCTGGAGTGCAGTGGTGCGATCTCGGCTCACCACAACCTCTACCTCCCAGGGTCAAGTGTTTCTCCTGCCTCAGCCTCCCGAGTAGCTGGGATTACAGGTGCTCGCCACCATGCCTGGCTAATTTTTGTATTTTAGTACAGATGGGGTTTGCTATGTTGGCCAGGCTGGTCTCGAACTCCTGACTTCAGGTGATCCGCCTGCCTCAACCTTCCAACGTGCTGGGATTACAGGCGTGAGCCACTGTGCCCAGGTTTCTGCTCATTTTCTAATTGAGATTGTTTGCTTTTTCACTGTCAAGTTTTGATAATTCATTATATATTCTAGGTACTAACCCTTTGTTGGATATGTGGTTTGCAAATATTCTCTCCAAGTCTGTAGCTTGTCATGTTATCCTCTTAACAAAAACCCATTTCCAAAAAGACTAATATGGTAAACAACATCTTGGCAAGCCCAATTAAGGAACTGAGAAAAGTGACATGACCACAAGAAATAGGGAGGTTAAATGACACTTTTCCTGTTGTTATAGAAAATTTGGCTAGATTCCCAAAGCTGAGAATGATCGTTGGTAAGTGCCCATTTAAAACAGAGAAAAGCTGGATGCATCTAGGCAGGACTAACTAAGAGAGGCAACATAATCACCATCACTCTTCCCAGACTACACAAAAGATGAATGGAGATTTAAGGGGATTGTTTCAAAGGAATTCTTTTTTGTTTTTTTATTTTTTGAGATGGAGTCTTGCTCTGTCACCCAGGCTGGAGTGCAGTAGCTCGATCTTGGCTCACTGCAACCTCCACCTCTTGGGTTCAAGTGATTCTCCTACCTTTGCCTCCTGAGTAGCTGGGATTACGGGCACCCGCCATCATGCCTGGCTCCTTTTTGTGTTTTTAGTACAGACAGGGTTTCACCATGTTGGCCAGGCTGGTCTCGAACTCCTGACCTCAAGTGATCCACCTGCCTCGGCCTCCCAAAGTGCTGGGATTACAGGCGTGAGCCACCGCACCCGGCCTCAAGGGAATTCTTAGATGTGTAACAAGGGATTCAACACTTTTTCCCTCCACAGGAAGGGGAATGCTTCTTTAAACCTCTATCAGTGAGATAATAGAGTTGCAAGAGAACTGTTTTTAGAGACAGTGGTTGTCTGCCAGGGGATAACACGAGCATCTCCCTGCCAGGCCTGATGGTAGCCTTATAAGATGCAGACACCATTGGGACCACCGTAGAATGCTACGTGAGAGGGGCAAGAAGAGTTTTAGTGGAGGCTATGGCTGTGTCCTCAGGAGTTTTGTGGCAGTTGTGAAGAAACAGACTCATCTCTGCTTCTTGACAGCAGAAGTCTGAAGACAAACACCTGGGCTGGAGTTGCCCCGTCCACCAGTCAATCAGGCTGCACTTGGTAGTCTGGCAGCATAAGAATGTCAGAGAACCCGTGAGCCGAGGCGACTCTACAGATGTCAGACTTGAGCCAACTAGGAAGGACCCTGCCCAAGAGGACTGCATGGCAGAGCGAGGCTGTAAGAGGCGGTGGGTGTACAGTTTTCATCTGGGCAGGAACTGGTGGTGAACGGCTGGGTCACAAAAGATCCTGCGGGGGTCTCTGGACACCCCCAATAGACCTCACGAAAGCCAGTGTCGGATGCTTGCTGTGGAGACCTCCTCGACCGCCACACTAGCACAGATGGCAGCGCTGGTTTCCTTGCATTCTTCTCTCCCTTGACCCAGCCCTTGAGGAGTACTGAGAAGAGGAAAAGAAACAGAAAGGAGGAACAGAACCTCCCAGGACTCCAGTCCTGGCTTCTCTCGGTCAGTCCCCGAGATGATTCTTATGAAAGTGATTCATTAGAAAGTGCTCTTAGGAGAAGTGGACAGGAGAATGGGGAATCAGGAAGAGGAAGGGAAGGAAGGCAAGCGTGCATGCACTTGAAGCTCGCTGTGAGAGCTTGGTTCTTGGGAAAGGAATTCATCAGGAAGTGCTCGAAGGCAAGCCTTGCATTGTTGGTGGTGGTGTAACTATCTCAATCCCACTGGGGAGCATTGGAAACAGTGTAGGTCACATCTCAGAGTTGCCCCCATTAGGAACAGGGGAGCTGGAGTACTCACACCTCAGAACGCAACAGTCACAGGCTATCATCCATTCTGTGACTTCCTGCCTTCTGTAGCGGCGTGAAGGCAGTCCTCCGACAGACAGACAGTGGTGCTGAGTGTTAAGAAAAAAATCGGCCGGCGTGGTGACTCACGCCTGTAATCCCAGCACTTTGGGAGGCCGAGGCAGGCGGATCACGAGGTCGGGAGATCGAGACCATCCTGGCTAACACGGTGAAAACCCGTCTCTACTGAAAATACAGAAAATTAGCAGGGTGTGGTGGTGTGTTTCTGTAGTCCCAGCTACTCGGGAGGCTGAGGCAGGAGAATTGCCTGAACCTGGGAGGCGGAGGTTGCGGTGAGCCGAGATCGCGCCACTGCACTCCAGCCTGGGCGACAGAGCGAGGCTCCATCTCAAAAAAAAAAAAAAAAAAAAAAAAAAAAAAGGTTTGCTTTAGTCTGGGCTGGACTTTTGAGACCTGAAATTAAAACTGTCTTCGACAGCTGAATGTATAGGAAGAAAAATCCAAAAAAAGTCTATTGAATAACAATGAATGACATATTAGTAGATGATGCCCTTTATTGGGGAACTTTCCTTCTATTCCTAGTGTACTAAGAGTATTTAAAAAAATCATAAATGGATATTGAATTTTGTCTAATGCCTTCTCTGCATGAGTGGATACAATTCTGTTGCTTTTCTTCTTAGACTGTTAATATGCTGGATTATATTAATTGACTTCTGAATATTGAACCAGCCTTTCAGGCCTGAGATAAGCACTACTTAGTTATAGTATATTATCCTTTTATGTATTGCTAGTTTCCAATTGCTAATATTTTGTTGAGACTTTTATGTCTATGTTCATGAGAGATATTGGTCTGTAGTTTTCTTTACTTGTATTACCTTTGTCTGCTTTCAGGATCAGAGCAAATGCTAGCCTAAGAAAATGAGTTGGGAAGTGGTCCCTCTTCTATTTTCTGGAAGAGATTGCATAGAATTGGTGTTACTTCATCTTTAAATGTGTGGTAGAATTCGCTAGTTAAGCCATCTGGGCTGGTGATTTCTGTTTTGGAAGGTTTTAAACTATGAATTCAATTTCTTTCCTTTTTTTTTTTTTTTTTTTACTTTGAGACAGTGCCTCTGTCGCCTAGGCTGGAGTCAATGGTGCAATGATGGCTCACTGCAGTCTCGACCTCCTGCAGTGAGTGTACAGCTGGTGGGTGTACAGCTGAATTCACCTTTCCACCTCAGCCTCCAGAGTAGCTGGGACCACAAGTGCAACCCACCACACCCGGCTCATTTTTGTATTGTTTTGTAGTGATGGAGTTTTGCCATGTTGCCCAGGCTGGTCTCAAACTCCTGAGCTCAAGTGATCCTCCCGCTTCGGCCTCGCAAAGTGCTGGGATTACAGGTGTGAGCCATCATGCCTGGCTAAAATCAATTTCTTTATAGTTCTAGAACGATTTATTTATTTATTTATTTATTTATTTATTTATTTATTTATTATTTGAGACAGAGTCTTGCTCTGTCGCCCAGGCTGGAGTGCAGTGGCGTGATCTTGGCTCACTGCAACCTCCACCTCCTGGGTTCAAGCGATTCTCCTGCCTCAGCCTCCCGAGTAGCTGGGATTACAAGCGCCTGCCACCATGCCCAGCTAATTTTTTGTATTTTTAGTAGAGACGGGGTCTCGTATTAGCCAGGATGGTCTTGATCTCCTGACATTGTGATCCTCCCGCCTCAGCCTCCCAAAGTGTTGGGATTACAGGCGTGAGCCACTGCGCCAGGCCCTATTCAGTTTATTTATTTAATCTTGGGTAAATTTTGGTAGTTAGTGGTTTTTGAGGCATTGTTCCATTTCGTTTAAACTGTTGAAATTTTGTGCGTAATCATAATGGTCCTTTATTATCCTTCTAATCTTTTCAGGGTCTGTAGTGAAATCCCCTATTTTATTCTTGATAATAGTTGTGGGCGAAAGAGTACCTAGGTGCCGAGGCAAGAGACTGAAGGCATAAACTGTTTCAGTATAATAAAAAAAATAGTTAGAATAAGAATAGTCATAATACAAATTAGATATAGAGATGATCATGGACAATTATCAATCATTATTATAAACATTATTAATCATTAGGTTTTAATATTACTTTTTGTTGCATTCCTAATATAACCTAGGAATAACCGGCAGGTATAGGGTCAGGTGCTGAAGGGACATTGTGAGAAGTGACCTAGAAGGCAAGAGGTGAACCTTCTGTCACGCTCGCATACAGGCCGCTTGAGGGTTCCTTGGTCAAGCGGTAACGCTAGTGCCTGGGAAGACACCCGTTACTTAGCAGATCGCGAAAGGGAGTCTCCTTTCCTTGGAGGAGTCAGGGAACACTCTGCTCCAGCAGCTTCTTGTGGAAGGCTGGATATTATCCAGGCCTCCCCGCAGTCATCCGGAGGCCTAAACCCCTCCCTGTGGTGCTGTGCTTCAATGCTCACGCTCCTTGTCCACTTTCATGTTCCTCCCTTACTCCTGGTTCCTCTTTGAAGTTCGTAGTAGAGAGCGGTAGAAGAAATAGTGAAAGTCTAAAGTATTTGATCTTTCTTATCAGTGCATAGAAGAAAACGCTGACGTATGCTGCCTTCTCTCTCTACTTCGGTTACCTAAAAGGGAAGGGCCCCCTGTCCTGTGATCATGTGACTTGCTGCACCTTGTCAATCACTTAGAAGATTCACCCTCCTTACCCTGCCCCCTTGTCTTGTATGCAATAAATATCAGCGAACCCAGTCACTCCGGGCCACTACCGGTCTCCGCATCTTGATGGTAGTGGTCCCCCGGGCCCAGATGCTTTCTCTTTATCTCTTTGTCTTGTGTCTTTATTTATTACTATCTCTCGTCTCCGCACACGGGGAGAACACCCGCTAAGCCCCAAAGGGCTGGACCCTACAAATAGTATTTTGTAGTGTCTGCTTTTTTCCCTCTTCATCAGTTTTGCTAGAGGTTTATCAATTGTATTGATCTTTTCAAGTAACCAGATTTTGGTTTCATTGATTTTCTCTACTGTTTTTCTGTTTTCAGCTTCATTGATATCTGCTCTTATCTTTGTTATTTCCTTTCTTTTGCTTGTTTGGAGTTTCTTTTGTGTTTCTTTTTCTAATTTTGTAAGGTGGGAACTTAGATTATTGACTTAAGAGAACTTTCTTCTTTTTAACATAAGCATTTTATAATAAATTTCTTTCTAAGTGGCCAGGTGTGATAGCTCACGCCTGTAATCCCAACACTTTGGGAGGCTGAGGTGGGTGGATCACTTGAGGTCAGGAGTTCGAGACCAGCCTGGCCAACATGGTGAAACCCTGTCTCTACTAAAAATACAAATATCAGCATGCCTGTAATCCCAGCTACTTGGGAGGCTAAGGCAGGAGAATCTCTGGAACCTGGGAGGTGGAGGCTACAGTGAGCCAAGATCACACCACTGTACTCCAGCCGGGGCGACTAAGTGAGACTGTCTCAGAAAAAAAAAAAAAAAAGATATTTCCTTATTGGACGACAGTCGGTCCCTAAGGCTCTGCTATTTTTTTCCTATTTTTTTTTTTTTCTCTCTGTTCCTCAGCTTGGGTAGTGTCTATGGATGTATCTTCAAATACACTGACTCCTTTGTTATTCCATTCTGCTCTAGGTTCAACCATTGAGTTTTTTGTTTCAATTATTGTACCTTTCAATTTTAACATTTTTATTTTTTAATTTTTAAAATTCTATTTATTTAATTTTTTTGAGATAGGGTCTTGCTATGTTGACCAGGCTAGAGTGCAGTGGCATGATCATGGCTCACTGCAGCCTTGACCTCCTGGCCTCAAGCAATCCTCCCACCTTAGCCTTCTCAATAGCTGGGACTACAGGTGCATGCCACCACGCCCAGCTAATTTTTAAATTTTTTTTTTTTTGTAGAGACAGAGTCTCACAATGTTGCCCAGGCTGGTGTTGAACTCATGGCCTCAAGTGACTCTCCTGCCTTGGGCTCCAAAAGTGCCAGGATTATAGGCATGAGCCACTGCACCTGGCCAGTTTTAATGTTTTTATTTGGTTCTTCTTTATAGCCTCTATTTCTTTACCAAGGCTTTCTATTTTAACATTTGTTTCAAGAGTGTTATCAATTGCTCACTCAAGCATTCTTATAATATCTGATTTAAAGTCTGTCAGAGAATTTCAACATTGTTGTCATCTTGGCACTGCCTTTTACCATCAGGTCAAACTTTTAGTTGTTCTTTATATGTCAAATGATTTTGGATTGTATTCTGGACATTTTATTTTATTTTGTTTTATTTTTGAGATGGAGTCTTGCTCTGTCGCCCGGGCTGGAGTGCAATGGTGCGATCTTGGCTCACTGCAACCTCAGCCTCCCGAGTAGCTGGGATTACAGGCGTGTGCTACCATGCCCAGCTAACTTTTGTATTTTTAGTATAGACGAGGTTTCACCATGCTGGCCAGGCTGGTCTTGAACTCCTGACCTCAGGTGACTCACCTGCCTCGGCCTCTCAAAGTGCTGGAATTACAGGCATGAACCACTGGGCCCAGCCTATTATGAACATTTTAAATGTTAAGTTATGAGATTCTAGGTCTTGTTTAGATTCTATAGAGACTGTTGATTGAAGGAGCCAGCCCCTCCACACCTGTGGGTGTTTCTCGTCAGGTGGGACGAGAGACTGAGAAAAGAAATAAGACAAAGAGACAAAGTATAGAGAAAGAACAGTGGGCCCAGGGGACCAGCGCTCAGCATACAGAGGACCCGCGCCGGCACTGGTCTCTGAGTTCCCTCAGTATTTATTTTATTTTATTTTATTTTATTTTTGAGATGGAGTCTCGCTGTCGCCCAGGCTGGAGTACAGTGGCGCGATCTCGGCTCACGGCAGGCTCCGCCCCCCGGGGTTCATGCCATTTTCCTGCCTCAGCCTCCAGAGTAGCTGGGACTACAGGCACCCACCATCTCGCCCAGCTAATTTTTTGTATTTTTAGTAGAGACGGGGTTTCACCGTGTTCAGGATGGTCTCGATCTCCTGACCTCGTGATCTGCCCGCCTCAGCCTCCCAAAGTGCTGGGATTACAGGCGTGAGCCACCGCGCCCGGCTCCCTCCGTATTTATTGATCACTATCTCTACCATCTCGGAGAGGGGGATGTGGCAGGACTATAGGGTAATGGTGGGGAGAGGGTCAGCAGGAAAACATGTGAGCAAAGATCTCTGTGTCATAAATAAGTTTAAGGAAAGGTGCTGTGCCTTGATGTGCACATAGGCCAGATTTATGTTTGACTTTACACAGACATCTCAGTGCATTAAAGAGCAGTATTGCCGTCAGCATGTCTCACCTCCAGCCATAAGGCGGTTTTCTCCTATCGTAGTAAATAGAACATACGATCCGGTTTTACACCGAGACATTCCATTCCCAGGGATGAGCAGGAGACAGATGCCTTCCTCTTATCTCAACTGCAAAGAGGCCTTCCTCTTTCACTAATCCTCCTCAGCACAGACCCTTTACGGGTGTCGGGCTGGGGTCTTTCCCTTCCCATGAGGCTATATCTCAGGCTATCACATGGGGAGAAACCTTGGACAATACCTGGCTTTCCTGGGCAGAGGTCCCTGCAGCCTTCCGCAGTGCACTGTGTCCCTGGGTACTCGAGATTAGAGAATGGCGATGACTTTTACCAAGCACACTGCCTGCAAACACATTTTTAACAGAGCACATCCTGCACAGCCCTAAATCCGTTAAACCTTGAGTCAACACAGCACATGTCTCTACAAGCACAGGGTTGGGGCTAGGGTTACAGATTAACAGCATCTCAAGGCAGAAGAATTTCTCTTAGTACAGAACAAAATGGAGTTTCTTATGTCTACTTCTTTCTACGTATACACAGTAACAGTCTGATCTCTCTTTCTTTTCCCCACAGTTGATATTTTTGTTTAGCAGGCAATTGACCTGGTTAGGTTGAGGCTGTGTGTTCCAACACACCTCTGTAGGGTATGGTTCCAATGTCAGTTCAGTTCTAAAGCCTTTTGATATGTTATGTTCTCTTCTGTTTTTTTTTTAAGATCTCTTTAGGTCTGTCATGACTGTGTGCCACTCTGGTTAGTGTGCGGCATAAGTGGTAGTTTGTTCGTGAGTTTAGATCTGAAAGTCTTTAGGATGCTAATTAGGGTGAGATCCTTACAAGCACGGCTCAGTGGTCAGCCCTGGAGCTCATCAACAACTTTACCGTGTAGCTTTCCCAAGCATACATATCTTCATGGTCTCCCTGGTACCCTCTGGTTTCCTGCAGCTCTTCTTTTCGGCTCTATCGTGAGAAACTCAAAGGTCTAAATGGAGGAAGGGCACAGAGAAAAAAAAAAACAATAACAACACAAAGGCATTCTCAATTTATTGGAACTGCAGCTCCCTTACACAGAGAGGAAGGTTCTTCTCCCTTAAAGTTTTGGCCTCTCCTGGCCCTAGTCATCCCAGTGCTGCCATTGCTGCCATGAGATTGACCATGGACATGGCACAAGAAAAGAAAGGGGGAGGCCGGGCGTGGTGGCTCACACCTGTAATCCCAGTACTTTGGGAGGCTGAGGTGGGCGGATCACAAGGTCAGGAGATCAAGACCATCCTGGCCAACATGGTGAAACCCTGTCTCTACCAAAAACACAAGAATTAGCTGGGTGTGGTGGCATGTGCTTGTAGTCTCAGCTACTGAGGAGGCTGAGGCAGGAGAATCGCTTGAACCTGGGAGGCGAAGGTTGTAGTGAGCCGAGATCCCGCCACTGCACTCGAGCCTGGACAGAGCAAGACTCCGTCACAAAAAAAAAAAAAAAAAAAAAAGAAAAGAAAGGGGGGAAAAATCCAAAAATCCACAGGAGATTTCTGTATTTCCTGTGAGTGTTAGGAGTTCCTCAAGCCAGGCCTAGAAAGCATTTCCTGGAGCTCCCTCTATCCATGCCACAGTGTTCATTTCCAGAATTTTGGCCATGCTGAACTCAGGTTGGGGAACCATAGAAGAAAAAATGGTAAACTTGCTACCAATTCAGTGGTACTTCAAATTCTGGTGTTTTGCTACAACAAACATGTTACAATTCATTTTTCAGGGTTTTCAATAAGCTGATGCATATATTCTACCCACATTTTAGAGTTGTATTCAATGGGACAGAAAGGATGGAATGTGTTTCCATCATTTTACCTGGAACTGGAAGCCCTCAATAAATGTTTAAAGCTAAAAATAATACATTTTCTAAGATCAAAATGGAATTAAATATTAAATATATTAAATCAATAACAAAAAAAGTGGAAAAAAAATCCAAATATTTTGGAATTAAACAATATACCTCTGAATCACCTATGGATCAAAAAAGAAACCATAAATTAGAAAATATTTTTAACTGAATGAAAATGAGGGCCCGGCGCGGTGGCTCACGCCTGTAATCTCAGCACTTTGGGAGGCCGAGGCAGGTGGATCACGAGGTCAGGAGATCGAGACCATCCTGGCTAACACAGTGAAACCCCGTCTCTACTAAAAATACAAAAAATTAGCTGGGCGTGGTGGCGGGCGCCTGTAGTCCCAGCTACTTGGGAGGCTGAGGCAGGAGAATGGAGTGAACCCGGGAGGTGGAGCTTGCAGTGAGCCGAGATAGCGCTGCCACTGCACTGCAGCCTGGGCGACAGAGCGAGACTCCGTCTCAACAACAACAACAAAAAGAAAATGAGAAGATGCTGCATTCAAAACAATGCTTAGATGAAATTTTACAACATTCAATGCTTATACTAGAAAAAGAGAAAGGGCCAAAAATCAAAGAATCTAAGCTTCTACCTTAAGAGACCAGAAAAAGATGTTTATATCCAATGTACGAACATGAAGAAAATAAGAGCGGAAGTCAATGAAATAAACAAACAAATAAGGAAAATTAATTATACCAGAAACTGTTTCTGAAAAGATCAATAAAATTGATAAAATTGATAGAAAAAAAGTGTGAAGACATAAATTGCCAGTGTTGGCCAGGTACAGTGCTCATGCCTGTAATCTCAGCACTTTGGGAGGCCAAGGTGGGCAGATCACTTAAAGCTGAGAGTTTGAGACCAGCCTGGCCAATGTAGTAAAACCCCATTTCTACTAAAAATACGAGAATTGGCCAGGTGTGGTGGCTCACGCCTGTAATCCCAGCACTTTGGGAGGCCGAAGCAGGTGGATCACGTGGTCAGGAGATCGAGACCATCCTGGCTAACACGGTGAAACTCCGTCTGTACTAAAAATACAAAAAGTTAGCCGGGCGTGGTGGTGGGTGCCTGTAGTCCCAGCTACTCGGGAGGCTGAGGCAGGAGAATGGCGTGAACCCGGGAGGCGGAGCTTGCAGTGAGCCGAGATCATGCCACTGCACCCCAGCCTGGGCGATGAGCGAGACTCCGTCTCAAAAAACAAACAAACAAACAAAACGAAAATTAGCTGGGCATGGTGGCGCACGCCTGTAATCCCAGCTACTTGGAAGGCTGAGGTGCAAGAATCGCTTGAATCTGGTAGGCAGAGGCTGCATGAACCGAGATCATGCCACTGCACTCCAGCCTGGGCAACAGAGTGAGACTCTGTCTCAAAAACAAACAAACAAACCCCCAAATTGCCAGTGTTAAGAATGAAAGAAAATATAAGGCCGGGCGCAGTGGCTCACGCCTATAATCCCAGCACTTTGGGAGGCCGAAGCGGGCAGATCACAAGGTCAGGAGATCGAGACCATCCTGGCTAACACGGTGAAACCCTGTCTCTACTAAAAACACACAAAAAAATTAGCCAGGCGTGGTGGCGGGCGCCTATAGTCCCAGCTACTCAGGAGGCTGAGGCAGGAGAATGGCGTGAACCCGGGAGGCGGAGCTTGCAGTGAGCCGAGATCGCGCCACTGCACTCCAGCCTAGGTGACGAGTGAGACTCCATCTCAAAAAAAAAAAAAAAAAAAAAGAAAATATAAATACAGATCCTACATACATCAAAAGGATAATATGAACAACTTTTTGCCAATAAATTTGCCCATAAATAGAATAAAATGGAAAAACTACTTGAAAGATACACATTACCAAAACTAAAAACGCAATAGGAAATCTGAACAGACTTACCTGAATTCAAATAAATTCACAATTTAAAATCTTTCAACAAAGAAAATATCCAGTTTCAGATGACTTCTCTGATGAATTCTATCAACTATATAGGTAGAAATAATTAAATGGAGAAAAGTATTTTCAATAAATGGTGCTGGAACAACTGTATATATATGAAAAAATCTAATTCATAATGATCATAGACACACATCAAAGCTGAAACTATAAAAATTATCGAAGAATACACAGGCTGGGTATGATGGCTCACACCTGTAATCCCAGCACCTTGGGAGGCTGAGGTGGGAGGATTGCTTGAGGCCAGGAGTTTGAGACCAGGCTGGGTAACAATAGTGAGATCTGTTCTCTACACAGTAAAATGTTTAACTGGTGTGGTGGTGCATGCCTGTAGTCCTAGCTATTCAGGAGGCTGAGGCAGGAGGATCACTTGAGCCCAGGAGGGGCTGTTTCTCTTGGATTTTTAAAGTAGACAATCATGTCATTTACCAATAATGACAGTTCTCTTTCCCTTTCAACCTTCATATGTTCCAATCACTTGTCTTTCTGTATGGTCTGGAAGAATCTCATGAAGAACTGGTGGCACGAGCGTGCTTTCTCTTGTTCCTAGCTTAAAAAAAAAAAAAAAAAAAGTCCTGACCAGTAGCGGTTCTAGGAGAGGGTAAGAATTCGCGGAAAATGTGGCGGAAGAGGGAAACGATCATTGTCAACAGTGAAAGGGGTCTCAGGGACAGAAGCATTTAGGAAAGAAAAGAAGATTGCTTGCCAAGACCTGGCAAATAAATCAGACTTTAGGACAGTCTTGCCAAACTAAAACCACAACAGGTATTGAAAGGGAAATTCTCCAAGATTACCATTGTGAGCACGTTTTTATCAGTCTACTCATGATGGCAAAACCCAGCGGTTTTCTCACATGATTTTCATATGCACAAAAGGTCATGACCTACCCAGGCGTCAGCATTGCAAACATCAGGGTTGAAGTTGTTTTTCTAGGGAGTCAGCAATTTATAGAAAATGCTCAATGTTTAATTTATTTTGGGGACTAGAAGGAGAACTATTTTTTTCGTGAAACCCGCAAGCAATTTATCAGCGAAATTCTGTCTGCTCCACCTTCACAATATATCCAGAATCACAACACTTCTGACCACCTCATTTCTCACCTGGATATGACAGCAGCTTCTTACCTAGACTCTCTGTTTCCAGCTTGTTTCATCAAATTCACAACACAAAAGCCACACCGTTACTGTTAACATATGTCAGGTTATGTCATTCCTCTGCTCCAACCCCTTCAAAGTCTGCATCTCTGACTCAGAGTAAAAACAAATCCTTAATAACAGCCAACAAGGCTCACATTTTCCCCCATTGCTCATCTACTCTTCTCCTCCCTGACTCACTTCTCTATAAAATCTCTGGCAAGTCGGTCAAATGGATGATCCTCATACACACCAGACATTCTCCCACCTCAGGGCCTTTGCACTTGCTCTGCCCGCTCCCTGCATCACTCTTCCTGCCAGAGCCCCTTGTGACTTGCTTCCTTACCTCCTTCAAACTTTGCTCAGATATCACCTTCCCAGTGAGGCCTTTCTTGACACTCTGGTATGGTTTGGATCTGTGTCCCTGCCCAAATCTCATCTTGAATTGTAATCCGCAATGTTGGAGGTGGGGCCTGGTAGGAGGTGATTGGATTATGGGATGGATTTCTCATGAATGGTTTAGCACCATCTCCTTGGTGCTGTTCTCATGATAGTGAGGGAGTTCTCGTGAGATCTGGTCTTTTTTTTTTTTTTTTTTTTGATGGAGTCTTGCTCTGTTGCCCAGGCTGGAGTGCAGTGGCACGATCTCGGCTCACTGCAAGCTCCGCCTTCTGGGTTCATGCCATTCTCCTGCCTCAGCCTCCCCAGTAGCTGGGACTACAGGTGCCCGCTACCACGCCTGGCTAATTTTTTGTATTTTTAGTAGAGACAGAGTTTCACCGTGTTAGCCGGGATGGTCTCGATCTCCTGACCTCATGATCCGCCCGCCTTGGCCATCCAAAGTGCTGGGATTACAGGCATGAGCCACTGCGCCCAGCTGTGAGATCTGGTCATTTAAAATCTGATCCCCTGTCTTTCTCTTGCTCCTGTTCTTACCATGTGAGGCACCTGCTCCCCCTTCATCTTCCACCGTGATCATAAGTTTCCTGAGGCCTCCCAAGAAACTGAGCAGAGGCCGGCACCATGCTTCCTGCACAGCCTGCAGAACTACGAAGCAATTAAACCCCTTTCCTTGATAAATTACCAAGTCTCAGGTATTTATTTAGAGCAATGTGAGAATGGACTAATACATGCCCTATTCTTGAGGGACATTAAAAATCGACCCTATCTCATATCCCTGCTCTTTTCCCGCAAAGCACTATTGCCATGCGGCTTATGTATATTTTACTCATTTATTTTGTTTATTGGTGACCCACTAGAAGGTAAGCTCTATGAAGGCAGGACTTTTTTGTCTGTTTACTTTTGAACTCCTGAACTCTGCCTCTTGGGAAGGAAAGTGCTTGGCATGCTGTAGACTCGATAAGTACTCAAATGGATGAATAAATGTGTATAAGAGTGATTGGATGTATGTTTATTGCAGAACTATTTACAATAGGAAAGACTTGGAACCAACCCAAATGCCCATCAATGATAGACTGGATAAGGAAATTGTGGCACATATACACCATGGAATACTATGCAGCCATAAAAAAGAATGAGTTCATGTCCTTTGCAGGGACATGGATGAAGCTTGAAACCATCATTCTCAGCAAAGTAACACAGGAACAGAAAACCAAACACCGCATGTTCTCACTCATAAGCGGGAGCTGAACAGTGAGAACACATGAACACAGGGAGGGAAACATCACACACCAGGGTCTGTCAGGGGGTGGGCGGCAAGGGGAGGGAGAGCATTAGGACAAATACCTAATGCATGCGGGGCTTAAAACCTAGGTGATGGGTTGATAGGTGCAGCAAACCACCATGGCACATGTATACCTACGTAACAAACCTGCACATTCTGCACATGTATCCCAGAACTAAAAAAAAAAAATAGAAGCTTCAAACCCACTGAACCAGACTGAAAAAAAAAGTTAGTGAATGGAGAAATATCATGTTCTTTTCATAGAAGATTCAACAATGTCAAAATGTTGATTATCTCCAAATTAATACGTGAATACACTGCAAGACTGTGGTAGACACACAGAGAGCTACCCAGGTCCCCCTTCTAGGAAGGATGTGGTGACCCACTGTGGGGAGTGTAACCTGCAGACAGCTGCTTCCTGAGGTCACACCCATGTCAGGGCTGACTGCCAGTGACCGAAGGAGCTGGTGCTCTACAGGACCCTGTGGCAGTCCAATGCTGGACAGCTCCCAGGGGTGGCATTGTTTGAACCCAGAGCTCCCTGTTGGTTTGGTTGAAGCTCTCCAAAGTGCTGGGCTTCTCCCTCTGCCCAGCACCATTTCATCCACTTTCCTTTTCGAAGTGCTAATCCCTAATAAATAGCTTGTACCCCGAATTCAGCCTCAACCTTGGCTTCCAAAAACCGAACCTGCAGCATATACTAATCAAAATACCGAATACCAAATAAAAACAAAACTGGAAACGACCTGGCCGGGCGTGGCAGCTCACGCCTGTAATCCCTGCACTTTGGGAGGCTGAGGCGGGCAGATCATGTGAGGTCAGGAGGTCAAGACCAGCCTGGCCAATATGGTGAAACCCCTCTCTACTAAAAATACAAAAATTAGCTGAGTGTGGTGGCGGGACCTGTAATCTCGGCTACTCGGGAGGCTGAGGCAGGAGAATCACTTAAACCCAGGAGATGCAGTAGCCAAGATTGTGTCACTGCACTCCAGCCTGGGCAACAGAGTGAGACTCTGTCTCAAAAAAATAAATAAATAAATAAAAAAGAAAAGAAAAAGAAAAAAAAACAACTTAAATTTCTGATTTATTTCTGTCAGTAGAGAAATGCTAAATAAATAAATTATGGTGCCTATGATGAAATGAGGTGCAGGTAGATCAAGTACATTTTATAAACTGATGTGGAGAAATGTTCCTGATAGCTTGTTAACTCCAAAAAAAAAAAAAAAAAAAGCACATAGCACAACACAACCCCATGTACATAGAAAATATAACCTAAAATGTATTTCTTCTCCTTCTCCACCTTGTAAGATACTCAGTTTCCTTCCTACTGAAAGGGATGTGCGTGTGGATTCAGGGCAGCTCCCTTAGGGGCTGGGCAGGGATCATGGGATGAAATGGAATCCCGTTCATGAAGACAGCGCCTGTGCTGAGAGCCAGAGCAGGGTGCCAAACTGTCTGCTTACAAGCTGTGTGTGATCTTGGGCTCTGAGCCTTTAGTCCGTCATCCAAAATGCCTCCCCAGGTGCTTGTGGGGAATGGTTGTGGAAGGTAAATGTCTGGCATAATCCTATCACAGATTACTCAATAAAATTTGCTCTTTTCCTTGGCTTCTCCCGTCCTATTAGGGCCAAGAAGTTCTATTCTCTGGCACCCCCATCCCTCCTTCCGAGTGGAGTGAGGCGAGCGAGGCCACAGCTGAGCAGCCGAATGACTGGGACCCAGAGGATGCTGATGCCAGGGACTCAGGCCAGGATTGAGCAAGAGAACAGACTGGGCTTCTCTAGGATCAGAGGTGCGATGATGGAGACCCAACAATTCTGGGAAATGTAGAGGCAGGAAGTGAAAGGAAGTGTAGGGTAGAGGAGCAACAGCAGATTATACCTCCGATCCAGCCCTGCTCCCAGATGGTAAAAATGAGGAAGCTCCGAGAAGAGGAAAGGAAGTAGGCATGGCCTGGAGGAGGAGAACAGAGCTGGCCTCAAACCCAGCTCTCCCCACCCACACATGGTCTCTGTGTGTTCTAATCCCTGTTCATTCTCATTTACTGTCTAAAGTTGAGGAGATGGGATGTCCCAGATGATAGGGCTCCTGGGATTTCAGACCCAAGACCAGCAGGACTCCAGTCACCTCTACCCCAGCTCTCCAGGACACAGCGCTCCCAACTCTGAGTGACGTCCCACCTCTGGTCCTTGCTGCACAACCAACGTGGGAATCACACCCTCCAGACCTCCCACAGGTAATGGTGCTGCCGGTGCCGGTGAGACCCAGGGGACAGGGGATGTCAGAGGAAGCAGGGAGAGGGGGACTTTGGGTCTTGGGTAGGACTAAATGAAAATAAATATAAGGCGGCAGTGTGGGATTTAATTACTATGTGGAGATTTGAGACTCTGTTCCCTTCACTGGATTCTAGATTGGGTTACGGCAGCCACAATCCCCTGTCATAAACTAAGACTCCGGGAGCTGAGGCAGGAGAATCTTGTGAACCCAGGAGGCAGAGGTTGCAGCGAGCCGAGACGGCCTCGTTGCACAACAGCCTGGGCGACAAGAATGAAATTCCATCTCAAAAAATAAATAAATAAAAATAAAAATAAACTAAGACTCAAACTCAGCCTCATGGGTGGCCCATTTCCAGCCTTATCTTCACCTCAGCCCAGCCATGCCCTAACCCCAATACTAACCCCAGCTTCTACATTTTCTTTTTTTTTTGAGACTGAGTCTCACTGTGTCATCCAGGCTGGAGTGCAATGGCACAATCTCGGCTCACTGCCACCTCTGCCTCCTGGGTTCAAGTGATTCTCGTGCCTCAGCCTCCCAAGTAGCTGGGATTACAGGCACACACCACCACACCCAGCTAATTTTTGTATTTTTAGTAGAGATGGGGTTTCACCATGTTGGCCAGGCTGGTCTCAAACTCCTGACCTAAAGTGATCTGTCTGCTTTGGTCTCCCAAAGTGCTGGGATTTACAGGCGTGAGCCACCGCACCTGTCGCCCCCCACCCAGCTCCTACTTTAACCCCAACCCCAGAATCAACTTGAATTTTAACACCAGCCCAAAGCCAAAATTGAACCTCGACTCTATTCTGTTTCCAAATTCACCACCGAAGTTAACCCCAATTCCATCCATGGCTCCAACGTGCATACTGACCCCAATCCTAGCATGAGACACAACCTCCAGTCCTGCCTGATTACTGGCCCTCTGGGTAGTCCTAGCAATGCGTTTAGCTCCAACGTTACCCTCCAGTTTCACTCCCAAACTCAACTCGACCCCAATTCTAACTCGACTGCAAACCCAGGCTCATTTCCGTCTTAGCCTTAACCCTGGGCTCATTCTCAACCTGAGCCTCATCTCCCAACTCAACGTCAGCCCTGCCCTCGGCTCCAACTTAGTCCCAACCTCCTATTCCCCAGCTCCACCCCAGACTGGGCGCCGGCCCTGCCTCCATTTCAGCTGTGACAACCTCAGAGCCGTGTTGGCTCAAGCATGACAAGGACGTATGAAAACTTCCAGTACTTGGAGAATGAGATGAAAGTCCAGGGGTTTAAAAATGGTAAGAGGAAAGGGGAAACTCTCCTAAAATGCCCTCTTTATATGTTTAGAAGGATTTCTCCTGTCATTTCTGTACCTCCACCATGTGCACTGGTGGGTCCTCACTCTGAGGAGGTCAGGCCCCAGCCTCTGACGGGCCTAGTGTGAAGAGGATGCAAGGTCTCTAGAAAGACTGGGACAGGGAGGATCACAGTGGACCCAGCTTCTGATGCTCTGTGGGGTGGGGACGAGAGCTGCGCATTGGTGGAGGGAAAGATAAGTAGTTGGGTTTGGAAGGAAACTCATTTGTGAACCTGATTGTCCAGCAGGTAGGTGAGCATAAGCCCATGAAGGGCTGGCTGCCCCCAGCTCTCCCTGTGTCCTCCTGCCCCTGCCCCCAGCTCTGACCATGGGACCCCTCATATCGCTATCACGTGGGTCCCCAGGGGTGTGAGGGGGCTGTGTGACTGAGGACTTGTGCTGGTCCCTGAAGTCAAAGGCCTGGGCATCCCCCACCCCAAAATCCTCCTTGTCTAACCCTCCCCTGGCATCCCCTGTGCCCAGCCCTCCTCACTAGACAGCTCCCTGGGCCCTCTCCTTCTCCCGTCTCTGGTGTCTGGACCCTCCTCATCCTGACACCCTCTCCTCTTGCAGGGCCACCTCCTCTCCAGTCCCTCCTGCAGCGTCTCCGCTCTGGGCCCTGCCATCTCCTGCTGTCCCTGGGCCTCGGCCTCCTGCTGCTGGTCATCATCTGTGTGGTTGGATTCCAAAGTGAGGGTCACAGGGGTGGACAGGCAAGAGAGAAATAATGGGGTAGAAGATAAATAATGGGGTGCTACAGTAGGGCAGTGGCAGGGCGATGGTGAGGTCCACAGTAGGAGCAATGCAGGGCACAGTGTTGGGGGCAGCTGTGGAGATGACAATGGGGCATGGTGAGGACAGTGCTACCAACAGTCATGGGGTTCACAACAGAGCCACTGAAGCACTGATGGGGGCACTGATGGAGTGATTGATGGGAATGGAGGAGAGGGCACTGATGGAGTGATTGATGGTAACGGTGGGGGGGCACTGATGGAATGATTGATGGGGACGGTGGTGGGGGCACAGACGGAGTGATTTATGGGAATGGTGGGGGGCACTGATGGAGTGATTGATGGGAACACTGTGCAGTGCACTGATGGAGTGATTGATGGGAATGGTGGGGGGTCACTGATGGAGTCATTGATGGGAATGGTGGGGGGGCACTGATGGAGTGATTGATGGGAATGGTGATGGGGGCACTGGTGGAGTGATTGATGGGAATGGTGATGGGGGCACTGGTGGAGTGATTGATGGGAACGGTGATGGGGGCACTGGTGGAGTGATTGATGGGAACGGTGATGGGGGCACTGGTGGAGTGATTGATGGGAATGGTGATGGGGGCACTGATGGAGTGATTGATGGGAATGGTGATGGGGGCACTGATGGAGTGATTGATGGGAATGGTGATGGGGGCACTGGTGGAGTGATTGATGGGAACGGTGATGGGGGCACTGATGGAGTGATTGATGGAAACGGTGGTGGGAGCACTGATGGAGTGATTGATGAGAACAGTGGTCGGGGCACTGATGGAGTGATTGATGGGAACGGTGATGAGGGCACTGATGGAGTGATTGATGGAAACGGTGGTGGGAGCACTGATGGAGTGATTGATGAGAACAGTGGTCGGGGCACTGATGGAGTGATTGATGGGAACGGTGGTGGGAGCACTGATGGAGTGATTGATGGGAATGGTGATGGGGGCACTGGTGGAGTGATTGATGGAAACGGTGATGGGGGCACTGGTGGAGTGATTGATGGGAATGGTGATGGGAGCACTGATGGAGTGATTGATGGGAATGGTGATGGGGGCACTGATGGAGTGATTGATGGGAACGGTGGTGGGAGCACTGATGGAGTGACTGATGGGAATGGTGATGGGAGCACTGATGGAGTGATTGATGGGAATGGTGATGGGGGCACTGGTGGAGTGATTGATGGAAACGGTGATGGGGGCACTGATGGAGTGATTGATGGGAACGGTGATGGGAGCACTGATGGAGTGATTGATGGAAATGGTGATGGGGGCACTGATGGAGTGATTGATGGGAATGGTGGGGAGGCACTGGTGGAGTGATTGATGGGAACGGTGATGGGAGCACTGATGGAGTGATTGATGGAAATGGTGATGGGGGCACTGATGGAGTGATTGATGGGAATGGTGGGGGGGCACTGATGGAGTGATTGATGGGAACGGTGATGGGAGCACTGATGGAGTGATTGATGGAAATGGTGATGGGGGCACTGATGGAGTGATTGATGGGAACGGTGGTGGGAGCACTGATGGAGTGACTGATGGGAATGGTGATGGGAGCACTGATGGAGTGATTGATGGGAATGGTGATGGGGGCACTGGTGGAGTGATTGATGGAAACGGTGATGGGGGCACTGATGGAGTGATTGATGGGAACGGTGATGGGAGCACTGATGGAGTGATTGATGGAAATGGTGATGGGGGCACTGATGGAGTGATTGATGGGAATGGTGGGGAGGCACTGGTGGAGTGATTGATGGGAACGGTGATGGGAGCACTGATGGAGTGATTGATGGAAATGGTGATGGGGGCACTGATGGAGTGATTGATGGGAATGGTGGGGAGGCACTGGTGGAGTGATTGATGGGAATGGTGATGGGGGCACTGATGGAGTGATTGATGGGAACGGTGATGGGGGCACTGATGGAGTGATTGATGGAAATGGTGATGGGGGCACTGGTGGAGTGATTGATGGAAACGGTGGTGGGAGCACTGATGGAGTGATTGATGAGAACAGTGGTCGGGGCACTGATGGAGTGATTGATGGGAACGGTGATGGGGGCACTGATGGAGTGATTGATGGGAATGGTGGGGGGGCACTGATGGAGTGATCGATGGGGACGGTGGTGGGGGTAGTGATGGAGAGAGTTGACGGACCCATAATCAGGATGGCTGCTGGCTTTGTCACTGAGTAGTTGGGTTATGTACTCAAATTACTTCACCTCTCTGAGGCTTAGTTTCCTCATCGGCAATATTGAACAATAATAGTGCCTGCCCCACTGGGTTGCCGTGAGGACCCAATAAGGCAATGCTTATGGAGGGCCCTGCTCGGTGCTGGCACAGAGGACCCGATGAATCCCAGCACTGACCTTCCCATCCACCTGTTTAGATTCCAAATTTCAGAGGGACCTGGTGACCCTGAGAACAGATTTTAGCAACTTCACCTCAAACACTGTGGCGGAGGTCCAGGCACTGACTTCCCAGGGTGAGTCTGGTTTGGATGGGGCTCTGGGCTGGGGCCAGGCCAGGGAGGAGGAAGTTGACCCCTAAGCCAAGTCTCCATGTCCTCCAGGCAGCAGCTTGGAAGAAACGATAGCATCTCTGAAAGCTGAGGTGGAGGGTCTCAAGCAGGAACGGCAGGCAGGTGAGAGACCCTCCGAGTATGGGTGTGGGGGGCTAGGCGCTCAGACACAGTGGAGGTGGGAACAGACTCCTGGTGCTGAACCACCCTCCCCTTCAGCCAGCAGCTTGAAAGGCAGCATGCAGGCCGGGCGCAGTGATTCACGCCTGTAATCCCAGCAGTTTGGGAGGCCGAGGTGGGTGGATCACGAGGTCAGGAGTTCGAGACCAGCCTGATCGACATGGTGAAACCCCGTCTCTACTAAAAAAAAATACAAAAAATAGCTGGGTGTGGTGGTGGGCGCCTGTAATCTCAGCTACTAGGGAGGCTGAGGCAGGAGAATTGCTTGAACACGGGAGGCGGAGGTAGCCGTGAGCCGAGATCGCGCCATTGCCCTCCAGCCTGGGCAGCAAGAGTGAAACTCCGTCTCAAAAAAAAAAAAGAAAGAAAGAAAGAAAGAAAGAAAAAAAGGCAGCATGCTTTCTCTGGAGAGCAGGCTGGAGAAACAGGGGCAGAGGAATCCAAAGCAGATTTGATGGCTGCACCTGGTCATGATGTAGGGGGTGGGTGGGGGCGGGAAGGAACATTCCCTGGCTTGGCCCTGTGCAGGGGTATCTGAGCTCCAGGAACACACTACGCAGAAGGCACACCTAGGCCACTGTCCCCACTGCCCATCTGTGTGTGTCCCAGTTCATTCTGAAATGCTCCTGAGAGTCCAGCAGCTGGTGCAAGACCTGAAGAAACTGACCTGCCAGGTGGCTACTCTCAACAACAATGGTGAGGAAGGTGTGAGGAGTACCTGGCCCTACTTTTCTGCCCATGGCCCACTGGGCAGAGCCTCAGCCTCTCCACCCTATTTCTCCCCACTCAGCCTCCACTGATGGGACCTGCTGCCCCGTCAACTGGGTGGAGCACCAAGACAGCTGCTACTGGTTCTCTCGTGCTGGGATGTCCTGGGCCGAGGCTGAGAAGTACTGCCAGCTGAAGAACGCACACCTGGTGGTCATCAACTCCAGGGAGGAGCAGGTGAGGGCTTCTGGTACTCAGTTCCTAAGACATGTCCTATTTAGGGAAATGGTTCTTAAGCTTGGCCGCACATTGGAATCATCTGGGAGCTTCCAGAATGACTGTCATCTGTGCCACACCCTCAGAGATTTAATAGGCCTGAGCATCCAGAGAAACATCTCCAAACTCCTCAGCTGATTTAACGAAGAGCTAAAGTTGAGAATCACTAGTTTAAGGAGTTGGCTGGGATGGGAAGAAGTCACCACTGCTCTTCTGTCACCCCAGAATTTTGTCCAGAAATATCTAGGCTCCGCATACACCTGGATGGGCCTCAGTGACCCTGAAGGAGCCTGGAAGTGGGTGGATGGAACAGACTATGCGACCGGCTTCCAGTGAGTGCACCCTGGCTTTCTGTGCCAATGTCCTCTGTCAGCGTTTCCCCCAGGGATCTGACTGGCAGCCTCTCCTCCCCTGAACTGAATTCTACTCCATCTACCCTTCCTAGCTTGCTGTTGTCTTTTCCTCTCAGGAACTGGAAGCCAGGCCAGCCAGACGACTGGCAGGGGCACGGGCTGGGTGGAGGCGAGGACTGTGCTCACTTCCATCCAGACGGCAGGTGGAATGACGACGTCTGCCAGAGGCCCTACCACTGGGTCTGCGAGGCTGGCCTGGGTCAGACCAGCCAGGAGAGTCACTGAGCTGCCTTTGGTGGGACCACCCAGCCACAGAAATGGCGGTGGGGAGGAGGACTCTTCTCACGACCTCCTCGCAAGACCGCTCTGGGAGACAAATAAGCACTGGGAGATTGGAAGCACTGCTAACATTTTGAAATTTTTTCTCCTTAATTTTAAAAAGATGTTATAGTGTTCTTAAGCTTTTATTTTTTTTCCAACTTTTGGAAGTCAACTTCATGAAGGTATAATTTTTACATAATAAAAATGCACTCATTTAAAGAGTAGAGATGACTTTGACAAATATGCATGCCTAGGTGACTACCACTCCGATCACAGTAGATAACATTGCCATCACCCCCACCAGTCCCCTCATGCCTCTGGGCAGTCCAACCACTTCCCTGTTTCCAGGCCAGTGATCTACTTTTTTTTCACTATTTATTGGCCTTGCCTCTTCTAGAGCTTCCAGAACTTCATATAAGTGAAATCATACACTCTCGTGTATATACTTCATATAAGTGAATATATACTCTCGTGAGAACTTATGTACTTTGTGTTGCTTGATTTTTGGCAATCTAAAAATGGCAGAGTGGAGAAGCCAGGTGAAGCCTTCGAAAGTCCTATGTGATTGAGAAAATAGCATTTTCTTCTCATATAGATTTGAGTTCAAATCTTTTCTGTCACTTAAAGATGGTATAAACTTAGGATGATTAGGAAAAGCCATTGTTTAATTTCTCTGAAGATCCCAGACTTGTTGGGAGATGTAGATAAGATCCCCAGGTGTATTGGTTAGCAATTGGTGTGTAACAAACGACCTCAAAGCTCAGGGCTTATACAGTAAGCATTGATTATAGCTCATGAGGCTATAGGTCTGGTCTGGCCAGGTTTGGGTCATCTTGGCTGGGCTTGTTTATGCGTCTGTGGTCAGCTGGTGGGTTGGCTTGGGGTTGGCTGGTCTAGGGTAGCCTTGCTCCCATGTCTCATATTTGGCTGGCTCTGGGCTGGGACAATGGGGATGACTGGGCCACATTAGCTTAGCCTGGCCTTGTTCACAGAATGGCTGGGTGGGGGTCCAAGAGAGAAATTGGAAGACTGCAAGGACTTCAGAGCCTTGCTTGGAACTGAAGCATCGTTTCTGCTGCATCCTATTGGCCAAAGCAGATTGCAAGGCTGCCCAGGTTCAAGGGCCAGAGAAATAGATTCCACATTTTGGTGGGGGGTGGGGGGATCTACAAAGTCATACTGTGTAGAGAATGGATATAGAGAGGGGTGGAGATTTCTGTTTTTTCAATCAATCCAGCATATACCAGGGAAGCATCTCAGCTATTTTGATTTTTTTTTTTTTTTTTGAGACGGAATTTCCTTCTTGTTGCCCAGGCTGGAGTGCAATGGCGTCATCTCAGCTCACTGCAACCTCCGCCTCCCAGGTTCAAGTGATTCTCCTGCCTCAGCCTTCCGAGTAGCTGGGATTACAGGAGCCTGCCACCATGTCTGGCTACTTTTGTGTTTTAAGTAGAGATGGGGTTTCTCCAGGTTGGTCAGGCTGGTCTCCAACTCCCGACCTCAGGTGATCAGCCCGCCTCGGCCTCCCAAAGTGCTGGGATTACAGACGTGAGCCACCACACCCAACTGCATTTCAGCTATTAAGAACCAACTTTTTAAGTTCATTAAGGGAGGGCAGGACCCATTTATTGCTGTATTACTGTACCCAGCAAGCTCCCTGGCATATAGGAATGTCTCAATTAGCTGTCAGGATTTGCTGATGGGTTGTCTGAGGGGTTTGGGAAAATGAGAAAGTCAAGGATAATTCCAGGTTTGGGGCTTGAAAACCTAGAAGGATGGAGTCCCAGTTAATTAAGATGGGAAGGCTGTGTGAGAAGCTGGTTTTGTGGGTGGGATGAGGAGATAAGAAGCTTTGTTTTGAACATGTTGAGTTTGAGGAGCCTGTTAGACTTCCAAGTGGAGTTTATTCTTTTTTATTTTTCTGTGTACCATAGTAAACATTTATAATTTTATTCAAAGGGTTTTTTTTAAATCAGTTCCAGCAAGATACAGGTGTCAAAACCAAAGGATTTATTTCTCTTTCTCTCTCTCTACATATATATAGAGAGAGACAGGTTCTTGTTCTGTCACCCAGGCTAGAATGCAGTGGTGCAATCATAGCTCACTGCAGCCTTGAACTCCTGGACTCAAGCAATCCTCTCTTCTCAGCCTCCTGAGTAGCTGAGACTATAGGTGTGTGCCCCCATGCCTGGCTAAGTTTATTTTTTGTAGAGATAGGGTCTCACTATGTTGCCCAGGGTGGTTTCAAACTCCTGGGCTCAAGCGATTGTCCTGCCTTGGCCTTCCAAACTGCTAGGATTACAGGTATGAGCTGCAGTGCTTGGCCACAAAAGGGTTTATTGAAAAGAGTTTAATGACATTTACAGAGTGTGAGCAGAGTTGAGGAAGCCAACAAAAGTTGGTGAAGTCCCTGTGGCTAAGAATAGCAGAGACATCACCACTCTGAAGCCTGAAGGCACAAAAGTAAAGAACATCCACCCAGATCATCCACCCAAGCAGCTCTGTGCCTCTCTCCCCTGGGTCTGAAAGATTTTGGATCATGGGAGAGCAGCCACCCAGCAGGAGCGTGAGATCACAGTTCTACCAGGGCCACAGAATGTAGAGGGGAGCAGGAGAACCAATACAAGGCAGTTCCCTCTAGAATTTCCTGACCTGGTAATTCTGCTACCTGAGAAAGCAAACAATTACATTCTCTAGTTTTGTACAGGTAACTGGATGGCGGAGGCAGGGAGGGCATTAGGGAAAATATGGAGAGGGCGACTTTGTGTTATAGGTGGAAATAACTGGGAAGATGGATCACAGATTGAACTAGTTATTGGAGGAGATTGAAATGATCTCTCCGCTGACTTCCAGATTGGGTTGGACAGCCCCAAACCAATACAATCCCAGTTCCAGCCCCAACTGCAGTCCCAATGTCGGCTCTAAATTCATCCCTAAATTCAATCTCTGTCCCCACTGCAGCTCCAGCCTAGCTGTACTACACCCCCATGCTCCATCCCACATGTTTCCAATCTCAGCCCCAAACTCAGACCCAACTCCAAAGGAGCCCTGTCTACAATCTTAGCCTGAGACCCAATCTGATTTTTAGCCCCAAGTAAGTCAACCCCATCCTAACCCCAGATACAACCCCAATTGTGATCGCTGTTTCAACCTCACCTGCAAACCCAGCCCCCAGCCACATTCCTAGTCCTCACGCCTGGCTCAGCCTCTATCGAATCCTCACTTCCTACCTCAAAACCAGCTCCACACCCACCTCCAGCCCTTATTTCAGGCTCCCCCTCGGAGTCCTTTCTCTGCCTCCAACTCAGCTCCTGCAGCCACAGAGACCACTTGGGCCAAGGATATCAATGAAGTGTGAAGACCTCAAGTGCTTAGAGAGTGAGAAGGAACATGATCTTAGAAAAGGTAAGACAGGCCAGGTGCAGTGGCTCACACCTGTAATCCCAGCACTTTGGGAGGCCGAGGTGGGTGGATCACCTGAGGTCAGGAGTTCGAGACCAGCCTGGCCAACATGGCGAAACCCCGTCTCTACTAAAAATAAAAAATTGGGCCGGGCGTAGTGGCTCACACCTGTAATCCCAGCACTTTGGGAGGCCGAGGCAGGCGGATCGTGAGGTCAAGAGATCAAGACCATCCTGGCCAATATGGTGAAACCTGTCTCTACTAAAAAATACAAAAATTAGCTGGGCATGGTGGCGGGTGCCTGTAGTCCCAGCTACTTATTAGGCTGAGGCAGGATAATTGCTTGAACCTGGGAGGCGGAGGTTGCAGTGAGCCGAGATCGCGCCACTACACTCCAGCCTGGCAACAGAGCGAGACTCTGTCTCAAGAAAAAAAAAAAGAAAAAGAAAAGGTAAGACAAGCAGAAGACCCCAGAGACAGGCCCACCCCTCAAAGTTTGCAGAGGCCTGAGCTAGTTCCTCTTGAGCTCACTTCCCTTTGCTCCCTTCCCCCAGCTCAGTCTTGCACCTTGAGGAGCCTGGGGGACACGTGAGGACACCTTCAGCATGGTCCACACCCTCCATTCACCCCCCCAACCCCTGCCCATGGCTACCACTTGGGCCTCAGGGTGTGCACACCAGGAGCAGGGTCTGCCACCCAGGGGACAGGCCCAGGGAAGACAGGTATACAGCTGCTTGGGTGGATGATCTGGGCTCCCAGGTACCCAGAGGATGGTCTAGAAGGGCAGGTATGGCTTGGGGTGAGCACATCACCTTGGCCCTGGAGATTCCCAGTCCCACAGGAAGGGATGGAGTCACAGGAGGGCCAGTGAGGGCCCTCTAAAGTGTGAAGCCCAGGAGGTCTAGTCTAAGGATGGTGCCTCTCTCAGAGACAGTAACTCTTTCTTTCTTTCTTTTCTTTCCTTTCCTTTCCTTTCTTTTCTTTCTTTCCTTTTCTTTTCTTTCCTTTCCTTTCTTTTCTTTCTTTTCCTTCTTTCTTTTTTTTTTTTGATGGAGTTTTGCTCTTGTTGCCCAGGCTGGAATGCAATGATGTGATCTCAGCTCACTGCAGCTTCCACCTCCGGGGTTCAAGTGATTCTCCTGCCTCAGCCTCCTGAGTAGCTGGGATTACAGGTATGCGCCACCATGCCTGGCTAATTTCATATTTTTAGTAGAGACGGGGTTTCTGCACGTTGGTCAGGCTGGTCTCGAACTCCCAACCTCAGGTGATCCTTGGCCTCCCAAAGTGCAGGGATTATAGGCGTGAGCCACCGTGCCCGGCCGACAATGCCTCTGTCTATCTGCAATGAGGGGTTTCTCATGTCTCCCCTGTGCTGTAGCTCCAGGGCTCCTGGTTTTGGTCATTTCTGTGACTCCAGTATGGACTGTGGAGATCCCCCTCTCTGAGGGTTCAGGGCCTGGCCTCTGTGGTCCTAGTCTTCAGGGGAGTTAGGGTCCTCAGTGGCACAGGGACAGGAAGCAGGAAAAACATGGGTTATTTAGGAAAGTCTTCAAAGGAAGACCATAATTTCACCTGCTTTCGCAGATGAGCGTGAGCCTATGAAGGGCCTGGCTGCCCCCAGCTCTCCCTGTGTCCTTCTGCCCCTTCCCCAGCTCTGACCATGGGACCTCACATATCTCCATTATCCCCCATCTGTGTGTGTGTGTTTGGTGGTCCCCACGGGTGTGAAGGGCCTGTGTGACTGAGGACTTGTGCTGGTCCCTGAGGTCAAAGGCCTGGGCATCCCCCACCCTGAAATCCTTCCCATCCCTCCCTTTCCTGGTGTCCTTTATGTTCAGCCCTCCTCTCTAGACAGCTCCCTGGCCCCTCTCCTCTTCCCGTCTCTGTCATGTCCTGGATGCTCCTCGTCTTGACACCCCCTCCTCCTGAGGGCTGCCTCCTCCCCAGGCCCTCCTGCAGCATCTGCACTCTGGGACTGCCTCCTCCTGCTGTCCCTGTGCCTCGGCCTCCTGCTCCTGGTTGTCATCTGTGTGGTCAGATCCCAAAGTGAGGGTCACAGGGGTGGACAGAGAAGACAGAAATAATGGGGTGTAGTGGTGTGGTGGTAATGGTGAGGTACAGGTTTAGTGATGGATGGTCAGAGAAAAAGTCTTTTTTTTGCAAGAAAAAATCTTGCCAAAGTGTTGGAGCAGTGGTGGGACAGTGATGTGGTTTGAATCTATCCCTGCTCAAACCTCATGTTCAGTTGTGATCCCCAAAGCTGGAGGCCTGTTGGGAGGTAAATGGATCATGGGAGCAGTTTCTCATGGTTTAACACCATCCCCCTTGGTACTTCTGTCATGGTAGTGAGTTCTCGTGAGATCTAGTTGTCTACAAGTGTGTAGCACCTCCCTGCTCTCTTTTCCTCCTGCTTCGGCCATGTAAGATGTCATACTTCCCCTTTACCTTCCGCCATGATTGTAAGTTTCCTGAGGTGTCTCGAGAAGCCAAGCAGATGCCACCATCCTTGCTGTATAGCCTGCAGAACCATGAACCAATTAAACCTCTTTTCTGTATAAATTACCCAGTCTCAGGTATTTCTTTATAGCAGTGTGAGAACAAACTAATAAAATGGTACCAAGATGTGGAGCATTGCCATAAAGATACCTGAAAATGTGGAAGTGACTTTGGAACTTGGTAATGGGCAGAGGTTGGAAAAGTGTGGAGGGCTCAGAAGAAGACAGGAAGATGAGGGGAAGTTTGGAACTTTCTAGAGACTTGTTGAATGGTTGTGACCCAAATGCTGGTAGTGATATGGACAGAGATGGCCAGACCAATGAGGTCTCAGATGGAGATGAGAAACTTATTGTGAATAGGAACAAAGGTACTTTTTTTATACTTTGGCAAAAATTTTGGTTGGATTGTGCCCATGCCCTAGGGATCTATGGAACCTTGAACTTGAGAGAGATGATTTAAGGTATCTGGTGGAAGAAATTTCTAAGCAGCAAAGTGTTGAAGATGTGGCCTGGGTGCTTCTAACAGCACATATTCATATGCATGAGCAAAGAAATGACCTACAACTAGCACTTACATTTAAAAGAGAAGGAGAATATAAAAGTTTGGAAAATTTGCCGCTCTGCCACGTGGTAGAAAAGAAAAGCCCATTTTCAGGGGAGGAATTCAAGCAGGTCACAGAAATTTGCATAACTGAGAGGAAGGCAAGTGCTAATAGTAAAGAGAATGGGAAAAAAAACCCTCAAAGGCATTTTAGAGACCTTCATGGCAGCCCCTCCTATCACAGGCCTGGAGGCCTAGGAGAGAAGAATGGTTTATTGGGCCAGGCCCAGGGCTCTACTGTCCTGCACAGCCTTGGGACACTGGTCTCTGCACCCAGCTCCGGATGTGGATAAAAGGGGCCCAGGTACAGCTTGGGCTACTGCTTCAGAGGGTGCAAGTCATAAGTCTTGGTGGCTTCCATGTGATGTTAAGCTTGCAGGTGCACAGAATACAAGAGTTGAGGCTTGGGAGTCTCCACCTAGATTTCAGAGGATATATGGAAAAGCCTGGATGTTCAGGTAGAAGCCTGCTGCAGGGGTGGAGCCCTTATAGAGAACTTCTACTAGGGCAGTGGGGAGGGGAAATGTGAGGCTGAAGCCCCCACACAAAGTCCCCACTCGGGCACTGCCTAGTAGAGTTGTGAGAAGAGGGCCACCATCCTCCAGATCCCAGAATGGTAGATCCACTAGCAGCTTGCACCCTGTGCCTGGAAAAGCTACAGGCACAATACTCAAAACTAGCCCATAAG
This sequence comes from Gorilla gorilla gorilla, assembly GCF_029281585.2. Lineage (NCBI taxonomy): Eukaryota > Metazoa > Chordata > Mammalia > Primates > Hominidae > Gorilla > Gorilla gorilla. The sequence continues at coordinate 22,205,627 of NC_073243.2, read as the reverse complement.
AGTGGTTGCAGGGGCTGAACCCTGCAAAGCCATAGGGGCAGAGCTGCCCAAAACCTTGGGAGGCCACCCCTCAAACCAGTGTGCCCTGGGTGTGAGGCATGGAGTCAAAGGAGATTACTGTGAAGCTTTAAGATTTAATGATTGCCCTGCTGGATTTCAGATTTGCATGCATCCTGTAGCCCCTTTATTTTGGCTGATTTCTCCCTTTTGGAATGGGAGTATTTACCCAATGTATATACCTCCATTGTATCTTGGGAATAACTAACTTGTTTTTGATTTTTGCAGGCTTATAGGTGGAAGGTACTAGCCTTGTCTCAGATGAGATTTTGGACTGTGGACTTTTGAGTTAGTATTGGAATGAGTTAAGACTTTGGAGGACTATTGGCAAAGCATGCTTATATTTTGAAATGTGAGAAGGACATGAGATTGGGAGGGGCTAGGGGTTGAATAATATGGTTTGGATCTATGTCCCCACCCAAATCTCATATTCGATTGTAATTCCCATTGTTGGAGGTGGGGCCTAGTGGGAAGTGATTGGGTCATGGAGGCAGTTTCTCATGGTTTAACACCATTCCCCTTGGTGCAGCTGTCATGATAGTGTGTGAGTTGTTTAAGTGTGTAGTACCTCCCCCTTTTTATTTTTTTCCGAGACAGAGTCTTGCCCTGTCACCCAGGCTGGAGTGCAATGGTGTGATCTTGGCTCACTGCAACCTTTGCCTCCCAGGTTCAAGTGACTCCTGCTTCAGCTTCCCAAGTAGCTGGGGTTACAGGTGCTCGCTACCATGCTCAGCTAATTTTTTTGTATCTTAGTACAGACGAGGTTTCACCATGTTGGCCAGGCTGGTCTTGAACTCCTGACCTCGTGATCCACCTGCCTCGGCCTCCCAAAGTGCTGGGATTACAGGCATGAGTCATTGAACCTGGCCAGTTCTTCCCCCCAGTTTCTTTCTGCTGCTTCAGCCATGTAAGATGCCTCACTTTCCCTTTGCCTTCTGCCATGATTGTGAGTTTCCTGAGGCCTCCCCAGAAGCCAAGCAGGTGCCACCATGCTTCCTGTACAGCCTGCAGAACCATGAGCCAATTAAAGCTCTTTTATTTATAAATTACCCAGTCTCAGGTATTTCTTTATAGCAGTTAAAGAATGGACTAATATAGGCAATTATGGCAGAGTGTTTGGGGACAGTGATGAGGGCAGCTTTGGGCCAGCTGTGTGGCAACTGTGGGAGAGACATGAGGGCAGTGTTGGGCTGTGATGATGATGGTGATGGATCCATGAGGAGGCACTAGGTGTTTTGTAGTCAAACACACCAGAACCTTGAATCCTGGCTCTTTCTTACTAGTTGTACAACACGGACAGATCACGTTACCTCTCTGAGCCTTAGTTTCATCCTTTATAACATCAGGACTACGATAGTGCCTGCCCTGCTGGGTGACTGTGAGGACTGAAGGAGACACTGTGTGTGAGTGCCCTGCTCAGTGCTGGCACAGAGGCCACCTGATGAATCTCAGTTCTGAACACCCCAAACACATTCCCCACCTGATCAGTTTCTCCACATCAGATGGACCTGCAGTCCCTGAAAATTTTTCAGCCCTTTCATGTCAAGCAACGTGGGTGAGGTTCTGGCACTGAATTCCCAGGGTGAGCCTGGCTTGGAGTGAGGCTGGGTGGGGAGTGGGGGGAACTGACTCGTGGGGACTGAGTTCCCTTATCTTCCAGGTGGAAGCTTGTGAAAAATGGTGACTGCTCTGGAAATCAAGGTACAGAAACATGAACAGGAACTGCAAGCAGGTGAGAGACCCCCAAGGAGCGTGGGTGGAAGTGTCTGGTGGGCTCTCAGGACAAAGGCATGGGTGGGAGCAGCCTTGTGAGTGCTGAGCCACTGAACCCCTCCAGCCTGCAGTGTGAGTGACACTACATGGTACAGTGTGGAGAACAAGCTGGAGAAGCAGGAGCAGGAACTCAGCAGGTTCAAGACCACCTTGCAATGTTGTGTGTGGAGTGTTTGAGAGCTGCTAGGGCCAGGCCAAGGCACTGTTGAAGGGATTAGGGGTGTCTGACCTCCTGTCCCCCACTGCCCATCTCTGTATGTCCCCAGGATAGATGACCATGTTCCCCCAAGTCCTGCAGCTGGTGACTGACCTGCAATGACCTGATCTGTAACATGGCTGCCCTTGAGAGCCTCAGTGAGGAGGGCTCCATGCCCAGCCTTCATCCTGCCACGTTGCCCTCCCCCACGGGAACCTTGCCTCTATCCATCAGGCTCCATGGGAACCTTCTGCTCTGGGAGCTGGTTAGAGCCCAAAGACAGCTGCCACCGGCCATCCCGCTTTTAGGCATTTTGGCCCGAGGCTGAGAACGCTCCACCAGCTGGAGAACCCCCACCTGGTTGCCGTCCACTCCAGGAAGAGCTGATGAGGTCCCCAGCCTAGGAGCACCTACATCTGGGGTGGAGAGAAGTCAACACCACCCACGTGTGTCTCAGGTATTTGTCCAGACCTTCAAAGGCAGCATATATGTCAGGATGGGCCTCTGTGAACATGTGGGAGCTTGGGAATGAGGGACGGCTCAGATGATGGGACACATTTCAGGTGACTGCACCATCCGCCTGTGGCTGGCACTCTCTGCTCAGCTTTGCCTTCACGGTCCGAGTTCACTCCTCTGTCCCTGACCCGGATGCTGCTCCACTGACCTTCACGATCATCTTGGTAGTCCCTATCTTCCCCTGGTTTAGAATCTACTCATCCTTCAAATGAGCCATGATCTTACTTATATGTGGAATCTAGAAAAGTCAAATTTGGCCAGGCGCGGTGGCTCATGCCTGTAATCCCAGCACTTTGGGAGGCCGAGGCGGGTGGATCACGAGGTCAGGAGTTTGAGACCAGCCTGGCCAACATGGTGAGACCCTGTCTCTACTAAAAATACAAAACTTAGCCAAGCATGGTGGCGCATGCCTGTAGTCCCAGCTACTCGGGAGGCTGAAGCAGAAGAATCGCTTGAATCCGGGAGGCGGAGATTGCGGTGAGCTGAGATCACACCACTGCACTCCAGCCTGGATGACAGAGTGAGACACTGTCTCAAACAAAACAAAACAAAATGACTTCTTTCAGGGTAGGCTGCCCCATTCCCTGTAGAAAAAGGAACTTCCTGTGGTTCTAAGTCCCTCTGTAACTCTGGGCTTCTTCCTCTGTGCTCCCATCCCCTGGCCATCGCTAGTCCAGATGTCTGCCCTACCTCATGGACAGAGCCCCAGGAGGGGGAACCACAGCTGCCCTTCCACTGATGTAATCTCAGCTCCTGGTGCTGGGAGGTGGGTGGAGGGAAGGAGGTTGCCAAGGAGCAGACATGGTATTCCACAACCCCAGGGCTCACACGGGAATTTTACTTAGTTCTCTCTGCCAGACACTGGCAGTGCTCTGGTGCACACATTATCGCTAACAGCAGAAAACTACCTGGCTGACTCTGAATCACCAGTCACTGCTAGATTTTGTCCTTTTTGGCCTCAGTCAATTCTGGATTCTCTCCTTTCCCTCTTCTCCCTGTTTTTCTTGGGGATGATGTATCTCTTTGGAGTGGGGCCTTCTCCTTGCAGGTGTCTGCTTCTCCTTCTCTCTCTTCCTCCCCTGAGCTGTCCACACTTCTTTCTGTTCTGCAGGCTCCTGGTCACACAGGTCACCCTGCATCCCCCCTGCCGCATGTACCATGCCTCTGTGTCTGCTGGCTCAACCTTACCTCTTACACAAACCTCTGAGGATGCAGGAATCTTTAGATAACTCTCTTGCTGCTCTTCGGGGTGATGGGAGATTCAGAGTTTTTCTTCGGCTCCCTTTGCCCACACACCAGCTGTCATCCCTGCCTTCTGTCACTGGTGCCTGCTGCTGCAAGGGCGTCTCCCTGATGTCTTTTGCCTGCCCTTCACCTGAGAAGCAAAGCACAACCCTTTCTGCTCTGTTCAACCCCAACCCCATGCACATTCAATCATCCTTGTTCCCAGAAGTTCGACCCTATCAGTGGACAGAACTCTGATCCCTTTTACAATGAACCACACCGATGACTCACTTTCTGATCCTCCTGTCTCTTTCCCCAGTGGAACTGTATCTCATTCTGCAATGCAGTGAGGCTAGCATTGGATTATTGTCTTATTTCTTATTTCTGGACTCAGCTTTAGGCAGTCACCTCTATGATCTGCATCCTGGAAACGTTGGCTGTTGGTGTTGAAAGTCAAACCTTTGAAATTCAAAAAATCTTTTCTCTCCTCTGTGGCCTGACTCTTGCCATCTAGAATCACCTTTTGGCTTTCAGAAGTTCGCTTTTGTTAGAGGCTTGAAAATCCATTAGGAAATGCAGCTGACTTATATTGTCTATTGTTCATACCCACCCCCAATTTAGGGCTGTGACTAAGGAGAGCTGTCACTGAGGCCTGAGTGGTGGGGCAGGATAATGTTTACACAGGGGTTTGATGATGGTGACAAAGAGACTTCATTGGCTGCTCCAAATATTATCTACCGTAGGCCTTTCATTTAATGTCTTTCTGCACTGCTTGGATTTTTCTACCTGCATAAAATGTATGATTTAAATTAAAAGCCATCAAATGAATGAATAAGATCATGCTATAATGGTCACCCCCACAGTGAAAACAAAATCAAACAATTCAGCCTGATTGGGAGAGGATGATGTGGGGCAGGTTGCAGGCACCGGGGAGGGGCAGAAAGGGGAGGTTGTCACAGCTCTGAGAAGCTGGAATGCTTGGAGTGGGATTAGGTTAAATTAGGGCATTCAATTGGTGACAGGCTCCATACATTAAGCATACTCAAAGTGGGGCAGGGACTGGGAAGAAGCTCAGCTGATCGGGCACAGCTGATGCAACAAAACAGTGTTATTTTATTTTTATTTTGATATTTTTTGAGATGGAGTTTTGCTCTTGTTGCCCAGGCTGGAGTGCAATGGCACGATCTCGGTTCACCCCAACCTCTGCCTCCCGGGTTCAAGCGATTCTCCCGCTTTAGCCTCCCGAGTATATTTTATTTTTTTGAGATGGAGTGTGGCTCTGTTGCCCAGGCTGTGGCGTGCAGTGGCGTGATCTCAGCTCACTGCAACCGCCGCCTCCTGGGTCGAAGTGATTCTCCTGCCTCAGCCTCCGGAGTAGCCGAGATTATAGGCATCCACCATCACGCCTGGCTAATTTTTGTATTTTTAGTAGAGACGGGGTTTCACCATGTTGGCCAGGCTGGTCTCCAACTCCTGACTGCAAGTGATCCGCCCGCCTCGGCCTCCCAAAGTGCTGGGATTATAGGTGTGAACTACCATGCCTGGCCAAAATAGTGATGTTTAAAAGCTACATTTTCACATATTAAAACAACTACCACCACCCTGAATGTTCCTCTGTCTGGCAAGAACACTATTTTTTTTCCCGTTGAGACAGGCTCTCACTCTGTCACCGAGGCTGGAGTGCAGCGGCACTGTCACAGCTCACTGCAGCCTTCAACTCCTGGGTTCAAGGGATCCTCCTGCCTGAGCCTTCCAAGTAGCAAGGGTCACAAGTGTCTACCAGCATGCCCAGCTAATTAAAAAATTTTTTGTAGAGATGGGGTCTTGCTATGTTGTCCAGGCAGGTGGCAAGAATGCATTTTGAAAGAAGACTGTTCTTCAATTTTAGGAAACTTCTCATGCTGGCTCTTGAATTGTGCAAACACACCCTTTGTTATTCAAAGTTATACAAGACCCTCTTCTGAAAAAGGACTTTGGTTAGAAGGAGATAAAACTGCTCTTTGGTGATCATATAAATTTTCTAGGTTGCTCCTAGAGATAAGAAGTTTTAGGTAAGGAGGGGATGAGACTGTGGAAGACATGTGTGATGCTTGTTTGGCTGGACTGGTTTGAACTCCTATAATAGTAGAGTTCTATATCAGAAGGACTTTTGGAGCCAGGTGCATGGCTCACGCCTGTAATCCCAGCACTTTGGGAGGCCGAGGCGGGCGGATCACTTGAGGTCAGGAGTTGGAGACCAGCCTGGCCAACACAGTGAAACCCTGTCTCTACTAAAAATACAAAAATTAGCTGAGCATGGTGGTGTGCACCTGTAATCCCAGTTACTCAGGAGGCTGAGGCAGGAGAATCACTTGAACCTGGAGGTGGAGGTGGCAGTGAGCCGAGATCGCACCATTGCACTCCAGCCTGGGCGACAGAGCGAGACTCTGTCTCAAAAAAAAAAAAAAAAACGGAATTTTGGGTCATAAACTACAGAAAATCTTTGGATTTAGGTAATGCAGAGACTATTCATTATACAAAGGCGTCTCACACAAAAGACAGGTTGAAGTTCTAACCCCCAGTATCTCAGAAGTTGGTCTTACTTGGAAATAGGAAGTAGGGTCGTTGCGGATGTAATAAATTAAGATGAGGTCATGTTGGAGTAGGGTATGCCCTTAATCCAATATGGCTGGTGTCCTTACAAGAAGAGACAGAGACACACAAGGTAAGAAAGCATGGCCAGGCATGGTGACTCACACCTGTAATCCCAGCACTTTGGGAGGCCGAGGCAGGTGGATCGCTTGAGGTCAGGAATTCGAGACCGCCTGGCTAACATGGTGAAACCCCATCTCTACTAAAATACAAAAATTAGCCAGTCGTAGGTTAGCGGGCTAATTAATTTTTGTACTAAAAATACAAAAATTAGCAGGCACCTGTAATCTCGGCTACTCGGGAGGCTGAGGCAGGAGAATCACTTGAACCCAGGAGGTGGAGTTTGCCAGTGAGCTGAGTTCATGCCATTGCACTCCAGCCTGTGTGACAGAGCGAGACTCCTTCTCAAAAAAAAAAAAAAAAAAAAAAAGGCTGTAAAAGAGGAGCTGTGCTTGTTACCTTCCTGTCGTGGGTGTTTCCTTGTGAGGGCAGGAGATTTGGAACAGTGGCAGCTGTCTCATGACTCTGAAGGGAAAGCTGAGTCAAGTCTGTTTAGCAGCTGTAGCAAGGTGAATGCGGTGTGACCCTTGGCGGAAGACAGAAAGCTGGGAGTTTAGCTGTCCATACAGTGGGTCCACCACTGGCTTAATGCCAGGCACTGAGTAAAGTGACCTGCACATCCTGCCTCTCATCTGGGATGAGAAGATACACTTATCTTACAGTTAACCTACTTCCAGGTTTGGGAAAAAAAGAATGGCAAGGGTTAACACAATCTGAAGCAAATGTATGAATCATGCTAGAAAGGTAGACAAATGCTTCTAGTAGTGCCCCTGGGATTCTTAGGCTTTGAAATGTCAGAATGAGTCATAACTGGTCATGTTTTATAAGTGAAAAAGCAATCTCATTGTGTATTATTCGTGTGGTACATGATTACTTCATGGGGGTCTACAGGAACAGTCTATTGCCATTTGATAGAATGGTTTCAGAATGAGAAAAGAAAACCATTAAATAAATCAGAATGAGCAGTTGGCACCGCTTCTATCAGTTTTCCACAGGTTGATTTGCACCATCTAAGAATGACAGAGCAAGATATCTATACCTTCTATACACTCAGGCATAGCTACTACCACCTAAAATCAGCCCATTCAGAAGTTAACACACATGGCCGGGCGTGGTGGCTCACGTCTGTAATCCCAGCACTTTGAGAGGCTGAGCCGTGTGCATCAGGCTGAGGTCAAGAGTTCGAGACCAGCCTGGCCAACATGGTGGAACTCCGTCTCTACTTATAAGTACAAAAAAAAATTAGCCCGGCGTGGTGGCAGGCACCTGTAATCCCAACTACTCTGGAGGCTAAGGCAGGAGAATTGCTTGAATGTGGGAGGCAGAGGTTGCAGTGAGCCAAGATTGTGCCACTGCATTCCAGCCTGGGTGACAAGAGCAAAACTCCATCTCAAAAATAAAATAAAATAAAATAAAGAAGTTAACACATAAACTCTACAGTGTTTTTTTTTTTTGTATTTTTAGTAGAGACGGGGTTTCACCGTGTTAGCCAGGATGGTCTCGATCTTCTGACCTCGTGATCCGCCCGCCTCGGCCTCCCAAAGTGCTGGGATTACAGGCGTGAGCCACCGCGCCCGGCCAAGTGTTGTTTTTTGGAGACGGCATCTTGCTCTGTCCCCCAGGCTGGAGTGCAGTGGCACGGTCTCGGCTCACTGCAAGCTCTGTCTCCCGGGTTCAGGCCATTCTCCTGCCTCAGCCTCCCGAGTAGCTGGGACTACAGGTGCCCGCCACCATGCCTGGCTACTTTTCGTATTTTTAGTAGAGACGGAGTTTCACCATGTTAGCCAGGATGGTCTTGATCTGACCTCATGATCTGCCCACCTCGGCCTCCCAAAGTGCTGGGATTACAGGCGTGAGCCACCGCGCCTGGACAGCTCTCCAGTTTTATACCTTGACCATGATGAACTGAGACTAGGAATGGAGTCATTCTGTTCCGGAAGCTCACAGGGAACAGAATGAGATGAGACTGCCTTGGACGTCTGTAGAAAAACTGTTTAGATGGCAGTTGCAAAAAACTGAAAGCAATTGTTCCCATACATCAGCAAAACTGTTGAGCTACAGTCCTCATTGGGTTCTGTCCATCTATCAGAGGGACATGAGTGAATAGGAAGTGACCTCATTTGCCATTATGCTCCCCTGCCCTCTGACCACTCACATTAATCCAGAGATCTTTACCAGTTCACAACATCCAATCAGAGCCGATACTGAGGTAGAGGCAGGTCTGTACTTCTCGACGTAAGGAACTGGAATCACCCCTCTCTTGCCTTTGCTGTCCTCTGTGTTCCACGACTGCTCTTCAGGCTTTTATAAATTCTCAGGGTATCCTCCTCCTTAAGCGGAAAATCTTCTCCGTCACTTTCATTAAAGGCAAAGAGGGATTGAGTCATACATACTCTGCCTCCTCCTGCCTGAGAATCAGCCCGGTTTCCTTCCTGAACCTAGAAGCTGGTTCTATCAACATTGTGGGATCCACATTGTGCAGGAAAACCAGTTAGAATAAGCTGTAGTCATCTAGGCTGGGGAAGAGAGATACACATTCATTCATTGCTGCTACATTGATGCCTATGGACCATTGATGCCCATGCCAGATATGACAGAATGCCAGGTTCTTCACACACGGTGTAGGTGTTTCTTCTTGCCCCTTGGGCAGTGTATGTTTAGTGGGGGAGGGAGGAATTGCTAGTAAAAATCAGAACAAATCACATTACTAGTAATAAACAAAAAAACCTCACCAGATTCCCAAGAATAGTCCCCTTCAGGCACCAACAGGGAGTTCTAGATGGTTTAGTCAACACTCTTGGGCCGGGCGCGGTGGCTCACGCCTGTAATCCCAGCACTTTGGGAGGCCGAGGAGGGTGGATCACCTGAGGTCAGGAGTTCGCAACAAGCCTAGCCATTGTGAAACCCTGTCTCTACTAAAAATACAAACAATGAGTTGGGCGTGGTGGCGGGTGCCTATAATCCCAGCTACTTGGGAGGCTGAGGCAGGAGGATTGGTTGAACTCGGGAGGCGGAGGTTGCAGTGAGCAGAGATGGCACCATTGCACTCCAGCCTGAGCAACAAGAGCGAGACTCTGTCTAAAACAAACAAAAACAAAACAAACCACTCTTGGTTTTCTATGCAACATTGACTCTAGCTTTGTCCTCTCTTAACTGACCCCAACTGGTGTTTAGGAATTTATGTTATTCTACAACAGCAATGTAGGTACAGTACAACCTTCAGGTGAGGCTGACTCCAGCCTAGTCCTAGAGGCAGGACCTGATGAAAGTAAGTAAATCATGGTGGAACCATCCCCCTTGTCAGTGGCTGGTTTAATCATAGACATACGGCATAATTCTGTCAATGGCCGAGGGGCTGTCTGCTGGGGGCTGTAGGATAAAAGATCCTTGCTGCTAAGGGGCACACACTGGAAGAGACGTGCTCATTTTCCTCTGCACTTTGTTATGCCTAGATGCCATATCTGAAACTGCAGTAACCACGTTGCAACCTTAAGAGGAAAAAGCTAAAACACTGAGGGGATAGACTGAAAATGTGGGAAGAACCTTAGTCTTTGATGATGTTGTTGAGACACTGATAAGCTAATTTTGGAGCATTCCTAGCTCTAGTTTTATTGACATATGGGATGCCAAAGACTGAATGTGTCTGTGTTTCCCTGTCCCCCAAATGTACATGTTAACTCCTAAAACCTAATGTGATGGTATTTGGAGGTGGAGCCTTTGGGAGGCGATGAGATCATGAGAATGGGGGACTCATGAATGGGATTATGACCTTATAAAAGACGCTCCACCAGGCATAGTGGCTCACACCTGTAATCCCAGCACCTTGGGAGGCCGAGGTGAGAGGATTGCTTGAGGCCAGAAGTTTGACACCAGCCTGGGGAAAAAAGTGAGACCCCCATCTGTATAAAAAAATGTAAAAGTGGCCGGGTGTAGTGGCTCACGAGGTCAGGAGTTTGCCAGCACTTTGGGAGACCGAGGCTGGTGGATTACAAGGTCAGGAGTTTGAGACCAGCCTGGTCAAGATGATGAAACCCCGTCTGTATGAAAAACACAAAAATTAGCTGGGCGGTAGTGGCGGGCACCTGTAATCCCAGCTACTTGGGAGGCTGAGGCAGGAGAATTGCTTGAATCTGGGAGGCAGAGGTTGCAGTGAGGCAAGATGGCACCACTGCACTCCAGCCTGGGTGACAGAGTGAGACCCTGTCTCAAAAAAAAACAAAAAACAAAAAAACATACCCTTAAATAGCCCTTACTTCTTGCTAGGAATTGTTCCAAAAACTGTACAAATATTAACTCCTTTAATCCTTTCAACATTCCTAAGAAGTTGTGCTAATAGTAACAAGGTACTATCATTATTGTCTTAACTCATTCGGGCTGCTATAACAAGATACCTTAAACTATTAATTTATAAGCAACAGAAATTTGAGCCAGGTGTGGTGGCTTATGCTTGTAATCCCAGCAGCTCTGGAGGCTGCGGTGAGAGAACTGCTTGAGGCCAGGAGCAGTCTGGGCAACAAAGTGAGACGCATCTCTGAAAAACAAACAAAAACCACAGAAATTTATTGCTCACATTTCTGGAAGCTGGGAAGCCAGAAGATTTGGTGTTTGGTAAGGGCTTGCTCTCATAGATGGCACCTTCTAGCTGTGTCCTCACAGGGCAGAAGGAGTGGACAGGCTGCCTCAGGCCTCTTTCATAAGGGCACTAATCTCATTCACAAAGTCTTCATCCTCATGAAGGCTTCAGTCACCTCCTAAAGGACCCACCTCTTAATACTTCGCATTGGGGACTAGATTTTTTGTTTTTTTTTTTTGAGATGGAGTTTCGCTCTTGTTGCCCAGGCTGGAGTGCAATGGCATGATCTCGGCTCACCACAACCTCCGCCTCCCAGGTTCAAGCAATTCTCCTGCCTCAGCCTCCCGAGTAGCTGGGATTACAGGCATGTGCCACCACGCCCGGCTAATTTTTTTGTATTTTTAGTAGAGACAGAATATCTCCATGTTGGTCAGGCTGATCTCGAACTCCTGATCTCAGGTGATCCGCCCACCTCGGCCTCCCAAAGTGTTGGGATTACAGGCGTGAGCCACCGGACCCGGCCTGGGATTAGATTTCAACATATGAATTTGACGGGGAGAGGCACAAACATTAAGATCATAGCAATTACCATCTTTTTTTTTTTCTCAAAAGTAGGAACTATTATAATTTGCTTTGGGGATGAGGGAACTATTGCAAAGAGAGGTTGAATAACTTGCTCTAGGTTATATAGCCAGTAAGTACCAAAGCCAGGGCTTGAACCCAGGCAATCTGGTTCCAGGGTTCGTGTTTGTCCCACCACGTTATGTTGCCTCTTAATATCATATACTAAAATACACTCACATTCCACACTAAATATATTTTTACAATTAAAATTTAAAAGATTTCTTTTTTTTTTCTGAGACGGAGTCTTGTTCTGTCGCCCAGGCTGGAGTGCAGTGGTGCGATTCCTGCTCACTGCAAGCTCCGCCTCCCGGGTTCACTCCGTGCTCCTGCCTCATCCTCCCGAGTAGCTGGGACTACAGGCACCCGCCACTACGCCCGGCTAATTTTTTTGTATTTTTAGTGGAGATGGGGTTTCACCCTGTTAGCCAGGATGGTCTCGATCTCCTGACCTCGTGATCCGCCCACCTCGGCCTCCCAAAGTGCTGGGATTACAAGCGTGAGCCACCGTGCCCGGCCCAAAAATTTAAAAGATTTCTAAGATTTTTTGCCGTTTAAAATCTTAAAAGGACGTTTATTCTTTTAAAGGATTATTTGTCTATAAGAAACTCAGTGAATCTATGATTGGCTCTGATTTCTCAGCAATCACGATAAACATTTAGGAAATCCTGCAAAGTGAAAAAAAGCTTCAAATTGTTTTCCAATGTAATGAAAATTTAGGAACATGAAATTTAACAAAGAAATGGACTAATATTATGTTTTGTAGACATTTTTAAAAACGCTTTAATATTCATTACTTTAGATTTTTAAGTTTGCCTTTTGTATTTGGAAATCGGTACACTTTTTCATATCCCTAGCATTTCTGTAAGCACAGGGAATGCTTTTAGCCCTAAGCCCTGCATACTTAGGGAATAAATATGCTCTCCTCAAGGACAACAGGGAAATAAACCCAGAAACCACATGCCATGCAAGAACAGCGGGGCTTTATGAGTCCTGGAGCTCAGGTGTCAGCCCACCCTGCTGCTCACTGTGTTCAGCACTCACTGGCCACAGTCCTGAAACATCAGCTCTTGGGGCGGTGGCATCGTGGCATCAACTTCCTATCTCCCAGATCCCTGGGCCCAGGGAAGGGGAAGCTGATTACCCATAAATCAGGGTGCTCGGCTGGGCATGGTGGCTTAAGCCTGTAATCCCAGCACTTTGGGAGGCCGAGGCAGGTGGATTACCTGAGCTTGGGAGTTCACGACCAGCCTGGGCAACACGGTGAATCCCTGTCTCTACTAAAATACAAAAAATTAGCCGGGCATGGTGGCATGTGCCTGTAATCCCAGCTACTCGGGAGGCTGAGGCAGGAGAATTGCTTGAACCTGGGAGGCGGAGGTTGCAGTGAGCAGAGATTGCACCACTGCACTCCAGCCTGGGTGACAGAATGAGACTCCATCTAAAAAAAAAAAAAAAATCAGAGTGCTCTTTCTACGCACCCAGTTGATGAGATGCCCGAGACCCCGCCTCACCTCTCTGTAGGCCTGTGCAGGTGTGACTTCCCTCCAGGTGAGACCATGACACCCCTCCCTCACAAACGCGTTTTAAACCAGAATCGGTCTCATTGCAAGGGACTCCTGATTGTGAACGGAGGAGAGAAAGATAGGACGAAAGCTTGAGATGGAGGTAGATAAAGCTGGGTGTGGCTCTTTGAATGGGATAGAGGGAAGGAACCCTAAAGAAGAGATGCTGCCCAGCATTTAAAATGTTTTGACAGTAGGGGAGAGGCAGGAGAAGGCTTTGCAGAGGAAATGGCATGGAGATGTGGGCAGGGGCAAAGGAGATTCACGGCCAACAAGAGGTACAGAAAGGAACGCACTGGGAGGGACAAGATCCACCTGCACAAGGACAGGAAGAGGCTTGTGTGGCATCCACTGCAGCCAGTTGCAGCCTCTTCAGCGTCTGGGCCCTTCTATGACTTTGGGACTTTCTCAGGGCTTAGCCCCCACGCGACTCCTCCCAGTGTTCACAAAGGCATTTCTGCCTTGGGGCAAGAAAACAGGCACCATTTGCTTACTGGGCCCCCAAAACTCTGCCTTGCATATGTTAGATCCTCCAAGATGTGTAATTTACATCCCTGCAGAAAACCTGTTATCTGACGTCCTGTCCCCTCCTGCCTTGGCTTCTGGTCCTGGTTGATATTCCTTGGGGAGGTAGAGACTCTGCCCAGGCAGGGCTGCTGCAGCCCTAAGGGCTGATATGGGTGTTGTTACCATGTCCACTAAGAGCCTGCATCCTTCAAGTCAGATGCCCAGGTCTCAGGCTGGGGCTGGGAAGGCAGACAAAGGGGCCCAAAAAACTCAGGTAGCTGAGAGGTTGGTATAGCAGCAGGGAGATGACAAATATCACCCTCTGGCCCCTTCTGGTCTGACTGCCCCTCACAAATCCAGACAGGAGAGGCACAGTGACTTGGAGTAGAATTGGACTGGCGTAGAGATGAAAGGGTGGCTACCGGTGGCTAGAAAATGGGATGGAATGAAATGGATGGGAACCTACATTTGTAGGACGCCTGCCCTGTGCCTGGAGTTGTGCTGGGTCCTTCCAAGCTTTACTTCACTGAAGTCTCACCAACAATCCTTTTATAGATGCCTGGAAATGGTGGGAGTCGGAACTCAGGGACTGTGATTTTAATAACTCACCAGGTCTGGCCGGGCACAGTGGCTCATGCCTGTAATCCCAGCACTTTGGGAGGCTGAGGGGGGGGTGGATCACGAGGTCAGGAGTTTGAGACCAGCCTGGCCAATATGGTGAAACCCCGTCTCTACTAAAAATACAAAAATTAGCCGGGCGTGGTGGCGGGTGCCTGTAGTTGCAGCTACTCAGGAGGCTGAGGCAGGAGAATCGCTGGAACCCGGGAGGTGGAGGTTGCAGTAAGCCGAGATCGTGCCACTGCACTCTAGCCTGGGTGACAGAGGAGACTCCATCTCAAAAAAAAAAAAAAAATCACCAGGTCCAATTGGAATCTCATTCCTATTCTAATAATCCATTTTAGTTGGGCTTACACAGTTTTAGGATATTTTTGGCCTTCTTGCATCTGAAGCCTTTAAGAAAATTTCCACCTTATTATTATTAGTTTTTTTTTTTTGAGATGGAGTCTCACCCCATCATCCAGGCTGGAGTGCAGTGGCGCGATCTCAGCTCACTGCAACCTCTGCCTCCCTGGTTCAAGCGATTCTCCCACCTCAGCCTCCCAAGTAGCTGGGATTACAGATGCGTGCCACCACATTTGGATAATTTTTGTACTTTTAGTAGAGGTGGGGTTTTGCGATGTGGGCCAGGCTGGTCTCAAACTCCTGACCTCAGGTGATCCACCTGCCTTGGCCTCCCAAAGTGCTGGGATTACAGGCGTGAGCCACCGTGTGCCCAGGCCCACCTTATTATTTTTGAAGGGAGGCAGAACCCATCTGTCTATAGACACTGAAAGCACTAGGTTCTCACTCTTCCTGCCACCCCTTCCAGCTAGGACGAAAGCACGTGGCCTAGGTTCCGGTGGTCAGGATCACTGGACTTGGATTTGAGGGCCCAGAAGCAGAGAACATGTCCGAGGAGCAGCAGCTGTTTCCAGGCCCAGTGGTCACAGAGGGCTGCCAGCAGCGACATCTAGTGTCCTGTGGTGATAACAGCGGCTTTAGCAACCCATTATAGGCTTGTGGCTTCTGCTCCTGCCAATCTTGGCTCTGTAGGTTTCTTGGTGATTTTGTGAACTACGCAGTATCCTGTAATAAATCATTTCTTTCCTTAAATAAGTCAGAGTTAGTGCCCATGGCTTACGACTCACAACTTTGATATAGATGTTGGCCAGAGTCCCAGACTGTTAACAGAATATGCCAGGTAAGACACATTTAGGCTGGGCACGGTGGCTCACGCCTGTAATCCTAACACTTTGGGAGGCTGAGGTGGGTGGACCACCTGAGGTCAGGAGTTTGAGACCAGCCTGGCCAACATGGTGAAACCCCATCTCTACTAAAAATACAAAAATTAGCCAGGCATGGTGGCGGGCACCTGTAATCCCAGCTACTTGGGAGGCTGAGGAAGGAGAATCACTTGAACCCGGGAGGCAGAGGTTGCAGTGAGCCAAGATCACACCATTGCACTCCAGCCTGGGCAACAGAGCGAGACTCCGTCTCAAAAAAAAAAACAAAAAAAACAAAAAAACACGTTTGGAGATTTAGACACAGACCAGGTGCAGAGCCTTTAGCTGAGCACTTTCCCCTGCTGTCCCTGATCCCCTGTCCTGGATTCTGGGCTGTCCAGAGAGACCCAGGAATCAGGTCCTCCAGACCCCCAACATGTAATAGGGTGGGAAGGGGGTGGTGACGACAGAGGGAAGGGATGAGGCCTGGATTGGAAAAGGCACTGGAGACAGATTTGGTAGAGGGTATAAGAAAGGAGTAATGTAAACACAAAAATTAGCCGGACGTGGTGGTGAGCTCTTATAATCCCAGCTACTTGGGAGGCTGAGGCAGGAGAATTGCTTGAACCTGGGAGGTGGAGGTTGCAGTGAGCCGAGATCATGCCACTGCACTCCAACCTGGGTGACAGAGTGAGACTCTGTCTCAAAAAAAGAAAGAAAGAAAGAGAAAGAAAGAAGAGTAATGTGAGGTAGGATTCCCAGCCCATCCAAGGCCTTGGCTCCAATCTAGCTCCAGCCTTAGCTCTGTCTCATCTGTGCCCCCTCAACCCTATTACCAGCTTCCCCACAGCCTCAGACTCAGCAAAGTCCTACCGCAGTCTCAGTCCCCACACAAGGAAGGCTCAGGAGACTTGGCTCCATCTCGCTTCTTCCAGTTGATATGGTCGTCCAAGCAGACTTGTTCCTGATACACAAGGAGCCCCTGGCCTCCTGCTTCAATGACCCATTCCCCATTTCAGAGCATCTCAGCGACGTGCTACCTGGCCCTGAGCCACAAACCCTGACCTTTGTGTCCTTATCCCCTCTGCAGGTCGTGTGCTTCTCCCACTTTTCCAGGCCCTGGTGTGGGCTTTAGATCTACGCTGACTTTCCACGGCCTGGTCTCTGGGTGATCCAGGGAAGAGGGCATTCTCGGGGGTGAGGGGTGAGAGGCAGCTGTATTAGGTCTTAGAAACCCAGGCCAGGCGCAGTGGCTCATGCCTGTAATCCCAGCAATTTGGGAGGCTGAGGCAGGCGGATCACTGGAGGTTGGGAGTTCGAGACCAGCCTGACCAACATGGAGAAACCCCATCTCTACTAAAAATACAAAATTAGTCACGGGTGGTGGCACATGCCTGTAATCCAGCTACTTGGGAGGCTGAGGCAGGAGAATCGCTTGAACCCGGGAGGCTGAGATTGTGGTGAGCCGAGATCATGCCATTGCATTCCAGCCTGGGCAACAAGAGTGAAAATCCGTCTCAAAAAACAACCCAAGATCAGCTGAGCCAAGCAGTGTAGAGCCTCATATTTCTGAGCACCCCAAATAGAGGAATGTTTCCTGTGGGAACGCCACTCACTCTTGCCTGCCCGCCTCCCTCCCCGTCCACCTTCTGCAGAGGGAGCCCCTTGGTGGGGGTGCTGGGAAATAGAGGGGCTTAGTTCAGGGCTTCCCTGAAGCTGCAGACTCCAGAGGCCCCAAGAACCTCCAGCAGGAGCTCCCATGAAAAAGCCCCAGAGCAGTTTTAGAGTTTGCAAACGTGGACGCATTCCCAGATCCTGTGGTCCCCAAAGCAAATGATGTGCCATGCTTGACACTCTTTTACGATCTCCCAATAGACTTCATCTAGCTCAGCATCTGCTTTGAGGGCTGTCCCCACATGGGCAGGCCTTCGTGGTTTGGTCCATCTGCAACTCTTTCCTGTACCACTGCTGCATTCTGTGGAGCACCAGGCACCGAGTCCACTCATTCAGTGACTCCTTTGTTCAATGTTTCTCTCATTCATTGATTCATCACTCACCTTTGGCATCTTTGTGTGTGAGAATTCCAGAAATCGGGCTGGGCACAGTAGCTCACGCCTGTAATCCCAGCACTTTGGGAGGCCGAGGCGGGCAGATCACGAGGTTAGGAGATCGAGACCATCCTGGCTAACACGGTGAAACCCCGTCTCTACTAAAAATACAAAAAATTAGCCGGGCGTGGTGGTGGGTGCCTGTAGTCCCAGCTACTCGGGAGGCTGAGGCAGGAGAATGGCCTGAACCCGGGAGGCAGAGCTTGCAGTGAGCCGAGATTGTGCCACTGCACTCCAGCCTGGGCAACAGAGAGAGAGACTCGGTCTCAAAAAAAAAAAAAAAAAAAAAGAAAAAAGAAAAAAAAAGTAGAATGAAAAATTCTGCATGAATTTTTAACATAAAACAAGATATTTCAAAGAAATTTCCCACATGCAAAAGGCGAACTCTCCTTGTGCCTCTGATTGTGGCATGACTCATCTCTCCTCTGTATTCAGCTTCCATTATTAGTGAGTATTAGTGAGTGCTACCTCACTGGACATTTTGGAGTAGTATCAGCCTCTGGAGGAATATCCTTAGCCTGGCCTTCAAGGCCTTTCAGACGGGACCCTCTGCCCAGCAGCTTAATCCTACATTATCCTCCTACACATGCTTGGTTCTCCACACAGCGGCTATTTATAGCTCCCCAAACAATAAACAATGTGCCAAGCTGGTTCATGCCTTTGTGATTTTCCACAAGCTGCTTCCTTTGCCTGGAACGCCCCTGCCCACAGATCCATCTGGCAAACTCCTACTCATCCTTCAAGACCCAGCCCAAGGGGCTCCTCTTCTGTGAAGCCTCCCGGCAGTCCTAAGAGGAATGAGTCAGTTCTTCCCATGCACCACTCTACGGTGTATGTGTCCCTGTCCTTGTGCTGAGAATTCTTTTCTTTATGTGATGATCCTCTGATTTGATTGTGGGGCTGGGAGGGGAGAGACTATATCTTATTCACATTTGTATCCCGAACCCTAAGCATAGCACCTGGCACGCGGTAGCTGTCTATAAATATTTTGTATGAAGGACTGAATGAATAAAACTTATTTTGACTTTTTTCTTCTCTATTATTTTTTATTTATTTTTATTTTTTATTTTTGAGATGGAGTTTTGCTCTTGTTGCCCAGGCTGGAGTGCAATGGCGCGATCTTGGCTCACGGCAACCTCTGCCTCCCAGGTTCAAGCAATTCTCCTGCCTCAGCCTCCCGAGTAGCTGGGATTACAGGCGCCTGCCACTACGCCTGGCTAATTTTGGATTTTTAGTAGAGACGGGGTTTCTTCATGTTGGTCAGGCTGGTCTTGAACTCCCGACCTCAGGTAATCCACCTGCCTTGGCCTCCCAAAGTGTTGGGATTACAGGTGTGAGCCACTGCGCCCGGCCTTCTCTTTTGTTTTTAGAGTTAAGGCAGGGAGAGCAGCATTTTCACACAAACTTTGGAAAATGCTAAGGGAAAAGAAAGAAGAAAAGCAGAAATTTCCACTGAATCTCTTTATAGCCATTCACATTTTCTAACCCATGTGGCTCTACTGAGAACTTACCAGGGCAATGTGGTGCCTTGACCTTGAGGCACTGGCAGAGGTAGCCAGGTGGGAAAGGGCTGCTGTGCTGTTGGGTCCAGCCAGGTTCCTCAACTCACAGCAATAGCGGCAATGGAGGCCGAGCGTGGTGGCTCACACCTGTAATCCCAGCACTAAGGGAGGCTGAGGTGGGTGGATTACTTAAGGTCAGGAGATCAAAACCAGCCTGGCAAATATGGTGAAACCCCGTCTCTACTAAAAATACAAAAAAATTAGCTGAGTGTGGTGGCGGGCACCTGTAATCTCAGCTACCTGGGAGGCTGAGGCTGGAGAATCACTTGAACCTGGGAGGCAGAGGTTGTGGTGAACCTAGATTGTACCACTGCACTCCAGCCTGGGCAATAGAGCAAGACTCTGTCTCAAAAAAAAAAAAAAAAAAAGAAAGAAAGAAAATAGCGGCAATGAGCTCTAACACGTATACTTTGGCACTGTTCTAAGTTCCTTACTTATATGTGTATTCACAGTGACTCATTTAATTCTTATAACAACCCATCAGGTAGCTACTGTTATTACCCCCATTGTAGAGATGAGGAAACCAAGGCACAGAGAGGTTGAGTCACACTTGCTCATAATCATATAGTTACTAAGTGGTAGAGTGTGGGCGAAAGATTACGTAGATGCCGAGGCAAGAGACTGAAGGCACAAACTGTTTCAGTGTAATAAAGAAAATAGAATAAAAATAGTCATAATACAAATTAGATATAGAGATGATCATGGACAATTATCAATCATTATTATAGACATTATTAATCATTAGCTTTTAATATACTGTTTGTTGCATTACTAATATAACCTAGGAATAACCGGCGGGTATAGGGTCAGGTGCTGAAGGGACATTGTGAGAAGTGACCTAGAAGGCAAGAGGTGAACCTTCTGTCACGCTCGCATACGGGCCGCTTGAGGGTTCCTTGGTCAAGCGGTAACGCTAGTGCCTGGGAAGACACCCATTACTTAGCAGATCGCGAAAGGGAGTCTCCTTTCCTTGGAGGAGTCAGGGAACACTCTGCTCCAGCAGCTTCTTGTGGAAGGCTGGATATTATCCAGGCCTCCCCGCAGTCATCCGGAGGCCTAAACCCCTCCCTGTGGTGCTGTGCTTCAATGCTCACGCTCCTTGTCCACTTCCATGTTCCTCCCTTACTCCTGGTTCCTCTTTGAAGTTCGTAGTAGAGAGCGGTAGAAGAAATAGTGAAAGTCGAAAGTCTTTGATCTTTCTTATCAGTGCATAGAAGAAAACGCTGACGTATGCTGCCTTCTCTCTCTACTTCGGTTACCTAAAAGGGAAGGGCCCCCTGTCCTGTGATCATGTGACTTGCTGCACCTTGTCAATCACTTAGAAGATTCACCCTCCTTACCCTGCCCCCTTGTCTTGTATGCAATAAATATCAGCGCAACCAGCCGTTCGGGGCCACTACCGGTCTCCGCGTCTTGATGGTAGTGGTTCCCAGGGCCCAGCGTCTTTTCTTCTATCTCTTTGGCTTGTGTCTTTATTTGTTACAACCTCTCATCTCCGCACACGGGGAAAACACCCGCTAAGCCCGGTAGGGCTAGACCCTACAGTAGAGCTGGAATTCAACCTCAAGAAATCTAGCTTGGGAGTCCATTCTCCTAATCTCTGTGCTATTTTACCTCCGTGAGCAAAAGATGACAAGTTTTGCTAGGAATATAGGGAGCCTGAGGTAGAAGAGGAATGTGCTCTTTCACAGCCCTAGTCCCAGGCTCTGGGATGCCCTTCTGGCTTCGTAAGCGTCCTGCGAAGGTGCGCAGCATCACTTAGCACAACTCCCAGACGC
Organism: Gorilla gorilla gorilla; assembly: GCF_029281585.2. Classification (NCBI taxonomy): domain Eukaryota; kingdom Metazoa; phylum Chordata; class Mammalia; order Primates; family Hominidae; genus Gorilla; species Gorilla gorilla. Next base: position 22,184,633 of record NC_073243.2, on the reverse strand, counting down.
GGAGGGCCCGGTCTTCGCTCTGACTGCCCTGCATTTCTGCGTCACCATGGGGAGACAGTGATTCGTTTAGCTTGGAGCAGAGTCTTCAGCAGCCTTCTCAGGAAGCGGGATCCCTGCCCTCCCCGGTGGCTGAGGACCTGCTGGCTCCGCCTCCCTGGTGGCTTTCATAACAGCACTCCAGGCTGGGGAAACCGGTGGGGCCACTTTCTTAAGGTGTGTCTGTCAGGACCTTCATGAACAACAGGACGTTTCAAGCAGAGAGCATGACATATGCAAAAATTAAGGAGTGAGAAAAAGCTAGGCATGTCCACAGAGCAGAGAAGACAGTGGCTGATGGGAGGCTGGCAAAAGGGAGAGAGGGGAGATGGTTTGGAACGGTAACCTAGGTCTACCTTTGATTATTGTAAAAGGCCTGTACAAATAGAGAAATGTAATTTTTCCCGTCTATAGGCAATGGAGAGCCATTGCCTATAGTCATGCTGTGTCTTTTATGTTTACAGTTTTGCTCCTTAAGAAGCTGTTTTTCTTGTCTTTACGTGCAGATTCTTTCCCAATAATTAGGAAACACTGCCATCATGTGGCTCAATGGATGCATGCTCCAAACTTAAGTTGCTGAATGTTCTATCATATTGTTTAATAATTAAACCAAAGAACACATCTCTGAATTCAAACAGCTGAGGTAAAGAATGTCAACCTGTCAAAAAAGGACATTTTCTATAAAGTTTTTCAAAAAATCAATATCTGGGTTCAATGACCTGATTTTTTACTTTGCTTTTAAAATTGTAACCTAGCCAGGCATGGTAGACTGTAATCCCAGCACTTTGGGAGTCCAAGGTGGAAGGATTGCTTAAGTCCAGGAGCTTGAGACCAGCCTGTGCAACATGCTGTGACCCCCTCTCTACAAAAAAAATGAACAAATTTAGCCAGGCATGGTGGTGTGGAGCCTGTAGTCCTAGCTACTCGGGAGGCTGAGGTGGAGTATTGCTTGAGCCTGGGAGGTGGAGGCTGCAGTGAGCCATAATGGCAGTACTACACTTCAGCCTGGACAAGACCCTGTCTCTATAGATAAATACACACACACACATACATACATAAAAAATAAAAAATAAAATTCTAACCTAAGTGTTTAGGGATTCTGATCTCAAGAATCCTTTCTATTCCCAGTGACCCCTTATTTTAGACTCATAAGTTTTCTGTCCCTGCAATGGTTCTGCCCTTTCCAGGGCAGTTTGCATCAAGCTGTATCCAGGATCTTTCCCTTAACTGTGCCAGATTTTGTTTCAGTCCTGGGATTGTTCTCCTTGTAGGTCCACAGTTGGACAGACCTAAATTCAAATATTCATACTATTTTTTCCCTGTGAGCTTCAGTTACTGCATCTATAAAAGAGGCACGACATCGGCTGGGCGCGGTGGCTCACTCCTGTAATCCCAGCACTTTGGGAGGCCGAGGTGGGCGGATCATCTGAGGTCAGGAGTTCCAGACCAGCCTGGCCAACATGGCGAAACCCCATCTCTACTAAAAAATACAAAAATTAGCTGGGAGTGGTGGCAGGCGCCCGTAATCCCAGCTACTCAGGAGGCTGAGGCAGGAGAATGGCTTGAACTTAGGAGGCAGAGGTTGCAGTGAGCCGAGATCTCGCCACTGTACTCCAGCCTGGGCTACAGAGTGAAACTCCATCTAAAAAAAAAAAAAAAAAAGCGACACCTTCTTCATAGGGTTATCATAAGATGAAGTGATAGCATGTGTAAACGGTGCCTGGTACACTGCAGGTCTTCACATTGAGGGAGCCCTGTTTCATCCCTCTGTCCTTGAGGACCTGTTATTTTATTTTATTTATTTTATTTTTGTTTATTTATTTATTTTTGAGACAGAGTCTTTCTCTGTCACCCAGGCTGGAGTGCAGTGGCATGATCTTGGCTCACTGCAACTTCTGCCTCCCGGGTTCAAGCGATTCCCCTGCCTCAGCCTCCCAAGTAGCTGGGACTACAGGCGCCCGCCACCACGCCCGGCTAATTTTTTTTGTATTTTTAGTAGATATGGTGTTTCGCCATGTTGGTCAGGCTGGCCTCGAACTCCTGACCTCAGGTGATTCACCCACATCGGCCTCCCAAAGTGCTGGGATTACAGGCTTGCACCGCGCCCGGCCTGGGGGTCTGTTGTTCTAAGCACAGAGCTGGCACTTGGTGGAGGTCTGTGATCTGATTGATATCCGAGATTTACCTGGTCCTCGGCAACGTTCCTGAGAAAAAAACTACTCATCCCCTCAGGTTTTGGGGACCATCCCTATTTCCATGCGTTGGCGGTGGACCCTGGGCTCGCTGGGGTTTGCAATCCACGTGTCTCCCCTGCGCGCAGCAGGCGGCAGGTGCATGGGCGTGAGTAGGGCAGGGCCCCTCGGCATTCATTTCTCGCCGCTCCCTCCCCGGGCCTGGGGGTTGTGTGTGTACATAATTCAATCCCCGTGAGACTGGCGTCTGGCCTCACGCGCGGCTTGGCGGATTGGCTGTTTCAGCTCGCCCCCGCCCTCCGTACACCCCGCGTCCCAGGTGGCTCAGGCCCCTGTGGTGATCTCTGTTTACCGAGAGAGCCCGTCCAAGTTGGGCTCCATCGCTGCCCTCGCTCCCCTTCGGGGCCCCCGCCCGCCTGGGAAGCAGAGAGAAAGCCGGGCCCAGCCCTTCCTCGCCCTTCCCCTCCCCGCACCGCCCGGAGAGGTCGGGTAAGGGGGAAGGAGTGTGCGTGGGACGGGGAACCTCGGGCCTGGGGATCTGGCTGTCCCCGTCCCCGTACCTCGCGCGGACCCGGGAGTTCCAGCCCTAGGCCAGGCTCCGGCTCCCTCCGCCCCGCGCCATCGCGCTCGGAGTGACGGGCCCACCCCGGGCGAGCAGCCAGAGGCTGGATCTCAGGGATGCCAGCTCCCCAGCGGAAGCACAGGCGTGGAGGCTTCTCTCACAGATGTTTCCCCACCCCGCAGACGGCGATGACCCCCCAGCCCGCCGGACCCCCGGATGGGGGCTGGGGCTGGGTGGTGGCGGCCGCAGCCTTCGCGATAAACGGGCTGTCCTACGGGCTGCTGCGCTCGCTGGGCCTTGCCTTCCCTGACCTTGCCGAGCACTTTGACCGAAGCGCCCAGGACACAGCGTGGATCAGCGCCCTGGCCCTGGCCGTGCAGCAGGCAGCCAGTGAGGGGGGCCCTGAGGCGGGAGACAGGAACGGGGAGGAGGAGCTGTGTGTGAGTGGAGGGATGGGACACCCACCTGATTACCCGACAACCTGAGAAAGGGCAACCGGCTCTAGAAGAGAGTGCATCCTGAGGTCAAGGAGAAGAACCATTAGTTCGAGGGAGGCAAACAGCCAATGAGAAGTGTTGGAGAGAGTTTGGGGGCCCGGGGGCGTGTCTTCCGTTGACTCCGCCCCCTTTCAGGCCCCGTGGGCAGCGCCCTGAGCACGCGCTGGGGGGCCCGCCCCGTGGTGATGGTTGGGGGCGTCCTCGCCTCGCTGGGCTTCGTCTTCTCGGCTTTCGCCCGCAGTCTGCTGCATCTCTACCTCGGCCTGGGCCTCCTCGCTGGTGAGGGAAGTGGGATGCCCGGGTCATTCAGGGTGAAGGTGGTGACAGGAGCTTGTTGGGATCTGGGGTAGCGAAAGAGGCGGGGGCCTGGTGCGGAGAGCCCGGCTCGGAATGCTGGGGCGGGCGTCCCCAGTGCCGGCCCCCATCCCCTCCCATTCATTCGCAGGCTTTGGTTGGGCCCTGGTGTTCGCCCCCGCCCTAGGCACCCTCTCGCGTTACTTCTCCCGCCGTCGAGTCTTGGCGGTGGGGCTGGCGCTCACCGGCAACGGGGCCTCCTCGCTGCTCCTGGCGCCCGCCTTGCAGCTTCTCCTCGATACTTTCGGCTGGCGGGGCGCTCTGCTCCTCCTCGGCGCGATCACCCTCCACCTCACCCCCTGTGGCGCCCTGCTGCTACCCCTGGTCCTTCCTGGCGACCCCCCAGCCCCACCGCGTAGTCCCCTAGCTGCCCTCGGCCTGGGTCTCTTCACACGCCGGGCCTTCTCAATCTTTGCTCTAGGCACAGCCCTGGTTGGGGGCGGGTACTTCGTTCCTTACGTGCACTTGGCTCCCCACGCTTTAGACCGGGGCCTGGGGGGATACGGAGCAGCGCTGGTGGTGGCCGTGGCTGCGATGGGGGATGCGGGCGCCCGGCTGGTCTGCGGGTGGCTGGCAGACCAAGGCTGGGTGCCCCTCCCGCGGCTGCTGGCCGTATTCGGGGCTCTGACTGGGCTGGGGCTGTGGGTGGTGGGGCTGGTGCCCGTGGTGGGTGGCGAAGAGAGCTGGGGGGGTCCCCTGCTGGCCGCGGCTGTGGCCTATGGGCTGAGCGCGGGGAGTTACGCCCCGCTGGTTTTCGGTGTACTCCCCGGGCTGGTGGGCGTCGGAGGTGTGGTGCAGGCCACAGGGCTGGTGATGATGCTGATGAGCCTCGGGGGGCTCCTGGGCCCTCCCCTGTCAGGTAAGGACCTGAGCTCACAGATCTGCCTACAACTATCCTCTGCCCCTGGGGTTCGAGGCTTCTAAATGCCCTTACCCATCTCCTCAGGCTTCCTAAGGGATGAGACAGGAGACTTCACCGCCTCTTTCCTCCTGTCTGGTTCTTTGATCCTCTCCGGCAGCTTCATCTACATAGGGTTGCCCAGGGCGCTGCCCTCCTGTGGTCTAGCCTCCCCTCCAGCCACGCCTCCCCCAGAGACGGGGGAGCTGCTTCCCGCTCCCCAGGCAGTCTTGCTGTCCCCAGGAGGCCCTGGCTCCACTCTGGACACCACTTGTTGATTATTTTCTTGTTTGAGCCCCTCCCCCAATAAAGAATTTTTATCGGGTTTTCCTGAAACCTCCAACTGTTCACCAATCTAGGACCCTGAAAATATTCTACTTAAGACAGCCAGAAAGGCTGGTTCAAAGGAACAGGATCCCAGAAGGCCCTGGGTATGAAGAAGGGTGACTGTCCAGCCAACCCATTTCTCTTTGCCCAAGTCCTGGCCGTAACAGGGAATCTTTGCGAAGTTGTCTGGCAGCCAGTTTCAGTGTGTTGCTGGGGTTGGGGGCGGGTTGCTAGTGGGTGCTATCTGCCCCATCTTCATGTCCCTTACCCTAGTTCCCAGACCTCCCAGACTTAACTCTTCCCTGCATTTCAATCTCCTTCTATGGGCCTGAGAGAAATACAAGAATCCTAGGCCCAGACTTCAGCTCTATCAAAGCTATTCACACATCTATACCCTGTGTCCTCAGCATTCTCTCAATTTCTTTTCTTTCCTCCTTTTTTTTTTTTTTTTTTTTTTTTGAGACAGAGTCTCGCTCTGTTGCCCAGGCTGGAGTGCAGTGGCGCGATCTTGGCTCACAGCAAACTCCGCCTCCTGGGTTCAAGCAATTCTCCTGCCTCAGCCTTCCCAGTAGCTGCAACTACAGGCACACGCCAACACACCCGGCTAATTTTTGTATTTTTAGGAGAGACGGGGTTTCACCATCTTGGCCAGGCTGGTCTCAAACTCCCGACCTCGTGATCCACCCGCCTCGGCCTCCCAAAGTGTTGGGATTACAGACGTGAGCCACCATGCCCAGCCCTCAATTTCTTTTCTAAGCCACAGGGATAATGGGGAAGAGGGAGGTATGTGGTGGTAGCCTGGAGAGCAGATTCCAGGGTTAAAATGCCTTGGGTCATCAGAGCTCCTGGACACTCTCCTCCACTTCCAGGCATGACTCCATTCGGCCAACCCAAGCGTATGGGCCCCAGCTCATTTTGAGGTTGTGATTATTATCCAATTTTCTTATTTGATTTTATCTCAAAGGGACAGTTTTGTTTCCCAAACATGTGTCTTCAGAGAAGAAACTCAGGAGGCAACACTAGAGATGTTATATAAAGCATGATAAGTCTCTTGGCCTTTGATTTTCACAGTTGATTCACAGCTCAGTGAAGCAGGAACTCCCGGATCCTTCAAAACTCCTGGGTCCTTTAGAAAAGGTTAGGGGAGGCTGGGTGTGGTGGCTCACGCCTGTAATCCCAGCACTTTGGAAGGCCGAGGGGGGTGGATCACAAGGTCAGGAGTTCGAGACCATCCTGGCCAACATGGTGAAACCCTGTCTCTACCAAAAATACAAAAAAAAAAAAAAAAAAAAATAGCCGGGCGTGGTGGCTCCCGCCTGTAATCCCAGCTACTTGGGAGGCTGAGGTAGGAGAATCGCTTGAACCCGGGAAGCGGAGGTTGCAGTGAGCCGAGATCACATCACTGCACTCCAGCCTGGGCAACAGAGCAAGACTCCGTCTCGGGAAAAAGAAAAAAGAAGAAAAGGTTAGGAGAGTAACAGAGAAATAAGAGTCCTCAACAAAATACAAAGGGTTGGCACACACATTGCAGGAGCCCCAGGCCTGCTCTAGGGGGAGGCAGATCAAGAATCTTAAGGCACTGTGGTTCTGTGGAGACCAAGATGTGGCAAGAGAAGACCTGGAGCTGTCAAGCTTTGGCTTTCTGGGCCTGACTCTGTGGAGTTCAGTCCTCTTCCAGCCCCTCCTTGGGTAGGGGAACTTTAGTATCTAGTGCTTCTGTTACAAGGTCCTGGGGCCCGGAGGTAGTAGTTGAGAAGCAGAAGAAGTGGGGCAGGGTGAGGAGAATTCCACTCCCTGAAAGAAGGAAGGCCCCAGCCACCACAAAAGAAGCCGTGTAGTTGCCTGTCACATCCCGGAGGTAGCCTAGGTCCAAGAGAGAAAAAGAATACACATGAGTGATCTATTTGCTGGGGCTGAGGGCTCAGATACATTTTTGGGTGGAGGGAAGACTTATCATCTCAGAGGAGTTGGAACTCCCATGGAATAGTTGGATAAACTTAAGAACTCTGGTTTCCCAAAAGGGCCTCAAAAGTTAATTTCAACCACCTCCCTGCCTTCAGAAAGGACCTCCAAACCAGCCTGCAGGGATTTGGAGATCCAGATTGAGTCAGGCATACTTGTGCCTTTCTTTCTGGCAACTGTGGCCTTTCTTTTTTTTTTTTGAGACGGAGTCTAGCTCTGTCGCCCAGGCTGAAGTGCAGTGGCGCGATCTCAGCTCACTGCAAGCTCCGCCTCCCGGGTTCATGCCATTCTCCTGCCTCAGCCTCCTGAGTAGCTGGGACTACAGGCGCCCACCAACTGTGGCCTTTCTAAAGCTTCAGTTAATGGGTAAGAGGAGATAAAGGTCTGAAAGTTCTGGCACCCTGAGCCAGCAGAACTTTGACCAGGTGCCTCAGATACCTGGTTTGGGGCCCAGTAGGCCAAAGGAAAGGGTGCACACTGGAATGCTACGTCTGTGTCTGGCCAGGTTCTGCCAGGTCCTCTGCAAACCCAAGCCGTAGGCACCCTGCCAAGGGTTCCACTTAGCTTCTCTTTGTCTTTCCACTCAGACTTTCCCAGCCCCAAGTTCTTTGCCCCATGGACTCATTTCAGGGATGCTATGGTTGGCCACGCAGGCTGTGTACTGTACTACACCAGAGGGCAATATTCACATACACTGTAATGAGAATAGTACCCTCCCCTAGTTGTGCAACATGGCAGCCCTCACCCCCTGGGAACCCCATTCCACTTACCTGAGAGAGGAGGCCCCAGCAGCCCCCCGATGCTCTCTATCATCTGCAACAGTCCCAGGCCACAGTAAATCCTTCTAGTCCCTATTAGTTCAGGCAGCACAGAGAAGGCCAGTGGGGCCAGAGCCCCTGATGTGAAGCCGTAGGCCACAGCCAGAGCCACCAGGGCTGTGGGAGCCTGAGCTACAGGGAACAGGGCTAGTGACACCCCAGTCAAGGTGGTCCAGAGCATCAGGAGTCGTGTCACAGGCCCTGGGACTGCATCTCCCAGCCATCCGGAGACCACACGCCCCACGAGGTCAGAAATAGCAGCAACTGAGAGTAGGAAGGCAGCAGGTAGTGGGTCCCAATCCAGGTCCTGGAGATGGGCCACCAGGTGGAGGTAGGGAATGAAGTAGCCAGTGTTGATCAGGGTGAGGGCAACAGTGTAACGGAGGAAGGGGCCATGATGGAGGAGAGAGGTGAGTTGGGCCCTGGGACCACCTACAGCAGGGTCCTCAGCCAGGGAGGGTGGGCGGAGGAGAGCACCACAGGCCACCAGGTGGAGGGAGAGGGCAGACACCAGCAGCAGGGACCCCCTCCAGGCGTAGTGGCTGAGCAGCCACTGGAAAAAGGGGGCAAATGTGAAGGAGGAGAGGCCCACGCCTGTCAGTGCCAGCCCGGTGGCCAGGGATCGTCGGCGAGAGAAATAACAGGACAGGCAGGCCAGGGTCGGAGCGAAGGTCAAAGCCCAGCCAGAGCCTGTCAAAAAGGAAGAAGTGGTGTTGAGAACTCTTAGGGAGCTCAAGGCACACAGTAATCCCCGCATTGCCCAGCAGCAGAATGTAGCACTTGCTTTGGAGTCCCACAGACCTGGGATACAATCTTGGCTTGGATACTTTATAGCTGTGTAACCTTGTGTGTTTTACTTAACACTCCCAGCCTCAACCTTCTCAACTGCAAAATGTAATAATACACTTTTTGGGATTGTGGAAGATTAGAGACAAAGTTTGTAAGGTAACTAGCACAGAACTTTGGAGTTAGACCTGGGCTCTACCATTTCTAGCTGTGTGACCTTCATTTGCCAAGTTGTATAAGCTTTAAAGCTTTTCCTCAGCTGTAAATCCAATAATGATATCGATTTCACAGTCACAGTACCTAGCACCTTTTTTTTTTCTTTTTTTTTTTTTTTGAGACGGAGTCTCGCTCTGTCGCCCAGGCTGGAGTGCAGTGGCGCAATCTCGGCTCACTGCAAGCTCCGCTTCCGGGGTTCACACCATTCTCCTGCCTCAGCCTCCCGAGTAGCTGGGACTACAGGCACCCGCCACCACGCCCAGCTAATTTTGTGTGTGTTTTTTTTTTTTTTTTTTTTTTTTTTTGAGACGGAGTCTTGCTTTGTCGCCCAGGCTGGAGTGCAGTGGCGCGATTTCGGCTCACTGCAAGCTCCACCTCCCGGGTTCACGCCATTCTCCTGCCTCAGCCTCCCGAGTAGCTGGGACTACAGGCGCCCACTACCACGCCCGGCTAATTTTTTGTATTTTTAGTAGAGACGGGGTTTCACCGTGTTAGCCAGGATGGTCTCGATCTCCTGACCTCGTGATCCGCCCGCCTCGGCCTCCCAAAGTGCTGGGATTACAGGCGTGAGCCACCGCGCCCGGCCAATTTTTTGTGTTTTTAGTAGAGACGTGATTTCACCGTGTTAGCCAGGATGGTCTTGATCTCCTGACCTCGTGATCCGCCCGCCTCGGCCTCCCAAAGTGCTGGGATTACAGGCGTGAGCCACCGTGCCTGGCCCCTAGCACCGTTTTATAGTAATTCTTCCTTTTACACTCCAGTCCCACTAGCCCCGGGCTTCTGGGCTTGTATACTTGGTGTCTTTTTTTTTTTTTTTTTTTTTGAGACAGAATCTTGCTCTGTCGCCCAGGCTGGAGTGCAGTGGTGCGATCTTGGCTCACTGCAACCTCCGCCTCCCGGGTTCAAGCGATTCTCCTGCCTCAGCCTCCCGAGTAACTGGGATTAGCGCCACCAGGCCCGGCTAATTTTTGTATTTTTGTAGAGACGGGGTTTCACCATGTTGGCCAGGCTGGTCTCAAACTCCTGACCTCGTGATCCACCCGCCTCGGCTTCCCAAAGTGCTGGGATTACAGGCGTGAGCCACCGCGCCCGGCCAGGTTTCATCATCCTTGAATTTCCTAATTCCTCACCACGTTTGTCGCTTTAGTCATTCCTATTAAGAATTCCCTTCTGGGTACAGGTGCTAGCTAAACTTTCCCTCAGCTTCTCCCCGAACCCTTTGGAAGGAGCAGGAAGGAGGTGAACATCCAACGATCTAAGCATTTGACTCTCCTGCCCTTGTTCAGGCTCTCACCTGACAGCAACCCAATACTCAGGTATAGGTGGGTCAAGGAAGTAGCAAAAGAGGCGAGCAGCATCCCCAGCGCAGCCAAGATGCCTCCAGTCATCACCACGGGCCTGGGCCCGAACTTCGTGCTCAGGGCACTGCCTACCGGGCCTGAGGAAGTGGAAGGGGCGCTGCGAGAAGATCTCAGGGGTCTCCCCCACAGCATCTCCCGCCCCTCGCCCTTCCACTTCCCAGTCGCCGCGTTCCCTCTCCCTTCCAAGGGTCGCAGTCCGCCAGATCCAGGCGCCGCACTCACTCCCAAACTGCTGCACCGCGATTCCTATGGAGGCGATCCAGGAGACGCGCGCTGCCTGCTCCTCAAACGCCGCCACAAACTCCACGAAGAAGACCCCAAAGGAGCGGAGCACCCCAAACACAAGCGCCGACTGGAAGAACGCTGAGAGCACCACCACCCATCCCCAGCCCCCGTCGGGGGGCTCGGTCCTGCGCGCCATCTAAGCCGTAACAGGGCTGCTGCCACCCAGAGCCTCTGCAGGAGCCGGGTTCTGGACGCCGCACCTCTGCACACCCACCCCCGCTGCCGGGTGGCTCGGGGCCGAGAGGGGTTGGAGAGGCAGGTAGAGAGGAAGGTCCCGACGAGGCGGCGAGAGGCCCCTGCACCTTTTCCCAAGGCGGGGCGATATAGGACTGAAGACCTGGCCCGCGCTGGCCGGGCCAGAGTCTCCCGGGGGCGTGGTTCCGCGAGCTCGGAGCTGAGCTAGTTCAAGCCGGGGCCGGATCGGTCCCGGTTCGGTGTTCGGCTGGGAGCCAGAGGGTGGAACTGCGTTTGGGCCCCACCCCTGGAGCGCGCTAGTTTCCGTGTAGATGATCTATTTTATCACTGGGGTGTCCGCGCCGGGCCACCCTGGAGCTCGCCAATGAGGACGCGGGGCTCCCGGGAAGGGGCGGAACGAGAAGGGCAGGGCGGGATTTAGGCATTGTTGGGGACCAGCAGTGAATGGGCGCATGCGTAAGGAGGGGCGTTAGGAGGCTGACTAGGTAGGGCCCCACGTGACGCGGGGACTGCCAGGAAGCTTCCGTCTCCTCTTCACCTAGCGGGCCAAGTCATCCCCATTTCAGCACCCAGAGCCACACGGAAGGGTTAGTGATGGGTAAACTGGGTCTGGAGAGGAGAGGACTCTCTTGCTTTAATGAGGGGTCCAGGAATTGCAAGGCCCTATTGGGGGTAGGGGAGGGGTTAGGAGATGAGACTCAAACGAAGTGTTTGGCGCAGCGCCTGAAGCCACTAACACGTAGCCCTAGGCACGCAGACCTAGAAGCCTGGATCCCTGAGAAGTTCAACGGCTAAGGGAAGAGAGAAGGGGAATGAGTTGGACTCCTGGCGTTCATTTCTGTAGTGGGAACTCGTTCCTGTCACTTCTGTTCCCACTAACAGGAAACCTACAGGTCACAGAGACCAAAAATAACTGAGGAGAGGAAGGGCGGCTGTAAGCTCACACAGGGCCCCACCAACACCACCTACCTCTTCCTCACTGGGGCTGGAACCTTTTCCTCTGCCCTCTAGTAACAACCACTTCCTAACCACCTTTTTTGATCTGATGGTGGGGTAGACTAAAGAGACAAACTATGACCCTGGCCACTGGAGCAGTCAGCCCCCTCTTACCCAAGTAGTCCTCAGGCCCCTAGCAAACACTCCCCAGTCCTTCCCAGTCTCCATAACACCAATGGCTTGGATTTCCTGTTCCTTCATTATAAACCATACTTCGCAGGACCCTGACCTTGAAACCGTGGACTCAATGTTCACTCCCAGATTACTGGGGAAAGCAGCAAACAAGAAGTGGAGGCAAGGAGGGAGGTGTGTAGTCTTAAAAGACATATTGAGCCTTAAATAATTTTATATGTGGGAAATAAAAGTAATCATCAATAATACACATATATACTTCCTAAGAGTCAAAATGTCGGCTGGTGGGGAATATGCCAAAGATACAGAAACTGCTGTGGCTCTATTACATAGTGATAAAGAACTCGGGTGTTTAGAATCAGATCACAGTTCCAGTCTTTTATTTATTTATTTATTTATTTATTTATTTATTTATTTATTTATTTATTTTGAGACGGAGTCTTGCTCTGTGGCCCAGGCTGGAGTGCAGTGGCATGATCTTGGCTCACTGCAACCTCCGCCTCCCGGGTTCAAGTGATTCTCCTGCCTCAGCCTCCTGAGTTTCTGGGATTACAGGCTCCCACCACAATGCCCAGTTAATTTTTGTATTTTTAGTAAAGACGAGGTCTCACCATGTTGGCCACGCTGGTCTCGAACTCCTGACCTCAAGTGATCCACCAGCCTTGGCCTCCCAAAGTGCTGGGATTACAGGCGTGAGCCACCGTGCCTGGCCCACAGTTCCAATCTTGACTTTATTACTTAACTCGATCAAGATGCTGAATCTCTCAGTTGGTTTCCCCATCTGTAAACTGGGGATAATAGTACCTACTATTAAGCGTTGCCCAAGGGGTTCAGTTAGAAAATCCATGCACTAAAAATGCTTAGTTTATGTGCTGACATGCAGCAGGAGCCAAGTAATATTAGCTTAGCTGGTCTTATTGGTGTTATTTTCAACAGGGGATAAGCTGCTGTAGTGGGAAGTGAAGGAAGGTTTTAGTTTAGTGTTTTTTTTTGTTTGTTTTTTTTTTTTGAGATGGAGTTTTGCTCTTGTCTCCTAGGCTGGAGTGCAATGGCATGATCTCGGCTCACTGCAACCTCCACCTCCTGGGTTCAAGCGATTCTCCTGCCTCAGTCTCCCGAATAGGTGGGACTACAGGTGTTTGCCACTATGCCCGGCTAAATTTTTTGTATTTTTAGTAGAGACAGGGGTTTCACCATTTTGGTCAGGCTGGTCTCGAACTCCTGACCTCAGGTGATCTGCCTGCCTGGGCCTCCCAAAGTGCTGGGATTATAGGCGTGAGCCACCATGCCCTGCCTAGTTTTTGTTTTTTGATTAAAAAAAAAAAATCTAATCCAGGTCATGGGTTTAAAAAGATTGAGAAACAACCACTGCGATGGTTTGAATGTTACCTCCAAAAACTCATATTGAAACTTAATCCCCAACTTGGCGGTACTGAGAGGTGGAAACTTTAAAAGGTGATTGGATGGGATTAATGGATTAATTAATCCCCATGAATTAGCCCACCATAATGGATTAATAGGTTAACAGATTAACCCCATCATAAAGGACTAAAAGGTTAATAGATTAATGGGTTATCATGGGAGGGGAATTGTCGGCTTTTTCAGAGAGATCCGAGCTAGAACATTAGCATGCTTAGCCCCCTTTGCCATGTGACACCCTGTGCCACAGAGAGTCCATATCAGCAAGAAAACCCTCACTAGAGGGTGAGGCCCCTGGACCTTGGATTTCTCAGCCTCCATACTATAAGAAATAAATTCATTTTCTTTATAAATTACCCAGTTTCAGATAATCTGTTGTAAGCAACAGAAAATGAACTGAATGAGACAGAAAACTGGTACCAAGAAGTGGGGTGTTGCTGATAATGAATAACGGAAAATGATGAAGTGGCTTTGGAAGTGGGTGATGGGCAGAGGCTGGAAGCATTTGGAGGAGTAGGCTAGAAAAAGCCTAGATTCTGGAGAGGCCTTAGAAGACAAGAAGACTATGAAAAGTTTGGAATTCTTTAGAGATTGATTAAGTGTTTATGACTAGAATGTTGATAGAAATATGGAAGCAGCTGGGCGGGGTGGCTCACGCCTGTAATCCCAGCACTTTGGAAAGCTGAGGTGGGCGGATCATGAGGTCAGGAGATTGAGACCATCCTGGCCAACATGGTGAAACCTGTCTCTACTAAAAATACAAAAATTAGCTGGGCATGGTAGCACTTGCCTGTAATCCCAGCTACTCGGGAGGGTGAGGCAGGAGAATCGCTTGAACCAGGGAGTCGGACGTTGCAGTGAGCCGAGATCGTGCCACTGCACTCCAGCCTGGGCAAAACAGCGAGACTCCATCTCAAAAAAAAAAAAAAAAAAAAAAAAAAGAAATATGGAAGCAAAAGCCATTCTGATGAGCTTTCAGATGGAACTGAGGAGCAAGGTATTGAAAACTGGAGTAAAGGCCATCCTTGTTACGAACTGGCAAAGAGCTTGGCTAAACTGTATCCATGCCCAAGGGCTCTGTGGAAGGCTGAACTTGAGAGTGATGAACTAGGGTATCTGGCAGGCAGAAGAAATTTCTAAGCAGCAAAATGCTGAGGCTGCTGTGTGGTTGCTTCTAACTGCTTAAGATGATCTCACAGAGAAAAGAAACAGAGTGGAAACATTTGGAAAATTCTCAGCCTGGCCATGTGGTAGAGAATGAAAGAGCATTTTCAGGAGATGAATCCAAGGGCGTGGCCAAGCCACTTCTTGCTAAAAAGATTAACATGGCTAAAAAGGAGCCAGGTGCTCTTCCTCAAGAAAATGGAAGAAAGTCCCTGAAGTCATTTCAGAGGTCTTTGAGGCTGCCCCTCCCATCACAGGCCCAGAGGCCTTGGAGGACAGAGGGTTTCAGGGGATAGGCCCTGGGTGCTCTCCATGGGCTCACCGCCCAGGGCAACCTCAGCACTCTGCACCCCACACCCCAGTGTAGCACTCTGTGGCCACCCCAGCCTGGTGGTGGCTTAAGTGCCCCCAGGTGTTGCTTGTGTGTGTGTGTGTGTGTGTGTGTGTGTGTTGCTTGTAATGAAGCTCCAGAAGGTGCAAATCATAGACCTTTGCTGCATCCTTGTGGTGCTAATTCTGCAGTCTTGCAGAAAGTAAGAGCTGTGAAGGCTTGGCAGTCTCCACATGGATTTCAAAGGATGTTGTTGAAAGCCTAGGGGCCCAGGCAGGGACTTGTCACAGGGGCAGAGCCACTGCAGAGAGCCCCCACCAGAGCAATACCCAGCAGAAATGTGATGTTGAAGTTGCCTCAGAGAGTGCCTGCCAGGACAATGCCTATTGGAATTGTGGAAGCAAGGCCACTGCAGAGCCCCCACTGGGGTAGTCCTTGGTGGAGCCATAGGAACAAGGCCAATGCATACAGTCCCCAGTAGGGCAATGCCTAGTACAGCCGTGGAAGCAGGACCACCACCAGGCCCCCAGAACTTTGGAATCACAGGCAGCAGGCAGCGCCCCCCTCCCCCCAGGAAACTTCAGGCACCAGACTCCAGCCCACCCACCAAAGCCACAGGGCTGGGTTGCCTGAAGCCTTGGGGATCCAACTCCCACCCTGTGTCCAGGAGGTGCCACATGTAGTCGAAAAAGATTATTCTCTACCTTTAAGTCGCAATGTTGGCCGGGTGCGGTGGCTTACGCTTGTAATCCCAGCACTTTGGGAGGCCGAGGCGGGCAGATCACGAGGTCAGGAGTTCAAGACGAGCCTGGCCAACACAGTGAAACCCCATCTCTACTAAAAATACAAAAATTAGTTGGGCGTGTTGGTGGGCACCTGTAATCCCAGATGCTTGGGAGGCTGAGGCAGGAGAATTGCTTGAACCTGGGAGGCGGAGGTTGCAGCGAGCGAGATCGCGCCACTGCACTCCAGCCTGAGTGACAGAGCTAGATTCCTTTCAAAAAAAAAAAAAAAAAAAAAAAAGGTGTCATGTTGGCCCTGCTGGGTTTCGCTGGGTTTCACTGGGTTTCAGACTTTCCTGGGGCCTGTTTCACCCGTTTCTTTTTGCCTATTTCTCCCTTTTGGAATGGGAATGTGTACACTATGCTCGTTCCTACCATTATATCTTGGAAGTAGATAACTTGCTCCATAACTTGGAAGTAGATAACTAGCTCACAGATGAGACTTTGATGCTGCAATGAGTGAAGACTTTGGGATTATGGGAGTGGAATGAATGTATTTGTATGTGAGAAGCACATGAGTTTTGGGGGCCCAGGGACAGAATGCTATGGTTTGCATGTCTCCTCCAAAAATTCATATGGAAACTTTTAGTTCTCAACATGACGGTATTGAGAGCTGGGGCTTTTAAGAGATGACTGGGGGCTGGGCACGGCGGCTCACGCCTGTAATCCCAGCACTTTGGGAGGCCAAGGTGGGCGGATCACGAGGTCAAGAGATTGAGACCATCCTGGCTAACACGGTGAAACCCCGTGTCTCTACTAAAAATACAAAATTAGCCAGGTGTGGTGGCGGGTGCCTGTAGTCCCAGCTACTTGGGAGGCTGAGGCAGGAGAATGGTGTGAACCCAGGAGGCGGAGCTTGCAGTGAGCTGAGATTGCACCACTGCGCTCCAGCCTGGGAGACAGAGTGAGATTCTGTCTCAAAAAAAAAAGATGATTGGATTGGATCCTGAGGGTTCTGCCATTCATGGATTATGGGTTATCATGGGAGGGGAACTGGTGGCTTTATAAGAAGAGGAAGAGAGACCTGAACTGGCAATGTTTGCACACTGGCAATGTTTCCTGTGCTGCAGAGAGCCCCCACCAACCAGACGACCACCACCAGATGTGGCCACTTGACCTTGGGCAAAATTTTCAGTGTGCGTAACTGTAAGAAATAATTTCCTTTTCTTTATAAGTTGCCCAGATTCAGATATTCTATAATAAGCAACAGAAAACGGATTAAGACAACTACAAACTTTCAATGTTGGAGGTAGCTGCAGAGATCATGGTAACTGACTTTTTCACAGATGAGGAATTTAAGGCCCAGAGGAAGGTAACATCAGAATTAGTGACCTCTGCACCCAGCACACACACAGGACAGGGGAAAGGGTAGGAGAGATGCATGCACTGGACCCTGGATAGATTCAAGGTACCCTTGCTGGGGGAGGGTGGGCTGGCACGTTAGTTCTAACTCAGTCTTCTCAGTGCCACCTCCAGCCCCTGTGGTCTTTAGGGGACCCAAGTCTTATCCATTTTCCTTGGTGATGGAGGCATGTCCCGAGCATTAAGATCTCCAGCACAGATGCATGCCCTGGCCTCTTGATATTATTAGTGGCTTCCTGGTTTCTCCCTGCCGCCTCCACACCTCAGGCAGGAAGTGACTTCAGAGCAGCAGGATGCAGGTGGCTCCGGAGAAACTTCATGAAGTCACTGGTTCCTACACAATGAGCAGGAAGGCAAGGGCAGGGAAGGGGACAACGAGGACCATTTAAAATGTCTGGTGGGAAGGGACAGTGGAATGGTACAGAATCCAAGATGTTATCCAGGAGGAAGAGCTCTCTTCCTCGCTCCCCGAGTCCCCCAAGGCAAGAACCCAGGACACAGCAGGCAGCACAGAGAGGCTTCTTTATTCCAAGGATCTGATGTTGCAAGATCTAACATTTCTACCCCCAGGCATTCTCCACCTGCCCATCCAATCTGCTAAATAGAAATCATGATTCCTTCTTATAGACTCCTCTGCCTTCCCTTCTTCCTTAAGTCTGCAGTGGGGCCATGGGGAGAAAGAGGGAAGAGGGAGAAGAGTAGCTTTCTCACTAGTGCCCAGGCGACAGCCACTAGAACTGACTTATTGTTGAAGTTCTACCCCACAAATTCAAAAGTGCTTCTTACTTTCTACCCCTGTCCCATAATCAAATAGGCCCCAGGGCAACAAGGGGCAGAACTATCAATCAAGGCTTCAGCGCTTCTTCTAACATTTCAGAGACTCCACCCAGCCAAGAGGCAACCCTGTTCCTCACTTTCTACCTACCTGGCCTACACCAGAAACTGCACCCCTCAACCAACCTCTTAATCCTACTTGAAACTTGGTCAACTAGAACAGGCCTTTGGCCTATGGGCTAGTCAATCTTTTACATCTGTAATGCCAACAATAATCCCAACCAAACTACAGCAAACCCAGAATGGAACTCAGCCCCTTTTCTTTTCCTATGGAAGGTTCTAATGCATTCACTGGTTCCAGACAGGAATGCAGTGATGGGAAGACCAGGTCACAGACCCAGCTTTTAAAAGGTAAGGTTACCAAGCACCATCCCTTCTAGAGGAAAAGAAGGTTCTGGCATCTGGACACTTGCCAGAAGATGTCCAAAACCCACTAAAGGAAGAAGGGGCTCAACTCAATAGAGAGAACCCCAGGTAACATTCAAACCCAGATGCCTCTGTAGTAAAGGATGGGTTAACACTGTTTACCATCTAATCAAGCTAAAGAGTTTCATGATTCTTCCCTAGGCCATAACATTCATAGAGACTGGGCAGAGTCAGAAAAGGTCACATAATCTCTGATAAGGAATGTCTGATCTCTCCCCCATGGAGCGATCAACTCAGTGCTAAGAACAGGTCCCCGTGGGAGGATGATGGACTCCACTTGAGCCCTGGTGGGTCTCTACTACTATAGATGGATACAGCAGAGCCAAACCCAAGTGACCAGATTAATGGGACATTTTAGATTCTGGACCATCTTGCAGAAAAACCTGCCAGCCTCCACTTGGAGTGATACGGAATCCAGATACAGAACCCCCACACCCACAGCCTCCAGGAGGCATTTATTATTACTTCCATTTTGGGCTCAACATAATGGTTCCTATCACCCTTGAAGAACAGAGAAATGTCTGTATCCATTTCTAGACTGCTAGAGAACCTACAACATCCAGAATACCAGAGAGGGTTCCTGACCCAATTCCACAATCCCGCATGTTCCCAGAGCTGCCCTAGAACAAATAAAGGTTCCAGACCTAGAATTACAGGGGCAGAACACAGAGAACCCCTTTTTCCATTTTAAACAAACTAACAAGCAAACAAACAGGAGAAAGAACAATTCTAAAGATAAAAGTTATGACAGAAATAATATAAAATACCCAAGCCAAACGAGAGAGCCAAGGGCTAGTAATCTCTGCCAGCAGAGCTGTGATCTCACCTTCTGTGTTTCTGGTCACTTTTAATCACACTTGTGGAAGAGGGGAGTGGGAAATGCAATCGAATGAAGGCCCCGGTGCCACCCAAAGGCCTCAATAAATTATATTTACAGATAAACTGAATGCAATGGGGGCCACAGGTGGAGGGCTATTCCCTTAGGGAGACCAGGACTCCAATCTCTCCCCTTTCCCAGCCCCTAGCTAGCTCTCTCCTCAGAAACAATCTGGCTTGTGGGGAAGAGGTTTTGACCAGCAAAACAGAGGCAGATCTAGCCAGGATCTGCCACCCCTGCTCTCCCCAGTGAGAAATTAAGATGGTGGCAATTTCTGATACCAAAGTGGCCTAGCACACCCCTATGCCCAAGCCTGATAGGGAAGCAAGGCCTGGGCCTGCAGCTTTCCCACCCGCAGGAAGCAAGTGGGGTCTGGGCCTGCGCTCAGCTAGGGCCCCCCGAGAATGTGGTAGTGCACTTTGGTGTTGGTAGCCGCTCCGTGTTTCTGGCGCAGATGCAGCCGCAGTTGACTCTTGTGCCGGAAATGCAGGCCACAGGGGTCGCACTGTGGGAGGACAGCCAAGTCAGGCCCTGCCCCATCCACAATCACCTTTTAGGTGTTGAGCCGGGCGGCCGTCCAGCTCTCCCAGGAGGGAACTATCCAGCGGAAGATCAGCTCTTTGACTCTCACATCCTCCCAAATCCTCAGGGGTGGCTGAGGGGATAGTCCCCGCCTTATTTAGCAAAGGTTTTCCCACTTGTTAGCTCCTCTCTGAGAAAACAGTGCTCAGCCCAGGAGCATCACTTCTATACCTGCCCATCCTGACTCCCAGCCTCCACCCCTTATTTGCTTGGACTCTTCCGGCCACCGCTCATTTCTAAGAGATCTAGGGACAGCCAGGCCCGCACCTCTTAGAGCCCACCCCTAGGCAAAGGAGAGGTAATTCTAAGGCAGTGGGCAGGCCAGGTTGGGTACCCACGTGGTAAGGCTTCTCTCCGGTGTGGATGCGAACGTGGCTCTTGAGGGTCTGCAGGTGGCGGAAGCGGGTTCCGCAGGTAGGGCAAGGGTAGGGCTTCTCCCCGGTGTGGATCAGCACGTGCGCCCGCAGATGTGCCACCTGGGAGGGAGAAGACTTCAAGTCCTGCCTCTGAGAGGAACAGAACCCTCCCTATTGGCCCACCCCACCTCTTGCAGGTTTGCCTTGGAAGCCACTTGGAGGCTGTCTCCGTACCTGTACAAAGCGCGAGCCGCACGTCTCACACTTATACGGCTTCTCTCCCGAATGGATGCGGCTGTGCGTTTTCAGGTTTGCTGGCCGGTTAAAACGGGCTCCGCAGATTGAGCAGTGGTAAGGCTTTTCCCCTGGAGGCAGGGAACATGGGAAATCAGGGACTTTGCCCTAGGACAGCTGTGGGCTTGAAGGCCAGGGCCCTCTCTTCCCCTACCTGTGTGCACTGTACGGTGACTGGCAAGGTTGCCCTTGTAGCGGAACGAAGACCGGCACAGCTGACACTTATAGGGTTTGTCTTCATCCCCAGGAACCAAGGAGTCCAGCCCTGATGAGCACCCTGCCACAGCCTCACAGTTCTGGCAGCTGAAAAATTCACTTCCTGGGAAGGGGAATGGGTGACGGCAACCATAGTTATTAATGAGGGCTGTCTAGGTACTACTGAATCCTCAAACCACACAGTAGCAGGCTTTCTTTTTCCCAGTTTATTGTTAAGACTTCTGGGGCTGGTTTGACTTGCTCAAGGCCAAGTAAGAAGATAGTAAGATGAGCCAGATCTGACTGCACATCTGTCTGACTCGAGTACTCAGCTAATCTCCTCTTCAATAGCAGTGGTGGGGGCCAGGTACGGTGGCTCACGACTGTAATCCCAGCACTTTGGGAGGCCGAGGCGGTCGGATCACAAGGTCAAGAGATGGAGACCATCCTGGCCAACATGGTGAAACCTCGTCTCTACTAAAAATACAAAAATTAGCTGGGTGTGGTGGCACGTGCCTGCAGTCCCAGCTACTCGGGAAGCTGAGGCAGGAGAATCGCTTGAACCTGGGATGTGGAGGTTGTAGTGAACCGAGATTGCGGCACTGCACTTCAGCCTGGCCACAGAGTGAGACTCCGTCTCAAAAAAATAAATAAATAAAATAAAAGCAGTGGTGGTAGGTGGAGACCCCTGCTAGTGGGAGGAGTTTTGTTTCTCCTCCTGTTTTTGTTTTTTTTTTGAGACAGAGTCTTGCTGTGTTGCCTATGCTGGAGTGCAGTGGTGTGATCTCGGCTCACTGCAATCTCCACCTCCCGGGTTCAGACGATCCTTCCACTTTAGCCTCCTGAGTAGCTGGGACTACAGGTGCGCACCACCGTGCCCGGCTAATTTTTATTTTTATTTTTTGTAGAGACCACATCTGACTATGTTGCCCAGGCTGGCCTTGACCGCCTGGATTCAAGTGATCCTCCTGCACTGGCCTCCCAAAGTGCTGGCATTACAGGCATGAGCCACCATGCCTGGCTAAAATCTCCTCCTCACTTGCACCACTCTGAATGACAGCCTGCCAGAGAGGCCCTGACAAGCTTTGGGCTGACCATTCAGCTCTGAAAGGGGATAGGCCAGAAATCCTCAAACTTTGCTGCTCATTGGAAGCACTGGGAGAGCTTTAGAAAGATACTGATGACTCGTCCCATGTCCAGATATTTTAATCTATGGAGTGTGACCTGGGCAGTGGGAGTTTAAAAGCTTCCTAGGTGATTCTAATTTGTAATAAAGTTTAGGAACCATTGGAATAGGACTTTCTGGGAGAGTTTTTGGCACAAACTTGCCTGGAGCAGTCACAGGAGAAAAGCCAAGAAAGAGGGGCTCTTACCCGGTAGTGGACGGGCCCGTTCAGAGGGTGATCCAGAGGTGTCTTGAGCCTGGGATGTGAGGAGGTAGGGGGTACTGGCTGGAGCCCCACATTTGAACTGCACAGTGGCAGCAGTTGGAGAGAGCCTAGGCAGATGGCAAGGAAAGGGTTAAAAGAGATTGTACGGTTGGGGGGTGGGGGTTCTCTCCTGGGAAATTTGGAGCCAAAGGCCTGCCCTCTCAGGGTGAGCCAATATTGTTGACCAATGACCCACATCCATTGTACTGCCCAAGTGCCACCCTGCTGAATAAACCTGGTCTCTGGCCAGCTCCTTAAGGTGAGCTAGTGTCTCTGAAACCCACCACCTATCTGCCTTCCTCCTGACCATCAAGGCCCAATGACTCTGTCTTCTAGCTGAGGCCAGCTCTGACAAATTCTTGAGGTTCTAGACTCTGTACCTGCTCTGGGGACCAGGAATGGGTCCTTCTTCGCTGCTGCTGCTGCTGCTGCTGCTGCTGCTGGAGGCTTCATCTCCACTGGGGAGCCTGGCTTGGGGGCAAGGTTGACCAGAACTTCTCTCCCCCACCAGGCTCCCTGCTTGGGAGGCCTGAGAGTTTAGCACGATGTACTTGTACTTTTTCCAGTTGCAGGCCTTGGGGTCAGGGCTGGCTGGACTGGGGGGGCCTTGACTGCAGCTTCGAGATTCAGTAGGTGGGTCTGGGTGTCCTTCGGAGCGCCTGGGACTACCTGGTGGAGGGGCCGTTGGGGGTGTTGGGGGTTCTGCTTCCAGGGGGCGCAGGGAGATGCCCAGAGGTTCATAGCTGGGGAAAGTGTGATGAACGTTAGTGCCATTTCCTAAACTCTGCCTTTGCCCTTAACACCTCACCCACAGAGAACGCCGAGCCAGGGTCCCTCACCTGGCCTGGATGAAGCGGTGGCATGCCTGGACCACGTGCTCCATCTGCAAATAGGTGGCGGCCGCTAGGACTGCTGGTGCAGTGGCTGGAGAGAGGCGCAGGCGCGAAGTGTACATGAAGTCCAATAGAGGGGCGAAGCCTCTCGCTTCGGGACCCCCGGGCAGAGAGAGCACGTCCACCCCGATTCCCGCACGGCCCCGGAAAATTGAATAGAAGAAGCCACTAGAGAGAGAGCAGATAAGTCCTTTGGGGGCTGGGGAACCAAGGGAGATACGCGCAGCTTCAGGAAGCCCCGCCCCCTGAAAAAGTCCCGCCTCCTCACTATCACCCCGCCCCCAATTCTGGGACGCTCCGCCTCCTGCTTCTGAAAGACTTGGCTTCGGATTCCCTCTCAACGGCCCTGTGGTCCCACCCCTTTCCCATTTGGCCCCGCCCCAGGCCCCACCCCTCGAACCTGCAGGCGATGAGAACTGCCTTGTGTGCTCTGAGGGGTTGCCCGCCAACCAGCAGCGTGACGTCAGTGAGGATCCCGCGCAGGCGCAGCTCGTTGAGGTTGCCCAGCACGTCGGAGGAGTGGCGAGTGAACTCGCGGACGTAGCCCAGCGCTCCCTCCGGGGCGGCGGGGGAACCCATAGCGACACAGGCCTGTAGAGGCCGTGGAAAGTGCTCTGGATCCAGGCAGTCCTAAGACGCCTTCCCTCCTCTGTTTGCCTTTTCCTTCCGAGGTGCAACTAGAGCCAGGACCTCCAGCCCCTAGCCCCGGCACACGCAGCCTCCCTCCTGATTCTTCTTGTTCATTCTGCCCTCTACGACACCCTCGCTCCCTTGCCTCTTCCAGATCCCACAGCGGTTGGAGCCAGTTGAAGGTTCCACACCGCGGCGTCGTTGGCGAGCGTGGGGAATCCCGCGCCCATCGCCCTGGGTTCGACCCCCAGTGCCCCTCCAGCACCGCCACTCCCCTCTGCGCGCCTGTGTCTCAGGTGTCCAACCCTGCCTAGAGATCTCACGGCCTGCCGTCCACACACCTCCAAATCCCAGCCGAGGCTCCCTTCCCCGAACTACAGAATTCTGCGACTCCTATTTAGTCCCCAATCCCTAGTTTAGCCCAATTTCTGGGACTCAGGCTTGCTGATGGCAAGCTCCACACAAGCTCCAACCCTCTTGGGGGACCCAGGAGTCTGGCTCCCTCAGTCTCTTGTTCTTACCCCCGTCCTGCAGGGGCCGCGGCTTCTCTTCTTAAGGGGGGCGGGGTCTCTCTCCCCTCTTGGCCTCGGCTCCTTTATCTGGCCGGGATGTCGGGGGCGGGGGTGGAGGTGGGGTGAACGCCTGGGTCTGTATCCTTCCTTCCTCCCTCGCTCTCCAGATGGCGAGCCCAGGGCGGGGTCTCCGTCTCGAGGGCGGGACCTCAGAAACAAGGGGTGGTCGTAACGTAGGGGGTCTTGGGTCACTGCAAGTGGACACGAGGACGGGGATATTGGAATTGGGGAGGAGGTTAGGGATATCGAGGTTGGAAATACGGGAGTCTGAGTCGTCGGAAGGCCTGGGCCAGTGAAAATTGGTGTGTTGGCTTTTGGGAGGGTTTGCCAGGAGCCAACCTTTGCTGCAGGACAAAGTGCATACGGCAACCCCCTCTCCCACTCTTGTACTGTGTTAAGGGAGAAAAGGGGGAGCCCAACGAGACAGCAGGTTTGGGCAGACGACAGTGGGCTCCCGTAGGGTCTCAGACGGGGAGGGTGTGGTGTGAATGACAGGCTACTCTACCCGGGCCTACAAAAAGGGGGGCTCTGGCCGGGCGGGGTACGGAGAGGGCGGATATGATTTCTAGTTGGTTTCCTTCCATTGTCCTGCGACCGGACGGCTCCGCCAGCTGCTTCCCCTCGAGGAGGTGGGGAAAGCCCCGAGGTGGGGGTGGAGGGGCGAGAGACGCTCGGGAGACCTAGGCGTCCGGCCTCTCTTGCTCCCGACTCTCTTCTGAGTCCTTGTAGGGATCCAGAGAGATGGACTCCCGCCCAAAGCCCGCTCGCTTTCCCCCAATCCCAGCTCACGAGGGCCTCGGGCACCCGCCCGTCGGCTACGCTTGGAGGCTGGCGGGACGCCGGGGTCCAGCGCGGCAAGTAGGCAAGGCTCGGCAATGTGCGGCTCCTTCCACGAGGGGGCGGCCGAGCACTGGCCTCGCCTCGCCCCTCGTCTCCACCCGGCCGGGGGTGCGCTGAGACCCGGGCGCAGGATCCATTTGGTCTGGGCGGCTGAAACCTTTAGCCTCCTCCCCTTTGCGGGGGTTTATTTTGCACCTCTGTCTCCTAGGAGGGGACTAGGGCTGGGCGGAGGGAGCTAGAGTTAGGAGACCGAGGGGACTTTCCCCTCAGGCTGGGGGTTCCTACCCGAGGTGAGAAATCGCGGGCTTTAGGAGCCAGGGGAATGGGTGGGACAAGAAGCGGGACCTGAGCCTGGGAACTCCGGGTTTTCTTTTCGAATTAAGCTAGACACTGCTACCCAGATGTCTTTGGAGGTGACTTTTAATTGAACATTAAAATTGGGTGGGGTAAACGAGAAGGGAAAACAAAGAGGAGGGAGAGAGGGCACGAGGGGGCTTAACCACCCTAATTTGAAGTCCCTGATCTGAGAGATGGGCATGGATCACACCCTCATATTTTGTTTCGGGAGACATTGCGGGCAGGCAAGGCAAAGCTCATTTGGAGAAGGGGTGCTAGAGCTGAATCCAGCTGCAAGGCAGAAGCTCCCCGGATTTGGGCTGGGGAGAGTGTACAGTTGGCCAGGAATGGCCGACCATGGTCCACGGGGCTGGATATCAGGCCCGGGGCCCTCCCCTTCAGACCGGAGTGTGTCTTTATTTGAATGCATGAAAGAACAGCTGAGAAACCGGGAACTGGGAAATTCAGGACGATGAGGTGGCTTTGACATGTGAGGGTTATTTAGGTCTCTGCCCAGCTTGGAGATGAGAATTAGACTAGGGGCTCCCTTTGGCATCAGGATGGAGTATTATTTGATCAGTTGTGGGGTGTCTGTTTATTATGGGGTGTTGATTTGATTGTGAGCACCGGTGGCTGCATTCAGCCTTTGAGGCCTATATGGTAAGTTTCAGGTATGGGGCTGACTTTGAAGCTACATTAGTTCTGGGGGTTCTGACACCCACAATTTGGAGATTGTGCTCACCTGTGTCATCTTGGACTATCAGCAGAACCAAAGTACTCATGCTGATTTGGGGGTGCAGTCTATTTTGGGGTGCCATCTAAGTTTCAAGGCTCAGATTAGATTTGGGGAATAAGTTCAATTTGGAGTTTTAAAAATTAGTTTGAGGTGGAACATTATAAGAAGCTGGGAGCAAGTTCGAAGCTTTCTGTGATTGGGGGTCCTGGGAGGGGGGAGCAAACTTTTATATTTGAGTCTTGTGGACACTCACGTTCCACAAAGTGGAAAGACGTGGGGTATTCCTGTGTATCCATGGATACCCAAGAAGCTTTTTCCCCAGGGGAGAAACAAGGTGAGGGCCGCGAGGACAGGAGACTAAAGTTCTGGGGTGTTCTTATTTTGGGGGTGTTTTGTCACTCTGGCTGCTTTTGGTGAAGCTAAGGGATAATCATAAGGTGAGACTGATTTGGGAGTTCACTTAATTTGGACCCTGGTTTGGGATGTCTTTTGCTTATAGTGCCCTCTCACCCCAGATTCTAGAAGTTTCTTTAGTGAACCCCCAAATAAGCCCAGGATTTGAAGGGAGAAACTTGGAAAGGGTGTGGTATCTCCTTTTATTATTATGCGGCTTGAGGGAGAAGAGGGAGAAAAGGCGGTTTCAGACTCTGAATCCCAATTTCTTAAGGGAGCACCCCTTAGTTTGGGGGAAGTTGGAGAAAAATGGGGTGTCCCTTGGCCAAGTGGGCACCCCTGACCAGGGCAGTGCTGTTGGAACTGTGGCAAGGAGGGGTGCTGGTGGGGTACAAGGAGGTGATTCTTGCACCCTGATTTTCTAGGATGAGCCCCAAACAGAAAGCAGACAGAGGACTGGGAGTGTGGGTGAGATGGGGGGGAGGGGTTCCCCACGGCAGCGGGGCTACAGGGTAAGCCAGGCCAGCTCTTCGCGCCTGGGTCCCTTCTCTCTTCGGCCCTCCTCCCCTCTCTCCCTCCCACCGCCCACCCCCCCAACCCAAGAAAAAAAACTGCCTGTGCAACAGCAATGGCAGATTCCAATCCTCCAGGCTTTCCTAAACCACCACGGAGACCAGCCAGGGGGGAGGGGAAGGGAGGAACGGGCTTTCCTGCTTCCTTAAGACAGGGGCAATGAGCTTGACCTCCTGGCCCCTAGCCCTTTGAGGAGTGCTTCCCCCCGGTCTGGAAGCCAGGTGTCCTGGACCCTAGCCCCCGAGCGGTGGGGGGGGCCTGGAGAGACGGGGAGGAGGAAGGAGGGAGTGACTTCCAAAATTGGCATCGGGACAGAGCAGGGCTGGCGGGAGGCAGGCAAAAGACGGAATTTTCCTGAAAAAACGGGGGTATCTGAGGACCCCAAATTTGGGGAGCTAGTCCAGGACCGTCCTCCCAACATCCTAGATTTTTTTGGGATTTTTTGGGGACCCCGGGACCCCTCTAGATGGGGTGAGGAATGTAGTGTTGGGTGAATCTGACTGGGGCATTGCAGCTGCCTCTCCCGCCGAGTTGGAGACGGATGGGCTGGGACGGGTTTTGGGGGGGTGTCCCCAATTCTGACTGGGAGTGGAGGAACCCCTCCTGAGATCTCTTGTGGGGGTGCCCCCTCCCCAGGGCACTCCCCAGTCCCTGAGCCAGCCGAGAGGAAGGAGGCCAGCGATGCGACTGGGGCGGCTCCTTTCTCCTGCACCCCAAATGTGAGGGATGCACCCTAAATTTTGCTCTTTTCAAAATAGGGGACCAGGATCTCAGGGGAGAGTAGCTGAGGTAAGTGGGGAGGGAAGTGTCCTCTGTTTTCAGGAGAGACGTGGCGGTTGGGGGGGAGGTTTGGAGGTGCGTGCTGGGGTGGGGTTGCCTTTGTCAGTCTTGGAATTGGGGGGATGATTGGAGAGGCTTTCTCTTATACCCCTAAACTGCAGCCCCCCAGACGGAAACCAAAGGCTGAGACCGGAGAGCCCCCCAACATCCCCAGCCGTTAGGATAGTGTTTAATTTCTCTTTCACCCCCCACAAAGGCTCTGCCGAGGTGGGAGCTGGGGGCAACTGTTAGTTTGGGGGCTATGGAGGGTGGTGGAGGAGCAGGAGGCCTTGGCAAGATTTGATGGAGGACAGATAGGGGTGTCCGGGAGGGGTCTGGCATCTTTGGGGGCCTAAAAAGACTGCTTACATACACCACCTTAGATCTTTCAGATTGCTAAGAGTTTTGGGGGGTGTGTCGGAAGAGGGGGTGGTAAAAGATGCGATGGGATATAGGAAGATAACTTCTGGATTTTAGGGGGTCATATTTTGATTTGCAAAAGGAGTTTTGGCCCTTGGATTTTGCTTTCTGAGGGGTGTTTTTAAAAAATCAAGTCCTGGACAGGAGAAAAGGGCTGAGGGAAGGCCTGGAGTTGGGGGTGGGGAGAGGCATGTTTGTCTCAGCTTAAACGTGGCTCTCTGGGGTGGGCCCGCCTGCCCTGGCCTGGTGGATGGGCTGATGGAGGTTGCTGTGGGGGCCGGCTCTGGTCCTCAGGGGCCCTGGGGAGTGGGAACAGCACTGGGGGTTGAATACCTGGCCCCCCAGGTCCAGATGGCCCTCTTCCTGGGCTCTGCTGCTCCCCTTCCCCCTGGTCTCCATTTCCTGCCTTTGGCCTCCATCTTGTGGCAGGCCCAGGGCCCAGGGCGACTTCCGGCCCCCCTCTCCCAACCATGTTCCGGCCCCACCACCTCTGGACTGCCAACTCCCAACCCTGCTGGCCTTGGCCCTCTGTCTCTCCTTGCTTTTCTCTTGGGTTCTGACCCAGGGAGAGGAAGGACAGACACAGGAAGCCTTGGGTCCCTGCCCTTACTGAGACAGGAGGCAGTGTGTTGGCCCCTCCAGTCATTCCCTATTTCTTCTGCCTCTGACCCCACCCTAGGGATCCCCTGAGCTGAGTTCCTACAGAGGGAAGATGGTCCAATCTTACTACACTGTGAGCTCATCCCCATGGTCCGTCGCCTTCCAGTTGCCTGCTCAGCCCGTCCCTGGTTCCTCCCAAACGTTTTTGGGGGCCATGTTTGCCTTTTAAGGCTTCTCTATCCCCCCGCTCCTGGAGGTGGTGCTGGGGTCTTCCCAGCACTGCTATGTGCTCTCTTCCTTTCAACCCACCCCGGTCCTGCTCCCGCCCCAGCAGCACACTGTGGTTTGTACGGCACTGTGGCCACGTCCAAACCACACTGTGGTGTTAGAGCGAGGGTGGGGGAGGCACCGCCGAGGCTTGGCCCTGGGAGGCCATCCTGGAGAAGTGACACAAAAAACATCTGGGGCCTTGTGACAAACTTCTTGCCAGGTGGGCAAGGAGAGGGTGGGGTATGTAAGCACCCCTCTAAAATCTCCAGGGCAGTTTCAAGAATACTGACGGCCAGAGACCCTGGGAGTAAGTTCTGCCTCAAGAGAACAAAGTGGAGTCTTTGTTGCCCACACCCAGCTTCCCTGGCTCTAGCAGCACAGAAATATTGGCACAGGGAAGCGAGTCTGCCAATATTGGCTGTGCTGCTCCAGGCAGGGTGGTGAAAACTACCGAGAAGGTAGCCCCCATGGGCCGAGGAGAGAAGAGGGAACAGGCCTCTCCTGCTAATAATGTTAAGCAGACAGCACGAAGCTGAGAGGGAAATCTTTATTGTTTTCTGTATAAAAATGTCCATCAGATGAAGGTCAAAGGGGTTGGGGGCAGATGCTTATGCGGGAATAGTGAGGTGGCAGCCCCAGCAGCCTTTCAGCCCTCTCTCGTGCAGGCCTTGCTCGGAGTCCCAGGAGATCCACAGGTCCGGCATGAACAGTGAGAGGTCAGAGGTGGAAGGCTCAGCAGGAGAGGAGAGGAGGATCAGCAGAGGTCATGAGAAGGCCAGAATCCAGGGTCAGGCTGTCTGGAACAGGAAGTAAAATGGGCCGAGATGGAGCGAGCCCCCAGTGTGCTTCCAAGGCCACTCCCATCTCCCTGAAACACCCTGCTACGTACTGATCCAATGCCCTGCGCTGTGTATGAGAGCACCTTCTCTTCTGAAACCCCTATACAAGGGAGGGGCCCCTGCGGAGACCGTGCCCTGCCATCCAGGTGAGCCCTTTCTCCCCAACCCCATCAGCTGTGTGGGAGGAGGAGGACTCCTACCCTGGTCGAAGTTGAGTTTCTTAGCTGGAGGAGTTTCTCCTAGCCCTTCAATATCCACCACGTCACTGTTGGCATCGGAGTCGTTCAGAGTACTGAGTGTCACATCTGGGAAGGGGGCATAAGCTAGGTTCTAGGTTCCCCTGACAGCCTCTCCCCCAGCCCCAAGCTTCCCAAAGCTTCGTGCCTCCTCTCCCCTCCCCTCTGCCCCTCTCTGGGAACCTCCACAGGGACAGGAAGAGAGACTGACCCTTCTTTGACCCAGGCCCAATTCTCTCACTAAACCTCAGATGGGACCTTTAACCCCTAGGCAGCAACTCCACAGCCCTCACCAGCCTTCTGTTTCTTTATGGGGGGACCCCCGGCCTCAGGGACACTGGAGCTGCTGGGAGGAGGGGCAGCTGGAGGAGGTGACAAGACACCAGATGCCACCTTCTTGGGCCCTTTCTTGGGTGACTCAGCTGGAAGGGGGATGCCAGAATCTTCATATACCTTGCGTTTCACAGTGGCCTTTATCTGG
This sequence comes from Gorilla gorilla gorilla, assembly GCF_029281585.2. Lineage (NCBI taxonomy): Eukaryota > Metazoa > Chordata > Mammalia > Primates > Hominidae > Gorilla > Gorilla gorilla. The sequence continues at coordinate 22,154,326 of NC_073243.2, read as the reverse complement.
GCCCTGAAGAAAAGAGAGAAGAGGTTAGGAAAGGAGTCATCAGAGAGACTAACAGAAGAGGGGATGGGAGGGGAAGGGGTTCTGGGAGTCCCTTCATAAGAATCCAGGTCGGGGCCCCAACCCATTGGTAGGGTTCTCACTTTCCCGAAGTTTTACACTCACTCAGGATGGATGGAGTGTGGAGAGTGGAGTCCCTGAACTGAGTAGTGGGAAAGGCCCATCTCCTAATTCTCTTCTGGGAGAGACATCAGGTAAAGCCTGGTGATTTACAGGTGGATTGAGATTTACTGATCAACTAGTTCAGGATCACCATATCCCTGGAAACACTGCAGTGGGGTCCTCAAACATTTATATAAATAACCAGGGGACTTCCATCATCAAATACAATAACAGCATCTCAGGCAACCTAAATTCACATTCTTGGAAGGATTACCACAGCATTTTAGGAACTTCTGACCAACTGTGACAATTCTATTCTTTCAGTCCTCAAGGGGATTCTAAAAAACTAGTGACAAAGTAGGGAAGCAGCTGAGCTGGAAAGGAGTTCTGAGGACGATGGAACCTTGGGTAACGAGGAAGAAGGCTGCCCACCCGCCCTTTTCTGGCAGCCACCCTCCCTCACACTGTCCGTTCCTTGATGACACAGCTGATGTGATTAAGATCGTCCCCAAATCGCTTCACAGCAGCCCTCAGCATCTCTATTTCCGTCTCCGTCCACTTCGCACTGTCAGAAGGGGAGAGGGGGGATAGCAAAAATGGGAGGGGGGGCGTGGAGCTAGCCCACAGGCTATGCATCCCACAGCCAACCAGCCGCCTCCTTCCGATTTCTGGGACCCCTTCCACGGATGCATAAAGAGGTCCTCCGTAAGGGGAGGGGGAAAGCTCTTGAGGCCCTGCGGGAACCGGGAGGACCCCAATCACAAGAAATCACAACCACCTCCACCTTAGACACCCCTTTCCACCATCAACGTTAAACGGCTGCTGTACACAGCACACTGAAACCAACTCGCCAAGAAGGGCTTTTCAAACAGACCCACCAACACAGCCTGCAGCCGTCTGGGGGAATTCCATGAACTGGGGTGGTTGGGAGTGGCGGTGGTTTGTGGTCGGCCCGTTCGCAGCAGGGAGAACTGTGAAATAGGAGTCTGGGCTATGGGTCTGTCTGTATTTTTATCTGTCATTCATTCCCTCACCCAACGATCATTTATTAACACCGACTCTGTACTGTGCCAGGCACAAAGGGAAACTAATGTCTGTCCCTGTGCTAGAGAGTAGAGAGGGTCCGTGTCTGTGACCGAGTCCAAGCGCCCGCTCTCAGCGTCCACGTCCCAGTCCGGGCTCACGTACCCCGCAGGAGAAGAGTCGGCCACGGGATGCAGCTGCATCGTCAGCTCCCCGAGCTTCGTGAAGGCGGCGCCGGCCGCCGAGAAGATCTCTCCGACCTGGGGGCGGGGCAGCGTCACGGGGGGCCGGCGCCCGCCCTCCCCGTCCCGCCCGGAGCCCCTAGCCCCACCCCAGGCTCGGCTCCCGCCCGCCCCCCGCCCGGGGCGGAAGAGCCGCGAGCCAAGTGGGGGGCCCGCCCTCCCGTGGCCGCCAGGGAGCGCTGTCCGCGAGGGAGGTCGAACCTTTGTGGACGCTGACGTCATGGCCCCGCGCGCCTCCTCACGGAGACGCCGCCGCCGCCGCTACACGCGAGCCGGGACCACGGAGAGCAGGGAGACGGAGCGGCTCGGGCCCCCGCGCAGGAAGTCCCGCCCTCCTCGCAGCGGATAGGCTCAACTCGGCGGCTCCCCGCCCCACCAGACGCAGTCGCTTAGACCGCTCGGCGCGCCCAGGCGATGGGGAAAGCCTTCGCCTCACTTCCGCGCCACACTTCACTCCACTTCCGCTCAGGGATCGGGACTTTTCCAGGCAGAGGCCGACCTCTAGTCTCAGCCCCGTGCTCGCCCCCACTCAAGCACAGACACAGGGCGTAAGAGAGCAGATTCTCTTTATTGAGATACCGGACACAGCGAAGGGTGGAGAGACGGAACAGCCCCCCAGCCTCAGCCCTCTCCACGGGGGCCGGATGCCAGAGATGGGAGAAGGGATTCACTCTCTCGCCCGGGAAACCCAGTCCCGCAGAGGGCGCCGGCAAGGATGGGAGGCGACCTGGGTGACACGGTGCAGGGAGTCTTTAAATAGAGGAGGGGCTGGAGCGGGGAAACGCGCCGGGACCCTAGCGCACCATGTATTCCTTGCGCTTATTGAGCCGAACTTGGCAGAAAGAGAAGCCTCCGAGGAGGAGGTAAAGGCCTGCAGCGATGAAACAGTTGTAGCTGACTTGCTCGTAAAGGTTGTATATGTTCTGGGGGCCATTCCTGGGGGTGGGAATGAAGCAAAGGGGTCAAACATTAATAGGAGCCAACATTTTCTGAGCACTATGTGCCCGACACCTGTTTAGGCGCTGTTACGTGTATTACTTTATTCAGTCTTCTTGACCATCCTATGGGGTGAGATCTGTCATAGCAGCCATTTTGCAGAGGTGGACTGAGAAGCACAGAAAAGTAAAATACCTAAAGAGGCCACACCTAAGGTGGTGGGTTTGGGATGGCCGCTGAGGTCTGACTCCCTGGCTCCTAACCACATTCTCAAGAAAGCCGCTCTCCTCTCCAAGTCCTCTAACCTAGGGGCCCTAAGCACCGGGCCTCCCAGACGTAATTCTGACCCTAGGCCTCGCCACCTCCCACCTGCTCCCAGCCCACCTCCCCCACCCGAATACTTACTCAAAATCTTTCTCCGTGAAGGGAACGTCCTCAATCAACACAGCGGAATGGACATTGAAAAATATTCCGAGCATTATCTGGAAAAGGGGAATGGGTAGACTGTTGAATTCAGGCACCTGACCTCATGTTCACTTCGTAAACCCCTCCCATTTCCAATGTTGCTACAACACCCGAGCCTGAGATTAACCAAAACGAGGTGGTGGTTACTGGATTCGGACTCAGCCACCTGGAACAGGGCGTGAGGTGGTGACATTGAGACAAGTGGCCGAGGCAAGGGTGGGAATAGTGACCAAGCCATCTCTCCCAGGAACCCAGATTATCGTCCTCTCTGGAGGCGTCATCATCACGGGACAGTGCGGAAGAGGGGAGGGAGAACCGGCACTTCTTCATATCATTTCTTCTTGAAGTGGCGGTGGGTGGATTACTGGGAAAACAAGGCCCAGCTACACATTTCTGGAACAAGCACTCTCTTTTCCTCCCACGTCCTCCATTCAACTCAAGCATCTCTCAGGAACCCCGCTCTTGTTTCTCCTACCTTGAGGGGTCTCCACCTTTACCAGCCCTGGCTCCTCCCACTCCAGGGCCCTCCGCTCCAGTTCCCTTTTTTCTTTTTCTTTGGGGACGGAGTCTCGCTCTGTCACCCAGGCTGGAGTGCAGTGGCGCGATCTCGGCTCACTGCACCCTCCGCCTCCCGGGTTCAAGCGATTCTCCTGCCTCAGCCTCCTGAGTAGCTGGGATTACATGCGGGCGCCACCACGCCCGGCTAATTTTTGTATTTTTATTAGAGACGGGGTTTCACCATGTTGGTCAGGCTGGTCTCGAACAGTTCCCATTTTTCAATTTCAGTCTGTCTCCTTCTCCGGGGCCTGTAGATCCCCGGCCCCTCCGGCCTGCCTGCGGCCCAGAGTTTCCTCGCCTCCCAGCCCTCCCAGCCCGGAGCCCCTCAGGCCCTCTCCGATCCTTGCCGGGGAGTCCCCTCACCAACATGATCACTCCCCAGGCGCTGAGGACGATGCCGCAGGCGGCCAGCTTCGGCCCACAGCACAGGAGCGACGCCATAAAGAAGGGAGTCGGGGATCGCCGAGGTGCAAGCGGGCTCGGAAAGCGGTGGGAGAAAGCCCAGGATGCCCTCGCAGGCGGGCAGAGGGGGCGTGGCCCCGGCCTCAACCATCCCATCCGGGGACGGCAGGCGGAAAAGGCTGGGCTCCTCTCAGGACTTTCGCGGGAGACGGCGCTGTCTGAAACCAAAACTGCTCCTGGGGAAACCTTCCTTGACCTCTGTAGCTAGGGCGTGAGTATTGGAAGAGCGAGGGCCTCCGGTTTGTTGGTCCCCCTCCCCCCGCACACGGGAATGGAAGGAGCTGGCATGTCACGTGACCAAGTCTGTCACGTCACGTGACGAGGAACTAGCCTTAGCGAGGCCATGGGGGAAAAAGTCTAATTGGCGGAACTCCTGGGAACTGGGGCGATGGGCTCTTAGTATCGGAGGATTGGAACCATCTGATTTTTACCTGAAATTCCTTAGTCTCTCCTGTGTTGGGGAAATGGTAAGACAGATTTTCACCAACAGAGAGCGTTTCTATCTCTTCTCTACTCCTCCCTTTTAAAATTGAGATTCTGACAGTGTAAATGAGTTAGGACCCCCTTTTGGGGATCAGGCATGGTTTTGTGGCTTTAAAATGCTTTAAAATTGCTGAAGTTTCTTGGTATTGGAACTGTTTCTCCTAAGTAACATTTTATCATCACACGTGAAATACTGTAACTCTCGATGCCAAATCCAGGAAAAATGGGCGGTTAGGAGAAGTCCAGGGAAAGCCGACTGAGCAGGTTGTGAAGGTAAGCAGTCCTGTTAAATGTACACGAAAATGTCACGTTGCTTCTCTAAACTAGGAAAACTGATAGGACGTTTGAATAAGGTAGGATATAAGATTTAAAAATATAAATAGGTCATCCCCTCCAAAAAAGCCGTTTGTATGTTTAACTGGTGAGTGACAGATCTGTAATAATTATTTAGAAATAGGAATGTCGAGGCGGGCGGATCACCTGAGGTCGGGAGTTCGAGACCAGCCAGGTCAACATGGCGAAACCCTGTCTCTACTAAAAATTACAAAAATTAGCTGGATGTGGTGGCATGAGCTTGTGATCCCAGCCACTCGGGATGGTGAGGCGGGATAATCGCTTGAACCCGGGAGGCGAAGGTTGCAGTGAGCTGAGATGGCGCCACTGCATTCCAGCCTGGGCGATAGAGACTACTTCTAAAAAAAAAAAAAAAGAAAGAAAAGAAATAGGGATGTTTGAAGAACACAATTTTGCACTGAGCAAGTTGTACCCACTCTAGTGAGGACAGTGACCTCAGAATAATTGAGAGGGATCATTTGACCTTGAGACCCCAGGACCTAACAAATAAACACTATCATTGGCTAGAATAACTTTGTAGTTCTTGTCCATTTATTTTGTGCATGTTGTTCTTAAAAGGCTTGTGAAAGATGACTTGGAATGTGGGAAACACATAGATCCCAGAGTATTAAAGGGGCTGGAAAAGTAGCCTTGAGACATGAATTATGTGCCTGTCATCTGGGACTGTTTGGAGAAAGAAGCCATTTTGGGGCAGTGGTTTGTATTCTGCCCCAAAAACATCATTCTTATTCAGGGACTTTTGGGGTACATGGGTGAATAGGAGAAATATGGGTGGAAGGAAATTGCCAAAGAACTGAGTCAGGAATTTGTACATTGGCCACCAGGCATGAAGGTTAGTTCCTGGGAATGGAGAGTTAGCTGAGGTAAGCTGATTTTTCTAAGAAATCCCCCTGCTCCATGATCTTGGATGTTTTGGAAGTAGGGTCAGGGCCTCAGGCTAGTGCAGGGTTCAAGGGCCAAATCCAGTCTGTAGCTTGGCTGTGCATGTCTCAAACAAAGCACATTTGTTTGTGGATTTTTTTTTGCATTTTAAATGGTTGAATAAACCAAAAGAAGACTACTTTGTGAGGTAACATTCATATCTCAGTGTCCATAAAGTTTTATTGGAACATAGTCACACTCATTTCCATGTTGTCTGTGGCTGCCTTCATGCTGCAGCAGGAGAGCTGAGTAGTTGAGACAGTGACTATGCGGTCTGCAAAGCGTAAAAAAGGATCTAGTCTTTGCAGAGAAAGTTTACTGCTCCCCTGGGCTAGTGGGATACTAATGTAGGGGGTTTAACTGGGGGAGGAAATACAGCCTTAGCAGCAGAGACTTTAGGAAAGCATGAAATTCAAGATAGAAATGTCAGTCCTAAAGCTGATGTGGAATCTTGCAGGTAGAGTCACTCTAGGGCTCAGATGGTGACACTGTTCTCTATGCAGCTGGGCTTCAGATATTCATAGGGCCAGTCAAGTTGCTCATTCCGGGCTGTAATCTCCTTTTCCAGCTTTTCCAAATCTGTTCGGAATTGGTTTAGCACAGCTTTGGGCTTGGGGCCTGAGAAATATTTTTCTTTGTGATGCCCCAGAGGCACCTGAGACAGAACAAAGGATTAGTCAGTTTCTAAAGACAAACGCATCTAGAGCCCAGCCCCTCACTCTGATGTTTCCTTTCCAACTGTCATTTCCCTCTCCCGAGAGTCCCCTCTCACCATGTCTGGCTGGCGGCGACTCAGATGCCATGAGATGGCCATTTGAAGACAGGCCTGCCGGACATCAGGTAGTGACCCCATCACTGTGGCCATGGTCACATCTTCCTTGGTGGTGGGTGGGGGCATCCGCATTGTGCATGGAGCATTAGGGACCCAGGCATACCAGTCCAGCTGGAGGAAGAAACTGTAACCCTAGAACCCCGGTACTTAGGGTTTGAACTCCCATCTCTCCCTCAGGTCACCTTGCCTTCAGGGACCTGGGCTTTCAGCTGTCCATACCTGGCCCTGGTTGATGGCGGCATGCTGGGCAGTGCACGTGAAGATGCACATGGTGAGGAAATGGCAGAGTTGACTCTGGGACTGAAAGGAGACAGGGAAACCTGGGCAGGAAAGGAATAGCAGTTAGAAGCTACAGCATAAGAGGAGAGGAACAAAGGCTGTTGTTTTGGGATGCCCATATTTTAGAATTGATGAATTTGTTTATTTTATTTAGACGTATTTGCATCAGACATGCGTTTAAGTCCTGGCTCAGTCACTTACGCTTAGTTACTATAGGCCAGCTTAACCTATTTGAACCTCAGTTTTTTTCACCTGTAAAACATGGACGATACCTACATTATAAATGAGATGATGTATCAAAATCACCTGGTCTGTAATAAATGCTCAATAAGTAAGTAATAATTATTGTTATGGAAGGATTGGGGGCTGAAAAGTTCTGAGTGACCAAATATCCCTTGCCTCAAAAAGTGGTTAAGAATTGAGGGATGCGGCCAGGTGCGGTGGCTCACGCCTGTAATCCCAGCACTTGGGGCGGCCAAGATGGGCAGATCACGAGGTCAGGAGATCGAGACCATCCTGGCTAACACGGTGAAACCCCGTCTCTACTAAAAATACGAAAAGTTAGCCAAGTGTGATGGCGGGCACCTGTAGTCCCAGGTACTCGGGAGGCTGAGGCAGGAGAATGGCGTGAACCCGGGAGGCGGAGCTTGCAGCGAGCTGAGATCCCGCCACTGCACTCCAGACTGGGCAACACAATGAGACTCTGTCTCAAAAAAAAAAAAAAAAACAATTGAGGGATTCGTGGTTGGTGACTCATGCCTGTAATCCCAGCACTTTGGGAGGCCAAGGCAGGAGGATTGCTGGTAGTCAGGTGACAGAGCAAGAGCCTGTCTCTATTTAAAAATTAAAAAATAAATAAATAATTTAGGAATGCGTAATCCTATTCCCAGACAGAATTACAAGTGTCTGCGTTATAACGTGGGGAATAAGTCATGGATTTCCAGTGTCACAGCTGAGAGGGGCTCCCACAAAGGTTATCTCAGTCCACTCATTTTACAGTGGATATGGGGGCTCAGAGACCCGATAATCTTTTTTTTTTTTTTTGAGACGGAGTCTTGCTCTGTTGCCCAGGCTGGAGTGCAGTGGCACAATCTCGGCTCATTGTAACCTCCGCCTCTCAGGTTCAAGTGATTCTCCTGCCTCAGCCTCCCAAGTAGCTGGGATTACAGGCTCCCACCACCATGCCCAGCTAATTTTTGTATTTTTAGTAGAGATGGAGTTTCACCGTGTTGGCTAGGCTGGTCTGGAACTCCTGGCCTCAGGTGATCTGCCCACCTTGGCCTCCTAAAGTGCTGGGAGACCCGATCTTATCAGTTAAGTGGAATAAATGTAATTACTCTCATTTTATAGGTAAGAAAATCAAAGCCCATAGAGAATAAACTGTCAGGACTGCATAGTTGGGAAAAGGCAGAGGCTGACCTTGAACTCAGGTTCCTGACTGCTAATCCCATGGCATTTTTAATTTTAGCCTCTAAAATGTCTGTTGGGAAAACTAGACAAAAGTGAGCTATGAGAACTGAAAGAGAACAAGGGGGAGGGCGGTTAGTGGAGGTTAAAGTTAACATGTGTCATGAACTGAATGTCTTTGGCTCCGAAAAATTTTTATATTGAAATCTAATCCTGTTGTGATGGTATTTGGAGGTGGAGCCCCACACGATAATCAGGGTGTGAGGGTGCAGCCCTCCTGAATGGGTTTGGTACCTTTATGAGCAGAGGACAGAGTGCTAGCTTGCTATCTTTCTGCTGTGTGAGGATACAGGGAGAAATCGGCTGTGGGCAGCCTGGAAGAGGGGTCTCACCAGAACCTGATCTTGAACTTCCAGCCTCCAGAACTGTGAGGAATACATTTCTGTTGTTTATAAGCCACCCAGTCTATGGTGTGTGGTTTTTTTTTTTTTTTTTTTGAGACGGAGTTTCGCTCTGTTGCCCAGGCTAGAGTGCAATGGCGTGATCTCAGCTCACTGCAACCTCCGCCTCCCAAGTTCAAGTGATTCTCCTGCCTCAGCCTCCCGAGTAGCTGGGATTACAGGTGCGTGCCACTATGCCTGGCTAATTTTTGTATTTCTAGTAGAGACAGGGGTTTCACTATGTTGGCCAGGCTGGTCTCGAACTCCTGACCTCGTGATCCACCCACCTCAGCCTCCCAAAGTGCTGGGATTACAGGCGTGAGCCACTGTGCCCAGCTAGTGTTTTGTTGTAGTAGCCCAAACTGCTAGGAGCCTAAGGGACTGTACTGAGAAGAACTAGAGAGAGTTTGGTCCTGGAAGGGTAGGGTGGTGCAGATTCCCCAGGGAGAGGCTCCCTCCAGGGTAAGGAGGTTTGCCACATTCCCAGGATTCGCCATAAGGGCTCCCCAGTAAATGTCTGTAGTTGTCTCACAGAGGCAGAGGATGGTATTCACGGCCTAGATCTGAAGTGTGAGGGGGAGGGGCCGAAGGATGAGTGACAGCAGTCCAGGCTGGTGCCTGTGTGATTAGCAAAGGCTTTTTCTTCCTCAGAGGTTCAAATGTGGGGAGTGAGAGTTGACTGAAGGTAGTGGCTAGATTTTGGCCAAGGGGTGGTTAGGGTGGAAGAGTTGGATTAGCCAAAGAAACCTGAGCCCCAAGGATCAGGGTGCTGAGTTTGGGTTTGAGGCAAAGCATGTATAGGATTGAGCTTGCATCAAGAGCTGACCTTGCACTGTAGCAAGCGTGCAGTATTCCTGGACCCTCTGGGCGTGCTGCACAGTGGCAGGCAGGAAGAGAGGGAGGGAAAGCCAGGGTGGGTCCTTATGGGCTTTGGAGGGAAAATCTTCCCATTTACATCCTCAGTTAGGAAAACGGAACCATCAGGAGAGAATATGAGCCCAGCAGGGACTGTGCAGACCCCTCCCAGCTGTGGCTATGGCCTGGGGGGCCCCAGGATATGGCAGTTCAGGGGCATCTGTGACTGGGGTGTAGTGGGACTAGGGGTTGATGGCCAGGGTCTCTGAGGAGGATAGTCCTTGGGTCTCTAGAATTGTCCTGAGTCTGAGGAGGTGGGAATGGGATACACATGCTTTCCCGTGTGGAGGGAGGAAGGGAGGTGTGATGAGAGGCTGGGGTCCTGTCCCCAGAAGGGCAGGGCTGGGAAGGCGCCCTGGCAGAGTCTCCCAGGAGCTTCTTCTGTCTCTAGAATGGATCTTACCTCGGTCCTGGGCCTGGCACAGCCCCACCTCTGTGATCTCCTGACACCAGGCCTGCAGCTCAGGGTCCCCCTTCACTACGTCATCCCTTTGGTAGAAGAGGTGGACGATCCCCTCCACATACCTGCCCAGGGGGAAAAGGCACTTGAGGGCAGAAGGCCCCCGCCTCTGACCTCTATTCCTCTTTCTGTGGCATCTGCCCAATGCTTCCACAGTATCTGGGAAGACACCTCGCCTTTGGGACATCCTCAGCCCTCTAAACACACCAGCATCTCATGGAAGATGTGGGTCCTTAGTTCTAGGAATTCGCACGGTTGCGGTCATACATCCTCAGAAAATCCTGATTTTTCCAGACACCTCCCCCAGTCTCCCCCCACAGCTCCCCTCACCTCCTCTCTCTGCCTCATCCCAGTCTCCTCATTTTCAGAGCCACCCACTGTGTCCTCACTTTTCCTCATCTCTCCCCAGGATTGAGTTCTCTGCTTCTCCTTTCTGGACCTTCTTGCTTTTGCCCCATGCTGGCCTCAGGCCAGAGCCCCCACCCCCCTCATTTCTCAGCTCCTCCTTACTCACCTGGCAATGATCTCCCAGAGCCGCAAAGCATCACGGGCATAGAGAGCACCTGGGAGTCCCAGCAGGCCCCGGTCAGCCAGGTCGTCAGGAGGACAGAGGGAGCAGTAGGTCAGCTGAGCTGCCGCCCGACGGAGCAACTGTACATGGCCCCCTCCACCTGTGCTCACTGCCTGGGACAGGAGATCACAGGTCTTAGAGGGGGAAACAGGGCTGGAGAACCAACACATCTTCCATAAACTGGGGCAAATGTGGGATTTTCAGATATTAAGACATGGATATACAGCACTTTGGGAGGCTGAGGTGGGTGGATCATGAGGTCAGGAGTTCGAGACCAATCTGGCCAACACAGTGAAACCCCATCTCTACTAAAAATATAAAAATTAGCTGGGCATGGTGGCAGGCGCCTGTAATCCCAGCTACTCGGGAGGCTGAGGCAGGAGAATCGCTTGAACCCAGGAGGCGGAGATGGCAGTGAGCCGAGATGGCGCCACTGCACTCCAACCTGGGCGACAGAGCTAGACTCTGTCTAAAAAAAAAAGACATGGGTATAAAAGGGACAGGTTCATAGGTTAAGAGTGAGGACATTCACACATAGTTGATCTTGGATCCTGAAAGTGGCAGCTCATGGAGAGATGGATGAGGCAGTCCCATGCCCTGTACCCTCCTCACCTTATCAAAAATTCCTCCATCTGAGATGAGTTGGGTCCGGGCCCGGGTGTTGATTTCCATGGTGTAGCGGATATGGGGGATCAGGAACTGGAGAGGAGGAGATTGGAGGGCGTGACTGGTGGAGGCCATGCTTGGGTCCTTCCTGGTGGGGCCTGGCACCCAGCATGGCGCCTTCTCCTCTTGATGCTTTCCTTGACAGGCTGATCTCCTGCTGCTCTGATCACTCACTCTTGTGCTCTCCAACTTCCCTGTGAGTTGGGCCCTGGAGCCAGACTGACCAGGATTTTAACCTACACTTTACTCCTCATTTTGAGACTTGGCCAAGTTAATAACCTTTTAATCTGCAATCTCTTCATTTGTCAACAGGGGGCAGCAATAGACTCTCTTATCTCAGGGGCTGTGGTGATGCTCACCTAAGTGATGTTGCAGAGTGTCTATTACACACAAGAGTCCTGGAATAGTAGCTGTCTGCTTCATTGTTTCCACCTTGAGTATAGGTGCCTTATGAATCAGCCCCTTCTGATTTTCTTTGCTACCTCCTCTGTCATTCACATCCTCTTAAACTAGCCTCTCTGCTTATGATCAAAGCTGCATCTCCATCTTTTAGTTGTTTCACAGTTGGGGGTTTCTTTAGGGGATGGATGGGGAGAATACTTTCTGTCAGAACTAGAAGAGCTGTATTCAGCTACCTGTTTAAGCAAATCTTTCTCCACCCCTACTTAAGCACTGTTGGGCCCCTCTTCTCCTGCTTTTCCTTAGCTATTGAAAAAAGGCCATGGTCTTTTTTTAATATTAAAATTAAAAATATTAAAATATTTTCCTTAGCTATTAAAATTTAATATTAATTTAAATTAATTTAATATTAAATAATTAATATTAAATTAAAATTTAATTTAATATTAAAATAAAAATATTAAAATTTAATTTAATATTAAAGCAATTAAAATTAAAATTAAATTAAATTAATTAAAATTAAATTAAATTAATATTAAAATTAAAAATATTAAAATTTAATTTAATATTAAATTAATTAAATTAAGTTAAATTAATATTAAATTAAATTAATTTAATATTAAAATTAAAATTTTAATTAAATATTTAAAATTAAATTTATTTAAATTTTAAATTTAAATTTATTTAAAATTATTTAAAATTTAAATTTATTTAAATTTTAATTAAATATTTATTTAAAATTAAAATTAAAATTTTAATTTTAATACTAAATTAAAATTTTAATTTAAAATTAAAAATATTAAAATATTTTCCTTAGCTATTAAAAAAAGGCATGGTCCTTACATGCGTTTCTTTTTCTCTTAGACTGTTTGTCTTCCTTTCCACATAGTTAATATGCAGGTTTCAAGCAGTTTTGGTGCTTGTCTGAATTGTTGATGCTGGACACTGGCAATGACCCCAGTGACACCTTTGGTGTTAAGATACCAAAGCAGCTCACATTAACCTGAAGCTTTTCAGAAGATTCATGAAAGATGCCGAATGTCACGGGAAGGCCAAAGTCCACATGAGGAGAAAGGATGCCTAAGGATAAACAGTCCCTAATAATAATAATTGCAAGAACTAGCTGGGTGTGGCGGCGTGTGCCTGCAATCCAGGTTACTTGGGAGGCTGAGGCAGGAGGATCGCTTGAGCCCAGGAATTTGAAACTAGCTTGGGCCACATAGCGAAACCCTGTCTCTACAAAAAATAAAAAAAATTAGCCAGGCATGGTGGTGCACACCTGTAGTCCCAGCTACTCTGAAGGCTGAGGTTAGAGGATCGCTTCAGCCCAGGAGTTTGAAGCTGCAGTGAGTTATGATTACGCCACTGGACTCCAGCCTGGGTGACAGAGTGAGAACTTGTCTCTGAAAAAAAAAATTTGCAAGAACTAATGTTTTTTGTAGCATTTAGCTTGTGTCACACCATTAAGTCATTTTAACCTTTTAATAACCTCACGATGGAACATGTGAGGACATCTGGAAATTATTGAGGCCGGGGTTCAGGACTAAGACCCCAGCAATCCAAAGTCAGAGCCTGCATAGGCCACTGTTAAGACATCTGCAGGCTTGACCCTTGTGTGCATCTGCCAGCAAGTCGGCTGTCCGCTGGGGCATGGCATTACTGTGGTGAGTGGAGACACGGAGAGGACTGAACTAGGAAAAGGAATTGTAAGTGTGAATAGAGGCTTCACTTGTTCGTGTGGAGCAGAGGATGGGGAAGCAGGAGACAGCATGAGATGAATGAAATCCAAGATTCCATTCATCAGACTGGTCTCCATCTTGTCTATGTTACCGAAGGGGAAAATTCCAGAGGCGGCACAGCTAAACTGGCCAGGCTTGGGGGGTCTTGGTGGAGGCCCCCAGCTGAAACACAATTTGGTTGTTTTTACCCAGGACTTACTTGCATATCTTGCCAATACATCAAACTCCATGTACCTAAAACCAAACACCTCATTTTTGCCGACTCTGGTTTCTTCTAACTTTACTGTTTCTGACAATTACTCTGGTTTGTAAGCTTGTATCGTTTTTGTGCTCCCTCTGCCAAGTTCCCTGTATATAAAGTATCATCAAGATTTTAAGAACATTTTCTTAAGCAAGCACAGGTCTTATTTTGCCTTCTCCCAGCAATATATATGGAACTCACTGTTTTGTAAAATTACAGTATTTCTTTCTTTCTTTCTTTTTATTTAGAGACCGGGACTTGCTGTGTTGCCCAGGCTGGTCTTGAACTCCTGGTCTTAAGCAATCATACTGCTTTGGCCACCCAAAGCACTGGGATTACAGGCGTGAACCACCACACCCAGCTCTTAAAACCACAGTATTTCTAGGTCAGTATAACACACCTGCCCCAGGGACTTACAGGTGTGGCAGAAGCTTGGACTTCTGGCTTTTCTCTCTCTTGCACCCAGGCACGCTGCAGCTACCATTTCCTCCCTTCACTACGTTTTAGATTCTTTCCTTTTCATTCCTGTCATTACCATGCTAACGTACATCTCTATCCACCTTACTGTTGGGCAGGTATGAGCGGCTTGCTGGCTGTTCTTCCTTGCCTTTTGGTCTGTTTCTACTTAGCTGACTCCTCAATTGGGGAGAAACATTCTTCATCAATACTAGACTGTTATAGGCTGTCCCTTGTGATTTCAAACTCTAGTACCAGATACTGTTCTCTGGTTGGTTCTTATGGGCATCACTTGTTTTTCTGGCTAAATACTAGATCTAAGGTAGGAATATGGCTTTTGTTTTACTAGCAGTGTTCAAGCCCTACTGTGAGCGCACTGCTAGACTGTCAGATCTCTGAGAATTTCAGAGGATTCCTATATAATGTTAAGTGACTAAACTTAATAAACTTAATTAAAATCAACATCTCAAGATAATGAGACAGTCTCCTCTTCACTCACAAATTGCTACAAAGAGTTTTTGCTGCTGCAATATCTTTTGATATGGGGCTGTTCCTCTCTCTGGGGTCTGAGGGATATGTGATTTAATAGATTAATAAGTACCTTGAAGATGGGGTGCAGTCCTGGGAGGCACCGCATGGTGGCGACAGCGATGACCTCAGCCACCAGATGGGTGTTCAGCAAGTGATACTGGATCTCGTGCAGTTGGAAATCTGAATTTCGGACCCAGGACTTTGCCAGGAGCCAGGCAAGTGGGGGGTCTGAGGGCAGGAACAGTGTTGGGGTTGGAGAGCTGGGGTTGGGAGGCTGAATCTGGGAGAAAGAGAAATTATTGAACTCCCATTCCGTATATGACATTATAGTCAGCATTCTTGCGGGAAACAGAGATGACTAAGTAAGATTATTGCCTTCTAGGAGGTTATAGTCTAGCAGGAGGACTGTGAACCCTCCCAGCCTGCCGCTCGCTAGCTGGAGTGCCCTGATGTCAGGTGGAAGGCAGGAGGGACTGGAAGAAGGGGGTCCAGAAGGAGGCCCTAATAGTGGTGTGGGAGAAACCTGCTGCTTTGGGGTCGGCGCTCAGATGGTGGTGGAATGTGAAGGAGAAGTAGGAGGTGTAAGATTATTGACAGTTCTTGTCACCTGAACTGAGAGACAAGTGACAAGTGACAAGTGACAAGTTAAGAATAGTGAGAGAAGGCCAGGTGCGGTGGCTCACACCTGTAATGCCAGCACTTTGGGAGGCCGAGGCAGGCAGATTACTTGAGCCCAGAAGTTCAAGACCAGCCTGGGCAATATGGCGAAACCCCATCTCTACAAAAAATACAAAAATTAGCCAGGCCCACATGGTGGCACATGCCTGTGGTCCCAGCTACTGGAGGGACTGAGGTGGGAGAATTGCTTGAACCCAGGAGGCGCAGGTTGCAGTGAGCCAAGATCGCACAACTGTATTCCAGCCTGAGTGACAGAGTGAGATTCTGTCTCAAAAAAAAAAAGAAATTGCGAGAAAAGATATTCAAGAGATGGTGAGGGTTCAGAGCCAGAGGCCACTGAGAGATGAGATAGTGATTCTGAAAGTGTAGTCCTGAACTGGTAGTGTCAGCATCACTTTGGAACTTATAAAAACGCAAACTCTTAGTTCCCACCCCAGACATACTGAATCAGAAAGTCTGGTCATGGGATCCAGAAATCTGCATTTCAACAGGCACTTCAGGTGATTCTGATGCACACTGAAGTGTGAGGACCATTGGATACAGGATGAGAACTCCAAGAGGCCATTTTGACTCTTGAAAAAGTAATTCTAGTTGGATAAGGCAGGGGAGACGAGGGTACAGGCAAATAGTGACATGAAGACAAGTCTCACTGAGTGAGGATGGGGTTTGGGAGCCAAGAGCTGGGGGCTGGGTCCCTGGGAGCAGAGGTTGAGGTGAACAGAGTGCAACATTGTGGGAGAGGTCTGGGGCCCTTACCTGGATGACCATGGGCTGCAGCTTCCCATTGGGCTCCATCTTCAGCATAACGAGGGGGGCAGCCAGGTATTGCTTCTCTCCTCGGATCACGTTGGCTGGAATTCCATCCAGAAGGATGAAGTCAGCTTCAAACAGGGAACCATTCTGGGGACAGGAGGGATGTATCCGTTTTTAGAGTTCAAAGTCTACCCCCAGGGGGCCAGGGCAAAGGGCAAGAGATTTAGTCTAGCTTCTTGCCATTCTCCTGCGTCAGTACCGGAGTCCTGTTGGGAGAACTAGAGCCCCTGGTCCAGTTCCTCTCATCTTAAAGTGAAGAAACAGTCTGGTGAGGGTAGATGTCTTGTGCGTGGATGTGGTGGCAGATCTGGGTTTGGAACCAGGCCTGCTCAATCCAGTTGGCATCACAGGCATTGTAAACTGACCACCTGTCAAATGGCCAGGCCCCTTTCTGATCATTCCCGAATGGTCTGCGCTCTGGTTTTGGCTCCTATCAGCTCAGCAAATGCTCTTTCATTCCCTATTCAAATCTCACGTCCTCTGCCAAGTATTCCAGAGAGCTTCCCCTAGCTACCCCTGCCACCGATACAGCACACACATGCATACGCACACATTTTGCCTAGGCTTGTCCTCAGTACAGTCCATTGCTTCCAAACCCCGCTCTCTTTTTCTAGAAAGCCTCCCCGATTCTCCCCACCTGATGGCACTTCCTCACTTTTCTCCCTGCCCGTGAACACTGGAGTCCAGAACACTGTGGCCAGGCAGTGTCACTGTTCCTGCTAACATCTCTAGCCCCTCTCTGTGTGCTGGGGATCCATTCTATTTTCCCCTTCCTGCTGGGAGCTCCTCATAGTTTCTTCCCCTACATATTTTATTTCTGTATTTTTCCAGCACAGGACTGCACCAAGGGGCAACGCAATACTGCAGCCTTCCTCTGACTCAGTTTGGATTCTCTCTGTCCTTTCTCACCACACTACTAAGGAGAGAACAGTGCCAGGCAGGGGAAGGAGAGGTACCTGAAGTTCTTTCTCCAGTTGAGCACGAAGCTCTTCCATCCCCGAGGGCAGCACTAGCCTGGAGGGCAGAGAGGTCGAGCGTCTCAACAGCATGGGGTTGGCACCATTGAGGAACTGGTAGCCGAACAACTCATCATCCTGCCAGCACTGGCGAACCTTCTCTTTGGTGGGCGGTGAAAGGAGGATATATGTACCACAGCCTGCATATCCCTTCTCCAAAATCTACCCCAGGGGTTCAGGTATATAACCCACCCTGAACCCAGCTTCTGCGTTTTCATTCTCAAGGCCTCTCTGAGTTGACCAGATATGATAAGGTCTCTTCTTGCAAAGAGTTACGGGGGACTGTCTAGTGTGATGAGTCATCCAGAGGGGCCATTAAGGGATTATGGAGACCTGGGGGAACCACTGACCAGCCAGGGCACTCTTCTGGCCCCAGAAGATCTGATCAAAGTCTTCTAGGCAGTTCCAGGAGCTCAGGAGGGTGTAAACACGTTTGAGGGCCATCTCCAGAGCCCTAGGACAGGTATTGAGGCTTAACTCATCAGCTGATCCCTCAGTCCCTCACCATCTACCATCATTCTTGGCCCTCCCAGCCCTTATTTCACTCCGAGGTCTAGCCTTTTTCTCACCCTGCCTTCAGTGTCGATTCAAAGTCCAGCCTCTTCTCCTCATGGAATCTCATATTTGGAGGTAGATCATCCTTACGGTCTGCAGCGATGGTCAGGGGTAACCCTTCCTTCCAGGTGGCCCAGCTAGGAGTTGGGGACAAAGCTTCAGGAAGGATATCATGGTCAGTGATGGGGGCAGGGGCAGGGGCAGGGAAGGGGTGGGACAGTGGTGGCGGGGTTAGTTTAAGGGGCGGGTGGTCACCAGTAGATCTGCTGTCTGTCTTTCAGTTCCTTCTCTCGATGCTTCTGGAACACGTCCAAAGCATTGTCTCCTGGCAGGCGGGCTGGGGAGACATCAGGACAATTGGCCTCACGGCTCTGTCTGGTCCTATGCCCGCCTGTTGTCCTCATCTCCCTGTGGTTAGCCGTATTCCATGTTTTCAGCCATGCACTGTTGCTTTTATCTCTGGCTTTGCCTCATTTGATTATCCACCAGACACGTTTATCCCGTCTTTGCCAACTTTGCACTCCTGCTTTCTCTTATTTCAGCCCTCATCCTTTGCCTGTAGATAAAAACCTCCTGTTTGCCACCATTTCTTGCTCCTTCACTCATCTTCCCCTACCTGGCCTTACTTCATCAATATCTATGGTTAGAAAAAAATCACCTTAATTAAGGTGATGAAATCTTAGTCACCTATACACCTACACCTACTGTCTACTACAGATTGCTTTGATTAATTTCACATCTTAAACCTCACCTGCCACACCTTCACCTGTCCTCAAAAGATTCTACGTTTGCTTTTTTTTTAAACCTCATCTTTCTGGATTTACTATCATAATCTGTATCTATGGACTTATTGTGGGTCTTTTCTGCATTTACACTCACCTGTCTCAAAGTCATAGATTTGATGTTCCATCCCTACTGCCCTCACTCATCTCTGGATTCATCTCTCTTTTACTCGTTACCCATGGTTAAAAATTCACTATTTGGGCCGGGCGTGGTGGCTCAAGCCTGTAATCCCAGCACTTTGAGAGGCCAAGGAGGGCAGATCACGAGGTCAGGAGATCGAGACCATCCTGGCTAATACGGTGAAACTCCATCTCTACTAAAAAAAATATAAAAAATTAGCCGGGCGTGGTGGGGGGTGCCTGTAGTCCCAGCTACTCAGGAGGCTGAGGCAGGAGAATGGCGTGAACCCAGGAGGTGGAGGTTGCAGTGAGCTAAGATCGCGCCACTGCACTCCAGCCTGAGCAACAGAGCAAGACTCCATCTCAAAAAAAAAAAAAAAAAAAAAAAAATTCACTATTTGCCATCCTCATTCCTCCTCGTCTCCTGTGGGCCAGTGTGCTTCTTGTCTTTCACGGGTGTCTTCCGTGTTATTCCAACCAAACCAGCTCTCCAGCATCCTATGTTTGCTTCCCTTAGCTGTCTGCTCTCACGGGTCACCCACCCCCTCCTGTTCCATGTGGTCCCCTCACCTGACTTCTGAGTCACCTTTACATCTCCTTCCTATTTTCACTTTGCTTCTCTGTTTTCCTGGATCGCTGCAACTCCCACTTTCTGTCTTTGCCTTCTTGGAAGATGGGATCTCCAGATCACTTACTCCCTGCCTCCAGCCTCACACGCAGCCTCTCTTAGCCTGTGTAAAACTTTGGGAATTCATAACTCCTTCCCGTTTTCTGTCCAGCACCCTGGGATCCCTACGTTTCACCTGCCCTGGGCCCATACATCCTCTAAGTCTGCTCCGACCGTCCTTAACTCTGTCCTCCTAGCCCCGCAGCAGTTCCCGGGACCTTGTGCCTCCTTCCCCGACGCCGCCTGCTCACCGGTGCCCTCGGGCAGGCTCAGGATGTCCTCGCCCTGCACCCAGCGGTAGCACGGGAAGGCCACCTCCGCGCAGGCTCCAGGGCCCTGCACCGTGATGCGGTCGCAGAACCACGCGTCGTCCACCAGCCAGTGGTGCTTGCGCAGCCTCACGAACTGCAGGAGCCCCAAGTCCTCTGCAACGTCATGATCAAACTCCTCCTCCTGTGCAGGCCGGACCCAGGCCAGACTTAGTAGGAGGGGCCCGACTGAGGCCGTTTCGAGGACAGAGCCGCGCTCCTGTGCAACCTCAGTTTCTCATGGCCTCCAAAGACAGCATCGCCTCGTTCCCGCCCCCGCACAACCTGCTCTTTGGGTCTCAGACGCCCGGAGTCGGGTGGAGGACGAGGGCCCGCAGCGCCTGGAGCTGATGCTGGAGCAGCATCGCCCACGTGGGTCCCATTAACTGAGCTCTCCCCGCGCCGGTGCTTGGAGGAGCTTCACGTCTGATCTCTGGCCTCATACTTACATTGGCTCTGGGTCACTGGGAGAAGGAGCTGGGGGCTGCCGGGACCAGGGGCGGGAAAGGGAGATGGGGTTGAGCCCAGCCCGGGATCCCAGCTGCGGACCCTGTCCCTGATCTTGCCCACCTCGTCCCAACTTCGTGGAAGTCCCAGTCCGCGAGGTCGCGCTGTCACCTCGCCCCCAGCCTCCCGCCCTCCCGCCGCGAGCCCAGCTCGGCCCGGGCCTGGGCCCGGGGTCCCCGCTGCCCCAGCTCCCCTCCCTCCCCGCGCTGACCTCGCCCCGCGCCGGCCGCAGCTGCAGCTCCAGCTCCGCCTCCCCGCGCGCCCCGACCAGCCAAAGCTGCACGCGGTTGTACGACCCGGAGAAGAGCCAAGCCCCGGTGGCCACGCGGATGCGGTAGCGGCCCATGGCGCCCCCCAGCAGCTTAGGCGAGGGGAGCCGGGTCCTGTGCGATTCCCGGGACCGCCCAGGGCTGCCGGCGCCTCGGGGCCACTTCCAACCTTTAAAGGACCGGTCTGCGGCCCCGCCCTCCTCGCAAGTTTTAGGCGCTCCCAAGTCCCCGCCCCAGACTAGCCCAAACCTGCGAGCAGAGCGGTAGAGCCGGCTGCGGGGACTGGCTGTGCCTCCTGGTCGGAGCGTAGCTGCAGGATGATAAAGGGGCCCGAGCCAGGGTGAGGCCAACGGGGTGGGTGCGGCGGGACCTTCCTGGACCTCCCGGGAAGGCGGGACCGAGGTGGGCCTGAGCCCCCGGGTTGGAGCGAACATGGATGAGAACACTTCCCGAGGTCTCCAGGTCTTCTGGGGAGCCAGGAGGAAGTAGGGGATGAGTCCATCTTCCAAACGGAGGGGAAGGTCTCCGCTTTTCTGGGCTGGGACCCGGGGAAGGCGGTGGGCCGGCTTCTGGAAGGTCGGCCTGGGAGGCCGTGCTGGGGTCTGGGGATGTCCCGCGGCTAGACCCGGCGCGGCCCGTGTGTCCTCCAGTACCTGAGCTCTACCGCCCTTGAACGCTGTACTTCCGTCAACGACCAGGGGTTCCCCAGGGTACCTAGAACCTGGAAATGTAGCACCTCAACACCCGCTCCCCACCCCGTTTCAAATATCTGGGCGCTGGGGTCCCAATGTACACCAAATATCATGGGCCAGACCTTTGAGAGAGGCCTGAGGCAGGGCAGTGAAAAACTCATTTTGTCCAACCTCCGAAGCGGGTACAGACAATGTTAGGGACCCAGGAACACCAGTCGGGGTGTTAGGGTGCGGGATGGAATTGCTTAGGGACCTGGCCTACGTGGCCAGTTCCCAAGAACTTTGTCTTTTCCAGGTGAGTGCAGCCCCTTCCGCTCCAGTAGGTTCCAGATTAATTTTTTATCCCCAAGCTCTTTCCTGCTCCTTCATGGGTCTCAGGTCTCCTGGAAATCCAGGAACAGCAATTAGCCCACTGCTATTTAGGGCCTTTGTAAACATTGAAGGATGATTCGGAGCTTAGGCTTTCTCTCCCGTGCAGGAATCAGTCAGATGAAGCCTGCTGCACGCGTCCCTGTCTAGATCTTGATCCAAGTGATTATATGCATTTGGCTCTCCGTGGATGCATCTGGTGGCCTGGGCTCGGCCAGTGTAAGGTAAATTTGCTTTCTTGAGCTAGTCCTCAGAAATGACTTGGTGGCCTAGTTGTTGGTAGAGGTAAGTGAGTGGGAGTTTTAGCCCCGCCTTCCAGCCTCCAGATCAGACTCTATCTCAAAAAAAAAAAAAAAAAAAAGTGTCTGTCCCTTACTGGATTCAATTCCCTTTCTTATCTTCTAGGTCCACTCTGGCCTACATCCTCTGCTTAGGACTGCAGGTCGGCCATTTGCTGGTCCCCAGTTCTTCCAGTTTTCTGGGGTCACCCTATTCTGTAATATCCAAATAAAATGGCTCAAATTCCCATCCTGCCTAATAGGATCTGGCCTTTCCACACACATTTTCGTGGGTTACTTTTGCCTAGAAAAGAGTTTGTCTCATACCTACTTCCAAAAGCACTGTTTCTCTGCTGTTTTGTGACTCATTTTCTGCCCACTCTAGTGTACTCTACGGCCACGTGCAGAGAGAGGGAATGAATAATTGAAAAAACAGATTCAAGCTACTGCGCATGCTAAATGAGTGAATATGGCTAAACAGTGAGAACAGTGCTTGGCGTGTAGTCCCTCTATGTATTAGCTGCTATGATTGTATTATTTACAACTGAATGTTAGCGTTGCTCCTCTACCGTTCCTCTCCACATGCTATTTCTCCATGTCCCTCTCTAGGCCTAGCCTCTCACTAGAGCTCTTATCACTCTAGACCCTTCCCCCTCCTGCTTTTGTTTCCCTTTTAAGCACATGCGCTATGTTGGGAGAATATAATTAGAAGCAAAATTTTCTCCCAACCCAGAAAAAACCTCTCCATGAAAGTAGTGAAGAAAGAAAACAGTTTTATTATTGAATAAGCATTAAACCAGAATGTGATGCACATCACAGGCAGTTTGCTAAGAGACTGCAAAGACAGAAGGAAGTCTCACTTTTATCTAGCCAAGCAGATACAGCCCATTACATATGTGTTCTCGAACTCCTGACCTCAAGTGATCTGCCCACCTCGGCCTCCCAAAGTGCTGGGATTATAGGCGTGAGCCACTGCGCCTGGCCTTATGTGTTCTCAAGATAAACTATAAATAATCCTTAGGAGGACTCGATAGCACCATTTGTCACATATAGCGCAGTCTAGAGACACCTGGCAATTGTGATGACCATCTATGTTAGCTAATTGGCTTAATCAGAAGAAAAACTTCTGTTTTTTTTTTTTTTGAGGTAGAGTCTTGCTCTGTTGCCCAGGCTGGAGTGCAGTGGCGTGATCTTGGCTCACTGCAAACTCCACCTCCCAGGTTCAAGCGATTCTCTTGCCTCAGCTTCCTGAGTAGCTAGGATTACAGGTGTGCACCACCAAGCCTGGCTAGTTTTTGTATTTTTAGTAGAGATGAGGTTTTGCCATGTTGGCCAGGCTGGTCTTAAACTCCTGACCTCAGATGATCCACCCACCTCGGCTTCCCAAAGTGCTGGGATTACAGGCGTGAGCCACCGTGCCCAGCCAGCTTTTCAGATTTTTATGACAGCAGATAGTTTTGCAGCTCAAGCAAAGTGTCCATCTGAGTTAGTCCTACCCTCCCACAGAAACTGGGAAATGAAGGCTCCATCTTTCTTGGTGTTTACATTTCAAGGAGATGGCTCCTGGGTCTTTGTGAAAGACATCCCTGGGTAGTAAAGCTGGCAAGAGGCTGTGTGGCTTCTAAAAATATTTATACACGTTTTGAAGACACAGAAAATAACTTACAAGTTTTCTGGCTGGGTGCGGTGGCTCACGCCTGTAATCCCAGCACTTTGGGAGGCCGAGGTGGGTGGATCACCTGAGGTCAGGAGTTTGAGACCAGTCTGGCCAACATGGAGAAACCCCATCTCTACTAAAAATACAAAAAATTGGCCAGGCATGGTAGAGGATGCCTGTAATCCCACCTACTCGGGAGGCTGAGGCAGGAGAATTGCTTGAACCCGGGAGGCGGAGGTTGTGGTGAGCCGAGATTGTGCCACTGTACTCCAGCCTGGGCAACAAGAGTGAGACTTTGTCTCAAAAAAAAAAATTTTTTTTACAAGTTTTCTAAAGCAAATTTTCTAAGAAAAGAGAGGGTGGAGAAGTCTCTTCCCTTACTTTCAACATGGAGAACTAAGCCTTTAATTTTTTTTTTTTTTTGAGATAGAGTCTTGCTCTGTTGCCTAGACGGGAGTGCAATGGCACTACCTTGGCTCACTGCAATCTCCACATCCTAGGTTCAAGCGATTCTCCTGTCTCAGTCTCCTGAGTGGCTGGGATTACAGGCACGCACCACCATGCCTGGCTAATTTTTGTATTTTTGGTAGAGATGGGGTTTTACCATGTTGGCCAGGCTGGTCTCGAACTCCTGACCTCAGGAGATTCCCACCCCCCTTGGCCTCCCAAAGTTCTGAGATTACAGGCGTGAGCCACCACGCCTGGCCAGTGTTTTGTTATAGTAGCCCAAACTGACTAGTAGCCTTTTTTTTGTTTTGTTTTGAGACAGGATCTCACTCTGTCACCCAGACTGGAGTGCAAAGGCGCCATCACGGCTCACTGCAGCCTTGATCTCCCAGGTTCAGGTGATTGATTATACTGCCTCAGCCTCCCCAGTAGCTGGGACTACAGGCCCGTGCCAACATGCCCGACTAATTTTTGTATTTTTTGTAGAGATGGGGTTTTGATATGTTGCCCAAGCTGGTCTCAAACTCTTGGGCTCAAGTGATCCGCTGGCCTTGGCCTCCTTCCCAAAGTGCTGGGATTACAGGGGTGAGCCACCGCACCTGGCCATTTTATTTTTAAATTTTGATTTGTCCCTAACAACTACCATTTTGTTCTTATGTATGCCACAGGAAGGATCAGGGGCTTGATTTTGTCAGCACCCTTTGCAGTAGGAAAGGCCACGTGGGCACACGTGTATGCCAAATGTAAATCTTCTTTCAAACTCCCGATTCCCTGCTGTCTGTGCCAGTAGCCAAGCCAACTCCCACATTCCCATTACCTCTCTTTGCAGAACAATTTACCTTCTGTGTGTGTTGTTTTTTTTTTTTTTTTGAGACAGAATCATGATCTTGGCTCACTGCAATCTCTACCTCCCAGGTTCAAGTGATTCTCCTGCCTCAGCCTCCTGAGTAGCTGGGATTACAGGCACCCGCCACCATGCCTGGCTAATTTTTATACTTTTAGTAGAGATGGGGTTTCGTCTTGTTGGCCAGGCTGGTCTCGAACTCCTGACCTCAGGTAATCCGCCCTCCTCGGCCTCCCAAAGTACTGGGATTACAGGCGTGAGCCACCGTGCCCGTCCCAGGCTCCACTTCTAATTCTAGTTCTCTTTCAATTTCTACCACATCTGCAGTTAGTTCCTCCAAGAAGTCTTGAACCCCTCATAGTCATCCATAAGGGTTGGAATCAACTTCTTCCAAACTCCTGTTATGTTGATATTTTGGCTTCCTCCATTGAATCATGAATTTTCTTTTTTCTTTTTCTTTTTTCTGAGACTGAGTCTCACTCTTGTTGCCCAGGCTGGAGTACAGTGGCACAATCTCTGCTCACCGCAACCTCCACCTCCCGGGTTCAAGCAATTCTCCTGCCTCAGCCTCCCGAATAGTTGGAATTACAGGTGCCCACCACCACGCCTGGCTAATTTTTGTATTTTTAGTAGAGATGGGTTTCAGGCCAGGTGCGGTGGCTCACACCTGTAATCCCAGCACTTTGGGAGGCTGACGCAGGCGGATCATGTGAGATCAGGAGTTCAAGACCAGCCAAGCCAACGTGGTGAAACCCTGTCTCTACTAAAAAATACAAAAATTAGCTGGGTGTGGTGGTGGGTGCCTGTAATCCCAGCTACTTGGGAGGCTGAGGCAGGAGAATTGCTTTAACCTGGGAGTGGAAGTTGCAGTGAGCCGAGATCATGCCACTACACTCCAGACTGGGCCACTCAGTGAGACTCTGTCTCAGGAAAAAAAAAGACAGGGTTTCACCATGTTGGCCAAGCTGGTCTTGAACTCTTGACCTCAGGTGATCCGCCTGCCTCAGCCTCCCAAAGTGCTAGGATTACAGGCATGAGCCACAGTGCCTGGCCTCAATCATGAATTTTCTTAATGGCATCTAAATGGTGACTCCTTTCTAGAAGGTTTTCAGTTCATTTTGCCCAGATCTATCTATGGCAGCTATATAGCCTTATGAAATGTATTTGTTTCTTTGTTACTTTATTATTATTATTATTTTAAATTTTAGAGCCAGAGTCTCTGTTGCCCAGGCTAGAGTACAGTGGTGTGATCATAGCTCACTGCAACCCTGAGCTCCTTGGTTCGAGTGGGCCTCCTGGCTCAGCCTTGTGAGTAGCTAGGACTGCAGGTGCACACCACTGCATTGGCTAATTTTTAAATTTTTTGTAGAGAGATGAGGTTGCACTATGTTATTATGTTATTCAGCTTGTTTTGAATACCTGGGCTCAAGTGATCCTCCTGCCTTGACCTCCTAAAGCACTGGGATTACAGGAATGAGCCACCATGTCTGGGCCCCTGTTTATTTTTATTTATTTATTTATTTATTTAGACAGAGTCTTGCTCTGTTGCTCAGGCTGGAGTGCAATGGTGTGATCTCGGCTCACTGCAACCTCCTCCTCCTGGGGTCAAGTGATTCTCCTGCCTCAGCCTCCCCAGTAGCTGGGATTACAGGCGCCTGCCATCACGCCCAGCTAATTTTTGTATTTTTAGTAGAGACGGGGTTTCACCATGATGGCCAGGCTGGTTTCTAACTCCTGACCTCAGGTGATACACCTGCCTTGGCCCTGTTTTTTAAAATAATTACAGTGAAAGGTCAAAATTACTCCTGATCCTTGGGCTGCAGAGTGAATGATGTGTTAGCAGTCACGAAAACAGCATTAATCTCCCTGTACATCTCCATCAGAGCTCTTGGGTGACCAGGTGCATTCTCCATGAACAGTCATTTTTGAAAGGAATGTTTTTGTGAGCAGTAGGTATGAACAGTGGGTTTAAAATATTTAGTAAATCATGATGTAAGCAGATGTGTCATCCAGGCTTTGTTGTTCCATGTAAAGACACCGGCAGAGTAGATTTAGCCAAATTCTCAAGGGCCCTAGGCTTTTCAGAATGATAAATGGGCACTGGCTTCAGCTTAAAGTCACCAGCTGCATTAGCTTCTCATGAGAGTCAGCTTGCCCTTTGAAGTTTTTTTTGTGTTGTTTTTGAGACAGAGTCTCGCTTTGTCACCCAGGCTGGAGTGCAGTGGCACGATTTTGGCTGACTGCAACCTCCGCCTCCCAGGTTCAAGTGATTCTCCTGCCTCAGCCCCCCGAGCAGCTGGGACTACAGGCATGTGCCACCATGCCTAACTAATTTTTGTATTTTTAGTAGAGATGGGGTTTCACCATGTTGGCCAGGCTGGTCTCGAACTCTTGACCTTGTGATCCACCTGCCTCAGCCTCCCAAAGTGCTGGGATTACAGGTGTGAGCCACTGCGTCCAGCCTTCCTTTGAAGTTTTGAAGGCAGGTATTGACTTCTCCTCTCCAGCTATGAAAGTCCTAGATGGTATCTTCCTCCAGTATAAGACTTTAAACTGCAATGAAAATCCGTTGTTTAGTGTTGCCACCTTCTTCAGTGATCTTAGCTGGATCTTCTGGATAACTTGCTGCAGCTTCTCCATCAGCACTTGCTGCTTCACCTTGCACTTTTATGTTATGGAGATGGCGACTTTCCTTAAACCTCATGAGCCAACTCTGCTAGCTTCCTGCAGCTTCCTTATCTCTCTCACCCTTAACAGATTTGAAGAAAGTTCGAGCCTTGTTCTGGATTAGGCTTGGTTTAAGGGAATGTTGTGGATGGTTTAATCTTCTATCCGGACCACTAAAACTTTCTCCCTATCAGTAATAAGGCTGTCTCACTTTCTGTCTTTTTTTTTTTTTGAGATGGAGTCTTGCTCTGTCGCCAGGCTGGAGTGCAGTGGTGCCATCTTGGCTCTCTGCAACCTTCACCTCCTGGGTTCAAGCGATTCTCCTGCCTCAGCCTCCCAAGTAGGTGGACTACAGGCGAGTGCCACTACGCCCAGCTAATTTTTGTATTTTTAGTAGATACCATGTTTCACCATATTGGCCAGGGTGGTCTCGATCTCTTCACCTCGTGATCCGCCCACCTCGGCCTCCCAAAGTGCTGGGATTACAGGCATGAGCCACTGCGCCTGGCCGGTGAAGGCTTTTGTGATGAGTTAAAACATGGTGGAAAAGGTCAAAGGGGAAATGAGCACCTGCGAAGAGGAATCAAACCCGAGGGGCACCCTGGCTTTATAACAACGCATGCTCATGGGAATGAATTCATTTCCCCGAGAATCAATCCAGGCTCATGAGAGTGAGAACTCACTACTGTGAGAAGCACACCAAGCCACTCATGATGGGTCCAGCCCCATGACCCAAACACCTCTCACTAGGCCCCACCTCCCAATACTGCTACACTGGGGATTACATTTCCTCTTTTTTTTTTTTTTTTTTTTGAGATAGGGTCTCACTCTGTTGCCCAGGCTGGAGTGCAGTGGTGCAGTCTCAGGTCGCTGCAGCCTAGACTTCCCTGGGCTCAAGCGATCCTCCCACCTCAGCCTCTCTAGTAGCTGGGACTACAGGTGTGTGCCACCGTGCCTGGCTAATTTTTTTTTTTTTGTAGAGACAGGGTCTCACCATGTTGCCGAGGCTGGTCTCTAATGCCTTGACTCAAGCAACCTGCCCACCTTGGCCTCCCAAAGTACTGGGATTACAGGCATGAGCCACCGCTACCAGTTGGGGATTAAATTTCAACATGACATTTGATGGGGACAAACAAAAAAAAACCATATCCAAATGGCATACTGGAAATGTGCTAAGTATTCTCAGCACAATGGAAAAAAGGTAACTATGTGAGGTGATAAATATATGAATTAGCTTGATTGTGGCAATCATTTCAAAATGTAGACGTATAGTAAACGTCACGTCATACACCCTAAAATAGCCAACTTTTATTTGTCAGTCATACCTCAGTAAAGTTGGGAAAAAGGCTTTGGCTGATTACAAACAGTTCTGGTGAAACACATCATTCAGTATTGCTATGTCCTAGGCAAGGGCTGCTAATGTGCTCTTATGAGGGAATGCTGGGTGAAAGAGTATGTGTGTGTGGGCACACAGAGTGTGTTTGTGATATTACAGAGAATAGATTCAGTGGAGAGATGGAGGCAGAGTGCATTTTGGAGTGTAGCATGCCTTTTGAGAAATAGGGCTGTGAAGGTAACAAACAGAAGGCCAGAGCTGGAGATGGGTAGTCAGTAGAGCTAGTGAGAGGGACAGGTTAAGATGCTGGAGGCCTTGGGTGTAAGTGATGAGGGGAAGATCCCGAGGGAGGAGATAAAATCTGGAGAATGCATGGAGGAACTGGCCTTACATCTGCATTTTCCCATCCAAGTACTAACCAGGCCTGGCCCTGCTTAGCTTCTGAGATCCGATGAGATTGGATGTGTTCAGGGTGCTATAGCCATAGACAGATCGTGCATTCTCAGAGTGGGCAACCACATCTTAGATGTTGCAATGATTCGTGGCCCTCGAAAGGGTCAGAGTACACAAACATATATTAAGGGGTTAAAATTTCACAAAGTAGCAGGAGCGGGGAGCAATTAGGAAAAAATGCTTTAGGGCCAGGCGTGGTGGCTCACACCTGTAATTCTCAGCACTTTGGGAGGCTGAGGCGGGCGGATCACCTGAGGTTGGGTGTTTGAGACCAGCCTGGCCAACATGGAGAAACCCCCGTCTCTACTAAAAATACAAAATTAGTCGGGCGTGGTGATGCATGCTTGTAATCCCAGCTACTCGGGAGGCTGAGGCAGGAGAATCACTTGAACCCGGGAGGCGGAGGTTGCAGTGAGCTGAGATTGTGCCATTGCACTCCAGCCCAAGTAACAAGAGCGAAACTCTGTCTCAAAAAAAAAAAAAAAAAAAAAAAAAAGTCATAAAGGCTCCATAAGGGGGCAATGATGGAAAAAAGTAGAGGAACATGGCCTGAAGTAAGAGAGACAATTCTTCCTTCGTAATAGGAAACAAAGCAAAACAAATGGAATTGGCAGCAAATCAACTTGAAAATGACGTGTGGGGAAATATCCCATTTGATGAATTGCATTTTCTCTGTGAAGTGCTTGGCAAGGATCTGGCTTCTGAGGGTCAAGGAAGTTGTAGGGGCATTTCAGAGATAGAAGGAGAGTGGAGAAAGTTTGAATAGACTCTGAGGGCATGAGAGAGAGAGCTGAATGAGGGGCTGGGATAGGAATGCTTGCCATGGCTGAGACACTAGGTGAAAACTGGTGATCATGAATTTACCTGTTTGTTCAAGGGTGTGATTTCTTTCTTTCTTTTTTCTTTTTTGAGACAGAGTTTCGAGCCCAGGCTGGAGTGTAGTGGTGCGATCTCAGCTCACTGCAACCTCCACCTCCTGGGTTCAAGCGATTCTTCTGCCTCAGCCTCCCGAGTAGCTGGGGTTATAGGCATGTGCCACCATGCCCGGCTAATTTTGTATTTTTAGTAGAGATGGGGTTTTCCCCATGTTGGTCAGGCTGGTCTCAAACTCCTGACCTCAGGTGATCTGCCCACCTCAGCCTCCCAAAGTACTGGGATTACAGGCATGAGCCACTGTGCCCGGTCAAGGGTGTGATTTCTCTAGTAGTACTCACTGCTCGATTGCTGACACTGGAAAAATAAAACACTGGACTCATCAGAACATCAAGTGGTGGAACAGGTACCCCGAGGCTTTGCCTGGCAGAGGCTGACAGGAGCCCCTTCCTTGTTCTTATCTCCCTAGACATCAGTGGTGGAGCAGGTATGAACACAAGCACCATTCTTATTTGTTATCAATTTGTATTTTAAGCAAACAAGATGTCAAAACAGCCCTCCTACACACACTGCGCACTGAATGGCATCTCTGAACGTCTTCCATTCACTTATTCTGGAGCTGGCTCTAGTCATTTTTCTCTTTGCTCTAAGGTTTACCTTGTAATCCTCCATTGTTCAAATCGCTGTCACTGATTGATAGAGAATTTTCATGTCTTGCCTGCTGCTGATGGTGTCTTTGTTCCACCCTAAGCTGATCCCTATTTGGCAGCTATCATTAACACAGAGCTGGTCCATGTCACAGACTTTTCCTGAAGGTTTAGAAGGGCAGGGACCAGGGTGAAACCAGCGAGGCACTTTCCTTGAGTGCCACATTTAAGGGGGCACCAAAAACTCAGTGCTCAAAATAAATAACAATTTAATGCAATATTTAAAACACCAAAATGAATGGAAGAAATCCATAATAAACAAACTATTAGAATTTTATATAAGGACAGGATCAACTGTAAAGCTTGATATTAGCCATCTATCATCTTCCTAACATACTTTTCTTTCTTTCTTTCTTTTTTCAGAGACAGCATCTCGTATGTTGCCCAGGCTGGCCTTGAAATCCTGGCCTCAAGCCATCTTCCTGCCTCAGCCTCCCAAGTAGCTGGGATCACAGGGTTGTGGCATCACACCTGGCTATATTCTTAACGTTATTTTGTAATCGTTCCAACCCCCAGAAATTTCTCTCTGGCTGACTTGATCCACAGCGCCTCCATCGCCATCCCTGAGTGCCTTGTTGTGGAAAATCTTACTTTATCTTGGTTCTGTTTGGTATAATCGGGGAAAGTCTGTATTCTTTCATTATGTAAAACAACTTATCTCTCATTGTTTCATCTCCCTTCTGAGCTCTGCTCTGCCAGCTCTCTTTCCAAAACCAAAATGGCTCTTCAAGGTATGTTGTAAATAATGGGCCATCTACTTCTTAACATAAATGAATGATTTTCCAAGGTCAAGTTCTCTGGTTTCACTGTCTTCTCCACCAGTGTCTGTAAACTGAAAAATGCAGATTGACTCTCTTAAGATTCATACATTGCCTTCCTACCCTCAAGAACAATTGGCTACAGTCAGGGCTGTGTGTGTGTGTGTGTGTGTGTGGGTGTGTGTATGATTTTGATGGAAGCAAGAAAAGTAATGTGTTCAATTTAATACCACAAAACCCTAAGTAGTAGATATTATTTATCTCTTTAACAAATGAAGGGATACACTTCATTTATTCCTTCTTTAGTTTCTTCATTAATAGCCTTGAAATCCTAGGCTCACCTGATCCTCCCACCTGAGCCTCACGAGTTGCTGGCACTACAGGCCCTCACCACCATGCCAGGCTAATTATTTTTTTATTTTTACTTTTTGTAGAGACAAAGTCACCCTATGTTGCTCAGGCTGGTCTTGAACTCCTGGCCTCAAGTGATCCCCCTATCTTGGCCTCCCACAGTGTTGGGATTATAGGTGTGAGCCGATGTGCCTGGGCATATATGTTTATTGTGCACCTAGCGTACATACACATGCACGTGGCATTAGTCTTTGTTCCAGTCATTTTCTGAGAAGGAGTGTTTAAGAGGTACATTTTTTGACATCTTGCATATTTGAAACTGTCTCTGTTCAACTTAAACTTGACTGGTAATTTGCCTAAGACTAGAATCCTGGATGGGAAATAAACTTCTCTCAAAGTTTTGAAGGTATGTTTGTTAGTAAAGGTATAGGCTAAGCTCTGTAACAAACCTCCCCCAAATACAGTGACTTAAACATCTGATTAATAGTTTCTATACTGGCCGGGCCTGGTGGCTCACACCTGTAATCCCAGCACTTTGGGAGGCCAAGGCGGGTGGATCACGAGGTCAGGAGTTCAAGATCAGCCTGGCCAAGATGGTGAAACCCCGTCTCTACTAAAAACTACAAAAATTAACCAGGCGCGGTGGTGGGCCCCCGTAATCCCAGCTACTTGGGAGGCTGAGGCAGGAGAATCGCTTGAACCCGGGAGGCGGAGGTTGCAGTGAGCTGAGATGGTGCCACTGCACTCCTGCCTGGGCTGCAGAAAGAGACTCCATTAAAAAAAAAAAGACTTCCTATATTGTCATTGTCTCTAATAATCTCCACCTCTCTCTCTCTTTTTTTTTTTACTACTTTCTTGGAAATTTCCACCTCTTCTATTGAATTAAAACTTTTTTTTTTACCACTTTCTTGGAAATTTCCACCTCTTCTATTGAATTAAAACTTTTTTTTGCTATTGAACATTTTCTATCTTGTTCTGTGATAGTTGCTTTCAGAAAACATCCTGCTTTTGTTTCAAAGATGCTAATCTTCTCTAGTATTTCTGAACATAGTAAATATAGTTTAAAAAATCTGTTTCTTCATTATTCCTATTTTCTCTGAGTCCCTCTTTTTAAATATCTGTTGATCCTTGATTTTTTTTTTTTTTTTTTTTTTGAGACTGGCTCTGTTGCCAGGCTAGAGTGCAGGGGCGCGATCTCGGCTCACTGCAACCTCCACCTCCTGAGTTCAAGCAGTTCTCCTGCCTCAGCTGGGATTACAGGCATGTGCCACCACGCCCAGCTAATTTTGTATTTTTAGTAGAGATGGGGTTTCACCATGTTGGCCAGGCTGGTCTCAAACTCCTGACCTCAAATGATCCACCCGCCTCAGCCTCCCAAAGTGCTGGGATTACCAGCGTGAGCCACCGCTCCCGGCCCCTGATCCTTGACTTTATTTAGGAGTGAGGCACTAAAAAAGATAATCAGGACCGTTGGTGGGGTTTTCCAATGTAATGAGCAGAGATCTGGTCAATTGATAATTGACACGGTTCCTCCCACAGTCAGTATTTGTAGGTCTTTTCTATTGGGATGCTTGGTTTCTTCGGAGACCAACCTTCTAATTTCCCTTTTGGGGTGTAGATGCCCAACCATCAGCATTATTGGCAGTATTTGAAGAGGACTGGGGGAGTCACCATTCAGTGTGTTGCTTTTGTTACATTTTCTTTTGTTCCACAGGGCACATTTACCTGATGTCCGAAGTCCAGCGTCCCCCTCTGCTCTATCAGATGATAAACTTCTAGTCTTCTGCTGGAGAGGAGGGAGAATTGCCTGACTTAGTGGATGATAAAGGAATATGGGGGTCATTTGCTTTTTATATGGACTTTCTTTTGTTTGTTTTTTTGAGACGAAGTCTTGCTCTTGTCCCCCAGGCTGTAGTGCAGTGGTGCGATCTCTGCTAACTGCAACCTCTGCCGCCTGGGTTCAAGCAATTCTCCTTCCGCAGCCTCCCGAGTAGCCGGGATTACAGGTGCTCACCACCACGCCCAGCTAATTTTTTGTATTTTAAGTACAGACAGGGTTTCACCATGTTGGCCAGGCTGGTCTCAAACTCCTGACCTCAGGCAATCCACCCGCCTTGGCCTCCCAAAGTGCTGGGATTACAGGCGTGAGCCACCGCGCCTGGCCTTTATATAGACTTTCAATCAATTCTACTGTGTTCAGCCTCATGTGTACCCCTACCTTCAGTAGTTATTGGTACAGTAGTCCCCCTTATCTAGTGGGGAGACCTTCTAACTTCCAAGATCCCCAGTGGATGCCTGAAGCCATAGACATACCAAATCTATAGATACAGTCAGCCCTCCTTATCCATGGGGGCAGAACCCATAGATCCCAACCCACCGTGTATCGAAAATATTAGAAAAAATTTGCATCTGCACTGACCAGAATTCAAAATTTTTGAATTTTTCCTGTCATTATTTCCCAAATAATATAGTATTACAACTTTCCATATAGCATTTACATCATATTCAGTATTATAAGTAATCTAGAGATGGTTTAAAGTGTATGGGATGATGTGTATAAGTTAAATGCAAATACTGCACCATTTTATACAGCATTTGAGGATTCAGCATCTGAGGATTTTGGTACAAGAGAGGGGGGACTTGTCTTAGACTCTGGGAGGTCCTGAAACAGTCTCCGCCTGGATACTGAGGGATACAGTACTAGGTTTTTTCCTATATCGTACATACATCTCTATGACAAGGTTTAATATATCAATTAGGCCTAGTAAGAGATTAAGAACATTAGGAATAAACAAATATAAATGCAAATTAAAAATAAAGAAAAAACTATAAAAATAATTAGCTGGGCATGGTGGCAGGCACCTGTAGTCCCAGCTACCTGGGAGGCTGAGGCTGGAGAATCGCTTGAACCCTGGAGGTGGAGGTTGCAGTGAGCGAGATCATGCCATTGCACTCCAGCCTGGGTGACAGAGCGAGACTCCATCTCAAAAAAAAAAAAAAAAAAGAAACAAAAAAGAAAACTGTGAAAAAAGAGGGGAGCAACAATAACTAATATAAAATAGAATAAAATAGAACAATTGTAACAATCTAACTATAATAAAAGTTGGGTGAATGTGGCCTTTCTCAAAATATCTGATTGTGCTGTGCTCACCTATTTTTGGGCTGTGGCTGACCGCAGGAAACAGAAACCAGGGAAAGCAAAACCACAGATGAGGGGAAACGACTGTACTCCCCTTCCTGAGTCTTTCTAAGGGTTTGTGCTTATTGCTTTTCCTACATACTGCAAGCATTTGACTTTCAACTTTCCCTGGTCTGCTGAATTGATTACCCCTTGTTTATCTGCTTTCAGCTTCCAAAATATAGATGCCATTTCTTTCTTTCTTTCTTTTTTTTTTTTTCTTGAGACGGAGTTTCGCTCTTGTTGCCCAGGCTGGGATGCAGTGGTGTGATCTCGGCTCATTGTAACCTCCGCCTCCTGGGTTCAAGCCATTCTCCTGCCTCAGCCTCCCAAGTAGGTGGGATTACAGGCATGTGCCACCACGCCTGGCTAATTTTGTATTTTCAGTAGAGACACGGTTTCTCCATTGTTGGCCAGGCTGGTCTCGAACTCCTGAACTCAGGTGATCCACCCGCCTCGGCCTCTCAAAGTGCTGGGATTACAGGCATGAGCCACCGCGCCCAGCCAGATGCCATTTCTCATATACTTGTGTATCTTTGCAACTCTCTTTGTATTGGTGGGCTTATGTCTTCCTTTTTAACCCATCAACTGGCATTTTAGTGGGGAGGGAGGAGAGTGAAGAAGGGAGCATTTGTTCATTCCTTCATGATTAACTGCAAAACATTATTTCTTTAAATAGTGCCTTCCCTCCATTTTTCTAGTCCCTCCTTTTTGAACTGTTGGAAGCTGATTAGAACTTCTGGACCTGTTCTCCATGTTTTTCAATGTTTCTTCCTCACATTACAAAGCCTTATTTCTATGTGGTGCACTTTCGGAGAACTCCTTAGCTGAGTCCTCCAATTCACAAGTTGGCTCTTCAGCTCTGTCCGTCCTGCCATTGAGTTTTAATTTCAACAGTTATCTTTTTTTTTTTTTTTTTTTTTTTTTTTGAGACGGAGTCTTGTTCTGTTGCCCAGGCTGGAGTGCAGTGGTGTGATCTCGGCTCACTGCAAGCTCTGCCTCCCGGTTCACGCCATTCTCCTGCCTCAGCCTCACGAGTAGCTGGGACTACAGGCGCCCGCCACCACGTCTGGCTAATTTTTTGTATTTTTAGCAGAGACAGGGTTTCACCGTGTTAACCGGATGGTCGCGATCTCCTGACCTCGTGATCCGCCCGCCTCGGCTTCCCAAAGTGCTGGGATTACAGGCGTGAGCCACCGTGCCTGGCCAAATTTCAACAGTTATCATTTTTTACTTTGAAGATCACTAATTGCTTCATTTAGTAACTTCCAGTTCTTGTTTCATGATTATACTACCCACACTTACCTCTTGGAAGATATTCATTATACTTATTTTTAAAGTCATATCCTGATACCTTATTAATTTATTGGGTGTAAGTTCCTCCAATTTTTTGACTTTGTTTCTCTCTTATGGTGTTAGGAACTTCTCAACTGTTTGGTGAGTATTTTTTTGGGGCACAGCTGTTTACAGTTGATGTTATTTACTAGACTGTCTGCTGTCTTGGCTTTCACAGCTCAGTTGGGGAGAGGGTGCTGCCACTGCTGTCAGGGTTACACCTTGTATTTATTTTCTTTTTAAAAAAAATTAAATTAAGTTATTTGAGTTTCTGGGGTACATGTGCAGGATGTGCAGGTTTGTTACATGGGCAAATGTGTGCCATGTCATAATGGTGATTATTTAAAAGTTAAGAACAAATGCTGGTGAGGTTGCGGAGAAATAGGAATGCTTTTACACTGTTGGTGGGAATGTAAATTAGTTAAACTATTGTGGAAGACAGTGTGGTGATTCCTCAAAGGTTTAGAACCAGAAATACCATTTGACCCACCAATCCCATTACTGAGTATATTCCCAAAGGAATATAAATCATTCTGCTGTAAAGATACATACACACATATGTTCATTGCAGCACTGTTCACAATAGCAAAGACATGGAGTCAACCCAAATGCCCATCAATGGTAGACTGGATAAAGAAACTGTGGTATATACACCACGGAATACTATGCAGCCATAAAAAGGAACAAGATCATGTCCTTTGCAGGGACACAGATGAAGCTGGAAACCATTATCCTCAGCAAACTAACTCAGGAAGAGAAAACCAAACATCGCATGTTGTCACTTGTAAGTGGAAGCTCAATAGTGAGAACATGTGGACACAGGGACGGGAACAACACACATTGGGGCCTGTCAGGAGAGGGTGGAGGTTGCGGGGAGAGCATTAGGAAAAAGAGCAAATGCATTGCTGGGCATAATACCTAGGCGATGGGTTGATAGGTATTTATTTTCTTTTTTTTTTTTTTTTGAGATGGAGTCTCGCTCTGTCGCCCATGATGGAGTGCAGTGACGCCATCTCAGCTCACTGCAAGCTCCGCCTCCTAGGTTCACGACATTCTCCTGCCTCAGCCTCCTGAGTAGCTGGGACTACAGGTGCCTGCCACCACGCCTGTCTAATTTTTTGTATTTTTTAGTAGAGACGAGGTTTCACCATGTTAGCCGGGATGGTCTCGATCTCCTGACCTCGTGATCTGCCCTCCTTGGCCCCCCAAAGTGCTGGGATTACAGGCGTGAGCCACCGCGCCCGGCCGATAGGTATTTGTTTTCACTGAAAGTTGGGAGTGGGTGGGTTGGGCTGCTCATGAGGTGTATGGGAGGCCTGTGTGCTGGGTGTGACGGCTCCATACTCCCTGTGGAGTGCTTCCTGTGGTTACCACGCCTCAGGGCATGCTCTTGCTTCCTCCTGAGGGAGAAGTCTTCTATGTATTCCTGCAGGTACTGTAGGCTACAGTTCCCCTTTCCATCTAACCTAGTATTGATGAAGGGCAGGATCTTGGCTTTGCTCGGGAAAGAATTCAAGAGCAAGCCAGTGCTGGAAGAAAGCAACTTTACTGAGGAGGCGGCTGTGTCACAGCTCTGTGACCGCTCCCGGGGAGCAGGGCTACACTGGAGACAGTCCGAGAGGACAGTGCAGGGTGGTGTGCAGCCATATTTATGCCCACTTTTAGTGACATGCTAATTAAAGGGGCACGTTATTCAGGAATAGCTAGGAAATGGGCAGTAACTTCTGGGTGTTGCTGTGGCAATGGTACATTGTCATGGTGCTGATAGGAGTGTCTTATGGTGATGGGCAATGAGAGGTTCTTTCAGCCCCTCTACTGGTTTCGGTCAGTTTTGTTTTGTCTTTTTTTTTTTTTTTGAGATGGACTCTCTCCGTCGCTCCGACTGGAGTGTAGTGGTGCGGTCTTGGCCCACTGCAACCTCCGCCTCTTGGATTCAAGCGATTCTCCTCCCTCAGCCTCCTGAGTAGCTCGGATTACAGGCATGAACCACCACGCCTGTCTCATTTTTGTATTTTTAGTAGACACAGGGTTTCACCATATTGGCCAGGCTGGTCTCGAACTCCTGACCTCAGGTGATCTGCCCACCTCGGCCTCCCAAAGTGCTGGGATTACAGGCGTGAGCCACCGTACCCGGCCTTCAGTCAGTTTCAATCTGGTCTGGAGACGAGTCCCACCTGCCTCCTACCTCAGTATGATTTCTGTCTTTCAGCATGTTCTCTCTCCCCAGTCCAGCAAGCATTTCTGGTTTTTGAGCATAATTATTAATTTATTAATAATATGCTTCTGTTGTTTGTGTGGTTAGAATTTGGTGTAGAAGGGTAGACTGCAGTATTTATTAGTTCATCATCTTATAACCAGTATTGGATATTTTGTTCTTCTTCTCCTTTTTTTTTTTTTGAGACAGGGTCTCACTCTGTCACCTAGGCTGGAGTGTGGTGATGTGATCATAGCTCACTGCAGCCTCAATCTCCTGGCCTCAAGTGATCTTCCTGGCTTAGCCTCCCAAGTAGCTGAAACCATAGGCAGGCATCACCACGCTCAGCTAATATTCTTATTTTTGTAGAGATGGGGTCAACCTATGTTACCCAGGCTGGTCTCCAACTCCTGGACTCAAGGGATCCTTCCGCCTCAGCCTCCCAAAGTGCTGGGATTACAGGCATGAGCCACCGCACCTGGCCAGATATTTTATTTTACATCAAATCCCCTTGCGTTGGTGATGGAAAAGATATATTTTAAAACAGTTTTGTCATTCTCAAATTATGAATCAAAGAAGCAAAAAGTAGTTTAACTCATATATCCTGCTTCACCAGTTTGTTACAAAATTAGGTTACACTCCTTTTAATATTTAAACAATTCTGTGCCTCCACCCTGACTACTAGAATATGTTCTTTTCCATTCTCCAGGATCCTTCTTCCATGATGTTCGCTAACAGCTCTACAGTACTTACTTTGGGCCAGACATTTTTCTAAGTGCTTTTTACATATAATAATTCATAACAACTCCGGACTCCTTAGAGAGGCTTGTTAAGTTTTATGGGTTAGCACTTCTTATTATCTTTGGAAGAACAAAGCCTGAAAACCTGCTCAGTCAGCCAGAGATTCCTGTTCTCTTTGGCTGTTGTTGCTTTTACTCACATACGATATTTCCGGTGAATCTCAGGGTGTCCTACTATTTTTCTGCTGGTCTACTGCTAGGAGAGTAGGTCCCCATTGAACACTGGTCAATGAGAGTATCACATCTTCTTGGACAGTGATTGGTTCAAAGACGGACATATGGTCCAAGATGGGCTAATCACAGCTAACGAGGCTTTTTCTGGGGCTTTGATGGAAATAGAATGAAATCTTTGTGTTTCCATGGTGGCTGCCAAGCTGGTAGACTACAGGCCTGTTGACTCCAGTGACCCTCTTGGAGAAAGCCTGTCAGAGAATAAAGCCAACAGACAGGAAAGCAAATCAAGGTCACAGAGAGGGAGCAAGAGAGTGAGCCTTCGTCATGATGATATTCTTTGAACCCCCTGATGCAGCCATGCCTGAGGTCAGACTAACCCTGACCTTTTATGTTATAGGAACCAATAAATTCCTTTTATTTTTATTGTTTTTTTTTCTGTTTCCCTCCAACTTAGGTGAGACAAGAATGCCTATTTTATTTTATTTTGGTATTTTTTATTTTTTTGAGATGGAGTTTCACTCTTGTTGCCCAGGCTGGAGTTATTGGTGCAACCTTGGCTCACTGCAACCTCCACCTCCCTGGTTCAGGTGATTCCCCTGCCTCAGCCTCCTGAGTAGCTGGGATTATAGGCATGTGCTACCCTGCCCGGCTAATTTTGTATTTTTAGTAAAGACAGGGTTTCGCCATGTTGGCCAGGTTGGTCTCAAACACCTGACCTCAGGTGATCCACCCACCTTGGCCTCCCGGACAGCTGGGATTACAGGTGTAAGCCACTGCGCCAGCCTAAAAATGCCTATTTTTAAAAGCCACTTTGAATTCACTTTCTGTTACATGTAGACAAAACAGTCCTGAGTAAGGCCAGAGGTGAAGCAGAGGTACGGTCTCTAGGCTGGAGCACCTGGGCAACTGTAGACTGGGGCTAAAAAACTAGTGACTTCAAACAATGTACCAGCCTGTGAGTGGCGTTCTTCCTGGCAGTCCAGGATTTGTGCAAGTGAGTTTGCATGTGGAGTGAATTTCTTGCTATCCTCATACCTGGGTCCTTTTTTTTTTTTTTTTTTTTTTTTTGAGACAGAGTTATGCTCTTGTTGCCCAGGCTAGAGTGCAATGGTGGCATCTCAGCTCACTGCAACTTCCACCTCCCAGGTTCAAGTGATTCTCCTGCCTCAGCCTCCCGAGTAGCTGGGATTACAGGCATGCACCACCATGCGGGGCTAATTTTTTTTTTTTTTGTATTTTTAGTAGAGATGGGGTTTCTCCATGTTGGTCAGTCTGGTTTGAACTCCCGACCTCCGGTGATCCACCCACCTCGGCCTCCCAAAGTGCTGGGATTACGGGCGTGAGCCACTGTGCCCAGCCACTGGGTCCTTTTTGTGGGGATATTTTCTCGAAATTGCTGGGACCTTCAACTCTCAGGGGTGGGAAGTTGGCATCTCCTAGGTTTTTTTTTCATATTTGTATGGGTGAGTCAGCCAGGATAAAGGTCAATGCATTTGAGTATGAGAAGACTGCCTAGTGATGGCCTTATAGTTTCATGTTGACTCAGTATTTAATATTTCTTTTAAAATTTTTCATGTAGTTGGAAGTAGTCATCCCCTTTTTTTCTGGAGAATTTATTATTATTATTATTTTATTATTATTATGTTAGTTCCTGCCTATTAATCTTAGGAGGGATAGAAGACAGTTGTGTTAGCATTAGTCTGCTTTGTGTTGCTATTAGGGAATACCTGAGGCTGGGTAATTTATAAACAAAAGAGGTTTATTTGGCTCACAGTTCTGCAGGCTGTGTAAGAAGCATAGTGCCAGCTTCTGCTTTCGGTGAGGGCCTCAGGAAGCTTCCAATCATGTTGGAAGGCAAAGGGAGAGCAGGCATGTCATATGGCAAGAAAGCAAGCAAGAGAGAGTGAGCGAGAAGGTATCACATGCTTTGAAACAACCAGATCTTGTATGAACTCATTACCACTCATTACTTCAAGGATGGCACCAAGCCATTCACTAGGGATCTGCGCCTATGACCCAAACACCTCCCAGTAGGCCCGCCTCCAACACTGGGGGTCACATTTCAGCATGAGATTTGGAGGGGCCGGATATTCAAATCATGTCGACAGTTCTGTCCACCAGCTCCCAGAGGAGGTCCTTTAAAGTCAGCCACCTTGATTTGGCATCTCCTATTCAACTTGTATTTCACACAGATAATCTTCCGAATTTCTCTATCTTTATGTAGAGATCACCTTACCACTGGCCAGCTAGTTTGTGTTAATGTTTTTTTTTGAAATGGAGTCTCGCTCTGTCGCTCAGGCTGGAGTACAATGGCGTGATCTCGGCTCACTGCAACCTCCACCTTCCAGGTTCAAGTGATTCTCCTGCCTCAGCCTCCCAAGTAGCTGGGATTACAGGCGCCCACCACCATGGCTGGCTAATTTTTGTATTTTTAGCAGAGACAGGGTTTCACCATGTTGGCCAGGCTGGCCTCGAACTCCTGACCTGAGGTGATCCACCCACCTCGACCTCCCAAAGTGCTGGGATTACAGGCGTGAGCCACCACGCTTGGCTCTGGTTTGTGTTAATTTTATAGTAATATTTATTATCTTTTCAGTGGTTTCTGGTATCTGGAGGTGTTTTTGCAAGCAGCAGCAATACTTTTTTTGGGAGTGCGTCTTGGGTGGGGTTTTTAAAGTCTCCCTTTCATAAATCTACTTTACAGCATTAATCTGTGAGGACTTGCAGTCTCCACCTAACCTCAAAAAGTAACATGTAAAATCGGTGACATCAAGATTCCACTGATGTGTGATTCAGAAATGTCACACCACCCGCTCATGTCATGGTGTTACCAACATTAAAAAATATTCTGTGATTTATTTTATAAAACAATAGCTTTAAAAAATAAACTTTAAATTTTAGAATGGTTTTAGATTTACAGGAAAATTGCAAAGATAGTACAGAGAATTTATCACCAACGTTTTGAAATTTGTTTAAAAATGTTTAGGTTTGGGGTTCTCTTTGGGGTTATTTGTGGTGACCCTGTCTCTTGCATAACGGCTAAGTAAAATATTTCAAGTAGTAGCTGGATCTCAGTCTCCTGTAATCTGAGTACACTATATCAAGAAACTCCTCTATTGAAGCAGCATTTCCTTCTTATTATATCTATACAACTGTGGTTGCTTTCTGGTTTATAGTGCGATACACTTCTGCACAGCCAGTGAAGTGATTGATCAGTGAAAATAGGCCGTTAAGGTTCCACCTATCAGATTTTGAGGATAATATGAGGATGCATAATATATGACTTTGTTTTATACAAAGTATCAATGTTAGTAAGTCTTTTGCATATGTGTAGGATATGTCTTACAATTGGATTGGACCTTCTCAATCATCTTAAACCCAAATGGCCAAATATGCCATATTTTGTAACAAAAAATATACAGTTAAATATTTTACTGTATCTTATTTTGTTCTTTTCTTTTTCATAAAATGATATAATTTGATTATCTTTCTAATGTTTTGTAAAGGGATTTTAAATCAAGTGTATTTGAGGTATAGCTCATGTACAATACAATGTATTCATTTCAAATGTACGTTTCCAAGTTTCAGCAAATGTACACACCCATGTGTCCATCACTAGGGAACATTTTCATTACCTTAAATGTTCTTTTGTGCTCAAACCAGTCAGTCTCCCTGGCTCCAGGAAAGAGCTGGTCTGCTTTCTGTCACTACAGATTTGTCTTTTCTAAAGTTGTATATAAATAGAATTATATATAATATACTCTTCTGTATCTGGCTTTATCCACTCAGCATCATGTCTTTGTAATTTATTCACTTTTTTGTGGCTATCAGTAATTCATTACCTAAAAAAATTTCTTGGCTGGGCATGGTGGCTCACGCCTGTAATCCCAGCATTTTGGGAAGCCAAGGTGGGTGGATCACACGGTCAGGAGTTCGAGACCAGCCTGACCAACATGGTGAAACCCCATCTCTACTAAAAATACAAAAATCAGCTGGGCATGGTGGTGCACACCTGTAATCCCACCTACTCAGGAGGCTGCACATGTAGGCTGGGTACGGTGGCTCGTGCCTGTAATCCCAACACTTTGGGTGGCCAAGGCAGGTGGATCACCTGAGGTCAGGAGTTCGAGACTAGCCTGGCCAATATGGTGAAACCCCATCTCTACTAAAAATACAAAAATTAGCCGGGCGTGGTGACAGGCGCCTATAATCTCAGGTACTCGGGAGACTGAGGCAGCAGAATCGATTGAACCCGGGAGGCAGAGGTTGCACTGAGCTGAGGCTGAGATCGGGCAACTGCACTCCAGCCTGGCGACAGAGCCAGACTCTGTCTCAAAAAAAAAAAAAAGAAAGAAACCTGCATATGTATCCCCAAATCTAAAATAAAAATTGAAAAAAAAAAAAAAAGGGCTGGGTGCAGTGGGTGCAGTAGTTCACTCCTGTAATCCCAGTACTTTGGGAGGCCAAGGCTTGTGTATCACCTGAGGTCAGGAGTTCAAGACCAGCCTGGCCAACATGGTGAAACTCTGTCTCTACTAAAAATACAAAAATGAGCTGGGTGTGGTGGAGGGCGCCTGTAATCCCAGCTATTTGGGAGGCTGAGGCAGGAGAATCACTTGACCCTGGGAGGCAGAGGTTGTGGTGAGCCGAGATTGTGCCACACTGTACTCCAGCCTGGGCGACAGAGTGAGACTCTGTCTGAAAAATAAATGAATAAATGAATAAATAAATAAATGTAAAAAAAATTTTAAATAGAAAAAAGCTTATGAAATTAGGATATAAAGAAAAAATTCGTACAAGTGTAAAATATGTTTGTGTTTTAAGCTAAGCATTACTACAAATGAGTCAAAAAGTTAAAAACAATTAAAGAGTTTATAAAGTAAAAAAAGTATAGTAAGCTAAAGTTAATTTATTATTGAAGAAAGAAGTTTTTTTGTTTTCTTTTGAGACAGAGTCTCACTCTGTTGCCCAGGCTGGAGTGCAGTGGCGCGATGCGCAATCTTGACTCACTGCAATCTCCGCCTCCCGGGTTCAAGTGATTCTCCTGCCTCAGCCTCTGAGTAGCTGGGATTACAGGCGCGCACCACCATGCCCGGCTACATTTTGTATTTTTAGTAGAGACGGGGTTTCAGCATGTTAGTCAGGTTGGTCTCGAGCTCCTGACCTCATGATCTGCCCGCCTTGGGCTCCCAAAGTGCTGGGATTACGGCGTGAGCCACCGTGCCTGGCCAAAAGAAGTTTTTAAAGATAAATTTAGTGTAGGGGAGATGTACAATGTTTATAAAGTCTACAGGAGTGTCCAGCAATGCCCTAGGTCTTCACGTTCCCTCACCACTCACTCACTGACCCACCTGCAGCAACTTCCAGTTCTGCAAGTTCCATTCATGGTCAGTGCCTTGTACAGGTATGCCATTTTG
This sequence comes from Gorilla gorilla gorilla, assembly GCF_029281585.2. Classification (NCBI taxonomy): domain Eukaryota; kingdom Metazoa; phylum Chordata; class Mammalia; order Primates; family Hominidae; genus Gorilla; species Gorilla gorilla. Next base: position 22,109,542 of record NC_073243.2, on the reverse strand, counting down.
AATCTTTAATACCATACTTTTACTGTACATTTTCTGTGTTGAGATACACAAATACTTACAATTGTGTTGCAATTGCCTACAATATTCAGTATAGTAACGTGTTGTGCAGGTTGTTTGAGCAATGGACTATACTATATAGTCTAGGTGTGTAGTGGGTTATACTGTCTAGGTTTAAGTGCACTCCATGATGTATGCACAACACTGAAATTGGCTAGTGATGCATCTCTCAGAGTGATGTACATCTCAGAATGTATCCCTGTGGTTAAGTGATGTGTGACTGTATTTTAAAAAGGCTGTTCTACTTCCTTCTGGCCTCTGTGATTGCTGATGAGAAATCTGCTGTCACTCAAATTATTTCTTCCTGAAGGTATAATGTTGTCTGTCTCTCCCGTTGTTTTCAGAAATTTTTTCTTTGTCTTTAGTTTTCAGAAATTTGATTACGATGTGTCTTTGGCATAGATTTCTTTGAGTTTACTCTGTTTGGGGTTTGCTAAGGTAGGTTTAGATCTTTTGCCAAATTTGGGGACATTTCATCTATCATTTTTTTGAATATTTTTTCAGCTCCACCCCCTGTCTCCTTTCCTTTTGTGACTAAAGTGATGTGATTGCTGGATCCTCTGTTGTGGCCCCTCAGGTCCCTGAGATTCTTTTTATTTTATTTTATTTTATTTTGTTTTTCTGCCCATTTTCTTTCTGTTGTTCAGATTGGGCAATTTCTATTCTGTCTTGCATTTCATTAATTTTTCCTCTGTTTCCCCCATTCGCTATTAAGCCCATACATTGAGCTTTTTATCTTGGTTATTCTATTTTTCAGTTCTAAAATTTCCATTTGGTTCTTTTTAAATTTTTTATTTCTCAGCTGATATTTTTCATTTTCTATTTGTTTCAAGTGTGTTTATAATTGCTCATTGAAACTTCTTTTTTTTTTTTTGAGACAAAGTTTCGGCCTGTCACCCAGACTGGAGTGCAATAGTGTAATCTCAGCTCACTGAAACCTTCGCCTCCCTAGTTCAAGTGATTCTGCTGCCTCAGCCTCCTGTGTAGCTGGGATTACAAGCGTGCACCATCATGCTCGGCTAATTTTTTTGTACTTTTAGTAGAGACGGGGTTTCACCATGTTGGCCAGGCTGGTCTTGAACTCCTGACCTCAAGTGATCCGCCCCCCTCAGCCTCCCAAAATGCTGGGATTATAGGTGTAAGCCACCATGCCTGGCCCAGCAGGGGAATTTTAAGTGTGCCTTGTCCCAGCCAGGTAAGGGTAGAAATCCAGGCTGCCACTCAGCATTTGCTAATGGGGTGGCAACAGGGTTGTGGTTCTTGCCATGATGTTTGGCAAGGATAGTGTGATTTTTGTCTAAAAGTTTTCTGTCTTGCCAAATTAGTCCTTTCCTGGTCTTTTGGCCAGAGAGACCAGGCTTTCTTGGGGATTTTATATTATTTTTTTGGTTTGTGCCCATTGGTTTTTCCAGTGGTTTCTCCAGCATCCAGTTCCAGATACATGAGGAAGAAAAGAAAACCCAGAGAACTCACTGCCATGCCATTCCCGACGTCCCAAGGCTTCCAATTTTTCTGTCTTCTCTCCACCTTCAAGAGCCTTTTAGTGTTTGTTTTATCTATAATATCCATGGTTTTAGCTATACTTAGTGGGAAGTATAGGAAGAAGTGCCTCTATTTAATCTTAAGTTCATTCCTTTTTATAGCTGAGCAATATTTCATTGTATAGAAATGTCACAATTTGATCATCCATTTCATCAACCTGTTGACAAACATTTGGATTGTTTCCAGCTTTTGGCTTTAGGAAACAGTGCTGCTTTGAACGTAATTTAATGCTGTTATGAATATATGTTGTCGGGTCTTTGTGTGGACTGTTTTCACTTCTCTTGGGTAAACACCTAGGAGTGGAATTGCTGAGTCACGTGGTAATTGTGTGTGTAACTTTATGAGAAATTGTCAAACTGTTTTTCACAGGAGTTGTACCATTTTACTTTCCTACCAGCAATGTTCCAGTTGCTCTACAACCTCACCAATGTTTGGTTTTAATAGTCTTTTAAGTTTTAGTCATTCTAGTTTTAATTTGCGTTTCTCTGGTGACTGATGATGTTGAACATCTTTTCATGTACGTATTTGCTATTCATATAGCTTATTCAGTGAAGTGTCTGTTAACAAATTTGGCCTCTTTTTATTGGGTCGCCTTCTTGTTATGAAGTTGTAGAAGTTCTTTATATATTCTGAATACGATCTTTCATTAGATACATGTTTTACAAATCTTTTTCTCTCAGTCTGTGCCTTGTGTTTTTGTAATCTTTTTAAAAAGAAAGCTTTGTTGGACTTGAAATTTTCATTGTTTTAACTGTGTCTTTTGAAGACAACAAGTTTTAAATTTTGATGAAGTTTGTTCTTTTTTTCTTTTGTAGCTTGTATTTTTGTGTCTTATTTAAGAAAACTTTGCTTGAGCCAAAGTCACAACATTTCTCTCCTATGTTTTTTGTCTAAAAGTTTTATAGCTTTGGGAAGCCGAGGTGGGCACATCACGAGGTTGGGAGTTTGAGACCAGCCTGGCCAACATGGTGAAACCTCCGTCTCTACTAAAAATACAAAAATTAGCTGGGCATGATGGCGGGTGCCTGTAATCCTAGCTACTCGAGAGGCTGAGGCAGGAGAATCACTTGAACCCAGGAGGCAGAGGTTGCAGTGAGCCGAGATCACACCACTGCACTCCAGCCTAGGCGAGAGGGTGAGACTCTGTCTCAGAAAAAAAAAAAAAGTTTTATAGCTTCAATTCATATACTGAGGTTTATTATTTATTTTGAATTATTTTTATATGGTGTGAGATAAAGTTGAGCTCTATTGTTTTGCCTATGGATATCTGATTATTCCAGCACCTTTTGTGAAGATTATCCTCTATTATCTTGATACCTTTGTTGAAAATCAATTGATTATATACATGTAGGTCTATTTCTGGACTCTGTCCCATTGATCTATATGTCTATCCTGATGCCAACACTCTTGCTAATAATATATATTACCGTTTCATATATTAATATCTATTACTGAGCTAGCTTTATAGTTAGCTAAGTCTTGAAAGTCAGATAGTATCAGTCTTCCAACTTTGTTCTTATTTTTCTAGATTGTTTTGGATCTTCTAGATATTTTGCTTTTCTATTTAAACTTGAGATTCTGCTTGTCCCCTTCTATAAAATAGCTGTCTGAGGTTCTGATTTTTATTGATGCCTAAATCAGTCTAGGAAGAATTGATGTCTTTTTTTTTTTTTGAGATGGAGTCTCGCTCTGTTGCCCAGGCTAGAGTGCAATGGTGTGATCTCAGCTCACTGCAACCTCCACCTCCCGGGTTCAAGCAATTCTCCCGCCTCAGCCTCTCGAGAAGTGGATTACAGGCACCTGCCATCATGCCTGGCTAATTTTTGTATTTTTGTAGAGACAGGGTTTCACCATGTTGGCTAGGCTGGTCTTGAACTCCTGATCTCAGGTGATCCGCCCACCTCGGCCTCCCAAAGTGCTGAGATTACAGGCATGAGCCACCACACCTGGCTGAAAATTGGTATCTCAACTATACTGAGTCTTCTGCTCCATGGGCATGGTGTACTTCTTTATTATTTATTTATGTGTCAATGTCTCTCAGTATTCTGTAGAATTTTAATTTTCAATTTCGGTCATTTCTTGTGACTTTGAAACCAGTTTTGTTTTCTTTCTATCTTCCTCTCTCTATCCCTCTATCCTTCTTTTGCCTTCTTCCTTCTCTTCCTCTTTCCCTCCTTTCTATAGTTTTTTATTCTTTTTTTCCTTTTAAAACTCAGCCATATAGTACATATCTTGAATCCTTGTTGACTTTTCATCGATGTATTACAACTTAAAATGCATTCTTTAGACAAATACATTTGGCAAACCTTAAAATGACGTTAGGCCGCGGTTGCAGCCAAGCACGCAGCACTTTGTGTGGAGAAACTGTTGTGCGTAGAGTAGTTGTTGAGAGCACAGACCATGGATCCAGACCACCCGCGTTTGCAATTCTGTCTCCGTTATTACTAGATGTGTCATCTTGGGAAAGTTATTTCATCTTTGTGCCTCAGTTGCTTCATTTGTAAATTGTGAAAAAAAGTACCTACCCTGAATGATTTTTGCGAAAATTAAAGGTCAATACAAGTGAAATGATCGGAATAGTAACTAGTAAGCACTGGTTTAGTGTATGATAATAACTATTATTATTATGACCCACTGTCTACTGGGAAAAGAAGCATTGCAGTGAAAACACAAATAAAATGTGTAAGAATCCTGACTGGCATGGCCGGGTGCGGTGGCTCATGCCTGTAATCCCAGCACTTTGGGAGGCCGAGGCGGGCGATCACCTGAGGTCGGGAGTTTGAGACCAGCCTGACCAACATGGAGAAACCCCGTCTGTACTAAAAATACAAAATTAGCCGGGCGTGGTAGTGGGCGCCTGTAATCCCAGCTACTCGGGAGGCTGAGGCAGGATAATCGCTTGAACCTGGGAGGCGGAGGTTGTGATGAGCTGAGATTGCTCCATTGCACTCCAGCCTGGGCAACAAGAGCAAAACTCTATCTCAAAAAAAAAAAAAAAAAAAAAAAAAAAAAGAATCCTGACTGAAGCCTAGGAGCACAGAGATTGGAAGAGTCGGGGAGTTTTCAATGAGAAGTTAATACTGAAGTCTTTAGACTACTTTTATTGAGGTATGATTGATATGAAAAGCTATTCCTATTTAATTATCACGTATCAATGAATTTGCAGTTAAATATATGCCTGTGAAACCAACACTACCATCAAACCCATCGTCATCTCCCAAAGTTTCCTCCTGTCCCCTTCTGTGATAATGATGATGATGATGATGTGTGGCTCTTTTTTTTTTTTGGCAAGAACACTTACCATAAAACTACTCTTTTAGCAATTTTAAGTACAAAATACAGCATTGTTAGCTACAGGCGGTATGCCATATAGTAGATTTCCAGAACTTATTTATCTTGCATAATTGAAGCTTTGTACCCTGTAATTACCACTTCCTCATTTTCCCCTTCCTGCATCCCTTGTTTTTTTTTTTTTTTTTTTGAGACAGAGTCTCACTCTGTTGCCAGGCTGGAGTACAATGGCACGATCTCAGCTCACTGCAACCTCTGCCTCCTGGGTTCAAGCGATTCTCCTGCCTCAGCTTCCTGAGTAGCTGGGACTACAGGCACCCGCCACCATGCCCAGCTAATTTTTGTGTTTTTACTAGAGACGGGGTTTCACCATGTTGGCCAGGCTGGTCTCGAACTCCTGACCTCAGGTAATCTGCCCACCTCATCCTCCCAAAGTGCTGGGATTACAGGCGTGAGCCACCGCGCCTGACTGACATTTGTTATTTTTGAATTTTTGATAATACTCATGCTAACAGGTATGAGATTATGTCTCATTGTGATTTTGATTTGCATTTCCTTGATGATGACTGATGTTCAACACCTTTTTATATACCTGTTGGGCATTTGTATGTCTCCTTTGGAAAAATGTTTATTCAGGTATTTTGCCCACTTTAAAAATCAGGTTTTTTTTTTTTTTTTTTTTTTTTGCTGTTGAGTTGTATGAGTTCCTTATATATCTGGAATATTAACCCCTTATCAGATACATGGTGTGCAAATGTTTTCTCCCATTCTGTGGTTGCCTTTTCATTTTGTTGATTGTTTTCTTTGCTGTGTAGAAACTTTTTAGTTTGATATAGTTCTATTTATTTTTGCTGTTGTTGCTTGTGCTTTTGGTACCATATCCAAAAATGGATATGGATTTTGATGGACCCCCCAAATTATTGTCAAAACCAATGTCATAGAGCTTTCCTGTATGTTTTCTTCTAACATTTTAATGATTTCAGGTCTTACATTTAAGTCTTTAATCCATTTTGAGTTGACTTTTGTGTATGTTATAAATAAGGTCTAATTTCATTTTTTTAATGTTTATGTTCAGCTCTTTTGTTTTTGCTCACAATTTCTTTAGATATTAGAAGTCTTTTGTAGCTCAATACAAGTTTTAGGATTTCTTTTCTCTATTTCAGTGAAAAATGCCATTGGAATTTTGAAAGGGGTTGCAGCGAATCTTTAGATCACTTTGGGTAGTAGAGACATTTTGATAATATCGATTTTTCCTATTCATGGACATGGGATTTTGTGGAATAGGTTTACTGTGCACTGATTACCAACTTCCCTGAGTCCAGTAAGACTGAACACACTTATACGCAGCAAATTAAATATAGTGGATTTATTACCTACAGATAGGCAGCAAGGGACAACAGAAGCCCAGTGTTCATTGCAAGCATTCCCGGAGTCTCTGGAAAGCTGCTTGTGGTGGATGGAGTGTCATATGTGCATGCTCCACCTGCATTGCAGCTGAGGGACCTCCTCAAAAAAAGCAGCCTGCCCTGGCTTTTTTTTTTTTTTTTTTTTTTTTGAGACAGAGTCTCACTCTGTTGCCCAGACTGGAGTGCAGTGGCATGATCTTGGCTCAGTGCTACCTCCGCCTCCTAGGTTCAAGAGATTCTCCTGCCTCAGCCTCCTGTATAGCTGGGACTACATGAGTGTGCCATCAGGCCTGGTTAATTTTTGTATTTTTAGTAAAGATGGGGTTTTGCCCTGTTGCCCAGGCTGGTCTCAAACTCCTGGCCTCCCAAAGTGCTGGGATTACAGGTATGAGCCACTGCACCTGGCTGGCTTTTTTTTAATACCCTGGGGTATGTGACATACTGGGCTAAATCATTGAAGGACATCTTATTTCTAGGGGAGACTGGAATAGAGCCTGGGCTATTCTGGCCAACTCCTTATCTCAGGATGGCGAATTCCCAGCACATTTTATAGTTATTCTTGGGAACTACAAGCAAGAAAGGGGAAGAACTAAGTCGGTGCAAGTCTACCTCCTCCCTAAATAACTGTCCTGCAGATATCTTTCCATTTATTTGTGACTTTCCAATATATTTCATTAATGTTTTATAGTTTTCAGTGTACAGGTCTTTCACCTCCTTATTTAAGTTTATTCCTAAGTATTTTATTCTTCCTGATGTTATTGTAGATGGAATTGTTATCTCAATTTCTTTTTTGGATAGTTCGTTGTCAGGGTATAGAAATGCTACTGATACTGTAGGTTGGTTTTTGTATCCTGCAACTTTACTGAATTCATTTATTAGTTTTAACAGTTTTTTTGGTGGAATCTTTAGGGTTTTCTACATATAAGATCATGTTAACAAATGAGACAATTTAACTTCTTCCTTTTCTATTTGGATGCCATTTCATTCTTTTTCTTGCCTAATTGCTCTGGCTAGGACTTCTAGTACTATGTTGAATAGAAGTGGTGAGAATGGATATCCTTGTCTTGTTCCTGGTCTTAGAGAAAAACTTGACTTTCACTGTTGAGTATGATGCTAGCTGTGGGCTTGTCATGTATGGTCTTCTTATGTTGAGTTACATTGTTCAGTACTTAATTTGTAAAGAGATTTTATCATGAAAAGATGCTAAGTTTTGTCAGATGCTTTTCTGTATCTATTGAGATGATCATTTTTATCCTTCATTCTGTTAATGTAATATGGATCACATTTATTGATTTGTGTATTTTGAACCATTTTCGCATCCCAGGAATAAATCTAACTTGATCATGGTGTATTATTCTTTTAATGTATTGTTGAATTTTGTTTGCGAATATTTTATTGAGGATTTTTGCATTTGTGTTTATCAGGGATATTGTCTTGTATTTTTCTTTTCTTGTAGTGTTCTTATCTGGCTTTGGGATCAGGGTAATGCTGGTCTTGTAGAAACAGTTTAGAAGTGTTCCCTCCTGTTTAATTTTTGGAAAAAACTGAGAAAGATTGGCATTAATTCTTTTTAAAGGTTTGTAGAATTCACCAGTGAAGCCATCTAGTCTTTGTTAGTGCTCTGTTCAGATTTTGTATTTCTCCTGACTTAGTTTTTGTAGGTTGTAAGTTCTGAGAATTTATCCATTTTTTTATGCTACCCAATTTGTTGGTGTACAATTGGTCACAGTAACCTCTTCTGATCCTTTGTATTTTCATGGTATCGGTTGGAATGACTCATCCTTCATTTATAATTTTATTTATATCTCATCTCTTTCTTAGTTTAGCTAAAGGTTTGTCAATTTTGTGTTTTTCAAAAACCCAACTCTTTGTTTCATTGATTTCTCTTTATTGTTTTTCTAGTCTCTATTTCATTTATTTCTGGTCTAAATTTTGTTATTCCTTTTGCTAACTTTGGGCTTTGTTCTTATTTTTGTATTTCTTTGGGGTGTAACTTTAGGTTGTTTATGTGAGATCTTTTCTTTTATTAATGTAATCATTTGTTGCTATAAACTTCCCTCCAATAACTGCTTTTGCTGCATCCCATACATCCCATTTTGGTTTTTGTTTGTTTGTTTGTTTGTCTCAAGATATTTTTGTCTCTTCTTTTAATTTCTTCTTTGACCTATTGGTTTTTCAGGAGTGTGTTGCTTAATTTCTGCATATTTGTGAGTTTTCCGATTTTCCTCCTATTATTTCTAGTTTCATTTCATTGTGATTGGAAAAGATATTTCATATGATTTCAATCTTCGTAAATTTGTTAAGACTTATTTTGTTGCTTAACATGTGATCTATCCTGGAGAATGTTCCATGTGGGCTTAAGAAGAATGTGTATTTTGCTTCTGTTGGATAGAATGTCAGGTATATGTTCATTGGATCTGTTTGGTATCTAGTGTTTAATTCCACTGTTTCCTTATTTATTTTCTGTCTGGATGATCCAACCATTGTTGAGTGGGGGTATTGATTTCTTCTATTATGTATTGCTGTTTTATGTCTTCCTGATGAATTGACCCTTTTGTTAGTATATATAATGACCTTCTTTGTCTCTTATGACAGTTTTTGACTTGAAGTCTATTTTGTCACATGTAAATATAGCCATCTTTGCTCTCTTTGGTTATCATTTTTATGGGATGTGTTTTTCATCCATTCACTTTCAAGCTATTTGTGTCCTTAAATCTAAAGTGAGTCCCTTGTAGACAGCATATAGTTGGGTCTTATTTTTTAAAGTCCATTTATCGACCTGGTACAGTGGCTCAGGCCTGTAATCCCAGCACTTCGGGAGGCCAAGGCAGGTGGATCACCAGGTCAGGAGTTCAACATCAGCCTGGCCAAGATGGTGAAACCCCGTCTCTACTAAAAATACAAAAATTAGCTGGGCATGGTGGTGAGTGCCTGTAATCCCAGCTACTCGGGAGGCTGAGGCAGAGAATTGCTTGAACCTGGGAGGTGGAGGTTGCAGTGAGCTGAGATCAGGCCACTGCACTCCAGCCTGGGTGAGACAGCGAGACTCCATCTCAAAAAAAAAAAAAAAAATTCCGTTTATCCACTGTATGCCTCTTAATGAGGGAATTTAGTCTATATACATTTAAAGTAATAATTGATAGGTAAGGACTTACTATTGCTATTTTGTTAATTGTAGTTCCTTTCTTCCTCTCTCGTTGTCTTCCTTTGTGGCTTTATTATTATTATTGTTTGTGGTGGTATGCTCTGATTCTTTTCTTTTTATCTTTTGTGTATCTACTACAGGATTTTTTTTTGTGATTACCATGAGGCTTACATAAAACATCTTGTAGTTGTAATAGTCTATTTTAAGCTGATAACAACTTAATTTTTATTACATACAAAGACTATACACTTTTACTCCTCCCCCCACATTTTATATTATTTATGTCACAATTTACAGCTTTTTATATTGTGTATTGAGCTATATACCATCATCATGGTATTAGAGAATTGTGAGTTTGACTATATACTTACCTTTATCAGTGAGTGTATGTTTTCATGTTGCTGATACATGTTCCTTTCATTTCAACTTGAAGGTCTCCCTTTCATATTTCTTGTAAGGCAAGTCCAGGGGTGATGAACTTCCTCAGTTTTGGTTTGTCTGGGAAGGTCTTTATCTTTCTTTCCTTTTTGAAAGATGGCTTTGCTGAGTATGTTTTTGGTTGGCAGTTTTTTTTCTTCCAGCACTTTGAGTATATCATTCCACTCTATCTTGGTCTGCAGGGTTTTTGGTGAGAAACCCACCGATAATCTTATGGAGGTTTCTTTGTATGTGTTGAGTTGTTTTTCTTTTGCTGCTTTAAAAATTCTCTGGTAAAAGGAATTTGAGGAGATAAAAAATAATTAAAATAAAACAAAAGGAAGAAAATTCTCTCTTTGTCTTTGATTTTTGACTATTTGATTATAATGTGTCTTGGTGAAGACCTCTTTATTCCCAATGTATATGGAATTCTTTGGGCTTAATGGATCTGAGTGTTTTTTTTTTCTCTTTACAGATTTGGAAAGTTTTCTGTCATATTTTATTTATTTATTTATTATTATTATACTTTAAGTTTTAGGGTACACGTGCACAATGTGCAGGTTAGTTACATATGTATACATGTGCCATGCTGGTGCGCTGCACCCACTAACTCGTCATCTAGCATTAGGTATATCTCCCAATGCTATCCCTCCCCCCTCCCCCAACCCACAACTGTCCCCAGAGTGTGATGTTCCCCTTCCTGTGTCCATGTGTTCTCACTGTTCAATTCCCACCTATGAGTGAGAATATGCGGTGTTTGGTTTTTTGTTCTTGCGATAGTTTACTGAGAATGATGATTTCCAATTTCATCCATGTCCCTAGAAAGGACATGAACTCATCATTTTTTATGGCTGCATAGTATTCCATGGTGTATATGTGCCACATTTTCTTAATCCAGTCTATCACTGTTGGACATTTGGGTTGGTTCCAAGTCTTTGCTATTGTGAATAATGCTGCAATAAACATACGTGTGCATGTGTCTTTATAGCAGCATGATTTATAGTCCTTTGGGTATATACCCAGTAATGGGATGGCTGGGTCAAATGGTATTTCTAGTTCTAGATCCCTGAGGAATCGCCACACTGGCTTCCACAATGGTTGAACTAGTTTACAGTCCCACCAACAGTGTAAAAGTGTTCCTATTTCTCCACATCCTCTCCAGCACCTGTTGTTTCCTGACTTTTTAATGATTGCCATTCTAACTGCTGTGAGATGGTATCTCATTGTGGTTTTGATTTGCATTTCTCTGATGGCCAGTGATGGTGAGCATTTTTTCATGTGTTTTTTGGCTGCATAAATGTCTTCTTTTGAGAAGTGTCTGTTCATGTCCTTCAATAAGCTTTCTTTCCCTTTCTCTTTCTCTGGTCCTTTTGGGATTTCTATAATATTTATATTAGTTTGCTTGATGTTTTTCCATAAGTCCAGTAGAGTTGAGCCAGCTGCTAAGATCCATGCCTGTTGTTAATGTTCATGTTCTCTCTGCAGCATTTAATGTGGGCCATGCACAGTGGTGTGTTGGGCCCCATACATGGTGGGGTGGGGCATGCAGGTTGCATAGACTCGTTGGGTGGAGGGTCCTCACGTGAGTCATCTGGTGGGATTTGTGGGCAAGTCTCCTGCTGGAGTCTGTGAGCTAGGTGGCAGAATCTGTGGTTGGTTGTTGAAACCACATGCTGGTTGCTGTGCAGTCCATTCCCTTCTCCCTGTTCCTAGATGATCAGTCATGCTGATCATCTGTATTCTGGGCAGGGAGACAGAAGTGAGCCTCCTGGGCAATGTTCTTCATGCTGATCATCTGTATTCTGTATTCAGTGTTCTTCATGCTGATCATCTGTATTCTGTATTCAGTGTTCTTCATGCTGATCATCTGTATTCTGTATTCAGTGTTCTTCATGCTGATCATCTGTATTCTGTATTCAGTGTTCTTCATGCTGATCATCTGTATTCTGTATTCAGTGTTCTTCATGCTGATCATCTGTATTCTGTATTCAGTGTTCTTCATGCTGATCATCTGTATTCTGTATTCAGTGTTCTTCATGCTGATCATCTGTATTCTGGGCAGGGAGACAGAAATGAGCCCCCTGGGCAATGTTATTCAAGTCTGGGGAAGCCAGGTGTTGACTATGCTTTTACCTTGCCCTGTGGAGAGATTGAAAGCCAAAGGAGCTTCTCTCAGTACAAGCTGTGCCTCCTTGGGGGAGGGCTGATGCAGGTAAAGTGGAGCTGCACTTCTTACCCTTTTTGATGCTTCCACTCTTGGGTTGATTTGCTCCAGTGGGGTGCTGGAACCTCAGCCAGACTCCAGGCCTCCCACATAATGATTCTCATCTGTCACTGCCTGCCTTAACTGGTATTTCTATGGGGGGATGAGAGCTGGAACATCCTATTCTGCCATGTTACTGATTTCACTCCTGGACTCAATTTTGAAGAATGAACAGAACTCACTACTAGATGTATGAAGAGAAAATCGCATCCTAAACAGAGGGAACTCCAGGTACAAAGGCAGAGAAATTTAATATATCAAGGTGCTTGTGATGGACAGTAAGTTTTTTGTGGGACTTGGATGTAGGTTTCATGGAAGGAGACAGTGGGAGTATGTAATTGGAAAGTTAGTCAGGGGCCAGATTACCATGGGCTCATATGTACAGTGAAAACTATAAAAGAAAATGGAAAACTCATGATGACTCTGCTTATTGAACTTTACCAGCGAAGACTTTTCTTTCTATCTGAGCAGGATTTTAGACATGGATTCATCAATGCGCAGTTGCAGTACTGTACATGGGAGAAGTCAGGAGTGATAGTTGAGCTAAGAGATAGAGACATCAGTAGAGGTATGTACCATCACAGTTTGTGAGACAGGCAATAAGAGGAGTTCATTCAACTAATTAATTCAACTAATATTTGCAAGTATCTACCACAAACTCCCAAACTTCTAGAAATTGAAGACACAGCAGTAAACAAAGAGACAAAAATCCCACTCTTATTCTGTTACACACCATATATTTACTATATATATATATATTCTGGAGTATTTAAAAGCAAATCCCAGACATCATGTCATTTCACCTTTGAATATTTTAGTATATGTCTCTAACTGATAAGGACTTTAAAAATACATAGCCTTCATACATAACTACCGTATCATTTATCATATCATAATATATAATACCATGATATTATTTAATAGTTACTATGCATTTATATTTTCACTTATGTTTAAAAATGTCTTTTTAAAATTAGTTACTTTGGGCCAGGTGTGGTGGCTCACACCTGTGATCCCAGCCCTTTGGGAGGCCCAGGCAGCTGGATCACTTGAGGGCCAGGAGTTTGCATCCAGCCTGGTCAACATAGTGAAACCCCATCTGTACTAAAAATACAAAAATTAGCTGGTCGTGGTGGCGTGCACTTGTAGTCCCAGCTGCTCGTGCGGCTGAGGCAGGAGAATCGCTTGAACCCGGGAGGCGGAGGTTGCAGTGAGCAGAGAGTGCGCCATTTGCACTCCATCCTGGGCGACAGAGTGACTCTGTATCAATCCATCAATCAATCAATCAATCAATCAAATTAGGTGCCTTGAATCCAGGTTCAAATCCAGGGCCACATATTGTATTTGGTCTCTTGTCTCTATTAAAATCTAACAGTTCCCTAGCCTTCCTTTGGTATTCTTTTATGTCTCTTAAATTTTTTTTTTTTTTTTTTTTTTGAGCTGGACTCTCATGCTGGAGTGCAGTGGCGCAATCTCAGCTCACTGCAAGCTCCGCCTCCCGGGTTCACACCATTCTCCTGCCTCAGCCTCCCAGGTAGCTGGGACTACAGGCGCCCGCCACCACGCCCGGCTAATTTTTTGTATTTTTAGTACAGACGGGGTTTCACTGTGTTGGCCAGGATGGTCTCGATCTCCTGACCTCGTGATCCACCCACCTTGGCTTCCCAAAGTGCTGGGATTACAGGCGTGAGCCACCGCACCTGGCTTTCAAATTTTTTTATTTTAAAATTATCATACAGTAAAATTAGCTTTTTGGTATACAGTTCTACACATTTTAACACATGTATAGATTCATGTAACCATGACCACAGTGAGTATACACAACAGTTTTTTCACCTGCATGTGTGGAGTAGGAGGGGATTTGGTGGTTGATCCTCTATGACACACTGTTAGGCACCCCCTTGATTGTTGCTCTATGGCTCACCTTTCCACATTGAACCTCCCAGGGCCGAGCCTTTCCAGGTTCTGCGGGGGTTTAGTGGCTCACTTGCCATTGCGTTACTCTTCTTCAGGGTAAGGAAGATTGAATTGCCCAAGGTTCCACATCGTATTGTGGAATTCAGACTCGAACCCAGGTTTCCCATCTTCAAACCTCTGTGTTTAAAATTTATTGTATAAAACTAGAAAAAAGCCTGAGCACGTAAGAGTACCAGAAGAACCAATTTCAGAATATAGATGCAGGTTTCCTAAATAAAACGGTAACCAACTGAATCTAGCACAAATTAATGAAAAATCTGTGCATGGTAGATAGATAACTCAATACATAAATATGAAGTAAAATGAGGTACCATTTTTGTGCAGAGTTTACTAACTTGGCAGAGATTTTAAGAGAAATACTACCATCTATAGGCAATGGATGGAGAAAATAGGCATTCTTATATGTTTCTGGTGTGAAACCAAATTGGTACCACCTTTCAAGGGGTCAATTTTACTATATATAACAAAACTCTTAATATTCCATGCAACTTTGAATCCAGAAGTTCCACCTCTAGGAATTTATTTTCAGGAAGCAATCATGATATTCACCAAAATTTAGCTATGAGGATATTCATTTCAGTGTTATTTATAATATTGAAAAATTAATAACAATGTATCTGTCCACTAATACTGACTTCATAAAATAAAATACCAGACACAAAATAATGTTGAAGAATAATTTTAATAACATGAACATATGATAATGTTACATTCAGTGAAATACACAGTTTCAAAACAGTATTTTTTTGTATTACAAGGGATTCTTTCTGTTGCAAGTAATGAAAACTCAACTAAAAATGGCTTAAGAGAAAGAAAAGGAAGATATTGATTCATAATACTGGAAAGTCCAAGGCCACAGTGCCTTCAGGTAAGGCTGCATCCAGCCTCATCATCAGTAATCTGTTTCCATCTCTTGATTTGGCTTTACTTTCAGATAGACCCTCTAAAAGCATTGTTAAAGAGAGCTACCAGCGGCTCTGGGATTGTGCTTTACCAACTTGATAACCTAACAGGACAAGAGAATTTCCTTTCAAATCATTCTAGCAAAAATCCTAGGGCTGAATCTCATTGGCCAGGTCTGGCTCATGTACTCCTCTCTTTAACTGAGAGGAGGTGTGAGTCCCATTTGAACTATGTCATAATAATGATAGCTGAACTTTACTGAATATTGATTATGTGTCAGATTATGAGTCTGAGTCCCATGATTTGATGTGTAACTTTGAGCAATTTAACCTTCCTAAGCCAGAAAAGAACACATAATCTGTGTCCTCTGTATTATTTCACTAAATTCTCTTGGCAATCCTAGTGAAACAGATTCTATGTCCATCCTCATTTTATGGATGAAGAAACTGAAGCTCAGGCAGGTTAATTATTGTCTTAGTCCGTTTAGCGTTGCTATAAAGGAATACCTGAGGCTGGGTAATTTCTAAAGAAAAGAGGCCAATTTGGCTTATGGTTCTTTGGCTTTACAAGAAGCATGGCACTGGCATCTGCATCAGGTGAGGGCCTCAGGCTGCTTCTACTAATGGTGGAAGGTGACGGGGAGCCAGCGTGTGTGGAGATCACATGGCGAGAGAGGAAGCAAGGTGTGGAGGCGGTGCCAGGCTCTTTTTAACAATCAGTTCTCCTGGTAATGAACAGAGGAAGAACTTACCCTTGAGGGAAGGCACTAATTTATTGATGAGGGTCCCACCCCCATGACCCACATACCTCCCACTGGGCCCGACCTTCAACATTAGGGATCAAATTTCAACATGGGATTTGAAGGAGACAAACATCCAAACTAAAGCAAGTTTATTATTTAAGTTGAAAGAATTAGCAAATGATGCATTCACTCACATGGATTGAGAATATGGGAGGCAGCAGTTCTTCAAAGAAGAATCAGATGCTGCTTCAGACATTGACTATAAAGCCCAAAACAAAAGTAAAGAAAAACAAAACAACCCCATAGAATAAACAAGGATACGAAAACTTTAAAAGTCTACTATTAATATACTTGGAAAGGTACAGAATACATTGCACCCATGTTATAAGAACAGAGTAAGATCCTGATAATTTTAAGAGAAGAAAAAAGGGCCCTTAAAAATTAAAGCAAGAGAGTAGACCTGAAAAATGTAACAGAAGAGTTGGACGATAAACTTGAGGAAATCACCCAAGAAGACACAGAGATGAACAATAGAAGAGAAAAGATACAGAAGATTAGAGATTAAGACTGGTGTGTTCAGGCCAGGTGCGGTGGCTCACGCCTGTAATCGCAGCACTTTGGGAGGCCGAGATGGGCGGATCACGAGGTTAGGAGATCGAGACCATCCTGGCTAACACGGTGAAACCCTGTCTCTACTAAAAATACAAAAAAAATTAGCCGGGCGTGGTGGCGGGCACCTGTAGTCCCAGCTACTCAGGAGGCTGAGGCAGGAGAATGGCGTGAACCCGGGAGGCGGAGCTGGCAGTGAGCCGAGATCGCGCCACTGCACTCTAGCCTGGGCGACAGAGCGAGACTCCGTCTCAAAAAAAAAAAAAAAAAAAAAAGACTGGCGTGTTCAATATCTGAATAATTGGTGCTCAAGAGAGAAAAAGAATAAGTAGGAGAGGCAGTCATCAATAAAACCATACAGAAAAGTTTACTCAAAACTCATGAAGGACATGAGTTTCCAGATTGAAAGGGTTCTTCAAGTGCGCAGAGAAACGGATGAAAAAAGACCTGTCAAGGCACATTATCATGGAGTTTCAGAACAAAGTCCAAGAGATCTTAAAAGCTTAGAGAGCAAGGGAGAGGGTACATACGAAGATCAAATATAAAGATCGGGAATCAGCTTTGGCTTTGCCGGCTTCAATAAACAATGGTAGAGGCAAGAGACACCAGAGCAATGCTTTTCAAATTTCTTAAGAAAAACTATTCCCAGCCTAGAGTTCTGCACCCAGCTAAATTATCAATCAAATATGAGTGTAAAATCAGGGCATTTTCAGATATGCAAGATTTACTTCCCATGCGTTCTTTCTTAAGGGGCTACTGGAGGCTGTGCTTCTTGAATGAGAGGACAAGCCAAGAAAGAACATATGGGACACAATAGGTCGGAATCAAACACAGGAGAGTGGTGAAGGGACTCTAGGGTAAGGGTGATGGGAGAGTCCAGAATGACAGTTATGCACTAGGTGCAGAAGGAAACAAGTCCAGCCTGAAGAAGTGGGACACCAGGACTCCAGGGAGAGACACACTGAGGGCTTCCATCACCACCGTCCCCACTGCCATCATGCTAACTTTTAAATCAAGGACTCAATACCCAGAGTCTGGCCCAGATTTTTCCTTTGTACTTTCTTTATTTTGACCACATGCTGATAAAGTTCCTGCTCATTCCTCGAGTGCTCTGATGCTTGATCTACTGTGGGTGTCATCCAGAAATGTTCTGCCTTGACGTCTTCTGGGAAGTGGAGGAGAAGTGGTGATGAGCAGAATATACACAACAGCCATCTCCTTCTGACTATATCCTGGCCAAACATCTAAAACCCGGCCCATTCTCCAGCGTTACCGTATGTCTCACCTGTGCTGAGCCCAGTGATTCCCAGTGTTACTCATCATCTTACTCAATGATTTTCCCATAAAAAGCTCTTATAAATGCTTAGGGAAGCTGAAGCCAGACGATGACCGAGAGGCTGTTCAGTTTATCTTCTCCTCCTGAGCCTTCCTCAAACAGTGGTAACATCACCCTTTCCTTATTCTTCCAGATTGGTGCTTGCTGCTCAGTGTTTCAAAACTAAGTCATGTTGTTTAGGGATGTATATATTGGTGGAAAACTGTAAAGGAAACAGGAGAATGATTAACATAAGTCATCATCGTGGTTATCACTGCGGGTGGAGAAGAGACCACAATTTGGGAGGGATAAGCAGAGGCTTCTAAAGGACTGGTTATGTTTTATACCTTAAATTGGGTAGATGATTATTTATCTTATTATTATATTAGGTTGGTGCAAAAGTAATTGTGGCATTTGCCATTACTTTTAAATATTTCTATCGAGCAAATTTTATCCATCCTTCTATTTGTATGATGCATTTTACAACAAACCATTTAAAAAATCAGGTGCTGGCCGGGCGTGGTGGCTCACGCCTATAATCCCGGCACTTTGGGAGGCCAATGAGGGCGGATCACGAGGTCAGGAGATCAAGACCATCCTGGCTAACATGGTGAAACCCCATCTCTACTAAAAATACAAAAAATTAGCCGGGCTTGGTGGTAGGCACCTGTAGTCCTCAGCTACCCAGGAGGCTGAGGCAGGAAAATTGCTTGAACCCGGGAGGCGGAGCTTGCAGTGAGGCAAGATCACGCCACTGCACTCCAGCCTGGGCATCAGAGCGCGACTCTATCTCAAAAAAAAATCAGGTGCTGTTACTCAATAAAAGGGGAAGTCAATGAAACAATTAGAAATAAGAGATATTTATTCTGAATCTTTGGATAACAAAAATACCTGCAAAGAGAAAGGATAAGAAGGGACAATTTATTTATTTATTTAATTTATTTTTTTGAGACGGAGTCTTGCTCTGTTGCCTAGGCTGGAGTGCAGTGGCGCGTTCTTGGCTCACTGCAACCTCCGCCTCCCAGGTTCAAGCAATTCTCCTGCCTCAGCCTCCTGAGTAGCTGGGATTACAGGCGCCTGCCACCACGCCTGGCTAATTTTTGTATTTTTAGTAGAGATGGGGTTTCGCCATGTTGGCCAGAATGGTCTCAATCTCTTGACCTCGTGATCCGCCCGCCTCGGCCCCCAAAGTGCGGGGGTTACAGGCGTGAACCACGGCGCCCGGCCTATTTTATTTATTTATTTTTGAGACGGAGTCTCACTCTGTCGCCCAGGCTAGAGTGCAATAGCACGATCTCGGCTCACTGCAACCTCCGCCTCCTGGGTTCAAGCGATTCTCCTGCCTCAGCCTCCCAAGTAGCTGGGATTACAGGCGCCTGTTACCACGCCTGGCTAATTTTTGTGTTTTTAGTAGAGCTGGGGGTTTCACCGTGTTGGCCAGAATGGTCTCCATCTCTTGACCTCGTGATCCGCCCGCCTTGGCTTCCCAAAGTGCTGAGATTACAGGCGAGAGCCACTGCGCCTGGCCCTACATTTTATTTTTTTTAAAGTGAAAGCAAATTTATTAAGAAAGTGAAGGAATAAAAGAATGGCTACTCCATAGGCAGAGCAGCCAGGAAGAGACATTTTTTTTCTCTGGCTCTTTTTTTCCTGTATCTCAAAAAGAGTAGGAGTTGTTTTGAGCCTATGCACGGAAGGAACCGGAATAGTAAAACTTAGCATTTCCTACAGGCATCTCTGTGTGTCTGTCTGCTCTGTTCTCTATTAGCTCTACAGACACTCCTCTGTTTATGATGGGGCTGTATCCTGATAAACCCACTGTAAGTTGAAAATATCGTTAAGTCAAAAATGCATGTAATACACCTAACCTAGTCTAAGGTAGCTTAGCCTAGCCTACCTTAAATGTGCTCAGAACACTTACATTAGCCTCAAGTTGGCAAAATGATCTAACGCACAGCCCATTTTATAATAAAGTGTTAACTATCTCATGTAATTTATTGAATATTATGCTGAAAGTGAAAAACAGAATGGTTGTATGGGTATTTGAGGTACAGTTTCTGCTGAATGTGTATTGCTTTTGCACCATCCTAAAGTTGAAAAATACCAAGTTGAACCATTGTGGGTTGGGGATTGTCTGTATAACGAATCTCCCCAAAATGTATTGTCTTAAAATAACAACCAGCCGGGTGCGGTGGCTCACGCCTGTAATCTCAGCACTTTGGGAGGCTGAGGCGGGCGGATCACGAGGTCAGGAGATCGAGACCATCCTGGCTAACACGGTGAGACCCCGTCTCTACTAAAAATACAAAAAATTAGCCAGGCGTGGTGGCAGGCGCCTGTAGTCCCAGCTACCGGGAGGCTGAGGCAGGAGAATGGCGTGAACCTGGGAGGCGGAGCTTGCAAAGTGAGCCGAGATCGCGCCACTGCACTCCAGCCTGGGCGACAGAGTGAGACTCCTAAAAAAAAAAAAAACACACACACACAAAAAACCAAACCAACCACTACTTATTTGTTGGTTTACAATGCTGAACTTCGGGAAGGGATTGACAGGAACAGCTTGGTTTTGTTTCATGTGGTGTTGGCTGGGCTGCCTTGCCTGGAGCTGGAGGGTCCGGGTGGTTTCACTCACCTGTGTGGCTCAGCAGAGGTGTCTAGAACAGCAAAAGACTGGCCAGACCAATCTCTCCAGCAGGCAGTCGGTCTTCTTCTTCTTATTTTTTATTATACTTTAAGTTCTGGGGTACATGTGCAGAACGTGCAGTTTTGTTACATAGGTATACACGTGCCATGGTGGTTTGCTGCATCCATCAACCGGTCACCTACATTAGGTATTTCTTCTAATGCTATCCCTCCCCTAGCCCCCCACCTCCCGACAGGCCCCAGTGTGTGATGTTCCCCTCCGTGTGTCCATGTGTTCTCATTGTTCAGCTCCCCGTTATGAATGAGAACATGCGGTGTTTGGTTTTCTGTTCCTGTGTTAGTTTGTTGAGAATGATGGTTTCCAGCTTCATCCATGTCCCTGCAAACGACATGAACTCATCCTTTTTTATGGCTGCATAGTATTCCATGGTGTATATGTGCCACATTTTCTTTATCCAGTCTATCATTGATGGACATTTGGGTTGGTTCCAAGTCATTACTATTGTGAATAGTGCTGCAATAAACATACGTGTGCATGTGTCTTTATAGTAGAATGATTTATAATCCTTTGGGGTATATACCCAGTAACGGGATTGCTGAGTCAAATGGTATTTCCGGTTCTGGATCCTTAAGGAATTGCCACATTGTCTTCCACAATGGTTGAACTAATTACACTCCCACCAACAGTGTAAAAGTGTTCCTATTTCTCCACATCCTCTCCAGCATCTGTTGTTTCCTGGGCAGTTGGTTTTCTTTATGCAGTGGCTCAGGGCTCCAAGAGAAGGAAAGTGCAAGATGTCAAGCCTCTTCGTGGTCAAGAACTGGCACCATGTCACCTCTGCATTCTGTTGGTCAAAGTAAGTCACAAGACCAGAGTAGAATGCAGGGAGACATAGTTTTCACCTCATGATGGGAGAAGTGCTTACTAGATGAGAAGCATTTGTGGCAGCTATTTTTGCAAACAATTTGCCGTATCTTTTCTTCCACCTCATAATTTTGGTGTGTACGTAATTTTAATTTGCTATAGCCGAACTCCACATGTTTTTCTGTCACCTCCAACTGTATTGCTAAGTAGCAAATTCTTTTTGTTTAGGTTTAAATTCCTAAGAACAGTTGGTTTAATTCACCTCTTTATCTTGGGTCAGTGGTCGGAGGTCAGAGGCCATCCTATTTTTTTTTTTTTCCTGAGTTTTTATTTTGAAAAGCCTTCGGGTCTGGGCACAGTGGCTCATGCCTGTAATCCCAACACTTTGGGAGGCCAAGGCGGGTCTATCACAAGGTCAGGAGTTCAAGACCAGCCTGGCCAGCATGGTGAAACCCCGTCTCTACTAAAAATACAAAAATTAGCCGGGTGCAGTGTCAGGTGCCTGTAATCCCAGCTACTTGGGAGGCTGAGGCAGGAGAATCGCTTGAACCCTGCCGGTAGAGGTTGCAATGAGCCGAGATCGTGCCACTGCACTCTAGCCTGGGCAACAGAGTAAGACTCCATCTAAAAAAAAAAAATGCCTTTGGGATAGTTGTAAGAACAGTACCATGAATGCCTATAGACGCTTCACTTAGATTCACCAATTTTAATGTTGGCCACATTTGTTTGATCACACATTCTTTCTCCATGCATATATATATGGAGTTGGTTGAAGACATCATGACATTTTACCTTTAAATACTTTAGCATATATCTGCTGAGAACAAGGGCATTCTCTTACATAACCACAACCAAATTACCACACTCAAGAAATTTAACATTTATATACAACTATCATCTAGTGTACTAACTATATTCATATTTCCACAGTTGCCCCATCGTGTCCTTTATATACCATTCTTTTTTGATCCAATACTTAATCTGTGATCACACATCAAAATTAGTTGCCATGTCTCCCTAATGTTCTGTTTTTTTGAAAGACAGGAGGATCTCACTCCCTTGCCCAGATAGGAATGCAGTGGCTTGATCACGGCTCATTGCAGCCTTGACCTCCTGGGTTCAAGTGATCCTCCCGCCTCATTTTTTGATTTTTCTTGTATATAGAGATGAGGTCTCACTATGTTGCCCAGGCTGGTCTTGAACTCCTGGGCTCAAGTGATCCTCCTGCCTCTGCCTCCCAAAGTGTTGGGATTACAGGCGTGAGCCTCCCTAATGTTATTTAATTTAGATAAGTTCTCTGTCCTCTTTTGTCTTTTAGGACATTGACATTTTGGAGAGTCTAGGCTGGTTGTTTGGTACAATGTCTTTCAATATGGATTTGCCTGATTGTTTCCTCATGATTAGATTCAGCTTAAACATTTTTAGCAAGACTACGCCATAGGTGATGTGTGGCCAGTCACTTCAGGGGCTACTCTTAGACAATTGTTGGCCAGTTGCCTGTGCTTTGCTCCCATCCCACCCCACCTCCCATCATTTCCTTTGCCTGAAGTCTTTTGGGTAAGTTTGGCCACAGAAAGATGATAGCAGATGACTGGAGGGTGGGAGGAGGGGAAAGCCTAGGATATTGCCCCTTATTTCTCTGTTTTCCGTGACAGCTTTTCTTGTGTGTCTCCAATTCCTCCCAACCAAACGCTCTCTCTGTGGTTCCAGCTCCTGTGGGGGAAATACCCTCCCCTTAGTTCTGGCTCTTTCTGTTTGGCCTCAACTTCTGTGCTCTGATGAAACTACCTCCTCCCGTTGACCCTTTAGTTCCAGGGTGGCAGTTGCTTTTGGCTGTTGCCGACCTCTCAGTGGCCTCATCATCTCATCCTGTGTTTGGCTTCTCAGCTTTTCCATTTCCTGTGTAACCAATTTCCTTGTTAACGTTCCTCTTTATTTGGTTTGAAAAGTCTAGGGTGGTGTCTGTTTTCTTGACTAAACCTTGACTAATATAGGTAGGGTTTTCATCGTCAGTGTGATTTGTGTGACTTGTGGAATGGGGCCACGTGGCACAAAATAAGGCAGCATTAGCAACAGGAGTTATATGAGTGGAAATTCCTTTATAAGGAGAAATAAGCAGTGTAGGCCTCCTCCCTGGTTACACAAAAGGAAATATACAAAAAAGAAACATCTCAAGGTGGTAGAATTTTGTATGGTTTTTATATTATTTTTCTTCTTTTCTGTTCATCCAAATTACCTAAATTTTTTTTTTTACAATAGATGTAGATACTTTTGACATGAAGAAAAAATTGCCATATTTGTAAACAAATGAAGGAGAATGGTGTACAGGTGTACAAGTTGTACACAATAAAATATTATCAGAGGATACAAAAGTGGCTAACCCCCATCAAAAGACAAAAGACAAAATTACAACAAATTTAGAGACCTTAGTTGGTTTTTATTTGCCATTCTAGAATAAGGTAACACCTCATCCTACAAAATAGAATGAGTGCTCTGAGGAGCTGAGCAGAGGTGGTTGGTTTTATAGGCAGAAAATGGCTGAGGAAAGCAGAAATAGAAAATAAAAGGTAGACGGGTTGTTTCAGAGTTACTTTCCTTGTAAAGATTAAAGCAGAGTGGACTTCCTTATTATACCAGCTAAAATTAGGTCATTTGGGGATTTGGCTATTAAATCTCACTCTCCTGATTTCTTGGAAGGTCAGATAAACAACTTAGTTTTATCTTGATGATGTGGACCTGTAGCATGAGTGACTCCATTTTGGTTTGGTCTGTTGGACTTAGTATAGGAGCTCAGTCAAAACCAATGGCCTCCGATACATTTTATTTAATACCCCCACAAAAGCATTTGGCTCCCAAACCTTTTAAATAGAAAAAATAAGAAGGTCATTCATTCAGTGTAAGATGATAAAAAGAGTAACAAGAGACTACTCTTATGAAATTTCTTCATATAAAATGCTTATACTTTTTGGTATGTCTGATATAGTTTATAATCTAATAATTTAAAAAATTTCACAAAAAACAAAATCATAAAATGGGAAATGGTTTAGTTGTTGAGGTTTTCACGTGATCACTCTAACTCACAAATGGGCAAGTCTCCAGTGATCAAGAAAAAACTACACTGGTACTTATGGAAATGTTTACATTTAATAGGTGACATACCAGTGATTGTTTATAACAATTAAAGGCACTTTTTTCAACGTTTAATTACTTAGCTATCCTTAGGAATTTTGGAAAGCTCATTAGAAACTGAAGAATTTAAAGGGGTACCAAAGTAGCTGAAGCATGAGTTAGAATTCATAGAAAATGAGTAAAAAAGACTAGGAAATATTAGTGGAAAGATCAAATAGACTGCAAGGTTACAGTAAAACTGCAGTAACCAAGACAAACAGAAATAATCAGAGATAAAATGGATTACTGGAAATGAGAAGTGCAAAAATGTAGAGGTACTCAGTAAGTATCAGATTTGCAAAATTAACAAGAAGTTTTCACAGAAGAGCCTAACATAGGAAATATTCACTGTAAGTGAGGGCATGCGAAAACCTGCTTCCACCCTACATATAATCCAATATAATCTGGTACAAAATGTCTTGAAGAGTCAAAAGAAGGTAGTTTCCTAGGTGTTTAACTGTTTCAATGGCTCCCATCAGTAAGTCATAGCTAGCAATGGACTTCTGACTTAAACCTGCTCATACCTGCTGCTATGGTTTGAATGTCTCCTCCAAAACCCATATTGAAATTTAATTGCCATCATGGTAGTATTAAGAGATGAGACCTTTAAAGGGTAATTAGGTCATGAGGGCTTGGCCCTTATGAATAGATTGACGTTATCATGGGAGTGGCTTAGCTGTCGTGGGAATTAGGTCTCCATTTTCTGTCTCTGTTTTGTGTGCTTGCTTGCCCTTCTGCCATGGGTTGATGCAGCAAGAAGGTCCTTGCCAGATTCTGACACCATGTTCTTAGGCTTTCTAGCCTCCAGAACTGTGAGTCAAATAAATTGCTATTCTTTTTAAATTAAATTAAATTTATTTATTTATTTTGAGATGGAGTCTTGCACTGTTGCCCAGGATGGAGCACAGTGGCATGATCTGGGCTCACTGCAAGCTCCACCTCCTGGGTTCACGCCATTCTCCTGCCTCAGCCTCCCGGTAGCTGGGACTACAGGCACCCGCCACCATGCCTGGCTAATTTTTTGTACTTTTAGTAGAGATGGGGTTTCACCATGTTAGACAGGATAGTCTCGATCTCCTGACCTCGTGATCTACCCACCTTGGCCTCCCAAAGTGCTGGGATTACAGGCATGAGCCACTGCACCCGGCAGCCACTGCTATTCTTTATAAATTACCAAGTTGGTGACAGTCCGTTATAGCAGCAGAAAATGGACTAAGACATCTGCCAAAACCGGTATTTAGTCAGAGTCTGATTAAGGTTCTCTCAAGAGTTTATTCATTGGGCTCACTAAGTGCTATATGTTAGAAGAATAAGATTGTTAATTCTGTCTGAAATGAAGCATATTAATAAATAAATGCATTGACATTTTATTGTGAATAATTATGACCTTCTAGTATTGCATATTTATGTTATAGCTTAGGAACTTAGAAGAAGGTACCAAGTCAGAGTCAAACCTATTTGTCTTTACCACCCGCACTGAGACAAGAATCTGGGTTGAAGTAGTATCTCTGATTCTGAGAATCTCTTACTTTAGGATTTTCCATTGACAATATTGGAAAACATGATCTGGATTATGCAATATTTGGCTCTTCATAGGCTGCAAAGTTTTGAAAGGTGCTGATGTGAATCTTGGCAGAGATCTCTGGCTTAGGCATTCCTTTACTTTCTCCCAACTTCATCCTGCGTAAATATCTCATTAAAGCGATATCTACTAATTCACAGGGCTATAGTGACACTCTCTTGACACATCAGGAAAATTTTAGGACACAGGACTGGGAGGAGAAAATGAGCTTGGGATACCTTCTTATAGCTATGTACCTAACACTACCAAAATAATAAAAAACCCAACGGCTTTTATGCTTAAAAATTGATATTTATTAATTATATAATTCAAGCCTTTTTCTTTTAAGTCTCCCCCACTCTGTTTGTAGAAGTTCGAGGTCATGATTACCTTTCCAATTTCCAGAGACACTAT
This sequence comes from Gorilla gorilla gorilla, assembly GCF_029281585.2. Lineage (NCBI taxonomy): Eukaryota > Metazoa > Chordata > Mammalia > Primates > Hominidae > Gorilla > Gorilla gorilla. The sequence goes on along the minus strand of NC_073243.2, from coordinate 22,083,227 downwards.
AAAATAACCATCATTAGATTTTTAGCTGTAGGTAATAAATAGAAGAGTTAATATAACATTCTGAGCATAATAACTGGTGTCCCTAGAAATATCCAGGACAACTGTCATTTGTCATTTCTGGCAATGTCTAAGGCCTTGAGGCATCAAACAGGCATCTAAATGGAAAATCTGTCTGAACTGTGGTCAGTGGAGGGTTGAGATTCTTTTGAAAGCTATTGATGTGCAGTTATGTGAAATACAACAGCCATTTATGCCCGTAATCTGCTTGAGAGTAATCATGTACATAGTTAATACTCCAAACTACTTTTCTTTTTCTTTTTTTTTCTTTTATTATTATACTTTAAGTTTTAGGGTACCTGTGCACATTGTGCAGGTTAGTTACATATGTATACATGTGCCATGCTGGTGCGCTGCACCCACTAACTCGTCATCTAGCATTAGGTATATCTCCCAATGCTATCCCTCCCCCCTCCCCCCACCCCACAACAGGCCCCAGTGTGTGATGTTCCCCTTCCTGTGTCCATGTGTTTTCATTGTTCAATTCCCACCTATGAGTGAGAACATGTGGTGTTTGGTTTTCTGTTCTTGCGATAGTTTACTGAGAATGATGATTTCCAATTTCAGCCATGTCCCTACAAAGGACATGAACTCATCATTTTTTATGGCTGCATAGTATTCCATGGTGTATATGTGCCACATTTTCTTAATCCAGTCTATCATTGTTGGACATTTGGGTTGGTTCCAAGTCTTTGCTATTGTGAATAATGCTGCGATAAACATACGTGTGCATGTGTCTTTATAGCAGCATGATTTATAGACCTTTGGGTATATACCCAGTAATGGGATGGCTGGGGATGGCTGGGTTGAATGGTATTTCTAGTTCTAGATCTCTGAGGAATCACCACACTGACTTCCACAATGGTTGAACTAGTTTACAGTCCCACCAACAGTGTAAAAGTGTTCCTATTTCTCCACATCCTCTCCAGCACCTGTTGTTTCCTGACTTTTTAATGATTGCCATTCTAACTGCTGTGAGATGGTATCTCATTGTGGTTTTGATTTGCATTTCTCTGATGGCCAGTGATGATGAGCATTTTTTCATGTGTCTTTTGGCTGCATAAATGTCTTCTTTTGAGAAGTGTCTGTTCATGTCCTTTGCCCACTTTTTGATGGCGTTGTTTGTTTTTTTCTTGTAAATTTGTTTGAGTTCACTGTAGATTCTGGATATTAGCCCTTTGTCAGATGAGTAGGTTGTGAAAATTTTCTCCCATTTTGTAGGTTGCCTGTTCACTCTGATGGTAGTTTCTTTTGCTGTACAGAAGCTCTTTAGTTTAATTAGATCCCATTTGTCAATTTTGTCTTTTGTTGCCATTGCTTTTGGTGTTTTAGACATGAAGTCCTTGCCCATGCCTATGTCCTGAATGGTATTGCCTAAGTTTTCTTCTAGGGTTTTTATGGTTTTAAGTCTAACGTTTAAGTCTTTAATCTATCTTGAATTGATTTTTGTATGAGGTGTAAGGAACGGATCCAGTTTCAGCTTTCTACATAGGGCTAGCCAGTTTTCCCAGCACCATTTATTAAATAGGGAATCCTTTCCCCATTGCTTGTTTTTCTCAGGTTTGTCAAAGATCAGATAGTTGTAGATATGCGGCGTTATTTCTGAGGGCTCTGTTCTGTTCCATTGATCTATATCTCGGTTTTGGTACCAGTACCATGCTGTTTTGGTTACTGTAAACTACTTTTCCATTCAGATCATTTTAGTTTGGTTAATTATGTAAAAGCAAATATTTGTTTAGAGTAATGCTGCTGCTCCATTAATGAATTATTGCCTGGTTCCCTCGTTATTGTACATCTCAGTCACTTTCAATTATGCTCAAAAGGCGCATCTCTCAAAGGAATCTTTTTTTTTTTTTCTTCCCACACTCACTCAGTTTAACTTCCTCTCCTGGTTTATCTAAACAAGAATTCATCTTCATTTTAGGAAGTACTTACTTCACAAATTAGCTTTCCTTACATTCTTTCTAAAGCAAAACAAATCTAGTTTTGTTTCTAAGAATCGAAGTCAGAAATGCTATAACTTAAATTTTGTAACTGCTTAACAACAAACACACCGACTACAAGTTTTTCTTAAAGACAACATTGCCCATTTCCAGAGTATATATTTTTTCAATTAATAGACTTCATTTTAAGAGAAATTTTAGATTTACGGAAAAATTAAGCAGAAAGTGAGAATCTATTTTTCGAGCAGAAATTTTTGAGAGCTCACAAAATTTCAGGGTCTGTTGTAATAGTTGGGTTTCTGTTCCAATGAGCTTGTGGATACACCAATAGCTTATAGCCAAGTGCATATCAGTACCCATCAAATCCATGAGTGAGATATTTTTCTTTAAATCACATGGCTCTAAATGACAGGTTTTATATACACTTAGCCCTCTATAATGGCAGAGGTGGAGTCTGTGGATACAGAGGGCCGACTGTTACCTGGAAAGCCAGGGTTCGTTTGCCTGGTGAGTAACAAGCGACCCTCCGTGAAAATGCAGGTTATGATGAATAGGAGTTTTCTTAGTTGGCACAAGAAAGGCAGGCACTGGGAGTATTCTCCAAAACAGCGTCTTCTCAAGGGAAAGTGACAGGAGGCTGTCGACAAAAAGAGCTAAAGTGTAACATAGTTAAAAAGGTTTATTCTGAGTGAAATGAGTGACCAAGGCCCACGACACAGCCCCAGGAGGTCCTGTGAACATGGGCCCAAGGTGCTCGGGCCACAGCTTGATTTTATACATTTTAGGGGGACAGAAGTTACACAGATACCAATCAATACGTGTCAGGTGTGCGTCAATTCAGCCTGAAAAGGTGGGACAACTCAAGGCAGCAGCTTCCAGATCATAGGTGGATTGAAAGATTTTCTGACTGGAAATTGGTTGAAAGAGTTATGTTATCTTTTTTATTTGTTTATTTTTTTGAGACACAGCCTCACTTTGTCACCCAGGCTGGAGTGCAATGGCACTATCTGGGCTCACTGCAACCTCCGCCTCCTGGGTTCAAGTGATTCTCCTGCCGCAGTCTCCTGATTAGCTGGGATTGCAGGCACACACCATGCCCGGCTAATTTTTGTACTTTTAGTAGAGACGAGGTTTCACCATGTTGGCCAGGTTGGTATTGAAGCAGTGTACCAGCAGCAGCGGAGGTCCTCCTCCTTGCAGACCAGGGTTACCCCATAGGCAGTGTGCCCAGAGTAGCAGCTCAGAGGCAGGTCTGCACTCATACCCACTTCTAATTATATGCAAATTAAAGGAGTTATGCAGAAATTTCTAGAATGAGGGTGATAGCTTCCCAGTTGTCAGGTTATTGCCATGGAAAGGGGCAGTAACCTCCAGGTGTTGCCATGGCAATGGTCAACTGACATGGCACACTGATGGGGGTGTCTTATGAGAAGGTGCTTCTGCCCCCCACCCCACCCCGCACCCCGACCTGTTTTTAGCTAGTCTTCAACTGGTCTAGTGTCCTAGTCCCACCTCTGGAGTCAAGTCCTGCCTCCCACCTCAGAATCTTGGTCTCCACAACCCCTTATCTTAACCCAGACAATTCCTTTCTATTGATTTCAGGTCATTAGATAATAACAACTTGGCTGGGCGCAGTGGCTCATGCCTGTAATCCCAGCACTTTGGGAGGCCAAGGCAGGCAGATCACCTGAGGTGGGGAGTTCGAGACCAGCCTGATCAACATGGAGAGACTCCATTTCTACTAAAAATACAAAATTAGCCGGGCGTGGTGGCGCCTGCCTGTAATCCCAGCTACTCAGGAGGCTGAGGCAGGAGAATCGCTTGAACCGGGGAAATGGAGGTTGTGGTGAGCTGAGATTGTGCCACTGCACTCCAGCCTGGGCAATAAGAGGGAAACTCCATCTCAAAAAAAAAAAAAAAAAAAAAAAAGAGAGAGAGTGAGAGAGAGAGAGAGAAAATGGCTCAACAGCAAATGCAGGCATTTATGTCCAGGATAAACTTATAGAGGTGGGGGACCAGCTTAATGTCAGTGCCCACTGCTTACAGGCTGGGGTACTTATAGGTATGGGCGGGAGGGGCCTGGGCGGTATGGCTTGCTGCCTGACAGGATATTGATAAGATGTTCCTTTGATCAGGCGGTTTGGCCCTTGTTCTGGTGGAGTGTGGTGTTCCTTGCATTTTCTCCTAGCAGAATAGGATAAGAGGCAGGCTGTTTCTCACAGTCCGAACCCCCGTGGAATGTTCCACTTTGACCAAGGTCTGTGAAATGGCGGGAGACTTACAAAATGGTGCAGTTTGGACTAACACTTTTGAGGGCTCTTGTTCTTTTTGACAATATATATTTTCTAGGAGGAGAACAAGTTTCTGGGTACTCTTAAATATTACTTGTGAGCTTTAAGTTACTCAATGATTTAACTTATGGTGGTGGTTATCTTTAAATATGTCATAATTTTTTTTCTTAACCATTTTTAGTATGGACTGTATAAAATATACAAAAGGCCACCATATTTATATACAATTTAAAAAATAATTTAAAGCAAATTAAAAAGTACTGTGATAGCTACAACCCAGAGCGAGAGTTAGAATATGGACAGAGTCCCTTTCCCCACTCCATCCCCTACCTGCAACAAACCTCTTCCTCTTCCGGAAAGTAACCACTCTCCAAACGTGTGGCAATCACTTCCTTGCAAATGTTTACAGTTTTACACTTCTATATGCATTGCTTAGTTTTGCCTTTTATGTTTAGACCTTTAATCTATTTGAAATTTATTTATATATGATATAAAGGTCCATTTTTTTCCCCATATGGACACTTCCCTGTCCCAGCACTGTCTATTAGAATTTCTACTTCGTCGCCTGATCTACACTACCCCTGAGGCAGGAGAATAGGGTCTGGAAGCAGGGAAGCTAAGGCTGATTCATGCTGCTTATGAGGGAAAGGAGGGGTTGAATTGGGCTTAGGTTCGGAACCCAAGCCCGATTCATCCCTCTTCAACCCCTCCTTTTTTCTGCGAGGCAGTTGAAAAATGAAAGTACCTCTGATTGGTCCCCTCCTGCAACCAATCAGACTGGTCGGGGGCCAATGGGAACCCTCTAGAGGGTATTTAAACCTCAGAAAACTCAGTAACAGGCTTTTGAGCTGCTTGCTTGAGCCCACTATCCTCTGTTGGAGCAAATCTCTGCTTTCCCTGCCTTGCTTTGTGTGTTTTGTCCAATTCTTAGTTCAAAACGCCAAGAACCTGGCCAGCTACCCTCAACTGGTAACGTATTTTGGTGAGCCAGCCAGCAGGTAAGCCCAACGTTTGGGATTTATTTTTCTTTTTGTCCTCTTTCTTTCTCTTTTCCTTTCCAACTCGGGACCCTCGGTGGACAGCGCCTAGGCATGGAGGCAACCGCAGGTTTGTGGTTGGGGCCACTCTCCAGGGAAACTGAAAGGGTTCCATGTGGAAGCGCCTGATCACCACCACCCGGTTTGGGTGAGGGACCTGAGTCCTTTTCTTTTCAGTCTTGCAGCAGCTGTTTCCTGGCAGGCAAATGGTCAGAAATACCATATGTACAGGCCTTCACGGCCCTACGCCAAAACCTAATCATCTCCGCAAAGAAAGTCCAAAGACAGGACTAGATACTATAGATGACCCCCTTTTATAAGGGCCACCTGTCTTTCAGGGTGAACACAACTGCCCCCACGTAGCCCCTTGCCAAGTGATCCTGAGGCTAAAACCCAAACACTGGACACCCTACTAGGTCCCCCTCACGCTCGGAGGGGACACCACATTCCACTCTCCCTCCAGCCCTGCTACCCCTTCAGGAAGTAGCAGGAGCCGAGGGGCCAGTCCTAGTGCAGGCCCCCTTCTCTATAACTGATATGCAACAATGTCAGGGAAAGCTAGGAGGCTCTTCTGAGAATCCCAGGAAATTAGCAGATGGGTTCCAAACTTTGACCTCAGCCTTTGATCTCTCACAGAGAAATGTTCAATTCATTCTAGCAACCTCTTGCACCCCCTTTGAAAAGGAATGAATCTTTTGAGGCTGCCCACTGGGAAGCAGACGATTTATTTGCCCAAAACCCTCAGGGCAATCACCTGGGCCCAGACACAGTCCCCACAACTGATCCTAATTGGGACTCTAACGCTCTCGTGGGAACGAAAAACTGAGCTAAATTTCTTGAGGCGCTCCTTGGAGGAATGAGAAAGGGAATAACTAAGGCAGTAAATGATGATGAAGTAAGGGAGGTTCCACGGGACAAGGTAACCCTTGCCATGCTCATGCTACAATCTGGAAAGGAAGAGGGCTGCTAACTAGCAAACACTCCCCTATAAAGCATAGGCCTGAAATTCTGCAGCTTTTGGAAGCAATACACCTGCCAAAGGCTGTAGCTGTAATTCATTGCAGGGAGCGTCAAAGGGCCTTGACCCTTATAGCACAAGGAAACAGAAAGGCTGATAGAGAAGCGAAAGCTGTAGTTCTCAGGGTGCAATCCCAACAGATTCCAGCTCTACTTCTTTTCTGTGATTCCCCAATGGAGCCTGAATACACACCACAGGAAGAACAGTTAATAAAGGAGCAAGGGGGACAAAACCCAGGATGCTGGTGGCATGTGGCATCAAAACCACATCTCCCTCAAGCAGCCTGATGGAGAATTAGAAAAACTCTGCATGACTCTTTGCATATGGGGAGAGAAGCCACCCTGGCCGTGGTTAACAGGCTCTTCATTGAGCCTAACTTAGCTTCTGTGGTTAAGCATGTCTGTCAAACCTGCTCACTGTGTGCACTGAACAGCCCAGGAAACAGAATGCCTCCTGTAATAGAACCAGTCCAGAGGGGAGTTGTATTAGAGGACGCTGATAGAACATACCCAGGAAAAGATGGGCGATTAGACTTCACACATACGCCAGCTGGAGAGGTTATGAGTTTTTGTTAGTGCTAATAGATATCTTTACTGGTTGGGTTGAAGCTTATCCTACCAGATCAGAGAAGGCTACTGTGGTTATAAGGTTCTCTCAAAAGAAATAATCCCCCAGTTTGGGTTACTTCAGAGTCTCCAAAGTGATAGTGGCCCATACTTTATTTCCCAGATAACTCAAGGGGTTGCTAAGGCTCTCAGAATCAAATACTATTTACATTCAGCATGGAGGCCTCAATCCTCTGAGAAAGTAGAAAGGGCTTATCATCCTCTAAAACGATCGTTAGCTAAGCTCGATCAGGAAACATCAGAAGCTTGGGTCAGCTTACTGCCCATAGCTCTCTTAAAAATCTGTACTACCCCTAGAGCAAAATTTAATATAAGCCTATACGAAGGCTATTAGTGTGTGTTTTTTTTTTTTTTGAGATGGAGTCTCTCTCTATCGCCTAGGCTGGAGTGCAGTGGCACGATCTTGGCTCACTGCAAGCTCCGCCTCCCGGGTTCACGCCATTCTCCTGCCTCAGCCTCCCGAGTAGCTGGGACTACAGGCGCCCGCCAGCACGCCCAGCTAATGTTTTGTATTTTTAGTAGAGACGGGGTTTCACCGTGTTAGCCAGGATGGTCTCGATCTCCTGAGCTTGTGATGTGCCCGCCTCAGCCTCCCAAAGTGCTGGGATTACAGGCCTGAGCCACTGTGCCCGGCCTTTTTTTTTTTTGGACATGGAGTTTTCGCTCTTGTTGCCCAGGCTGGAGTCCAATGCCTAGATCTTGGCTCACTGCAACCTCTGCCTTCCGGGTTCAAGCGATTCTCCTGCCTTGGCCTCCCGAGTAGCTGGAATTACAGGCATGCACCACCACGCCTAGCTAATTTTGTATTTTTAGTAGAGATGGGGTTTCTCCACGTTGGTCAGGCTGGTCTTGAACTCCTAACCTCAGGTGATTTGCCCGCCTTGGCCTCCCAAAGTGCTGGGATTACAGAATGCTATTATTAACTGATGATGTAATTACTGATTCAGAAACAGCTGGTTTAGTAAAATACCTAGTTAACCTAGGACAATGTCAGCAGGTTTATACAGAAGTTTGGAACTCAAAGGCTTCCCGTACTGGGAACTAACCAGCCACCTCAAATCAGGCCAGCACATAAGGTGCTTGTTAACGCATGGAAGGAGGGGGTCACCTGCTCAACAATTACAACCCCAATGGAAAGCACCGTTTTCAGTGATACTGGCCACGCCTTCTGCAGTCAAAGTACTAGGATTAGATAGTTGGATACACCTTTCAAGGATCAAGTTGGTGATACCAGAAGCCCCGGACCTGGAACCTGAAGTTCCCATCAGCCACTGCACCTGTGAACCTGTGGAAGCCCTGAAGTACCTGTTTAGAAGACAGCCAAAAGAGAAATGCATACCAATGTTCCTTGGTGTTTTTGTTGTATAGTTACTGTAGGCTGGATAATAGTAGCCATGTTTTTGTATTTTTTTTTTTTTTTTTTTGCAGGTTAATTGCCTTCTTTCAACCAGTTGGAATCACTTCCTTCATAGTAATTAAATAGAATATTTTAATTCATTTCTATAACAAACATTCCTGACAGCATAGGTGTCCACCTCCTGAAGTTCCCATGAAATCTTTTAACCAAATTCATTTCCTCTTGCCTGGAGATGATTGTGCAGTAAGGTTTCCGGCCAGTTCCAAATGAATTCACCACCCCTGGCCATCAAGAAACTACTCTGTCTCCACTAGACAGAGCAGGGTGAGAGTTCTGTGATTTCCAATAGGCAGGGACTGCCAGTCAAGTCAGTGTGAGACAGTTACAGAAAAAAGACCATCAGTCCCTCTGCCTCACATAAAGACTTACGGGGATCCTGTCTCTCACGGGGGGAAATGAGGCAGGAGAATAGGGTCTGGAGGCAGGAAACCTAAGGCCGATTCATGCCCACTGGATATCAGAGGCTACTCTTCAACCCCCCCTTTTTCTGCGCGACAGTTGCTGCCCCTCCTTTTTCTGCCTGGCGGTTGAAAAATGAAAGTACCTCTGATTGGTCCCCTCCTGCAACAAATCAGACTGGTCGGGGGACAATGGGAAACTCCTAGAGGGAATTGAAACCCCAGAAAATTCTGTAACCAAGACTCTTGAGCTGCTTGCATGAGCCACCCCCACCCTGTGGAGTGTACTTTCATTTAAAACAAATCTTTGCTCTTGCTGCCTTGCTTTGTCCATTTTGTCCAGTTCTTTGTTCAAAACATCAAGAACCTGGACAACTACCCTCAGCTGGTAACACCACCTCTGTCAAAAATGAAGTGTCCATATATGCCTGTTTCTGGGCTGTCCATTCTTCTATTCCAATTGTTCTACTTGTCAATCCCTGTGTTAATACCATGCCATCTTCAAAACAGGTCATTTCTATTGATGTCTGGCTTGTTTGCTCATACTAGCCATAGCATGTCTTGCCTGATTGCAATCTCCTAATTTTGTTGAGACTTACTTTATTGTCCAGCGTGATTCACTTTGTAAAGGTCCTGTGAGTTCTTGAAAAGAATGTGTGGTATGCAGTGTTGGGTGCTGTGTCGTGTGAATGTCCACTTGATCAAGTCTGTTAATTGTGTTCAAATCTATGTTCTTACTGATTTTTCATCTACTTGTTCTATAAATTATTTTCCTTCCATAGGTCCCCCTTTTCTGGGGATTTCCTCCTCAATTTCCAGCTTCTCTGGAAGCCCCAAATCGAATCTCTAGCTCCACATCCCCTAAAATTGCTTCTTTCTGTTTGAGATCTCTTCCGCTGTGTGCAGCAGCAGCAAGCTGGGAAGTCCCTCAGGAGAAAAATCTTGGTAAATGTGGAGCTCATCTCACGTGCTTCCTTCATTTTGAGAACTGTCTGTTCCCTGCTCAGTTTCTGCCTGCTTAGGTTTATCTCCAGTCCCTTCAAAGACCTGTTTGTTATATTTTGCCCAGAGTTTATAAATAATTTTGGCAGAGGGGTTAATCTGATACCGTCTAGTCCTCCAAAACAAGAACTAGAACTCTGGCCACATCTCTTTTCATCCAGTCTTTTGATGCTCAAATTATAACGGCCGTGACCCCTTAGTTAAAAGAAGCTTCGTCTTTCCTCTGCAGTATCTTCTTGTGATAGTCTAAAGGGATTAGTCTTTATTAATACTGACTGTGAGGGAAGAAACAAGAAAGGCTGATTTTTCCTCTAAATGTCCCATCCTCTCACACCAGTCAGAATAGGTATTATTAAAAAGCTGAAAAATAACAGATGCTGGCCGGGCGCGGTGGCTCATGCCTGTAATCCCAGCACTTTGGGAAGCCTAGACGGGTGGATCATGAGGTCAGGAGATCGAGACCATCCTGGCTAACACGGTGAAACCCCATCTCTACTAAAAATACAAAAAAAATTAGCCGGGCGTGGTGGCAGGCGCCTGTAGTCCCAGCTACTCGGGAGGCTGAGGCAGGAGAATGGTGTGAACCTGAGAGTCAGAGCTTGCAGTGAGCGAAGATTGCGCCACTGCACTCCAGCCTGGGCAACACAGCGAGACTCCGTCTCAAACAACAACAACAACAACAACAACAACAACAACAACAACAACAACAACAACAAAACATGCTGGTGAGATTGCAGAGAAAAGGGAATGCTTATTCACTGCTGGTGGAAATGTAAATTAGTTCAGTCATTGTGCAAAGCATTGTGGAGCCTTCTCAAAGAGCTTCAAACAGAACTACCATTTGACCCAGTAATCTCATTATTGGGTATATACCTGCAGTAGACCACACTGCTATAAGGACATACACAAGACTGGCTAATTTATAAAGAAAAAGAGGTTTAATGGACTCACAGTTCCACATGGCCAGGGAGGCCTCACAATCATGGTGGAAGGTGAAGGAGAGGAGCAAAGGCACATCTTACATGGCAGCAAGCAAGAGAGTGTGTATAGGGGAACTGCCCTTTATAAAACCATCATATCTTGTGAGACTTATTCACTATCATGAGAACAGCTTGGGAAGGACCTGCCCCCATGATTCAATTACCTCTCACCGGGTTCCTCCCATGATACATGGGGATTATGGGAGCTACAATTCAAGATGAGATTTGGGTGGAGACACAGCCAAACCATACCAATACCCAAAGGAAAATAAATTGTTCTACCATAAAGACACATGCACTCATATGTTCATTGCAGCACTACTCACAATAGCAAAGACATGGAAACAACCTAAATGCCCATCATCAATACACCAGATAAAGAAAAGGTGGCACGTATACATGGTGGAATACTATGCATCCATAAAAAAGAACAAGATCATGTTCTTTGCAGTGACATGGAAGGAGCTGGGGGCCATTATCTTAAGTGAACTAATGCAGGAACAGGAAACCAAATACTGCATGTTCTCACTTAGAAGTAGGACCTAAACACTGAGTACACATGGACACAAAGAAGGGAACAGTAGACACTGAGGCCTTTGTGAGGGTGGAGAGTGGGAGGAGGCTAAGGATCAAAAACTACCTACTGGGTACTATGCTTATCAGCTGGGTGACAAAACAGTTTGTACACCAAACCCCCACGATACTCAATTTACCTATACAACAATCCTGCATGTGTACCCTGAACCTAAAATAAAAGTTAAAAAAAAGATAAAATTTGTAATCAACAGCAACATCCACAAAAGCTTTTGTTTCACAAAGCATTCATTACAATATGTAAAATAGTAATACTTAGGACAGTTGGTGACTCATTAAGAATCCAAAATGATAGCGATTATTTGACAAATTCCCACTCTATGCCAGCTCTAAGTCCTAGTTCCTGACTACACGGTGCAGAGCGGGCTTAAATTAGTCAGGGCCCTTAACATTTTTAAAATCAGGACGAAGTTTTAACCATTTTAAAGTGTACAATTCAGTGGCATTAAGCCTGTTCACCCATGTTATGCAGCCATCACCTCTATCTTGGTCCAGAACTTTAAAAAATCACCCTAAACAGAAATGCTAACTAAGCGGTCACTCTCCATTTCTCTCTCTTCTCAGCACTTGGCAACCACTAATCTGCTTTCTGTCTCTATGGATTTGCCTATTCTGGACATTTCATGGAAATGGAATCATTCAATATGTGGTCTTTGGTGTCTGGCTTCTTTTACTTAGTGTAATTTTTTTTGTTTGTTTGTTTGTTTTTGAGACAGAGCCTCACTCTGTCTCCCAGGCTGGAGTGCAGTGGCGTGATCTCAGCTCACTGCAACCTCTGCCTCCTGGGTTCAAGTGATTCTCCTGCCTCAGCCTCCCGAGTAGCTGGGACTACAGGCGTGTGCCACCATGCTCAGGTAATTTTTGTATTTTTAGTAGAGATGAGGTTCCACCATGTTGGTCAGGCTGATCTCGAACTCCTGACCTCATGATCTGCCCGCCTCAGCCTCCCAAAGTACTGGGATTACAGGCGTGAGCCACTGCACCCGGCCAGCTTAGCATAATGTTTTTGAGGGTCATCCATGTTGTATTTTTCATTCATTCCTTTTTATGGATGAATAACATTTAACTTTATGGTATCAAAACACATTTTTTTTATTCATCTGTTGGTGGACAGTTAGATTGTTTTAACCTTTTGGCTATTGTGAATAGAGCTGCTGTGTTCTTTGGTGTATAACATTTTGTAAACAAAAGGAAATGTTTTTATTTGAACACCTGGTTTCACTTCTCTTGAGTACATATTTAGGAGTGGAGTTGCTAGGTCATATGATAATTCTGTGTTTATTGAAGAATCACCAAACTGTTTTCCACAGTGGTTGTACCATTTTTCATCCCGACCAGCAATGTATGAAGGTTCCAATTTCTCCACATCTTTACCAACATTTATTCTCTATTTTTAAGAAATGGCTATCCTACTGGGTGTAAAATGGTATATATCATTGTGCTTTTGATGCCTTTCTCTAATGACTAATGACATTGAACATCTTTTTGTGTGCTTTTTGGCCATTTATATATCTTCAGAGAAATGTCTGTTCAAGTCTTTTGTCCCTTTTTAAATTGGGTTGTGTTTTGTTGTTGAGTTGGATTTTTAAAGCTTTAAATTGCAGAAAACACTAGCTTACACAAAAAATGATTTTCTTTTTTTTGAGGAGGAGGCTTACACAGCTGGAAGGTAAAAGGAGTGATTAGTTTAGTTCCAGGAATTCTAACAATGTGAGGAGGGCTCTGTGTCCTCTTTACATCTGTCAGCTGTGATTCCCTCAAGTTCGTTGCAGAGGTTTCTTTTACTACAGAGTGGCAAGGTGACCTTCAGTAGCACCACATCCATCTCATCTCCTGACCGACAGTGGAAAGAAATCTTCCTAATACCTTCCATTTTAAAGGAATAGCATTAGGAGAAATATCTAACGTAGATGACGGGTTGATGGGTGCAGCAAACCACCATGGGACGTGTATACCTATGTTAACAAACCTGCACGTTCTCCACATATATCCCAGAACTTAATGTATAATAAAAAATTACTTTTATATTTATTTATTTATTTAGCGACAGGGTCTTGCTCTGTTGCCCAGGCTGGAGTATAGTGGTGCAATCACAGCTCACCACAGCCTTGACCACCCAGGCTCAAGTGATCCACCCACCTCAGCCTCCTGAGTAGCTGGGACTGCAGGTGTGCATCACCATGCCCGGCTAATTTTTTTTTTTTTTTTTTTTAAGATGGAGTCTTGCTCTGTCACCCAGGGTGGAGTGCAGTGGCGAGATCTCAGCTCACTGTAAGCTCCGCCTCCCGGGTTCACACCAATCTCCTGCCTCAGCCTCCCGAGTAGCTAGGATTACAGGCGCCCACCACCATGCCCAGCTAATTTTTTTGTATTTTTAGTAGAGACGGGTTTCGCCATGTTAGCCAGGATGGTCTTGATCTCCTGACCTCATGATCTGCCCGCCTCGGCCTCCAGCTAATTTTTTTGTTTTTCATAGAGACAAGGTCTCCCTATGTTGCCCAGTCTGGTCTTGAACTCCTGGGCTCAAGCAATCCTCCCACCTCAGCCTCCCAAAATGTTGGAATTACAGGTGTGAGCCACTACACCCAGTCTCTAATACCTTTCAGAAAATGTCCAGGGAGAACCTAGTTTAGATTTCATGTCCAGGTCTTAAATAATCATGGTAGCCGATGTTATGGGTAGCATAATTTGCTGAGTCTAGGTCATGTACCCGCTGATGTCGTCATGGTGACAAGTCAGTGTTGGCCCTGTCCTAACCACAGGGAAGGGGTTCTCCACAGAAAAGTAGAGTTTAGATCTGAGAAAGTAGTTGAGAATGAGTGCTGTATAGTGAATAATAGTAGATTTTTACCCCATTTTACCCCTTGTGTCTTTGGTTGTATATATATTCACATACCATTCTAATTATACATATGGTTTCAAAAATGCCTCTGCTTCTCCAAACACAGCTATACTTTATATATATTTTCAAAAACAGATCTACCTCCTTCTTCCAAAGATAAATATCTGTGTTTTGTGTCCTCCATGGCCACCCCTAAGAGAGGTGCAAGGAGGATTTCATTCCTGGGAATGACCTACTTTAATAGCCTGTGTATTTACTGAAGGACTGAAGAATTACAGGCACCTATTTCCCGGCTTGGCATTTTTAAGCAGTATTTAAAACCTCAGTTGACATGAATTTGGTGATTCTATGGCATAATAACCACATCCAGAGATCTTGTCTAAACCTGGACCTTGACTCTTGATCCTCATCTTGTGGTTTCTATTTCTTGCCAATAATCTATTTTGGCTTTTCCCCATCTCCCAGAATAATGCTTTCACTTTGCTGTCTGCTTTGAACAATGTGAAAGACTTGAAGGGGAAAATGAAGCTAAATAATGTGGCATTTCCCCCAAGATTATAACCTACTGGATGCATTTTTATAAGGTATATGATGCTTTTGTCTGGCAAAGAATACCTAGAATATAATATTTGAGAGAGAATCAGACTTCCCAAATTTTCTGGCTCATCCAAGACCCAATATTTTATTTATTCATTTAATCATTTTTTCAACAATTTAAAAAATTGATGGATAATAAGTTACATAGTTTCAGGGCACACATGATAACTTAATACATTCATATAATTTGTATACATCACATCAGTGTACTTGGGATATCCATCACCTTAATATTTGTCTTTATCCTAGAAATGTTTGAATTTTTCTCTTCTATCTATTTTGAAATGTACTGTATGTTTTTGTAAACTATAGTCACCCTACTCATCTGTTGAACACTGGAGCTTATTTCTTCCATCAACTTTATATTTGTATTCATTTATCAACTTCTTTGAATCCCCTACTTCTGCTACCCTTGCTGGCTTCTGGTAACCACCAATCTACTCTCTACCTTCATGAGATCCACTTTTTCTTAGCTCCCACATATGAGTGAGAACACGTGGTATTTGTCTCTTTGTGTCACTTAACATAATGACTTCTAGTTCTATTTATGTTGCTGCAAATGACAGGATTTTATTCCTTTTTACAGATGAATAATATTCCATTGTGTATATATACCATGTTTTCTTTAGCCATTCATTCATTGATGGGCACTTAGATCGATTCCATATTTTGGCTATTGTGAATAGTGCTGCGATAAACATGGGCGTGCAGACAGCTCTTTGATATATTCATTTCCTTTCTTTTGGAGATATACCCAGGAGTGGGATTCCTGGATCATATGGTAGTTCAATTTTTAGTTTTTTGAGGAACCTCCAAGCTGTTCTCTGTAGTAGCTGTACTAATTTCCATTCCCACCAACAGTGTACAAGGGTTCCCTTTCTTCCACATCCTCGCTAGCCTGCGTTATTGCCTGTCTTCTTGATAAAAGCCATTTTAACTGGGGCGAGACGATATCTCATTGATTTGCATTTCTCTAATAATTTGTGATGTTGAATATTTTTTATATGCCTGTTGGCCATTTGTATGGCTTCTTTTGAGAAATGTCTACTCAGATCTTTTGCCCATTTTTAAATTGGATTATGTTGTTTTTGTTTGTTTGTTTGTTTTTGCTATTGAGTTGTTTGAGCTCCCCATACCTTCTGGTTATTAACCTCGTCTCAGGTGGTTAGCTATATTTTCTGCCATTCTGTGGGTTTTCTCTTCACTTTATTGATTATTTCCTTTGCTATGCAGAAGTTTTTAGCTTGAAATAATCCCATTTGTCTATTTTTACTTTGTTTGCCTATGCTTTTGAGATCTGACATAAAAAAATCTTCACCCAGACCAATGTCCTGGAGTGATTCCTCAATGTTTTCTTCTAGTAGTTTCACGGTTTGAGGATTTAGATTTAATCTTTAATCAATTTTGATTTGCTTTTTGTATATGGTAAGAGAGAAGGATCCAGTTTCATTCTTCTGCATATAGTTATCTAGTTTTCTTGGCACTATTTATTGAAAAGTCTATCCTTCCCCCCATTATATGTTTTTGGTACCTTTGTTGAAGATGAGCTGGCTGTAAATGTGTGGATTTACATCTGCGTTCTCTATTCTGTCCCATTGGTCTATTCTGTCTGTTTTTATGCCAATGTCATACTGATTTGGTTACTATAGCTTTGTAGTAAAATTTGAAGTCAGGTAGTGTAATGCCTCCAGCTTTGTTCCTTTTGCTCAGATTGCTTTGGTTATTTGGGGTCTTTTGTGATTCCATATACGTCTTAAGATTTTTTTCTATTTCTGTAGAGAATGTAATTGGATTGCATTTAATCTGTAAATTGCTTTGAGTAGTATTATAATTTAACCAATATTAAGTATTTCAGTTCATGAGTCTGGAATATCTTTTCATTTTGTTGTGTCCCTTTCAATATCTTTCTCAATATTTTAGTATGGTATTTCTTTATCTCTTTGCTTTTGTCTTCACAAATTTTAGCTTAGGATGCAGAATTTGGCCTTTTCAAATTCTGACTCCCAGTCCTCAAGGATTGCAAGGTATGGGTATAAAGATTTTTCTAAAAAATGAAGTTTCATTATTCCCTCTCTGCTTTCAGATAGTATAGCTTGGACTGAACTTCTGCTTTTCTCATATAATATTATTGGAGGCCACAAGTAATGTTCAATATCTTGCTATTTTTCTTGGGGCTGAGTCCAAAGATTTAACAAACCATCGGACAGCCAGTTGCATTTCTACTGTATAACAAAACTTTTCAAATAATTATTTAGGGATGGGAATAATTATCTCCTCTCTGTTTTGCACCCCACATTATCTCAGCTATTTCCATATGTTAGGGCCTGTTACTTAAATTATCTCATTCTTAGGTATAAATGACTCAGGACTTTTTCCTTTGCAGATGACAGAAACCCAACTCAGAACTGCTTTAACAAAATAAAGTGGGTGGTGGGGGGTGCAGGTGTGTGTTTCAGAGGAGGGAAGATTATCTCCACGTCTACAAGTACATGCTAGATTGGGCACTGATGGACAGAATCATCAGTTTATTAGTGAAGCATAACTTGTGTTGAACAAGACAAGCTGGCTCAAGCATTTGAAGATGCTTTTGAGGTACGGAGGCAACATTCAACTGGAGATCTTCAAAACGTACCTGGTTTTCATCAGTGATTGTCCCCATGTCAGAGGAGATTCCAACTGCTATGGAATGTTGCTTACAGAGGAATCTATTTGTAATTGGAGAACTTTAATAAATAATGCTGCAGACTTCTATTTTGAAGGAACTATTCATTGATCTTTGTGGAACATAACTGAAAGCCAGCTGGTACAGTCTGCTGTTTTCCAGCAAGAGGGAGGACAAGGCAGGAAGCTTCTCTGACTGAATAACTTCACAAATCTCAGTATAATCCCAAGATGGCATCTGCATTCAGTAAGTAGATAAAACCAAAGGCAGTTTCCAGTTTGTATCAAAAAATGAAGAAAAATTTGCCAAACTTTGAGGAATAAGAAAGGGCAATAGGAAGACCATGGTCTATCAGAAAATGGCCAGGGAACTGAGGAATTATGGAAAAACTCAGGAAATCAACAAAATCTGGAGAAAGCTCATTTACCAATGAGCTTCAGTGGGGCCTTTCTCTGAAGATCTCTCCATCTTGTTTCTTGGAGAAAGAGATTGTCTACTCACAGTATGTTCAACTGATCAAGAACATCTCAGTTTAAGTAATTGGAATGCAAACTAAAATTATACATATGCCAGTTACCATGAGCTTAGTCACCATGATTGCTAAATATACTCTCCCATTTCATCATCTTTTTTGGCATTAGAAATCCCTACAAGCTTGAGGATTTTTCTCTTAAAGCAAATACTGAAGATAAAAAAATTAGCTTCATTGAGGCTATCTTTTATCAAATAGCACATAATTTATACAGACTTGGTGGGAAATTCTGCCAGTGAACAACTTTGTTGTTTCAAATCATCAAGCCCCATTTGAAAGTATGGACTAAATATCCTTGCTTTTACTATTCTCTGTGCAGCCACTTTCTTCTAGGTTAACAATGCCAGTGCAGATGATTTGATTTATGTATTAATTTAAACATTTTCCTGTCTTACACTCAGGTGGAAAATCATTTGGATATATATCTGATGGCTTTACAAAAATTATTTACAAAAAGTAATTGCATATAATACAGTGTTTATGCCAAAGTATGTTTATGTCTTAAAAACTTTGGTGGAAATGTGTATTCAGGTCCCTTGCTCATTTTCTAATTGGGTTTCTTGTTTTCTTAATATTGAGTTGTTGGAGCTCCTTCTGTATTTTGGATATTAATCCCTTGTCAGATGTATGGCTTGCAGCTGTTTTCTCCCAATCTGTGAGTTGTTTCTGCATGCTGTTGGTTGTTTCATTGGCTATGCAGAAGCTTTTTAGTTTGATGTAATCCGATTTGTCTATTTTTGCTTTTGTTGCCTGTGCTTTTGGGGTCACATCCAAAAAACCGTTGTCCAGAGAGTGTCATGTAGTTTTTCCTCCCTGTGTTTTCTTCCAGTAAGTTTAGAGTTTCTGGTATTACGTTTGAATCTTTAATTCATTTTAATTTGATTTTTAGTTCTGTATATGGTGTGAGATAAGGGTCCAATTTTATTGTTCTGCAGGTGGAAATTTCATTTTCCCAACACTATTTATTGAAGGGACTGTCCTCTTCCTATTGCATATTCTGGTACCTTTGTTGAAAATCAATTGACTGTATGGTAGTAGGTTAAGTTCCAAGCTCTCTATTCCACTCCATTAGTCAATGTGTCTGTCTTTTTTTTTTTTTTCCAATATCATGTTGTTTTGATTGCTATAGATTTGTAGTATACTTTGAAATCTGGTGGTGTGATACCTCCAGCTTTGTCCTTTTTGTTCATGATTGCCTTGGTTGTTTGTGGTTTTTGTTGTCCATATGAATTTTTGTTTTGTTTTGTTTTTTGAGATGGAGTCTCACTCTATGGCCCAAACTGGAGTGCAAGTGGTGCAATCAAGGCTCACTGCAACTTCCGCCTCCCAGCTTCAAGTGATTCTCGTCCCTCAGCCTCCCAGGTAGCTGGGATTACAGGTGAGTGCCACCATGCCTGGCTGATTTTTGTATTTTTAGCAGAGATGGGGTTTTACCATGTTGGCTAGGTTGGTCTCGAACTCCTGATCTCAGGTGATCCTCCCACCTCGGCCTCCCAAAGTGCTTAGATTACAGGTGTAAGCCACCACGTCCAGCCCCATATGAAGTTTTGGATTTTTTTTTTATTTCTATGAAAAGCGATGTTGGGATATTCATAGGGATTGCATTGAATTTGTAGATCACTTTGGGTAGTATAACATTTTAGTAATATTAGTTCTTCTGAACCATGAACATGAAATATCTTTCCATTTATTTGTGTCTTATTCAGTTTATTTCATCAACACCTTATAGTTTTCGTTGTATAAGTCTTTTGTCTCCTTGGTTAAATCTATCGCCAATTTCTTTTTCTTGCTTAATTGCTCTGTCTCGAACTTCCAATTCCATGCTGAGTGGGCATCGTTGTCTTGTTCCAGATCTTGGGGGAAAGGCTTTTAGTTATTCACTGCTGAGTCACTGTTAGCTGTCAGCATCTCTGGATAGCTTTTATTGTTGAGCTACCTTTCTTCTATAGCTAATTTGGTGATTGTTTTTATGGTTAAGGGATGTTGAATTTTGTCAATTTTTTTCTGCTTCTGATGAGATAATCATATGGTTTTTGTCATTTATTCTGTTAATGTGGCATATCATTTATTGACTTGCATATGTTGAACCCTCCTTGCATTCCAGGGATAAAGACATTTCTCAAAAGAATACATATAAATGGCTAACAGATATAATGAAAAATACTCGATATTGCTAATCATTAGGGAAATGCAAATTAAAGCCATAATGGGACATCATCTCACACTGGTCAGAATGGCTGTTATCAAAAATATGAAAGATAAATGTTGTCAAGAATGTGGAGAAAAGGGAACAATTGTACAATGTTGGTGGGAATATAAATTAGTATAGTCAATATGGAAAACAGTGTGGAGGTTCTTCAAAAAACTAAACATAAAATTGCCATATGATCTTGAAATCCCACTTCTGGGTATTTACCAAAAAGGTTTAAAATCAGTTTGTCGAAGAGATGTCTATACCCCATGTTCATTGCAGCACCATTCACAATAGCAAGTTACAGAATCAACTTAACTGTGCATCAACAAACGAGTGGATAAAGACAATGTGGCATACTTACAGAAAGGAATACTATGAAGCCTTAAAAAAGCAAGACATTCTTGGCCAGGCATGGTGGCTCACACCTGTAATCCTGGCACTTTGGGAGGCCAAGGTGGATGGATCAGTTGAGGTCAGGAGTTCGAGACCAGCCTGGCCCACATGGTGAAACCCTGTCTCTACTAAAAATATAAAAATTAGCCGGGCATGGTGGTGGGTGCCTGTAATCCCAGCTACTCAGGAGGCTGAGGCAGGAGAATCGCTTGAACCGGGGAGGTGGAGGTTGCAGTGAGCCGAGCTCATGCCACTGCACTCCAGCCTGGGTGACAGAGTGAGACTCAGTCTCAAAAAACAAACAAACAAAAAAACAAGAACAACAACACAAAAGAAAGACATTCTGAGATTTGTGACAACATAGATGGAATTAGAATATTATGCTAAGTAAATTAAGTCAGGTTCAGGAAGGCAAGTACTGCAGGTTCTCACATATATGTGGAATCTAAAACAAACCTGTAGAAGCAGAAGGTAGAATGGTGGTTACAGAGGCTGGGGGTTGTGGGGAAGGGGGAGATGGTGATCAAAGGGCATCAGATTTTAGTCAGACAGGAGGATTTAAAAAATACTTTTGAGTTCTATTGCACAGCATGGTGAATATAGTTAATAATAGAGTATTGTACATTTCAAAACAGCCAAGAGAGTAAATTTCAAATGTTCTCACCATAAAAATGTTAAGTATTTGAGGTACTGGATATGTTAACCAGCTTGATTTAATTATTCCACATTGTATTCATAAATTGTAACATCACTTTGTATCCCATAAATTTAATTATAAATTATCAATTTACAATTTCAAAAATAAAGCAGGAAGGGGATTTATTGGCTCATAGAGCTAAGTCTGAGGTCAATAGGATTAAGGTGTGGCTGGATCAGATGTCATCAGTACTCTGCCTTCCTTTCTATCCCTTTTATTCCTTCTTATTCTTTTTTTTTTTTTTTTTTGAGACAGAGTCTTGCTCTGTCACCCAGGCTGGAGTGCAATGGCTTGATCTTGGCTCACTGCAACTTCTGCCCCCCGGGCTCAAGTGATTCTCTTGCCTCACCTCTTGAGTAGCTGGGATTACAGGTGCCCGCCACCATGCCCGGCTAATTTTTGTATTTTCAGTAGAGACAGGGTTTCACCACGTTGGCCAGCCTGCTCTCGAACTCCTCAGGTGATCCGCCCTCAGGTGATCCGTCCGCCTTGGCCTCCCAAAGTGCTGGGATTACAGGTATGAGCCATCATGCCCGGCCGGAAAGGGTTTCTTAATGAGAGCTGATGGGATGGGATTTCAACTGGCAGGAAATAAAGTGGCAGATACTCCTTTGGGCGGCTGCATCAGCAAGACTGGAATCAGGGAGTTGAGACGAGGTGGGACAGGTAGGAGGAAGCCAACTCTCACTTCCTCCTTCTCTCCCCATTTGTCTTCTTTTTTACCCTGAGCAGATACCTGTCATCCTTTTTTTCATTTAATATTGTATCATAAGCATTTTCCATGTCGCTAATGTATTTTCTTAATAAACTTTTTATTTTGGAATAATTTTAGATTTACAGAGAATTAATGAAGACAACAGAGAGTTCTTGTATTCCCCTCCCCCAGTTTGCTTCTCCTGATGTTCTCATCTCACATGACTGGTCAATTGTCATAACTAAGAAACCACTCTTGTATGTTACTATTTTTATTTTTGAGACAGGGTCTCACTCTGTCACCCAGACTGGAGTGCACTGGCACAATTTCAGCTCACTGCAACCTCCACCTCCCAGGCTCAAGCGATCCTCCCACTTCAGCCTCCTGAGTTGCCAGGACTACAGGCAAAAATTAAATGGGCGCGGTAGCATGCGCCTGTAGTTCCAGCTACTTGTGAGGCTGAGAAGAAGAATCGCTTGAACCCAGGAGGTGGAGGTTACAGTGAGCCGAGATCGCGCTACTGCACTCCAGCCTGGCGACACAGTGAGTCTCTGTCTCAAAAAAAAAAAAAAAAAAAAATGCTGGAAACAATAAGTGGAGGGAAAGTAACAGGTACGGGAACCACCATGAACAAAACATTAGAGGCAGAAACAAGCTCTCTTTTTATGTTGGCCCCTGGGACAGTTTACTCTTCTCCCCACAAAGAGTAGCTGACCAACACTTGGAGGAAACTATGGCAAAGAGTTTAAAGCCTGGAGTGGGAAGATTAGGGGTGTGCTGGGGGAGAGACGGGGTGCTGAGAAGGAGTGAAGAGGCATGGCTGGAGAGAGAGAGAGAGAGATGTGGGAGAGCAAAGTGACTTGTCACCACTGCTTTTTGGCTGGAGTGGCAGTGGGGATAATTATGAAAATAATCACTACTAATTGTAAAAATTCATGGACAATAGAAGGGAACATCCTCAGCTCCTTTTCACCACTTTTTTGTTTGTTTTTTGTTTTTTAACTGCTCCTAACAATCTGGTGTATTTCTTTACATACTTTCTTCCTGTGCATACAAACCATAAGAATACAAACTTACAGGAAACCAGGCAACACCAACCTCCTAAGCCTTGAACCTCTCTCTGCCACTGGCTGCTTCGTCCCTGTGCTGGTTCTCCTCCTAACCTCCAGGTGGGCTCTCTCTTCTTTCCCCTTCCTTCTCTTTTTTTTTTCTGATTGAGACAAAGTCTCACTCTGTCACCAGGCTGGAGTGCAGTGGTGTGATCTCGGCTCACTGCAACCTCTGCCTCCCAGGTTCAAGCGATTCTTGTGCTTCAGCCTCCGAGTAGCTAGGACTACAGGCGTGCACCACCACACCTGGCTAATTTTTGTATTTTTTTTTTTTTTTGAGACAGAGTCTTGCTCCGTTGCCCAGGCTGGAGTGCAGTGGTGCGATCTTGGCTCACTGCAACCTCCGCCTCCTGGGTTCAAGCAATTCTCCTGCCTCAGCCTCCTGAGTAGCTGGGATTACAGGCGCCTGCCACTACGCCCAGCTAATTTTTTTTGTATTTTTAGTAGAGATGGGGTTTCACCATGTTGGTCAGGCTGGTCTCGAACCCCTAACCTCATGATCCACCTGCCTCGGCCTCCCAAAGTGCTGGGATTATAGGTGTGAGCTACTGTGCCCGGCCAATTTTTGTATTTTTAGCAGAGATGGAGTTTCACCATGTTGGCCAGGCTGGTCTCGAACTCCTGACCTCAGGTGATCCATCCGCCTCGGCCTCCCAAAGTGCTGGGATTACAGGCATGAGCCACGGCGCCTGGCCCCCTTCCTCCTCCTGAAAAGAAGGTGGATCTCAAGGCTCAGTCCTGCTCTTCCCTCCACATCCTTTGCTCTTGCAGGTCTCCTCTTCCATGCAGGTGGCTCCCTCATCTCCTCTTCAATATCTGACTTCTCTCAAAAGTTCCAAGTCTGGATTTGCCATTACTTGCTGGACATCTCTTCCTTTATCTCATACCCACCACTGCTCATAAAGATTTGTCGATGACCAAAGTCAGTCATTTGTCTCAGTTTCCTTCTTTAAGCTTTCCATTTTTTATCACTGGCATTTGTGTATACCCAAAGTCATGGGCTCAAAACATTGGCCTTATCCTTGACTTTTCTCATTAACATCCAGCTCTAACTGGTTCTTCTCCTGTAATATCTTTCTCCTCCATCCCATAGTTTCAGTCTATTTTACCACCTAGATCATGATAGACTTCGTGCCATGAATCTGTCCCCACTCCAACCCGTCTCCTTACAGCTGCCATATGAACCTTTATAAAATGCTGTTTACATGTTAATCCTCTTCCTCCTGAACACAGAATTCCTCACCTTCTTGCTTACCTGCCACAGTCCCAATTTCTAATCCTGGTAATTATACCTCCCACCGTCTGGCACCAAACTGTCTTCCTAGACTCACCTCCTGCTCTTCCCACACCCGTGTTCCACTCCAGCGCAAATCATTTAGTTACTGGTCTCTTAAAACACTGCATTTGCTGACTCCTGGGTCTTTCCTTGAGCCACTAACTCAATCTGAAATTTTGATCTCCTTTTTTTTTAACTTGTTCAAGAACTTTTTTCCCAGCTCAAATCGCAGTCAAGCCCTGTCTCTTTCAAGAAGCATTTTTTTAGCTGGGCGTGGTGGCTCATACTTGTAATCCCAGCAGTTTGGGAGTCTGAGGTGGGAGGATTGCTTGAGCCCTGGAGTTGAGACTAGCCTGGACAACATAGTGGGACCCCATCTCCACACACACACACACACAAAGCATTTTTTAACCACCTCCACAGTCCATGGAACTGACCTTTCCAAAACCTGAGGCCAATGCTTATTGATAGACTGGGTTGGTATTTACATATTATATATTATCTCTTTGGCCTCCCTGAGTTTCCCCTGTGCAGAGACTATACCTATCTCTATTTACCTTCTATTTCTCTATTTATCTTCAGTGCCTGGCACAGGATCTGGACATCATAGATGTTCAATAACTTTTAGAAATAATTATTTATTTATTGAGAGACAGGGTCTCTCTCTGTCACCTAGGCTGGAATGCAGTGGCACGATCATAGTTCACCACAGCCTTGAATTCCTTGGGTCAAGGGATCCTCCAGCCTCAGTCTCCCAGGTAGCTAGGACTACAGGTGCAGGCCACCACACCTGGCTAAATTTTTTTTTTTTTTTTTACTTTTCATAGAGATGGGGGTCTGGCTATGTTGCTCAAGCTGGTCTTGAACTCCTGGCCTCAAGCATTCCTCCTGCTTTGTCCTCCCAAAGTGCTAGGATTACAGGCATGAGCCACCATGCCTAGTCTCAATAGCTTTTATGTGGAATGATTATGCTTACGCATAGGTTGAAGGTTTGAAGGCAAGAAGATAAAGTTTGGGGAATAAACAAGGGAGATGTTATAGGAATGGATGAAGGATAAAACTGTGGTGGGCACAAAGGGTTAAAGGAGAGGCAAAATTGGGTTTGGGGATTAAGATCACAGAAGAGGGATACGAGTATGAGATTGTGTGAGAATGTCCTACATGTCACTGGCAGTGCTCATGTTAGAGGGACCATCTGGATGTGGTCATGAGGTTGTTGGGTGAGAACCAGATGGGCCTCAGGGTAGGGAAAATTAGGTGGAGTTTGGCCTCCTCAGATCTACAAAGGCAGACAACCCAATGAATGAATTACTTAATTTGACTCTTGTAGAGGCTCAAAGAAGCCCCTCCTGGAAGGTCTAGCTGCTTGTTTCACAAAGGCCAAAGACAGGGAAGTATTTTGTTTACAGGATTCATTCAGAAAAGTATTTATTGAGCATATACTATGCACCAGGCATTGAGAACATAGAGATTTTGTTTTCCCTCAAGGAGTTCCTAGTCTAGTGGGGGGAAACAAAGACATAAAAAGTAAATGCAACAGTGTGTTACAATGGAGAAGAATCCCGTGTGGGGTATTATGGGGGCACAAAGCAGGGAGGGATAGGTTCACCTCGAGGAGATAGAAAAGGCTTCTCAGGGAGTCAACTTGAGCTGAGTCTTTAAATCTGTGTAGATATCTACCAGGTTGATGGGAATAAAGGACAGTTGGGGAGAGGGTGGGCATTCTGGGCAAACAGACAGCAAGAGTTGCAGGGAGCTGATGAAATTTCAGGGAAATTCATGAATTTGGGGTCAGGAAGAGATAAGTGACGTGGTTGCACAGAAAACAGGAGACCCATGAGGAGACGTCTTTGGTGTGCTGGGGAGAGATAATAAAGGCCTGCAGCAAGCAGGGGAAGCAGGAATGGAGACGGGCAGGGTGGAAGACATGAGAAGGAAGTGGAGCGGTCAGGACTCCATTGTTTAATTGGTGATGACAGGAAGAGAAAGAGAAAGAGTAGACTGTGTGACAGAGAGCAGAAGAGAAGGAAAGATTGGTCATTGTTACTCCCTGGTTCTTGGCTGGGGAAACTAGGTATATGATGTGTGTGTATTTGCTGAGATGTGGGACACATAAGGACTAGAAGAGTTGCTTGGTTTTTGATAACCAAGTCTGAGGTGCTTTTGGGAATCATGGCCCACTTAACTTTCCACTCCTTTTCATCTGTGAAAGCTCTGATGTCTGAGAAAGGTCAAAGGGATACTTGGTAGAGAACTATAAGCAAGTACGATCCAACTTAAAATAACTTACTGAACATTCACTATATGCCAGACACAGTGTGGTCCACGCTAATCTCTGAGGGGGCAGGGACTCTGACTTGTTCACGTTTGCATTCCAGTGCCTCATACAGAGGCTGACACACAGTGGACATTCAATTAATATTTGTTGAATGGATGACAAGACATGAATGAATATAACGGTTAATGGGTAATAGGAATATAGTAATGAGAATCTCCTGATGCCTCCTTTTGGGAGCAAGCTGTCTGGTTGGGGCGACAAATGTATAGACAACCAGTGTCCAAAGAGCATATTAAATACTTGAATAGAGGTTGGATGTAAGGGCAATGGGGACTGAAGAGAAAGGAGGAGTGACTGAGCCCTCGTGTTGGATTTTTAAGGATATGTACAAGTTTTCTAGGCAAAGAGGAAAAGAAATCCCAGGAAGAAGGAATAGACCATATCATGGCTTAGAGGGGTGTAAATGTGTGGCAGGGTTCTCAGAATAACAAAATGTTTAATGCATCTGAATTCTACATGGCGATCATAATGCCTGCCATCCCCTTATAAGGAAATCTGCCCCATCCACAGTCAGAGGTGTACTTGGATGGGACCACTCCCCAGACAAAAGAGCAGGGTCAGTTTCTCACTATGGGTGTGTGTGTGTATGTGTGTGTGTGTGTGTGTGTGTGTGTGTGTTGATCTGGAAAATACAGAGAGGATCAGGCAGTTAGCAATAGGAGCAAAGATGGAGAGAAGCCAGAGGGGCCAAGATGGCCATGGGGAACAGAAGTTACAAAGAAGTAGAACCTCGTGGTAGAGAAAAGACATGCTGAGCAGAGGGAGAAGCCGTGGTTGTGTTTTTGGCTGAGAGCAGATGAACTCAGATGGTCAGCCCATTAATCACATCTGTGTATATTAAAAATCTTTTAGTCATGTTAAAATATTTGCTTCTAACCATCAAATATATTTTAAAGAACTCATTAGGAGAGGGATAGTCTGTTATATTTACCCAGATATTTAATGTTTCTGTTGTTCTCACTTGATTCCCCGTGTTCCAGGTTTCCTTCTCACATCACTTCCCTTCTGTCTGAAGAAATTTCTTAAGCAATTCTTTTAGATTACATATGCTGGAAATTGATTGTCTTAGTTTTTTTTTTCTTCTTTTCATCTGAGAATGTTATCATTTCACCTTCATTTCTCAAAGATATTTTTTTCTGGATATAGAATTCTGAGTTGATAGCTGTTTTCTTTCAGCACTTTCAAAATATTATTCTACTTTCTTTTTTTAAAAAAATTTTCTTTCCACAGGTTATTGGGGAACAGGTGGTGTTTGGTTACATGAGTAAGTTCTTTAGTGGTGATTTATGAGATTTTGGTGCACCCATTACCTGAGCAGTAAACACTGCACCCAATTTGTGTTCTTTTATCCCTCACCCTCTTCCCACCCTTTCCCCCTGAGTCCCCACATTCTATTGTATCATTCTTATGCCTTTGCATCCTCATAGCTTAGCTCCCACTTATGAGTGAGAATATAGGATATTTGGTTTTCCATTCCTGAGCTACTTCACTTAGAATAATAGTCTCCAATTGCATCCAGGTTGCTGCCATTAAGTCATTGCTTTTTATGGCTGAGTAGTATTCCATCGTATGTATGTGTATATGCATATCACAGTTTCTTTATCCACTTGTTGATTGATGGGCATTTTGGTTGGTTCCACAGTTTTGCAATTGCGAATTGTGCTGCTATAAACATGCGTGTGCAAGTACCTTTTTTGTATAATGACTTCTTTTCTTCTGGGTAGATGCCCAGTAGTGGGATTGCTGGATCGAATGGTAGTTCTACTTTTAGTTCTCTATGAATCTCCACACTGTTTTCCACAGTGGTTGTATTAGTTTACATTCCCACCAGCAGTGTAGAAGTGTTCCCTGTTCACTACATCCATGCCAACATCTATTATGTTTTGATTTTTTTGATTATGGCCATTCTTGCAGGAGTAAGGTGGTATCACATTGTGGTTTTGATTTGTGTTTTCCTGATTAGTGATGTTGAGCATTTTTCATATGTTGGTCATTTTGTATATCTTGAGAATTGTTGTCTATTCATGTCCTTAGCCCACTTTTTGATGGGATTGTTTTTTTCTTGCTAATTCATTTGAGTTTGTTGTAGATTCTGGAGATTAGTCCTTTGTCAGATGTATCTTCTGGCCTCCATTGTTTTTGATGAGAACCCTGCAGTCATTCAAATTATTATTTCTCTATGGGAAATACATTGCTTTTCTCTGCTTGCTTTCAAGATTTTTTCTTTGGCTTTAGTTTTCACTAGTTTGATTGTGATTATCCGGATGAGGATTTGTTTGTTTTATCCTGTTGGTGATTTGTTGAGATTTTTGAAGCTGTAAGTTATATCTTTTATGAAATTTGAAAAATTGGAAGCCATTATTTATTTATTTTTTTCTGCACCACACACTCTTATCTTTCTTTGACTGATGACATGAATGTTAGACCTTTTGGTTTTGTCCTTCATGTCCTTGAGACTCTATTTACTGAAACAATTTTTTCTTGATGTCATTCAAATTGCATAGTTTCTATTGAGCTATCTTCAAATTCACTGACTCTTTCCTTTGCTGTCTCCATTCTGCTGCAAGCTCACTCAGTGAGCTAAAACTTTTTTTAAAAATTTATTTTATTATTAATTTATTAATGGGGTACAGGTGGTTTTTGGTGACATGGATGAATTATATAGCGGTGAAGTCTGAGATTTTGGTGCACCCGTCACCTGAATAGTGTACGTTGTACCTAATGCATAGATTTTGTTCCCTTGGTCCCCTTCCCACCCTCCTGAATCTCCTTCTGAATCTCTAAAGTCCATTATATCGCTCTGTATGCCTTTGCGTATTCCTAGCTTAGCTCTCACTTATAAGTGAGAACATACAGTGTTTGGTTTTCCATTCCATTATCCCCTAGGGGGTTGGAATGGTAGAGGTTTCTTAAAGCTTATCTCCTTCTCCCATCTCATGCACTTTTTATTTATTTATTTTCCCCCAGTATTTTATTTACTGGTTTGATGGTTCAGGTTTCAGGCCAGTAGAAGAGGTGTCCCTGAGTAGGAATCGGTTGTGGGTAAAGCAAGTGGGTTAATGAAGACCCAGGCTTGACAGAGGTGGCTGGAGGAGCCCTCAGTGAGTCACAGTGAGGTCTTATCAGGGAGAAGGGTTGGAGTCACCTTAGCTCCCCTGCAAGGTCAGCAGGGACGTTTTCCACCTCTTAGATATGCTCCTGTCCCAGCGCTCTGGCTATTCAGATCAGACAGGCACCTCTTTTCATCTGTAGGATGTTGGTGTTCCAAATAGAGAGGAATTGTGACTGTTTCTTGTGCAAGCCTGATCCTGGAGGGTGCTCCTCTTGTGGGGATGCAGTCACCTTGATGTGTTCCAGAATGGCCGTCTATAGTTGCACCCATGTCGAGCTCCTGTGGGAGAAGTCCCAACTGTGCATATGGTGGTGAACAAGGGGGGAAGGACTGCCTCTTCTCCAAGATCCTTCCCATGCACCAAAGCTGTCTGACTGTTGCGATAGAGCTGAAGACTTTCCCTGCTGAGCCCAGCACTTCAGCTGCGCCTCTGCTCAAGGAAGCTTTCCACCAGCGGAAGGATCTGATGCTCAAGGCCTGCCATCCAGATTCTTTGGTCCCACAGGGTCTTCCCTTGATGGGGCGCACTCCCCCTTTCCCTATGAGTGGGAGTCCCTGTGAGCCACGCTACTGTGAATGTTGTTGCTCCTCTGGGTCTAGCTGCCCAGTGACGTTGCCACCCTCCAGGCTGGTGTTGGGAAATGCCAGTTGTGAATGCCAGTTTCCCAGACGTGGGTAGCAACACCAGCTCTACTGGGGGTAGCAGGGGAGTGACGTAGACTCTGAAATTCCTTGGTTATTGGTAGCCGTAGTATGTTGGCTTTCTTGAATGCTAGTTATAGTAGTAATGAGCTTTTCATGTGGACTCAGGACTTCCTGGTTAGCCGGAGTGATGCAGGCAGTGGTAATAGCTGAGATCATAGAGCCTCCTTCTTCCTGGGTGCAATGTTATTCTACCAGGAGATGCTGTAATGGACTGTGCTGGTTGGCCTCCAGCCAGGAGGTGGTGCTTGCAAATGAACACCAGCTGCGGTAGGTGTGTGTGTTGGGGGGTGGTGGTGGTGGGGGCGTGGAGGGAGGAATACTCTGGTTTCACAGGCAATAGTCAGGGCCACGTAGCTCTCAAGAGATTCTGTCCTTTGTGTTAAGCTACCAGGGCAGGTGGCGGGGCAAAGCCAGATGGGGGCTGCGTCGGTCAGGTTTGTGCTCTGATTCTCCGTGTGCAGGGCAAGCAGCAGCTCCTGTGAATGTTGGGGGATGGAGTGGGTCTCAGGCCACTGGGTTGATGTTCTTCTGCCTCCGCTGCGCAGAAGAGTTTGTGCAGAGTGGGGAGTAGCAGGCAGCGGTGAGCCCCCCAATTCCCATGCACTTAGTGAGGCAGATCTACTACCACAGCTTCCACTGGCAGCGGCGAGCTGAATTCCAGCCAGTCTGTAATCGGAACTTGCCACAGTTATAAGCTTTCCCCACGGGAGATCGCAATTGTGGCTTTCACGCCACACCCTTCCCTGTCCTGCAAAGCCGGCACCCGAGGCTCCTGCACCCGCGGCTTCTGCACTCACGGCCCCCTGCACTCGCAGCCCACTTTTCACTCTCCCCCGCCTGGCCCTGGCCAAGGGAGTTGGTCCCCACCCAAGGTTATGTATATATATCGTGAAACCCCTCGGGAGCTTCGTTCAACCTGCGACCGCCGTCTAAACTTTTTGCCTGTCCTCCACGGGGTCCCCTGTGAGGAACAGTAAGGAACGGCTGCCCTCCTGTGTTGGGATTTGGGAGTGCACGCAAGTGTCTTCTGCCACTGCTCCTATTTTTATATTCCGCCACCCTCCCCCAGTTGGTTCCTTTGCTGGGTGGGGTTAGGGCCTTCCTCCGTGTCCTGTACTTTCAGGGTCCCTGGTGGGGGTGTGTATCCCAGAGGCAAAAACTCTTCCCCTCTCACACTCTGCGACTCACAGCCCTTCACCTGACTCACAGTGTAGACTGCAGCCTCCTGCGTCCTTCAAAGTGTCCCTGGGTTTTCCTGTTCAATGACTGCATCGCCTCTTGAAAAAAGTTCACAAAGTGAATGTCTCTACACGATTTTGTCCTTCCACGTGGGAGAGGCGTGCCAGCAATGCCTCTAATCCGCCATCTTGACAAAAACAGTTAAAAAACCTTATCGCATTTTTCAGTTCTGAAATGTTCATTTGGTTTTTTATATTTTTCTATTTAGTTCCTGAGGTCTTCTACCTTTTCAACAGTGTTTGCCCCGACTTCGAGTATTTTATAACTTCTCTTCATAGTCATCTGTGTCCCTTCCCATGTGAACTGAGATTTTCCTGTCTTCTTATGATGAGCAATTTTGGATTGTATCCTAATATTTTGAATGGTATGTTATGAGACAATCTTGTTTATGTCCTGTGGAGAATGCTGGTATTTTTCTGAAGCATTGACCCGGTTGAGTTCAGCCCACGAGTTCGAATCAGTCTTCCGCGGTGGTTTCAATTCTAGTTCTGTTTTCCAGGCCTTTGCAATGCTATTTGGATCTAGCCCATGCATGTGCCACCCAGTTAGGAACCTGGATGGGACCCTACCTCTGAATTCAGCTCTCAGTCTTTAGTAGTTTGGTCCGTGATCTAATCTCTGTTTGTGCAGTTTAGGAATGAGCCCCTGAGCTTATAAACAATATTTTGGGATTTCCTTCCTGAGCTCCTCTCTCCCTGTGATCTCCTCTGTGCTTTTCAGTTTCCTGGCATTTTCCTTTTTGGTCCTTCAGCCAGACATTTAGGGCCTAATTTACCCTACCTTGCTGTACACTTCTTGCATCGGTGCCCTCATTCGGGGTCAAGTGATAAGAGGAAAGAGAGAGGAAAACAAGCCACGGAGGTGTTCCCCACGCTCTTGGGACACACTTCTTCTGATTGGAGAGGAAGATTCCCCTTCTTCAGACTGCACGTGCTCATTGGCCGCCGCTGCTGTTGTCATTTCCAGGAGACCCGTTTATCACTCCCTTATCCCAGAACTGAGGGCTTTCCCTAAAGCTTGACCTGTCCATGCTGACTTGCACCTCTAGGTTTTAGGCTGCCTTGAAGTCAGTCTAGGAGTTCTGCAGGGAAAATCTAGTAAGCCGATTACTAGTTTTCTTTCTGCTTTCACTCCAACCCACGTGATACTGCTGCTTCACGCATTCTGCCCAGGTCTTCATTGTTACATTCAGTGGCAGAGAGGAACCAGCATATCTGCCTTTAAAAAAATACTACAAATTATAAAGCATGCTTATTTTAACCTGACACTGTTGCTTTTGGTTTCTTTACATATTACCACGTTCTTGGCATCTCAGATAACTTTTATAGTATTATTTTTCCTTTTCTTTCTGAGCACATTACCAAAAGTTTTTGTGAGGCAGGTCTTTAGAAGTAAATTTTCTCATTAAAAAATGATTGAAACCATTTTTTTTAGAGTTCTGCTGAGTTCACATTTCTTGGTTGACCAATAATTTTTTTCAATACACCGAAGACCTGATTCTGTTATTTTCTGGCTCCCATTGTCGTTGAGACTTTTGTTGTTGTGCTAATTCTGGTTCCTTTGTAGGTGATCTTTCCTTCCTTTTTGCCTGTATTCCAGATTATCTTTTTATCTGCGGTGTTCTGAAGTTTCACTCTGATGTGTCTAGTTATGGATTTATGTTCATTTTTTCTGCTTGGGATGTACCAGTCTGTGGGGTTTGATGTGAAGCCTGCAGAACTGTGTACCAGTTAACCCTCTTTTCTTTATAACTTATCCAGCCTCAAGTATTTCTCTATAGCAATGCAAAAATGGCCTAATCCACCTTGTGTCTTTTTACAGTTTTTGACTTGAAGTTTATTTTATCTAAGTGTAACTTCTCTTACTCTTTTTTGGTATCCACTTGCATAGAATATCTTTTTCTATTCCTTTAGTTTCAGCCTATGTGCATCTTTATGAAGTGAGTTTCTTGTAGGCAAAATATAGTTGGATCTTGTTTTTTTTTTTAATCCATTCAGCCACTCTGTCTTTAATTTGGAAAATTTAGTCAATTTAATGTTATTATTGATAGGTAAGAACTTACTATTGACATTACGTAGTTGTTTTCTGGTCATTTTGCAACTCCTCTCTCCCTTACTTTCTTTTTTACTGTCTACCTTTGTGCTTAAGTGATTTTCTCTGGTAGTATGTTTTAATTTCCTTGCTTTTTATTTTTAGTGTATCTATTATAGGTGTTTGCTTTGTGGCTATTGTGAGGCTTACAGAAAACATAACACATTATTTTAAACTTAACCAGTTGTCATTTAAGATGAAAATTAACTTTAGTCACAAAGACAAGGAGAAAAACTGAAGAAAACTTTACACTTTAACTCCATCTCCCTACATTTTGATTTTTCATTGTCTCAACTCACATTTTTTATAATGCCTATCTCTTAATTTTAAAACTAGAGACATGAGTAGCTTACACATCACTATTGCAGTATTAGAGTATTTGTCTATTTGTCTATGTACTTGCTTTTACCAGTGAGTTTTATACGTTTAGATGTTTTCTTGTTACATGTTAGGATCCTTTTGTTTCAGAATCAAGATCTCCCTCTAGCGTTTCTTATAGGATAGATCCGCTGATGATCAACCTTGTCAGTTTCATTTCTCTGGGAAAGTCTTTCTCTCCTTCATGTTTCATGGATAGTTTCTTGGATATAGTATTCATGACTGAAAGTTTTTTTTCCAGCCAGTTGTGGTGGCTCATATTTGTAATCCCAGCACTTTGGAAGGCCAAGGCAGGAGGAAAACTTAAGTTCAGGAGTTCAAGACCAGCTTGGGCAACATTGGGGGACCTTGTCTCTATAAAAATTTGAAAATTAACCAGGCTTGGTAGCTCATACCCATAGTCCCAACTACTCAGGAGGCTGAAGTGGGAGAAGCACTTGGGCTTCAGGAAAATAGAGGCTGCAGTGAGCCATGATTGTGCCACTGCACTCCAGCCTGGGTGACAAAGTGAGACTCTGTCTCAAAAAAAAAAAAAAAAAAGTTTTTTTCTTTGCATTTTGAATCTGTTTCCCATTCTGTCTTGGCCTGTATGGCTTCTGATGAAAAGTCTGTTGCCAGACAAATCAGAGCTCCTTTACATGTTATTGTCTTCTTTTCTCTTGTTGCTTTTAGGATCCTTTCTTTGTTCTTTTTTTTTTTTTTTTGAGATGGAATCTCGATCTCGGCTCACTGCAACCTGCACCTCCTGGGTTGAAGCAGTTCTTCTGCCTCAGCCTCCTGACTAGCTGAGATTACAGGCATGTGCCATCATGCCCAGCTAACTTTTTTTTGTATTTTTAGTTAAAGATGGGGTTTCACCATGTTGGTCAGGTTGGTCCTGAACTCCTGACCTCATGATCCGCCCACCTCGGCCTCCCAAAGTGCTGGGATTACAGGTGTGAGCCACCGCGCCTGGCCATTTCTTTGTTCTTGACCCTTGAGAGTGCGATTATTATATGCTTTGGGGTGGTCTTATTTGGATCTGAATCTATTTGGTGATATTTGAACTTCCTGTACCTGTATATTTCTTTCTTTCTCTAGGTTTAGAAAGTTTTCTGCTATTATTTCTTGGAATAACTTTCTACACCTTGCTATTTCTCAACTCCCTCTCAAATTCCAATGACTCTTACATTTGCTCTTTGGAGGCTTTTCCCTAGATCTAGTAGGTGTTTTTAATTTCTTTTCATTCTTTTTTTCTTTTCTGTGTGCATTCAAACAAACATTCTGTGCCTTAACATGCAAATTGCTGCTCCAAGATGGCCTACTAGATGCAGCCAGTAGAAACATCTCCCAGTGAGGGACCAAGACATCAGGAAGACCGGTGCACTCCTAGCAGATCTTCAGAGGGAAGGCATTGAGAGTGGACAGAGGGAAGGCACAGAGGCTGGGCTGAAGGGGAGGAAGCTGGGAACCCGGAACAGGGATACTTCACACCAGGACTCATTCTGGCCCCCACTGATTCCTGTGGAAGGGGTGAGTCTAACAGGCAAGGAGCAGCCCACCCTCACCATGGGCCTCCAGAATCCCAACAAGAGGAGAGCTCTCAACCACCAGAGATACTTGAGTTGGCAGGAAGAGATGTCTAGAGAAGGGGTAGGGGCAGAAATCCTGCTGGTGCAGAGCCCAGAGAGTTCGGTGCAACAGTGTCTGTACTGGAGTACAGCCAGGGACACCCACGTCCTTAGGCCTGACTTGCTCCCATAGGACACTTTAGCCCTAGGGGCACAGTCAGACCTGAACTCTGCAGGGTGGTCTTGCCCATGAGACCGGATCAGTTTGACCTCAGCATCCCTTGGTCTGCTGGCGTCTCACAGAGCCCCAGCCTGGCTGCACCTGCCTGCAGTGCAGCTCCCAGATACCTCCTTGGTGGCCCACATCATAGCTCCTGTGCTGGTGGACCATGCCTGACCAATATATGGATCCAGCAGAGCAGCCTTCACAGATATGCACCAGGCTTTCCTTGCCCTCCCTTAACTATAGCCTCCCCCATGCAGCTTTCTCTGTACACACTCACCTGTGGCCACCCACATTGCTTTGCCACTACATGTGTTTACAGGCAAACTTTGCCTTCCCTTCCCCACCAGTGCACATGTGTGCACACCCTGCCATGCCACTGCTGCTGGCATGAATACACTCCATTCTCCTGCCCCTCACCATACCTGTCAGTGTTGGTGGGCATGGAACACACCAGCTCTGCTACCAACAGCGCCCTGGCCCTGTGCCAAAACTGCAACTGGCACAAAGCTAGGCATGGAGAACAGCGAATCCCACCCCTTCCCTGAGCAGCCACCACCACCAATGTGAGCACACACACAGCTGCACACACAGTCCTGCTCCCAACACCACCCTGTCTCCATGCTAACACCACCACCACCACAAACACATGCATGGTCAATGGCGGAAGACCCTTGTGCCGCCCAAGCCATGCTACCTCTTTTGCTGCTATGAATGCCTGCATGGAGGCTGGTAACTCAGCACCCACTAGCATCCTGCCGCAGCCAAGGAGCATTCACCTTACCATGGTGTCACTGCTGTTGCTGCTGGTATGTGCAAATGAAAACTAATCCAGTGGCCACCACCCTATGAGTAACTGGAACTCTAGTAGGAACGTAAACAGATACAGACACTTTGGGAAACAGTTTGGCAGTTTCTACAAAAGTTAGGCATACATATACCATGTGAACCAGTCATCCCCAAGCAAAATATTTCCCTTATAGATATTTACCCAACAGAAATAAAATCATATGCCCATACAAAGACTTGTTCACAAATGTCCATAGCAGCTGTATTATAATTTATATATATGTCAATATTTTGACTATTACAAGAGTCAAAAACCGGAAACAACTCAAATGTCCATCAGCAAGTGGCAGATTTTTCTTAAGTTGCAGTATATACATATAGTGGAACACTACTCAACAGAAAAGAATAGTGAACTGTGGACACAGGTCACAACAAAGATAAATCTCAAAATAATTTTGCCGAGTGAAAAAAGCCAAATAAAAAACCCTGCATATTTTATAATTCAATTTATATAAAATTTGAGGAAATGCAAACTAATTTATAGTGACAAAAAGTAGATCAGTGGTTGCCTGGGGTCATAGGTGCAGAATGCAGGGAGGAAGGAACCATAGGAAGGGGTCATAAAAGGGCACAGGGACACTTTCAGAGTTGATGGATATCGTGGTAGGTAGAAAATGTCCATGTCCTAATCCCCAGCATTTGTGAATGTTTTCTTACGTGGTAAAGAGACTTTGCACATGTGATGAACAATCTTGAGGCCAGGGGCGGTGGCTCACGCCTGTAATCCTAGCACTTTGGGAGGCCCAGGTGGGTGGACTGCCTGAGCTCAGGAGTTCGAGACCAGCCTGGGCAACACAGTGAAACCCCCTCTCTACTAAAATACAAAAAATTAGCCTGGTGTGGTGGCGGGTGCCTGTAATCCCAGCTACTCTGGGGGCTGGGGCAGGAGAATCGCTTGAACCCAGGAGGTGGAGGTTGTAGTGAGTCGAGATCACGCCACTGCACTCCAGCCTGGCGACAGAGTGAGACTCTGTCTCAAAAAAAAAAAAAAAAAACTCACCAGAAATATATTGCTAGGGAGCAAATAAAACATGTATCCAAACACTTCCATATGAGTTTAAAATACTTATGATAAATCAAGAAAAGGGCAAACATGTCTCCTAGAGCTGGGATACACTCATCTCCTCCCTTAGACAACAGAACTCCAGGTTTGCCAGCCTGGATTCCAGGACTTACATCAGCAGCTTCACAGGTTCTTAGGACCTTGGCCTCACACCAAGAATTACACAATCAGCTTCCCTAGACCTGAGGCCTTTAGACTTGGATTAAGCCATACTACCAGCATCCCAGAGTCTCCAGTTCACCACCCAGAGTCTCCAGTTCACCAATGGCCTGTTGTGGGACTTCTCAGCTTCCATAATCACATGAGCCAATTCCCATAATAACCCCCCTCATATATGTGTATGTGTGTGTATATGTATCTATAAATCTATATCTATATATATCTGTGTGTGTAATCTATATGTGTGTCTCTCTATCCTATTGGGTCTGTCTCTCTAGAGAACTCTAGTACACAATTATTGCCTGTTTAATAATGACAATTCAAGTAGTAGAAGTACACACACATTTAAGAATAAATTTTTAAAAGATATCCATAAAAATTTGGTGATGAGAGGGAGGAAATATCTGCAAGCCAATTTCATCATTGCTCATACTAAGAAATATTTTAAATGAGGAGATTAAGGTCTTTATATCAAATAGAAACTATAAAGATTATTGCTAGATCAAAATTATAAACCTTCTTGAATAGTCTAACTGCAATAAGAAGCCACAGAGTAAAACATTATAATTTATATATATAAAAAATCACATGAAAAACTTAAAAATAGAGCATATCAATAGATGTAAATGATGTAAATGAACATAGCATGTATTACATAAATGATGTACATGAACATAGCATGTATTACAAGAAAAATATTTTCATATTAGATTACAAAGAAAAACCCAACTGTCTACTATACACAAAAGGTACATTTAAAATAAACTGATTCCGGAAGTTGAAAATAAAAGGATGGGCAAATGTATAACAGACAAAAACAGAAAAAGTATCACTCATAATCTTAAAATTAGATATTATAGGCCAGGCACCGTGGCTGACACCTGTAATCCCAGCACTTTGGGAGGCCAAAGCAGGCAGATCATGAGGTCAAGAGATCGAGACCATCCTGGTCAACATGGTGAAAACCCATCTCTACTAAAAATACAAAAATTAGCTGGGTGTGGTCGTGTGCACCTATAGTCCCAGCTACTTGGGAGGCTGAGGCAGGAGAATCGCTTGCTTGAACCCGGGAGGCGGAGGTTGCAGTGAGCCGAGATCATGCCATTGCACTCCAGCCTGGCGACAGAGCAAGACTCCATCTCAAAAAAAAAAAAAAAATTAAACATTATAGAATTCAGAGCAGAAAGCAAGGCTACGTGTTTTTTTTTTCTTTTTTTTGAGATGGAATCTCACTCTGTCGCCCAGGCTGGAGTACAGTGGCGTGATCTCAGCTCACTGCAACCTCCACCTCTCGGGTTTGAAGCAATTCTCCTGCCTCAGCCTCCCGAGTAACTGGGACTACAAGCACGTGCCACCATGCCAAGCTAATTTTTGTATTTTTAGTAGAGATGGGGTTTCACCGTGTTGGCCAGGATGGTCTCGATCTCTTAACCTCGTGATCTGCCCGCCTCGGCCTCCCATAGTGCTGGGATCACAGGCATGAGCCACCACGCCCAGCCTTTTGAAGACTAGAGGGAATAATTCACAATAAAAATATAACAATAATCAATATCAATATAAAATAACAATAGCAATTTTTATGGTAGAGAAAATATAAGAGATTTACAAACAAACACTGACTTTGATTATGCCAACTGTTTCCTGCCAGGGATTCTGATTGCTATGTGTGTGTCCCATAAAAATATCATACATGTCATCTTTTATGTTCTCTCTTATTTTGCTACCTAAATGTTCTTAAGTATGGTGGCCACATGTTAAATATGCAGAGCCACAAGATGAAGGGAGCCTGAGTCCCTAACTTAGTGAAGGAGGACTACGCACCAATTAGGAACCATTGTTTTAAATTTATCAGGAGTGGAAAAAAAAATCTATTGTCTTTGAACCATTATTTATTTGGGCTGATTTATTACAGCAGCTGTTACCTTAACAATGTACCCTCTAATCAATTAATGAGAAACCCAGTCATTCTCCTATGGGCCCTTCCCAAAAGCCTAGAGACAGAGTTTCCAGCCTATTTGTTTAAATATTAAGGGTAGCTTGTTTAAATATTAAGGGTAGCTTGTGAGTGAAAATCAGGATGACTTTGGGAACCAGGGACTCCCTGGAATGGGTACCTGCATGGCAGAGAACCATTGAGGAAAGTGGACAACCAGGAGACTATGATGTCATAGAGAGTAAAAGTATTTAAGCAAAGTGAAAGTGGCTGTGTCAAATGCTACCAAGAATCCACATAGACTGCTGTTGACTGTGATAACTATGATCTATATCTGACCAGCAGACTTCCTACCCATTCTGGTAAAGTATCCAAATAATAAGGTGGTATGGGGAAAATAGGCATCCCAGTGACCCAGAGTTAGTCAAGGATTGCCTCTTTGGCCACATATAAGAGACACAGATGTAGATCTCCTGGAGATGTGATGAGAGGCCTTGGAGATTTCTGTAAGATTTGTATAATACAGGACCCTTTTGCGAGGTTTGGAAATTTCTCTAGTATTCAAATATCTTAAAACTTCATGCAGTATGGAATCAGGCAATTCTCTGGAGCAGTAACCAAAGCTAGAGATACAAGCAACGAATTGAGCACGGGCATCAGACTTACCCAGAATGGGAGCAACTCCTCCAGATACCATAAAAGTTGATGTGATATTAAACTGACAAATAGAATCATCAAATATAATCCTTTCCATATATTTACTGACATTTGGATGTCCCCATGAGAAATGTATGTTTAAGTCTTGAGTATATTTTTTTCTTTTTTGAGATGGAGTCTCGCTCTCTCACCAGGCTGGAGTGCAGTGGCACGATCTCGGCTCACTGTAACCTCTGCTTCCTGGATTCAAGCGATTTTCCTGCCTCAGCCTCCCGAGCAGCTGGGATTATAGGCACGCATCACCATGCCCAGCTAATTATTATTATGTTTTTTTGGTAGGGACGGGGTTTTACCATGTTGGCCAGGATGATCTCGATCTCCTGACCTCATGATCTGCCTGCCTCAGCCTCCCAAAGTGCTAGGATTACAGGCATGAGCCACCGTGCCCGGCCTTTTGTCCATTTTTTATTGAACTGCCTATTTCTTCTTACTGATTTGTAGAAAGTCTTTATTCTAGTCTGGCAGGTATTTTCTTTCAACACTTCCAAGATTATTCATTGTCTCTGGCAGCTAATGTTTCATTTGAGAAAATGCTACCTGTATTATTGAT
This sequence comes from Gorilla gorilla gorilla, assembly GCF_029281585.2. Taxonomy (NCBI): domain Eukaryota; kingdom Metazoa; phylum Chordata; class Mammalia; order Primates; family Hominidae; genus Gorilla; species Gorilla gorilla. The sequence continues at coordinate 22,041,961 of NC_073243.2, read as the reverse complement.
GCCCATGTGAAAGCAATCAGATTTTTCTCCACATTGAAGATTTCTCTTTAATCTGTGGCTGATGATGTCTTTGAAGGATTCTCAACCATCCCTGTATCTCTCTCTCTGTCTCTTTCTCACCCACTTTGGGTTGGGACCTCAAAGAGCTGCACCCTAGCCGTAAAGGTGGGGTGGAAATTCAGGCCTTAAAGGGGTTAAAACCCAGCATCACATAATCTTAGTTCCTGATTGAATTAAGGTGATCTGTGACTGCTAGATCCTCAATCTAGCTCTCTGCACATCAAATATTTTCTAAACGAAGGTAAGTCTAGTTAGAAAGTTAGACCAACAGACTTAAGCTAGGCTTTACAGAACTGATAGGTTCGAAGTACTTTTGGTCCACCGTTGCCTGAATGCCATGGCATTTTATCTTTTAGTTATAATAGTTAACTCTTCTCTTCTAAAATGATATGTGATTTATTGTGTAATGTTGCTTTTGGCTAATTAAAAAAAAAAAAAAAACACTCTGCCTCTGCCCTGGAGAAGAGAACATACTAACACCATTCATTAGCTTAGCAGAAATTTAGAGACAACCCTGTGATTTTGAATAAAGATCCCTCTATGGGCCAGAAACGAATACAAAGGACCTGCTGTTAAGCCGCTGTGAAATGGAATGAGAGAAAAATGAAGAGATGAACTTGAAACTGGGGTTCTCAGCCTAATAGAATCGGCGCAACTCCAGAACTCAGGATGCTTTCAATATCATTTTTACAGACAGCTGCTATGTTGCCAAACTCCAGAGGACACCTTCCACATGGAATACAACATAAATGGTACCACGTGGAGTTTTGTAATAGCATGACCCTACATGAGTGCAGGCGGACTAGGGAGCGAAGGACCGATCAAAGCCAGGACACTGAGCCTTAACGATTCCCGAAGGCAATTTGAGCCTGTTGTAGAAATAAGGAGAGGTGATTTCATAAGACATCTAGAGGTGAGCAGTCCACGTAGGATTACCACAAACATAGACTCAGAGATCACAGTAAGCCTCTCATAGGCACAGGTGCCTGAGCAGATTATCTCAGGAAAAGAGTAGTTATGTCAGACCCTCCTGAGAGATGAGGTGGGAGAATTTGAAAGCTGGACTGAGGATATGACTGTGCTGTGCAGAGGAGATGGGGACACTTGCTGAGGAAACACGCGAGGATGGGGAGTAGACTGGGGAGGAAAATGGGAGTGAGGTGACGCATCTAGAAAATGGGAGAGCCGCTGGGTACAGTGGCTCACGCCTGTAATCCCAGCACTGTGGGAGGCCGAGGCGGGTGGGTCACCTGAGGTCAGGAGTTTGAGACCAGCCTGACCAATATGATGAAACCTCATCCCTACTAAAAATACAAAAATTAGCCAGGCTTGGTGGCACATGCCTGTAATCTCAGCTATTTGGGAGGCTAAGGCAGGAGAATTGCTTGAACCTGGGAGGCGGAGGTTGCGGTAAGCCAAGATGGTGCCGCTGCACTCCAGCCTGGGCAACAAGAGTGAAACTCCATTTCAAAAAAAAAAGAAAAAAAGAAAAGAAAAAAGAAAATGAGAGAGCTCAGGGAGACAACCCAGTCATAGGGAGTGATGACAGGGCTTCCGTGACCTGCATCATCCAGCTTTTCTTCTTACCTTTCAAACTAGGATCATTCTCACTTCCTGGCTTCATTTTCTTTTTTTCTTTTTTTGAGACAAGTTTCGCTCCATCGCCCAGGCTGGAGTGCAGTGGTGCGATCTCGGCTCACTGCAACCTCCAACTCCTGGGTTCAAGCAATTCTCCTGTCTCAGCCTCCCGAGTAGCTGGGACTACAGGCACGTGCCACCACACCCAGCTAATTTTTGTACTTTTAGTAGAGATGGGGTTTCACCTTCTTGGTCAGGCTGGTCTTGAACTCCTGACCTCAGGTGATCCACCTAAGTCGGCCTCCCGAAGTGCTGGGATTACAGGCATGAGCCACCGTTCCTGGCCTCATGTTCTTTTTTATATCCCTAATTCTTGTTAGGACCAAGGACACCTTGGCCCTCTGACTCTTCTTTTTCCCTTGTTCATAAATTCAGCTTGTAAATCATCCGAACTGTAGAACTAACCTCCATTTTTTTTTCTCTTGAGATGGAGTTTCTCTCTGTCGCCCAGGCTGGAGTGCAGTGGCTCGATCTCGGCTCGATCTCGGCTCACTGCAAGCTCCGCCTCCCGGTTCACGCCATTCTCATGCCTCAGCCTCCCGCCACCACACCCGGCTAATTTTTTGTATTTTTTTTAAGTAGAGACGGGGTTTCACCATGTTAGCCAGGATGGTCTCCATCTCCTGACCTCGTGATCCGCCCACCTTGGCCTCCCAAAGTGCTGGGATTACAGGCGTGAGCCACCGCACCCAGCCAGAACTCATCTCCTTTCTTTTTTCAGTTCAGCCTCTCCAATTACCTGTTTAATTTCTTCCCATAAGAACCACAGTATTACATCAAACTTAAACAACCTTCCTTCTGAATCTTTGTATTTCTCGCCAGTTGTGCCGCAGCTGAAAACCTCAGCGTGACCTCTGCCTCTTCCTCATCCCCTCCCTCTCTTCTGACTCTCCTTGCTACCATTCCATGCAACCACAAAAACTTCTAGCAACCAAGTCAAAGATTCTGTGAGTCTATGGTCTGTGGCTATCTTAAAATTCTTTCGTCATCTACTGAAAAAAGCCATATGATGGACGGAAGCAATACACAGAACAGGACCGGACATTAGAAGGTTGAGGGCATCAGTAGGTGAATCTGGATGGCTCATACATGTCTATTTGTACTGTATTAACCGTATTGTATATGTTCCTTTTAAAAATATATGGGACATAAGTAATTTGAATGCGTAAGATTCTTTAAAAGACTCAAAGAATCTTTCTCTCTCCTTTTTTTCCCATTACATCAGATCCATCCGAGGCTTTCATTGGCCTCTAGATTTTATGATCAGTCTTTTAACTGTTATTGCTATGACCACAATCCTGGGCTTTGCTTCCTTCTAGCAAATGGAATCTGACTCTGCTGCATTTTGGTCCCAGGTCATTTCTGCCCTTATCTCTCCAACCTTCATTTTCCTGTTATAAGATGGTGATAGTGATACCAACCTCACAGAGAAGTTGTGAGGATAAAAATTTTTTTTTTTTTTGAGACCGAGTTTCACTCTTTGTTGTATAGGCTGGAGCGCAATGGTGCAATCTCGGCTCACTGCAACCTCTGCCTCCTGGGTTCAAGTGATTCTCCTGCCTCAGCCTCCCAAGTAGCTGGGATTACAGGCACCCGCCACCACACCTGGCTAGTTTTGTATTTTTAGTAGAGAAGGGATTTCACCAAGTCGGTCAGGCTGGTCTTGAACTCCCAACCTCAGATGATCTGCCCGCCTGGGCCTCCCAAAGTGCTGGGATTACGGGCATGAGCCACTGCGCCTGGTGTGATAAATTGAGATTATATATTTAAAATTTCTAACATAGAGTCTGGCCTACTAGTTCCTTCTTTATCAATTTATCTCCAATATCTAGGACTGTGGGCTAGATTGTATGTTTTAAGGATGCAAGGATAGAGCATGATGAGAAGAGGGTTTATCAAGAGTCCTGGGACAGGACTGAGAGGAAGGCTGGGATGCAGCTGGGGAGGGATCATGCAGGAGGGCTGTGCTGGGAGTTACACCAGAGGCGTTGCTGCAGGTAGCCTAAGGGACGGCTTATTGAGGATTCAGAGAGGCCTCAAGCCAAAAACCCTTGTCAAGAGCCAGGTTTCTTAGCCCCAGTGGACTCAGTCATCCAGAACACTTGTCATTTAACTTAGAGAGGTTCCAAGATACCCTTGGAAAAAGCATTGATTGCTAGAAAAAATTTTCATTCCAGGAAAACTTTTCTTTCCTTCTTTGGAATCTGAATAAAGGGGCAGGAAACAAAGCAAGGTCTCTCCTCCCACCTTCCACCACCACACATATAATCCGTTTTGTTATTTAATCATATATTTTTACTTGTATCTAAGCCAGGTCCTTTGGCAATGAGGAGGTGTGCAGGGATCGGGGTGAGGAAGTGCAGGACTGGATGGACATTTAAGGTAGGGCAGCTTTGGGGGATGCCACTTCCAAATGCAATGGGGACCATCACTGTGTATTCCCCATAGTTGTGTGGTGAGCAGCTCTGGATACCCTGACCACAAAGCTTTGGGGACAATTTGTTCACCAGAGGATGTGAGGAGGATGGAATACTCAAAGGCACTCAGGGATGGTGGAGCTTTGGAGCTGAGGCGGGCAAGGCCTCTCAGATGGTCACGCTATTCTCTACCATGCTGGGTTGAAGGTACTCACAGGGCAGGTCCAGGACTGCATTCTGGACCTCAATCTCCTTGTCCATGGCAGCCAGTTCCTCCTGGAATTGTCTCAGCACAGCTTGGGGCTCAGGGCCAGAGAAATATTTCTCCTCATGCTGCCCCAGGACCACCTGAGAGGCAGAAGACAAGTTGGCTCAGCCCCTTGGGGCTCTCAGCCCAGAATACTTCCCCTCCTTTGAGCTGCCTCCTTCCTAGGACCCAGGCCCCAGAATACTTCCCCTCCTTTGAGCTGCCTCCTTCCCAGGACCCAGGCATTTGCTTCTCACCATGACAGGCTGGCGTCTGCCAAGGAACTTTGTGAAGGTCTTTTGCATACGTGCCTGGTGGAGATCGGGCAGTGAGTCCACTATATCCTTCTCTGTCACATCCTTAGAGATGGGCGGGGGCTTCCGCGTGGTGCATGGGCCATTAGGGATCCAGGAGTACCAGTCCAGCTGCAGGGAGGAGAGCCCAGAGAAATGCAGGCTGATGACCTGGGCATTTGATCCCCCACTTCTCCATCCCAGGGGCCCTTGTGGGATGATCACATAGGTTACCTGGCCCAGGTGGTTAGAAGCATGCTGACCTGTGCATGTGAAGATGCACATGGTGACAAAGTGCCAGAGCTGAGCCCGGGACTCTAAGGAGATGAGGAACCTGGTGAAATGAGAATCCTGGTGAAATGAGAATCAGAGATCTCGAAACCAGAACACGAAACAGGTCTCAGGCAGGGAAAGCTATGTGGAGATACACAAAATAACTTTTCTGTGGTTCTGGCCTGCACACCCTAGGACTCCCACCTTGTGTGTGCTCAAAGGTTAATGCACTTGGGATGAACCTTGAGCTATGGGGAGAGGGGAGGGAAGAGTGAGGGAAAATACCTAAGAGAAGTTTTGTATCTAGTTCCAGAGGAAGCTCTTAGTGCAGAGAGAGAACACTGTGTAGGAAGAGGGCTGGGGAGATCAGGAGTGCTTGTTAGCATTTCTGGACACACTCTGGAGAATTCTCAGCTTCCTTGGGCAGGTGCGGTGTCTCATGATGATGTGAGAAGAAGCAGATTGTTTGCAGAGGAATGGGTGTTGACAGGGGTCAGTGGGGAGGGATCCATGTCTCACCCCTGGTCTTGGGCCCTCTGCAGTCCAGTCTCAGTCATCTCTCTGCACCAGGCCTGCAGCTCTAGATCATCCTTCACGGCTTGGTCACTCTTGTAGAAAAGCCCAACCATCCCCTCCACGTACCTGCTCCCCGGGAAGAAGACACTCAGTCTCAGGGGCCAATGCAGGACCTTCTGGACCTACAGTCCCCCGCCCCTCCGTTCATTGCCTCTCTGTGCCACCTTCACCTACCGGCTGATGATTCCCCACAGCCTGATGGCATCTTGGCCATAAAAAGATGATTTCACATCCAGGAGCCCACGGTCAGCCAGGTCATCAGGAGGACAGAGGGAATGATAGGTCAAACAAGCCATGGCTCTCTGAAGAATGTCCACGTGGCCTCCAATACCAGTGCTCACCACCTGAGGATAACCCACAGCCATGCCAAGTTACAGAGGGAGGGAGATGAGTATCAGGAAACTCCAGGCCTATGATCCTACTCTAGCCCTTTTAAGCAGGAAGCTCTTCAGGCATGAGGCAGGTTTGGGAGAGGCCTTCCATGGAGGAAGGAGAGCTTGGGGGAGGAGTGGGAAAGTGGAACAACCCCTAGGATTCTTCCAATATTGAACCATCCTCCCCTTCACCCATCCATTTCCATACCAGGTCAAAAATTCCCCATTCGGAGACAAGACTACTCTGGGCCAGGGTGTTGATCACCATGGTGTAGCGGAAGTGGGGGATCAGGAGCTGATTATGGAAGAAAGAAATGGGACATGGTCAAATAAGAGAGTTCCCAGCATCCATGAGGGAAGAGGATGTTAAAGGAAGTGACAGAAAAGAAGGGAGAGGATGGGTCTTTATGAAATGGAGAGACTTCTCGTTAAATTGGAGTGGGTCAGGATAACATTTGGGAATATAGAGATGGGAAAATGTCTTCTCAGAGCATCCCATGGTGAAAGTTTTAGGAGTTCACTTATTTCCACAGTTTCATGTCCTTGGAAGAATTCTAAAAATCCCATATCCTAGCAGGTACCCACATATGAGCCTATCCCTTTTTGCCTTCACGCAGACCTTCACCTTCCTATAATTATATTCCTTCTCCTCTCTCTGTCATACAAACATGTGCAATATTGGATACCCTAAAGAAAACCTGTGCTTGACTCCCACATCCTTGTCTTGCCATCTCCCTGTTTCTTGCTTTCCCTTTCACAGCAAATCTTCACTCAGTGTTGTCTTTGCTTACCCACCTCACATTCACTGCTCACCCCCATGAATCAGGCTTCCTCCACTTCCCTGAGATGGCGCATGTCCATTTATTAACCAATGACTTCCATATTGAGAAATCCAAATGTCACTTCTCTGTAACTTTCTTGATCTCTCAGCAGCACTTGAGACAGATAGTCATGCGTCCCTCTTGAAACGCTTTCTTTTCCTGGCTGCCATGGATTGCACTTTTTGGTTTTCCTCCTACCTCAATGAGGTTCCTTCTCTTGTTTCTTTTCTCACTCTGCTCCCTTCTCTCAGTCTGTAAATGTTGGTTCACCCTAGAGTTATATCTCGGTCAAATTCTCTACAAACCCTAGAGAACTTCATCCAGTACAATGACTTTGATACTTCTGTTTTCTAATGACTCTAAAATCTGTATTTTCAACCTACACCTCTTCTAGGAACTCCAGACTCACATATCCAGTTGCCCTCCTGACATGTGCAAATGGGTCTTTATAGGCATTGGAAGCCCCACATGGTCAGCAAATAACTCTTGATTCTTCTCCCCGCTAAGTAACATGGCTTCTTCTCTCATCTCCTCCCACTTCTTCTTCCTCCTCATCCCAACTCATGCCCTACACTTTAATCTCACCCAATCTCAGCCATTATCCATGTTCCCTTGTTTCCTCGCCTCTATAGATCTTTGTGGCTGTAATGTTCCACCCCTCACTTGCCCACCTGGAAACCTCCTCAGCCAAAATTTCAACTCCTTTCCAAAACCTATTCTCACTTTCCCCCCCAACTCATAGTAAGTGTGTGTCCTGGGTGTTTCCATAGTACTGTGTATGTGTACGCGTGTGTGTATGTATCTGTGTATGTGTCTCCACATATAAATTGATTGCTGCTAGACTGAAATGTACAAGGTTAGACTCTTTGTAGGAGTCTGAAATATGAAGGACAGTCAGATACAGAATGACAGAGATGCTGAAGTACCTTGTAGATAGGATGGAGGCTAGGCAAGCTTCTCATTGTAGCCACAGCAATAACCTCAGCAATCAAGTGTCCCCTCAGCAGATGTGACTGTAACTGCTGCAGCTGGAAATCAGAGCTCCGGACCCAGGTCTTGGCCAGGAGCCAGGCCATGGGGGGATCCGAGGGCAGAAAGAGCAGAGGTGGGGGACATCCGTGTCAAGGTGGCTGGAGCTAGAGCAGGAGAGAGAGTGGGGGCTGAGAACTTGTGTATCTAAGTCCCTAAAGGAGATCAGTGTCTGGTAGAAAAATACCTGGGCCCTCTCACCTGGATGACCATGGGTAAGAGTCCTCCAACAGGCTGAAGCTTCAGCATGACCAAAGGGGCTGCCACGTATTGCTGCTTAAAAATGATGACATTAGGCTTGACTCCATCCAGCAAGGAGAAATCCACTTCAAACAGAGATCCAGCCTACAGGGCCAGGGGCAGGAATAGAAAACAGGGTTGGAGTTGTTTCTGGAGTTGCCCTTCTCTCATTTTCCAGGGTGGATCCTTCCTCTACCCATCCAAGTCTTTTTTACTTTAAACACCAATCACTTTCTGCAGAACCAAAAAACTGAACGCAAAGTTTTCATAACTGATGTCTTCCTTCAGACTTGGAGCTCCCTGCAGCGAAGTTTCTGGTTTTCCACCACATAAGGCCACTGCATTCTTCATGTATCCCCTCTTCTGCCAGCTTTAGCCAATGTAGCAAAAATATTTCCTTTATCTACCCACCTCCCCGCCAAAACAGATTCGGCTTTTAGCTCTCCAAGGCTTTGTTTAGTTTTTCTTGCTATTTCTCTCCAGAAGCTTGCGCTTTTCCCTAAGGCTGATATATGTTCAATGAAGAAGGAAGAGAAGAATGTGGAGAAAGAAGAGAAAAGAAGATGCAGGAGGAGATGTTGTAGATCAATGTTCTCAATCAGGGGTGATTTCTCCTCTCCCCAACCCCAGGACATTCAGCACTATCTAGACACATTTTTGGTTGTCACAACCGGGGGGATGCTGCTGGCATCAATGGGTAGAGGCCAGGGATGCTACTAAACACCCTATGATCCACAGGAAAGCCCTCCCCCCCCCCCCCGGCCAACAGAGAATTATGTGGTGCAGAATGTTAATAGTGCCAACATTGAGAAACCTTGGGTGTAGATGGAGGAGATGAGAGAAGGGGCTGGAGATGGGAGGAGAAGGGAGGTGGGGGTAATGGCTGGGATGGTGGATGGGCAGAAAACCCAGCAGCACCTGGAGTTCTTTCTCCAGCTGGGTGTTCAAGTCTTCCATCCCTGGAGGCAGCACCAGGCAGGCTGGGAGCCTTGAAGAATGCCTCAGGAGCATGGGGTTTGCACCACTGAGAAACTGGTACCCAAAGAAGGCATCATTCTTCCAAGAATCATAAACCCGCTCTAGGAACATCAATTGGGGAGCACCCTGTGAGCTCTGAGCTCCGAACTCCTAATCCCACTGATCTAATCCTCCATCCCCCTCCTTTTTCAAATCCCTGGGTTGGAAGTCTGTATATTGGTTTTGGGAGGTTGTGAAAACTGACCAGCCAGGACAGTCTTTCCATGTGGGAATATTTTTTTGAAATCTTCCAGCCTTTTCACACAATTTATGAAATCCAGTGTCCCCTTAATGGCCAAGTCCTTCAACCTGTGGAAAGAATGGAGTGCAAGAAGATCAAGGAAGAATCCCACCTTGTGCCCTAGGAAGCAAGTGCCCAGCCTCTACCTGGCACTCACCCTTTTGCTAGGGAGACATTAAAGTCTAAATCCTTATCCTCGAGGAATCGCTCGTCCCTAGGAAGGTCCGGTTGCCTATTCCCTGCTATAGGCAGGATTAACCCATCTTTCCAGAAGCCCCACCTGGAGGAAGAACACACAGGTAGGGGTAAGGAGGCTGGTGGCGGGTTTCTTGGGATCTGGTAGGGGATCAAAGACTTCCTGGGGCTCACCGGTACACCTTCCTTCTTTCCTTGAGCTCCTGTTCCCGATATTTCTTAAACAGGTTCTGGGGGTCATCACTCATGGTCCGGGCTGGGGGAGAGGGACAAGAGCACACGCCCTCCCTGGTCACCCCTCCGCGCTCGGGTCTCCCCATCAGCCATCCTCCCCCTTCACTTCTCCCCATCTCCCTCATCTCTCATTTTCCCTCTTTCACAGTAGCCTCCCCCCCCCACCCGCTTCTTCCTCCAGCCTGCCAGGGGCTGTGCCCCTTCTCCACCGAGCTCACCAGTACCCTCAGGCAGGCAGATAAGTCCGTGGCCCTGCACCCAGCGGTAGAGGTGAAAAAGGCCTCGCCTTGGGTCCCCGGGCCCTGCACTGAGATCCACTTGCAGAACCAGTCGAGACTCAACAGCACGTTGTGTTTGCGCAGCTTCACCATCAGGAGGCGCCCCAGGTGCAGGGGGACGTCGATCTCAAACTCTGCCTCCTGCGCAACAGTACACAGCTCAGGTTTTGGGGTCTTCAGGGAGGATGGCGGGGTCGGTGAACCTTCAGAGAATCCTGGCTCCGTTTCCCCTCCACAGCACACCCGGGGAGAGGTGGAGGTGAGGAGGAGCAGCTGGTACTGGGGGGCGCCAGCCTCCCCCCGGGCCTGCCGTGCACACCCCAGCGGGCGTCTCTGTCCTTCCGCTAGAGCAGGAAAATGCCTCTCATCTCTCCTGTTCCTCTCGCTTTTCCTATCAGGCGCACCAAGTGCACCCGACCTCAGCCCCTACTCCGCTTCCCAGGTTTCTCACGGGTGGGGCAGCAGCACCCTCCGAATGGCCCCGGCCCCCAGTGACACCTCAGAGTCCCAGGGCCCCAGCTCTCACCGCAGTCCGCGCTCACCTTTCCCCACACCGGTGGCAGCTGCTTCCCTAGGTCTGCCTCCCCGTGCTCGCCCACCAGCCACAGCTGCACCAGGTTGGGAGAGCCCGCCAGGAGCAAATCCCCGGTGGCCACGCGGACCGTGTACTTGCCCATCTTGCCCGGACCTCCGGGGAGATCCGGGGAGAAATCAGCTTTAAAAGGATCTGAGACCCAGCTCCCAGGGAACCACGCCCAGTCCAGAGTGGCTGTTGTATTTGGGTTTCAGGCTCCCCACCTCTCACCCACAGATTCCTCCCCGACTAGGAGGAACGCTGAGACTGGCGCCAGGCTAGGGTCTCTGTATCCAGAGTTTCTCCCGGCGGCTCTGGAAAGGGCAGCCCCACACTTATTCACTTGGCAAACACTCCCTGATGCCAGTTTCACACCCTGCCATGAGCCAAACACAGCAGCCTACGGACGATGACAGCTAAACACTAGCTCCCACCCAATTTTGGTGAATACATAAATAAGATTGCCACGGAAGTGAAATGGCTTGATCACAGGGGTATTTTTCAATGGAAAGTTGACACTCCCCAGACACTCCTGCTCACCCACGGCTCGCCTCTTTCCTGGACCTCCTGTGCTATCGTGAACAGAAGGGCTTGAACAGCCCTTCCACCTCCTCATGTTGAAAGAGAAATAAAGGGCCATTGTGTTTTCATTGAATGGGGGTCCATAATAAGAGCTCTTCTAGGTCTTTCTTGCATAAGCTACATCCAGATGAGTTGACATTTATTTGAAATAAATGTCTAGAACCTAAAGGTTCTTGTGGGGAAAAAAACTAAATGCAGCCTCTATTTAGATCTTTACAGTTTTCTCAAAACCTTTTATAGTTGTATGGCTGACTCCTAGTCATCAAATTGACAGTGACTTTTAAAAGATTATTGTTTATGTAGTCATAAAATATTCAACTTATTTTTAAAAAATACCTGTATGTTTATACTCCTATTTCATTAGTTTGTCTATAAATTTCATCATTACAATAACAAATATAACTGATATAAACAGTTTTTTTTTTCTTTTGAGACAGCCTTGCTCTGTTACCCAGGCTGGAGTGCAGTGGCATGATCTCGGCTCACTGCCACCTCCGCCTCCTGGGTTCAAGCGATTCTCATACTTCAGCCTCCTGAGTAGCTGGGATTACAGGCGCCCGCTACCACGCCTGGCTAATTTCTTTTTTGTATTTTTAGTAGAGATGGGGTTTCACCACGTTGGCCAGGCTGGTCTCAAACTCCTGACCTCAAGTCATCTACCCACATCGCCCTCCCAAAGTGCTGGGATTACAGGCGTGAGCCACCGTGCCTGCCATAAACAGTTTTGGAAGTTTACACAACTATTCTTGATAAACATAAAGCTCAACTGGTGGACATCAAAGTGCCGGGCATGTCAGTTTTGTTTTTGGAGGAGATGGACAGTGTCAGTCTCCTGATAAGTTGGTGATGGGTAGGTAATTTAAAAGCTTCTATTATAAAATCTAGTCTCTCTGACACTGCCCTGTCCACTGCAGTCACATCTCCCAATACTCAAGAATCCTGAGAATATGAGTGGTCATGACACTTACTCACGTCATTCACCGATAAAACCCTCTATCCTTCCTCCTCAAAATCAGGAATGCTCTCCTATCCTCCCCATTGACCCCCACCCCTCACAAGCTTCACCTCCACTCTGTGCCCTACCATTATCCTCTACAGCCTCAACTTCTCTTTGAAGAAGATCCTTCTAACATTTTGGCAACATATTCCCTCCACTTAACCTCTAATTCCCATTTTCAGTTTCAGTCACCGACCAGTGCAATAACAGCTTAGACTTCATTTGTCACTTAAAACTCACCTATAGTATATTACCCATTTTGTGGTTTATCCACTCAGCCCATGAGCCACTCTTCCCTTCCTGAAGGTTCTGACTGGAGAGAGAAGAGAGAGAACAATTGAGTTTCTGAGGATTTTCCAGGTCCTGTGAAATCCAGCTCAATTCTCTTCCTTGGGTTCTGTGAGACACCCAAGCGGCTTTCCAATAAATCCCACTTTGTTGCTTAAGTTAGCTTGAAGTAGGTTTCTAGAACAATTAACTCTACCATATATAAGACAAAAAAAAATTCCTATCAGAAGGGAATTGCAGTGAGTCTCAAGAGTTGAAGTATAAACATGAACTTGTGTTCCTTTTCTAATAACTCTTCCTTTCTCCTGAGTAGCGGTTTGCTTAACAGTTTCGTGGCCAAGTCCACAATTTTCCAATCATTCTTGTTTAATAGTATACTCTTGTTTCAATATTCAAGATTGCTTCTTTTATAGCTTCCATATCAAAGTCCATTCTAGACTCATCTCCTTGCCTCCAGCCTCCTTTCCTAAACTATGTTCCTCTCCACCTGTCCTAACTCAAGCTAAACCTGTTTTTGAACCTAGAGGCTTACAGTAAAGGAGAGGGCTTATCTTTTTATCTTTTTTTTTAAAAATGAACTTTCCCTTTTTTTCTCTCTTTGAGTCTCATATTCTCATACATCTCCTATGAAGGAAGCAAAGAGAGAATGAAGAAACCACTTAGTAAGTAGTCAAATGTATCTCTGCCATCTGCTACTGGCTACCTGTGTGAACGTTATATGGTTCTTATAAGCAATGTTTGGTTTTCTTGGAGCAATGTTCAGCTTCATGCCTACCTTTGCCAGCAAAAGAACTCCTTCTAGAATGAAATCCGTATTTCATCGGGACACTATCCCAATGTCATTTTCAGGTTGGATGTTCCATTGTTTAGCCTGGAAAAACTGCAGTCTGATGGTTTCTGCCCTTCTGCTAGTCTCCACGACCCTTCATATGGAGCCACAGGAATCCCTGACACGCTCTTGTTTACCCTTTAAGGGCTGCAGAGAAGTAAAATGAGTTGAAAATGGCCTCCATCTTCTTCTAAGGCACAATACATTATGATTATTTCAGGCTTGGCACTCTTGACCAGTGTCTCATTAAAAAATGCTCAGTGAAATTTCTTCATTCAAACAGTAGCAAACATGAGTTGCTATATTAAAATATGCCCCCAAATTCAGAAAATACATGCCAAATAGCCCCTTCTTCTCCATAATGGAGGAATAAGACTGTGCAATGCTCTATACTGCTAAGATCTCAGAACTCTTCCATAATAACTTTCAGTATTCTACACCTCAGTGATGGTACTAGGAGATTCATATTCTGCCAATTTTCCCATATCAGTCAAGGACTCAATATAAAACAGTTGGAACACTTAAATTAGAATAATTAGAGGAGGGTTTATTTACAAAGGAACGACTTATGGTGGATAGGGTGTGACGGAACCAAAAATGGATAGTGCAGGAGCCTGAGGCTGGCAGCAGTGTAGCTGGCACCATCCCTGGGCCCAAAGGAAAGAAGAAAGAGAGAAGTAACTAGCTGAAGGGTATGAAAGCTCATAATAGTATCCTTCCAGGGAAGAAAGAAGAATGCATAAAGATAGAAAATAGATTTAAAGAGACCAAGTAGCTGTGTTGAGGAAACTCAAAGAAATTCAAGATAACACAGAGAAGGAATTCAGAATCCTATCAGATACATTTAACAAAGGGATTGAAATAATTTAAAAGAATCAAGAAGAAATTCTCAGGGTGAAAAATGTAATTGATATACTGAAGAGTACATCAGAGTCTCTTAACAGAATAGACTAAGCAGAAGAAAGAATTAGCTTGAAGACAGGCTATTTGAAAATAGTCAAATAAAAAAATAAATAAAAAATGAAAATATACAATCAGAAGGGACAAAAGAAAAAATAATAAAAAAGAATGAAGCACATCTATGAGATCTAGAAAACAGCCCCAAAGGGGCAAATCTAAGAGTTATTGGCCTTAAAGAGGAGGTAGAGAAAGAGATAGGAGTAAAAAGTTTAAAGGGATAATAACAGTAAACTTCCCAAACCTAGAGAAAGATATCAAAATCCTAATACAAGAAGGTTATAGAACACCAAGCAGATTTAACCCAAAGAAAACTACCTCAAGGCTTTTAATAATCAAACTACCAAGGGTCAAGCATAAAGAAAAGATTCCAACAGCAGCAAGAGAAAAGAAGCAAATAACATAAAATGGAGCTCCAATAGGTCTCACAGCAGACTTTTCAATGGAAACCTTACAGGCCAGGAGAGAGCGGCATGACATATTTAAAGTGCTGAAGGAAAAGAAGGCATTTACTCTAGAATAATACATATCGTGAAAATATCCTTCAAATGTGAATAAAGACTTCCCCAGACAGACAAAAGCTGAATGATTTCATCAACACAAGACCTGATCTACAAGAAATGCTAACGAGTTCTTCAATTTGAAAGAAAAGGACATTAATGAGCAATAAGAAATCATCTGAAGGTCCAAAACTCATTGGTAATAGTAAGTACACAGAAAAACACACAATATGAAAACACTGTAACCGTGATTTGTAAACTACTATTTTTTTTTTTCCAGGTTCAAGCAATTCTCCTGCCTCAGCCTCCCAAGTAGCTGGGACTACAGGCATGTGCCACCACACCCAGCTAATTTTTGTATTTTTAGTAGAGACGGGGTTTCACCATGTTGGCCAGGATGGTCTTGATCTCTTGACCTCATGATCCACCCACCTCGGCTTCCCAAAGTGCTGGGATTACAGGCATGAGCCACCGCGCCCAGCCTTGTAAACTAGTCTTATACTAAATAGACCAAAAGATCAACCAATTGAAAATAATAACTAAAAGAAATTTTCAAGGGATGCATAGTACATTAAGATATAAATAGAAACAACAAAAAGTTAAAATGTGGGGGACGAAGTTAAGGCATAGAGTTATTATTGGTTTTCTCTTTGCTTGTTAGTTTATGCAAGCACTATTAGGTTGTGATAACAGTGATAAGCTTAAAATAATGGCTTATAAAATAGTGCTGGAAAATCTCATGGTAACTCAAATCACAAACATACAACAAATAGACACAAAAGTAAAAAGCATGAAATTAAATCATACTACCAGAGAAAATCACCTTTACTAAAAGGAAGACAAGAAAGGAAAGGATGAAGAGAAGACCACAAAACAATCAGAAAACAAATAATAAAATGGCATGAATGTTACTTATCAGTAATAACATTGGATGTAAATGTACTAAACTCTCCAATCAAAAGACATAAAATGAAGATTCAGTGATCTGTCGCTTAGAAGAAACACACTTCATTTATTGAAGACACATATAGACTAAAAACGATGTAAAAAGATATTGCATACCAGTGGAAACTAAAAAGGAGCAGAAGTAGCTACACTTACATCAGACAAAATAGATTTCAAGACAAAAACTATAAGAAGAGACAAAGAAGGTCATTATATAATGATAAGGGGATCGACTCAGCAAGAGGATAACAATTACAAATGTATATGCATCCAACACTGGAACACGCAGATATATAAAGGAAAGATTACCAGAGCTAAAGAGACAGACCAATAATAGCAGGAGACTCCAACACCCCACTTTTGGCACTGGAGAGATCTTCCTGACAGAGAATCAATAAAGAAATATCACACTTAATGTGCACTATAGACCAAATGGACCTCATAAATATTTACAGAACATTTCATCCAACAGCTGCAGAATACACATTCTTTTCCTCAGCACATGAATTATTCTCAAGGATAGATCATATGTTAGGTCACAAAGCAAGTGTTAAAACATTCAAAAAATTGAAATAATATCAAGCATCTTCTCTGCCTACAATGAAATAAAAGTAGAAATCAATAAAAGGAGAAATTTTAGAAACTATACAAATACATGGAAATTAATATGCTCCTGAATGACCAGTGGGTCAATGAAGAGGTTAAGGGGGAAATTGAAAAGTTTTCTGAAACAAATGTTAATGGAAACACAACATGCCAAAACCTATGGGATACAACAAAAGAAGTACTAAGAGGGAAGTTTATAACTATAAGCATCTACATCGAAAAAGAAAAAAAAACTTCAAACAAATTACCTAACAATGCATCTTAAAGAACTAGAAAAGCAAGAGCAAACCAAACCCAGAATTAGTAGAAGAAAAGATAATAAAAATCAGAGCAGAATTAAAGATTTTGAAATAAAGTAGCACAAAAGATCAATGAAACAAAAAGTTGGTCTTTGAAAAGATAAACAAAATTGACAAATCTTTAGACAGACTAAGGAAAAAAAGAGAGAGGAGCCAAATAAGATTAGAAATGAAAAATGAGACATTAGAACAAATGCCACAGAAATTCAAAGGCTCATTAGTGGCTATTATGAGCAACTATATGCCAATAAATTGGAAAATCTAGAAGAAATTGATAAATTCCTACATATGTACAACCTACCCAGATTGAACCAGGAAGAAATCTAAAACCTGAACAGACTAATAACAAGGTATGAGATAGAAACTGTTAATAAAAAAATAAAAATTTTCCCAGCAAAGAAAAAGCCAGGACCCAATGGCTTCACTGCTGAATTGTACCAAACATTTGGAGAAGAACTAATGCCAATCCTACTCAAACTATTACAAAAAGTATAGGAGGAGGGAATACTTGCAAACTCATTCTATGAGGCTAGATTTATCCTGATACCAAAAGCAGACAAAGACGCACCAAAAAATAAAACTACAGGCCAATATTTCACTGATGAATATTGATGCAAAAATTCTCAACAAATACTAGCAGACCAAATTCAACAATACATTAAAAAGATCATTCATCATGACCAAGTGAGATTTATCCCTGGATGCGAGGATGGTTTAACATATGCAAATCAATCAATGTGATATATCATCTCAACAGAATGAAGGACAGAAGACATATGATTATTTCAATTGATGATTAAAAAGCACTTGATAAAATTTAACACCTCTTCATGATAAAAACCCTCAATAAACAAGATATAGAAGGAACATACCTCAATATAATAAAAGCCATATACAACAGACTTATGGCTAGTATCACACTGAATGGGGAAAACTGAAAGCCTTTCCTCTAAAATATGGAACAAGACAACGAAGTCCACTTTCTTTTTTTATTTTTTCTTTCTTTTTCAATAAGACTGCTCAAGGATCAAATATGCCCACTTTCATCACTGTTATTCAACATAGTACTGGAAGTCCTAGCTAGAGCAATCAGATAAGAGAAAGAAATGAAGGGCATCCAAACTGGAAAGGAAGAAGTCAAATTATCTTTATTTGCAGATGATATGATCTTATATTTGGAAAAACCTAGACTCCACCAAATTAAAACTGATAAATTTATTAAAATTGGAGGATACAGAAGCAACATACAAAAATCAGTAGGATTTCTATATGCCAACAGCGAACAATCTGAAAAAGAAATTAAGAAAGTAATCCTACTTACAATACTTACAAATAAAATATAATATGTAAGAATTAACTAAAGAAAAAATTGACACCCTAACATCACAATTAAAAGAACTAGAGAAGCAAGAGCAAACACATTCAAAAGCTAGCAGAAGGCAAGAAATAACTAAGATCAGAGCAGAACTGAAAGGGATAGAGACACAAAAAACCCTTCAAAAAATCAATGAATCCAGGAGCTGGTTTTTTTGAAAAGATCAATAAAATTGATAGACCGCTAGCAAGATGAATAAAGAAGAAAAGAGAGAAGAATCAAATAGATGCAATAAAAAATGATAAAGGGGATATCACCACTGATCCCACAGAAATACAAACTACCATCAGAGAATACTATAATCACCTCTATGGAAATAAACTAGAAAATCTAGAAGAAAGGATAAATTCCTTGACACATACACCCTCCCAAGACTAAACCAGGAAGAAGTTGGATCTCTGAACAGACCAATAACAGGCTCTGAAATTGAGGCAATAATTAATAGCTTACCAACCAAAAAAAGTGCAGGACCAGACGGATTCACAGCCAAATTCTACCAGAGGTACAAGGAGGAGTTGATACCATTCCTTCTGAAACAATTCCAATCAATAGAAAAAGAGGGAATCCTCCCTAACTCATTTTATGAGGCCAGCATCATCCTGATACCAAAGCCTGGCAGAGACACAACAAAAAAAAGAGAATTTAATACCAATATCCCTGATGAACATCAATGCAAAAATCCTCAATAAAATACTGGCAAAACAAATCCAGCAGCACATCAAAAAGCTTATCCACCATGATCAAGTGGGCTTCATCCCTGGGATGCAAGGCTGGTTCAATATACGCAAATTAATAAATGTAATCCAGCATATAAACAGAACCAACGACAAAAACCACATGATTATCTCAATAGAGGCAGAAAAGGCCTTTGACAAGATTCAACAACCCTTTATGCCAAAAACTCTCAATAAATTATGTATTGATGGGACGTATCTCAAAATAATAAGGTATCTATGACAAACCCACAGCCAATATCATACTGAATGCGCAAAAACTGGAAGCATTCCCTTTGAAAACTGGCACAAGACAGGGATGCCCTCTCTCACCACTCCTATTCAACATAGTGTTGGAAGTTCTGGCCAGGGCAATCAGGCAGGAGAAGGAAATCAAGGGTATTCAATTAGGAAAAGAGGAAGTCAAATTGTCCCTGTTTGCAGATGACATGATTGTATATCTAGAAAACCCCATCGTCTCAGCCCAAAATCTCCTTAAGCTGATAGGCAACTTCAGCAAAGTCTCAGGATACAAAATCAATGTGCAAAAATCACGAGCATTCTTACACACCAATAACAGACAAACAGCCAAATCATGAGTGAACTCCCATTCACAATTGCTTCAAAGAGAATAAAATACCTAGGAATCCAACTTACAAGGGATGTGAAGGACCTCTTCAAGGAGAACTTCAAACCACTGCTCAATGAAGTAAAAGAGGATACAAACAAATGGAAGAAGATTCCATGCTCATGGGTAGGAAGAATCAATATCGTGAAAATGGCCATACTGCCCAAGGTAAATTATAGATTCAGTGCCATCCCCATCAAGCTACCAATGACTTTCTTCACAGAATTGGAAAAAACTACTTTAAAGCTCATATGGAACCAAAAAACAGCCCACATTGCCAAGTCAATCCTAAGCCAAAAGAACAAAGCTGGAGGCATCACGCTACCTGACTTCAAACTATACTACAAGGCTACAGTAACCAAAACAGCATGGTACTGGTACCAAAACAGAGATGTAGACCAATGGAACAGAACAGAGCCCTCAGAAATAATGCCGCATATCTACAACCATCTGATCTTTGACAAACCTGACAAAAACAAGCAATGGGGAAAGGATTCCCTATTTAATAAATGGTGCTGGGAAAACTGGCTAGCCATATGTAGAAAGCTGAAACTGGATCCCTTCCTTACACCTTATACAAAAATTAATTCAAGATGGATTAAAGACTTAAACGTTAGACCTAAAACCATAAAAACCCTAGAAGAAAACCTAGGCAATACCATTCAGGACATAGGCATGGGCAAGGACTTCATGTCTAAAACACCAAAAGCAATGGCAACAAAAGCCAAAATTGACAAATGGGATCTAATTAAACTAAAGAGCTTCTGCACAGCAAAAGAAACTACCATCAGAGTAAACAGGCAACCTACAGAATGGGAGAAAATTTTTGCAGTCTACTCATCTGACAAAGGGCTAATATCCAGAATCTACAAAGAACTCAAACAAATTTAGAAGAAAAAAACAACCCCATTAAAAAGTGGGCGAAGGATATGAACATACACTTCTCAAAAGAAGACATTTATGCAGCCAACAGACACATGAAAAAATGCTCATCATCACTGGTCATCAGAGAAATGCAAATCAAAACCACAATGAGATACCATCTCACACCAGTAAGAATGGTGATCATTAAAAAGTCAGGAAACAACAGGTGCTGGAGAGGATGTGGAGAAATAGGAACACTTTTACACTGTTGGTGGGACTGTAAACTAGTTCAACCATTGTGGAAGTCAGTGTGGCGATTCCTCAAGGATCTAGAACTAGAAATACCATTTGACCCAGCCATCCCATTACTGGGTACATATCCAAAGGATTATAAATCATGATGCTATAAAGACACATGCACACGTATGTTTATGGTGGCACTATTCACAACAGCAAAGACTTGGAACCAACCCAAATGTCCAACAATGATAGACTGGATTAAGAAAATATGGCATATATATACCATGGAATACTATGCAGCCATAAAAAATGATGAGTTCATGTTCTTTGTAGGGACATGGATGAAGCTGGAAACCATCATTCTCAGCAAACTATCTCAAGGACAAAAAACCAAACACCACATGTTCTCACTCATAGGTGGGAACTGAACAATGAGAACACATGGACACAGGAAGGGGAACATCACACACTGGGGCCTGTTGTGGGGTGGGGGAGGGAGGAGGGATAGCATTAGGAGATATACTTAATGTTAAATGAGTTAATGGGTGCAGTGCACCAACATGGCACATGCATACATATGTAACAAACCTGCATGTTGTGCACATGTACCCTAAAACTTAAAGTATAATAAAAAAAGATAACACAAACTATAAAAAAGACATTTCAAATCACCTATAATCTCATCCATTAATAATACAATATTAATATTGTAAAGAATTTCCTTTTATTTCAATTGTGCCTACATCTGTTCATCTACTTTTGTATAAACATATAAACACATGAAAAGAATATATTCACTTTATTCAGAATAAAACTATACTCAAAGTCATGGGGCCCTAAAAAAAAAAGAGTTTTAAAGGATAGAAAAAAATGGAAAGATATTCCATGTTTATGGATTAGACGAATCAATATTGTTAAATGTCCATACTACCCAAAGCAATCTACAGATGCAATGCAATCCCTATCAAAATATCAATGACATTTTTCACAGAAATAGAAAAAACAATCCTAAAGTTTATATGGGAACACACACACACACACACACACACACACACACACACACACACAGACACACACAAGCCCAGAATAGCCAAAGCTATCCTGAGCAAAAAGAACAAAACTGGAGGAATCACATTGCCTTACTTCAAATTATACTACAGAGCTATAGTAGCCAAAACAGCATGGTAGAGTTACAAAAACAGACACATAGACAAGTGGAACAGAATAGAGAACCCAGAAATAAATCCACACATCTACAGTGAACTCATTTTTGACAAAGATGTCAAGAACATACATCAGGGAAAGGACAGTCTCTTCAATAAATGGTGCTGGGAAAACTGGATATCCATATGCAGAAGAATGAAACTACACTCCTATCTCTTGCCACATACAAAAATCAAATCAAATGCATTAAAGACTTAAGTCTAAAGATTTAAATCTACGTTCTCAAACTATGAAACTACTACAAGAAAACATAGGGGGAAATCTCCAGGATATTGGTCTGGGCAAAAATTTCTTGAGTAATACCCCACAAGCACAGGCAATTGAAGCAAAAATCAACAAAAGAGATCACATCAAGTTAAAAAAAAAAACTTCTGTATAGCAAAGGATGCAATCAACAAAGTGAAGAGACAACCCACATAATGGGTGAAAATATTTGCAAACTACCCATTTGACAAGGGATTAATAACAAGAATACATAAGGAGCTCAAACAACTCTATAGGAAAATAACCTAATAATCTGATTAAAACAAACAAAATATCTGAATAGACATTTCTCAAAAGAAGACATCCAAATGTCAAATAGGTATATGAAAAGGTGCTCAACATCACTGATCGGAGAAATGCAAATCAAAACTACAATGAGAGATCATCTTACCACAGGTTAAAAATGGCTTATATCCAAAAGACAGGCAATAACAAATGCTGGTGAGGATGTGGAGAAAAGGGAACCCTTGTACACTGTTGGTGGGATTGTAAATTAATACAACCACTATGGAGGTTCATCAAAACACTAAAAGTAGAGCTACCATATGATTGAGCAATCCCATTGCTAGGTATATACTCGAAAGAAAGGAAATCAGAATATCGAAGATGTATCTGCACTCTCATGTTTCTTGCAGCACTATTCACAATAGCCAAGATTTGGAAGCAAACTAAATGTTCATCAACAGCTGAATCAATAAAGAAAATATAGTACATTTACATAATGGAGTGCTATTCAGCCACAAAAAAATAAGATTCTGTCATTTGCAACAACATGGATGGAACTGGAGGTCATTATGTTAAGTGAAATCAGTCAGGCACAGAAAGACAAACTTTAAATGCTCTCACTTATTTGTGGGAGCCAACAATTAAAACAATTGAACTCATAGACATAGAGAGTAGAAGGATGCTTACCAGAGGCTGGGAAGCATAATGTGGTGGGGGGAGTGGGTAGGGCGTGGGGAATGGAGATGGTCAATGGGTACAAAAAAATTAGAAAGTGTAGGGAGCAGGCCCCCCAAAATCTGGCCATAAACTGTCCCCAAAACTGGCCATAAACAAAATCTCTGCAGCACTGTAACATGTTCATAATGGCCCTAACGCCCAAGCTGGAAGGTTGTGGGTTTATGGGAATGAGGGCAAGGAATACCTGGCCCGCCCAGGACGGAAAACTGCTTAAAGGCGTTCGTAAGCCACAAACAATAGCATGAGTGATCTGTGCCTTAAGGACATGCTCCTGCTGCAGTTAACTAGCCCAACCTATTCCTTTAATTCAGCCCATCCCTTTTCCCATAAGGGATACTTTTAGTTAATTTAACATCTATAGAGACAATGCTAATGACTGGTTTGCCATTAATAAATACGTGGGTAAATCTCTGTTCGGGGTTCTCAGCTCTGAAGGCTGTGAGACCCCTGATTTCCTACATCACACCTCTATAGTTCTGTGTGTGTGTCTTTAATTCCTCTAGCGCTGCTGGGTTAGGGTCTCCCCGACTGAGCTGTTCTCGGCAAGTGGTGTCCATTTGTGGGGGCTCAAATCCAGGTCGAAGGGTCGCCAGAGCAACAGTTGGAATGGAAAACCAGCTGGAGGACACAGGAGTACTCTTAAAGCAATCCCCGTGGTGAGTAAGAAGGGGAGCTTGGAAGGGTAACAATGGGACAAGTGTGGGGTCTGGTTCGTTCCATCTTGGAACTTTTTCATACTGATGATGAGGAGGAAGGAGAGTATAGTAAAGTAACAGAAGAGGTTACAGAGCATGTTCATTTACCAGCTAAAGCAGCAAAGGAAGGAGAGGTTCATCCCTACCCTTCTGCACCCCCTCATTATTATTTTGAAGAAAAAGACCCTCCAGATCTTTCTTTTCCAGAGGACACTGGGCGAAAAGTAGTTGCCCCGTGACTATTTGAGCAGTGCCTCAAGCGACCGCTTTTAGTTCTATTCAGGTAGGAATTCAGCAAGCTAGATGAGAGGGTGATTTAGAGGCTTGGCAGTTCCCTGTTAGAATACACCCCTCCCACCCCCGATAAAAAGGGAAATATTATAGCTACATTTGAGCCTTTTCCTTTTAAATTACTCAAAGAATTTAAATAAGCTATAAATGAGTATGGACCAGGTTCTCCTTTGGTAATGGGACTGTTAAAGAATGTTGCTGTTTCCAGTCGGATGATTCCTACTGACTGGGATGCTCTTACTCGAGCTTGTCTAACTCCTGCTCAGTTCTTACAGTTTAAAACTTGGTGGGCAGACGAAGCTTCCATTCAGGCTCCTCACAATGCCCAGGCCCAACCTCAAATTAATATAACTGCACACCAGCTTTTGGGGGTTGGCGGCTGGGCTGGTTTACATGCACAACTGGTCATGCAGGATGATGCCATAGAACAGCTTAGGGGAGTGTGCATTAGAGCTTGGGAAAAAATCACTTCAGGTGGGGAACAATACCCTTCCTTTAGTGCCATAAAACAGGGACCAAGAGAACCATACATTGATTTTATAGCTCGGTTACGGGAGTCTCTTAAAAAGATGATTGCAGATTCGGCTGCTCAGGACATAGTGTTGCAGTTATTAGCTTTCAACAATGCTAATCCCAATTGCCAGGCTGCTCTGCGACCTATCAGAGGGAAAGCACACTTAGTTGATTATATCAAGGCCTGTGATGGTATTGGAGGTAACCTGCATAAAGCTACTCTGCTAGCACAGGCAATAGCAGGACTGAGAGTGGGTAAAGGAAATACTCTGTTTCCTGGAGCTTGTTTTAACTGTGGGAAGCGTGGTCATACTAAATAGAATGTAGAAAAAATCAGTGAGTCAGGCCGTCAGTTAGGGGAAAAAAGAAAACTGCTGATCCTGAAATATGTCCAAAATGTAAAAAAGGAAAACATTGGGCTAATCAGCGTCACTCTAAGTTTGATAAAGAAGGGAACCCAATTTCGGGAAATACCACGAGGGGCCCGTCCCGGGCCCCATTCTAAACCGGGGCATTTCCAGCTCGGGCCGTTTACTCACCGCTGTACAATGTCTGTCCCCCGCCACAGCTGGTAGTGCCACAGTAGATTTATGCTGCACAAAAGCTGTGAGCCTTCTGCCTGGGGAACCCCCGCAAAAGGTCCCAGCAGGAGTCTGTGGACTCTTGCCAGCAGGGACAATAGGATTACTTTTAGGGAGGTCTAGTGTAAGTTTAAAAGACATACAAATACATACAGGGGTCACTGATTCAGATTATAATGGGGAAATTCAAATCGTTACATCTACTTCTGTTCCCTGGAGAGCACAGCCAGGAGAGCGCAGCTCCTGATTGTGCCGTACGTGGGAATGGGAAAAAGTGAAATTAAACTAATAGGAGGATTTGGAAGCACAAATAAACAAGGCAAAGCAGCTTATTGGGTAAATCAAATTACTGATCAAATTACTGATAAATGTCCTACCTGTGAAATAACTATTCAGGGAAAGAAATTTAAAGGTTTGGTAGATACAGGAGCAGACATTTCAATCATTTCTCTACAGCGCTGGCCATCTGCATGGCCAATTCACCCTGCTAAATTTAACATAGCTGGGGTTGGTAAAGCCCCTGAAGTATATCAAAGTAGTTATATTTTGCATTGTGAAGGGCCTGATGGACAACCTGGGACTATTCAACCAATTATAACTTCTGTACCTGTAAATTTATAGGGAAGAGATTTATTACAACAATGGGGAGCACAAGTTCTAATTCCAGAACAATTATATAGCCCTCAAAGTCAACATACAATGCATGAAATGGGGTATGTCCCTGGTATGGGACTAGAAAAAAATTTGCAAGGTTTGAAAGAACTGCTTCAAGTAGAAAAACAAAGTTCTCGCCAAAAATTAGGAAATAATTTTTGATGGCGGCCATTGTTAAGCCTCCAGAACCTATACCTTTAAAATGGTTAACAGATAAGCCAATTTGGATAGAACAATGGACGCTAAGAGAAACTGGAGGCTTTAGAGAAATTAGTTACTGAACAATTAGAAAGTGGGCACATAGCTCCAACATTTTCCCCTTGGAATTCTCCAGTTTTCGTAATTAAGAAAAAATCAGGTAAATGCAGAATGTTAACTGACTTAAGAGACATCAATTCAGTTACACAACTTATGAGAGCATTACAGCCAGGATTGCCTTCTCCTGCTATAATTCCAAAAAATTGGCCTTTGATAGTCAAAGATTTAAAAGACTGTTTCTTTACTATCCCTTTAGCTGAGCAAGACTGTGAACGTTTTGCATTTACAATTCCTGCAGTAAACAACCTGCAGCCTGCTAAGCATATTCATTGGAAAGCGTATTCATTGGAAAGGGGCATGTTAAATAGCCCCACAATTTGCCTGACATATGTGGGGCAAGCAATTGAACCTACTCGTAAAAAATTTTCACGGTGTTACATTATTCACTATATGGATGATATACTTTGTGCTGCCCCACTCGAGAAATATTACTCCAATGTTATGATCACTTGCAAAATTCGATTTCTTGCGCTAGTTTAATTATAGCTCCTGACAAAATTCAGACTACTACTCCTTATTCCTACTTGGGGACCTTAGTAAATGACACTACCATTGTGCCACAGAAAGTAACCATACGTAGGGATAAATTAAAAACATTAAATGATTTTCAAAAATTACCAGGGGATATTAATTGGATATGACCTGCTCTAGGCATTCCTACCTATGCCATGAGTAATCTGTTTTCTATCCTTAGAGGAAATCCTAGTCTCATTAGCCCTTGGCAATTAACAAAGGAGGCAGAGGCAGAGTTACAACTGATTGAGAAGCAAGTCCATAAAGCTCAAATAAATAGAATAGATCCAGAGAAGACTCTAGATTTGCTAATTTTTTCAACTCAGCATTCACCTACTGGTGTTATTGTCCAAGAACAGGACTTAGTAGAGTGGGTTTTTCTTCCACATACTAATTCATGGACTCTGACTCCTTATTTAGATCAAATCGCTACTATAGGGAGTAGGAGAACTCAGATTGTTAAATTACATGGATATGATCCTAGAAAAATTATTGTCCCTCTCACGAAGGCACAAATACAGCAAGCTTTTATAAAAAGTCTTACTTGGCAAACCCATTTAGCTGACTTTGTGGGTATTCTCAATAATCATTTTCCTAAAATGAAGCTGTTTCAGTTTTTGAAATTAACTAATTGGATTCTCCCCAAAATAAGTAAGTTTAAATCAATTGAAGGTGCTGAGAATGTTTTTACAGATGGGTCTAGTAATGGTAAAGCTTCTTATTCTGGCTCAAAAAGTAAAGCTTTCCAGACGTCCTATACTTCAGCTCAAAAAGCAGAGCTTGTAATGGTAATTGAAGTATTGACTGCTTTTGATATGCCTATTAATGTGATTTCTGATTCTTCATATGTGGTTCATTCCAACAGAGTTAATTAAAAATGCTCAGTTATGATTTCATACAGATACACAACTGATGACTTTATTTACCCAATTGCAAACAGCAGTTAGAAGTAGAATGCACCCTTTTTACATCACTCACATTAGGGCTCATATACCTCTTCCAGGACCTTTGACTGAAGGGAATTAAATGGCTGATTGCCTAGTTGCTAATGCAATATCTAATGCTAGACACTCACAATTTAACCCATGTTAATGCCTCTGGTCTCAAACGCAGATACAGCGTTACCTGAAAAGAAGATAACCTGGGGTAGAGGTTATGCTTGTGTTTCTCCAGGCCAAAATCAACAGCTGATCTGGATACCATCAAGACACCTGAAACCTTAGCATGAGCCAGATTACAGGAGGATCCCGAGGACCCCCCAGTTGCAGCCATGTCAAGACTGATGCTGAGGAGGACCCCAATTGTCATGAGCAACACCCGTCAAACACAGCCACCCACCTGGGGACAGATCAAGAAGCTGTCACAGATGGCGGAAGAAAACCTGAGGAAAGCGGGACAACCAGTCACAATGAATAATTTAATGGTAGCTATGATAGCGGTTATCACCACTGCCATGAGTATTCCTTCAACAAGGGCTGACACAGAGAACAGTTATACTTATTGGGCATATTTATCAATCTTGGCTGGCAATAATGCCTGGATGCAATCACTCTGACACAGTTACACATGCTTTCTGATCTCAGTATTTACCATAATAAATCTGCTCATATAATTGAGGCATACCATCCTCAACAACCTTTTTGTAAACAGGATTGGACCCAGTTAGAAAAAAATGAATGTACTTGTTTAGGAAGATTGCTTTGCAGAACAGACAGAGGTGCTGCACAATGATTCCTATGGAATCATTATTAATTGGTACCCTAAGGGGATGTTTAGCTTGAATTGCACCTCTCAGTCTGCGTGCCATGGCCACACTATGTTCAGATGATCTGAACAAAACGGTCAGATGGTAGAAATGATAAGAAGTATGGCAAAAGTTCCTATTATCTGGAACCGTGGCGGTATAGTGGCACCTCAACCTCAAATGATATGGCCTGCTCTAGAAGCTTAACATATGGATTTGTGGAAACTATTAGATGTTCTTAATAAGATCAAAATTTGGGAAAGAATAAAAAAGCATCTAGAAGGACACTCTACAAACTTGTTTTTGGATATGGCAAAATTAAAAGAACAAATATTTAAAGCATCCCAGGCACGCCTGACCTTAATGCCAGGAACTGGAGTGCTTAAAGGAGCTGCAGACAAATTAGCAGCTAGTAACCCATTAGAATGGATAAAAACACTTGGAAGCTCTGTATTTCAATGATGATTGTGCTTTTAATCTATGTTGTTTGTCTTTGTATAGTGTGCAGATGTGGATCCTGACTCCTGTGAGAAGTAGCTCACTGTGACAAAGCTGCATTTGCTTTTATCTCTGTGTAAATCAAAGAAGGGAGACATGTTGGGGGCAGGCCCCCCCAAAATCTGGCCATAAACTGTCCCCAAAACTGGCCATAAACAAAATCTCTGCAGCACTGTAACATGTTCATAATGGCCCTTAACACCCAAGCTGGAAGGTTGTGGGTTTATTGGAATGAGGGCAAGGAACACCTGGCCCACCCAGGACGGAAAACCACTTAAAGGCATTCTTAAGCCACAAACAATAGCATGAGCAATCTGTGCCTTAGGGACATGCTCCTGCTGCAGTTAACTAGCCCAACCTATTCCTTTAATCCGGCCCATCCCTTCGTTTCCCATAAGGGATACTTTTAGTTAATTTAACATCTATAGAAACAATGCTAATGACTGGTTTGCTGTTAATAAATACGTGGGTAAATCTCTGTTTGGGGGTTCTCAGCTCTGAAGGCTGTGAGACCCCTGATTTCCCACTCCACACCTCTATATTTCTGTGTGTGTGTCTTTAATTCCTCTAGTGCCACTGGGTTAGGGTCTCCCCAACTGAGCTGGTCTTGGCAAGAAAGAATGAGTAAGACCTATTATTTGCTAGCACAACAGGGTGACTATAGTAAAAAATAATTTAATTATACATTTTAAAATAACTAAAAGAGTATAATTGGATTTTTTGTAACATAAAGGATAAATGCTTTATCCTTTAGCAAAGATGGATACTCCATTCTGATGTGATTATTACGCATTGCATACTTTATCAAAATATCTCATGTAACCCATAAGTATATATATCTACTATGTACCCACAAAAATTAATATTAAACTTGTCCAGGTGACTTTGGGAATTCCCATCCCATTCTCACCACTGCAAAGCCTTTAGGCAATAGGAAAATCCTCTAAATCAAAACAGTATTAAACCATATTCAGATAAGCCATTTTCTTTGAGTTGGACTTAAGAGTTTGAGACTGCCTCATGGGAAGCATCTCAGAGGATGAGATAATGGAGAAAGACTGGTGTAGTAGTTAAGGCCATAGGGTTTTGAGCTGAACACACTTCAGTCACATTCTGGCCATGCCCCTAACTTGCTGTGTGACCCATGACATATTACTGAGGATACAGCCTCTATGTCCTCATCTATAAAATCAAAATACTAAAACCTACATCATAGAGATACTTGAGGATTAAAAGGGTTACTGTGCAAACTTGCTCTTAACACAGTCTATACAATTTAATAAGCATTCAACAAATGATATCATCATTACATACAAGGATACCTCAAGACTTAGAGAGGAAGCTGAGCTTGTAACTAAAGCTGAAGAAGACCAGTGCACAAAATGGACCACCTTGGGGTCATCAATTGTAATGGTTGTCATGTTGTGGCCTTTTGAAACTGTAGTTTTGAAAATGAAACTACATACAATGAAGGGAGAAATTTTCTTTTTTTTTTTTTTTTTTCCTTGGGAGATGGAGTCTTGCTCTATTGCCCAGGCTGGAGTGTAGTGGCATGATCTCGGCTCACTGCAAACTCTGCCTCCCAGATTCAAGCAATTCTCGTGCCTCAGCCTCCTGAGTAGCTGGGATTTCAGGTACATGCCACCATGCCTGGCTAATTTTTATATTTTTAGTAGAGACAGGGTTTCGCCAGGTTGGCCAGGCTGGTCTCAAACTCCTGACCCCAAGTGATCCACCCACCTCAGCCTTCCAAAGTGCTGGGATTACAGGCGTGAGCCACTGTGCCCGGCCATGAAGGGAGAAATTTTTTACACAAGTTAGTCAATCTTAGGGGCATCTTCTCTAGAGCTTTAAGATCTTTACTAATTATTCAAACTTCTTATAGGACCTAGAGATGCCTCCCTAGGGTTTGAGAGTACCAAAATCAATGAAGACCTACAGTTAAATCTCAAAACACCTAGGGGCTATCACAGATGGAGAAATCAGAGAAAAGCTTTCAGATTCTATTTCCACAGCCTTCTCAACTAAAATCAACTCATCAAAGACTTAAGAGTACCGACAACAGAGATGAATTAGTCTCTATCTATGAATACCACTTAGAAAACAACTGGAAAGATTACCCAGGTTTAACTCTAAACGGCATCTGCTTTAGTTACCAGTTTTGTTAATGAGCTCCATACTAAACTCGGAGAGTTTACTCATACTAATTAACATCGTATTAATTATATGCTCCTCTCCACCTGTCCCAATTCAAGTTATACCTATTTGTGGACCTAGAAGATAAGAGTAAAGCAGAGGGCTGATCTGCTTTTTACACAATTTCCCTTTGTCTCTTTGAATTTCATGCTTTCATACATCCTCTGTGAAGGAAGCCAAGAGAGAATGAAATTCCACTTAAGTAACCGGCCAAAGGTACCGCTGCCAAAATGCCCCTTTCTTTAAGATCCATGTTTTAGCACAAACCCAAAAGATGTACAGGCATCTAAATAATCTGAAAAATGCAAACTCATGGATCTCCAACTGAAACAACTCATAGGGAATCACCCCAAGACCTTGAAGTCACCTCGACGTCCCTACAATCATGAGTAGTCTGGAGCACCTGTAATTATCTCAAGGTCCAAAAAGAAAAACGTCAGCATCCCAGTGACTCCCCTTTGAGGAATCTGCTCTTGTGCACCCCCTGATACCCTTGAACACACAGGGAAAATAATAATCCCAGTCAGTGAGCACCCTATGACTTTTCTAATAGATACTAGAACCACCTACTCTACCCTTAACCCTCACAACTCCTTACCATAATGCCTCAGTAGTGGGGGTGGATGATTTGCCTCTTTCTAAGCCCCTTTTGGTGTCTCTTGGACTCCATCATGCCCAACACAGCTTTTTGTTAAATTTCACAATCCCCATTAATCTATTAGCAGGGATTTACTTTCTATTTGGAATGTTAATATTTTTGTTTATCCGACGTACTAATTCCTGAAGTCCTGGAACTCCTTCCCCCTGGCCTTTATCCTCCAACAGCTCTGATAGATCACCCGTTTCCTTGCTCCCCCCATAATTCCCCAAGCCCTTGGCATCCCTCACTCAGAACATGCTCACTCACATCCATCAGTTTCTTTGGCTACGGGATCAACAGACATATTGGGGAAGTAGGGCCCTTAAAAGTAGAAATAGACTCCACCATTCCCCCTCCATGGACTATCCCAGCTTCCTTCAAAATCTGAAGCAAGTGAAGGTCTCAGATCTGTTTATTATTCAAGGATTCCTTGACAAAACGTTCCGCATCCCTATTTGCAGTTCCTGTAACGCCTTTGTTTTCCATGTACAACACCTAAGATTAGACACTGCTAAAGAAAATGAAATGGCTGAGTGTAGTGTGATGAGTCACCCACCAGATTACTTAAGGATCTATGTCTGCTGCCTGAACCCTGAAAGCTAGGCAATGAGTCAATGGCCCACCCAAGGAGCAGGTATCCCTGAGAACCAAAACATCCCAGAGTATATCTGAGAGCATACCAAGGAAAACAGTCCCATTGCGCACACACAGTAGGAAAAGAGCCAGAAAATTAGCCTAAAAGCAGCTTAGAGGCCGGGCGCGGTGGCTCATGCCTGTAATCCCAGCACTTTGGGAGGCCAAGGTGGGCGGATCACGAGGTCAGGAGATCAAGACCATCCTGGCTAATACGGTGAAACCCCGTCTCTATTAAAAATACAAAAAATTAGCCGGGCAAGGTGGCAGGCGCCTGTAATCCCAGCTACTCGGGAGGCTGAGGCAGGAGAATGGCATGAACCTGGGAGGCAGAGCTTGCAGTGAGCCGAGATTGGGCCACTGTACTCCAGCCTGGGCGACAGAGCCAGGAGACTCCGTCTCCAAAAAAAAAAAAAAAAGCAGCTTAGAAAGGTGACTATAGTCAATAATACTTATACATTAAATAAATGTATAAATATATATAAATAAATTTAAAATAACTAAGAGCACAACTGGATTGTTTATAACACAAAGAATAAATGCTTGAGGGGATGAATACCTCATTTTCCATGATGTGTTTATTATGTATTACATGCCAATATCAAAACATCTCATATACCCCATACACCTACTATGAGGTATATGAGTAGGTATATATCTACTACGCACCCACGAAAATTAATACAAAATTATTTTAAAGTTGGCCGGGCGTGGTGGCTCATGCCTGTAGTCCCAGCACTTTGGGAGGCTGAGGCAGGTGGATCACGAGGTCAGGAGATCGAGACCATCCTGGCTAACACGGTGAAACCCCGTCTCTACTAAAAATACAAAAAAAATTAGCCAGGTGTGGTGGTGGGCGCCTGTAATCCCAGCTACTCGGGAGGCTGAGGCAGGAGAATCGCATGAACCTGGGAGGCGGAGCTTGCAGTGAGCCGAGATAGTGCCACCGTACTGCAGCCTGGGCTACAGAGTGAGACTCCGTCTCAAAAAAATAAAATTATTTTAAAGTAAAAGTAGATAGATAGATAAATGAAAAGCAGACAGGCGGCAGAGCAGACCTCCGTGTTGTCCTGCTGCCTGCTGCTGCCCAGGAGTACCCTGTAGGTAAGTCCCAATAAACTCATCTACTCCTCAAACTGAACTTATATAAGTCATTCTTTGGTGTCTTGGCTCCTTCCCCGTATGGGCGAACTTGCTTCTATACTGTTCTGGCTTTTTCCCATAACAAATGGTGGTTGCTGGGAACTAGGGGGAGGAGGGCAAGTTGCAGAATAGGGAGTTGTTTAATGGGAATAGTTTCAGTTTTGCAAGATGAAGAGTTCTGGAGAATGACTGCCAACAATGTGAATGTACTTAACACTACTGAGCTGTACACTTACAAATGATTAAGATGGTAAATTTTATGTATATTTTGTCACAATTAAGAATAAAAACTTAAAAATGGGCAAAAAAAGGCTGGGCACGGTGGCTCACGCCTGTAATCCCAGCACTTTGGGAGGCCAAGGCGGGCGGATCACCTGAGGTCAGGAGTTCAAGACCAGCCTGGCCAATATGGTGAAACCCCGTTTCTACTAAAAATATAAAAACTAGCTGGGCATGGTGGTGGACGCCTGTAACCCCAGCTATTCAGGAGGCTGAGGCAGGAGAATTGCTTGAACCCAGGAGACACAGGTTGCAGTAAGCTGACACAGTGCCACTGCACTCCAGCCTCGGCGACAGAGCGAGACTCTGTCTCAAAACAAAAAACCAAAAAAAAAAAGGGCAAAAGATCTGAACAGATATCTCATGAAAGAAGGTAGACATACGGCAAATGAGTATAGGAAAAGATGCTCAAGTCATATGACATTAGGAAATTGCAAATTAAAACTACAGTGAAGCCAGGTGCAGAAGCTCATGCCTGTAGTCACAACACTTTGGGAGGCCGAGGTGGGAGGATTACTTGAGACCAGGAGGTCAAGAAGCCCAGGCAACAAGACCCCATCTCTACAAAACAAATTTAAAAATTTTCCATGTGTGTTGTCATGTGTCTGTAGGTCCAGCTACTCTGGAGGTTGAGGCAGGAGGATTGCTTGAGCCCAGGAGGTGGAAGCTGCAGTAAGCCATGATTGTGCCACTGCACTCCAGCCTGAGCAACAGAGCAAGACCCTGTCTCAAACACTAAAAATTAAATAAATAAACAAACTACAATAGATACCAGTGTCAATACCAAATGCTGACAAGGATGAAGAGCAATAGGAACTTTCATTTATTGCTGGTGGGAATGCACAATGGCAGAGCGGCTTTGGAAAATTTGGAAGTTTCCCACAAACTAAATATATAGCTTTACCATCTGATCGAGCAGTTGTACTCCTAGATATTTAACTACTTATTTCAGCACAAAAACCTGCACATAAATGTTTATAGCGGTTTTATTCAAAATTGTCATCAACTGGAAGCAACCAAGATAGCCTTCAATAGGTGAGTGAATAAACTGTAGTACAGTCATTCGATGGAATATTATTCAGCAATTTTTAAAATGAGCTATCACACAATTAAAAGACATGGAGCTTCTTGCCACTGAGTTTAAGAAAAAAGTAAGACATGGAGGAACTTCACACTGATGGCATTCTAGACAAGACAAAACTATAGAGACAGTAAAAAGATCAGCAGTTGGCAGAGGCTTGGAGAGAGCTGGAGAGGAATGAATAGGTAGAACACAGACGGTGTTAGGAGGTAAAACTATTCTGCATGATCTTGTAACGAAGAAATCATTATGAGTTTGTCAAAACCCTTAGAACCATACAATACCAAGAGTGAACTAATATAAACTATAGTCTTTAAATAGACTATATTTAACAATGTAAAGTATATGAACTGTAACAACAAACACTAAAGCAAGATGCTAATAATAGGCGAAACTGTGTAAAGAGGAACAGGGATATGTGGGAATTCTCTGTGCTATATACTCAATTTTTCTGTAAATCAAATGCTGTTCTAAAAAATAAAGCCTATTGGCCGGGCACAGTGGCTCACACCTGTAATTCCAGCACTTTGGGAGGCCGAGGCAGGCAGATCACAAGGTCAAGAGATCGAGACCATCCTGGCCAACATGGTGAAACCCTGTCTCTACTAAAAATACAAAAATTAGCTGGGCATGGTGGTGTGTGCCTGTAGTCCCAGCTACTCGGGAGGCTGAAGTAGGAGAATCACTTGAACCCAGCAGGTGGAGGCTGCAGTGAGCTAAGATTGTGCCACTGCATTCCAGCCTGGGCGACAGAGCGAGACTCCGTCTCAGAAAAATAAATAAATAAAGCCTATTCAAAAGCTTAATGGGAAGAATATTAATTAGTCCAATACCTGCAAGCCATAAACAAACTAATGAAGCTTGGATTCCCTTTAGTTTCTAACCCTAAAACCATCCTCATTTCAATACTCCCTGACACCAATTACTTCACGGTTGACTCATGTTTCCACCTTCTCCAGTAAATTCCTCTGCCCTGAATCACAGCATCTATTTGCCTTCACCTGCGTCAACCTAAAATAACCAAAAGAATCAGAATCTAATTTAAAGGGAGTTTATTCAAGCACAAAGTGTGATTTTGTATTCTGATTTTGGAGCTCTGGATTGAGCTAATTTTATATCAAATTCAGGTGTTTAAGAGTTAATACAGAGTGTTTTTGTTTAGAGCCACTCTTTTTGCTACCTTATCAGCTAGCTAATTTTCTTTGCTTTCTGGGATATCTGATTTGAAATGGCCTGGAATTTTAATTATAAACAGTAACTGTGGTAATAATATAGCTTGCAAAAATCATGAAATGAGGTGGCCACTTTTTAAGGACTGACCAGAAGAAGTTAAAAATCCTGTGTTTCCATAGTGTTTCAAAATCATGAGCTACTCTAAAAACATATCTACTCTCTATATTAATATTAGCAGTTATTCCTCTTGCCAATTGACAAGTCCTGACTAATGTAATTAATTCTGTTTGTTGAGCTCAGGTGGTGCCTAGAAGCTTAACACTTTCCTCTTCTTCTCCTTCTTCTTTTTTTTCCCCCCAGTTAGATACTATTGTATAACCTGAGCGGTAAGTCCCAGATTTATCCTTTAAGTAAGATCCATTTGTAAACCAAACACCATTGGCAGTAGTAAGGGGGGTCTCTTTGAGGTCAGTCCTGGGAGAAAGAAGTTGATCAGTGATCAGTTAGGGTTATGCAATAGTGCAGTGTTTTATCTGGAAATGGAGACAGAAGAGTTGTAGGATTTAGGTTATTACATCTAGAGATGTTGATATGAGAAGCTGAAAGAAAGAAAACTTCATATGAGACTAGTCTACTAACTGAATAATATTGAGTATGACGCGAGTTTAGCAAATGCTTTCACAAGAATGAGAAACAAAACCACTAAGGGCTGTCACCATGAGAATTTCGTCAGTTGCTTCAACTAACAAAGCAGGGGCTTTACGGCTCTCATGCAAGATGGAAATCCTCTTATTACAGAGTCTAACTGTTGGCTACAATACCCCACAGGTCTCTTTGGGCTCCATGTTTTTTAGTTAGGACCCTTAAAATCTTTCCATCACTTTCATGTACAAATACTGAAAATAGAAGATTATAATCTGCATGCACCAAAGCTTGGGCATTAGTAAAGTCATTTTTGATCATTTCTGACATTTCTTGATTTTCTTCTGTCCAAACAAGAGGGTCTGGAATGTCCTGTTTAAAAGAAGCACGTAAGGGCCAGGCATTCATTCGTTCATTCATTTAGATGGAGTCTTATTCTTTTTGCCCAGGCTTGAATGCACTGGTGCGACCTTGGCTCACTGCAACCTCTGCCTCCCGGGTTCAAGCGATTCTCCTGCCCCAGCCTCCCAAGTAGCTGGGATTACATGCTCCCGCCACCACACTCAGCTATTTTTTTTGTATTTTTAGTAGAGGCAGGGTTTCACCATGTTGGCCAGGCTGGTCTTGAACTCCCGACCTCAGGTGATCCACCTACCTCGGCCTCCCAAAGTGCTGGGATTACAGGCCTCATGCCTGAGCCACTGTGTCCGGCCAAGGGGCAGGCTTTTAAAGAAAAGTTTGGGATCCAAGTTTTTAAATGTCTTGCCAGCCCCCAAAACTCTCCCAGCTGCTTCTTGGTTCTTCATGGCAGAAGAGCTAAAACTCCTTTCAGTCGGTATGGACTAATAGAAAGTCCTTCCTTAAATATTAGGTGGCCTAAGCACTTCACTTGTTTTTGACAGGATTGGTGCTTTTCTTTAGAAGCTTTGTGTCCCTTTAAGTCTAATTGTTGTAACAAGTGAATCCCATTTTTAAGAAATAATTGCTTATCCTCTGAGCAGAGGAGTAAATTGCCTGTGTATTTTATTAAAATGAATTTTCAAGAAGTCAATATCTGGGAGATCTGCTTTTAATATTTGTGAAAAGTAAGCTGGGCTCTCAGTTCATCCCTGAGGCATGACTATTCATGTGTATTGTCTTCCTTCCCAAGTGAAGGTGAAGAGAAATTGATTATTTTTATCTACAGAAATATTAAAGAATGTACTACATAAGTCTATTACAGTAAAGAAATCAGCTTCAGCCGGCGAGGTGGCTCAGGCCTGTAGTCCCAGCAATTTGGGAAGCCGAGGCAGGTGGATGGCTTGAGCCCAGGAGTTCAAGACCAGCCTGGGTAACAAGGGGGATAACCCCATCTCTACAAAATATACAAAAAGTAGCCAAGTGTTGTGGTACGCACCTGTAGTCCCAGCTATACAGGAGGCCGAGGCGGGAGAACTGCTTGAGCCCAGGAGATTGAGGCCTCAGTGAGCTATAATCACACTGCACTCCAGCCTGGGCAACAGAGTAAGGCCCTGTCTCAAAGTAAAAAGAAAAGAACTCAGGTTCAGTTGGGATGTCAGTCAACAACATATGGAAGTTTGGCCCTACTGGGTGTCAAAGAGTGACTATGTTTTTAATTGCTGTCAGATTCTGTACAAACCTCCATCCTCTATCATTTGATTTCCTTACAGGAGGGACTGGAGTATTACATTGGCTGTTACAGGGAATAATCAAGTCCTATTTTTAAATAATCTGAAACTATAGGCTTTATACCTTTTAGGGCTTCAGTTCTTAGAGGGTATTGTTTAAGGTTTGGAAGGGGTTTTGATGAATCTATTGAACTTTGATTGGGGTAGGCAAGATAAATTTTCCAAAATCAGTGGAAGACTTTAACCGTGATTGATTAGGTACTACATTTAGTGGGTTTTAGAATTTTTTACTACTCAATAATTTAGTGTCTTCCATGTCAATATGGATTGTTGACAAAAGTATGTCCAGTAACTCAGTTTTATCATCTAATTCTAAATACATTTTCCTCTTGAGGAGAAAGAAATGTAGGTATTAAATAATTCTAAGAAGTCTCTTAGAGTATTTGTGACAACTACAGATTGAATTGTTTGTTTACTTCAAGGAATGGGACCTTGTAATAAAGTGGACTTTATTACAGATAAGGTGATTCCAGGTCTGTTAATAAGGGTTTGTGTTAGTTCTCCATTTAAAATAATTTTTATTCATCTTAAAATAGAGCCAGGGTCATAAGCTCAAATATTTAATTGCAGTTTTTCTGGCAAAACCAGAAAACTAGGACTCACAGGGTCGTAGTGAGGATCAGGAAATTCCTTAATTCCACCTTTAAGTTCTACCATGACTGATACACTAGGGCAGGTTAATCCCTACCAGACACTGGCTGTTCCAGGGATGGAACCAGAGCAGAAGCAGGGGGAGGAGAAAGAAGAGGTAGTTCTAGGTAAAGTAGCCCAGGTCATAAAGGACAAAGAGAAGGAGGAGGTGAGGGAGGAGGAGGAGAAATTTCAGCTGTCTTTTTAAATTTGGAAATTGTTTTAGGTAACTTTTTATTCTCCTTTTGTAAAGAAGTAACTCTATTAAAATCTCTTTTGGATGCTTTAAATACCATTGAAAAGAACTCTCCTAACTATTCTGTTTTATCCTAGAACCAGCTTTTTCTTATTGAGCACACAGGTAAATTAGTTGAGGTATCCCACTTTGGCCATTGCAATTTTAGTTTTTCATGAGTTATGTGCAACCATTTTCTAAATAATGACAAGAAGTGGCACCATAAGTTTTACACATGAGTCCAGCTGGAGTTTCTAAAGGTGGATCTCTCCTTAGGGAGAAAGACTTGATTTTGGAGGGACAATAGTCCATAATTTGAGTTCTCTTAAGTGACCAAAGCCCGTGGAAATGGAAATTCTGGTCACTCAAGAAGAGTTTAGCTATGTCAGCTGAACCAAGCTTCAGAACCTAGAAAATATAAAATCACAAATTTAATTTGAGCCACAAAGATCTGCTTCCTCTTTTCAAAGAGAAACACTTTCTCCTTCACCAAAGTTGAACAAGGGAAAAGGCTGAAAAGTTCTGGGAATAAAACAAAACCTTATCCTCAAAGGAATGTGAAAGCACAAATCTGCAAGCCACAGAACCTCTAGAGAAATAACAAATGAAACTCCTACTTTTAAAAGTAAAGCTTCAATTTCAGTTTTCTTGAGCGTGGAATCAGGATGCTTCAATAAAGTCTGAATCTCAGCCAAAACCAGAGAGATTCAAAATCCGAGAGAAGCCAGGCCAGAGACCCTCTCCAGCTCCAATGAAGTCAAAGAAGTGAAAGCCGCTTGTGCTGTACCAAAGCTCCAGATGTCAGCAAAGCAGTGAAGATTGCAGAAGGCTTATAACTTCAGGTCCCATCTGCAGG
The DNA here is from genome assembly GCF_029281585.2 of Gorilla gorilla gorilla. Lineage (NCBI taxonomy): Eukaryota > Metazoa > Chordata > Mammalia > Primates > Hominidae > Gorilla > Gorilla gorilla. The sequence continues at coordinate 22,002,177 of NC_073243.2, read as the reverse complement.
TTATCAAATGTCAACCTAAAATAATTAAAAGAGTCAGAGTCTAGTTTAAAGAGAGTTCATTCACACACAGAATGTGAGGATGGCCCACCCAGAAATCCCAACTCCATAGGAATAGAGTCAGCAATCCGAAGCAGGGAAGTTAAGATTTCGTTTAGATAGGCAGAGACAGAGGAGTTTTTAGCAGGGTTGCATTATTCATACAGGGTTTGCACATAGTCACAGCAATCTGATTAGTTATATGCAGTGTTTCTTATGAGTAAGAGTACATTTAACATTTTTTTTTGCAAAGGCTGTAATAATTGTGGGTTTTCTGTCATCTTGTCTAAGCAAATCAGGACAATAAAGGGGAGTTAATCTACAACAACAGTCATTAATTAAGAAGGCAGGAAGCTTTTGTCCCTGCCATCATTTAATTCTCTCTAGTCATTGAACAGATCAAGAAAAATAAGAAAACGAGTTAACCTATGATTATAATCTGAGAACAGAAGCTGAGACCATACATAACTCAGATCACAGTCACATCTCTATCAAGGCTTAAAAGTGTTCTTTGGGGTTCCAACAGCTTTTAAATTTATTCATTTTCACACCTGGGGAAATTAGCCGTACACTTGGACCATTATGCCTCATGGATTAACAGCCTATTTTTTCCCAGACATTAAATGCAAATTTAGAGAGGAGCCATGATGGCTGACTAGATGCAGCCAGGAAGAGCATCGCTCACTGAGACACCAGACCATAGGGAAGACTGCCATACTCCAAGCAGACCTTCAGAGGGAAGGCATTGAGAGTGGACAGAGGGAAGACACAGACCCTGAACTGAAGCTGGAAGAAAGCTCCTCTAGGTGGCTTTGGCCTTTGGTGGCTGCCGGACCTAGACAGAGAAGGGAGGTCTTGCCCATGGAATGGGACCAGTTTGATCTGAGTGTGCCCCTGTTTACCAGCCTCTCCTGGGGCTCCAGCCCTGCTGCATCTGCTTGTAGCACAGACTCAGATGCCAAACCAGGGTGCTTCCAAGGGCCGTCATAATAACTCCTTCACCTGCTCACCATGCCTAACTCTGGCTCCAGCAGGCCAGTTTCCACTGTTGTGCAATCAACCACCTTGCAGCCTCTCCCCACTGCAGCCTCCTCCCACCACTTTTCCAGCACACAGTCACCCAGAGCCCATGCTCACAGCTTTGTCAGTATGAGTGTGGGCAGATCTCACCTCCCCTCCCCTGCCAGCACATGTGTGCACACCCTGCTACCCCATCACCATCAGCACAAGCACGCATACAGACACCACCATCCCACCCCCACTAGTGCCCGGTTCCCACTGACGCATGCATATCCCACCATGACATCACCACCAGCGCTAGTGCATGCATGAATGCTGCCACCCCACCCCCACTGGTGCCCTGCCACTGCTGATGTGCAGGCACCCTACTGTGCTGCTGTGGCTGCTGGCACACACATGTAAGCACGGATCCCACTGCCACTGCCACAACAAAGCACTTTGGCCAGCACCCAACCAGCAGAGTGTTATGGCCAGTGAGCCAGGAACACCTTAGCCCCTCTTATTGCAGAAAGTTTCTAACCTCGAAGGGCCAGAGAACAAAGCTAGGGCCCAATACTAGCCCCCCAGAGTTAGAACATGCAGACCAGGAGTGATAAACTGAGCCTTGGCCCCCTGAAATACTTTAAACAAAGACAGTTGACTGAACCCATGTTGTACCACAGTCAAACCCTCAAGGGCATCAGAGAATATAAACTCAAAAAACCCCATGCAAAGGAAAGCAGCTTCAAAGATCAAAGGAACATCAGCCTACACAAATGAGAATGAACCAGCTCAAGAACTTTGGCAACTCAAAAAGCCAAAATGTCTTCTCACCTTCAAATGACCACTCTAGTTCTTTGGCAACGGTTCTTAACAAGGCTGAAATGACTGAAATGAAAGATACAGAATTCAGAGTCTGGATAGGAATGAAGATCATTGAGATTCATTAGAAAGTCAAAACCCAATCAAGCCCAGGCACGGTAGCTCAGGTCTGTAATCCCAGCACTTTGGGAGGCTGAGGTTGGTGGATCACAAGGTCACAAGACCAGCCTGGCCAAGATAGTGAAACCCTGTCTCTACTACATACACACACACACACACACACACACACACACACACACACACACACACACCAGGAATGGTGGCAGATGCCTGTAATCCCAGCTACTTGGGAGGCTGAGGCAGAGAATTGTTTGAACGTGGGAGGCGGAGGTTGCAGTGAGCCGAGATTGCACCACTGCACTCCAGCCTGGGTGACAGAGCGAGACTCTGTCTCCAAAAACAACAACAACAACCACCACCACCACCACCAAACAAAAAACCCAATCAATTGAATTTAAGGAATCCAATAAAATGATACAAGAGATGAAAGATGAAATAACCATTTAAAAAAAGAACCAAAATGAGCTGATAATGCTGAAAACTCTGTATAAGAATTGCATAATGCAATTTCAAGTATTTACAGCAGAATAAACCAAGTGGAGGAAAGAATCTCAGGGCTTGAAGACCAGTTCTTTGAATCAACTCATTCAGACAAAAATAAAAAAAAGAAAAAAAAAGAATAAACAAGATCTCCAAGAAGGCTGGGCATGGTGGCTCACACCTGTAATCCCAGCACGTTGGGAGGCCAAGGCAGAAGGATCACTTGAGCCCAGGAGTTCAAGGCCAGCCTAGGCAACATAGTGAGACCCCATCTCTATTTTATTAAATAAAAAAAATTTTAAACCTCTGAACAATATAGGAGTATGTAAAGAGACAAAATCTATGACTTACTGGTGTCCCTGAAAGACAGGTAGAGAAAGCAAGCAACTTGGTAAACATATTTGAGGGTATTGTCCATGAGAATTTCCCCAACCATGGTAGAGAGACTGACATTCAAATTCAGAAAATACAGAGAACCCCTGTGAGATACTGTACAGGACAACCATCCCCAAGACACATAGTCATCAGATTTTTCAAGGTCAACATGAAAGAAAAAATATTAAAGGCAGCTAGAGAGAAGGAGCAAGTCACCTACAAAGGGAACCACATCAGCTTAACAGCAGTCCTTCCAGCAGAAACCCTACAAGCCAGAAGGCACTGGGGGGCCTATATTCAGCATTCTTAATGAAAAGACATTCCAACTGAGAAATTTCATATCCAGCCAAACTAAGCTTCATAAGCAAAGGAGAAATAAGATCCTTTTCAGACAGCAAATGCCAAGGGAATTCATTACCACCAAACCTGCCTTACAAGAGGTCCTCAAGGGAGTGCTAACTATGGAAAGAAAAGACTGTTGCCAGCCACCACAAAAAAACACATTAAGTACATAGACCATTGACACCATAAAGCAACTACACAATCAAGTCTGCATAGTAACCGGCTAATATCACAATAACAGTATCAAACCTGCACATATCAATATTAACTTTGAATATAAAGGTGCAAAATGCTCCACTTAAAAGATACAGAGTAGCGAGTTAAAAAACTAGACCCAACTATATGCTGTCTTCAAGAGACCCATCTCACATGCAGTGACACCCACAGGTTCAAAGTAAAGGGATGGAGAAAAATCTACCAAGCAAATGTAAAACAAAAAAGGCAGGGGTTGCTATTCTAATTTCAGACAAAATGGACTTTAAACCAACAACAGTCAAAAATGACAAAGAAGGTAAAAGATTTAATTTAATGAGAAGAATTAACTATCCTAAATATATATGCACCCAACATAGGAATACCTAGATTCATAAAACAAGTTCTTAGAGAGCTACAAAGAGACTTAGAAAACCACACAATAATAGGGGAAGACTTCGATACTTCCACTGACAGTGTTAGATCACTGAGGCAGAAAACTAAGAATGATATTTGGGACCTGAACTCAACACTTGACCAAATGGACTTAACAACATCTCCAGAACTCTCCATCCCAAAACAATAGAATATACATTCTTCTTATCTGTACATGGCACGCACTCTAAAATTGGCTACATAATTGGCCATAAAAATGGTTTTCAGCAAATTCAGAAAAACTGAATCTTACCAATCACACTCCAGGACAACAGGGCAATAAAAATAGAAATCAATACAAAGAAGATTGCACAAAACCATACAATTATATGGAAATTAAACAACCTGCTCCTGAATGACTTCTGGGTAAACAAGGAAATTAAGGCAGGTATCAAGAAATTCTTCAAAACTAATAAAAACAAAGAACTTATCAGAATCTCTGAAACACACCCAAAGCAGTATTAAGCAGAAAGTTAAATCCTCGCATCAAAAAGCTAGAAAGATCTCAAATTAACAACCTAATATCACACCTAGAGGAATTAGAAAAACAAGAGCAAACCAATCCCAAAGCTAGCAGAAGATAAGAAATAACCAAAATCAGAGATGAACTGAGTTGAGACTTGGGAAACCATACAAAAGACAACAAAATCATAAATTGTTTCCTTGAAAAAATAAATAAGATTGGTAGACCACTAACTAGACGAATAAAGAAGAAGAGAGATCTAAGTAAACACAATCAGAAATGTCAGAAATGACTTTACCACTGACTCCAAAGAAATACAAAGGAAAAAGAACCCTCACGGACTATTATAAGCACCAGTGCACACAAACTAAGAAACCTACAAGAAATGGATAAAATTTCTAGAAACCTCCCAATATTGAACCAGTAAGAAATTGAAATCCTGGTCCCAAAATTGAATTAGTAATAATTTTAAAAAAATCCCTACCTGCCAGGAAAAGCTCTGGACCAGATGGATTCACAGCCAAATTCTACCAGATGTCTAAAGAAGATCTGGTACCTACTGAAACTTTTCCAAAAAGTTGAGAAGGAGGGACTCTTCCCTCACTTATTGTTTGAAGGCAGACTCATTCTGATACCAAAACCTGGCAGAGACACACAAAAAAGGAAAACTTCAGACCAATATCCTTGATGAACACAGATCCAAAAATTTTCAACAGATTACTGGCAATCCGAATTCATCATTACATCAAAAAGCTAACCCACCACAATCAAGTAGGCTTTATCCATGGGATGCAAGGTTGGTTCAATATATGCAAATCAATAAATGTGATTCATTATATAAACAGAACTAAAGACAAAAACCACACGATTATCTCAATAGATGCAGAAAAGGCTCTTCAATAAAATTCAACATCCCTTCATGTTAAAAACCTCAACCAACTAGGCACTGAAGGAACGTAACACAAAATAATAAGAGCCATCTATGCAAACCTACAGCCAACATCACACCGAATGGGTAAAAGTTGGAAGCATTCCTTTTGAGAACCAGAAAAAGATAAGGATGCCCTCTCTCGCTACTCCTATTCAACATACTTCTGGAAGTCCTAGCCAGAGCAATCAGGCAACAGAAAAAAAAATAAAAGACATGCAAATAAGAAGACAGGAAGTCAAACTACCCCTGTTTGCAGATAATATGATTCTATACCTAGAAAGCCCAATAGTCTCTGCCCCAAGGCTCCTAGATCTGATAAACAACTTCAGCAAAGTTTCAGAATACAAAATCAATGTATGAAAATCAGAAACATTTTTATACACCAACAACATCCAAGCTGAGGTCAAATCAAGAATGTAATCCCACTCACAACAGCCTCACACAAAAAATAAATACATAGGAATATACTTAACCAGGGCAGTGAGAGATCTCTATAATGAGAATTACAAACACTACTGAAAGAAATTCAAGATGACACAAACAAATGGAAAAACATTCCATGCTCACGGATAGGAAAAATCAATATTGCTAAAATGACCATATTCCCCAAAGCAATTTACAGATTTAATGCTATTCCTATCTAACTACCAATGAAATTTTTCACATAATTACAAAAAACTATTCTAAAATTCATATGAAACAAAAAAATAGCCTGAATAGCCAAAGTAACCCTAATCAAAAAGTACAAAGCTGGAGACATCACATTACTTAATTTCAAACTATATTATGAGTCTACAGTAACCAAAACAACATGATTCTGGTACAAAAACAGACACACAGACCAATGGACAGAATAGAGAGCCAAGAAATAAAGTCACACACCAACACCATCTGACCTTTGACAAAGTCAACAAAAGCAGTGAGGAAAGGATTCCGTATTCAACAAATGGTGCTGAGATAACTGGCTAGCCACATGCAGAAGACTGAAACTGGACTCCTTCCTTTCATCATATACAAAAATCAACTCAAGATGGATTAAATACTTAAATGTAAAACCTAAAACCATAAAAATCCTGGAAAATAACCTAAAAAATACCATTCTGGACATATGACCTGGCAGAGATTTCATGATGAAGAAACCAAAAGCAATTGCAACAAAAACAAAAATTAACAAACTGACCTAATTAAACTAAAGAGCTTTTATACAGAAAAAAACCCCACAAACTATTAACCCAGTAAACATACAGCCTAGCAAACTATGCGTCTGGCAAAAGTCTAATATCCAGACTCTATAAGGAACTTAAACAAATTAACATGCAAAAAACAACCCCATTAAAAAGTGGACAAAGGACATGAGCAGACACTTTTCAAAAGAAGACATACATAGGGCCAAAAGGCATGTGAAAAAAAGTTCAACATCACTAATCATCAGACGAATGCAAATCAAAACCACACTGAGGTACCATCTCATACCAGTCAGAACGGCTATTAATAAAACCGCAAAAAATAACAGCCGCTGGAGAAGTTGCACAGAAAAGGAAATGCTTACATACTGCTGGTGGGAGCGTAAATTAGTTCAGCCACTATGGAAAACAGTTTGGCATTTTCTCAAAGTACTTAAAACAGAACTACCATTTAGCCCAGAAATCCCATTATTGGGTATATACCCAAAGGAACATAAATTGTTTTGCCCTAAAGACACGTGGACACATATGTTCACCATAGCACTATTCGCAACAGTAAAGACATGGAATCAACCTAAATGTCCATCAATGGTAGACTGGATAAAGAAAATGTGGTACGTATACATCATGGAATACTACATAGCCATTAAAAAAAAGATCTTGTCCTTTGCAGCAACATGGATGGGGCTGGAGGCCATTATCCTAAGCGAACTAATGCAGGAACAGAAAACTAAAGACCACATGTTTTAACTTATAACTGGACACAAGGAAGGGAACAACAGACACTGGGGCCTACTTGAGGGTGGAGGGTGGGAGGAGAGTGGGGATCAAAACAAACTACCTATCAAGAAACCTGCTTATCACCTGGGTGACAAAATAATCTGTACACCAAACCTCTATGACACAAAATTTACCTATGTAACAAACCTGCATATGTACCCCTGAACCTAAAATAAATGTTTAATATTTTTAAAAATGCAGATTTAAAGGATTTGGTTTTCCTTTGTAATTGCATCATCATGCAATATGTAGATGTCCACCTTCTTTGCTCCAGTACATTTGATAATTTATTGGCAGATACTCGATAACTTCTGGAAGATCTGACTTAAAAGGGACATTGTTTTCAAGAGACAAAATATAATTTCACTATCCTTAGTTTTCCTATTTTCAGTTTCACTCTCTAAAACATGACATCTCCTGTGAGGGAAAAACTTTGTCTCCAGATGTATGAAAAGCATCCTTAATTACACTTTATCTAAAACAATGAGACAACTCCTGGACTTTCTCAGACTGGTTGGCTATTGTAGAATGTGGATTCCTTGTCTGAACCCCTACAATGAGAATTAACCTCTATAACAGTATTGGATCCTTTTAAAAACCTCCCTTTCCTCTTCTCCCAGCTTGGGACTCCCCAACTACTCCTTGCCCTTCTGCCTATTCATTCATGAGAGAGAACATACTTTAGATGTCCTGTCTCAGAAATACAAAAGGAGCCCGAGGCCCATTGGATATTTTACCTTCATGCTAGGCCCTATAGCTCAAGCCTTCCTTCCTTGCTTCTGAGTTGTCATGGCAACAGCAAATTTGATTCAAGCCACAGTTGATTTTGTGCTAGGTCATACTTCGCACACTTCTGTGCCCAAGTGGTTCACATCTTTGTCCTGACTGCAAACCCCCAAAGTTTTTCAACCTCTAACCTTACCTCTTATGAGATCCTTTTGTTTGCTCCTTCTCACATTACCATTCATCATTACCAAAATCTTAACCTTGTTACCATTTCTCTCCCAACTGAAGTACAACCACCATGACTGTATTTCAGCCACCTAAGCTCTAACCTTTCCCCGTCCTGATCTTTCTGAAGTACCTCTTATAGATCCAGATCTCATTTTCTTTGTTGATAGTTCACACCTCTGACTTCTGAAAGAGGTTTCCAGGCTGAATATGCCATTGCATATATCCACAGTCCCATAACATATGAGGCTTTACCCAGTGCAAATTATATCAGATAGAATAATTTGTGGCTCTCACAAGAACCTACACTTTAGCTAAGAATCAAAGAGTTAACATCAACACAGATAACAGATATGTTTTTAGGGTATTACATGACTTTGACATGTTGTGGAAAGCCAGGGAATTTGTGACTACTAGTTTAAAATGGGAAATGTGGGTAACCTCCTAGAGGCCTTATTATTACAAGAGCTGGCCATACTCAAGATAGAAGCTTATATGGGCAATAAGACCCCTAAGGCAAGGGGAAGCTCAGCTGATAAATATGCTAAGTAGCAGTTTATAAATCTGTCCCAGTCCCACTGTAATCAGACCAGATATTAAACCTACTCAGTTTGCCAATTTATCCTCTATTTGAGGACATTAAAATATCTCAGTTAAAGGCCCCTGAAGATGAAAAGGCTAATTGAAAACAAGGTGGATGTTTTACCCACCAAAAAGTCCAAAGATAGGCTTTGAAGACACTGAGAAGGCTACTTGGTCTCTCCTTGGTCCCTGACCTGAAGTTCAGTCTTCACAAAATTTTTCATCATGGGAAAAATACTGACTCAATGCCTTCATCATCATTTGTGGGGAAACTTCACTCCTTACTTGGAATATCTGCCAACAATAGAATCCTGGAAAAGTTATAAAGGTAGAGCAAGGAAGAGAGCCACCTCTAGCTGGACTCTTTCTCTATTGGCAAAGATATTTTATTCAACTTCCTAAGTCAGTGTTATTAATATGCCCTGGCCATTGTTTTTATGTTCACTTATTGACTAGAAGCTTTTCCACGTAAGAAGCCCACAGCTACAACTGTTTGTTCTCTTAGAACAAATTTTCCCCTCCTGAGGAATTCTACTTGCCCTGTCAAGTGACCAGGGAACTCATCGCACCAGTAAAGTCATCCAAAAAAATCCAAGAGTTCTTCCTCTGTCCCCCAAATTACATGATCCTCACCATATCCAGTCATGCAGAATGATTGAACAAGCAAACAGACAAAACTAAAATTTTCAAAACGTTCTGAGGTGAGGCCAGGTGTGGTGGCTCATTCCTGTAATCCCAGAACTTTGGGAGGCTAAGGCAGGAGGATTACTTGAGACCAGCATGGACAACTTAGTGAGAGCATCTCTAGAGTAAAAATACATATTTATATTTTTAAAACTTTCAGAGAACTCAACCTTCCATGGCCCAAGGTCTTTCCCTTGGTCCTAATTGCTCTCTAGCCTTTCCTTGTTAGACCACACCTGCCCCCTCAAAAAACAATTACTAGCAGAACTATGAGAATTCCCTACTCTATAAGGGCAACAGAAGACTCCAGTGAAGTTAATTCAGATATGATTTCAGAATTCAACCTTGAATGCATGTCTCACAACTTAAAAAGTACAGGAGTTACTTACAAAAATCTACTTCACCTGGAGATCTTAAACCGGGGCTCTCCAGGATTATGGCTGCCTCTGCTGAGTCATGCAGGTTGTCAAAGAAGCAGGGGAAAGCCGGCAGTCACAGGCCTCCCCCAGATCCCACGCACACCGAAGGGCTGGTCTCACTCCCACCGTGTCCCCTGCAACACCTCTGAGTCTGTTTCCAGACAGAGGGCGGGCTTGAAAACTTGCCCGAGGCTTTCCACCTCCCACCTGTGAAAGAAAAGGGCTTTAGTTCTTCCCCCACCTGTGAAGTCTGCAAGCCAGATCCCCATCCTCCCCCAAGTTCCGGCCAGGAGGCTTCTCGCCCCACTCAAATTGTTACAAAATTCAGCTAGGGAAGTTCTTCTCCCGGTAGGGTTTTACCTCCTGCTCCTCTGGCCTCCCTCCTGATGAATCCCAGTGGTGCCAGGCAGGAATAGGCTACCTGGGGATTCAAAGAGCTCCCAGGACCTCCCTGCTGCCTCCTCCGCCCCTGTATTTCGCTTGGTCCGGTTCTCTAACTTGACTCAGCTCCAGGTGAAGTCGGGAGCATCTCCCGGAAGCAGACCTTCAGCCTCTCCAGTAGGGGGTGTGTGTTCCGGAAAGGAGGGTCTCCCATTCCTACTTCCGCAGTTGGGGCACTCACAGTATTTGGGGTGTCCCCCGGGTCCTGCAGGAGCAGTCTGCTTCTTTCAGAGGGTCTGTGGGCCCTCTCTCAAAATATTTTTTTAAATATTAAAAGCAGCTGGTGATAGGGTTTGTCCCCACCAAATACCATGTTAAAATTTGATCTCCAGCGTTCAAGGTGAGGCCCGGTGGGAAGAGTTTGGGTAATGAGGACAAATCCCTCTTCAATGGTTTGGTGCCTTCCCGTTGGTAATTAGTGAGTTCTTGTTCTATTACGTCACGTGAGAGCTGGGCTGGTTGTTTAAAAGAGCCTGGCATCTCTCTTGCTCACTTTCTCACCGTGTGACATGCCTGCTTCCCCTTCACCCTTCAACATGAGTAGAACCTTCCTGAGTCCCCTATCAGACATAGATACTAGTGACATGCTTCTTGTACAGTCTGCAGAATCATGAGCCAAACAAACCTCTCTTCTTTTTTTCTTTTTTTTTTGAGATGGAGTCTCGCTCGGTAGCCAGGTGGGAGTGCAGTGATGCGATCTTGGCTCACTGCAACCTCCGCCTCCCAGGTTCAAGTGATTCTCCTGCCTCGGCCTCCCGAGTAGCTGGGACTACAGGCACGCGCCACCACGCCCAGCTAATTTTTTTATTTTTAGTAGAGACGGGTTTCACCATGTTGGCCAGGATGGTCTCAGTCTCTTGACCTCATGATCCGCCCGCCTCAGCCTCCCAAAGTGGGAGGCCCCTCTTTTCTTTATAAATTACCCAGCCTCAGGTATTCCTTTATATTAATAGCAATGCAAAACAGACTAACACAGACGGAGAAACGGATTCCAGCTTTACATATTAGAAGCTATACCCTAAAATGCGTTGAGGGGGAATACCAGTAAGTACCAAGACAAAGAGCTCTCAGAGAACCCCCCAAAGATCCAAGCCTTGGAGTTACCCGTTTCCTAGAATACATGAAATGCCAGGACTGGCTAAAAGTCTATATATGGAACAACGCCCAACCCACATACCCCACCTTGCACAGAAGATACACCTTTGTCAAGACCCTAGAGTTTTATTCTCTGGAGAAACTGAAATGAAGAGGATCTGAACTTAGCGCATTAGGTACAGAGATCAGTTGGATTGGGGGATAAGGTAAAATGGGGATAACGTCAAAGTTTGCAAAATGAACAGTGAAGCCCCATCCTTTTTCCCGCTCCCTGCCCCTAGAACATCAGGAGCCAGGTGTTGTTCTGAATTCAGGCAATTGGAAGAATCATCTATTAAAAAAAAATTCTGGGCCAGGTGCGGTGGCTCACGCCTGTAATCCCAGCACTTTGGGAGGCTGAGGCGGGCGGATCACAAGGTCAGGAGATCGAGACCATCCCGGCTAACATGGTGAAACCCCGCCTCTACTAAAAATACAAAAAAATTAGCCGGGCGTGGTGGCGGGCGCGCCTGTAATCCCAGCCACCTGGGAGGCTGAGGCAGGAGAATGGCGTGAACCCGGGAGGCGGAGCTTGTGGTGAGTGGAGATCTCGCAGCTGCACTCCAGCCTGGGCGACAGATCGAGACTCCAACTCAAAAAAAAAAAAAAAAAAAAAAAAAAAAAATTCTGAATTGCCCCAGAGAAAATATCTCCAAATATCAATATCTGGGGATGCCCCAATAATCACCACCAGACTACTCAGAAAAATTTACAAGCACCACCTGTACACATAGAGCTTCAGGTCTTTCTTTTTATAGCCAGTATTTTCCTGAGGATAGTTCTTGCTCTTGGTCCTTTACTAGTTGTTAACTTGAAACACTGTGAACATTTTCAATGAGCAAAGGCAATCTTTATTTCAGGAATAGTGTTTCTAAGTTTTCTGTGGATATTTAGTGCCATTTGTTCTATCTTCCCTGGAGTATACTTTGCAGATGACTCTCAAATCTGTGTGTCTAGCATGGACCTTTCACTCAGCCCTGCACATTCACACACAACATCTTTTTCTTGAGGTACCTCCAGCTAGTGAAATGCAAATTAAAAAAAAAATTAGTCCCTGCTCTCCCTCTAACCCCTCATTATTACTGTCACCATATCATTTTCCTCATCTACACTGGTGTTTTGGGTAATATTATTCCCCTAGACATTCATCCTACAAATTTTCAGTCAATTCTGATTCTTCTAACTCTTCTTCATCCTTCCCTCACCACCAAGCCACTGATTCAGCGTTTATTGAATTCCCCACAGCTGTCTTTTCCTTGCCCTTCCCACTCACCTTTCCCTCATTATCATCTTCTGTTTGGACTGCTGATGTGTCAGAATTGGCCTTCTCACTCCACTACCTTTCTTCAATCTTCAAACTTCTGCCAAGTTAATCTTTCAGATGACCTGCTCTGATCATCATCCTCCCATATCAGAAATCAACATTGGCTCCCTGCCATCGCTGCAACCTAAAAATAAACAACAAACAAACAAACACCTTTCCAAATGCAGTGCATAGATTAATCTTCCTATACCTCCCTTTTAATGATAAAAAGTAATACATTTCTGGGAAGACAGTTTCAGTGGAGGCAGCATAGAATTTGGATCTTCCTGGATATCCACATAAAAACAGACAGAACAACTAGATAGCAAAATCAAATACTCATGAACCACATTTACAAAAAGCTAGACAAGTAATCCCTGCGAACTCCAAAACAGGACAAACCACCAATAGCCATAAGACCCATGTGTTATCCACATCTCACCTGTGCAAGAGAACTTGGAAGAAAACAACAGGACATATGACAAACCTGAAAATGGTAAAATTGTAGTAGGCCAATTTGGGAACAACAGCTGGAACTAGGAGGGAACATGCCCATTTGTTTTAGGCCATTCTTGCACTGCTGTAAAGAAATACCTGAGACTGGCTCACTTACAAGAAAAGAGGTTTAATTGGCTCATGGTTCTACCGGCTGTACAGGAAACATAGTGGCTTCTGCCTCTGGGAAGGCCTCAGGAAGCTTCCAATCATGGAAAAAGGCAAAGGGGGAGCAGGCACATTGCATCCTGAAGGCAGGAGCAAGGAAGAGGGGGAGAAGGTGCCTGATATGGTTCGGATCTGTGTCCCCACCTAAATCTTGTGTCAAGTTGTAATTTTCAAATGTCAGAAATGGGACCTGGTTGCAGGTGATTGGATCATGCGGGTGGATCCTTCGTGAATGGTTTAGCACTATCCCTTGGTACTGTTCTTATGATAGAGTTCTCATGAGATCTGGTTGCTATAAAGTGTGTGGCACCTCTCCCCTCTCTCTCTTCCTCTGGCTGCAGCCATGTGGCTCTCCCTCCACCTTCCATCATGATTTTGTTTCGTAAGGCCTCCCAGAAGCCAAGTAGACGCCAGCATCATACTTCCTGTTCAGCCTGTGGAACCATAAGCCAATTAAACCTTTTTTCTTCATAAATTACCCAGTCTCAGGTATTTCTTTATAGCAATGCAAGAACAGACTAAAACAGTGTCACATACTTTTAAACGACCAGATGTCAGGAGAAGTCACCCACTAGCGCGAGAACAGCACCAAGGAGATGGTGATAAACCATTCATGAGAAATCTCCTCGACAATCCAGTCACCTCCCACCAGGCCCTACCTCCAACAATAGGGATTACAGTTTGATATGATATTTAGAGGGGACACAGATCCAAAGCCTATCACCACTGTAATAGCAAGTAGCTGCCAGGCACAGTTGATAAGACCTAAGGACCTATGGGAACTCCTGAAACTGGTCAGCCAAGGCTGTCTTCCAGGATGGAGTGAAACACTTCAGAGAAACCCTTGGAAAAACTCAACTGAAATAAATGAAAGAAAAGATCCAGAAAAGCATAGGGCGGGGAAACAAAGCCAGGAAATCTCCAAAAGCAGGCCATCATGTTTTTGAACATTACAAGAACAAAAATGGATGGGGATCCAAGAAGTTAGATGTGTTATCTGAACAAGCTTCTTTTTATTAACATGGAAAACAAAATTCACATAAAAATGACAGTAGAAAAGTAGTGAAGTCAAATCCCATACAAAGTTACTATAAGAAAGGAGACAATAAAGGGCAAAATAATATCATTACACAAAATAAAAGCACAACGGAAAGATGAACAAAAACCAAAGCAAAGGATCAGGAAGAATACTAAAAGCTGTAATTCAAGAAAATGAGGGGGAACTTGGCAAGATAGCCAAATAGGAACAGCTCCGGTCTGCGGCTCCCAGCGAGACCAATGAGGAAGACGGGTGATTTTTGCATTTCCAACTGAGGTACCCAGTTCATCTCATTGGGACTGGTTAGACAGTGGGTGCAGCCCACGAAGGGCGAGCAGAAGCAGGGTGGGGCGTCGTCTCACCTGGGAAGTGCAAGGGGTCAGGAACTCCCTCCCGTAGCCAAGGGAAGCCATGAGGGACTGTGCCATGAAGGACTGTACTATTCAGCCCAGATACTATGCTTTTCCCACGGTTTTTGCAACCAGCAGACCAGGAGATTCTCTCAGGTGCCTACACCACAAGGGCCCTGGGTTTCAAGCATAAAAGTGGGTGGCCATTTGGGCAGACACTGAGCTAGCTGCAGGAGTTTTTTGTTGTTGTTGTTGTACCCCAGTGGCACCTGGAACCCCAGTGAGACAGAACCTTTCACTCCCCTGGAAAGGGGGCTGAAGCAAGGGAGCCAAGGTGGTCTTGCTCAGCAAGTCCCACCCCGCTGGAGACCAGCAAGCTAAGATCCACTGGCTTGAAACTCTTGCTGCCAGCACAGCAGTCTGAAGTCAACCTGAGATGCTCGAGCTTGGTATGGGGAGGGGCATCCGCCATTACTGAGGCTTGAGTAGGCGGTTTTCCCCTCACAGTGTAAACAAAGCCACCAGGAAGTTTGGACTGGGCAGAGCCCGCCACAGTGCAACAAAGCCGCTGTAGCCAGACTGCCTCTCTAGTTTCCTCCTCTCTGGGCAGGGCATCACTGAAAGAAAGGCAGCAGCCCCAGTCAGGGGCTTATAGATAAAACTCCCATCTCCCTGGGACAGAGCACCTTGGGGAAGGGGCAGCTGTGGGCACAGCTTTAGCAGACTTAAGTGTTCCTGCCTGCCGGCTCTGAAGAGACCAGTGAATCTCCCAGCACAGCACTAGAGCTCTGCTAAGGGACAGACTGCCTCCTCAAGTGGGTCCCTGACCCCCATGCCTCCTGACTAGGAGACATCTCCCAGCAGGGGTTGACAGACACCTCATACAGGGGAGCTCCGGCTGGCATCTGGCAGGTTTCCCTCTGGGATTAAGCTTCCAGAGGAAGGAGCAGGCAGCAATCTTTGCTGTTCTGCAGCCTCTGCTGGTGATACCCAGGCAAACAGGGTCTGGAGTGGACCTCCAGCAAACTCCAGCAGACCTGTAGAAGAGGGCCCTGACTGTTAGAAGGAAAACAAACAAACAGAAAGGAATAGTATCAACATCAACAAAAAGGACGTCCACACCAAAACCCCATCCAAAAGTCACCAACATCAAAGACCAAAGGTAGATCAATCCATGAAGATGGGGAGAAACCAGTGCAAAAAGGCTAAAAATTGCAAAGGCCAGAATGCCTCTTCTCCTCCAAAGGATCACAACTCCTTGCCAGCAAGGGAACGAAACTGGATGGAGAATGAGTTTGACAAATTGACAGAAATAGGCTTCAGAAGGTGGGTAATAACAAACTCCTCCAAGCTAAAGGAGCATGTTCTAATCCAATGCAAGGAAGCTAAGAATCTTGAAAAAAGGTTAGATGAATTGCTAAGTAGAATAACCAGTTTAGAGAAGAACATAAATGACCCAATGGAGCTGAGAAACACAGCATGAGAACTTCATGAAGCATACACAAGTATCAATAGCCGAATCAATCAAGTGGAAGAAAGGATATCAGAGATTGAAGATCAACTTAATGAAATAAAACGTGAAGACAAGATTAGAGAAAAGAGAATGAAAAGGAACGAACAAAGCCTTCAAGAAATATGGGACTATGTGAAAAGACCAAACTTACATTTGATTGGTGTACCTGAAAGTGAAGGGAGAATGGAACCAAATTGGAAAGTACTCTTCAGGATATTATCCAGGAGAACTTCCCCAAACTAGCAAGACAGGCCACATTCAAATACAGGAAATACAGAGAACACCACAAAGATACTCCTCAAGAAGAGCAACTCCAAGACACATAATCATCAGATTCACCAAGGTTGAGATAAAGGAAAAATGTTAAGGGCAGCCAGAGAGAAATGTCCAGTTACCCACAAAGGTAAGCCCATCAGCCTAACAGCGGATCTCTCTAGAGAAACCCTACAAGTCAGAAGAGAGTGGGGGCCAATATTCAACATTCTTAAAGAGAAGAATTTTCAACCCAGAATTTCATATCCAGCCGAACTAAGCTTCATAAGCAAAGGAGAAATAAAATCCTTTACAGACAAGCAAATGCTGAGAAATTATGTCACCACCAGGCCTGCCTTACAAGAGCTCCTGAAGGAAGCACTAAACATGGAAAGGAACAACCAGTAGCAGCAACTGCAAAAACATACCAAATTGTAAAGACCATCGACACTATGAAGAAATTGCATCAACTAACGGGCAAAATAACCAGTTAGCATCATAATGATAGGATCAAATTCACACATAACAATTTTTTTTTTTTTGAGACGGAGTCTCGCTCTGTAGCCCAGGCTGGAGTGCAGTGGTGCAATCTCGGCTCACTGCAAGCTCCACCTCCTGGGTTCATGCCATTCTCCTGCCTCAGCTTCCCGAGTAGCACCTGCCACGATGCCTGGACAATTTTTTGTATTTTTAGTAGAGATGGGGTTTCACTATGTTAGCCAGGATGATGTCGATATCCTGACCTCGTGATCCGCCCACCTCGGCCGCCCAAAGTGCTGGGATTACAGGCCAATGGAACAGAACAGAGGCCTCAGAAATAACACCACACATCTACAACCATCTGATCTTTGACAAACCTGACAAAAACAAGCAGTGGGGAAAGGATTTCCTATTTAATAAATGGTGTTGGGAAAACTGGCTAGCTATATGTGGAAAACTGAAACTGGACACCTTCCTTACATGTTATACAAAAATTAACTCAAGATGGATTAAAGACTTTAACGGAAGACCTAAAACCATACAAACTCTAGAAGAAAACCTAGGCAATACCATTCAGGACATAGGCATGGGCAAAGACTTCATGACTAAAACACCAAAAAAAAATGGCAACGCAAGCCAAAATTGACAAATGGGATCTAATTAAACTAAAGAGCTTCTGCCCAGCAAGAGAAACTATGATCAGAATGAACAGACAACCTACAGAATGGGAGAAGATTTTTGCAAGCTACCCATCTGACAAAGGGCTAATATCCAGAATCTACAAGGAACTTAATTAAACAAATGTACAAGAAAAAAAAACCCTATCAAAAAGTGGGTGAAGGATATGAACAGACACTTCTCAAAAGAAAATATTTATGCAGCCAACAAACACGAAAAAAAGCTCATCATCATTGGTCGTTAGAGAAATGCAAGTCAAAACCACAATGAGATACCATCTCACGTCAGTTAGAATGGTGATCATTGAAAAGCCAGGAAACAACAGATGTTGGAGAGGCCGTGGAGAAATAGGAACATTTTACACTGTTAGTGGGTGTGTAAACTAGTTCAACCATTGTGGAAGACAGTGTGGCGATTCCTCAAGGATCTAGATCCAAAAATACCATTTGACCCAGCAATCCCATTACTGGGTATATACCCAAAGGATTATAAATCATTCTACTATAAAGACACATGCACACATATGTTTATTGCAGCACTATTCACAATACCAAAGACTTGGAACCAACCCAAATGCCTATCAATGATAGACTGGATAAAGAAAAGGTGGCACATATACACCATGAAATACTATGCAGCCATAAAAAGGATGAGTTCATGTACTTTGCAGGGACATGGATGAAGCTGGAAACCATCATTCTCAGCAAACTAACACAGGAACAGAAAACCAAACACTGCATGTTCTCACTCATAAGTGGGAGTTGAACAATGAGAACACATGGACACAGGGAGGAAGAACATCACACACTGGGGCCTGTCAGGGGATGGGGAGCAAGGGGAGGGAGAGCATTAGGACGAATACCTAATGTAGATGATGGGTTGGTGGGTGCAGCAAACCTTCATGGCACGTGTATACCTATGTAACAAACCTGCACATGTACCCCAGAACTTAAAGTACATAAAAAAAGAATCTAACTCTTGATTAATGGATATAACACCTTATTTTATTTTTCTGAAGAAATTGCTTATCAGATTTTTATTTTCACATTTTTTTCTACATCTTCCATCATTTCTGCTTTCTCCAAGTTCCTTTTTCCTATTTGTTTGGATTTCTTTCTTCCAAGTTGGAGGCTGTCTTTAAACATTTGGCGATCCTGGGCTGCCTGTTTCTGTCTAAGTGTGACTCACTAAAAAGATGAATGAGAACTCTGAGGGAGTAGGTGAGGCTTGTCCACAGAAGGACTTACAACAAGGTTGCTGGACAGCAAACTGGCTTTTAAATTGGGGCGGGACTCCAAGATGTCAGAATGTGGAGGTCTTTTCTCTGGAGCCATTCAGTTATCCAGAGAGAATGTGTCAAACCTCCTGCTGGCAATGAGGGTGGGGAGGCGTGCAATGGGTGTAGGAGACAGCTGGGGTGCGCCTGCTGTAGGAGGAGGAAGGGGGTCCATCCTCCCCCTATACAGGCCACGTAGCCCCCCTGTTTTTAGTCCCATGCCTCATGTCCACCTTCTGTAGATTTGGATCTCCCCGTCCTCAGCACCTAGAGTTCTACAAGACCACCCCGCTTCTGCTTATTAGTTTCCTCATCTGCAGGGAGCCAGGTAGTGATCCTCAGCTCTGCCATGTCAGCTCCTGCTCCTCTCCCTCTTCCAGATATTTGTGGGACTCTCTCATCCATGTTCATCTCTTCCCTCATTTTATCCCCTTATGAGTTTATATATTCTTGATTCCTTTATTGCCATTTCAGTGGAGTTTTGGAAGGGGGAAGTGAGCAATCTGCCGTGCTTACTCAGAAGTGGGCTGCATTTTAAAAACAAAATCGGCTGCATTGCTCAAAGATGAGGGAGGGTTTAGGAAAACCAATTTGTGTACAAGACATGCTTTCTCATGCATATATGTACGCATGCCTTACATGATGAAACTCCTGTGAGAGGGGCCAGCCTGTGAAATTCCCAGATGGTGAACATAGACTCCACCTCACTGAATTGCTATGAGGATTAAATGAGCCAACACAAGTAACATGCTTAGCACAGGGCCTGGCATTTGAGTTCTCAAGGGATAGCAGTGATGATTATTCGGATAGTTTTGGGATGAACTTGACTAAGGGCTCTGGGGATTTAGGGGAACTTCTCTCCGTCCTCTTCTGTGCCCTGAAGGAGGAAGCACCTTCTGCAGGCTTCTCCTGGGAACCCCACCAGCCTGTGGATCTCAGAGCTCTTTGGAGTTTGAGAAGAGAATGGGGAAATCCCTCTGGTCTTGACAACCCTGACACTGCATAATCGGCATAAATGGGGGATCCCAGCTCAGACAGGAATGTTCTTGTTTCTTGGCATGAACCTGTCTTTTTGCAAACACAGTCACTTTTTGTCTGGCCCATCAGCCCTCCTCCAAAGGTTTCTTCTACTCAGTTCCGCCATACACATCGTTTTCAACATTAAAGTCACCCTTTAATTTGTAACAAAGAGATATGGGTTCTAGTTCTGTCTTTGCTACTAATTGCCTAGAAATAGCTCAAACTTGGGATCTAGATTTGATGTGCCGGATTTGAATCCCAACTCTGCATGAGCCATGTCCAATGGGCAAGCACTCAGTCCTCTATGGGCCTTGGTTTCCTCGTCTATCAAATGAAGATAATAATAGTTCCTAACTCATAGAGCTACGATGGGGCTGAAAGAAATAATCCACGTAAAGCGCCCAGCCTGCTACTCAGAGTTCAGATAAAGCTAGCTGTAAGGATCACTATCTTTCCCAATTTAGACTCTCCCACAAACTTTGTCAGGCACAACTTGAGGTGAGGAATCAGAGGAAATGTGATTTCCTTGATTTTGTCTGTAGCTTTTACTAGACCACATAGCAACCGAGCAACATAGCAACTAATGAAAGCAATTCTGTATAGTTCCAAGTCCAGGAGCTTACTTTTTCAAAAGTATGTCATTCACACTTAAAAAACTCCCCAATCTTTTTGAGTAGCTTTCATGTCATGTAGAAAAACTCTTTACGGTAAAAATGGTGTTTGATTTTTGTTTCTGCTCAAAGCAGTTCTTATCACAAATTTAAAAACTGATCACAAACGTCCTTGGCTCTTCTGAGCCTACTGTTTTATAAACGAGTTACCATACTGCCCTCTTGTGGAACGTATTGATTTCCTTGAGTTAAAATCCTTGCTTAGATTTAAAATAGGACTCCCATTTATAATTTATCATTCATAGTATTAGGCTCATCGGAAAGTATGCTTTATCCACATATTTCACAAAACTCTTTTAAAAATTAATTATTATTTCATTTTCAATTGTTTGAACTTGGAGGCTTGATGTTCACTGATTCTTCTTCCTATAGCGATTCTACCTGATGGGTATGTCAATTCTGTTCCTCAAGCTTCCTCTGGGTTCAGAGGGCTATTCATAAACTAGTCCACAGCAATTCAGGCATAGTGGGGAGAGCAGGCCACAGGCCACAGGCCAATTGTTCTGCAGGGGTTGCGGTTAGAACTCAAGGAAACTGCCTGAAAGCCTCCTTTGTGCCAGCCCCCATCCAGCCTCACCCCAGCTGGAGGTGCTGATGATCCTAAAGAGGATCAGAATATGCCACCCCCAAAATATGCTACCTTGGCAGAAGAATATTTTGGGCTATAGGCAAGGAAGAAACAACAGATGCAGTAAAAGTTCTCTGCCTTCCCTTATCTGCCTAAATGCAGGACCTAAATTTTGCTTTGAGGAAGATGCCCCTCTATACCCGGAAGAAAAAGAGTGACTCTTATCACTGGTGATGGGAGTTGCATTCAGAAGAATCTGCATAAACCAACCTTATGGAGAGAACTTGAATCTTCTATTATTTTCTCCCATATATTCCTAAGCTCTTTCTCACAGTTTATAACCCCAGAAGCCCAAACATTCTTTCCTTTGTCCAGTCACTTATCCATAATTTATCGCCCTTTGTGAAAGTAGTATATAATTTCTCACATCTAACCACGTATTTGAATTTCTACTTCTTTTTGTGAAGCTCCTGTGCACATAAAAATGTTAACATCAATTAAAATTGTATTGTTTTTCTCTTGTTAATCTGTGTTTTATCAGCTTAATTTGCAGGTCCCCAGGAATAGAACATAAGAGAGTATGGGATAAAGGTTTCCTCCCCTCTAATCCCAGGTGTGGAGTTGGTCAGCGGAGGGGCAGGAGGAGGGTCAGCAGCCTTGATGCCCTTTTCCAGGAGAGCTTCTTGCAGTTGGTTCGGCTCTTGAAAGTTACCCGCTTCAGCAGCCTCAGCTGCTGTGCTTGACAAATGGCAAAAGACAAGACACCAACCACATGAGATCCCAATGCGCACATTTCCTGCCTCATCTTGACTTTCAGGTGGCTTTATGTGCCTATGCAATGTTGCAGTGTTAATCCTCAAGGGTGAAATCCAAGCTGGTTTATCCGCAGAGCTACCAAGGCCAGTCGTGATGGTAAGCAACGAGGCACCAAATTTCTTCTCCTAAAATACAGAGGATCTGTTCAACACACTCGCAGTCACAGCACAAAAAGCTATTCTGTATTAGATCAGCAAAGGAAACCAGTCCAAGTGCAAAGGGAATTTTAGATCTATGTCCTGTTTCCTGTGGAAACGTGAAACCAAAGGGAAGCTCACTGGTAGGACAGAGCAAGCACCCGTGAAGGTGCAGCCTTTTTTAAACTTAAGTTCTGATTCAGCGGCGGGTCCTGCGAATCCATCCTTTAACAAGCATCCCCTGCGGGAGGGGCTCTGATGCAGAGTGTAGGAGGGCTGCCTGTATTCCAAGAAACACTGGATGGTGTCTGCCACGATTCAACAGCAGACATTATTACAATTATCAGGAGATTTTGCCAAATAGTAAAATAAGAATAAATATATTTACATTTCCCAGGGTTTGGCCCAATCAGACTTTGCTTGGCTCACATAAATGCCAGCAGATAGGTGTTTGCAAACAATAAACATATGTTTAGCATCCTAAACTCTACTTTGAAATAAAACATTAAGGAATAGTCATGATTTATGCAATTAGTAAGTCCATAATTAACACCGAAGACTATTAACAATAATTAACACATAATTTTTACTATGTAATACTAATTTTATTTTTATTTTTATTTTTTAGTTGTGTTTTTGGGACAGAGTCTTGCTCTGTCACCCAGGCTGGAGTTCAGTGGCGCGATCTCGGCTCACTGCAAGCTCCGCCTCTGGGTTCACGCCATTCTCCTGCCTCATCCTCCCGAGTAGCTGGGACTACAGGTGTCTGCCACCAGGCGCGGCTAATTTTTTGTATTTTTAGTAGAGACAGGATTTCACCATGTTAGCCAGGTTGGTCTTGATCTCCTGACCTCGTGATCCACCCACTTCGGCCTCCCAAAGTGCTGGGATTACAGGCGTGAGCCACCGCACCTGGCCGTAATACTAATTTTAAAATACGTTTCACGACTCAAGGGATCAGGCAGTTGTTCAAATTTTTCTAAAGGCCTGAAAATTTTCTAGAAGGCTTACACCAGCATCCATGACTATCTTCCTTTCTTGGAAACTGGACCTTCAGATCTTATTAATGTGTTTGATAATTTCATCATAAAGAAAAAAGACAGCTGCGATGTGCAAACATACTCTGCCATAGCATAGAATTGTTCTTTGTAACAAAGTTTGCTCAACACAAACTTTATATGAAAAAAAATGCCCTTCAACAAAAAAAAAAAGCTCTCAAAATATACTTTTCTTGGAAGCTTCTGGTATTTGCATGGGAAATGCAATCCAGTTTAACCATATATATATATGTGTATATATTTTTTTGCCTGTGAATTTTAAAAAAGATTACTGAGTGCCTATTTTGTTACAGGCACTCTTCTCAGTATTGGCTTAGCATCATCTTTAAAGCAATTTTCAGTGAATATAATATATATTGATTATATATTATACACTTCCTTATTGACTAATATAAGATAGAATAGTTAATTTCAAAAAAAAAAAAGGTTTTTCCTGGGCATCATTTTAACAGAAGTTCTGCTTCCTTTTCTTTCATGCATAGAAAATGTGTTTTCTCCTAATGCAGAGGAGTGGGGATGCTTTTTCTGCCCCTGAGTGGCCAGGAGAGAACTGCTTTCTCTTTGTCTATGAACTCAAGGGCCAACATTATTCTAGCAACAGTAGGACAGGTGGCAAAAGTGTTCTGGTGTCCTAGTTGTTGCCATTAGAAAGTTCAGGCAACTAGAAAGTTCCCTGAGGTCATGCCCTGCAAGTTATATACCTTACATAATGAGGCACTGGAGAGAGAGCCCAAAAATTCCCAGTTAAAAATATGCAAGCTAGGTGAGGTGGCTCATGCATGGAATCCCAGCACTTTGGGAGGCTAAGGCAGGAGGATCACTTGAACCCGGGATTTCAAGACCAGGCTGGGCAACATAGTGGAACACTGTCCCTATAAAAAATTTAAAAATTAGCAAGATGTGGTGTCATGTGCCTGTGGTCCCAGCTACTCAAGAGGCTGAGGTGGGAGAATTGCTTGAGCCAGGAGGTCAAGGCTGCAGTGAGCCATGTTTCCACTGCTGCACTCAGCCTAGGCAACAGACGAAGACTCTGTCTCAATTAAAAATATATGTGCAAAAGTCAGTGTGTTTTGATGTCCTTCTTCAAATCACTTAGCAGAATTCCTGCTGTTTTCATTTACATTAGATGCTTGAGACAGTTTTCAAGTGAAATATTATTTTTAAAGTCCAAAATCCCAAATTGCTTTCAAGGTGAATAAAAGGATTTTAAAAGATTGTAACAATTTTATTTCTGTGATGATCACTGAATCTAAATTCTTCATTCTCTAGACAGGGAATCCATCTAAGAATTAAATGGAAGGGAAAAATATATATTTTTAGTCTGTGATTCAGGGGAAATAGCTCATGAGATAAGAACTGGATATAGATGGAAATATGTTCAGGAGGAATGAACAAATAGGAAATTTCATCAGAGAAATAGAAACTACCAAAACACAACCAAATGGTTGCATTCTAGAACTAAAAACATATGATATCTAGAATATTAAATTCACTGGATGGGCTTATAGCAGGATGAAAACGACCAAAAGAAGTCAGCAAGCTTGAAGATAGAAACATAGAACTTATCCAATTTGAAGAACACATAGAACAAAGATTAGAAAAAAAATAATGAGACATGTCTTTGGACAAAATGAATGCCTTTTGGAGGGAAAAAGGAGCCAGAGGAACAGGAATGGGAGGGAGATTTACTTCTCACTGTATTCCCTTTTATATTATTTAAAATTTTAATTCTCAGTGTGTATTACTGATTTAACAGGAAATAGATACATATTGAATTTTTGTGCCCTAGCCCTACCTTCAATGACTCTGAGTGAGCAGGTCTAAGAAGAACTTTATAAGAAGGTTTTTGTTTGCTATTGATATGAAGTGCTAGTTAGGAACTACAGTCCTGTGATATACACTGTTTTTATCACTTATTTGTTATAATATGCTGCCTTGTAAATAAACATCCCTGAGTATGTTAAGACACCAAGAACCTTAAAGAGAAAGGAAGGACAGAAAATACGTATTGAGCATCTGTTGCAATTTGCCTACTGATATGGTTAGTATCAATATGGTGGAGGTAATTGAATCTTGGGGATAGTTTCCCCATGTTGTTCTGATAGTGATTGTGAGTGATAGTGATAGGGATAGTGAGTGACTTCTCACAAGATCTGATTTTTTTTTTTTTTTTTTTTTTTGAGACGGAGTCTTGCTCTGTCACCCAGGCTGGAGTGCGGTGGTGCAATCTCGGCTCACTGCAACCTCCACCTCCCAGGTTCAAGTGATTCTCCTACTAAAGCCTCCTGAGTAGCTGGGATTACAGGTGTCCACCACCATGCCCGGCTAATTTTTGTATTTTTAGTAGAGACGGTGTTTCACCATGTTGGTCAGGCTGGTCTCAAACTCCTGACCTCAGGTGATCCACTCGCCTTGGCCTCCCAAAGTGCTGGGATTACAGGCGTGAGCCACCGCGCTCGGCCAAGATCTGATGGTTTTATAAGAGGCTCTTCCTTCTTCTCTCTGCACTTCTTCTTCCTGCTGCCTTGTGAAGGTGTCTAGCTTCCTTCTTGCCTTCTGCCATGGCTGTAAGTTTCCTGAGGCCTCCCTAGCCATGCTGAACCGTGAGTCGATTAAACCTCTTTCCTTCGTAAATTACCCAGTCTTGGGCAGTTCTTTATAGCAGTATGAAACTGGACTAATACACATACATGATTTCATTTAATCTTTATAGTGTCCTATGTGGTAGATATTGTGTTCATTTGTCACAGATGAGGAAACTGAGATGCAGAGAGACAAGCAGTTTGCCCAACATCACACAGCTGGGGCTGGGCATAGTTGTTCATACCTGTAATCCTAGCACTTTGGGAGACTGAAGCCAGAGGATCGCTTGAGACCAGGAGTTTGACACCAGTGTGGACAACACAGGAGACTGTGACTCTACAAAAAAAAGAAAGAAAGAAAAGAAAGAAAGAGCCAGGCATGGTGGCAGGTGGCCATGTGCCTGTAGTCCCAGCTACTCAAGAGGCAGAGGTGGGAAGATCACTTCAGCCCAGGAGTTAGAGGCTGCGGTGAGCCACGATTGCTGCCACTGCATTCAGCCTGGGCAACAACAGATCAAGACCCTGGCAAATAAATAAATAAATAAATAAAACTAAACATCCCCCAAACAAATGGACAAACAAACAAAAAACAAGGGAAACAAATCCTGCAAGTAGTATAAGCCTGAACTGGACTTGAACTTGGGTCTGATACCAGAGGCTGATCCCATGCTACCTACCCTGAAGCACCTAGCACTGTGAGATGCAGGGAGCAGAGCTTAAAAAGAGACTTGTTAAATGATGGATAAATAATGCAAACACTTTCTGATATATAGGCACTCAACTACTATTATTCAGGAAAACTACGAAATTTCTATTCATTATTCTGCCTGAATTACTTCTGGGGCCTCACTGCAAGAAGAAACAATGGTTAGGAACTGGAATTAATCCAAATGTAGGTTATGTAATGGCTTTACCAAAGCACAGATTTGATTTCGGCTTTCTTTACAGCAAATGACCAAATGTAGTGACTCTTTTAACTGGCTAGTCCTGACCCGGTTCATAGCCCATCACTGTAACTGAAATATTCTAGCCCTTTGTCTTATTTGTTATAAGATTTTCTATCTTGTTCCTACTTATCAATACTGGTCTAGAACTAATTTTAATAATAATAAAATAAAATTCAATTATTATTTTTGCAAAGGTAGTACATACATGTGTATGGTTCAAAGTGTAAAAGACACAAAAGGGTATTCAGTGAAAAGTCTCCTTCTACCACTCTCCCTGGACACCTAGTTTGCTTCAGAGTCAGCCAAGGTCACCAGTTTCTTCTGTATCCTTCCAGAGATATTTATGCATTTACAAGCAAATATGTATATATGTTTTCTTCCTCCCCTCTTATTTATAGAAATATTTTTGAGGACAAAATAGATAATATCAACCTTTCTGCTTCAGCTACTCAGGAGGCTGAGGCAGGAGGATCACATTGATTTTTTATTGTTTTTCACTGAAAATTATCCTTTAGAGGTCATTTCATTTGGCTACAAAAGGTCCTTCCTCATTCCTTTGTAGCTTCATGGTTTCCAATGGTAAGGATGTGCCATAATTTGTTTAGCAAGACACCTACTGATGGGCATGTAAGTTGCTTCTAGTCTTTTCCTATTACCAGCGATGCTGAAATGAATAACATTGTGCATGCAGGTGTCATTTTAAAGCCATCTCACCATTTCTTTCTTGCTTACTTTTGATTATATTTGGTCTTGTTTTTGGAGTACTTGGTAAAACCCTGAATATGTTCAACATTTGGTTTGGTTGCCTACAAAGCAGCCGAGAGCAAGCCTTCTAAGCCTGAACGAGTAGATACATATTCCCTGAGTGTCTCCAAAGCAAAAACCTTAGACCCTGAAAACAAAATAGTTTCATAAAAGTTACTCCAGTAATTTTTTGAGATGAGGCACTGCTCATCATCCTCAAATTCAAATTGCCAAAGCAGTCAAGATCCTGTTGTGATTCAAGAGCCCAGACTTCCAGACGTAGGAGACAGCCTGGAAACAAGGCTTCTGCTCAGGACCTTGTCGGCTGGGTGAAGAAGCTTACAGGAGAGCCCGTGGAGGCAGATGGGGTGCTCAAAGGATCACGCACATGGCTGGTTTTTCTTTAAGGAGAACCATACAGCATGTGATGAAGGGCAGGAAATGGCCACTTTGCTCAAACTCCAGGAGGCAAATAGGAACCAGACTTAAGAAAGGTCTAGTCAAGCCTCCAACGTTACACATTGAAAAGATCATTATGCACTACCTTGAAAAGGACTAACCTGTCTCTTAGGAGCATGTGAGTCAATATAGTGCTC
Source organism: Gorilla gorilla gorilla (assembly GCF_029281585.2). Lineage (NCBI taxonomy): Eukaryota > Metazoa > Chordata > Mammalia > Primates > Hominidae > Gorilla > Gorilla gorilla. The sequence continues at coordinate 21,974,114 of NC_073243.2, read as the reverse complement.
CGACAATGGGTATAGTGGTTAACATTGCAGGCTCTAGGGTCAGGTAATTAAAATCCGCCCCCTCCTTTTTTTTTAAACCATTTAGTAGCTGTAAGTAACTTCTTTGTGCCTCCTCTCTTCTAAAAAATTGGGTCATTAATCATAGCTCCCCTAAAGGGCTGTGTGTAGGTTAAATGGGATAATATCTCCCAAGCACAGTGCCTGGCACATAATACATGCTTGATAAATGGTGGTTGTGGTGATCATTCGAGAAACAGGAAGCATTTCACCACTTAATTCTATACCAGAAGCTACTTTAAAATATCGTGACGACTTGTAGAAATAAATACATGTTGCACATATTCTTGACTATCTTGTTTCTAGCCTCAGGATTTTGATTTATTTTGTACTGTGGTGTCAATTACAGAGAAAAGCCACCTTCTAGAAATGAGAAATGGGGACCCTGAATGGAGCCTTGCTTGTGAACTGTGCCGGGACATCCTGGTGTGTGCCATACAGTCCTGTAATTGATCAGTGTCTTATGAATCTTTGCCATTTTTTTCTTCCTTGTTGATTTGCTGTGAACACCGAAAAGAAAGATGGTGGAGAACATCTCTTCATCCTTGCTGGCAATGAAAATCTGTTATTTCAAAGCGGAAGCACATGCTTTACATCCTCTTATTCCCCTAAGGGCCTCTTAAAAGCACACCACAGTTATTTGGTAGGTTAAAATTCCAATGAAAAGCTTTTAAGTTATCATGTTTGTTAATTGCTAATTTAGGGTTAGCGTCATACAACAGGGGACTAAGTCCCTGCTACAGACCCAGAACACTAGGGTCTTGAATGCCCAGCTTCACACAATGGCCTGTGATATTGATACTTATTATAAGGAATAGCAAGAATAAAAGGCTGGTGGTTTCTTGTCAATGAACTCACTGCTCCACAGTGAAACCTAAGATGGAAAACAATTCACATCTTACCAATACCTTTATATGAAGGGAGTTTTTTCCCCCCTCATCTAGGTGCAGTTCAGTGGGGAAGTTGACACAGATCCCAATACTACTGGCAATGCTACCAAAACAGAGGTCAAGGGTCACAGTGACCACTGCATGACAGTTAAATAAGAAGTGAATAAGATCTGATGTTTGGGTAGCACTTTTGCATCCATAAAATACTCAGGATAGCATGACAGATTTATCGAGGATGGGAAACCTGAGGCTTGTCCGTGGTGAGATCCAGGCTGGAAGCCAGTCTTCAGGCCCCTGGCTAAGTGTGTTGTCTCCTAGACATACCGCCTCTGTTCATCTCCCTCTGAATTCTTCTGGTTTCAAAATAACTAGTTAGCTCTGTCTCAACGCTTTCCCACCTCCTGCTCTTCTATCGGCTGCCGTATTTGTGTCATTCATTTACTGAAATCATTTATTATAAAGAGTTTCTGCATTTTTATATTCTTTTAAAAGAGATAATAATTGTACAACTTTCAAAAGGCAAAAGATTATTCAGTGAAGCCTCCTTTCCCCTTCACACCCCAGCCATCCAGTTCTCTTTCCAGAGGCAACCAGTGTTACCAGTTTCTTATGTATCTGTCTGGAGAAATTCTATGGGTACACAAACAATTACATTTTACCATTTTCTATCATAACAATGGTAAAATACTATATATGTAATTCCTCTGAACCTTGCTTTTTTCATTTAATATATCTCGTTGGTCACTCCATATCAAAGAGATGTAAAAAAGATTTCTAATTATATATTTTACAGTAAAAAATACTCTATGACTGTTTCATAATTTATTTAATCAGTCTCCTCTTGGTGGACATTTGGGATATGTAAATTTTTTTCTATTAAGAACAATTTTGCAATGAATAACTTTTTACACACAGTTACATCATTTTGCACATGTGCAGATGTATCTGTAGGATAAATCCCTAGATGTGGAATTGAATTGCTGTGTCAATAGCTGTGCATCTGTAATCTCCACAGAAGGCAGAGACTGTGTTTTATCTTCATCTATCCTTAGTGTCTAGCACAGGTCTTGATACTTCATAGATGTTCAGTAGGTATGTGGACAAATTAATGAATGAGTGAATTCAGAGAACGAGTTCAGAGAGTGGTCAACAAATCTTTGTTGAACAAATCAATGAATGAGTTCAGAGAATGAATGAGTTCAGAGAATGAATGAGTTCAGCAGGGATGATCATGAGGGGGTGGTGACTTTTGGCACCATCTCTTGTATTTCATATACTACTCTGAAAATGACATCAAAATTTAATTTTCTTCATACTTATAACTTTCTTCTGTAGGTTTTTTATTTATTTTTATTTTTTTAGATACAGGGTTCTCACCATGTTGCCCAATCTGGTCTTGAACTTCTGAGCTCAAGCAATCCTCCCGCCTTGGCCTCCCAAAGTGCCAAGATTACAGGTGTGAGTCACCATGCCCAGCCCTTGTGCAGCTTTTAACTTTTCTCAGAATTTGTATTTGTCTATTTTTAACTTATAAAAATTAAAAAATATTTTAATAGACAGGGGTCTGTGTCACCCAGGTTGGAGTGCAATGGTGTGATCATAGCTCACCGCAGTCTCAAACTCCTGAGCTCAAGCCATCCCTCCCAGGCATTCCAAGTGATGGCACCTCAGGCATGCATCACGGAGACTGTCATCATTTATCTACTTTTTATTGCTCAGAAGAGACATAATTTCAACTCACCATGTGGTTATACTTCTGGGTTATGAAGCATAGTTTGTATAACTCTTCTTAAAGATATTGTTCAAAACTTCTTTTGACTTTTAGTTGTAATTTGGACTGATTGCTTTTTAGTTCTGTAGCTATTACACCGAGCTTTCTTTTCATCACACAGCTGGGTTGGTTCCACTATGTCTTACATCCAATATCTTCTTCTTTCTGGATTTTTCACTTTTGCTGTATTATTTTTTCCCATAAAGAATGTACGCTCACCGTTTTGAGTACTGGCATGTCCAAAGAAATCTTTTATTTTGCTCTCATACATGAAATGCTTTGACTGGTTCTAGAATCCCAGATTTGAAATAATTTTCTATAGAATTTGAAGGCATTATCCTAGCATCATTTCTAGCAACCATCATTTCTAGCCACCTGTGTTAGAGATGAAACACTTGATACCTATTCTTTCTTTTTCTTCTTATTATTTGAATTAAGAAATTCCACCAGAAGAGGTATAAAGTTGGCCCTTCATATCCGTGGATTCTACATCCTTGGATGCGATGACACACAAATAAAAAATATTCAGGAAAAAAATTCCACAAAGTTCCAAAAAGCAGAACTTGAATTTGTTGCACCCTGAGTGCTATGTTGAATCCATGCGAATGAAGTGATGAGTAGGTATGGTTAGGCATTGTATTAGGTATTGTATTAGGCATTGTATTAGGTATTATATTAGGTATTAGGCGTTGTATTATGTATTGTATTATGTATTGCATTAGGCACTGTATTAGGCACTATATTAGGTATTGTATTAGGCATTGTATTAGGTATTGTAGCAATCTAGAGATGACGTAAAGTATGCCTATCTAGGGATGTGCATAGGTTATATACAAATGCTACACCACTTTATATAAGAGACTTGAGAATCTGCAGATTTCAGTATCTGAGGGGGATCCTGGAGCTAATCACTCTATGGATTATATGTATAATCCACAGGGAGGACTATATGTAAGGAATGGGCGTGTGTGTGTTAATTTCAGGTGGGTCGTTAATCTAAAGACTTGAGTCTTTGGATCAAGTTATCTCTCTCTCACTTTCACAATTGTTTTGCCCTTCTCTCTCTTTTTTTCTTTCCTTCTGGAAGTCCTACTTGACAAATATTAAATCTTCTGAAGCTATCCCCTCCGATTTAATTTTTCTCCCATATTTTCCCTCTCCTAGTGGATGCAGAGTGACTTCTGGAGTGTTTGCCTGAAGGCGTTCTACTCACACCTGCCCTCACAGAGTGCCCCATCGGGCGCCCCACGCAGAAATAAGCCAGTTGTGGTAACAGACCTATACAAACTCTGCAGGAAACTCATTGTAGCTTACAGAAACAATCAACTTGGCTTCCTGATTTTTAACCCTCAATTTCGCCTGCGACTGCGAGGTCCTGGAGGCATCGCCCAGCCCAACCCCACTGTACAGCCGGGAAGTCTGAGACCCGGGGTACAGCGCGACCCGAGATGATCCCGCCCGCGGGAGGGCCCGGACTAGACGCAGGTCTCCTGACTCCCAGCTCGGGGCTTTGGCCGCTGTCTTCTGCTTGGTGCCCCGCGTCTTCGCGGTAGGTTGAGGTGGCCGGAGCATCTGGCCCTACCCTTCCCACACGCCACACTCCTGGGTCTCTGGCTCTGGGGTCCGCAGAATTTGCGCCTGCGCCAAGCCTTTGGCCAGGCTGCTCAGTGGCGGAACCAGCCCTATTTGCCCTGGCAACGCGTCACTTGTTGTCATGGAGACCGCGTTGTTTACCTCTCTGTTCTGCAAGAGCTGGAAGCTCCAGTTGGGGTAAGGAGGCTCCCATCCCGGGCTTGGGTAGTGGTTCTGTGTGGCGCTGAGGTAAGTAAACCTTGACCCCACCCCACCGACCCCTACCCGCAACCCTCCCCGCCTAACCAAATCCTTATGACGTTGGGATGAGCCCTAATTTAGGTCCCCACCTCTCTGGGGGCTACTCAGACTTATCCAGGAGTCTTGGGTTAAATGCTGGGCTCCACACTCAGATAAATTCGGTAGAAACCATAAAAGGGACTGGGCTAGGAAGAAACGGAGAAACTCCATGCTGTCTGAGGGGGCTGGGTGGGCTGAGGTTCTCAGCCTAGTCAAGATCTGACTCTAGTTTCATCCTTATATATGTGAAGGCTTCAGAGATCCAGAGGCCCCTAAGAGCAGGGACTCAGACCTTAGGGTAGAGATGGGAGTGGGGGCAGATTTCAGCCCTATCTGAGGAAGGCAGTTCTCATGGTCCATCAGAGTTGTATGAAGATGAAATGGGTAATTTTAGCGTTTCCACTCCGACAGCCTCTGCCAGCTGGCTTCCCCTGTGTTGTTCCCCTTCCTGTTCTCTCCTTTTCTTTGTCCTGGAAGTTTTTAGATTCTTTTATGTGTTGAACAAGTTCAATACCCAGTTGTCAGTTTACACATGTTACATTTCCTCCTCCTCCTCCTCCTCCTCCTCCTCCTCCTTCTCCTCCTCCTCCTTCTCCTCCTCCTCCTCCTTCTCCTCCTCCTCCTTCTCCTCCTCCTCCTCCTTCTCCTCCTCCTCCTCCTCCTTCTCCTCCTCCTCCTCCTCCTTCTCCTCCTCCTCCTCCTCCTTCTCCTCCTCCTCCTCCTCCTCCTCCTCCTCCTCCTCCTTCTCCTCCTCCTCCTCCTCCTTCTCCTCCTCCTCCTCCTCCTCCTTCTTCTTCCTCTTCTTTTTTCTTCTTCTTTTTTTAAGAAAACATCTCTGGGCTCATCTGTTTGGCAGAACATTACTCCATGACCCAACAATTCTAATGAGTTATAAAAATGCATACACGTGTTCACCAAAAGACATGTATGAGACTATTAATAGCATTCTCATTATGGCCCTAGAGTGTAAACAACCCAAATATCCATAAACAGTAGAAAAGACAGCTAGACTTTATTCATATAATGGCACCTACACAGCAACGAGAACGAACAAACTGCAATCATATAGACAATATGGATGAATTTTACAAACATAATGTTGAGCTAAAGAAGTCAGAGACAGAATAATACATACTGTATTATTCCATTTCTGTTAAATTCAAAAACAGCAAAACGAATTTGTAGTGTTAAAAGTCAGGATACTGGTTACCCTGAGGGGCTTGAGGTGGAGTAACTGGGAGGAGGTTAGAGATGCTGGTAATGCTTGTTTCTTGGTTTGGGTGCCGGCTACACAGATAGATTTATTTTGTGTACAGATTACGATTTATGCAATTTTCCGTATATATGTCATCCTTGAATAAAAATTATCATAAAAAAGGACAAATTGCTTTCATTTAATCTAAAAGAGTCTGCTTTTGATCAGGAATTTGGAAACCTCAAATGGCTAAACTATTACAACCTCCGCCCAAGTTCCTGCCCTCAGAGTGGCACATTGCTAACAAGAACCAGTACCACAGAGCAGACGCTCAAAGGTCCCGATCAGAACGCCTGGTTGCAGAAAGCCAGAGGCTTGTGGATGAAATTGAAAAGACCACAAGAAAATCTCAAAGCGATGTGAACAAGAAACTAGGTAAGACAACATGCTTGGCATATTCGTGAACATGCTAGGATGAGGCTGTTGAGTTTAGCTATAGTGTCATGTTCACGTGTGGCAACAGATTATTTTTGAATATTAGAGAAAATCATGTGTATTCTCCAGGTTCTATGTTTAAGTTCACTGCCCTAAGATAGACACAAGGTAACCCAGCCTGATTTTCAGCCACCCATCATTCATTTATTTGTTGATTTGATGCACAGTTATTGAGCATCTATGGGCATCTATGTACTACACACTAGGCATACCACAGGGCATGATCAGAATCTCTGCTTTTTAGGGGCTTCTAACTTGAAGAGGATAAAGATACAAAAATTAATCATCAGAATACAGTCAGCCCTTTGTATCCATGGGTTCAGCCAGTTGTAGGTCCAAAATACTTACGAAAAAAAAACAATAAAAGATAACAATACAACAATTAAAGAATACAAATAAAAACAATACAGTTCAACAGCTATTTACATAGTATTTGCATTGTATTAGGTATTATAAGTAATCTGAAGATGATTTAAAGTATACTGGCTGGGTGTGGTAGCATGTGCTGTTAGTCCCAGCTACTTGGAGGGCTGAGGCAGTAGGATCCTGTAAGCCCAGGAGTTAGAGACCACCCTGGGTGATATAGCAAGACCCTGTTTCATAAAAAAAGAAAAAGAAAGGAAGAATGAAAGAGAGAAAGAAAGAAAGAGAAAGAAAGAAAATAAAGAGAAAAGGAAAGTATATGGGAGGATGTGCATAGGTTATATGCAAACACTACACCATTTTGTATAAAAGACTTGAGCATCCATGGATTTTGGTGTCTGTCAGGGACTCTGGAACAAATCCTCTGAGGATACCAAGGGACAGGTGTATAACCAGATAGGTGCTGGGGTAGGGGAACAAAGACAGGGGCGGAGTAGATGTGAAAAATTGGAAAAGTTTTTCTAGAGAAGAACATTTACTTGAGTCTTAAAAGGAGTCATTTTCTCTTGACAATTCCTTACTTAAAACAGTATTTATTTAAATTTCTTGAGACAGAGTCTCGCTCCATCACACAGGCCAGAGTACAGTGGCACAATCTCAGCTCACTGCAATCTCTGCCTTCCAGGTTCGAGCGCTTCTCCTGCCTCAGCCTCCTGAGTAGCTGGGATTACAGGTGTGCACCATCACACCCGGCTAATTTTTGTATTTTTGGTAGAGACGGGGTTTCATCATGTTGGCCAGGCTGGTCTTGAACTCCTGACCTCAGGTGGTCCGCCCGCCTCAGCCTCCCAAAGTCTGGGATTACAGGCACGAGCCACTGCACCCTGCCTAAAACAGTATTTAAAAGGTAGCGTTCTTTAGCAAAGATCTCAGGAAAGCACATTAAAAAAAAAAAGATAGTATCCTTAAATAATCAAAACAAAAATAAACATAAAATAAAACAAACAACCAACATCTGCTAAATGCCAAAAAGGGATTAATCAGGGGTAACCAACTCGACTATCTATAGGGACCAAGCAGGTAGCATAGGGATTGAATGTAAGGCATTAGGGTTTAGTAGGGACTGTGGAGACCTGGAGAATGTGTGCCCCATCTAAGGAGGAAGCTGCTACTCAATTTCAACCCATTGCTTCCAAGAAAGAACATGAGCCCAGTGTTGCCTGATTGTCTGATTTTTTCAAGAAAATCTGGAAAGCAGGAATTTATTCACGTTTTAAATGTTGGTAACTGACTTAATTTATTTATAACACTGGGCCAGCTGAACAAACACGTTTATGGATCAAACCTGGTCTGAGGACTGTAGTTTTCTAATTTCCAGTAAATGAAACCTTCATTCAGGTCAGCAACGTTAGATGTTAGGCTCTCCTAATAGGTTGACCCTTACATTGATACCACCCTGTAGATAGGCCTGTTCTAAATAATTGTGCAAATAGGTAGGTGTTAAAAATGAGAAGGCGCCCGGGCATGGTGGCTCATGCCTGTGATTCCAGCACTTTGGGAGGCCAACGTGGGCGGATCACAAGGTCAGGAGATTGAGACCATCCTGGCTAACATGGTGAAACCCTGTCTTTACTAAAAATAAAAAAAATTAGTGGGGCATGGTGGCATGCATCTGTAGTCCCGGTTACTCAGGAGGCTGAGGCAAGAGAATTGCTTGAACCAGGGAGGTGGAGGTTGCAGTGAGCCGAGATCTTGCCACTGCACTCCAGCCTGGGTGACAGAGTGAGACTCTGTCTCAAAACAAAAAAAAAGAAGAGAAATCATTATTCATTTTCACAATACTGTGTTTCAGTAGATATGGGGAAAAAGTGAACCTTCATTGATTCATGGAATCATTTTAAAATTAGCCATTAGGCATTAAAAGCATCAAATATGTAGGAATAAATCTAGCAAAAGATGTGCAAGTGTTTTGCACTGAAAAATCATTTTTGCAAGAAATTAAAGAAATTCTTAGTAAATGAAGGGATTTATGAGTTAATGGATTGGAAAACCTAGTATTTAAAAGTGTTGATTCCCTTCAAAAATTAATCTATATATTCAATGCAATGCCAATGAAAAGCTCAGCAGGTTTTATGGTGAAATTGGCAAACTGCTTCTAAAATTCATATGGAAATGCAAAGGGTCAAGAATAGGCACGAGGCTGAGCGTGGTGGCTCATGCCTGGCTCCCAGCACTTTGGGAGGCCGAGGTGGGTGGATCACCTGAGGTCAGGAGTTCAAGACCAGCCTGGCCAACATGGTGAAACCCTGTCTCTACTAAAAGTACAAAAAAATTAGCTGGGCGTGGTGGTGGGTGCCTGTAATCCCAGCTACTCAGGAGGCAGAGACAGGAGAATCGCTTGAACCCGGGAGGCGGAAGTTGCAGTGAGCTGAGATTGCGCCACTGCACTCCAGCCTGGGCGACAAGAGCGAGACTCCATCTCAAAAAAAAAAAAAAAAAAAAAATAGGCACAACTATCTTAAAGAAGAACACAGTTGGAAGACTTCTACCGTAGGTACTGAGAGCTGTGACAAAGCTATGGTAATTGAGACAGCAAAGTATAAGTGAGGATAGACCTGTTGACCAATGAAACATGGCAGAGTCCAGAAACAAACCCACATACATTCATTCATCTGAGTATGACAAAGCAACACTACAGTGTAATGGGCAAAAGAGAGCCTTTTCAATGAATTGCCCAATTAGATATTCATATAAAAAAATGATATCCTGGCTAGGCGCCATGGCTCACACCTGTAATCTCAGCACTTTGGGAGGCCAAGGCAGGCAGATCACAAGGTCAGGAGAGCGAGACCATCCTGGCTAACACGGTGAAACTCCATCTCTACTAAAAACACTAAAAATTAGCCGGGCGTGGTGGCGGGCGCCTGTAGTCCCAGCTACTCGGGAGGCTGAGGCAGGAGAATGGCGTGAACTCAGGAGGCGGAACTTGCAGTGACGTGAGATAGTGCCACTGCACTCCAGCCTGGGTGACAGAGCAAGACTCCGTCGCAAAAAAAAAAAAAAAATCCCAACCCCTACCTCGTATTGTCTGTCTGTCTATCTATCTATCTATCTATCTGTCTGTCTGTCTGTCTGTCTGTCTGTCTGTCTGTCTGTCTATCTATCTATCTATCTATCTATCTATCTATCTATCTATCTGCAAATCTAAGTGGAGTGCATATCTAAATGGGAAAGGTGAAACAATGACACTTATGGGAGAATATATTTATGATCTTTATGACTTGTTGAAGGCAAAGATTTCTTATTCTTAAGCAGGCCTGAAAAGAAGCATTCATAGAAAAGAAAAGCAATAAATTAGACTATATTAAAATGAAGAACTTTTGTTTAACAAAAACACCTCATCAAAAGGCTGAACAGCAATCTAAAGAGTAGGAAAAGATATTTGCAATATATATATCTGACAAATCCATATCCAAAATATATAAATAACTTTTAAGAATTCAAAAGAAAAAGGCAGATAACTCAATAAACAAATGGACAAATCTTGACAGACACCTTACAAGCGAGGACATTCAAACAGCCGATGAACACGTAAAGAGGTGCGCTAATTTTATGAGTCATCAGGGACATACAAATTAAAATCAAGTTGAGATGCCATTCTACAGCCATGGAATGGCTACAATTAAAAAGAAGGAAGAGAACAAGAAGAAAGGAGAGGAAAGAGGATGTGGAGCAACTGTTACTGTCATATTCTGCTGGTGGAAATATAAATTGCTGTAATCACTTTGGAAAGCTTTGGCAGTATTGACTACAGTTGAAGACATGCATACTTTTCACCTGGTTATTCTACCTTTAGAGTTTTATCATACAGGAATATATGTTTACCAAAGATATATGCTGCAATGGCCAAAGGAGGGCCATTTGTAATGGCCCCAAACTGGAAACTACCCACATGCTTATCAACAGTAGGATGGATAAATATGCTATACCTCACAGCAAAGAGAATGAGTGGCCTACAGCTATATACAACACTACCAATGAATCTTACAAACTTAGTAAGATGTTGAGTACAATAAATGACACACAGATGAGTACATGCCATGTTATTCTATTTATGTAAAGTAAAACAAACCAAATAAAATGAAAAATGAATCTATACCTTGGTGTGTGGAATGATAAGAACTGGAAGGGGTCATGAGAGACCTCCTGGGATGCCAGTTATATTCTGTTTCTTGAGTTGGGTCTTATATGTGTGTGTTCACTATGAAAACACATTGAATTTTATGATATGTGTACTCTTCTATAGGTTTTTCATATTTCAATAAAAAGTTAAAAATAACTTGCAAGTACCTGTGCTGGTGCTGATGATATAGACACACCACCAGACTGGTGTTTGCCCTTGGGGAGCTTGCAGTCTGAAAGTAGAGATGAGTCCAGTACAGGATACCCAGGATACGGTGTGCTTCATCCCATAAGAGGTACCAATAAAGCACCGTCAGATTGGAGGAGAGAGCACATCACTTCCAATTGGTCACATCCAATGACTACTCAATTTTCCAATCTAATGATCAGTTAGTCTTCATCCAACTTGATCTCTCTACAATACTGGATGCTCAAAACTGGATGTGTCCAGTTACTTTTAGAATTCTATGGCACAAATTTTTCCTGATTCAAATTTCCTTTCTCTCTGGCCATTTCTTCTTCTTCTCTATTATTGATGCTTCTTTCCCCATTCATTTCCTATTGGTGTTCTTTAGCGTTTTGTTCTTCGTCTTCTTAGCTTTTTCTTCTCTTCTCTCTAAGCAATCTTTCTTGATGACCTCATTAGAAATTTTATCACTATTTTCTTTGTGTTATTGGTTTGCAAATAGAAATCTTCAGCTCTAATTTCTCATGAGAACTTTTTGGGGAAATAGAGAACTACTTGCTATATATTGCCACTTAGATTCCTTCAGGCACCTCAAAATAAGTATGTCCCAAGATGAACTCATCATTGTCCTTCAAAACTTGCTTCTGCTTCTGTAGTTCCCTATCCTGGTTAATGGGATCAGAGCTCATTCATTCATTAATTCATTCACTCTTCAAATAGGTCTGACCCTGTGCTAGATGCTTAGGAGTATAAAATTGAAAAAGACTGATACATTCTACTATGTAAAAGAGATACAACACAAGTAAAAAGGCAAGTAACTAAAATTATTGTAAGTTGCTGGCCTAGATGAAGGCAATGGCAGTAAAGATGGAGAGAAAAGGTGCTCGATAATATGTATGTTGGATTTATGAATGAATTTTAACAACAAAAGTCAAGGAGATAGCTTGGACAAAATAATAAAGGCAGGATGAGTGTGACATTTATGGGGAATGAGTAGAGAGGTCCAAGTTGATGTGTAGAGTACGTGAGGAACAGCAGCATGATGAAGATGAGAGGGAGATGAAGCAGGGCCAAGCCTGAGGAAGACCTTGATTTTGGAATGTTCAGTTCATTGGGTAGCCTGTTAGAATTTAAGAAGTAACGCTAGAAATCTGGAGGTAATCACATAAAGATGGGTAAGGGGAGCCATAAGGGTAGATTAGACTACCCAAAGAATGTATCAAAAGAGAAGAAAAGGGCACATGAGTTGAAGAGGACCAAGAGAAGAGCCGAGGAACATAAGTTCAGGTGGAAGAATAAACAGATGAGACCAAGGTTATGAAAGCCAAAAGATGAGGTTTTGGCTGGGCGCAGTGGTTCACACCTGTAATCCCAGCACTTTGGGAGGCCGCTGTGGGCAGATCACGAGATCAGGAGATCAAGACCATCCTGGCTAACACGGTGAGACCTCGTCTCTACTAAAAATACAAAAAATTAGCCGGGCATGGTGGTGGGCGGCTGTAGTCCCAGCTACTTGGGAGGCTGAGGCAGGAGAATGGTGTGAACCTGGGAGGCGGAGCTTGCAGTGAGCCGAGATCGCGCCACTGCAGTCTGGCCTGGGCAAAAGAGTGAGACTCTGTCTCAAAAAAAAAAAAAAAAAAAGATGAGGTTTCACAGGCGAGGAAGTCTTCTATTGTATCAGTGGTTGTCTAAATGTCTAAGAGACTGAGAGCTGAGCCAAAATAAATTTGGACTAGTGACTTAAAGATTATTGGTGACCTTTGAGATAAGAGATGTCCAGTAGGATAGTGGAGGGTACACAGTAGAGGTGAAAGTCAGTTACAAGGTGTCAATGGGAAGATGCCCATCTACATGGTGGATTAAGCACATGCATTTGTCTTCTCTTCCTTTTAGAATTCCAACAAAATAGCAGTAAAGAATTAATAACAGTAAAGCTAACAAAATAATAATAAAGCTATGCCCCAAGCATGAGAGAGATTGAGACGCATACACAGGGAAGCACACGCATGTGCACACATACACACACACACAGAGTTAGAGAGGAAGCAACAGTAGACAAATAATGAAATCAAAATTTTAGAAAGCAAAGGTCAGCTGGTAACAGACCTAGGGACTGCAGAAAATCAGGCTGGGTAGAGAACAATAAGAAGCCAGCTGATTCATGCTGCAGAAATCTTGTAGTGCTCAAAACTGGATGCATCCAGTTACTTCTGAAGCTGGAGGGTCAGGATAGAACCAGAAACAAGATTGGTTGAAAGTCTTTATAAAGAGCTTCCTCTTCACTCTGGCTCTCCCTCACCCCAGCAGAAGGTTAAAGGTTAAAGGGTTCAATGAATGTCTACTTGGTGATTCATTCATTCCTATGTCTACATAGTAATTCTTCCAGCTGGTTCCTAAGACACTGGTAGCCAGGCTTCTACCCTCAGACAGGAGACTGGAGGACTTTTCTGTGGAGAAAGTAGAAAGTAACTGGCCCCGAAAGGAAAGATGCATAAATATTAACATTTGAGGATTCTCCTGTGAGATGCCAGGGTCTCAACTGATCACTCTGTATGATAAAGCATTCTGGTTGACAAGCACTGTCCCTCTAGACAGCATTTCCAGGTAGCACTTTAGCATCTCGGTCTAAATCAGATGATCACCAAATAATTGAGGAAAGCCACTAACATGGCAGACACCACAACAAATAATCAAAGACACAGAAACTCAGGAGACAGATAGTGCATAGAGAAAAAGAAGACATACACTATCAAATCCATCAAGAATTTAGAGAAGAGATTGCATCCTTGGAACATGCAGAGGAGTCTTTAAAAAAGAGAACATTTGGAGAACAAGTGTTCTTAGAAATTAAGAATATAAGAGCAGAAAAATCTTAAAAATCAAAAGAAGTGTTGAGAATCTCCAGAAAGTGGGAAAAAAGGACAACAAAATAACAGCAAAGAAAAGACAAGAAAATTAGGGGATCAGTCTGGGAGGCTCAATAACTAACAGGAGTTTCAGAAAGAGCGTAGAGAAAATGGAGAAGATATGGTGGCTCACACCTGGAATCCCAGCACTTTGCGAAGCCAAAATAGGAAGATCAGTTGAGACCAGGAGTTTGAGACCAGCCTTGGCAACACAGAGAGACCCTTGCCTCTACAAAAATAAGAAAATTAGGTGGGTGTGGTGGTGTGTACCTGTAGTCTCAGCTACCCAGGAGGCTGAGGTGGGAGGATCTCCTGAGCCCAGGAGTTCAAAGTTACAGTGAGCTATGGTTGTGCCACTGCACTCCAGCCTGGGTGACAGAGTGAGATCCTGTCTCTAAAAAGAAGAAGATGAGGAAGCAGGGCCCTAGGCCTGGCCCAGGAAGCATTTTTTTCTCCTAGGCCTCTTGGTCTGTGATGAGAGAGGCTGCTGTGAAGATCTCTGACATGCCCTGGAGACATTTTCCCCATTGTCTTGGCAATTAGCATTCGGCTTCTTGTTACTTATGCAAATTTCTGTAGCTGGCTTGAATTCCTTCCCCCAAAATGGGTTTTTCTTTTCTACCACATGATCAGGCTGCAAATTATTTAAACCTTTATGCTCTGCTTCCCTTTTAAACATAAGTTCCAATTTCAGATAATCTCTCTCAAATTCAAAGTTCCACAGATCTCTAGGGCAGGGGCAAAATGCTGCCAATCTCTTTGCTAAAGCATAAGAAGAGTGAACTTTGCTTCAGTTCCCAATAAGTTCCTTATCTCCATCTGAGACTACCTCAGCAGGACTTCATTGTCCATATCACTGTCAACATTTTGATCGAAACCATTCAACAAGTCTCTAGGAAATTCCAAACTTTCCCAAAACTTTGCGTCTTCTTCTGAGCCCTCCACACTGTCCCAACCTCTGCCTGTTACCCAGCTCCAAAGTCACTACCACATTTCCAGGTTATCTTTATAGCAGTGCCTCACTTCCAGTACCAATTCTCTGTATCATTCAATTTTCACACTGCTATAAAGAAATACCTGAGACTGGATAATTTATAAAGGAAAGAGGTTTAATTGACCCACAGTTCCACATGGCTAGGGAGACCTCAGGAAACTTACAATCATTGTGGAAGGCTAAGAGAAAACAAGGACCTTCTTCACATGGTGGCAGGAGAGAGAAGAGAAAATGAAGGGGGAAGAGACCCTTATAAAACTATCAGATCTCCAGAGAGCTCACTCACTATCAGGAGAGCAGCATGGGGGAAACTGCCTCACTGATCCAATTATCTCCCACCAAGTCCTTCCCTCAACAGGTGGGGATTACAGCTGGAGATGAGATTTGGGTGGGGACACAGAGCCAAACCATATCAAAGGGTATATCTGGCATGTGACACAACAATTAAATAAGTTTGACACCAGTGTGAAATTTCAGGACCCTAGGAAAATAGATTACTAAAATTTTTCAGAGTGGAAAAAACAGGTCATATACAAAGAATCAGGAATCAGAGTGGCATCAGACTTTTCAACAGAAACTCTGGAAATTAGAAGGAAATGGAGGGACACAATCACAATTCTAAATAAAAAAGAGTTACAAACTGTAACTCAGGGCACAGCCAAATAGAATGAAACGTCGAGGGTAGAATAAAGACATTTGCAGACTTGCAGGTTTTCAAAAACTTTACCTCACGTGCATCCATTTCTTAGGAAGTTACTGAAGGATATGCTTCAGCATACTGAAAGAGTAAATCAAGGAAGAGGAAGAAATACAATCCAGGAAATGGGACAGCAACAGGAGAAGAGTGAAGGGGATTCCTGGAAGCAAAGTCATAGGATGACAGCTACACAGCAAACTAGAGAGCAACTCATCCAACAGGAGGAGAAGATGCTCTAGGAGAGACATCTCCAAGGAGGAAAGAAAACTGATAGCTTACTTGATGGGTTGGAATATATTGAGGGCATATTGAGAAAAAATTAATAATATAAAGAAACTGAAGCAATCACTACGCTACCCATTTTACTATCTCATAATGTCATGTTGTAAACCTCAAATATATACAATAACATTTTTTTTTTTTAAAACAGAGTCAGCTTACAGAAGTGGAAACTGACACTACAACCAGTACATTATGACTTTAAGATTCAAATGCTGAACTACTCATTATCAATTAAATATATATATATTTAATTGTTTTCCTAGTATAATCAGTCATTTTTTACTCATGGTGCCTAATAAATCTGCCTTTAATTATCATTTAAAAAAGAAAGTGAAGCAAAAATGCCATTTTAACTCCTCCCCAAAACAGAAAATTTTGTAAGAAAAGAAATTTATTACAGTGTATGATAGGGCTCAGGTGTAAATAACATTTATATATTTACAAAATGTAAATAAATAATAAGTTTACTTATTTATTGTTTAACAAAATGGTGATACAACTATATTGGGAGACGGAAGTATGTTGTGTGAATTGGTTAAGAGCAAATCATTATCTTTCATCACAGGAAATCAACATATAATATCAAAACTGATAATGAGTGAATAGCAATATAAGCAAATGTAAGAAGTGATAAGGGGCCTGGCGCAGTGGCTGACACCTGTAATCCCAGCACTTTGGGAGGCTGAGGCAGGCGGATCACGAGGTCAGGAGATCGAGACCATCCTGGCTAACACGGTGAAACCCAGTCTCTATTAAAAAATACAAAAAATTAGCCAGGTGTGGTGGCAGATGCCTGTAGTCACAGCTACTCAGGAGGTTGAGACAGGAGAATGGTGTGAACCCAGGAGGCAGAGCTTGCAGTGAGCAGAGATTGCACCACTGCACTCCAGCCTGGGTGACACAGTGAGACTCCGTCTCAAATGGGTGGGGACAGGTCAGAGAGTTTTAATTCTTTGTGATACTATTTGACTTTTCTAACAACACACATTTATATCTTTGATAAAATTAAAAGTTATTAAAAACAGTGGGCACTGAAGAACTAGTGGGTGTAGAATGATAAATCTGATGTGGACTGTAAGAAAATATATCTTCCTTCCTTCCTGCAAATAAACATTTAAAAAGATGAAAAGATGCCCCAAATAGCACAGCACTAAGAGGAAAAGAGCATGTCACAGGTGGTTTTACAACAGTCTTCAAGTTTCTGATTCAAATGTTGGCTACCTTGGGATAGATTAACCCTGGTGTAACTTCCCCGTGTGCTTCAGAACAGAGACTCGAGGAAGTCCAGTTCTGGAAGAAGGAGTTAGAAGACAAACTTGAGCAGCTTGTGAATGTAACTGATGATCTGCTCATATATAAGATCAGATTGGAAAAAGCCCTGGAGACCTTGAAAGAGCCCTTGCACATCACTGAGACGTGCCTGGCATACAGGTAGGAGCGAAGGTCCCTCAAATGATTCACGTGTTGTGACAAATGAGACGCTGGGTAGTAAATGCCGGCTGTGCGCGATGGTGAGTTAGAACACAGCACTTGAACAGGTGTTCTTTTAGAGCCTGAAGTTATCCCAGCATGCCCCTGGTGCTGGGCAGTGCAAGGGGCACTGGACTTGGTTCATGCCTCAACTCTGCTCTTGACTAACTCAACTCAAATATGTTAGGACTAGGTTTGGCTGTGGGTGGCAGAAAACTTTAAAATAACATTGAATTTAAAGAAAACGATTTCTTTCTCTCTTACATTCAAAGAGTCTAGAGATAGTCAGTCCAGGGTTGGAATGGTGGGCCACAGTTTTAGGGTTCCAGGCTTTGTCTATCTTCTTGTTCTGCTGCACATGGCTTTCACTCCTAATGTTACCTTGTGGTTTAAGATGGCAGCTGGAGCTCCAGCCATTATGTCTACATTCCAGCAAGTAGGAGTAAGTGCGGTCTGGCATTCATCATTTCTATTTGCATCCTATTGACAGAACTTAATCACATGGCCACACCAACAGATGCTGGGAAATGATTGGTTTTACTTTGGGCAGCCAGGTGCTCAGCTAAAAAACCAGGGGTTCTGTTGCCAAGGAAGAAGGTGAGAACAGACACTACAGCTCCCAGGGGACAGTATGTCTCTCCCATGCAGAGCCACATGGAAGCACTTTGTAATCCAGACAGCACTATAGGAACATGCTTTTTATTATTATTTCCCTCCTATAAATCCAGTGAATAGAATGATCCTTTCTACTCTGGGGTGATGCTGGTTTCCAGACCTGGGTTCTGCTGCACACCTAGCTGGAGTGCCCTAACAGGTCTTCTTGCTGTTAGCATAGTCCCCTATAATCTAGTGCACCCTGCACACTGGCTGTTGAGTGAACTTTTCCAAATGCAGATTTTTCCCGGTCACCGCCATGCTTAGAATCCTTCAAACCCCAATGGCTTCAAGATAAATTTTAAGCTTCTTAGCTTAGCAAACCAAGGTTCATCATGATAGGGCCCCCAGTGACCTCTCTGGATCCATATCTTGTCCCCAATAGTGGGATGTGCTTAGGTGTGTGGAGCTACTTGCAGTGTCTTAAATGCACCATGCCCCTGTCTCCCTGGAAAGCCCTATTCCTTCCATAAGCTTAACCAGGACCCTTTGCAGGAACCAGGCAGCAGTCTCCCCAGCCAGATTTAGAAATCTATGAAGCAAAGAGAAATAGCAGCTCATCAAAGAGCTCAACACCCAGTTGGCTCAAGTCTAAGCCTAAGGATAATGATAACGTAGAGGCTGCTAAGTTTATTGAGCGTGTACTATGTGCCAGGTACTGTAGCTTATGCTTTTATAGTTCATTTGTAGTGTGCCACAATCCTATGAAGTACTAATAATTACCCCCATTTTACAGAAAAGGAAACCAAGGCACAGGTAGGTTATATAGTGGCTAAGGGCACCCAGCTAGTGAGTAGGGGAACCTCCTTTCCAAGCACTATCATGCAGGTTGAAAAAGAGCAAAACGTTGTGTAGCAGGGTCAGTTTGGGAGGAGGATGGCGTCTTGGCTAGAAGCACATGTGACACACAGTTCTGTGACACTGGGTAGATCACTTAGTCTCTCTGAAACTCAGTTTCCCCATCTGTACTTGAAAGGGTTAAGAAAGAATGTTTATATATTAATAAAGCTCAGCACAATGCCTGTCACGGAGTAAGTGCTCACTGGCAGAGGCAATATTACTATTGGTGTTATTATTATTAATAGTTATTATTACTATAAACATCTTTTAAAATTTTTTTTGAGATGGAGTTTCGCTCTTGTTGCCCAGGCTGGAGTGGAATGGTGCAGTCTCGGCCCACCGAAACCTCCACCTCCCGGGTTCAAGCGACTCTCCTGTCTCAGCCTCCTGAGTAGCTAGGATTACAGGCATGCACCACCACTCTTGGCTAATTTTGTGTTTTTAGTAGAGACGGGGTTTCTCCATGTTGGCCAGGCTGGTCTCCAACTCCCGACCTCAGGCGATCCACCTGCCTCAGCCTCGCAAAATGCTGGGATTACAGGCGTGAGTCACTGCGCCCACCCTAAAACATCTTTCTATGTTCAATTGTTTGTCTAAACACTGAGGCTGCAAATCAAAACCACAATGAGATACCATCTCATGCTAGTTACAATGGCAACCATTAAAAAGTCAGGAAACAACAGATGCTGGAGAGGATGTGGAGAAATAGGAACGCTTTTACACTGTTGGTGGGAGGGTAAATTAGTTCAACCATCGTGGAAAACAGTGTGGCGATTCCTCAAGGATCTAGAACTAGAATTACCATTTGACCCAGCAATCCCATTACTGGGTATATACCCAAAGGATTATAAATCATGCTACTATAAAGACATATGCACACGTTTGTTTATTGTGGCACTATTCACAATAGCAAAGACTTGGAACCAACCCAAATGTCCATCAGTAATAGACTGGATTAAGAAAATGTGGCACATATACACCATGGAATACTATGCAGCCATAAAAAGGATGAGTTCATGTCCTTTGCAGGGACATGGATGCAGCTGGAGACCATCATTCTGTGCAAACTATCACAAGGACAGAAAACCAAACGCATGTTCTCACTCATAGGTGGGAATTGAACAATGAGAACACTTGGACAAACGGCAGGGAACATCACACACCAGGGCCTGTCAGGGTGTGGGGGGCTGGGGGAGGGATAGCATTAGGAGAAATACATAATGTAAATGATGAGTTGATGGGTGCAGCAAACCAATGTGGCACATGTATACCTATGTATCAAACCTGCACGTTGTGCACATGTACCCTAGAACTTAAAGTATAATTTAAAAAAATACAAAGAAAAGAAAAAGAGAGAGAGAGAAAAAAGTCCATTTGGCATGTTTCAGACCAAGTGACCAGTCATCAATCAATTTTTCTTCATTGTGTTTGGATACTTTGAAGTCACATAGACACCAACTAATATCTGTCACCCACTGTGTCATCGGATGGATCGGGTGACACTCAAATCAGTCCTGCAGGTAGTTCTGAGTGTGCAGACATTAGCCAATGTTGAGTCACCTCATGTTGCACGTGTTGGCTGACTGGCTGCCTTTCCCCCTGCCAGGGAGAAGCGCATTGGCATTGACCTGGTGCACGACACAGTGGAGCATGAGCTGATAAAGGAGGCTGAGATCATCCGGGGCATTATGGCTCTGCTGACCCGTACCTTGGAGGAGGCTTCCGAGCAGATTCGGTATGACTCTTCGGCCTGCCCTCCAAATCTCCACTGGGAATTTTGAGAAAAGGCAGTGTCCACAAAAGCTGGGCTCCATGGCACAGAAAGAAAGGGGTTCAACATTCCCGCTCCCACTTTGTGTCCCCAGATCGCCCCAGCACTCAGGGTAAGAGCTGGCCACATCCCTCATACACGGCAGCCGCCCTCTGGTAAGGGTGGGGCTGGAGCTGGATTTCACCCTGGTTATAAACTGGAGGACGCTGGAACCCACTGGTGAGGCTGACCCCTCACACATAGTAGGCTGCAATGGTGACACTGGAAAATGTCACAGTAGAAGGGAGAATCTCCAAGTCCACATTTGGTTACGTTGATTTGTCACCGGGCATCAAATGGTATACGCATGAGTGTTGGGGTGATGGGTGGGGGGCAGTACCATCATCCTGCACCAGACCTAGCTGCAGCTTCACTTTCCAGGACCTCTCTGAGGACCTGTGGGTGCCACCTGGGCACTCCAGAGGCAGAAACCCAGTTTACTTTCTCCCTTCAGGATGAACCGCTCTGCCAAGTATAATCTTGAGAAGGATTTGAAGGACAAGTTTGTGGCCCTGACCATAGATGATATCTGCTTCTCGCTCAACAACAACTCACCAAACATCAGATATTCTGAGAACGCTGTGAGGATTGAGCCAAAGTGAGTGGGCCTTGCCGTCTTCCTCCTTGCGGGTGACCCAGTGCTTCTCAGACAGGCAAGACCTAGCGGCTCGTCCTTGCAGCTGGCTGAGAGCTTGGAAGTGGTGGGCTTGGGGCAAAGGCAGCGTTGAATGGTGACCTTGACATTGGGCCCAGAGGCTCCTGATTCTCCAGGTTAGGCTCACTAACTAAGAAAGTCTGACATAAAACCTTTAAACCTTTAAAGAATAAAACATTTTATTCCTTCATCTATACATGTTTTTAACAAGTAAAATAATCTAAAAATGTATAAAGAGAAAGTGAATTTTTCCCCTTTCTTTTTTTTTTTTTTGAGACAGAGTCTTTCTCTGTCACTTCGGCTGGAGTGCAGTGGCGCGATCTCGGCTCACTGCAAGCTCCGCCTCCCGGTTTCACGCCATTCTCCTGTCTCAGCCTCCCAAGTAGCTGGGACTACAGGCGTCCGCCACCATGCCCGGCTAATTTTTTGTATTTTTAGTAGAGATGGGGTTTCACCATGTTAGCCAGGATGGTCTCAATCTCCTGACCTCGTGATCTGCCCGCCTCAGCCTCCCAAAGTGCTGGGATTACAGGCGTGAGCCACCGCGCCCGGCCTCCCCTTTCTGTTTTTACATCCACTGAGATAACTGGGGTTAGCTGCATGTTCATACAAACATATGTACATGTGCACTCACACACATACGGTAAACTTTGTTTAGTTTATAAAAATGAGATTATACTATGTACCTTTTCTGCGACATCTAATTTGCATTTTTCAGTTAACATTATATCACAGCCTAACTCACTCTAATTTTTAAAACCTTCTTTTTGAAATAAAACATACATATAGAAGAGTGCACAAGTTTGAAGCATTCTCATTGTGTTAGTTATCTTTTGCTGTATACTAAATTATCCCAAAACTTTGCAGCTTAAGACAATAAACATGTATTATCTCATGGTTCCTTGGGTGGGGAAGCCAGGCCCTGTTCAACTGGGTGCCCCAGGCTCGATGTCTTCTGAGGTTGTAGTCAAGCCAGCTGCTGGGGTTGCAATCCATCTGAAGGCTTGACCCAGGTGGGGTCCAATTCCAAGCTGATTGTGGGTGATGGTGGGCCTTGCTTCCTTGCCTTGTGAATTTCACCATGGGGATGTCCCATGACATGGCAACTGATTTCTCCCATAATGAGTGATCCGAGAGAGAGAGAGAGAGAGAGAGAGAGAGAGAGAGAGAGAGAGAGAGAGAAATGGATGACAGAAGCCACAGTCTTTTTATATCCTAATCCCAGAAGTGACATCCTTCTATTTGTGAGAAGGAAGTCAATAAATTCATCCCATACTCAAGCGAGGGGAATTACACAAAGGCATGAATACCAGGAGGGGGGATCACTAAGGGCCATCTCAGAGGCTGCTTCTAATCACAAACTGAACAAAGCCTCATATCACCACCAGGTCAAGAAAGAAAACATTATCACCATCCCTATCATCCTGTCCTCTTCCAATCAATAGTCCCTCCCTCCATCCTGAAGGTAATAACTTTCCTGACTTGTAATAGGATGGTTTTGCCTGCTTTTCATTAAACAGCATTATATACTAGATGTGTGTGTGTGTGTGTGTGTGTGTGTGTGTGTGTCTGGTTTCTTCCAATTAACATTATTTTGAAGTTCATCAGTGTCATTCCAGAAGATAGTTCCTCTTCAAATGAGTAATTTATTCACTTGTTTATTTAAATCTGTATAGATGGATGGTTTCTATTTTATTCAGTGTAATCTATTACATTAGTATTTATTTTGATGCTCAAATTATCTCTAGTTGAGCAATCTCACCCAAGTTACTTCATTTTTCTGAGCTCAGTTTCCCTCATCTGTAAAATGGGGATTAGAAAAGTTAGCTCACTTGGCCGTCATGAGGATTAAATGAGATAATGTCTATAAGGTGCCAGCCCAATGCCAGAGTAGGGAGGTTGCCCAAAGTGACAGCTATTGATACTGACAGACCACTATTTGCTCTGCCTAGAGATAGGGTAACGTTCTAGGTGCTTCTGATGAGAGGAAGGTGTAGCTCGTCCCTCTCTCCCAACCCCCTTCCCCACCCCAAATATGCTGTGAATGAAAGCGTGGGGTCTGTTTCAGCTCCGTGAGTCTGGAAGACTGGTTGGACTTCTCCAGCACCAATGTGGAGAAGGCTGACAAGCAGCGGAACAACTCCCTGACGCTGAAAGCCCTGGTGGATCGAATCCTGTCCCAGACAGCCAATGATCTGCGCAAGCAGTGTGATGTGGTGGACACGGCATTCAAGAATGGGCTGAAGGATACAAAGGATGCCAGGGACAAGCTGGCTGATCATCTGGCCAAGGTGAGGTCTCTTGAGGGAGCATGGAAGAAGAGCATATTCAGGAGCTTTCACCATGGAAAACAAGAATGCCCCCTGGGCCAGACCGCTAGACTTCTGGGCTTGGGATATTGGGTTAACTTGTGGGTAAGGGTCATTCATATCTCTCCAGCTTAGCAGCAGGCTTTGCATTTTTGGGGACTGGAGCGGGACTTTGCCCCACTCTGGGCCTCCATTGTCACTCACTGCTGCAGAGAACAGAAATGCAGAGAACAGAACCCTGAGGCAGGAGACGGGAGGCTTAGGGGCTGGTTGCAGCTTTGTGCCTGGCTGTCTTCCCACTCCAGTTGCCATTCCTCTGTATGTGAAATACGGAAATGGACTACATGCTCTCACGTGTCCTTTAGGACTCTGAGGTTACAGGAGTTGATGCAGCCAGTTTTTCCAAACCCAGTTGGAGCTTTAGGACTCTAGCTGGTCGTTTCTCCTGGTTATCCAGTGTTGCGCTGGTAAACTGGCTCTCAGAGGGTGTTTTAGTCCACTTTCACACCACCGTAAAGAGCTACCCAAGACTGGGTAATTTATGAAGGAAAGAGGTTTAATTGACTCACAGTTCCACATGGCTGGGGAGGCCTCAGGAAACTTACAGTCATGGCAGAAGGTGGAGAAGCCAGCACCTTCTTCACAAGGCAGCAGGAGACAGAAAGAGTGCAGGGGAAACTCCCACTTTTAAAACCATCTGATCTCGTGAGAACTCTCTCACTGTCATGAGAACAGCATGGGGGAAGCTGCCCCCATGATCCAATTACCTCCCACCAGATTCCTCCCTCAACATGTGGGGATTACAATGCAAGATGAGATTTGGGTGGGGACACAGAGCCAAACCATATCAGAGGGGGTTAGTATTCGTACTGCAAATACAAAGTGGGAGGATTTGTACCACAGATATCGGCAAATTCTACAGATTAGGGTCCTTCCTGTAGAATTTGTCGATGTCTGTAGTACAAATACTCCCACATTGGTGGATTTCAAGCTACTCATTTCAACAGGCCACTGTCAGCCCACCCTACGCTTTACTGCTGGTGAAGCTGAAACAGAGAGGAGAAGGGCCCCAAGGCGGCACGGTGGGAGTGGAGCCCAGGCCTTCTCAGCCCCTGAATCCCTGTCCTGTTGCCACATCCTGAACACTCCCTCCCAGAGCTCAGAGTCCAGTTGTGGACAAGATTTATTTCTGTGATGTGCAGGAGAAACCAGAGTATCATCGAGGGTGAAACTGCAATATTCAGCAAACCGAGAGGTAGACGAGCCTAGTGGAAATGGGTAGACGTCAGAGCAAGACATCTTGGGTTTGAACTGTGGCTTCAACACTTGCTGTGTGACCTTAGGGAGATCCTGAAGATCCTTAGTTTCCACCTTGATAAAATGGGGAGAAACAATAGTCTTCCCCAGCCAGGGTTAAGTTAGACAGCTCATATAAAATATTTAGAACAGTGCCTGGCATGTATACATTTCACACACACACACACACACACACACACACACACACACACATTTTGCATATATGATTAACATATAATATCATACATATAAATAATAAAAATAGTTGATTGATGATGATGATGATGATAGCCAAGGAATAATCCAGAGACTTCCTGGTGGAATAAGAACTTAGTATAGGCCTTGAAAGATGGATCTCAGATAGGACAGAAGAGAGGATGGGAGAGCACTGAGAACAGAAGAGAGGAAGAGAAGAGGCTAAGGAGCAGAAACAAAGACATACTGGTAATAAAACAATAAAATAAGATGTCACGGCTGGGCGTGGTGGATCATGCCTGTAATCCCAGCACTTTGGGAGGCCAAGGTGGGTGGATCACCTGAGAGGTCAGGAGTTCACGACTAGCCTGGGCAACAGGGTGAAACCCTGTCTCTACTAAAAATACAAAAAATTAGCCTGGTGTGGTGGCAGGCACCTGTAATCACAGCTACTCGGGAGGCTAAGGCAGGAGAATCGCTTGAACCTGGGAGACAGAGGTTGCAGTGAGCCGAGATTGTGCCATTGTGCTCCAGCCTGGGCAATAACAGCGAAACTCCATCTCAAAAAAAAATACATAAAAATAAAATAGTAAGATGTCACTGTATAGTGATACATGGTTGGAAAACTGTCAAGTTATAAACATGTCACTGTGATTTATAGTGCTCTGGGCAACAGTGCAAAGCCATG
This sequence comes from Gorilla gorilla gorilla, assembly GCF_029281585.2. Classification (NCBI taxonomy): domain Eukaryota; kingdom Metazoa; phylum Chordata; class Mammalia; order Primates; family Hominidae; genus Gorilla; species Gorilla gorilla. The sequence goes on along the minus strand of NC_073243.2, from coordinate 21,948,306 downwards.
AGAACATCACATACAGTGTGTCACCATGACTTAATTCTGCCATGGTAGTTCAGAAGCAATAATAAATGAATAAGCATGGCTGTGTTTCAATACAGCTTTATTTATGGGCATTAAAAATATAATTTTATGTAATTTTCACATGATGATATTCTGCTTTGATTTTTCTTCCCAACCATTTAAAAATTAAAAATCCCTAAGACAATGAAAAGACAAACCACACACTGGGATAAAATACTTGCAAAATACATATCTGATAAAGGATTGTTATCCAAAACATACAAAGAACTCTTAAAATTCAACAATGGGAAAACAGACCAACTAAAATAATGAACAAAAGATCTAAACAGACACCTCACCAATACAGATATACAGAGGGCAAGTAAGCATACGAAAAGATGCTCAACATCCTATGTCATTAGGGAATTGCAAATTAAAACAACAACACCTTGGAACCTACAGAAAATCCAAAGCACTGACACCCCCAAATGCTGGTGAGGATGTGGAGCAACAGGAACTCTCATTCACTGATGATGAGAATGCAAAATGGTACAGCCCCTTTGGAAGAGAGGGTGGCAGTTTCTTACAAGGCTAAACATATACTCTTAGGATTCAGCAATCTCCTTCCTTGGTATTTGCCCAGATGGGCTGAAAACTTATGTTCATACAAAAACCTGCGTATGAATGTCTATAGCAGCTTTATTCATGATTGCCAAAACTTGCAAACAGCTAAGATAGGTGAATGGATGGATAAACTGTGGTACATCCAGACAATGAAATATTATTCAGCACTAAAAAGGCGTGAGCTATCAAGCCATGAAAAGACATAGAGGAACTTTAAATGCATATTGCTAAGTTAAAGAAGCTGATTTGAAACTCATACTGTATGATATGAATCATAATTCCAACTATATGACATTCTAGAAAAGACAAAACCATGGAGATGAAAAAGATCAGCGGTTGTCAGGGGTTTGGGTGGGTGGAAGAAGGAAGGAAGGATCAATGGAAGCAGCCCAGGGGTGTTCTAGGGCAGCAAAACATATTCTGTATGATATTGTAAAGGTGGATACATGTAGTTATACATCTGTCAAAACCCATAGAATTGGCTGGGCGCGGTGGCTCATGCCTGTAATCCTAGCACTTTGGGAGGCTGAGGCGGGTGGATCACCTGAGGTCAGAGGTTCAAGACCAGCTTGGCCAACACAGCGAAACCCTGTCTCTACTAAAAATACACAAATTAGCTGGCTGTGGTGGTGCCTTCCTGTAATCCCAGCTATTTGGGAGGCTGAGGCAGGAGAATTGCTTGAACCTAGGAGGCAGAGGTTGCAGTGAGCTGAGATCATGCCATTGCTATCCAGCCTGGGTGACAGAGTAAGACTCCATAAAAAACAAAAGCAAACAAACAAACAAACAAAACTCATAGATTGTACAACACAAAGAGTGAACCCTAATGTAAATTGTGGACTTTAGTTAATAATAATATACCAATATTGGCTCATCAATTATATTAATAACAAGTGTACCACACTAATGGAAGATGCTAATAATAAGGAAAACCTGGGTAGGGGGGAGAAAGCATATGGGAATTCTACTTTCTGCTCAATTTTTCTTTAAACTTAAAATGGCTCTAAAGAAATTGAAGATTATTACTTAAAAAAAATTCTTATTTCACAGTCTGTACAAAAACAGGTTGCAGACTGGATTTAGTTTATAGGCCATAGTTTGCTGATTCTTGATCTCACTCATAGCAGTAGTAGTTTTATTATAAGTGTATTGCTATCTATGTATTTTGGATGGTTAAGGTATTTGTAAAATTTAAGAGATTTGGCCTGTTTTTAAAAAATTTCTTTAAAATATATAATTAAATAATTGTTTTAGCCTTATGATTTTAGTTGAAACTTTAAATTTGAAGATAGCATTCGAATATTTAACAAAATTTAAAGCATCATCTTTTTTTACTAATTTATTAGATTGACAAATCTATTTAAGAACTCCAGAAGGTCTTATTTGTTGAGATAATTTAAATAGGGGTGGAGCCAAGATGGTCAAATAGGAACAGCTCCAGCCTACAGCTCCCAGCGTGAGTGACGCAGAAGATGGGTGATTTCTGCATTTCCAACTGAGGTACCAGGTTCATCTCACTGGGGAGTGTCGGAAAGTGGGTGCAGGACAGTGGGTGCAGTGCACCAAGCATAAGCCGAAGCAGGGTGAGGCATTGCCTCACCCGGGAAGTGCAAGGGGTCAGGGAATTCCCTTTCCTAGTCAAAGAAAGGGGTGACAGATGGCACCTGGAAAATCAGGTCACTTCCACCCTAATACTGCGCTTTTCCAATGGTCTTAGCAAACGGCACACCAGGAGATTATATCCCGCACATGGCTCGGAGGGTCCTACACCCACGGAGCCTCGCTCACTGCTAGCACAGCAGTCTGAGATCAAACTGCAAGGTGGCAGCCAGGCTGGCGGAGGGGCGCCTGTCATTGCCGAGGCTTGAGTAGGTAAACAAAGCAGCCCCGAAGCTCGAACTGGGTGGAGCCCACTGCAGCTCAAGGAGGCCTGCCTGCTTGTGTAGACTCCACCTCTGGGGGAGGGTACTGCCAAACAAAAGGCAGCAGAATCCTCTGCAGACTTAAATGTCCCTGTCTGACAGCTTTGAAGAGAGTAGTGGTTCTCCCAGCACGCAGCTGGAGATCTGAGAACTGACAGACTGCCTCCTCAAGTGGGTCCCTGACCCCCGAGTAGCCTAACTGGGAGGCACCCCCCAGTAGGGGCATACTGACACCTCACACGGCCAGGTACTCCTCTGAGACAAAACTTCCAGAGGAACAATCAGGCAGCAACATTTGCTGTTCACCAATATCCGCTGTTCTGCAGCTTCCGCTGCTGATACCCAGGCAAACAGGGTTTGGAGTGGACCTCCAGCAAACTCCAACAGAACTGCAGCTGAGGGTCCTGACTGTTAGAAGAAAAACTAACAAACAGAAAGGACATCCACACCAAAACCCTATCTGTACGTCACCATCATCAAAGACCAAAGGTAGATAAAACCACAAAGATGGGGAAAAAACAGAGCAGTAAAACTGGAAACTCTAAAAATCAGAGTGCCTCTCCTCCTCCAAATGAATGCAGCTCCTCACCAGCAACGGAACAAAGCTGGATGGAGAATGACTTTGACAAGTTGAGAGAAGAAGGCTTCAGATGATCAAACTACTCTGAGCTAAAGGAGAAAGTTCGAACCCATGGCAAAGAAGTTAAAAACCTTGAAAAGAAATTAGACGAATGGCTAACTAGAATAACCAATGCAGAGAAGTCCTTAAAGGACCTGATGGAGCTGAAATCCAAGGCACGAGAACTACGTGATGAATGCACAAGCCTCAGTAGCTGATTCGATCAACTGGAAGAAAGGGTATCAGTGATGGAAGATCAAATGAATGAAATGAAGTGAGAAGAGAAGTTTAGAGAAAAAAGAATAAAAAGAAACGAACAAAGCCTCCAAGAAATATAGGACTATGTGAAAAGACCAAATCTACGTCCGATTGGTGTACCTGAAAGTGACGGGGAGAATGGAACCAAGTTGGAAAACACTCTGCAGTATATTATCCAGGAGAACTTCCCCAATCTAGCAAGGCAGGCCAACATTCAAATTCAGGAAATACAGAGAATGCCACAAAGATACTCCTTGAGAAGAGCAACTCCAAGACACATAATTGTCAGATTCACCAAAGCTGAAATGAACGAAAAAATGTTAAGGGCAGCCAGAGAGAAAGGTTGGGTTACCCACAAAGGGAAGCCCATCAGACTAACAGCTAATCTCTCGGCAGAAACTCTACAAGCCAGAAGAGAGTGGGGGCCAATATTCAACATTCTTAAAGAAAAGAAATTTCAGCCCAGAATTTCATATCCAGCCAAACTAAGCTTTATAAGTGAAGGAAAAATAAAATCCTTTACAGACAAGCAAATGCTGAGAGATTTTGTCACCATCAGGCCTGCCTTGCAAGAGCTCCTGAAGGAAGCACTAAACATGGAAAGGAACAACTGGTACCAGCCGCTGCAAAAACATGCCAAATTGTAAAGACCATCGTGCTAGGAAGAAACTGCATCAACTAACGAGCAAAATAACCAGCTAACATCATAATGACAGGATCAAATTCACACATAACAATATTAACCTTAAATGTAAATGGGCTAAATGCTCCAATTAAAAGACTCAGACTGGCAAATTGGATAAAGAGTCAAGATCCATCAGTGTGCTGTATTCAGGAAACCCATCTCACGTGCAGAGACACACATAGGCTCAAAATAAAGGGATGGAAGAAGATCTACCAAGCCAATGGAAAACAAAAAAAGGCAGGGGTTGCAATCCTAGTCTCTGATAAAACAGACTTTAAACCAACAAAGATCAAAAGAGACAAAGGAGGGCATTACATAATGGTAAAGGGATCAATTCAACAAGAAGAGCTAACTATCCTAAATATATATGCACCCAATACAGGAGCACCCAGATTCATAAAGCAAGACCTTAGAGACCTACAAAGAGACTTAGACTCCCCACAATAATAATGGGAGACTTTAACACCCCACTGTCAACATTAGACAGATCAACGAGACAGAAAGTTAACAAGGATATCCAGGAATTGAACTCAGCTCTGCACCAAGCAGACCTAATAGACATCTACAGAACTCTCCACCCCAAATCAACAGAATATACATTCTTCTCAGCACCACACTGCACTTATTCCAAAATTGACCACATAGTTGGAAGTAAAGCACTCCTCAGCAAATGTAAAAGAAAGGACATCATAACAAACTGTCTCTCAGACCACAGTGCAATCAAACTAGAACTCAGGATTAAGAAACTCACTCAAAACTCCTCAACTACATGGAAACTGAACAACCTGCTCCTGAATGACTACTGGGTACATAACAAAATGAAGGCAGAAATAAAGATGTTCTTTGAAACCAATGAGAACAAAGACACAACATACCAGAATCTCTGGGACACGTTCAAAGCAGTGTGTAGAGGGAAATTTATAGCACTAAATGCCCACAAGAGAAAGCAGGAAAGATCTAAAATTTACACCCTAACATCACAATTAGAAGAACTAGAGAAGCAAGAGCAAACACATTCAAAAGCTAGCAGAAGGCAAGAAATAACTAAGATCAGAGCAGAACTGAAGGAAATAGAGACACAAAAAACCCTTCCAAAAAATCAATGAATCCAGGAGCTGGTTTTTTGAAAAGATCAACAAAATTGATAGACTGCTAGCAAGATGAATAAAGAAGAAAAGAGAGAAGAATCAAATAGACACAATAAAAAATGATAAGGGGGATATCACCACCGATCCCACAGACATACAAATTACCAGCAGAGAATACTATAAACACCTCTACGCAAATAAACTAGAAAATCTAGAAGAAATGGATAAATTCCTCGACACATAAACCCTCCCAAGACTAAACCAGGAAGAAGTTGAATCTCTGAATAGACCAATAACAGGCTCTGAAATTGAGGCAATAATTAATAGCTTACCAACCAAAAAAAATTCCAGGACCAGACAGATTCACAGCCGAATTCTACCAGAGGTACAAGGAGGAGCTGGTATCATTCCTTCTGAAACTATTCCAATCAATAGAAAAAGATGGAATCCTCCCTAACTCATTTTATGAGGCCAGCATCATCCTGATACCAAAGCCAGGCAGAGACACAACAAAAAAACAGAGAATTTTAGACCAATATCCCTGATGAACATCAATGCAAAAATCCTCAATAAAATACTGGCAAACCGAATCCAGCAGCACATCAAAAAGCTTATCCACCATGATCAAGTGGGCTTCATCCCTGGGATGCAAGGCTGGTTCAACATATGCAAATCAATAAACATAATCCAGCATATAAACAGAACCAATGACAAAAACCATATGATTATCTCAATAGATGCAGAAAAGGCCTTTGACAAAATTCAACAATGCTTCATGCTAAAAACTCTCAATAAATTAGGTATTGATGGGACATATCTCAAAATAATAAGAGCTATCTATAAGAAACCCAGAGCCAATATCATACTGAATGGGCAAACACTGGAAGCATTCCCTCTGAAAACTGGCACAAGACAGGGATGCCCTCTCTCACCACTCCTATTCAATATAGTGTTGGAAGTTCTGGCCAGGGCAATTAGGCAGGAGAAGGAAATAAAGGGTATTCAATTAGGAAAAGAGGAAGTCAAATTGTCCCTGTTTGCAGATGACATGATTGTGTATCTAGAAAACCCCATTGTCTCAGCCCAAAATCTCCTTAAGCTGATAAGCAACTTCAGCAAAGTCTCAGGATACAAAATCAATGTGCAAAAATCACAAGCATTCTTACACACCAATAACAGACAAACAGAGAGCCAAATCATGAGTGAACTCACATTCACAATTGCTTCAAAGAGAATAAAATACCTAGGAATCCAATTTACAAGGGACGTGAAGGACCTCTTCAAGGAGAACTACAAACCACTGCTCAATGAAATAAAAGAGGATACAAACAAATGGAGGAACATTCCATGCTCATGGGTAGGAAGAATCAATATTATGAAAATGGCCATACTGTCCAAGGTAATTTATAGATTCAATGCCATCCCCATCAAGCTACCAATGACTTTCTTCACAGAATTGGAAAAAACTACTTTAAAGTCCATATGGAACCAAAAAAGAGCCAGCATTGCCAAGTCAATCCTAAGCCAAAAGAACAAAGCTGGAGGCATCACACTACCTGACTTCAAACTATACTACAAGGCTACAGTAACCAAAACAGCATGGTACTGGTACCAAAACAGAGATGTAGACCAATGGAGCAGAACAGAGCCCTCAGAAATAATGCCGCATATCTACAACCATCTGATCTTTGACAAACCTGACAAAAACAAGCAATGGGGAAAGGATTCCCTATTTAATAAATGGTGCTGGGAAAACTGGCTAGCCATATATAGAAAGCTGAAACTGGATCCCTTCCTTACACCTTATACAAAAATTAATTCAAAGTGGATTAAAGACTTACATGTTAGACCTAAAACCATAAAAACCCTAGAAGAAAACCTAGGCAATACCATTCAGGACATAGGCATGGGCGAGGACTTCATGTCTAAAACACCAAAAGCAATGGCAACAAAAGCCAAAATTGACAAATGGGATCTAATTAAACTAAAGAGCTTCTGCACAGCAAAAGAAACTACCATCAGAGTAAACAGGCAACCTACAGAATGGAAGAAAATTTTTGCAGTCTACTCATCTGACAAAGGGCTAATATCCAGAATCTAGAATGAACTCCAACAAATTTACAAGAAAACAAACAACCCCATCAGAAAGTGGGCGAAGGATATGAACAGACACTTCTCAAAAGAAGACATTTATGCAGCCAAAAGACACATGAAAAAATGCTCGTCATCACTGGCCATCAGAGAAATGCAAATCAAAACCACAATGAGATACCATCTCACACCAGTTAGAATGGCGATCATTAAAAAGTCAGGAAACAACAGGTGCTGGAGAGGATGTGAAGAAATAGGAACACTTTTACACTGTTGGTGGGACTGTAAACTAGTTCAACCATTGTGGAAGTCAGTGTGGCGATTCCTCAGGGATCTAGAACTAGAAATACCATTTGACCCAGCCATCCCATTACTGGGTATATACCCAAAGGATTATAAATAATGCTGCTATAAGGACACATGCACACGTATGTTTATTGTGGCACTATTCACAATAGCAAAGACTTGGAACCAACCCAAATGTCCAACAACGATAGACTGGATTAAGAAAATGTGGCACATATACACCATGGAATACTATGCAGCCATTGCAGGGACATGGATGAAGCTCTAAACCATCATTCTCAGCAAACTATCGCAAAGACAAAAAACCAAACACTGCATGTTCTCACTCATAGGTGGGAATTGAACAATGAGAACACATGGACACAGGAAGGGGAACATCACACACCAGGGCCTGTTGTGGGTTGGGGGGAGGTGGGAGGGATAGCACTAGGAGATATACCTAATGCTAAATGATGAGTTAATGGGTGCAGCATACCAACATGGCACATGTATACATATGTAACAAACCTGCACGTTGTGCACATGTACCCTAAAACTTAAAGTATAATAAAAAAATAAAAAAATAAAATTCACCTTAAAAAAATAAATAAATAAAATTCCAGGCCAAAAAAAAAAAGATAATTCAAATATTTTAAAAAGTTATGTATCAAATTTATAAATGCTGCTTTAAATAAATATTCAAAGGACTTTAAGTAATTTTGAAGTAGGAGCAATTATTAGTCGAAAGCAGCTTAAAGTAATTGCTAATATCTGCTAAATTTAAAAATAGTATATCTGTGAACCGGACTTATGAAAACCTTAAGAAGTGTTTAAATAGAAGCTTAAGAAAGCCAAGTGCAATTTCTGGACCTCATTGGGATGTAATTTGGACAAACCAACTCTACCAAAATATATGGAACAATTGGTGAAATGTGATCACTAAATATTATTATAATATTAAAGAATAAGTCTTTTGTCTCTTTTTTGGTGTGATAAAGGTATTGTGGTTTTGTCAAAAGAAAAAGAATCCTATGCTTAGAAATACACACTCAAATATTTAAGTGAAATATTTAACTAAAAGGACATAATATCTGGGATTAGTTTTAAAATAACTAAGCTGATGGACAGGAGTATAGATGAAGCAAGACTGGCCACATACTGCTCATTGCTGAAACTGCTGATGACTATGCGAGGTTCCTTAGTCTATCTACTTTTGTGTATATTGCAAAAGTAGATGTACAAGTTTAAAAAAAAATGCTTAATGAAGAAATATATTTTAAACCAGTTAAATATTAATCTTGTTAAAACCAAGTAACTTAAAAGTAGTCTTTTTCTTTTCTTTTCTTTTTTTTCTGAGGCGGAGTCTCACTCTGTCCCCCAGGCTGGAGTGCAGTGGCACGATCTTGGCTCACTGCAACCTCCGCCTCCCGGGTTCAAGCAATTCTCCTGCCTCAGCCTCCTGAGTAGCTGGGATTACAGGTGTGTGCCACAACACCTGGCTAATTTTTGTATTTTTAGTAGAGTTGGGGGTTTCACCGTGTTGGCAGGCTGGTCTCGAACTCCTGACCTTGTGATCTGCCCTCCTCAGCCTCCCAAAGTGCTGTGATTACAGGTGTGAGCCACCACATCTGGCCTAAAAGTAGTCTTTTTCTGTGCATAAAGTCACTCACAAAAATAACAACCAAACTCAGACTGAACTGCTCCTTCTTTCCTCAGGCTTCCAGAGGACAGAGCTGGTGCTAGCAGGATAGGAGTGGTGAGGAAATAGGCAGCTTTCTGCTCATGATACAAAGGTACCCTGTACCAAGGTGAGCAGGCAGCTTTGAGCAGTAGTGAGATCCCCACTCTGGCCAGGCCTTTGCTGAGGGCATCTCCTGTGAGTAGATGAGGTGACAATGGCCCGTCCTGTCCCTTGAGTCCATAAGGTTCTAAGTCTTATGTGACCTTGCCCACCAGCAATCACTGCTTTAGGGAAGAGAGATCAGACTCACTCTGGCATGCTGCTTAAGAAGAAATCTGAGGTTCCCTCTTCCTAACTTACATGATCACAACCCATCTGCTGTCAGCTGTTGAGTTTTGAGGAGCACAGCTTGGCCTCACCTACTCTAATCCTTTTTGTAAGGTCATGGAAGAGATTGCTTCCCAGGAGAAAAATATTACAGCTCTTGAAAAAGCCATCCTTGACCAAGAAGGGCCAGCCAAGGTGGCTCATACGCGCTTGGAGACCAGGACACACCGGCCGAACGTGGAGCTGTGTCGTGATGTCGCACAATATAGGCTAATGAAGGAGGTTCAAGAGATCACCCACAATGTTGCAAGGTAGGCTAGCAGCCAGTGGGCAGAGGGCCTTCGGGTCTCAATCCCAACCTGGATATCAAGCAGAGGCTAGATAGTGACCAGCAGGGTGAATGAAGCCAGCCTGCTCTGGAATGCTTGAGGAATGCCCCCTAGAGGGCAGTCTCCACCACCTCCCGCCAAAATTGTTGCCTTAGAGAAAATGGATCCCAATATTGAATGATTCTAAAGAAGCCCAAATCCAGATGTTTAGGTCAAATCTGCAGTTTTAAACATCAGCATTTCATAAGGTGTCTACGTCATGAATCTGGCCTGTGGCCGCCAAATTGAAATCTCTGTCTTTTTTTTTTTTTCATGGCCTTTTCAGTATGCATTTTATTCTAAAATTAGTGAGATCTCTGTCTTCATGAGGAGAGAGGAAGGGGAAGAGCACATATCAATTTGGCTCCTGCACTGAACACTGGGGAACATTCTTTCCCTTGAAAAAGCAATGCATAGAGAGAAATTATTCTCTTCTCTTCTTCCCTTTCTCCTAGATTGAAGGAAACTTTAGCCCAAGCTCAGGCAGAGCTGAAAGGGCTGCATCGCAGACAGCTTGCCCTGCAGGAGGAGATCCAGGTCAAAGAGAACACCATTTATATCGACGAAGTGCTGTGTATGCAGATGAGGAAATCCATCCCACTTCGGGATGGGGAAGACCATGGGGTCTGGGCTGGGGGCCTCCGCCCTGATGCTGTCTGCTAATAGTAGGGCTAGTTCCAATTCTCATTAAACCACATTGTAAACAGTAGTTACAGTAGTACAGAGCTCTCATTTCAGGCTGGCGGGGCCTCTAGCCAGCCTGCTGCAACCTCTTGGCTGGCATTCCAAGCCTGCTCAGGGGGCTGATTTTGGGGCGAGTTTCTTTTCTTATGCTGGTGTGGTGTTTGCCTAACTATTCAACTCCATATTTTAGCACAGGCCACTCTTACAACATCACAGGACTTGGGGCCCCAGGACAGGGTTTCAAGACATTTCAGTTCAGATTCAATTCAATAAAGTAGTTGGGCTGGATCACCTATGTAGACCATGCCCCTCTTGCTCATGAGATGGGATGCTAACCTTTCTCTTGGCTCTCAAAATTTATTTTCTCTAGAAAATAATGTGTTTTTTTTTCTCTTAAATACTCGAATAACATAAAGAAAAAGAACAAAATTCCATTCATTCAAGTCAATGGGTTCAAGTCAATGGTTAAGACTGTAGGTTCTGGAGTCCGCCATCTGAGTATAGGACCTCCAATAGTCCCTACTCACAGGGCTATGGGGGCGTTGAATGAGATCACCTCCGTAAAGGGCTTCATACTGAGCCTGTATCATGGGGCAGCGAGTGTTTAATGAATGTGAGCCATTGTGAGCAGTCCCACCCTATACCAACATAATTTCTGCACAATTGTACTCATGGCATAAACTCAATTTCAGGATTATTTTTTTCCTTCACTGCTAATTATTGCAAGCCTTTGTTCATGTTGCTAAATTGTCTTTATAATTATTTTAATGGTTACGTACCTCTTTACAAGTTTTCAGCAAGACTGTTTTATATACTTACTGTTTCTTTTCCAAAAAGAGTTCAACTTGTGGGAGGCTGCCTTCCGCTGAGCTGCAGCAGGTCAGAGATCTATGTGGGTGACTGTCAAAGGAAGACATTTGCTGTGGGAAACTGCTCATTTGTTCCTTATTCCGCTAACATTGAAGGAACACTTTCCAAGGACGAGGCTTACCATCTCAGCACCCTCCCATGTGTGAAGCTGCTGCTACACTCTGCTAACATTTGGTTCCCCGGTGCTCATGGACACCTGACGGTGTGGGGCTCAGGAGACCTAGCTTCTAGTTGCAACACTGCCAGGAAAGTTTCTCTCCTTCCTTAGGGCCACCTGTAAAGTAAGGAATGGACTATATCATCTGGAACTCTTCCTATCCTTGCTGTTCCCTGAATCTGGCTGTCTAGCTGCACATACGGTGTCATAGGGCACAATGATAATGCAGAGTGTGGGCCTAATTCCTGGGAGCTTTGCAATGTAGGTGCTCCTTGGTCCAGAGACTCTTTGCCATCAGAAAGGGATGTTCCCAATCCGGGATGGAGAAACCCCCTTTGAGGCCAAAAGCACTGGCTTAATTCTGTTAATTCTGATCTATGCCATCCCAGTGCTGAACGTCTCCTCTCAGAGTGCTCAGCAAATACACAGCCCTTCCCATGCCTCAATCAAGGAGGGAGGCCCCTCTCTGCTCCCTGGGAAGCCTCTGTGTGCTCTTCTGCTCTGGCTCGGAAGAGTCCAAATAAGCCTTCCCAGCTCACTGGGCAGACCTCAGAGTTTCTGCTAACTTAGCAGGGTTTTGAGGTCTGTCCCAGAGGATGTGGCCGGCAGGGTGTGAAGACATTGGGCAAAATCCTTCCTTGTGAATACAGCTCTCAGAGGCAGCCAGCCTCAGTGGTGGATTCAGATCCCAGGCTCTGCAGGGAGATGTGATTCAGATCAGCTGGTGGATCAGTTCCACACTCTACCTGTGATGTGATCCCCGCCAAGTTACTCAACTGCCCCGAGCTTCAGTTGCCTAATCTGTAAATAAGACTAATAAAGCCTAGATCGGCGAGATAACGTGTGGAAGACTCTCAACACAGTGTCTGGAACATGCTGCTTTTAAGGGAAATGTGATTTTGATTATGGTTGAGGCCATTTCTCAACATGTAGACATAAAATGCGGAAACATCTAAGATTTCAAGAAAGCAATGTTTTGTTAGTAAATCTGCTCATGCAATTCCTAGGTCTTATTGGGTATCAGCGTGTTTCACAAATGAAATCTGGTCTTAGCCTGTGTTTCATGAAGGACATTTGCAATTAGCCCACGGTTGCAAAAGCCTTTGTAGCTACTGATGAAGGCCACCCTGTTCCGTACCCCTCTGACCCATCCAAGCCAGATATCTTTTTAAGATAAAGTACAACTTTCGTCTTAGATAACACAGAATTTATTTTTAAATACCATCACTTAAATTGGGAGTCATTTAAACTTGAATTTTCTTAACATAGAACCAAAGTTGAACGTGTATGTAATCCACATAATTAAAAGAAACACAGGAGCAAAGTTTCTATCTCTTCCGTGGTTCATTTGGCAGTGATGAGTGGGAATTCTCTCGGGTAGCACAGGATTTGGCACACTGGGAAAATCTCCGGAAGGTTGTTTTTCTCCCAGAGTACCCAGTCTAGGTACTTCTCTGTTCTGTGGATTCTGTTGCCTGCCACTCACCCTAACCCAGAGAGTCCATGTCTTGTCATCTTTGCCCTCCACCACCACTCTAGCATGCTCTGGGGTGCCAGGCTTGGGAGTGACAAGGTCAGAGCCACCCTCCCAGGGGAGCAGGATCATATTTGGGTAACAGTAATGAGTAATGGCATTAGAACCCACCTTTGGTTCCCGTGCAGTCTGGGCTCCATTTAAACGTAGTTTCTCATTCATTCACGCCCAGCCCTGATTCTTTCATGAGTCAATTTTTCTGTGGCTTATGTAGGCATGACACAACCTCAGGCCATCCCAGATAATTGACTGATGGGCAACAATAGTGATGACCTGTCACACTCGGCTGTGATCCACAGTTCATAAAGTGACTTCTTGTATATTTTCTCATCAAATCTTTACAAAAACCTGAAGAGGCTGGTATGATTACTAGCTCCATTTTATAGATGGGATGCTGGCCTTTATGTCAGACACACCAAGGTTCAAATCCTGGCTCACTCTTCCTCTTACGGTGTGACCTTGGGCAAGTTGCTTAGCCTCTCTGTGCCTCTGTTCTGGTGTCTCAGAGTCATGAGGCCTACACTGTCCTTGTGATCCACATAGCCCTTTTCTGGTGTAGCACTTTGCCGTCCCAGGCTCCGGGATAGAGTAGGCTAGTGAGATTTTTGTGGTTTCCAATAAATATTCTTACAGCCTACTGTTGACAAGTGCAGATACCCAAAGCTACAAAACTAACAAGAAATTAATAGGAACACTGATGCTGGATTCTGAGCTCCCTATCATAAGGAATAAAGTACCTGATCACGAGTCAAGCTGGTATCTCTCTCCCCCCGGGCAAAAGAGAGACCTATCCTTGCAGCTGCTTAGACCTGCTGGCTAACCCATTGGTCTCTTGCGCAAACAGTCCTCTACTGGCGGGGGAGAGGAAGGAAAGGGGGAGTGGATGAAAAACACGAGGAATGGAGGGCTCCACCTCAGACACTAGTGTTGCAAAGGACACACACCAGGGCAGGGCTGGTGGCCATACAGTCAACAGTCTCGTGTAGTTAATTTATTTTTACAGGGCATATGCAGTATTGAGGCAAACCAAGTCTGACTTACAGAAAATAGCCCAAGGAAGGAAAATAGGGAGCTGGAAAGAAGAAAGTCTTTCAACTCTGCTTAATGAAGTGAAGAACTGGCTCCCACGATCTCACTTTAAGTCCATTGACTAGAATTCTAGCTTCCAAAGGTCACTCTGCTACTGGGATCTAGTTTCTGTGGCCACCTGATAAGGATGAGCTAACCTTTAACTGAGACCAGATCTGAAGTAAATTAAGTAAACATTCTTTGTTAATCACTGGCACTTGTGTTTTTCACAATGAGCTAACAGTGTTTAAAATTTGGCTTAAAGGCAACAATCTCCACTCTTGCAAAAGAGGCTCCACATTTTCCAGGCTTTGATGAGAACTTCGACATAAACGTCAAACACAGTTCCTGCATCCGAACTGATTCTGAGGCCTTGTAAAACCTGCCAAAATAATAGTTCCAGATACATCCATAAATCAATGAAAACCATATTTAACAGAAAGAGAATAACCTTATTTAGGAGAATCATCATATACAGTCTACCTAACGCCACTGCTAAAATATTGGAAATGAACTTGGTCCATAAGAAAGGTACTTGGAGGCCTGGTGTGGTGGCTCATGCCTGTAATCCCAGCACTTTGGGAGCCAACGATGGGTGGATCACCAAGGTCAGGAATTCGAGACCAGCCTGGCCAACATGGTGAAACACCATCTCTACTAAAAAAAAAATACAAAAATTATCCGGGTGTGGTGGCGGGTGCCTGTAATCCCAGCTACTTGGGAGGCTGAGACAGGAGAATCGCTTGAACCCAGGAGGCAGAGGTTTCAGTGAGCTGAGATCATACCACTGCATTCCAGCCTGGGCAACAAAGAGCAAACCTCCGTCTCAAAAAAAAAAAAAAAAAAAAAAAAAGAAAGAAAGAAAGGCACTCGGTCACAATCAATTGTTCTATTTGCTGCTACCTGAAGAAGACTAATATGTTTAATTCAGAAGACAATTTTCCAAGTCTTTTTTCCTCTACGTAAAATTTTTCTCAGCTAATTCTGCAAAGTTAGTGGTGCGATTTTTTATCCCTCCCAGTTGTTAATTTTATAATTGGAGAACCCCTTATATCACTGGTCCTTCTTGTGTGAAGATCTGGCACACAGAGTCAGCTGGGCTTTAAACTTGGGGGCTTCCACACCCTGGGAAAATGCCAACATCAGTCACTGTCTCAAACACCACCAGAAAACACTCCTGAGAGATCATCAGTTGAAAAAATGAATATTAGAAAAAGTTTTAAATCCGACATGCAATTTCTCAGGCAAGAAAATAGTTCATTCTTGCGTGGTGGCATTAATGGTGTCAATGTTAAATGAAAGCCAGTTAGAAACCGTAGGGTGTTATGGAACAATTAGGTACCTTAATCCACTGAAACAAATGAGGAAAGTGTAAACGGTCAAGTTTCTAGCTTATTGGTTCCTAAGATTCCTAATAGCCAGTGGGAGTGGAGAGGAAAGATTCCTCAGAGTGGACCCAGATCCTAGACTTATACTCCTAAGAGCATGAAAAGTAAATCTGCATCCTCGTTCTCACCAAGTCAATGGCAAGTGGCCACTGGTCCAAATACCACAGTAATGGCTTGATTTATTCTTTTCCCTGGATCATCCCCTGAAAACAGATTAATGTTCAAAATTACAGAACAGCTTAGACATTTAGGTGTGATGTTAGCATTTGGTCACATATTTGCTTGGGCTGTTTCTGCCATAGGTAATCAACCCAATGGTATTAGAACCCCACTTTGGTTCCCGTGCAGTCTGGGCTCCATTTAAATGTAGTTTCTCGTTCATTCATGCCCAGCCCTGATTCTTTCATGAGTCCATTTTTCTGTGGCTTATGTAGGCATGACACAACCTCAGGCTATCCCAGATAACTGACTGATGGGCGACAATAGTGATGACGTGTCACACTCAGCTGTGATCCACAGTTCATAAAGTGACTTCTCGTATATTTTCTCATCAAATCTTTAAAAAAACCTGAAGCGGCTAATATGATTACTAGCCCCATTTTATAGATGGGATGCTGGCCTTTATGTCAGATACACGAGGGTTCAAATCCTGGCTCACTGTTCCTCTTACTGTGTGACCTAGGGTAAGTTGCTTAGCCTCTCTGTGCCTCTGTTCTGTTATCTCAGAGTCATGAGGCCTACACTGTCCTTGTGATCCACATAGCCCTTTTCTGGTGTAGCACTTCGCCATCCCAGGCCCTGGGATAGAGGAGGCTAGTGAGATTCTTGGGGTTTCCAATTGACCAATGCATGTCAGGGAAATTTCTTCCTCTTAGCAAGTGTAGATACATCCCAAGGGCACCTTTCTAGGCAGGGGTTTCTACGTATCAGATCAGCAGGTAACTGCCTAATTTAAGACTGAAGTTTCTGAAAGATCATTGTCAAGTTCCAAATCACCATTTCCTAGAAAGGCTGAGTCAACGTCTTGCCAGGATACCACCTCTGCAACAGCAGAGAGTGTGGGGCAGTGAAAGGAGAGGGTGAGATTCGAATTCCTGCTCTGCACAAAGTGGCTGTGAGGCTTCAGGGAAGTTACTTAACTTATCTGATCTTCCTTTTCTTGGTCTGTAAATCAGATGAAGAACATTCTTCTTGCCAGGATATTGTGAAGATAAAATGAGTTATGGTATGTACAGTGCCTGATGTAGTGGGTTCCCATGAAATGGTACCCAGTTTCTTCTTAAATGAGTTAGTTTCCAATATTTTGAGAAAAAGCATCTGTGAACTAAGAGTAAATATTGAAAAGTAGTACCAGGGCTTTAAAAAGTCCAAATTTGTCCAGGCACGGTGGCTCATGCCTGCAATCTCAGCACTTTGGGAGGCTGAGGTGGGTGGACCACCTGGTGTCAGGAGTTTGAGACCAGCCTGGACAACATGGCGAAACCCCGTTTCTGCTAAAATTACAAAAATTAGCCAGGCGTGGTGGTGGCTCCTGTAATCCCAGCTACTCGCTAGGCTGAAGCAAGAGAATTGCTTGAACCCAGGAGGCAGAGGTTGCAGTGAGCTGAGATCACGCCACTGCGCTCTAGCAGAGTGAAACTGTCTCAAAAACAGAAAAAAATAAAAATAAAACGTACAAATTACCTTTCTCCCTCTCTTTCTTTCTTTTTCTTTCCTTCCTTTCTCTTTCTCTTTCTTTCTCTTTCTTTCCTTCCTTTTTCTTTCTTTCTCTCTCTCCTTTCTTTCTTTCTTCTTTCTTTCCCTCCCTCCCTTCCTTCTTTCTTTCTTTCTCTTTCTTTCTTTCTCTCTCTCTTTCTTTCTCTCTCTCTTTCTTTCTTTCTTTTTCTTTCTCCTTTGACAGAATCTTGCTCTGTCACCCAATCTGGAGTTCAGAAGCGTGATCAGGGCTCACTGCAGCCTCGACCTCCCCAGGCTCAGGTGATCCTCCTTCCTCAGCCTCCTGAGTAGCTGGGACCACAGAAAAGTACAAATTTCAAAATAATATATCCCACATTTATTGAGCACCTATCATGTAGCAGGCGTAGTGGGGAGGGAGGTGAAGCGACAATAACCATGATAGCTGTGAGAACAGCCTTGGGGATCAGGAACAACTTCCTGGAAGAGGAGCCGCCTAAACTGAGACAGGAAGGATGACGATGAGCCTGTCTGAAACAGCCATTACCAATTGGTGAGCACCTGCTATGGAACATGAGCAGAAATTCAGTAGCTGAGGAAAAAGGTAGGAAGGACATTCCAGGAAGATGGGAAGGAAGAAACCGATGCTTGAAAGAGCAGGGTGCTTTTAGGCAAGTGTAGATGGGGCTGAGGGCTGGAGGCTGGGCAGAGATTGGACCTGGAGGCCTGAAGGCAATGTAGGAGGCCCAGCAATCCAGGTAGACATAAGAGAGACTGAGTTAAGACATAAATATAGAAATAGTGAAGAAGGGACAGAGTCCAGAAATGTCTAGGGGCTAAGTGGCTTGGAGACTGATTTGTTATACAGGGCGAGGGACAGGGAGGGATCTAGGGTGGCTCCCAGGTTTCTGGCTTGAGTAGCAGGGTGAGTGGAATGCTGAGAGGGAATGTAGGAGAAGGAGCGCTTCTAAAATGAGGGTGAAGGCCGGGCATGGTGGCTCACACCTGTAATCCCAGCACTTTGGGGAGACCGAGGTGGGTGGATCACTTGAGATCAGGAGTTCGAGACCAGCCTGGCCAACATGGTGAAACCCCATCTCTACTAAAAATACAAAAATTAGCCGGACATGGTGGCGGGTGCTTTGATCTCAGTTACTCAGGAGGCTGAGGCAAGAGAATCGCTTGAAGCTGGGAGGTAGAGGTTGCAGTGAGCTGAGATAGTGCCACTGCACTCCAGCCTGGGCAATAGAGCAAGACTCTTGTCTTAAAAAATAATAATAAAATAAAATAAGGGTGAGGGTGGGAGAGCAAAGGAGGCAAGCTCTCTCGCTAATTATGAGAAGCCCGTGGGTGGAGAGAGGTCTGGCTATAGCAAGAGGGCTGGGAGACATCTGCAGACAGGTGGTGGTAGAAGCCATGGAGGGGCTGAGCCCTGAGAAGCACCAACACTCTCAGGTTGAGCGAGACATCCCAGGGGCTGGAGGAAACCAGGACAGCATGGCTGTCACGGGTGCCACTTTTTAAGGCACTGGGTCAGCAGGTCGAAGGCTCCAGAGAGTCAGCTAAGAAAGGAAAAGCATCCTGTAGATTTGGCAATTAGGCAGTCCCCAATGACACTTTGCCAAAAGCAATTCCAAAAGAGTATTGGAGGAAGAAGTCAAGAAGTGTAGAGGCTTATTTTTGTTTTACCTATTGTTTATTTGTAGTAGAGATGGGGTCTCGCTCTGTTGCTCAGGCTGGAGTGCAGTGGTGTGACACAGGCTTAAAGATGCTAATCTTTTCATATCCTTCGCCCACTTTTTGGTGGGGTTGTTTGTTTTTTTCTTGTAAGTTTGTTGGAGTTCTTTGTAGATTCTGGATATTAGTCCTTTGTCAGATGAGTAGATTGCAAAAATTTTCTCCCGTTCTGTAGGTTGCCTATTCACTCTGATGGCAGTTTCTTTTGCTGTGCAGAAGCTCTTTAGTTTAATTAGATCCCATTTGTCAATTTTGGCTTTTGTTGCTATTGCTTTTGGTGTTTTAGACATGAAGTCCTTGCCCATGCCTATGTCCTGAATGGTATTGCCTAGGTTTTCTTCTAGGGTTTTTATGGTTTTAGGTCTAACATTTAAGTCTTTAATCCATCCTAAATGATGAGTTAATGGGTGCAGCACACCAACATGGCACATGTATACATATGTAACAAACCTGCACGTTGTGCACATGTACCCTAGAACTTAAAGTATAATAAAAAAAAAATGACCAGATGATTGATGCAGAAAAAAAAAGATGCTTATCTTTGGCTGGACTTTGAAAAGAAATTGACTAACCTCTGCTGTCTTCTGGTACGTACATTGCCTCAAGGGCTGAGAAAAGCTGATAGGACAGAGAAGAAATAGTGAAACATCTCCCTGTTTACTACATGCAAACCTACAGTCAGCATTATAAGATGCCCGGTTGGCTTCTTTCAATTTGGCTTACAGCCCTAAAAAATGTGTGTCTTGAAGGCACAAACCTTAAAGCTGTGAATGGAGACTTTGAAAAGTATCTAGTTTAGCCCAGAAATGGAAGTAGCAGAATGCTATTGACCTAGTTGTACCCCAAACACTGAAGTCTCATTAATACCTAAAAAGCCTGAGCCAGCTTTTTCTTTCTGTGTTTACCTTCATACCAATTACATAATAAAGTCATTATGGAGCACAGCGTAGCTTGGTTTGAGGTTTGTGTGAGTTGTGGCTGTCAGCCCCGGCATATATTCCTTAAAATCCTTAAAGAAGACAAGTGATTTATAAAATACTTCCCATTGCCTGCCGTATATCATAGATGGCATTTAAAAGGACAATCTCAATTAGGTTCACAAACTCTTTATTGGAGGGAGTTAGCATTTCTCGAATTTGTTGGGATGGTTAAAATTAAGGAAAGGATAGCTTTCTGTTGCCATGGAGATTAATGTGTCAGTAACAAGCCATACTGATGGGTGCCTGTTGCTCAAGCTGGCACAGACCCTCGTTCCCTCATCATCTCTGGATACCATGGGAAATCTTCAGTATTTTGGAGTCCTTGAGGTCTGTTTGTGAATAAATGCTACCTGTGAGTGCCATGTGGTGGATGGTGAGTCTATAACAGTTGCAAATCCTTTGTCTGACAATGTCACCAACACTTCTCACTTCTGAAAACCTCAGCTAAGCAAAAATATGGGCACAGCACACAAGAGGCAAGACAAACAAAATCTGAAATGTCACTTGTTAAAAGTGTTCTGAGATTTTGTTAATTTATATCTATTGAAAAACAGAACTCTATGCCACTGCATGCACAAAACCCCCAAAGGACCAGAAGTAATACAATGTCTATGGCATGGGCTCAGGAATTTATTATTATCATCGATCCTCTCTTCCGACCATGCTCTTCACTTAATAGAATTACGGTACAACAGACCCCAAATCCTCTTGCTGTGGGGATAATACGTAGGAATTAAGAGCAGAGCTCTGGAATTAGATTGGGTTTGACACTCACTTCCAGAACTTCCTAAATGTGTGACCGGGGCAGGTTAGACTTGCCAATCCTTCAGGATCCCTGTAAAAGAGGGATAACAGTAGTCTCTGCTTTCTAGAGCTGTGTGAGGATTAAATGAAACTAGGTGAATTTATGTCTAGCATGTAAACACTCAACCAGTGATCACTTTAATAACTGTCGAGACAAGCTGGGTGGAGGAAGGGAGAGGGAATGGGTTCTTCTCATTTTGTTGTTTGGGTGGAAGAAAGAGTCTTGGGTTCTAAATCTGGAGACTTTGGTATTAGTTCTGCCACAAACTGGCTGTATGACTCGGGGTAAGTTAACTTCCTTAGAGCCTGTTCCTTCATACATCAAACAAGATAAAAGCCAACACGGGCCAGGTGTGTGTGTTGCAATGCATGTAATTAATTTTTTTCTTCATTTACACACAGAGAAGCTGAAACTCAGGGAGGTTAAATTCTTGCCCCAAGGCACAAGACAAGTTCATGGCAGGCCAGTACTCATCCAGACACCTGGCTCCAAAAGCCAGGTTTGGGGCCATCAAACTTGGCCATTCACATCTATGTTCAACATCACAGACCCGGTCTCAGCATATTTGTGGAAAAATAAAGGAGACACAGGAAAAACAGAGGAAGGAGATTCGAGTCCACGATGCCATTAAGTCAGGTGCTGAGTTCTTTCTGTGGGAGGGAGTTCCAGCTCTGAGCAGGCTCCTCCTAAAAGTGGGGCTTTTCCTGCTTCACCCAAGGGCAGGCTGGAGATTTCTATGCATCTGAGATTGGGCCCAGACAATGACAATGTCAATGTCAGGAGACTCCCCCATGAAGGTCAGTGGATACAAAGGATTTCTAAACTGATAATGTCGGTTAGTAGAAAACGTGATTCTATTTGCTTAATGGTTACACACACCCTTTCAGGTGCACAGGTTAGCAAGAGTCAGGGTCCTCTAGTAAGAGTCTATTCTGGCGCTGGGTGCGGTGGCTCACGCCTGTAATCCCAGCACTTTGAGAGGCTAAGGCAGGTGGATCATTTGAGGCCGGGAGTTGGAGACCAGCCTGGCCAACGTGGTGAAACCTTATCTCCACAAAAAATATGAAAATTATCTGGGCATGGTGGTGCATGCCTGTAATCCCAGCTACTTGGAGGCTGAGGCAGGAGAATTGCTTGAACCTGAGAGGCAGAAGTTGCAGTGAGCCGAGATTGCACCACTGCACTCTAGCCTGGGCAACAGAATGAGACTCTGTCTGAGGACTAAGCTCTGATTTTTTTTTTTTTAATCTTGCCCAAATTCCTATCTAAGGGGTCTGAGGAATCATGCCCTACAAGCCATAAATTCTAATTAGATGGGTTTTAGTTAACCCTGTATATAGTGACTTTCCAATCTGACTCTGGCATAACAAGGAAGAAAATCAAAATGTTTTATCCCAAAATATATTTTCTTGCCATACCTTGAAATTGCCCTGCAAAGTCTCTTGTGGGAAAAATCCATATTCTATAGAGAATCTCCTCTCCCCTTTGTTTTCCTTCCTTCCTTTCCGGTTCTAGGAGATAATCAACTAAGAGCCAGGGACCGTTCTAATTCCAATAAGAAACATTTTACAACCTGCTCTCTCTGAAGTCTGCTATCTGAGAGCTTCCTTTGAGCAGTAAAACTTGGTCTCCACAATCCTTTATCTCAACCCAAACACTTCTTTTCTGTTGATCCCAGGTCTTCAGATAAACTCAACCAATTGTCAACCAGAAAATGTTTAAATTTACCTATACCCTGGAAGCCCCTGCTTTGTTGCCCCGCCTTTCTGAATCAAACCAATATATTTCTTAAATCTATTTGATTGATGTCTCTTGCCTCCTAAAATATATAAAAGCAAGCTGTACCCCAATCACCTTGGGCACATGTTCTCAGGACCTCCTGAGGGCTGTATCACAGGCCATGGTCACTCATATTTGGCTCAGAATAAATCTCTAAAAATATTTTACAGAGTTTGACTCTTTTCGTCAATACATCTCAAAAAAAAAAAAAGGAAGCTACTCTGAGTGGCTTTGGGTTTTTAGCTCTGTGGATGAGTGAGGGTGTCAAAAAGCAAAACTGACAAAAAGAGAAATGACACCGGGATAGTTGGTAAACATAGCGCTTTAAAGCCACCTGGAGCCTTCAGGTCATGGGCAGTCTCAGCCTTTGCTGAGCTGGTCATGTTGTCATGGAGCTGACAAAAAAAAGGAGGGAGGGAGAGAGAGGAGCAAAAGGGCTGGCAGTGCCCAAGTGTAGTTCTAAGAGAAATGATTTTCAAGTTCAAAGTGCTCCCAGCTTTCTTCATCTGTAGAGCGCTCATTACATCACAGAGTAAACGATGACAAAATAGGTAAGCTCTGATTCGATCAGCTTTCTGTACTTCCTGTAAATTTCCTGCAGGGTCTTGTCCTCTTCATTCGTCTCATATCTGTTTGTATAAATTCTCGCCTGTGCCAACAGAGAAATACATCCACATATGAGCATGCACACACACACACACACACACACACACGGTGACTACACTTTTCAGGGCTTGACAGCAACTTAAATGATCTACACATACAATTGTTGAATCAGGAAAATATGTTGGCAGAATCAGAAAAAGACCAAACCCAACTACTAGAAAAGAGAGCTCCAGATTCCCTTCTTTGAAACTGCTGATTTTCAATGAACAGATGATTGTCCCCCACTGCCTTATTCTGCCTTTTGTTCCAGAGCAGAAGCACCATTCCTGGATGCCCCCACTCTACGCTGTGGAACCAGCCTGGGGACCTCTTACCTTGAATACACGCAGGGCACACTGCCGTTCTTTCTGACTCTTCAGGATCCGCTCCACAAAACTAACATCAAGGAAAGCCCAGATTTTGAAGTAAAACAACTTCCTGCAGGATATGATGAGGAGGTGCAGCTCCTCGTCGAGTGACTCATGGTTGTTGTTGAATTCACAAGTTAATTTCTGGAAGAGCACCAAAAGGGAAGATGTGTGTGGGCAGAGATGCTGAGCCTGGCTGAGTTGTTCTGTAACATTTCCACGACCTGGCTCTGGGCCTGATAGCCATGATGATTTGGGGGCTTTTAATTTTAATTTTTAATTTTTGTGGTACATAGGTACATATATTTATGGGGTATATGGGATATTTCGATGTAGGCATACAATGTGTAATAATCACAATGGGGTAAATAGAGTATCCATGACTTCAAGCATTTATCCTTTGTGTTACAAACAATCCAATTATACTCTTTTAGTTTTTAAAAAATGTACAATTAAATGATGATTGACTATAGACACCCTGTTGTGCTATCAAATACTAGATCTTGTTCATTCTTTCTAACTTTTTTTGTACCCATTAGCCATCCCCACTTCCCTCTGCATCCCCTACTACCCTTCCCAGCCTCTGGTAACCATCCTTCTACTCTCTATCTCCATGAGTTGAATTGTTTTAATTTTTAGCTCCCACAAATAAGTGAGAACATGCAAAGTTTGTCCTTCGGTGCCTAGCATATTTCACTTAACATAACAACCTCAGTTGCATCTATGTTATTGCCAACAACAGAATCTCATTCTTTTTTGTGACTGAATAGTACTCCATTGTGTACATGTACCACATTTTCTTTATCCATTGATGGACACTTAGGTTGCTTCCAAATATTGGCTATTGTGAATAGTGCTGCAATAAACATGAGAGTGCAGACATCTCTTTGATATGTTGACTTTCTTTCTTTGGGGTATACACCTAGCAGTGCGATTGCTGGATCATATGTAAGCTCTATTTTTAGTTTTTTGAGGAACCTCCAAACTGTTCTCTGCAGTGGCTGTACTACTTTAAATTCCCACCAACTGTGTATGAGAATTTCCTTTTCTCTACATCCTTTCCAGCATTTGCTATTGCCTGTCTTTTGAATAAAAATCGTTTTAACTGGGGTGAGATAATATCTCATTGTGGTTTTGATTTGCGTTTCTCTGATGATCAGTGATGTTGAGCACCTTTTAATATACCTATTTTGCCATTTATATGTCTTCTTTTGAGAAATATCTGTTCAGGTCCTTTGCCTATTTTTTAACTGGATTACTATTTTTTTTTCCTATAGAGTTGTTTGAGCTCTGTATATTCTGTTTATTTATTAATCCCTTGTGATATGGGTAGCTTGCAGATATTTTCTCCCATTCTTCCTGTGGGTTGTCTCTTCACTTTGTTGATTGTTTCCTTCATTGTGCAGAAACTTTTTAACTTGATGTGATCCCATTTGTCTATGTTTGCTTAGATTGCCTGTGCTTGTGGGGTATTGCTCAAGAAATCTTTGCCCAGTTCAATGCCCTGGAGAGTTTCCCCAATGTTTTCTTGTAGCAGTTTCATAGTTTGAGGTCTTAGATTGAAGTCTTTAGTCCATGTTGACTTGATTTTCATATATGG
Organism: Gorilla gorilla gorilla; assembly: GCF_029281585.2. Lineage (NCBI taxonomy): Eukaryota > Metazoa > Chordata > Mammalia > Primates > Hominidae > Gorilla > Gorilla gorilla. The sequence continues at coordinate 21,923,072 of NC_073243.2, read as the reverse complement.
CAAGAGATAGTGGTCTAGTTTCATTCTTCTGCATATGGCTATCCAGTTTTCCTAGCACCATTTACTGAAGAGGAGATCATCCTTTTCCCAATGTGTGTTTTTGGCATCTTTGTCAAACATGAGTTCACTACAGATGAATGAATTTGTTTCTGGGTTCTCTATTCTGTTCCATTGGTCTTTATGGGATTAATAAATAACCAGAATATATAAGGGGCTTAAAATCTGTTTTTATGTCAGTCTCATGCTGTTTTAGTGACTATAGCTCTGTAATATAATTTGAAGTCAGGTAATGTGGTTTCTACAGTTTTGTTCTTTTTGGTCAGGACAGCTTTAGCTATTCTGCATCTTTTGTGGTTCCATATATATATATATATATATATATATATATATATACACACACACACACACACACACATATATATACACACACATATATATATATAAATTTAAGATTCTTTGTTCTATTTCTGTGAAGAATGTCATTGGTATTTGGATAGGATTGCACTGAATCTGTAGATGGCTTTCTATAGTATAAACATTTTGACAACGTTGATTCTTCCAACTCATGAACATAGAATATCTTTCCATTTTCTGTGTCCTTTTCAATTTCTTGCATCAATATTTTATAATTTTCATTGTAGAGATCTTTCATTCCTTTGGTTAATTCCTAGGTATTTAATTTTATTTGTAGCTATTATAAACAGGATTACTTTCTTGATTTCTTTTTCAGATTGTTCACTGTTGGCATATAGAAATGCTACTGATTTTTATATGTTGATTTTGTATTCTGCAAATTTACTGAATTTGTTTAGCTGATAGTTTTTTTTTGTTTTTGTTTTTGTTTTTGTTTTTGGTGGAGTCTTTAGGTTTTTCCAAATATAAGATCATATCATCTTCAAACAAGAATTATTTGACTTCATTTTCTATTTGGATGCCCTTTATTTCTCTCATCTGATTGCTCTAGCTAGGACTTCCAGTACTATGTTGAATGGCAGTGGTAACAGTGGCATCCTTGCTCTGTTCTGGATCTTAAAGAAAAGGCTTTCAGTTTTTCCCCATTCAATATGATACTAGTTGTGGGTCTGTCATATATGGCTTTTATTGTATTGAGGTATGCTCCTTCTATACCCAGTTTTTTGAGAGTTTTAATCATGAAGGAATGTTGAATTTTATCAAATGCTTTTACAGCATTAAAATAATCATATGCTTTTTGTTCTTCATTCTGTTGTTATGAGGTGTCACACTGATTTATTTGCATATTTTGAACCATTCTTGCATCCCTGGGATAAATCCCACTTGGTCAGGATGAATGATCTTTGTAATGTGTTGTCGAATTTGGTTTGCCAGTAATTTGTTGAGGAATTTTCCATCAATGTTTATTAGGAATATTCACCTATAGTTTTCTTGTTTTTGATGTGTCTTTATCTGGCTTTGGTATCAGGGTAATACCAGCCTTGTAGAATGAGTTTAGAATTATTCCCTCTGCTTCTATTTTTCTGGAATGGTTTGAGTAGGATTGGTATTAGTTCTTCTGTAAATGTTCGATAAAATTGATAAAATTCAGCAGTACAGCCATCAGGTCAAAGGCTTTTCTTTGCTTGGGGACTTTTTATTACAGCTTCTATCTTGTTACTTGTCAATGGTCTGTTCAGGTTCTGGATTTCTTCATGGTTCAATCTTGGTAGGTTGTACATGTCTAGGAATTTATCCATGTCTTCTGGGTTTTCCAATTTATTGGCATATAGTTGCTTGTTATAGGCTCTAATTATCCTTTGGATTTCTCTGGTATTGGTTGTAATGTCTCCTTTTTCATCTCTTGATTTTATTTATTTGGGTCTTCTCTCATTTTTTCTTATTTTTGTTAATGGTTTGTTAATTTTGTTTATTTTTCAAAAAGCTTTTATTTCATTGATCTTTTGCATTATTTGTTTCACTTTCACTCATTTCTGCTCCAATCTTTATTATTTCTTCTCTTCTACCAATTATGGGATTGGTTTGCTCTTGGTTTTTTCAGTCCTTTAAAGTGTGTCATTAGAATGTTTATTTGAAGTTTTTCTTCTTTTTTGATGTAGGTGCTTCTAGCTATAAACTTCCCTCTTAGTATTGCTCACTGTATCCCACAGGTTTTGGTAGCTGTGTCTGCATACTGTTTGTTTCAAAAATATTTCAATTTCCTTCTTAATCTCTTCGTGACCAACTGGTCATTCAGGAGCATATTGTTTAATTTCCATGTGTTCATATAATTTCCAAAGTTTCTCGTTATTAATTTCTAGTTTTATTCTGTTGTGGTCAGAGAAGATGCTTGCTATAATTTCAATTTTTTGACTGTTTTAAGACTTTTTTGTGACCTAACATATGGCCTATTCTTGTGAATGATCCATGTGCTAAAGAGAAGAGTGTGTATTCTTCAGCCATTGGATGAAATTTTCTGTAAATATCCTTTAGGCCCTTTTGGTCTATAATGCAGATTAAGTCTGCTGTTTCTTTGTTGATTTTGTGTCTTGAAGATCTACCCAATACAGAAAGGGGGTGTTGAAGTCTCTAGCTGTTATTATATAGGGGTCTGTCTCTCTCTTTAGCTCTAATAATATTTGCTTTATATGTCTGGGTGCTCTGGTGTTGACTGCATATATACTTACAATTGTTATATCCTCTTGCTGAATTGACTCTTATTATTATATAATGACTGTCTCTTTTTATAGATTTTGTCTTGAAATCTATTTTGTCTAAGTATAGCTACTCCTCCTCTTTTTTGGTTTCCATCGGCATTAAATATCATTTCCCATCTCTTTATTTTCAGTCTATGTGTGTCTTTATAGGTGAAATGTGTTACTTGTAGGCAGCAGATAATTGAGTCTTTCTTTTTAATCTGTTCAGCCACCTATGTCTTTTGACTGGAGGGTTTAGTCCATTTGTATTCAATGTTATTACTAAGTAGTGACTTACTCGGGCCATTTCGTTATTTGTTTTCTGGTTTTTTGCGGTCTTCTCTTCCTTCTTTTCTTCCTTCCTGTGTTCCTTTTAGGGAAGGTGATTTTCTCTGGAGGTATGTTTAATGTTTTGATTTTTATTTTATCTGTTGTATGTTTTTAGATTTGAGGTTATCATGAAGCTTGCAAACAATATCTTGTAACTCATTATTTTAAACTGATGACAACTTAACACTATTGCATAAACAAACTAATAAACAGCAAAACTAAAACTAATAAAAACTTTTTACCTTAACTTTGTCTCCCTACTGTTTAACTTTTTGTTATTTCTATTTGTATCTTACTGTACTGTCTATGTCTTGAAAAGTTGTTGTTGTTATTATTTTCGATCGGCTTATATGTTTGTCTTTCTACGTAAGATATGAGTAGTTTACTCACACAATTCCAGTGTTACAATATTCTGTGTTTTTCTATGTACTTACTATTACCAGTAAGTAATAGTAAGTATACGTCTTGTACCTTCAGATGACTTCTTGTTGCTCATTAATGCCTTTTTCTTTCAGATTGAAGAACTCCCTTTAGCATTTCTTGTAGGACAGGTCTGGTGTTAATGGAATTTGGGGACTTTTTAGATAAGGGACATTGGACATGTAGTTCTTAGAGGAAGAGATTTGAGAATGATGGTGATCTCATCCAAGGTTGCAAAACTTGGAATTTGGAGGCAGTGTACTTGGAGTATACGAGGTGCTCGTCCCAGCCCTGCAGTGGACTGGCTGGGTGACTGTGGGCTGGTCATTGAACCTCAAGTTCTTCTGCAGCACACAAGGATCATGATGATATCTGCCGTACCCCACCTTTGGTTTATGTGGGTACCTAATGAGGTATTAGCACCTTGGAGTCCATCCATGTTTGTAGAGATACATAAACCTGTTAATATCAGTTGTCACAACCACTGTGAGGTCCTTGGAAAGACAAAATGATCCTGATCTTACAGATGAGAAAGCTACTAGATTAGGGAACAGCCCAGAAACTCTGAGCTCTTCGGTTGTGTAAATCAAATTTGACTTTTTGTCTGGCCTGGTCCTCCCCATTCTATCTCCCCAATTACCAGGCACTGGCACTGCTATAACCAGACAGATCCCCCACTGAGATCTGACCATAGGAGCCACAGGGTCTCCTGCATGCTGCTGTGACCTGGTGGAAAAGTAGCAAGAGGCAGCCCAGCTGCTATTCACCTGCAAGGCACCTCCTGGCTCAGGCTTCATAGCTCTGAGTGGGGACTTAGGGGCTTTCCCTGGCTGACAGCTAACCAGATAATTCCTTGTGTCTGTACCACATGTAGGAAGCGAGTAGCAGCTTCTGTTGCCTACTGTGGTCTTGGGAGGAGGGCAGGAGGCTTAGCTGGTGGTATTTCCTGGAACTTCAATTTGAGATTGAGTGAACATTTGGGAGCCTAGCCAAGAGCAGGCAGCAGTGGGCTTTCTTCTGGGGAAGCCAGTCACCTGAACAGCAGTCACTCCTCACAAGTCTTACCTACCTGCAGAGTGTGCCGGAAGGTGGGCAGGAGATCTATCAGAGTGGGTCTCATTGAATAGTCTGGGTCACTGAAATAGCAGCTTCTCAGACTGATGCTCCTGATCGGGATCTCCTGCAAGAGGATTCGGGCCAAGCGTTCGTACTTCATGATCCGTTCAAAGAAGAAGTTCACCTTCAGATTGGTGGCCTGCCTGGCCAGCTTAGCCCAGGACATACCCCAGATGACCTGTCCGTGGGGGTCATGAACGTGGCATTTGATGTTGATGGTCTGGAGGGTGCTGGCATTCTCACACAAGTTCTCAAGCAGCTCGTCGGAGATACAGTTGTAGTTGAGGTTCAGGGACACAAGATTGTGGAATGTGGACATGGTCTTTTTGAACTGGGGGCTGTTGTAGACAGCAAGGTGATGGCTGAAATAGTCCTCGATGTTGAGCTCTGAGATCACATTCTCATTCCTCATGTAGCTGAGGGAGTCGAGAATTTGGCAGCCTTGCTCCACGGTCAGCCTGGCCCCTTTTAGGTTGAGATAATCCAGGCGTTTGCCCATCTTCTTTAAGAAGAAGCTCAAGCTGCTGATGAATGAGCTCCTGATGCTGTTCCTCCATACCAGGCGGTCCAGCTCCAGGTATTGGATGGAAAGAGATTTCAGACGGTTGTTGCTCTTACTCAGACAAGACAGGAGGCCCCGCATGGTGACCTGGAACTTCTTGGTCAAGACAGCATTGTAAGGATTCATGAATTTGACCTCCAGGTGCTCCAGATAACGACCAAACTTCTTAACATACCAAACAGCTGACTCAACTTCAGATGCATGTACCCTGGAAGGTCTCCCGCTGAAGGTGATGGTTCTGTACCGCCAGAGCTCAGCAGAATACATCATCTGGTTCCACTTTCTGCAGACAAGAGCAGCCCTGGACCTGTCCCTGTCTCCTAGCCACCAGAAAACACGGCACAGACACAAATCAGGCAGAAAGGCCCAGCAGCTCTGGTCTTGGGGCTGGATCAGTTCACTTTCTTCGTCCATCCAGGAACTGGGATGTACAGTGCAGCTGTGTGTTAGGCAGGGCTTCCAAAAATGAGGAAAGGAAAGCAATCACTTGCTTTCTGTGGGGAATAAAAAGGAAGAGCCATTACCTGTCAAACAGAGATTAAACTCAAATGAACCAGCTTTCCCTGTGGTCCCAAGTGCATTAGGCACTGTGCCAGGTGTGGGTGGTTCAATGATACATTCATGACACAGTCCACACCTGCAAGGATTTCACAGTCTATCCAGGGATACAGACCAGTACTCAATTATAACCCTGTGAGAGAGCAGGAAGGTTCAGGCGGACTCATAATGTGGGGTAGCACACATGCAGGGTGACTTACTCTGTTTGACTAAATACAGTGTTTGGAAGTAGAGAGGGCTGCTCAGAGGAGGCGACGTCTGAGTTGGGTTTTGAAGGGTGAGTAGGATTTGCAAGGCAGACCAGGTGGGCCTAGTGGTAGTGGTGGAGGAACTGATGCATTCTGGGCAGAGGGAACAATACATGCAAAGCCACAGAACTGTGAATGTATGTGATGTGTTCCCATTCAGGGAACTAAAAATGGTTTGGTCACCTGGCACTTAACTTGTTAAGTGGGCTGGAAATGGAGGAACTGGATCACTTGGGAGCAGTGGGAAGTGCTGGATCAAGGGGTCCTGCGTGATGTGATAAAGATTATGTCCTAGAGGCCAGAGAGTCCCACTTCCCCTTTCCCCAAGATTCTGGAATTCTGACATGGCCTATCCCCTTCCTGTATCTAGCTACAATGCTGACAGTTGTGTAAAATTCAAGAGGTGTAACAGTAGAACAGGGTGGAAAACCCCAGCTGAGGTCACAGAGAGCCATGAAGGTTGATGGGTCAAATGTCTGGAAGCCATGTGGTGAGTTTTGAGGTGTGGAAAGGACACTCCTGGGGGACAGAGGAAGGATGGTCAAGAGCAGAGTCCAGGCATTGTGGTGGGAATGGGGATGTGTTTGCAAGTTCTTTAGAAGACACGATTTGGTAACTGTTGAAGGAAGAGGTGGGGAAGGCTGGAAATTTTCTGACCCAACTAGAGAGTCCCAGCAGAGATCTGAGCGAAGGCCTGCTTCATCCATAGATATTTTATAGCCATCTGCTAAACTTTTTAGTTTTTTGCTTTCAAAGTTTCATTTGCCTAAAAACTCTCCTCATGTTGTTTGCCCCTCCCAAACCCCCATTGTTCAAAGTTCAAGCCCTACCACTCCTTAAAGCTCTCACTGACTACTTTACCAGATAAACCCAAGATTATTGATCATGGCTCATAAAATTGTGGTGCTGGAAAGAGACCTGAGAATTAATTTCTTTTCAGATGAACCCTGAAGGCCAGAGAGGTGAAGGGACTCACCTATAGTCTCACAGCAAGTTAGTATCAGGCCCCAGACTGGAACTTGGGCTTTTTGACTCTTTCTTCTGTACTTTTTTTTCCTGTCCCCACCTCTTGGGCCACAAGGGTGTAGGGGCAAGTGAATCACATTTCCCAATTCAGGACTGACATTATTTGTCTGTGCAAGACCCCTCTCTAGTTTTATTTATTCATGTGTTCCATTTTAACCCTCTGTCCCATTCCATTGCCCCTACCATAGGCAACTGTTCAAGTGTGTTTGATGTGTGTCTTTTTGTCTGTATGTGTGCTTGCCAAATGTGTACTTACTGTTTGTAGGACTTATTCCTGTGGCTCTGTGTACATTTCACCCATTGCATCTAGCAGCTGAATAGAACCCATGGCAGGTATCCTGCCTGTCTCCCATCCTCTTTCCTTTGATGGACCCCAAGTCTCCTCCAGCTCCCACCAACACCACAGTGGCAGTGAGCATCCTCAAGTAAGCACAGTTGTGGGCCTCCCTAGGGACCTTCTCCAGGCTTTGTCCTCACTACCCCATCACTTTCTCTCACCACCCACTCACTGATTTGGCCCCTGTCTCCAGCTGGCCTTCCCACCTCCACATCCGAACAGACTTCCATAAAGGATTTAACAGCAGCCCGCCCCGCCCATGACATGGCGCCCTAGTGATTCCCAGCATGGCTGTGTCCATATTTAGCTTGCCTCCTTCTGCTACCTCTTGCCAGTGCCCCTCTTTGTATAATCTGTGTCCTTGCCTTTCTCTCCCAAGGGACCCACACACCCCTTGACATCCTCCTTCTGCTTTTGAGAAGGTACTTAAACATTTAACAAATGAAGAAATAGGTCTCTTCAATCACTTGCAAACTGCCCAAGGCTAGGGATCTCCACAGCACTCACCACCAAGCAAAGCTCCTAAAAGGTGCTGCAGAAGAGATAAACCAATTTAAAAGCTCCACGAAGCAAAGACTTGGAATCAACCCAAATGCCCACCAATGATCGACAGGATTAAGAAAATGTGGCACATATACACCATGAAATACTATGCAGCCATAAAAAAGAATGAGTTCATGTCCTTTGCAGGGACATGGATGAAGCTGGAAACCATCATTCTCAGCAAACTAACGCAGGAACAGAAAATCAAACACTGCATGTTCTCACTCATAAGTGGGAGTTGAACAATGAGAACACATGGCCACAGGGAGAGGAACATCACACACCAGGGTCTGTCAGGGGGTTGGGGGCAAGGGGAGGGAGAGCATTAGGACAAATACCTAATGCATGTGGGGCTTAAAACCTAGATGACAGGTTGATAGGTGCAGCAAACCACCATGGCACATGTATACCTATGTAACAAACCTGCACGTTCTGCACATGTATCCCAGAACTTAAAGTATAATAAAATAAATAAACAAATAAAAGCTCCATGAAACCTTTTGGCCTAGCAAGGTTGTAGGTCAGGAAAAGTCATCAGACACTGGTGCTGTAAGGGTGGGGTTGGAAGAATATGTGTGTCTGGAAGAGTTGCTGCAAGGAGATTCCAAATTCTATTTAATGACTGGGAGCCTCCCCTTACCCCCTGAGACCCCATCAGAGGCAGTGTAGCTTAGTGGGCTGGATCCTAGCTATGCCCATTACAGTCGGATGACCTTAGGCAAGTCAATTTCTTTGTGTGTGAATCCTCACATACGTATATGGGGTAATAATAGTGCCTTTCTCTTAGTGTTGGGAGGATTAAGTGAGCTGATACCTGGAAAGCACCAGGAACAGTGAGTGCCTGCCACATAGTAAACGCTATACAAGAGCTGGCTGCCATTAATAAGAAAGTTGGTGCCGAGGTACTTCTGCAACGTCCCGCCAAGGAAGATAGGAATACAAACACATCCATTTCACAAATACGGAAACGGAGGTGTTGGAAGGTGAATAAAGTTTCCCAGGGAGAACGTGTAGTAAGTGGGGAGATGGGATTCGAACCCAGGGTTGGTCCACCATATCACACAGCTGCCAACCAGGGAGGGAAATCTAAAGATGTCCTACCCACCGCGGGAGGGGAGTTGGCCTGGCAACTCCTGCAGCCAAAGATGCTTCCCAGAGCGGGTGATGAGAGCAGCCCGCCTCCCCGCCGCGGGCCTCGGGGCATCCCACCGCCACCCCAGCCTGCTCCGGCCCGCGTTCGCCCGTTACCCGTTCGCTGAACCCCGCTCCGGCTGCAGGGACTGGAGCACGCCAACCTGCTCCTCCCGCGCAGCTGCTGCTCCGACGCCAACTCCATGGGCGCCCGGGGTCTGCACCTTGCTCTGGCCCAGGCTAAATGCCAAGCTCCGGCCGCCTTTGTGACGCGCTGCCGCCTGCAAGGCTCTGTTCCTGCCCCCGGGTCGCAGAGCCCCAAACCTGCAGTTGCCGGGTCAGTGGATCCCATGTGCAGAGGGCGAGACGGGGCCCTGGCCAGGCGTTGGGAGGCGGGAGGCTCGGCCGGCGCTCCGGGTGAGGATGGCACGCCCCCGCCCTTGCTTCTGCGCACAGGGAAGACATTCGGCCCCGAACTTGGGGCTCAAAACGGTTCAGTTCGCTGCCTTTCCCATCCTGACCCAGCCCCGGGTTTTTTTCGAAGCCGCCGCTGGATAGGTTGCATTACTAGGCTTCCCCCAGCCACTCTCCCTGCCCAAAGCCTTCAGAAGCCGCCCCTCTCCCCTTCACCTGGCCCTTATCCACTGTCCCAGCCTCATTTCTTTCTCCCTCCCTGAACGTCTTCTGCTCCCCTTTCCTTCACTGCCCTTATCCTGGGGTCCTGGCTGCTGCCATTCCTGGCCCTGGAAAACCAGTGCGGAACCCAAAGAAAGGTGGAAGAGCAGCTTTTAGAGAGGTGTTTTTATTCTTTGGGGACAAAGCCGGGTTCTGTGGGTGTAGGATTCTCCAGGTTCTCCAGGCTGTAGGGCCCAGAGGCTTAATCAGAATTTTCAGCCAAAACTGGAACCTTTCTTTTTTCACGTTGGTTTATTTGTAGTCCTTGGGCAAACCAATGTCTTTGTTCGAAAGAAGGAAAATAATCCAAACGTTTTTCTTTTAACTGTTTTTTAGGTTCAGGGGCACATGTGTAGGCTTGCTATATAGGTAAATTGCATGTCACCAGGGTTTGTTGTACAGATTATTTCATCATCCAGATAAAAAGCATAGTACCAGATAGGTAGTTTTTTGATCCTCACCCTCCTTCCATGCTCCAACCTCAGGTAGGCCCCAGTGTCTGTGGTTCCCTTCTTTGTATCCATGTGTACTCAATGTTTAGCTTCTACTTATAAGTGAGAACATGTGGTATTTGGTTTTCTGTTTCTGAGTGAGTTCATTTAGGATAATGGCTTCCAGCTCCATCCATGTTGCTGCACAGGACATGATCCCATTCTTTTTTATGGCTGCATAGTATTCCATGGTGTATATGTGCCACATTTTCTTTTTTTTTTTTTTAAGGCAGAGTCTCGCTTGGTTGCCCAGGCTGGAGTGCAGTGGCAGGATCTCGGCTCACTGCAACCACCACCTTCCAGGTTCAAGCGATTCTCACGCCTAGGCCTCCCAAGTAGCTGGGATGACAGGCGCTTGCCACCACGCCTGGCTAATTTTCGTATTTTTAGCGGAGACGGAGTTTGGCCATGTTGGCCAGGCTGGTCTCAAACTCCTGACCTCAGGTGAACCACCCGCCTCAGCCTCCCAAAGTGCTGGGATTACAGACATGAGCCACCACTCCCTGCCACCACATTTTCTTTATCCATTCTACCACTGATGGACATTTAGTTTGATTCCCTGACTTTGCTATTGTGAATAGTGCTGCCGTGAACATTTGTGTATATATGTCTTTATGACAGAATGATTTAGATTCCTTTGGGTATATAACCAATAATGGGATTGCTGAGTCAAATGGTAGTTCTGTTTAATCATGTCCCATTTGTCAATTTTTGCTTTCGTTACAATTATTTTTGGGATCTTTGTCATGAAATCTTTGTCCATTCCTATGTCCAGAATGGTATTGCCTAGGTTATCTTCCAGAGTTTTTATAGTTTGGGGTTTTACATTTAAGTCTTTAATCCATCTTGAGTTGATTTTTGCATATGGTGTAAGGAAGGGGTTCAGTTTCAATCTTCTGCATATGGCTAGCTCGTTATCCCAGTACCACTTACTGAATGGGGAATTCTTTCCCCATTGCATACTTTTGTCAACTTTGTCAAAGATTAGATGGTTGTAGGTGTGTAGCTTTATTTCTGGGCTCTCTATTCTGTTCCATTGATCTATGTGTCTGCTTTTGTACCAGTACCATGCTTTTGTACCAGTATCATGCAGTTTTGGTTACTGTAGCCCTGTAGTATAGTTTGAAATTGGGTAATGCGATGCCTCCAGCTTTGTTCTTTTAGCTTAGGATTGCTTTGGCTTTTTGGGCTCTTTTTTGGTTTCAAATAAATTTTAATGCTTTTTTTTTCTGATTCTGTGAAGAATGTTATTGGTAGTTTGATAGGAATAGCATTGAATCTATAAATTGCTTTGGGTAGTATGGCCATTTTAACAATATTGATTCTTCCTATCCATAAGCATGGAATGTTTTTCCATTTGTGTCATCTCTGGTTTCTTTCAGCAGTGTTTTGTAATTTTTGTTGTAGAGATCTTTCATCTCCCTGGTTAGCTGTATTCCTAGGTATTTTATTCTTTTTGTGGCAATTGTGAATAGGATTGCGTTCTTGATTTGGCTCTCAGCTTGGATGTCGTTGGTGTATAAAAATGCTACTGTATTTTGTATATTGATTTTGTCTCCTGAAAGTTAGCTGAAGTTGTTTATCAGATCTAGGAGCTTTTGGGCCAAGATCATGGGGTTTTCTAGATATAGAATCATATCATCTGCAAACAGAGATACTTTGACTTCCTCTCTTTTTGGTTGCCTTTTATTTCTTTCTCTTGCCTGATTGCTGTGGCGAGGACTTCCAGTACTATGTTGAATAGGACTGAAGTGCCTTGTTCTACTTCTCAAGGGTAATGCTCCAGCTTTTGCTCATTCAGTATGATGTTGGCTGTGGTTTTGTCATAGATGGCTCTTATTATTTTGAGGTATGTTCCTTCAACGCCTGGTTTGTTGAGGGTTTTTAACATGAAGTCAAGTTGAATTTTATCAAAAGTCTTTTCTGTATCTATTGAGATGATACGTGAGTTTTGTTTTTAGTTCTGCCAAACCTTTTCTTTTAAAGCCCAACGAATAAAACCCATCACTTTTCACAAGACCACCACAGCAAGTAGGCAGGAAAGCCAGTGTTAAAAGTGAAATCTTTTGAATTTGTAGTACCTTTCCTTTTCCAAATCTAGCTGAAATTTCTCACTTGTTTTCCTTTTGATGAAGCTAACCACCGGCATTTCTCCTAAGAAATGGATATTAAAAAAGTTTGATATGGTTAAAGTAAGAAGTACTAGCTCCTAGAATATCTCTGGATATTGCTGTCCCTTGTTACAGAGCATGAGCCCTGCCCAAAGACTGGAGTGTAATGGCATAGAAAAGGTCAGGAGCCCACTGAGCCAGAAGTATAGGAGGCTTGCGACAAAGTTTAACAAGGGCCTGTTGCTATCACTGGGTGGAGGGACAGATGGGAGAACACTCACACCATGGAATCTTAGGCAGCCATTAATAAAAATAAAAATAAGCCACATTGTTTGGTTTGTAGGGATTTCCTTGGGTATTGCTGAATTTACATTAGGATGTAAAGAAATGTTGCCGGGTGTGGTGGCTCATGCCCTATAATTCCAGCACTTTGGGAGTCTGAAGAGGGTGGATCACCTGAGGTCAGGATTTCAAGACCAGCCTGGACAACATGGTGAAACCCCATCTGTACTAAAATGCAAAAATTAGCTGGGTGTGGTGGCAGGTGCCTGTACTCCCAGCTACTCAGGAGGCTGAGGCAGGAGAATCGCTTGAACCCGGGAGGCAGAGATCGCAGTAAGCCGAGATCCCACCACTGCATCACTGCATTCCAGCCTGGGTGACAGAACGAGACTCTGTCTCAAAAAAAAAAAAAAAAAAAAAAAGATGGCAGCTTTTCTGGTTCAAAAAAAAAAAAGTGAAAAAATGTATATAACAGGACTCCAAATGTGTATGTTTGTATGGTGGTTATATAAGAAATTGCTAAATAAAATACAGGGTGTCCTGGTTAAATTTTAATTTTAGCAAAACAATCATTGCATGGAATATACTTATACTAAAAACAATTCTTTGTTTCTCTGAAATTCAAATTTGACTGAATGTCCTGTATTTTTATTTGCTAAATCTGGCGACTCTGATATATAAGGATGGAGAAAACTGTGAAAGGAAATATACCAAATCGTGGGAGGCAAGGAAAAATGGCACTAGTAACACCCCCAGCAAATATGAAATGAACCCATTTTTGTAAAATTATATGCTTATGTGCATACATAGATGCACAAGGAAGTTAGAAAAAAAGGTTTTGGCATACTAAGTCTTTTGTAAGGAGCACGCATCATATACTAAGTGAAAAAGGCATGTGGCAGAGTAAAAAGTATAGTAAGATAATATGTGTGGAAAAAGAAACAAGTAAAACCCAGTATATGCTTGTTTAGGCTTGTATATGCAAAGATAGAGCTTTGAAAAGATGCCCATAAGACTGTCCAAAGTGGTATCTCAGGGTATGGGGTTGGGGAAGTAGGGTTAGCTTTGCTTTTATACTTCTTTATATGATATTATATCAACCAGCTCCAACAAAATCTAGTACTTATGTATTTTGAAAAAAAATAAATTTTTTAAGTAAGGCATTTAATCTGGAGCTTAAGAGCATAAACTTTGGAGCTATATACATGTGGACTCAGGCTGGATCCTGCCACCTTCTAATTGTATACTCCTTGGAAAGCTACTTTACCTTATCTGTAAAATGGAGATAAAATGCATGCCTATTGTTTATGATGAAGATTATAAAGAGCTCTGTATTGTAACTGGCACACAATGGTTAACAACCTCTAATGCCAGTTGTTATTATTACTAGAAAATAACCTAGGACATAAAAATCATGATATTCAGGGAGATGCCTACAAACCCTGATCTTCTTGAAGCAAACCTTGATCTGCTGGAGGTAAGCCACCACCAACTGGCTTAGGATCTTGACCAAGACATCTCATCTCTGGGCCTCAGTGCCATATCTACACCATGGGAGAGATAGACTGGGTATCCTCTGCTTCATTCATTTACTCAACAGTTTTGGAGCAGTTGCTCCAAATCAATCCCTGGCCTAGAAGCTGGAGACACAGAGAAGAGGGACCTGGCTCTACCTTCAAAGACCTGGCTTGAGTCAAAGGTGACTCAGTCTCTCGGAGGTGATGCAAATAAACCAGGTGGTAAGTGCTACGAGATAGTGCATTTGGGCACTCAGAGAAGTGGGAGTCAGAGAAAACGGCCTTTTCAGCCACAACATTTGTGAACATCTTTCAGGTCTTGGATTTTTTAAAGACACTGTGCGTATGGTTCCCAGAAAGGTAAGCAGAGAACAGAGGCTGAGTACCTGATGTTGATTTAGGATCGGCAGGGGAAGCAGGATGCCACACTGAGAACATGTCCTCAGAATGTCATAGGCTGCTTTATCTCCTCTAGGGGAGCTGGTCCTGGGCTTGGGCTCTGACATCAAAAGTGGATCCAAGGTTTTGTTTTTGCTTCTTGGTGCTTTCTTTGATGAACTTTCAGAATGAAGAGGAAATCTGTTTATACTTCTTGTCTTTGGACGAACATCTTTCTCCATCGTGGAAGTTTGATTTTCAGCAGCTTGACTTGGAAGAGATGAAGGAAGAATTTTTGGCTTTCCAACAGGAAAGTGTTTCTTAAACTCTGAGTCTGGACAACATTTACCCTGCAATTGTGAATAATATATCAAATTTTAAAATGACTTCAGCTTTAATGGTCAGAAAATACAGTAGACTAGATAACACAAGAAATTCCCACTGTAAACACTTTTATATGGTGTATAAAATGTGACAGACATTCAATTTAATAGATGGCTTTGCAGGAAAGAAAGAAAATTTTGCATTCCAGGAATGAAGGTCTGACTGGTTGCTATGGTTTGAATGTGTCTCCTCCAAAATTCAGGTGCTGCCAATGTGATGGTATTAAGAGGTGGGGCCTTTGGGGGTGATTAGATCATGAAAACTCCTCCCTTTTAAATGGGATTGGGGTCCTTATAAAAGAGGCTTCATGAAGTATTTGGCTACAGCCTTCTACTCTTTTGCTTTCTACCATGCTAGGAGGCAGCAAGAAGGCCCTCACCAGACACCAAATGGTGGTGCCTTGATCTTGAACTTCCCAGTCTTCAGAACTGTTCGAAATAAATTTGTGTTCTTTATTATTACTCTGTCTGTGGCATCCTGTTATAGCAGCACAAATGGACTGGTTAAGCACAGGAGTTGACACTGCTTATGGGAGATGTAGGGTCAACTTTGTAACTAGGGGCTTGGATGACAGGAAAGTCCCATCCACACAGGTGGGGATTTGGAAGTAAGACTCTATTGATCCTGCATAAAGCTGGAAACTTTAAAGGATAAATTATGGTGGGTAAGAGGAAAAGTATCAGCTAATGAGAAAAGGAAAGTGGCAAGGAAGCTTTTCTTTCTTGGGTCGGTATTTGAGTGTGGAGACGAAAACTTATGCCCCTGAAAACTCAAAATCACAGGTCCATGCCATTCCTGTGTGTGGGATTAGGATTTACTTTGGCCTCATGGTCTGGGAATCCCTGAGCAGAAGAATTAACATAAACATTAAGATGTCTGGCAGAAGCAATCACAAAATTCCTCTGGAGGGACAACAGCCTCAAAATAGGTCATAGAGGATCCTCATAGGTAGAGTCCCACCAGATAGAAACTCACAATCCAAAATTACAAACACACAAGGAAGCAATCCACCTTGAGTAAGAGTCACAGACACAAAAGTAGTCAGATTAGCCTCCAAGAAGTTCAGGTAATGCAACTATAGGATAGAGACTGTAAAATAAATTAATTAAAAATGATTAAATCTGGGAAAAGAATAACATCTCATGAAAAACAGAACAGGTAAATTTGAAATTTTCTAATTTGTAATTAACAAATAATAACTTTATATATTTATGGGGTACAATGTGATATTTTAATATATATATACATTGTGGGATGATTAAATCAAGTTAATTAACATATCCATCACTTCACATACCTATCATTTTTTTTGTAGTGAGAACAAAAATAGGCAAATTTGAAAGAAAGATAAATTGAACTTCTAGACATGAAAAATGCAGGTATTGAACCTAAATGGATGGGCTAAAAACAGCAAATTAGATTTGGCCAAGAAAGAATGAATGAACTTGGAGATAATTTCAGGAAATTACCCAGAATATAGGAGATAGAAATAGAGAAAATATGAAAGGTTAAGAGACATAAGGCGATTAAAAGAGAGAAATGAAAAACAAAAGAGAGTCATGAAAAAAAAAGAGAGTCATGAAGCTAGAATGAGAATGCTTAATATACATGTGTTATGTTCCAGAAGGAGAGTTGAGAGAATGTGGGAGAGCTGGGGAATGTTGGGAATTCAAACAGATAATAGATGAGAATTTTCAGGCCTGATTAGTGACATAAACCTTTATATTAAGGAAAGAGAAATCCTGAGCAGGAGAAAAGCAAACACATTTGAGTACATTGTCCTGAACAGAATGAATAAAAATAAAACTACTCTTAAACACGTTACAGGTAAAAGGCAAAGAGGATCTTGAAATCAACCAAATATAAAGATTACGTACAAAGGAACGGCAATTAGGCTGGAAGAAAATACATCAACAGCAATAACAGAAGTGGGATGGCAGTGGAATAATCTTCAAAATGATAAGAGAAAATAGCTGTTAATCTAGATTTTGATATCCAGCTAAACTATCATTCATGGATGCAAAAAACAAAAAGCTTATTTTCAGGCAACTAAAGATTTACTACTCAAGGTTCTTGGCGAAGAAGCTACTCAAGGTTCAGGAAGAGAGAAATCATACCCAGAAGGAAAGCTTAGGATCCAAGGAAGAATGTGAGTAAAGAGAAGGGTAAACTTGTGAGTATATCCAGCCGGGCACAGTAGCTCATGCCTGTAATCCTAGCAGTTTGGGAGGCCAAGGTGGGCAGATTATGTGAGGTCAGGAGTTCAAGACCAGCTTGGCCAACATGGAAAAGCCCATCTCTACTAAAAATACAAAAATTAGCCAGACGTGGTGGCACACACCTGTAGTACCAGCTACTTGAGAGGCTGAGGCAGGAGAACTGCTTGAACCCAGGAGACGAAGGCTGCAGTGAGCCAAGATCGTGCCACTGCACTCAAGCCCAGGCAACAGAGTGAGACTCTTGTCTCAAAAAAAAAAAGAAAGAAAGAAAGAAAAAAAGCAAAAACAAAAACATGTGAGTATATCTAAACAGGCATGAGTTACATAAATAACAACAATAATCAGTAAAGAGGGGTAGTATGAAAGCAAAATGAAACAAAATTCTGGCAGCATTTTCATGTAAGATAGTTACAGTATTAACATGTTCTCAAATCTATATACTGTTTGTAAGGAAAGTAGAGATAATGACTAACTTTAGACTGTTAAGTCAAGTATTTATATTAAAATGTTAAGGGTAACTACTGAAATGATAGAAATAAATGTAAAATTGATGAATCAGTAGGAAAGAAGAAAGAGAATAAAGAAATCTTGCTCAATCCAATAGAAGACAAGGGAGAAGCAAGCAGCAGCAGCAGCAGCAGCAGTAGTAATGAACAAGAGTGGTAAACGCAAGGCTCCAAAACGATGGGGGAAAATTATTGTTAATATCGTTGAGAGTGATAAAGGCATTGTGATTAAGAAAATGACTGTATTTTTGAGATATTAAAGAATGATGGTGAAATAACAGGATATCTTGGATTTGCTTTAACATACTTTAGAAAAAAGAAAACAAACAAAGAATAGTTCAAGCCTGGAAAACTTTTGATTTCCACGTGTTAACAGCTATTTTCTCTTAGCACTTTGAAGATTATTCCACTGCATACCCACTTCTATTACTGCTGTTGATATATTTGCTTTCAGCCTAACTGCCATTCCTTTGCTTGTAATCTTCTTCGGTTGATTTCAAAGAAATCAACCTTTGCCTTTTACCTGTAATGTATCTAAGAGTAGATTTATTTTTATTCACCTTGTTTAGAACAACAACTGTTGTATCTGGGGAGTAAATACATGAATGTTTATTGTATTAACTTTCTACTGTCATATTTATTTGAAAGTTTTTGTAATCAATTTTATTTCTTTTATTTTTAGTGGACAAGTAATAATGATACATACTTATAGAATACAGAGTGATTTTCTCATACATGTATACAGTGTGTAGTGGCCAAATCAGAATTGTAATAAGATTTTTAATAAACAGATTAAGATGGTCAATAGATTCTATAGCCACCCAAGCTATCATTTTCAGACATATAAGGCCTAAAAAATTTGCCTCTCACGCTTTCTTTCTCAAGAAACTATTTGGGGATATGTTCTATCAAACAAGGAGTAACCTAAGAAAGAGAAAGATGAGACCTGAGATTTGGGAATCAGAACTCCAACCGTGGAGAGAGTGGAAGAAATTCCAGACCAACAGCTAATCATCAAGCCTGGGGCATAACATGCTCCCAAAATGAAATGGATAGACTATCTGATGTGTTTAGTTGTACTCAGGGGAATTTTCAGATCTGGTAGAGAATTTTAGGGATGATTTAGTGATAGGTACCTAGAAAGTGAAGCAAATGAAAAACTGAAGCAATTATTAAGTCCAGGTAAAACAAAAAGTTGTAGGAGAAAGAACACATAATCACAATTCATGTGGAAAACCATTTGTAATGTTTACATGGTTATACTAATGTAATACTGAATATTTATTTAACCAGAATGAGTGAAATCAATACATTGGAAGGATGAAATGAAGAACTTTGGAGGTGTGTGTGTGGGATGGGTGGTATAAAAAAGTGAAATCTATATTCCTAAATCCTTATGAGTCAATAAGTAATATCTAAAACTGGAAAAAATATAAGAAGGTGCTTTAGACATATGAAGGTGATTACCAGAAGAAACAGCTAAAAGCAAAAGTAGAGTATTTGTGTCTGGGGAGTAGTTAGCATGAAGGGGACCAGTGGGGCTTATAGTTTTTCTGAGGTCGTGGGAGACAATTAACAAGGGCCATAATAAGTAAGTAAATTAGATAATATGTTAGAAGTTGGCAAATGCTATGGAAAAAATAATAGAAGAAGGTAAGGGGTTGGTAAATATGTGATGGAGAGGGAGTTGCAATTTTAAATAGGTTGTTGTGGTACATCTCCTTGAGAAGGTGCCATCTGGGCATAGACTTGAGAGAAGTGAGAGAGTTAGCTCCTGGAGTAAGGTGGGGAAGGTGAGGAGGTAGCTTCCAGCCAGAGGCAGTAGCCAGTGAAAAGGCCCTAAGGCATGGTATGCTCAAGAAACAATCAGGAGGCCAGTGAGCTGAACAGGAGTAGTACATGAGGTCAAAGAGGTGATGAGATAAGAAGGGAGGCAAAGATGACATAGATCTCTAAAGCCACTGTAGTTTTGAGTTTGCATAAAATGGGGCAAGAATCAGTACAGAGATCTGAACAGAGGAGCCAAACAATCTGACTTGTATTTTTAAGGGATCACGTTGACCTCTGTGATGAGAATAGACTGTAGGGGGCAAGGTGAGAAGTAGGAAGACCGTTTAGGAGACTGCTGCAGCATCTGGGCTAGAGAAGATGATGGTTCATACCAGGGTAGCAATGCGGAGGGAAAGAGAAGTCGAGAGTGAACCTGAGATTTTGGCCTGAACAACTGGAAAGATAGAGTTGCCATCAACTGAGATGGGCCAAGCTGTGGCAGAGAGGATTCCATTTCAGATGTGTTACATTTAAGATGTCTATCAAGCATTCAAGTGAAGATGCAGTAAATAGTAATATACAAATCTAGAGTTTGGGGAGAAAAACCCAGACTGAGATATAAATTTGGAAGTGTCTGACTACATATGGCTTTTTTAAAAATTTTTTAATTTTTATTTATTTATCTATTTTTTGAGATGGAGTCTTGCTCTGTCGCCCAGGCTGGAGTGTAGTGGCGTGATCTCGGCTCACTGCAAGCTCCGCCTCCTGGGTTCACGCCATTCTCCTGCCTCAGCCTCCCGAGTAGCTGGGACTACAGTCACCCACCACCACACCCGGCTAAGTTTTTGTGTTTTTAGTAGAGACGAGAGTTCACTGTGTTAGCCAGGTTGGTCTCGATCTCCTGACCTTGTGATCCTCCCGCCTCGGCCTCCCAAAGTGCTGGGATTACAGGCGTGAGCCACCACGCCCGGCCTTACATATGGCATTTTTAAAAATCAGGAGGTAGGATGAAATAATCAAGGCAGTGAATATAGGTAGAGAAGAGACCAGAGACTAAGCCCTGGGGCCTCCCAAAATTAAGAGGTTGGGGAGGTAGAGAATGAGAGACCACCAACGTCCTTGAAAACCATGAAAGTGTGGTGCCCTGGAAGCTGAGAAATTCCACTGAGGAAGAGGGAGTGATGAGCAGTAAATGCTTCCCATAAATTGAGAACTGAGAACTGAGCATTGGATTTAGCAATGCAGAGGTCATTGATTTTGACAAGAGCAGATTTGGTTAAAATGGAGAGCCAGACTGGAGTGGGAATAAGAATGGGAGAATAAAAGATGGAGGCAGTTACTTATAGACAACTAGCTCAAATGTTTTTCTACGGAGGGGAACAAAGAAACAAGATGGTAGCTTATAGGAAATGGGATCAGAAGTATTTCATGTTTTTCTGGTTTTGGGTCATATTAATAAAAAGTTAAAGACTGAAAACCACAAAACCACCTAGTATACATGATTTCAATCCTTAATTTTCAAAATTAAAAAAAAAAATTCTTTTCGTGCAAGGCCATTGATATATAAATATTCAGTAGTGGTACCCCTTTAAAAACTTATTGTAAGAAATGTTAGGACAACCTAGAGATTTGAGACTTTGTTGTTGCCTGTGTGTACAGCTCATTTAACCTCTCTCTGTTGCAGGACAGAGAGGGGAGAATTGCTGGAGCAGTGTAGCAAAAAACTTGTGTGACCTTGTGTAGGCAAAAAGAGAGGGTATATTGTACCAGTAGGAGGGGATAGGCTTTAGAGAGGCACATAGAAAGCTCCTCTATGGTTAAGAGGTGGGAAGGCAAAGTAAGTGAGTGTGGATGCTGCCAAGGAGATAGATCTGGTGTTGGCTGGTTGTGGATGTCTTCTTTTCCTGAACAAGGAGATAAACCATTATCCCCATTTTCCTCAAAAGAAGAAAGAAGCTCAGAGAGGTTACACAGCCAGAAAGTGGCAGAGCAGAAATAAAATTCAGAGTTTCTGAGCACAAATCCAGTTCCATGTGTATTGGAGCTCCCCACTTCCCTGTAGCCTTCAAATAAGTGTGTAGGTGCCCTGGTTGCCAGGCTGGACATTTGAAGGGAAGTAGTCAGCTTTACTCTTGTTTTGGTGGTCACCAAGTATTTTCTCATTCAAACAGAACACATGGACCACTTATAGGATCGAATAAACATCAGTACTAAGGAAAACAAGTCAGTAGGTGATTTCCACGTACAGCCGAGGCTGAGAATCCCGTGGCTGGGGCAGCGCATCTCAGACTTGAAATGCCTGGGAAATCATGTGACCCTGCATATTCTGATTTAGCATTTCTAGGGGGAGGGCCTGAGATTCTGCATTTCTAACAGGATTCCAGGGGATGCTCATGCAGCTGGTCCACAGACTGCACTTCAAAAAGCAAAGAGCTGAAAGGTGGAAACAATCCGAATGTTTACCAACAAGTAGAGAAACAAAATGTGGGATGACTGTAAAAAGGCCATTAACTTTGGGAGGCCGAGGAAGGCAGATAACCTGAGGTCAGGAGTTTGAGACTGGCCTGGCCAACATGGTAAAACCCCATCTCTACTAAAAAAAAATACAAAAATTAGCCGGGCGTGGTGGCAGGCACCTGTAGCCCCAGCTACTCCGGAGGCTGAGGCAGGAGAATCGCTTGAACCCGGGAGGCAGAGGTTGCAGTGAGCCGAGATCACGCCACTGCACTCCAGCCTGGGCAACAGAGTGAGACCCTGTCTCAAAAAAAAAAAGAAAAGAAAAGGCCATTAAAAGGAATGAAATGCTGATACATGCCACAACTACAACACGGGCGAACCTTGAAAATGTTACAGTAAGTGAAAGAAGATGGTTACATAAGACCACATATTATATGAGTCCACTGATGTGAAGTGTCCAGAATAGACAAATCCATAGAGATAGAAAGCAGATTAGTGGTTGCCAGGAAC
Source organism: Gorilla gorilla gorilla (assembly GCF_029281585.2). Lineage (NCBI taxonomy): Eukaryota > Metazoa > Chordata > Mammalia > Primates > Hominidae > Gorilla > Gorilla gorilla. The sequence continues at coordinate 21,900,853 of NC_073243.2, read as the reverse complement.
TGGGAAGATGAGGGAATGGATAGTATCTGCTAATGGGTATAGGATTTCTTTTTGGAATGATGAAAATATTCTAGAACCAGATTGCACAACATTGTGAATGTACCAAATGTCTCTATAGTGATGGCAAATTTTAAATTATACGTGGTTTACCACAATAGTAAAAAGAAAAAAAAAAGAGCGAAAAGCTGGATCGTCTCTATGGTTTCTTTAGTTCTGATATTCTGTAGTTTTAAGAACTGAAGTGTTAAGAAAGGTAAACAACTTTCTGCCCAAGGAGAAGGAGAAGAGTTCTTTGGAGAGAAGCCTTGGTAAGTTTCCCAAAGGGGAAATGCTCCATTCTGTGCAAAAGAAGGGAGCAACTTGGCACAGCAATGCACTAAATGGCACTTAGGGACTATGGAGGGAAGAACCTGTGAGTGTTCCCAGGCAAAATCAGTCAGTCAGTCAATCACATAACTGCGCCTCTACAGAGTCCTCTTTTTGCACCAAGCCCTGATGTCAGGAAAATGGAAAAAGTCATTCAGTTTTGCAGGAAGCTCACAGTCTAATAGAGAAGACTCCCACATGGGACTGAAACCAGTAAGACAGGCCCTATTGAGGACCAAATTGCAATGTCCAGGCCATGAAGTTTGGAGATGGTCAGAGGTGATCGGGGGTGTTGGGAGTGGTAAGGGAAGCCCCTTTGAAGGGCTGGGCACAAATAAAGACCAATTTTTGTGTGCTTGATTAGCCTAAGCAAGTCACTAAACTATCTTTTTGAACAAAGCAAAAAATAAATATGGGACCCTTTAATATCCATGCTGTGTAAAATTGGGCCCAGAATCTGCCTTTCCTATCACACTTTTCAGAATGTGGATGAACTATTGGCACCATTAGAAAATTACTAAGTGCTACTCACCATATGGTGGAAATACTTATTTTCTGGAATCATTTGGTTGCAATAATGACAGTAGATTTCCCTTTCAGGAGCTGAAATTCTTTCCCCTGAATAAGCAGAGAAACAACACCACAAATGATTGTCCTTGTCAACGGCTAGCCCAGCTCTCCCACAACTGCCTACATGGCCTGTGCTCATGAGCATGAACTGCCCCCCGGACCTGCCTGGTCTTGACTTTCCTGCGCTGCCGGCATCCTTGACCACACAGGCAACTCTTGGCTGAATCACCCACATCATTTCCTTTATGGCCACAGATGTGCACTCAGGGCAGCAGCAACCGTAATGGAGAGACATTTTCCTGGATCAGGACTGGTTTCTAAGGAGATGAATGGAGCTGTAGCCGTGGATGCCAACCCCCTCCATTCTGACTGTGCTCTTTCATTGCACCAGTTTTCAGACTGTGTGATCAGACCAGGTGTTGGTTGAACACATTTTTGTTGACAGTGCTGAAGCTGTGTTGTGTTGTGTTGTGTTGCACTGAAGTTGTGTTGAAGACTGTGTTTGATTCTGTTGACGTCCAGCCATGCTGGGATGAAGGAAATATACATGACTCTCACAATTTTCAGGTTTCCATTGGCCAGTTTTGCCCTTGGGTGGATTGTTTGTCAGGAGAAGTTTACTGTCTGGGGAGTTTTAGGCTCTCTCCCATGTTACCACGTTACCAAAACAACTAGCAAAGACACCAACGGATCTGTCACACTGATGGTTGTGTGACAGTAAATACACCCTCATAAAGAGGTGAGTGATTCAAGTGAACATAAAATGGTACCAGGGAGCCAATACATAGGTCCCCAGGCCAGGAGCCATTGCTAACTCCCTTCTGGCCATTGCCGATAATGGAAAAAGCCCTAGATTCGGTGCCAGGAAGTGTGGGAGTCCAGTCTTATTTTTGCCTCTAGCAAGCCCCTGCTTTATTCTGTGTGTAGGTTTCTCATCTGTAAAAGGATGCAATGGATCTCTGCCAGGCTAGGACTGTGCTAGAGGTGCTCAAAGAAAGCCTCCTGTTTCCTAGGACTCCCCATGGTCCTCCCCCTTTTTTTTTTTGAGACAGAGTTTTGCTCTTGTTGCCCAGGCTGGAGTGCAATGGCACGATCTTGACTCACTGCAACATCCGCCTATCGGGTTCAAGTGATTCTCCTGCCTCAGTCTGCCAAGTAGCTGGGACTACAGGCGTCCGCCACCATGCCTGGCTAATTTTGTATTTTTAGTAGAGACGGGGTTTCTCCATGTTGGTCAAGGTGGTCTCGAACTCCCGATCTCAGGTGATCTGCCCGCCTCGGCTTCCCAAAGTGCTGGGATTACAGGCATTAGCCACCCCGCCCAGCCTTCTCCATGGCCTCTTTACTCAACTTTGTGGTAGCTAGGCTCTAGCCCCGGCCTCCTGGTCTCCCTGGACCAGTCATTTGAAGGCCACAGCAGACACACAGGAAGGCCACTCTGAGGCATGGTTTAGAATTAGAATAGCCAGATGAATTGAGACCTATACAGCAAATACACTTGTCATCCGTCCTGTTGAGAGCTTCCCTTCCTTGCATCCCATCCAGGAAAGGCTCTGGCCCTTGGAACGTCTCTCTTCCACCCCAGTTTGTGTGCTTACCTTTCCCGAGCTGGGCCTGTTCACTCCGACAGACATCTCTGTGCTGGGCGAGCATGCGGTGCATGATGAACCGGCCACAGCCTTGGCAGAGCTCTGTCCGGCTGCCACAGTAGGACTTGTGGAGCTCCAGCTTGCTGAGCTGCATGTCCAGTTTGCAGAGCTTACACTCAACAGGGCGCTCCTGGCACTCATTGGCCTGTGGGAGGCAGCAGGAAGGGCATGATCACTGGCCCTTTTTTTTTTTTTTTTTTTTTTTTGAGACAGAGTCTCATCGTGTTGCCCAGGCTGGAGTGCAGTGGCTTGATCTTGGCTCACTGCAACCTCCGCCTCCCGGGTTCAAGCGATTCTCCTGCCTCAGCCTCCCAAGTGGCTGGGACTACAGGCGTGCGCCACCACGCCCAGCTAATTTTTGTACTTTTAGTAGAGACGGGGTTTCACCATGTTGGTCAGGCTGGTCTCGAACTCCTGACCTCGTGATCCGCCCGCCTTGGCCTCCCAAAGTGCTGGGATTACAGGCATGTGCCACTGCGCCTGGCCGATCACTGGCCTCTTTGACTGTAGGCAGATCAAGGACTTGTGCCCATCTCCCTTGGGAATTAGGGCCAATACGAGAAAGCAGATGAGAAGGGCCAGAGTACGGGACTGCCTTCGGGGGATCTGAGCTCTGATGGACTCATGGACCATGGAAAACCCTTCTGACCAGTATCTGGGGGACAAGAGGACCTGTGTTATGTGGTGGGCTAGTTCTCCACTGCTCTCCAAGCCTAATGGGGTGAAAAGAGTGGTCAGGTGGAAATCTCTATTACTGGCCTCCCGTTTCCCCTTCCTCTCCTTTTCTCAGGTTGGTCTATTTGGCTGTAAAGGAGAAATCACATGGGGCTCTTACCTTATGAAACTCCAGCGAGGACTTCTGCATGCTCTGCTGACACATCGTACACCCAACCTAAACACACACACACACACACACACACACCAGATGTGGGCCCACCCAGCACCCAGGGCCTGCCCCACATCCACTTTGGCTCACGGTGTTCCGGGTTTGGGTCTGTGAACTCCCAGAGGGCAGGGATCTGATGTGGCTACCTCAGTGTCTCCCTAGCACCCAGCCCAGTGTTCAAGAAGTGTTTGTCAAACCAGTCTGAGTTGGCAACGGCTGCCTGAGCTTGAGTATCTCCAGAGAGACAGATCAGGGGCCCCAGGAGGAATGGACATGGAAAGGCGGGAAACAGGGCTCCATCTGACTGCCTTCCAGGACCTTCCTTTTTCACATCCTCTCTTTACAGATCTCAAGAGAACAGCCAGTCTTCCCTGAAACCAGAACCTCTTGCCTATGCCAGATCCATAAGCCTGTAGGGAAAGGATTGGAAATGGGAAAACTGGAGGTAGACTCAGATTAGCATGAAAAAGGCAGGATTAACATTTCCTTTCCATGGGGCTTCGTGTGGAGGGGCTAAATGACTTCCCATGGCCCTCAAGTGAGTCTCTGCCTGGGGGACTCGACCCTTGCCTTAAGTCCCCAGCCCTCACCCCAACTCCCGGACCCCATCTCTCCTGCAGGGAGGACTGGACCCATTCCCTGACTCCCAGACCCCTTCTTTCTTGCAGGGAGGATGGAACACTTGCCCCTCCCAGACCCCATCTCACCTGCAGGGAGGACTGGACCCACTCCGTGACTCCCAGACCCCATCTCTCCTGCAGGGAGGACTGGACCCACTCTGTGACTCCCAGACCCCATCTCTCCTGCAGGGAAGATGGAACACTTGCCCCTCCCAGACCCCATCTCACCTGCAGAGAGGACTGAACACTCGCCTTGACTCTCAGACCCCATCCTCCCTGCCGCCTCCTCACCTGCTGGTGCTCAACCTTGCAGTGCTCCTCCATGGTTTCCTTGGGGACAGGCTCCTCACACTCCGGACACAGGACCAGGAACTGCAGGCAGTAAGCCTCATGGAGGGTGAAGTTGGCAGAGACTACATGTCTTTTACTACAGGGTCAAGGTGTGGGGATAGAAAAATAGACTTATTTTCATATTATAAAACATGGAGCTGTATTTCATACCCAGGGCTAGATCTCCAGAGGCCTTAAGCACTGAACATGTGATGATGATGACACCACCTGCCCCACACTTCCTGTGTGGGTCCAAAAGTCAGAACAGTGAGGCAGCATCTAATAAGAATAAGGATGATCTACAGAGCTCTTACATTGCTGGGGCGGGGCATGGGAAGGAGCAGGAGGGAGGAATTACAAAGGGGCATGGGGAGCTTTTGGGGTGACAGGAAGCTTCATTATCTCAATTACGGGGATGGTGTTTCATGGATGTATATAACTTAGGCCAAAACTTATCAATTGCTACCCTTTAAAATGTGAGGTTTATTGTAGGTCAATTATACCTCTATAAGGCTGTTTTTAAAATGAAACATTTCATTTTAAATAATGTAAACAATTAAATTATTTCAATTTAAATAATTCGAGAGAAGTGCCAAATTCTCTTGAATCTTTTTTCTTGTTTTCTGGTGCCCCTGTTTGGTCCACAGTGTTAGGAACGCAGCCCTGCTAGGCTCACGCTTCCTGCCAGGGCCATGCCAACTTCCAAAATCTCCAAAGCGAGAGCTTCCCAAGTCTCCCCTGCCTTCAGGTTCACCTGCGCTAACTCACAGAGACTCCGAGGTTCTTCCTGGAGACCACAGTGAAGGAAGGGTTCTGAGCCTCCCACTTCCTGGGCAGGGCATTTTTCTCTAACCGTCCTTTTTGCCAAGAAGTGCCTCCTTTTGGCTGGGTGTGGTGGCTCATGCCTGTAATCCCAGCACTTTGGGAGGCCGAGGCAGGCGGATCACCTGAGGTCAGGAATTCAAGCCCAGCCTGACCAACATGGAGAAACCCGGTCTCTGCTAAAAACTACAAAATTAGCCAAGTGTGGTGGTTCACGCCTGTAATCCCAGCACTTTGGGAGGCCGAGGCGGGTGGATCACCTGAGGTCAGGAGTTAGAGATCAGCCTGGCCAACATGGTGAAACCTCATCTCTACTAAAAGAATACAAAATTAGCCGGGCATGGCAGTGCACGCCTGTAATCCCAGCTACTCGGGAGTCTGAGGCAGGAGAATCACTTGAACCCGAGAGGTGGAGGTTGCAGTGAGCTGAAATCGCGCCATTGCACTCCAGCCTGGGCAAAAAGAAGCGAAACTCCATCTTAAAAAAAAAAAGAAGAAAGAAATGACCCCCTTCATTTCCATCAGCTCTTGTTTGTGGCAGCTCGGGAGAAGGGAAATGGGGTGGCTGTAGCCGTAAAGGCCCAGGGGACGAGAAGAGTTACATGCCCATGTTCCTGGCACATGGGACGTGCTCCAAGAGGGACTGTCAAAGCCTCACTCCTCTTCTGCCCAGGCAGCGGGCACACAGGCAGCATCATCTTCCCTTCCTCTGCTCTCTCTCCTCTGCCTGACCTGGCCCCTTCTCCCCGTGCTCTTCCTGGGCTGGTTGAGAAACCAGAGTACTTGAAGGGTCTGGCTGGAGCAAAGCTCTCTGGGGAGGGTCCACTCAGGTCCCTGTCACAGGTAGGGAGCTTTGAGAATGGGGCTTTTTGACCGCTCAGATTCCGCCCCCACCCCGCCCCCCGTTAGAGGTGTGGTCCCAGCCCCCTGCTCTGTCCCCCCTGCCCTGCCCCACGGCTCCCTTTCCAAGGAGGGTGAGAGTAGTCCTGGAGAATCTCCGTGGGACACTTTCTTTCACAGATGGGTGTGAAGGTCATAGTATCGGAACCCCAAATTAGGACCCAAGGTCTCACAAGTATGAGTAGCCCAGTTGGGACCACTGGCCGGGCTATTTGGCTTCAGAACTGTCCCAGAAAGCCTAACATTTGGGGGAAAGGGGCTGCAGTGAAGTGGAGGTAATGCTGCCCACCCCCACCCAGAGATTACCAAGTTTAAACCCTCCTACCCTTGGGGCCCACGGTCTCCAGCTGCTTGTCCTCCTAAGTGTTCTCATGCAGGAACCACTTTCTGCTCCCTTCAGAAACAGCCCTATGTCGTCTGCGTCTCTCCCTCGCCAGCCCGGTCTGCCGCTGGAGAAAGCGCTTTCTTACCAGTTCCTGCACACCGAGAAGTCTCCTTCCATGTTCTGCTCTCTGCAGTCTTTCGGTTGAGTTTCGTTTCTTGCAGGCAAGGAAACAAAACTGAAAGTTTTCCGACGGCCCAGCCCACAGCTTCAGGGAGGGAGATCTCCAGAATTCGCGGCTCAGGATTTCCCGTTGATTCCTGAGGCTGGACCCTCCCAGGAAGCCCCTTTACAGCATGGCCAGCCCCTGCTGTCGCCCTTGGCCATCATTCTGTGCTACTGTCACGGCCGTGTCTACCTCCCTGAGGGTGGGAGCCTGAGGCCAGGCCTCTCCTGGGCAGCACAGCAGCTTGTTCCCTCACCCTGGCTGGCTGGCTTCGCTCTGTCTGGGTCTCCATCCCTTTTCCAAACCATCCACCTCCCACCCTTCTCCCCCATCTCCAGCTCCCTTCTGGTCCTCCCCTGCAGGAAAGAGGGAACTTGCCGTGTTGAGCTTCAATGCTGTTCCCTAAAAGTGGCTCCTGGACTTCCAGGCGGTGAGGACCTTGCAAACAGCGTTCAGGGAGGCTCTGGGGATGCAGGGTGGTGTGAGCCCAGACCCAATCTGGTGTGTATCCTCCTGGGGGTCCTTAGAGTTTTTCCAGACCCTAGAAACAGCTGTGCTAACAGAAGAACTCTAAACAACATCTGGAGTGATGACAAGCAGGCCCAGAGAATTCCCGTGGCGTCTGCCAATGGGGTGGGTGCCGCCTCTCTGAGGAGGATAACAAGATTAAGGGAAATGTCCAGGCAGGGCTCCAGCCTCCAGGCAGGCTCTAAAATTCAGGCACTAAATGAGAAGCAGTGTGTGGTGGTACTGATGATCACAGTGATAGGAGGGAAGAATGAAAGACTGTTTCAACATTGTTCCTATGTTCCAGGCACCATTCTAAGCCTTAGGTAGTCATTGTCTTCGTTTTAATCCCTCATGTAAGCATTATTAACTCCATTTTGCTATGGAAAACAGAGGCAGTGACAGAGTGAGACTCTGCCTCAAAAAAGAAAAATGAAAAGAAAAAAAAAGAGAAAATGGAGGCAGAGAGAGGCTAGGTCACTCGCTCAACATCAGAGCTGGGATTCACACCAGGTTGATATGACTCAGGTGTCTATGTACCTAACCAAGGCCCCATCCACCTCATTTGACAGCTAGTTGGGGTAGGGAGCACTTGGCTGAGAGTCAGAGACTGAGGTTTGCATCTTACCTTGTTCCCTTCCTCATCGGCTAGACAAGTTCCTTAATCCTTCTGACCCTCACTACCCACTCCTGTCTGTCTCTGGGCAGTCTGTCAATATCAAGAATGAAAAACGAGTGGGCTGGGCGTGGTGGCTCATGCCTGTAATCCCAGCACTTTGGGAGGCCGAGGTGGGCGGATCACGAGGTCAGGAGTTCGAGACCAGCCCGATGAACATGGTGAAACCCCGTCTCTACTGAAAATACAAAAATTAGCTGGGTATGGTAGTGCTTGCCTATAATCCCAGCTACTCAGGAGGCTGAGGCAGGAGAATTGCTTGAACCCAGGAGGTGGAGGTTGCAGTGAGCCGAGATTGCACCACTGCACTCCAGCCTGGGCAACAGAACGAGACTCTGTCTCAAAAAAAAAAAAAAAAAAAAAAAAAAAAAGGGCTGTGCGCGGTGGCTCACGCCTGTAATCCCAGCCCTTTGAGAGGCCGAGGCGGGTGGATCACGAGGTCAGGAGATCGAGACCATCCTGGCTAACACAGTGAAACCCCGTCTCTACTAAAAAACTACAAAAAATTAGCCGGGCGAGGTGGCAGGCACCTGTAGTCCCAGCTACTCGGGAGGCTGAGGCAGGAGAATGGCGTGAACCCAGGGCGGAGCCTGCAGTGAGCCAAGATCGCGCCACTGCACTCCAGCCTGGGCGACAGAGCGAGACTCCGTTACAAAAAAAAAAAGAAAGAAAGAAAGAAAGGAAGAAAGAAATGGAAAAGAAGGAAAAACGAAGAGCTTTCTTTTCACATATTGTCTCCTGCTGAGATGGGATAGGGGTGGTGGCAGGGGTGTATAGATTGGACACCTTAGAGGAATGGAATGTGTGGCCAGGGGATAGGAGTGGAATTAGAAGTGACCATAAGTTGCTTCTCATCTACATCCTAATTTTCTTCCAAGATGTTTCCTCCTGCAGACTGTCCCACCCACGCCAACCCTTCCCTTCCTCATCAAAATCCCAGCAGTTCTTCAGGACCAACTCCTATGCCAACACTGATCTAGAACCTACCTCCTTCGTCTCTGGCTTTGGTTAGTTGGCTGTGTGTCTATTGTCTCAACTCCTCTCCATCCAATCACAGGCATGGGTGATTTGAGAGCCAGCTCTTTCTGACCCACCATCCCTGCCTTCCTGGAGAGCCCCGCCGGTTTTGTGCTTATTAGGCAGAGTGCAGTACTGAGCTTCGCAGTAGCAGGCAGTCAAATGCTGGCTGACCCGAATGGATGGGGTGTTTTGAGATAATTAAGCAGGGAGTTAGAAATCTCCCCCAACCCACACAACACCCCCGAGTCAGAGGGCTCTCAAAGTGGCAGCAATGGCCATTTTCTTTTCATTTCTCAAGATAACTTAGATTTCATAAAGAATATATGAATATACGCTCTTTAAAAAAATGGAATGTTACAAATACAGCAATGTTTCTCTTTGACTATCACGGCTGTTCCTGGGCCATCACTATTATTAATCAGAGAGTGTATGCAGGAACACTCTGGTTAGCACAAAAGCCTGTCCCCATTTCCACTACAACATCAATCAGTGCTGTGGGCTTGTATGATTTCATCATTCTGCCACCCGTCTTTGGCTGGTCGCCAACCCCAATCCCATTTAAAAAAAACAAAAACAAAAACAAAAACAACTAGATGAGAAATGCTCTGTTGTGGGCTTAGAATTCCTTTCCAGGACACTGTGGCTACCCGCTTGGCCGTTGTTGGGAGTTTCCGGCAGTCTCTTTGTGTCAGGCCTGTGGGTCAGGGGAGGGGGGTGAAGGTTGTCACAGGAAGCCAGTCTCTCAGACGTGAATTGGCCGGGCTGGCCATGTCACCTTTGCAGGAATGGGGGGAAAAGGGGAGCAGGAAGTCCTGGCTGGACTAGGACACAGGAATAATACACCCCTCCGTGCATTGTTTTGAAGATCAGAAGAGAAATTGTGTGAAAGCTGTACTTGTACAGCATGGACGACAGGAAAGAATATTTAAAAAGGATTGTTTTAATAGTTTGGCTTTGAGAAGGGATCTTATTTAGGCTTTCTTCTTTTAAGGGATCACTATGCTAAGGAAGATGATGTAACGACAGAGATATTTCACTTCCCAGACAAAAATTATATGGTGCAATTGCACACACTTCTGTCGGTGGTGTCTTGAGAAGAATCCTGTGGTCAGAGTGGGCCTGAGTCCTGGGAGATGTGATCATATAGTCAGACTCCCCAAGCACAACGTGTTTGGATGGGAGTTCGTTTGTCAGACCACAGGCAATTGCATCAGATGACTAGTCTCTGGATGGCATTCAAGCCTGGGAATATCTGTGACTGTGTTTGGGGAAGACTCTAGGCCTGGCTGGGCAGCAAAGACGGGGAATGACCTGCTGGCTGCTGCTTAGTTGGCATATGAAGGGGAAGGAAGCTTGTCATTAAACTCATGGCAAGAAAGAGCAACTCCATGGCATTCTGTCTGTGTGGGGAGTGACCAGTACTTTTCTCTTCCTTTCTTTCTTTGAGAAGTCTCTTTTCACACATTCATAGTTTTGTTTTTTTTTTTTCTTTTTCCTGGTTAAAACATCTCACCCACTTCCCCTGCCAGCCCATTCCCGTCCAATCAGCAATCACAGTCCAAATGTCAAGGTCTCTTCCCTGATGTTTACAAGGGTGAGTGTTATGAGCCTTCTCCTTTTCCCAGATTATACATATTAGGTAAAGAGATGAAGTCTGTCTCTGTCACTCAGGCTGGAGTGCAGTGGTGATCATAGCTCACTGCAGCCTCGAACTCCCAGGTTCAAGCAGTCCTCCTGCCTTCACACAGACTGCAGGCACACACTACCATACCTAGCTAACTTTAAAAAAAATTGTAGAAATGGGGTCCCACTATGTTACCCAGGCTGGTCTTGAACTGGCCTCAAGTGATCCTCCCACCTCGGCCTTCCAAGGTGCTGAGATTACAGAAATGTGCCGCTGCATCCAACCAATTTTTTAATAGCTTGATCATGGTATGGTCCCCTTGGTTGCTGCAAATCTCATGGAACTCAGGAGAAATGACCATATATGTCAATTTTTTTGTTGTTGCTTTTTATGGTGGGGGGGGAGGTGAAAGAGAAAAAGTTTAGAGCTTCAGGGTCTTTTCACTCAGAATTTGGGGTGAACATACTCATATGGTTAAGTTGTGGTAATGAACAGCCACTCAGACTCTCATTTTAGGGAATAACTAGTGTTTTAATTTTTAAAAATGGAAACTTATGTTTCTTCCTACCCTGTCCTTGACATCACGTGGTCTTTCTTACAATGATTCACACTGGCTCCGAGATATTGTGTCTGTCTCTTCTTCTTCTTCTTTTTTTTTTTTTTTTTTTTGAGATGGAGTCTCGCTCTGTCGCCCAGGCTGGAGTGCAGTGGTGCCATTTCGGCTCACTGCAAGCTCCACCTCCTGGGTTCAAGCAATTCTCTGCCTCAGCCTCCCGAGTAGCTAGGATTACAGGTGTCCACCACCACATCAGGCTAATTTTTGTATTTTTAGTAGAAATGGGGTTTCACCATCTTGGCCAGGCTGGTCTTGAACTCCTGACCTCATGATCCTTCTGCCTCAGCCTCCCAAAGTGCTAGGATTACAGGCATGAGCCACTGGGCCCGACCTGTCCATCTCTTCTTAATGTTCCATTTATAAGGTCATGCTGATACCTTAAAATTGGCCATAGTGAGAGTATTTAAACCGTGGAAATGGGCAAATGCTACAAATCGAGTATCTCCCCATCCCCAAGATCTGGCTGTTAAATACTTAGCGGCACATCATTGTTTTTCTATCTCAGTAGCGAGGGCTCCATGCAGAAGGCCAGGGTTATGTCTAAAAAGAAAAAGACAAAGTTAAAGAAAAGTTTACTGTTCCTTAATTATCTTGTTATCATGAAGATACAAAAATTCATTTGGAAGAGAGGCTGTAAGGATCAGCTTTTACATTGACATGTTAACTTATTTCCTCCAAAACAAAACGAATCAAAGGAAGGATATTAATTTGTTTGAGCAAATATGTCAGTATTGGTCAGGAAAAAAAATTCAATGTCACGCCAAGTTGGCAGGATATTATTTTATAAAGCAGAGGGCATAGTCTGGGTTGAATTACTCCCCTATTCAAGTTTGTTATTACAAATTGTATTCGTGGAGAACAGCCTACCATATTCACTCCTTAATTTTGATTGCTGATTAATGTTTTTGATAGCTAAATAGCCTATATACACCTGGCTCAGGGGCTACAATCACAAACAAAATGAAGTCTCAGCTCCTAGTGAGCTTGCATAGCAAGATATAATCTCACCCATGCATAGATATGATCTATTTTAATTGGAGTAAGTGGAGTGGTCAGATCATATCACCTTCATGGAAAGGTAAGACATGAGGGAGTATAAATGTGTGTGTGTGTGTGTGTGTGTGTGTGTGTATGTGTTGAATGCTGGAGGTGAGGGTGGTATGAGATAGGAAGGACATTTGAGGCAGAAGGCAGAGTACAGGGGAGTGGAACAGCATATTACTTTTGGGTAGATATATACCAAATATTTCATATGAGTATGGAAGCAATGGGAATGGATGATCTATGCCTTTTCTTCAGCAAGCAGTAAGTTGGGGAGCTACTTCCAATTCCATATTTTTTTATGGTGAAAAGATATACATATATTTAGAATTAGCCAGCTGGACTCAGTTTAGATGATCCCAATTTCGTTGGTAACGTCCACAGCATCGTAATCAGGAGCCAGTTGAACCTATGACTTCTTCTCTCCATCAGGCTGATCAGGGTGTTGACTGTGGCCACATCAATGTCACAGAGCTTCTTCACGGCCTGTTTGATCTGGTGCTTTTTGGCTTTAACATCCACAATGAACATGACTGCGTTGCTGCCTTCTGTCTTCTTCATGGCAGACTCAGGGGTCAGCAGAAACTTGATGATAGCATAGTGATCAAGCTTGTTTCTCCCAGGAGCGCTCTTCTGAAGATATTTGGGCTGCCTCAGGAGTCACAGTGTCTTGGGCGGCCAGAAGGTGGGTGGATCTTCTTTTCTTGTGGATCTTCTTTTTTATGTGGCTGTGGACACCTTTCAACACTGCCTTCTTGGCCTTTAAAGCCTTTGCTTTGGCTTCTGCTTGAGGAGGGGCAGGAGCTTCCTTCTTCGCTTTTGGCGCCATCTTGTGAACAGGGTCCAATTCTGTATTTTAATTGGAGTGCTTAGTATATTAACATTTAATATAATTGTCGATATGGTTGAATTTAAGTCTGCAACATTATTGTCATTTTTCCTGTATGCCTCTTGTGTTTTGTTCCCGTGTTCCTCCTTTCTTGCCTTCTTTTGGATTCTTTGAATATTTTTTTGAATTCCATTTTAATTTATGCTTGGGGATGCATCACCTTCCTAGCACATTGATGTATGATCACCTGCCAGGTAGCTCACCTGAGCTTTAGTGTCCAGAGTTTTTATTGAAGGTCTTTCCATACATTTTAATTTCCCTTCAGCCTAAAGCACTTTTTATTTTGTAGTGTAGGTCTTTTGGCAATGAATTCTTTTTGTTGGTGGTGGTGTTTTTTGTTTTGTTTTGTTTGTTTGTTTGTTTTTGAGATGGAGTCTTACTCTGCCACAGAGGCTGGAGTACAATGGCATGATCTTGGATCACTACAACCGGCACCTCCTGGGTTCAAGTGATTCTCCTGCCTCAGCCTCCTGAGTAGCTGAGATTACAGGCATCCACCACCGGGCCTGGCTAATATTTGTAATTTTAGTAGAGACAGGGTTTCACCAGGTTGACCAGGCTGGTCTCAAACTCCTGATCTCAGGTGATCTGCCCATCTCAGCCTCCCAAAGTGCTGGGATTACAGGAGTGAGCCACCGCACCCAGCTGGCAATGAATTCTTTTAGATTTCTTTTATATGAAAATTCCTTTATTTTGCCCCAATTCTTGAAGGCTATGTTCATTGGAAGTAGAATTCTGGGTTGACAGTTTATTTTTTCTTTCAGTATATTACAAATGTTATTTGGCCTCCATAGTATCTGGTGAGAAGTACATGGTCATTTGAGTTGTCATTCCCCTATATGTAATCTGTCATTTTTCTCTGACAGGCATCAGGTTTTCTTTTTATCTTTGGTTTTCAGCAGTTTCATAATGATTTGTCTACACATAGATTTCTTCATCTTTATCCTGACTGGGGTTTGCTGAATTTCTTGTGCCTGTAAATTAATGTCTTTCACCAAATTGGGGAAAATTTCAGCCATTGTTCTGCAAGATTTTTTTCTGCCCCGTTCTTTGTCTCTTTCTCTGGGACTCATTAAAAGTATCTTAGACATTTTGATGTTGAGGATCTCTTCTATTTTATTTTTTTCTTCAGATTAGATAATTTCTGTTGATCTAGTTTCAAATTCACTGGCTCCTCTGTCATCTTCTATCTGCTGTTAATTTTTAATTTTAGATATTTTAATCAATTTTAGAACTTCCACATGGTTTATTTGTATAGTTTTTATTTATCTGCTGAGATTTTCCATTTGTTTATTTATTACAGATATATATTTTTCTTTCCATGATTATGCATGGTTACAACAGGTGTTTTAAAATCCTTGTCTAATAATTACAACATATGGGTCATCTTGGATTGGGCTTTTGATTGTATGTTCTCTTGAGAAGGGATCACATTTATCTGTTTCTTTGCTTGTCAAGTAATTTGGGATTGAATTCTAGACACTGTGAACATTATGTTGTATAGATGCTGGCTTCTTTTAGCTCCCTCTGAAAACCATTGATTTTTGTTTGTTTGTTTGTTGCAGGCATTTAACTGGCTGGATGCAAAGGCAATCTTTGATTCTCAAATCTCAATTTGGGCTCTTTTTGTTTCTTTCCAAGATCAAGATACAATTTATTGGCCAGGTGCAGTGGCTCACGCCAGTAATCCCAGCACTTTTGGAGGCCGTGGCGGGCAAATCACAAGGTCAGGAGTTCGAGACCAGCCTGGCCAATATGGTGAAACCCCGTCTGTACTAAAAATACAAAAATTAGCCGGGCAAGGTGGCAGACGCCTGTAGTCCCAGCTACTTGGGAGGCTGAGGCAGGAGAATCGCTTGAACCCAGGAGGCAGAGGTTGTAGTGAGCCGAGATCGGGCCACTGCACTCCAGCCTGGGAGACAGGGCGAGACTCTGTCTCAAAAAAAAAAAATTTATTTATTTTACTTGACTAAAATTTCTGTGTTCTTAAAAAAAAAAAAGAACATATAATAGTTACACATATTTTGGGAGTACATGTAATATCTTTATACCTGTATACAATGTGTAATAATTAAATCAGTATAATTGAGATATTCATCTCCTCAAACTCAGTTTAGATTTTTAACTAGGTTACTTAGAACTTCTCTCCTGCGTATGTAATTCAGGGGTCATCCAGGGATTTGGGCAGAGTTTATTCGCAGAATTTAAGGCTTCCTCTCTCTGCACTCTCCTTTCTGAGATTTCACCATTACTTTCCAGCTGCTGCGGTTGTCCTCAGGTTCTTTAGGACAGAAAGACAGTGACTTCCCTATTAGAGCTTTAGATAGCCTATGTGCTCTGCCCTTAGACTAGAAGCTGTGAAAATAGAAACTCACTCAGTGCAGTTTCCTGCTTCCACGTGTCAACTAATGTTGGGATTTTCACAAGCGTTGGGTAGTGCAGTTCCCTTAAGTGTTGACTCCCTCCAGAATCTGTATTTTTTTATCCTCCAGTGCATTCAGGTTGTTTATTGTGGTACCTTGTCCAGAATTTATAGTTATTATTTATGGGAATATCGGTATGATTGCAATGAGTTGGGGAGTAACTTGGAGATGAGAAATTTTTTTAATTTTTAATTTTTGTGGGTATATAGTAGGTGTATATATTTATGAAATACATGAGATATTTCGATATAGGCATGCAAGGCATAATATTCACATTGGGATTGGGTATCCATCACCTCAAGTATTTATACTTTCTTTTACAAACAACTCAATTATACTCTTATTTATTTATTTATTTATTATTATTTTTTCTTTGAGATGGAGTCTCACTCTGTCACCTGGGCTGGAGTGCAGTGGTGCGATCTCGGCTTACTGCAAGCTCCGCCTCCCGGATTCACACCATTCTCCTGCCTCAGCCTCCCAAGTGCTGGGACTACAGGCGCCCGCCACCATGCCCGGCTAATTTATTTCTGTATTTTTGGTAGAGACAGGGCTTCACCGTGTTAGCCAGGATGGGCTCGATCTGCTGACCTCGTGATCCGCCGACCTCGTGATCCGCCCACCTCGGCCTCCCAAAGTGCTGGGATTACAGGCATGAGCCACCATGCCCGGCTGCTCTTAGTTATTTTTAAATGTACAACTAAATGATGATGGACTATAGTTACCCTTTGTACTGTCAAATACTAGATCATATTCATTCTTTCTAACTAATTTTTGTAGCCATTAACCATCTCCAACTTCTCCCCACCCACTACTACCCTTCCCAGCCTCTGGTAACCATCCTTCTACTCTCTGTCTCTATAAGTTTAGTTGTTTTCATTTTTAGCTCCCACAAATAAGTGAGAACATGTGAACCTTGTCTTTCTGTGCTTGGTATATTGCACATAACATAGTGACTATCAGTTCCATCCATGTTGTTGCAAATGACAAGATATAACTCTTTTTCTTGGCTGAATAGTACTCCATTGTGTATATCTATCAAATTTTCTTTACCTATTCGTCTGTTGATGGTCACTTAGGTTGCTTTCAAATCTTGGCTATTGTGAATAGTGCTACAATAAACATAGGAGTGTGGATATGTCTTTGATATACTGATTTCCTTTCTTTTTAAAAAAAATGTATCTAGATTCAGGGGTACATGTGCAGGTTTGTTTTATAGGTAAATTGTGTCACAGGGGTTTGTGGTACAGATTATTTCATCATCCAGGTACTAAGCCTAGTACCCAATGGTTATTTTTTCTGATCTTCTCCCTCCTCCCACCTTTCAGCCTCAAGTAGGCCCTCATGTCTGTTGTTTCCCTCTTCGTGTCCATGTGTTCTCATCATTTAGCTCCCACTTATAAGTGAGAACATGAGGTATTTGGTTCTCCATTTTTGTGTTAGTCTGCTAAGGATAATGGCTTCCAGCTCTGTGCATTTTCCTGCAAAGGACATGATCTGATTCTTTTTAATGGCTGCATAGTATTCTGTGTTGTTTCTGTACCACATTTGCTTTATCCTATCTGCCACTGACGGGTATTTAGGTTGATTCTATGTCTTTGCTATTGTGAATAGTGCTACAATGAACATAAGTCTGCATGTATGTTTATGGTAGAACAACTTATATTCCTTTGGGTATATACTCAGTAATGAGATTGCTGGGTCAAAAGCGAGTTCTGTTTTGAGCTCTTTGAGGAATAGCCACACTGCTTTCCACGGTAGTTGAACAAATTTACATTTCTACCAACAGTGTATAAGCATTCCCTTTTTTTTGCAACCTCACCAGCATCTGTTATTTTTTTACTTTTTAGCGATAGCCATTCTGACTGGTGTGAGGTGATATCTCATTGTGGTTTTCATTTGCATTTCTCTAATGATCAATGATATTTAGCTTTTTGTTGTAGGCTTGTTGGACACACGTATGTCTTCTTTTGAAAAGCGTCTGTTTGGCCAGGAATGGTGGCTCACGCCTGTCATCCCAGCACTTTGGGAGGCCAAGGCGGGCAGATCACCTGAGGTCAGGAGTTCGAGACCACCCTGACCAACGTGGTGAAACCCTGTCTCTACTAAAAATACAAAAATTAGCTGGGTGTGGTGGCACATGCCTGTAATCCCAGGTACATGGGAGGCTGAGTCAGGAGAATCACTTGAACGCAAGAGGCAGAGGTTGCAGTGATCCAAGATCGCACCACTGCACTCCAGCCTGGGCGACAGAGAAAGACTCCACCTCAAAAAAAAAAAAAAAACAAAAAAAAAAAAAGAAAGAAAAAGAAAAAAAAAGAAAAATGTCTGTTCATATCCTTTGCCCACTTTTTAATGGGGTTGTTTTTTCTTGTAAATTTGTTTAAATTCCTTATAGATGCTGGATATTAGACCTTTGTCAGATGCAGTTTGCAAATATTTTCTCCTATTATGTAGGTTGTTTACTCTGTTGAGTAACAGACATTCTATAATTTAATTGGATCCCATTTGTCAATTTTTGCTTTTGTTATGATTGTTTTTGGCATCTTCATCATGAAATCTTTGCCATTTCCTATGTCCAGAATGATATTGCCTAGGTTGTCTTTCAGGATTTTCAGTTTTGGGTTTTACATTTAAGTCTTTAATCCATCTTGAGTTGATTTTTGCATATGGTGTAAGGAAGGGGTTGAGTTTCAATATTCTGCATATGGCTAGCTGGTTATCCCAGCACCATTTATTGAGTAGGAAGTCCTTTCCCCATTGCTTATTTTTGTCAGTTTTGTCAAAGATCAGGTGGTTGTAGGTGTGCAGATTTATTTATAAGCTCTCTACTGTGTTCTATGTGTCTGCTTTTGCACCAGTACTATGCTATTTTGGTTAATGTAGCCCTGTAGTATAGTTTGAGGTAAGGTAATGGGATGCCTCCTGCTTT
Organism: Gorilla gorilla gorilla; assembly: GCF_029281585.2. Classification (NCBI taxonomy): domain Eukaryota; kingdom Metazoa; phylum Chordata; class Mammalia; order Primates; family Hominidae; genus Gorilla; species Gorilla gorilla. Next base: position 21,882,434 of record NC_073243.2, on the reverse strand, counting down.
GTTCTTTTTGCTTAGAATTGTTTTGGCTATTTGGACTCTTTTGTGGTTCCATATGAATTTTAAGATAGTTTTTTCTAGTTCTGTGAAGAATATCATTGGTAGTTTGATAAAAATAGCATTGAATCTGTACATTGCTTTGGCAGTATGGCCATTTTAATGATATTGATTCTTCCTATCCAGGAGCATGGAATGTCTTTCCATTTGTGTCATCTCTGGTTTCTTTCAGCAGTGTGTTGTAATTCTTATTGTAGAGGTGTTTTACCTCTTTGGTTATCTGTATTCCTAGGTATTTTATTCTCTTTGTGGCAGTTGTGAATGGGATTGCCTCCAGTCCCTAGTAACCTCAGACTCTCTAGATCCTGAAGGCAATAATGCCTAAGGCTGTGAAAAAGAAAAGATGGTGGCCTGTCTCTCCCCCTGGGAGCTCTGTTCCAGGGAGGTGTAACGCTGCTACCAGTGGCTGGCTGGAGTTCCAAGCCAGTGGGCATTATCCTGCAAGGTGCCATGGAAGCAGGGCCTACAGATAGTCACTGCTCAGCCCCCTGGATTCAGCTCCTTTTCTAGGGGTAGAACTTCCCACTTTGCTAGAGTTGCAGCTGCGTTTGCCAGGGAGCCCAGTTATCTAAAGTTCCTGGGGATCCATGTATGCCTGAGTGGCTGCTATGCCAAAATTCCACGTAGCTCTGCGTGTCAGAATGCAGACCATGCTGGAGTGGGTTCATAACAGGATCTCCTGACCTGAGGGTTGCAAAAATATATCGGGGACACATGGGTCTCTGGGGTTGTTCACTCACTCACGGAGGCTCCCCTAGCTCTGTGTCACTCCTGGGCAGGCTAATGTCCTACCTTGCTTTTCTCCATTCTCTGTGGGTTAAGTTGTTTTCCTGATAAATCCCAATGCTTACACCTGGATGACTCAGTTGAAGGTGCTGTATTTACTCGCCGTTTCTATTTCTCTCCATGAGAGTGGTGCATACTAGCTGCTTCTAGTCAGCCATCTTGACCAGCCTTCTCCCTGACTGCCTTTCTTTTGGGTATATACCTAGCAGTGGCATTGCTGGATCATATGGTAACTCTATTTTTAGTTTTCTGAGGAGCCTCCAAACTGTTCTCCACTATTAGTACAAGAGTAGTTGTACTAATTTACATTCCCATCAATAGTACGAAGGTCCCCTTTTCTCCACATCCTTGCCAGCATTTGTTATTGCCTGTGTTTTGGATAAAAGCTATTTTAACTGGGGTGAGATAATATCTCATTGTAGTTTTGATTTGCATTTCTCTGATGATCAATGATGTTGAGCACTTTTTCATATGCCTGTTTGCCATTCGTATGTCTTCTTTTTGAGAAATGTCTACTCAGATCTTTTGCCTACGTTGAAATTGGATTACTAGATTTTTTCTTATAGAGTTAGTTGAGCTTCTTAAATATTCTGGTAATTAATCCCTTGTCAGATGGGTAATTTTCAAATATTTTCTCCCATTCTTTTTGTGGGTTGTCTTTTCACTTTGTTCATTGTTTCCTTTGCTGTGGACGAGCTTTTTAACTTAATGTAATCCCATCTGTCTGTGTTTGCTTAGGTTGCCTGTGCTTGAGGGGTATGGCTCAAGAAATCTTTACCCAGTCCAATGTCCTAGAGAGTTTCCTCAATGTTTTCTTGTAGTAGTTTCATAGTTTGAGGTCTTAGATTGAAGTCTTTAGTTCATTTTGATTTGATTTTCCTATATGGCAAGAGATAGTCATCTAGTTTCATTCTTCTGTATATGGATATCCAGTTTTCCCAGGACCATTTATTGAAGAGACTGTCCTTTTCCCAAAGTGTGTTCTTGGCATCTTTGTTGAAAATGAGTTCACTGTGGGTATGTGGATTTGTTTCTAGGTTCTGTATTCTGTTCCATAGGTCTACGTGTCTGTTTTTATGCCAGTATCATGCTGTTTTGGTGACGATAGCTCTGTAGTATAATTGGAAGTCAGGTAATGTGATTCTTCCAGTTTTATTCTTTCTTCTCAGGTAGCTTTGGCTATTCTGGATCTTTTGTAGTTCCATATATATAAATTTAAGATTGTTTGTTCTAATTCTGTGAAGAATGTCATTGGCATTTTGATAAGGATTGCTCTGAATTGGTAGATACTTTGGGTAGTATGGACACTTTAACAATATTGATTCTTTCAATCCGTGAACATGAAATATTTTTCCATTTTTGGTGTCCTCTTTGATTTCCTGCATCAATGTTTTATAGTTTTCATTGTAAACATCTTTCACTTGTTTGGTTAATTCCTAGGTATTTAATTTTATTTGTAGCTATTGTAAACAGGATTGCTTTCTTAATTTCTTTGTCAGATTGTTTGCTGTTGGCATATAGTTCACCAGGGATATAGCAGTAAACAAAATAGGCAAAAATGTTTTTCCTCGTGGAGTTATATTCTAGTTAAGAAACATAGATAAAAAGCAAATCAAATATATAGTATTATGAAGAAAAACTAAAGCATGGACGCAGAATACAGAATATAATGGAATTGGGCAGAAATGTTAGATTGGTTGCTTTGGAAAGGCTTTACTGAGAAGGTGTCTTTTGAGAAAAGACCTGAAAGAAGTGAAGAAACTGTTCACACGGATTCCTGGGTAAGAGACTTCCCAGTGAATGGCTAATGCAGCTGGCTTCTGTAGTGGGAGCACGCACGATTAGTTCCTTAAACAGCAAGGAGACCAGTGTGGAAGCAGTGGAGTCAGCATTCTGGGTAGGAATGAGATATGAATGAGAAAGACAACAGGTGAGAGAAGGTTATGTAAGACCCTGCAGATTATAGTAAGGGCTTTGGCTTTTACTCTGTGTAAGCTGGAAAACCATTGGAGGATTTGAGCAGAGACCTGACATGTTCTGACTTACATTTTAAGTGGATCACTGTGGCTGCCGTACTGAGAATATACTTTAGGGGGCAAGAAAAGAAGCATAGCTAGAGTTTTGTTGTTATTATTGTTATTGTTTAATTTTACTTTAAGTTCTGGGATACATGTGCAGAACGCGCAGGTATATTACATATGTATACATGTGCCATGGTGGTTTGCTGCACCTATCAACCCGTCATCTAGGTTTTAAGCCCCACATGCATTAGGTACTTGTCCTAATGCTCTCCTTCCCCTTGCCCCCCACCCTCCAACAGGCCCAGTGTGTGATGTTCCCCTCCCTGTGTCCGTGTGTTCTCATTGTTCAATTTCCACTTATGAGTGACAACAGAAGCATGGATAGAGTTTGAAGATCACTACAACAATCGAGGTGAGAGACACAGGTGGCTTTCACTAAGGTGGTAACAATGGAGATGACAAAAGATCAGGTTCTCAGTATATCTTGAAAGCAAGCCAACAGGGTTTGCTGAGAGACTAGATGTGGGATGTGAGAGAAGAAGCAAGGATGTCTCCAAGGTTTTTGGCCTGAGCAACTGGAAAAAAAATATGCCATGAACCCACTTGGGGAATATCAGGAGACAGCTTTGGATATGTTAAATTAGCTAGCCTACTGGATATCAAAGTAGAGATGTCAAGTTGGCAGTTAGAGAGAAAGGATTTTGCCCCACAAAACTTTGGAAGGCTTAGAAATTGGGGCCACCGATTTCCATGGACACTAGGTGTGAGAGTAGAGCTGAAAACTGCGTGACTGGTAGAAAAATCTGCAAATATATTAGTTAGACCTCAGGTTCACTATTCCAATACTAGCGAGTCCATTTTTGAAGAAGCTGAACCAGAAAATCCCTGGACTCAGAACACCGGGTACTGTGCAAGGCTGGATGCAAACATGGAGGTTAAGTGAAAGTCTACATATTAAACAGTGAGGTCTGCAGCTCCTCATCCCCATGCATTTCTCAGGTTTATATTAACCAGGCAAACATTTGTAAGATCTTTCTCTGAGTGGCCCAAGAGAATAGACCTGCAGATACTGACATCTGGGAGTCAGTTAGATGAGTGAAGGAAGTCAATTACCCAATCCTCTATAGTAAGCTAATAAATCCCACCCTTGGACTGTTCTTTGGTGCATTGCTCTTAAAAACCAGTAACAGCCAAAGATCATTGCACATTTGAGAAGGGTCTCTAGTCAGAACTAGAAAAACAAACAGAAAAATATCCCCCCAAAAAAGCATTTCAGAGAAAGTAGATATAGAGAAGAAAACTTACAGGGAAAAAATCTCAACCCTAATAGCCACATACAGTAATCCTCAGAGAAAGAAGGTATTGCATCAATGAAAGAAAACAAGACATTGTACAAAAGAAACAATAAGAAAGAACATTTGGAAATTAAAATAGGATCACTAAAATAAAAAAAAAATCCAGTGGGAGCAGTAGAAAATAAAGTTGAGGAAATCACTCAAAACAAAAAGTCAAAAAGATGGTAATGAGAGAGAAAAGAAAGATATAATACCAGTCCAGGAGGTCCAAGATCTAATCCTTAGATGTTTTGGAAAAGGACGAACTGGAGAGGGAAAATGCAGAAATAATTCAAGAAAAATTCTCAAAACTGAAAGAACTACAGGTTGAAAGGGCCTACCCAGCTCTCAGCAGAAGGAACATGCAAAGACCAATATCAAGGCACTAATTCCAGAAAACCAGTGATTTTTGAAAAGCTTCCAAAACTTCCAGAGAGAAAAATCCGATCACATATAAAGACCAGGAGGTATCAATAGCCACACTGGCACTAGAAAATAACACCACAATGCCTTCAAAATTCTGAGTGAAAAATGATTTTCAACCTAGAATTATAGACCTACCCAAACTATCAGGCCACTCACACTGACCTCATAAACTCTTTTTCTGGGAAGCTGATGCAGGATATACTCTATCAGGAAGGTGTCTGGCCCAGGGTCCAGAAGTTAGGGGATTGAACAGAGGAGAGACGCAAAGGGAATTTTCAGGATGTAGCCAAGAAAAGTCCCAGATGAGAGCTGTGTGAACAAGTCTAGGGAGTTATTGGTTCAGATTAGAGCAGAATGAAGGGAATTGTTTATTTTTAATTAGAAAGGGGACCTGATATGTTAGGTGTTTGATTATGTGGAAAATTGTGTCGCGAGACTATTTGAGAATGCAGAAAGATTAAGACTAAGTGGTAAGTACTTTAACAAATGGAGCAATGGAAAACAAGTACTACCTCTCAGAAAAATTAAAAAGGTACAAAAGAAATGAAACAATTATAGTACTTGGTTCAACATTTCATGGTTCTAATAATCTGAATCCCAATTTAACCAAAATTATTATAGTCTCTATTGAGAAGAGATGAGGAAACTGAGGAATAATGAGCTGAATATTCAACTTTTATGATATGAAGTCAGCAAATGATTATTAAAATTGAGAAATCATAAAATAAGTAGGAGTTTATTTTACTTAGAAATATGGAGGTTAATACTGGAAAAAATGTTGGAAGCACTGCTGCTAAGGGAGGAGACCACCCCTCATATTGTCTTATGCCCAATTTCTGCCTCCAAAGAAAGAAGTAAAAACTAAAAGGCAGAAATGAAATCCACAGGGAGACAGCCCGGCACCACACCCTAGGCCTGGTAGTTAAAGATCGATCCCTAACCTAACCGTTTATGTTATCTATAGATTCCAGGCATTGTAAAAAATCCCTGTCCTGTTCTGTTTTGTTCTGATTACTGGTGTGTGCAGCACCCAGTCACATACCCCCTGCTTGCTCAATTGATCACGACCCTCTCACACGGACCCCCTTAGAGTTGTGAGCCCTTAAAAGGGACAGGAATTGCTCACTCAGGGAGCTCAGCTCTTGAGACAGGAGTCTTGCTGATGCTCCCAGCCGAATAAACTCCTTCCTTCTTTAACTTGGTGTCTGAGGAGTTTTGTCTGCGGCTCATCCTGCTACACTGCAAGTATTTGTCTCTGGAGAACAAGTGGGATGAGGCGAGATGGGTAGAATGATTAAATTTCTATCATTGGATAATCTGTTTAGTGCTGCTATACATCTTTCCTTAGTGCTCTCTTGGGCCCATCTCAACCCTCTCAAGTGGTAGAACGGGGCAGGGACAGCAGGAGTTTAAGGCTACCACAATGACCATGATTGCCACCCAGATAGAGAATACAAAACGGGGTTTCACCATGTTAGCCAGGATGGTCTTGATCTCCTGACCTTGTGATCCACCCGCCTCGGCCTCCCAAGGTGCTGGGATTACAGGCATGAGCCACTGTGCCCAGCCTATCTTCAGTCGATTTTTGTGTAAGGTGAGATGAAGATCCAGTTTTATTCTCCTACATCTGGCTCGCCAATTATCCCAGCACTATTTGTTGAAAAGGGTGTCCTTTCCCCACTTTATGTTTTTGTTTGCTTTGTCGAAGATCAGTTGGCTGTGAGTATTTGAGTTTATTTCTGTGTTCTCTATTCTATTCCATTAGTCTATGTGCCTATTTTTATACCAGTATCATGCTGTTTGGATGATTATGGCCTTATAGTGTAGTTTGAAATCAGGTAATGTGATGCATCCAGATTTGTTCTCTTTATTTAGTCTTGCTTTGGCTATGTGGGCTCTTTTTTGGTTCCATGTGAATTTTATAATTGTTTTTTCTAGTTCTGTGAAGAATTATGGTGGTATTTTGATGAGAATTGCATCGAATTTGTAGATTGCTTTTGTCAGTACAGTCATGTTTGCAATATTGATTCTACCCATCCATGAGCATGAGACATGTTTCCATTCATTTGTGCTGTCTATGATTTGTTTCAGCAGTGTTTTATAGTTTTCCTTGTAGAGGTCTTTCACCTCCTTGGTTAGGTATATTCCTAAGTATTTTATTTTTTTGCAGCTATTGTAAAAGGGGTTGAGTTCTTTATTTGACTCTCAGCTTGGTCACTGTTGGTGCATGTCAGGCCTCTGAGCCCAAGCTAAGCCATCATATCCCCAGTGACCTGCACATATACATCCAGATGGCCTGAAGCAACTGAAGATCCACAAAAAAAGTGAAAATAGCCTTAACTGATGACATTCCACCATTGTGATTTATTTCTGCCCCAACCTAACTGATCAATGTACTTTAGAATCTCCCCCACCCTTAAGAAGGTTCTTTGTAATTCTCCCCACCCTTGAGAATGTACTTTGTGAGATCCACCCCCTGTCCCCAAAATATTGCTCTTAACTCCACTGCCTATCCCAGAACCTATAAGAACTAATGATAATCCCACCACCCTTTGCTGACTCCTTTTTCGGACTCAGTCCGCCTGCACCCAGGTGAAATAAACAGCCCTGTTGCTCACACAAAGCCCGTTTGGTCCTCTCTTCACATGGACACGTGAAACATTTGGTGCCGAAGATCCAGGTCAGTGGGACTCCTTCAGGAGACCAGTCCCCTGTCTTCACCCTCACTCCGTGAAGAGATCCACCTATGACCTCAGGTCCTCAGACCAACCAGCCCAAGGAACATCTCGTCGATTTTAAATCGGGTAAGCAGCCTCTTTTTACTCTCTTCTCCAACCTCTCTCACTATCCCTCAACCTCTTTCTCCTTTCAATCTTGGTGCCACCCTTCAATCTCTCCCTTTTCTTAATTTCAATTCCTTTCATTTTCTGGTAGAGACAAAGGAGACACATTTTATCTGTGGACCCAAAACTCCAGTGCTGGTCATGGACTCGGGAAGGAGGCAGCCTTCCCCTGGTGTTTAATCATTGCGGGGACGCCTCTCTGATTATTCACCCACGTTCCATTGGTGTCTGATCTCCGCAGGGATGCCTGCCTTGGTCATTCACCCACATTCCCTTGGTGGCAAGTCAATTGCAGGGACACCTGCTTTGGCTGCTCACCCACGTTGCAGCCCAGGGCTGCTCCCCACCCCCCTTCTCTGTGTCTCTACCCTTCTCTTTACACTTGCCTCCTTCACTATGGGCAAACTTCCACCCTCCATTCCTCCTTCTTCTCCCTTAGCCTGTGTTCTCAAGAACTTAAAACCTCTTCAACTCTTGCCTGACCTAAAATCTAAGTGTCTTATTTTCTTCTGCAATACCACTTGACCCCAATACAAACTCGATAATGGTTCTAAATAGCCAGAAATCGGCACTTTTGATTTCTCCATTTTACAAGATCTAGATAATTTTCGTCGAAAATGGGCAAAAGGTGTGAGGTGCCTGACGTCCAGGCATTCTTTTACAGATCGGTCCCTCCCTAGTCTCTGCTCCCAATGAGACTTGTCCCAAATCTTTCTTCTTTCTCTCCTGTCTGTTCCTTCAGTCTCCACCCCAAGATATGAGTCCTTTGAATCCTTCTTTTCTACGGACTCATCTGACCTCTCCCCTTCTCCCCAGGCTGCTCCTTGCCAGGCCCAGCCAGGTCCCAGTTCTTCCTCAGCCTCTGCTCCCCCACCCTATAATCCGTCAATCACCTTCCCTCCTCACACCGGTCTGGCTTCCAATTTTGTTCCCACGACTAGCCCTCCCCACCTGCCCAACAATTTCCTCTTAGAGAGGTGGCTGGAGCTGAAGGCATAGTCAGGGTACATGTGCCTTTTTCTCGATCAGACCTTTCCCAAATCAGCCAGCGTTTAGGCTCTTTCTCATCAGACCCCACTAAATATATACAAGAATTCCGATATCTAAATCTGTCTTACAATTTAACCTGGAAGTCATCCTAACTTCTACCCTCTCCCCAAATGAACGGGAAAGAGTTTTTTCTCTAGCCCAATCTCACACTGATAACTGCCAGCTTCATGAGCCAGACCTCCATGAAGGCATTAGAGCAGTTCCCCGAGAAGATCCCAATGGAACTATCAGGCAAATTCCCCAGGTATAGCTAGGCGAGATTACATGGTTTCCTGCCTAGTTGAAGGGCTTAAAAAGGCAGCTTACAAAGCTGTTAATTAAGACAAACTTAAAGAAACTACTCAAGGTAAAGATGAAAACCCAGCCCAGTTCATGGCCTGCTTAGAAGCAACCCTTAGACTCTTTACAGCCCCAGATCCTGAAAGGTCAGAAGGCCGTCTTATTCTCAATATGCATTTTATTTTATTACCCAATCTGTTCCCAACATTAAATAAAGCTCCAAAAATTAAATTCCAGCCCTCAAACCCCACAATAGGACTTAATTAAGTGTACAATAATAGAGTAGAGGCGGCCAAGTAGCAATGTATTTCTGAGTTGCAATTCCTTGCCTCCGCTGTGAGACAAACCCCAGCCACATCTTCAGCACACAAGAACTCCAAACACCTGAACTGCAGCTGCCAGGGGTTCCTCCAGAACCTCCTCCCCCAGGAGCTTGCTACAAGTGCCAGAAATCTGGCCACTGGGCCAAGGAATGCCCGCAGCCTGGGATTCCTCCTAAGCTGCGTCCCATCTATGTGGGTCCCCACTGGAAATTGGACAGTCCAACTGGCCCGAGGCTCTGACTGACTCCTTCCCATACCTTCTCGGCTTAGCAGCTGAAGACTGACACTGCCCGATCGCCTCAGAAGCCTCCTGGACCATCGTGGATGCTTTGGGTAACTCTTACAGTGGAGGGTAAGTCCGTCCCCTTCTTAAGCAATACAGAGGCTACCCACTCCACATTACCTTCTTTTCAAGGATGTATTTCTCTTGCCTCCATAACTGTTGTGGGTATTGACGGCAAGGCTTCTAAACCTCTTAAAACTCCCCAACTCTGGTGCCAACGTGGACATTCTTTTATGCACTCTTTTTTAGTTATCCCCACTGCCTAGAGCTCCCTTATTAGGTCGAGACATTTTAACTAAATTATCTGCTTTCCTGACTATTCCTGGGCTACAGCCACACCTCATTGCTGCTTTTTCCCCAGTTCAAAGCCTCCTTCGCATCTTCCTCTCGTATACCCCCACCTTAATCCACAAGTATAGGACATCTCTACCCCCTCCTTGGCGACTGATCATGCACCCCTTACCATCCCATTAAAACCTAATCACCCTTACCCTGCTCAATGCCAATATCCCATCCCACAGCATGCTTTAAAAGGATTAAAGCCTGTTATCACTCGCCTGTTACAGCATGGGCTTTTAAAGCCTGTAAACTCTCCTTACAATTCCCGTTTTACCTGTCCAAAAACTGGACAAGCCTTACAGGTTAGTTCAGGATCTGGCCTTACCAACCAAATTGTCTGGCCTATCCACCCTGTGATGCCAAAGCCATATACTCTCCTATCCTCAATAACTCCCTCCACAACCCCTCCATAACCCATTATTCTGTTCTGGATCTCAAACGTGCTTTCTTTACTATTCCTTTGCACCCTTCATCCTAGCCTCTCTTCGCTTTCACTTGGACTGACCCTGACACCCATCAGACTCAACAAATTACCTAGGCTGTACTGCTGCAAGGCTTCACGGACAGCCCCCATGACTTCAGTTAAGCCCAAATTTCTTCCTCATCTGTTACCTATCTCAGCATAATTGTTCACGAAAACACACATGCTCTGCCTGCTGATCGTGTCCAGCTAATTCCCCAAACCCCAATCCCTTCTACAAAACAACTCCTCTCCTTCCTATGCATGGTTAGGTACTTCCGCCTTTGGATACCTAGCTTTACCATCCTGACTAAACCATTATGTAAACTCACAAAACCAAACCCAGCTGACCCCATAGATCCTAAATCCCTTTGCCACTCCTTTCCGTTCCTTAAAAACAGCCCTAGAAGCTGCCCCCACACTAGCTCTCCCTAACTCATCCCAAACCTTTTTCATTACACACAGCCAAAGTGCAGGGCTGTGCAGTCGGAGTTCTTACACAAGAGTCAGGACCGCACCCTGTAGCCTTTCTGTCCAAACAACTTGACCTTACTGTTTTAGCCTAGCCTTCATGTCTGCGTGCAGTGGCTGCTGCTGCCCTAATACTTCCAGAGGCCCTCAAAATCACAAACTTTGCTCAACTCACTCTCTACAGTTCTCATAACTTCCAAAATCTATTTTCTTCCTCACACCTGACACATACACTTTCTGCTCCCCGGCTTCTTCAGCTGTACTCACTCTTTGTTGAGTCTCCCACAATTACCATTGTTCCTGGCCCGGACTTCAATCCGGCCTCCCACATTATTCCTGATACCACACCTGGCCCCCATGACTGTATCTCTCTGATACACTTGGCATTCACTTCATTTCCCCATGTTTCCTTCTTTCCTATTCCTCACCCTGATCACACTTGGTTTATTGATGGCAGTTCCACCAGGCCTAATCACCAAACACCAGCAAAGGCAGGCTATGCTATAGTATCTTCCACATCTATCATTGAGGCTACCGCTGTGCCCCACCTCCACTACCTCTCAGCAAGCCGAACTCATTACCTTAACTTGGGCCCTCACTCTTGCAAAGGGACTACGCGTTGGTATTTATACTGACCCCATATCCTGCACCACCATGCTGTTTTATCAATTTCTTCTATTAATTGATTTTCCAATTTGTTGGCATACAATTGCTCATTATAACCACTAATGATCCTTTGGATTTCTGCAGCATTGGTTGTGGTGACTCCTTTTATTATCTCTGATTTTATTCATTTGGGTCTTCTGTATTTTTTTTTCTCAGTTAGTGTGGCTGAAGCTTTGTCAACTTTGTTCATCTTTTCAAAAAAACCAACTTTTCATTTCATTGATCTTCTGTATTGTTTTCTTCATTTCAACTTCATTTATTTCTGCTCCGATGTTTATTATTTCTTTTTTCTACAAATTTAGGATTTGGTTTGCTCTTGCTTTTCTAGTTTTTTAAGAGGTATCATTAGATTGTTTATTTGAAGTTTTTCTACTTTTTTGACGTAAGTGCTTATTATAGCTACACACTTTCCTCCTAGTACTGCTTTCACTGTATCCCACAGGTTTTGGCATATTGTTCCTGTTATTTTTTCAAGAAATTTTTCAATTTTCTTCTTAATCTCTTAATTGGTACACAGGCCATTCAGAAGCATATTGTTTAATTTCCATGTGTTTTTATAATTTCCAAAATTTCTCTTGTTATTGATTTCTAGTTATATTTTATTGTGGTCGGAGAAGATACTTCATATTATTTCAATCCTTTGGAGTGTTTTAAAGCTTTTTTTGTAGGCTAACATATCTCTCCTTGAGAACGGTGCCAAGGAGAAGAATACATATTCTGTAGCCATTGAATGAAATATTCTATAAATATCTATTAGGTCCATTTGGTCTATAGTGCAGATTAAGTCCAATTTTTTTTATTGATTTTCTGTTTGGATGATCTGTCCGCTGCTGGAAGTGGGGTATTGAAGTATCCAGCAGTTATTTTATTGAGTCTATCTCTCTCTTTAGTTCTAATAATATCTTCTTTATACATCTGGGTGCTCCAGTGTTGGGTGCATATATTTTTATAATCATTATATTTTCTTGCTGAATTAACCTCTTTATTGTTATGTAATGGCCTTCTTTGTCTCTTTTTACAGCTTTTGTCTTGAAATATAATTTTTATATAGTTATAGCTACTCCTTCTCTTTTTTGGTTTCCATTGGTAAGGAATATCTTTTTCCACCCCTTTATTTTCAGTCTATGTGTGTCTTTTCAGGTGAAGTGTGTTTCTTGTGGGCAACAAATTATTGGGTCTTGTTTTTTCACCCATTCAGCCACTCTATGTCTTTTGATTGGAGAGTTCCCTCCATTTACATTCAATGTTATTATTGATAAGTAAGGACTTACTCCTGCCATGTTGTTATTTCTTTTCTGGTTGCTTTGTGGTCTTTTCTTCCTTCCTGTGTTCTTTTTAGTGAAGGTCATTTTCTCTGGTGGTATGTTTTAATTTCTCATTTTTAATTTTTGTGTATCTGTTGGTTTTTGGTTTGAAGTTACCATGAGGCTTGCAAATAATACATTATAACCCATTATTTTAAACTGATGTCAAATTAATGCTGATTGCATAAACAAACAAGCAAGCAAAGAGAAAACTAATAAAAACTCTACACTTTAACTTCATCCTCCACTATTTAACTTTTTGTTGCTTCTATTTATATCTTATTCTACTATGTCTTTAAAGAGTTGTTGTAGTTATTATTTTTGATTAGTTCATCTTTTAGTCTTTCTACTTAAGATATGAGTAGTTTCAACACCACAATTACAGTGTTATAATATTCTGTGTTTTTCTGTGTATTTAATGTTACCAGTGAGTTCTGTACTTTCAGATGATTTCTTATTGCTCATTAACGTCCTTTTCTTTCGGATTGAAGAACTCTCTTTAGCATTTATTTCCTTCAGACAGCTCTGATGTTAATGAAATCTCTCTGTTTTTATTTGTCTGGGAAAGTCTCCATTTGTCTTTCATGCTTGAAGGATATGTTCACTAGATATACTATTCTAGAGTAAAAGTTTTTTCCTTCAGCACATTAAATATGCTATGCCACTCTCTTCTGGTCTGCAAGGTTCCCACTGAAAAGTCTGCTGCCAGATGTACTGAAGCTCCATTGTATGTTATTTGTGTTTTTCTCTTGCTGTTTTTAGGATCCTTTCTTTACCCTTGACCTTTGGGAGTTTGACTATTAAATGCCTAGAGGTAGTCTTTTTTGTGGGTTAAATCTGCTTGGTTTTTCTATAACCTTACTGTACTTGAATATTGATATCTTTCTCTATGTTTGGGAAGTTCTCTGTTATTATCCTTTTGAATAAACTTTCTACCTCTACCTTCTCTTTAACACCAATAACTCATAGATTTGCCCTTTTGAGCCTATTTTCTAATTCTTGTAGGTGTGCTTCATTCTTTTGTCTGTTGACTCCTTCAACTATGAATTTTCAGATAGCCTGTCTTCAAACTCACTGATTTTTTCGTCTGCTTGGCCAATCCTGCAAAAGCGACAGTGTTACTGGGCTTGGGATGCCTCAAGTGCAGATACAGTTGTGGTGACCAAAATTTTAGATCAGAAAACCCAAGTCCCTCCAAATTCTTGGAAAGCCTACCCAAGAAGTATGGGTACAAACAAGCTCTGACTGCAAAGGCTACAATAAATACCTAACTCTTCAATGCCGAGACACCAATGAACATTTATAAGCATCAAGAACATCTGGGAAAATGTGACCTCACCAAATGAACTAAATAAGGAACCAGGGGCCAATCCCAGAGATACAGAAATATGTGACCTTTCAGACAGATAATTCAAAATAGCTGGGTTTTTTTTTCCATGACACAGCCTTCAGGAGGTCCTGAGAACATGTGCCCCAAAATAGCTGTTTTGAGGAAACTCAATGAAATTTAAGATAACACAAAGAAGGAATTTAGAATTTTATCAGATACATCTAACAAAGAAATTTAAACAATTAAAAAGAATCAAGCAGAAATTCTGGAGTTGAAAAATGTATCTGTCATACTCAAGAAAGCATCAGACTCTCTTAATAGCAGAATTGATCTGCCTTGTGGTCTTTGATGAGATCCGAAAGAATTGTCTGGGTTACCAGGCAGAGGCTCTTGCTCTCTTCCCTTACTTTTTCCCAAATAAAGAGCTTATCTCTCTGTGCTGATCTGCCTGCAGCTGGGGCAGGAGTGACACAAGCACCTCTGTTGTCTCCGCCACTGGAACTGCACTTGGTTAGACCTGAAGCCAGCCTAGCCCTGGGTCTCGTCAAGGCCCACTGTGACCACTATCTGGATACCACCTATGTTCGCTCAAGGCCCTAGAGCTGTGCAATTAGTAAGTAGTAAAGCTAGCCAGACTCATGTCTTTCCTTTCAGGACAGCAAGTTCTCCCAGCCCTGGGCAGGTCCAGAGATGCTATCTAGAAGCCAGTACCTGGAGTCAGAAATTTTAGGAATTTACCTGGTGTTGTACTGCTGCTGAACTGACACCCAAGCTCCAAGTCAAAATCTTTCCCACTCTTTCTTTCCCTTTCCACAAGCAGAGGAGTCTCTCCCCACGGCCACCACCACCACAGGCCCACAGGGTCAAAGGTGGGGTACTGCTAGGATACCACCAATGTTCACTCAAGGCCCAAGGGCTCTTCAGCCTGCTTCTGGTGAATGCTACCAGGCCTGGGTCTCACCCTTCAGGGTTGTGGGCTCCCTTCTGGCCCAGGGCAGGTCCAGAAATGCCATCTAAGGGCGTAGCCTGGGATCAGGAACCATAAGTGCCTGCTTGGTGCTCTACTCTACCATGGCTGAGGTGGTACCTATGCTGTAAGACAAAGTCCATTTTACTCTGCTTTAGAAAAGCAGAAGGAATCTCTCTCCATAGCCACTATAGCTGGTAATGTGCTGTGTCACACCAGAAGCCAGCACATCTCAGAGTCTCATCCAAGGCCCATGGTGTGTACTACCTGGCTACCACTGTTAATTATTCAGGGCCCAAGTGCTCTTTAGTCAGCAGATGATGAATTCTGCCAGGATTGGGTCCTTGCCTTCAAGGCAGTGGGTTCTCTTCTGGCCCAAGGCATGTCTAGAAATGTCATCCAGGACCTAGGGCCTGGCATCAGGCCTCAGGACTCTGCCCAGTGCCCTATCCTACTGTAGCTGAACTGGTATTCAAGACAAAGCCCTCTTTACTCTTCTTTCTCCTCTTCTCAAACAGAAGGAAGGAGTCTCTCTTGGAGTTATGAGCTGCACTGCCTGGGGTTGGAGGAAGAGTAGCACAAGCACTCCCTTGGCCACCCTGGCTGGTATCTCACAAGGTTCATGCCCTAGTAAGACACTGGCTCTGAGCCTAGCATAGCACCAGAACTTGCCTAGGAGTTGCAGTCCTTGTGGCCTAGACTGACTTTCAAGTTTATTTGGGACCCCAGAGCACTTCAGCCTGCAGTGGTGAGGCTCGCCAGAACTCAGCTTCCAGCCGCCAGGATGGATGATTCCCCTTTGGCTAGCGGTGGTCTAAACGCTCCTCTGTGGGCGTTGGCTGAGTTCTGCCCAGTGTTGCTTTCTGCTGTGATAAAGCAGCACCGAGTTCCGATGCAAAGTCCCACAATCACTCTACTCTCCCTCTCTGAAATGCACAAATTCTCTGTACCACATGACCACTGCCAGGGATGGGGGAGGGATGGCGATAACTTGAGACTGTCTTTCCTACCCTCTGCAGTGCCTCTTTCAGCGATATAAAGTTAAAACCAGGTTCTGTGATCACTCACCTGATTTTTGGTTCTTACAATGGTGCTTTTTTGTGTGTAGACAGTTGAGGCTTCTATTCGGCCATCTTGCACCACCTCCTGTCAAGAGCATGAGGACAGAGCAACAAGGTCATTGCAGATGGAGTGGAGTTCAGTAGCCGTGGAGGTAGAAACCAGAACTCAAAATGATATAGCAGAACCTATATCATTTTTGACTGGTTGAATTGGAGTTGCCTGCTGTCCAGAAGGCAGCAGGAGGGAGGACGATTGGTGGAGGCTTCTATCTGGCCATCTCGCTCCACCTCCAGGATTTCTTTTTGGAGTGATAAAAATGTTCTAAGATTGATCATGATGATGGTTGCACAATTCTGTCAATACACTAAAAACCATTGATTGTATACTTTAAATGGGTAAATTGTATGAGATGTGAATTATATCTCAGTAAAGATGATATATGTCTAAATACATTACATTTACATATAAAAAATAAATATAGACCTGACATGGTGGCTCACACCTGTAATCTCAGCACTTTGGGAGGCCAAGATGAGAGGATTGCTTGAGCCCAGGAGTTCAAGGCTGCAGTGAGCCATTACACATTACAGTACTACAGCCTGGGTGACAGAGTGAGACCTTGTCTCTCAAAAAAAAGTATATATGTGTATATATATAACATATAATGCATAATAATTGTACATGTAAAAATATCTTCATATATTTAAATTTAAAATATATTATTAGAATTTTATATTTATATATTTTATACATTGTTTTATAATTTTATATTTTATGTAAAAATGCATTATAATATATATTTGTATATGTATGTGTGTGTATATATATATATAAAACATGGACAGCTGGATATGGAACACTGGGACTCAACATCCATTCTACCCTCCTCTTGTGTACTTTCCTGCATTGCAGTTTTCTTTGCAGCTAGGGCTTCAGCTGTGATTCGCATTTTGACAATCAGATGCACTGCAAGAGATTTCTAAGAAAGAGGGAAGGTGGAGTCTGGGCTTCCTTTTTCTTTCTGTTGGCCAGCCCAGTTCTGGAGGCTTTGGGATTTTCTGAGTATAACATCAGCAGAGGTCCCAGTTTCCCATCACTAGCTTTGTGGTAACACGCATAGCTTTTTCTGCTTTCATTTTGGCTTTATTTACTGATATAGCGCTATCTTCCCTGATACCTGCACCTGTGCATTCTCACTCATCCCTACCCAAGCTCCTTCTTCCCATCAAAGGCAATTCTATTCAGCCCTCCATAGCTTTCTTTCATAGCATTCCCATTCCTATTTCTTTTTTCTTTTTCTTTACTTCCTATAGCCTCTTCTCTCCTCTCACCCCCACATATAAATTTGTGCTTGTCTCTCCCATTAAAAAAGCAAATAAACAAACAGAAAATCTCCTTTGACCCTTTAGTCCTTTCAAGTACACCTCGCTTTTCTTTTCTCCTCACAGTCAAACTTCTGGAAGGAGCCATCTAATCTTGCTGGTGTTGCTTTGCATCGCTTCCCATTCTCTCCCTACTCTGCTTCAACCTGGCTTTTGCCTCCACTGTTACTGAACTCCACTCCATCTGCAATGACCTTGTTGCCCAGTCCTCATGCACTCAACAGTCAGCACTGTAGGCCCCTCCCTCCTCCCTGAATCCCTTTGAATCCTTGATTTCCATTGGTTCTCCTTCCTGAATCCCTTTGAATCCTTGATTTCCATTGGTTCTCTTTCCTGAATCCCTTCCAATCCTTGATTTCCATTGGTTTCCTCTGCCTTTGTTTTCCTCCTTCTTCCATTGGCGCACCTTTTTAGTCCTCTCCATCAGCATCTTTTCCTCCTTCCATTTGCTAAAGGTAGGTGTCTCCCAGGGTTCTGGCAGAGCCCTTTCCTTTTTTTCAGGGTAAAATCTTCTCTCTGGGGAAATCATTGTCAGATGACTTCCAACTCTCCATTTCCAGCAGGACCACTCTCGTGAAATCTAAATTACTTATCTGCCTTCCAGACAGCAGGTGACTCCAATCCAACCAGGCAAAAATAAAACTTCACCAGCTTGCCCTCCACACCTCCACTCACCTCCATTCCTCTGATATATCCCTATCTTAGTAAATGACATCACCAGCCTCCCACCACCCAAGCCAGAAGCCTGGAAGTCACACCAGCTTGTCCCTCTTCTTCCCACCTTCATTTCTTCAACAAGTGTTTGTTGAGCACCTACCATGGAAGAGAAAATTCCAGGTGATGGGTGCTATGGCATTGAACAGAACAGACGGTCTCTGCTCTAATAGAGCTTATCTTCTATTAGGGGAGAGAAGATTCAAACAAAATAGTTTTGCTCTATCAGGTGGTGAAAATAAACAAAGCATGGAAGGCAGTTGTGAATTATGCTTGAGATTGCTACTTGTGTGGGATGAGCAGAAAAGGTTTCCTGTGTTTTTTTAATTATTATACTTTAAGTTCTAGGGTACATGTGCACAATGTGCGGGTTTGTTACATATGTATACACGTGCCATGTTGGTTTGCTGCACCCATTAACTCGTCATTTACATTAGGTACTTCTCCTAATGCTATCCCTCCCCCTGCCCCCCACCCCACGACAGGCCCTGGGGTGTGAGGTTCCCCGCCCTGTGTCCAAGTGTTCTCATTGTTCAATTCCCACCTATGAGTGAGAACATGCGGTGTTTGGTTTTCTGTCCTTGTGATATTTTGCTCAGAATGATGGTTTCCAGCTTCATCCATGTCCCTGCAAAGGACATGAGCTCATCCTTTTTTTATGGCTGCATAGTATTCCATGGTGTATATGTGCCACATTTTCTTAATCCAGTCTACCATTGTTGGACATTTAGGTTGGTTCCAAGTCTTTGCTGTTGTGAACAGTGCCGCAATAAACATACGTGTGCAAGTGTCTTTATAGTAGCATGATTTATAATCCTTTGGGTATATACCCAGTAATGGGATGGCTGGGTCAAATAGTATTTCTAGTTCTAGATCCTTGAGGAATCGCCACACTGACTTCCACAGTGGTTGAACTAGTTTACAGTCCCACCAACAGTGTAAAAACATTCCTATTTCTCCACATCCTCTCCAGCATCTGTTGTTTCCTGACTTTTTAATGATCACCATTCTATCTGGTGTCTCATTGGTATCTCATTGTGGTTTTGATTTGCATTTCTGTGATGACCAGTGATGACGAGCATTTTTTCATTGTCTGTTGGCTGCATAAATGTCTTCTTTTGAGAAGTGTCTGTTCATATCCTTCGCCCACTTTTTGCTGGGGTTGTTTGTTTTTTTCTTGTAAATTTGTTTGAGTTCTTTATAGATTCTGGATATTAGCCCTTTGTCAGATGGGTAGATTGCAAAGGTTTTCTCCCATTCTGTAAGTTGCCTGTTCACTCTGATGGTAGTTTCTTTTGCTGTGCAGAAGCTCTTTAGTTTAATTAGATCCCATTTGTCTATTTTGGCTTTTGTTGCCATTGCTTTTGGTGTTTTAGTCATGAAGTCCTTGCCCATGCCTAAGTCCTGAATGGTATTGCCTAGGTTTTCTTCTGGGGTTTTTTTATGGTTTTAGGTCTAACATTGAAGTCTTTAATCCATCTTGAATTAATTTTTGTATAAAGTGTAAGGAAAGGGTTTTTTTTTTTTTGAGATGGAGTCTCGCTCTGTCTCTAGGCTGGAGTGCAGTGGAGTGATCTCAGCTCACTGCAACCTCTGCCTCCCAGGTTCAAGCGATTCTCCTGCCTCAGCCTCCCAAGTAGCTGGGATTACAGGTGCATACCACCATCCCCGGCTAATTTTTTGTATTTTTAGTAGAGACGGGGTTTCACCATGTTGGGCAGGCTGGTCCCAAACTCCTGACTTCAAGTGATCCACCGGCCTTGGCCTTCCAAAGTGCTGAGATTACAGGTGTGAGCCACCGTGCCCAGCTCAGAAAACGTTTTCTTGTAAGATGAGACTATTTAGAGATCTGAAAGAAGTAAGGGAGCCAGCGGTGTGGATATCTGTGAGGACAGCATTGCAGGATGAAGGGACAGCATTTGCAAAGGTCCTGAGGTGGGAGCAGGCATGGCGTGTTCCAGGATGAGCAAGGAGGAGCAGTTCAGGTAGAGTGAGTGAGGCAGGGAGAGGTAGGAGGAGAGGACAGAGGTAGCAGGAAGCCAGATCACATTAATATGGTTTGGATTTGTGTCCCCACCCCAAATCTCATGTTGAATTGTAACCACAGTGTTGGAGGTGGGGCCGGATGGGAGGTGACTAGATCGTGGGGTGGATCTTTCATGAATGGCTTAGCACCATCTCCTTGGTGCTGCCTCATGATAGAGTTCTCATGAGCTCTGGTTGTTTAAAAGTGTGTAGCCCAGGCACAGTGGCTCATGCCTGTAATCCCAGCACTTTGGGAGGCCGAGGCAGGCGGATCACAAGGTCAGGAGATCGAGACCATCCTGGCTAACACGGCGAAACCCCATTTCTAATAAAAATACAAAAAATTAGCTGGGCATGGTGGGGGGCGCCTGTAGTCCCAGCTGCTCAGGAGGCTGAGGCAGAAGAATGGCGTGAACCCAGGAGGCAGAGCTGGCAGTGAGCCGAGATTGCACCACTGCACTCTAGCCTGGGCGACAGAGTGAGACTCCATCTCAAAAAAAAAAAAAAAAAAAAAGAAGAAGTGTGTAGCATCAGTCAGGCATGGTGGCTCACACCTGTAATCTCAGCAGTTTGGGAGGCCGAGGTGGGCGAACCACGAGGTCAGGAGTTTGAGTCCGGCCTGGCCAACATAGCAAAACCCCGTCTCTACTAAAAATACAAAAAAATTTGCTGGGCATAGTGGCAGGCACCTGTAATCCCAGCTACTCAGGAGGCTGAGGCAGGAGAATCGCTTGAACCCGGGAGGCGGAGGTTGCAGTGAGCCGAAATCGTGCCATTGCACTTCAGCCTGGGTGACAGAGTGAGACTCCATCTAAAAAACCAAAAACAAAGAAACAAAAACCGTGTGTAGTGCCTCCCCCTGCACTCTCTCTTCCTCTTGTTCCAGCCATGTGAAGATGCTTGCTCCCGCTTTGCCTTTCACCATGTATGAAATTTTTCTGAGGCCTCCTCAGAAGCCAAGCAGATTCCAGCATCATGCTTCCTGTACAGCCTGCAGAACTGTGAGCCAATTAAACCTCGTTTCCTTATAAATTACCCAGTCTCGGGTATCTCTTTATAGCAATGCGAAAATGGACTAATTACACACATGACCATTTTGAAGGCCTTGGGTTTACGGTGAGTGAGGTGGAAAGTCGGTGGAGGGTTTTGAGCAGAGAAGTGACATGATCGGAATTATCATTTAAAAGGTTGTCTCTGGGCTGTTCTGAGAATAGACTGAAAAGAGGTAAGTGTGAAGGCAGGGAGATCAGTTAGAAATCCAGGCATGGAGGCTAGATCAGGTTAGTTCCCATGGAGGTGATGAGAATAATTGCATGATAGATATATTTAGAAGTTAGAGCCCAGAGGACTGGGTTGGAAGCCTGGGTGTGAAAGAAAGTCAAGAATAATCCAAGTGCTTTGGGGGAAGACGGAGTCTTACTCTGTCACCCAGGCTGGAGTGCAGTGGCATGATCTTGGCTCACTGCAACCCGTGCCTCCCGGGTTCAAGCGATTCTCCTGCCTCAGCCTCCCAAGTAGTTGAGATTACAGGCACGTGCCACCACGCCTGGCTAATTTTTGTATTTTTAGTAGAGACAGGGTTTTGCCATGTTGGTCAGACTGGTCTTGACCTCAAGTGATTCACCCACTTCGGCTTCCCAAAGTGCTGGGATTACAGGTGTGAACCACTGCTCCTGGCCCAATCCAGGTGCTTTTGGCCTGAGCAATTAGAAAAAAAAAGGACTTTCTATTTACTAAGATGGGAAAGATTGCAGTTTGGGCTGGGGAATGGTATTCAGGAGTGATTTTGGACATGTTAAGTGTGAGATGCCCATTACAAATTCAAGTAGAGTTGTCAAGTAGGCTGTCGGAGATGCACATGTGGAGTTAGGAGAGAGGCTGGGGATGGCCTGGAGATGTACATTTGGGAGCTGTCTACATGTGATGGAGTTTAAAGCCATAAGACTTGATGAAATCAGGGAGGAACTGAGCCCTGGGACACTCCAAAGTTTGGAGTTTCAGAAGAACTCAACTCGCAAAAAAGACTGAGAAGAAGCCACTGCGATGGTGGGAGGAAAGCCAGGGAGTGTGGTGTCTAGAGGCAAGTGGAGAAGGTGTTGTAAGAGACAGGGCTTGGTATTAACAGATGCTGCCAAGGGGGAGAGAGATAAAAACTGAAAGGTGGCCATTAGATCAGTGATTTGGAGGTGACTGGTGACCTTGACACTTGGTCTGAATGGAGTTGCACAATCCTGATTGGAATGGGTTCAATGGAGAATGGGCGAAGAAAAAGTGAAGACAGTGAGTATAAACAACTCTTCCCAGGAGCTTTGCCACCAAGGCCACAAGAAAAACGGGTGAGGGACAGGTGTGTAAGGAAGAGAGGGTTTTGTTGAGATAGATGTTACCAAATGTGTATACACTGTTGAGAATCTTCCAAGTAGAGAGGAAAAATTTGTCCTACAGAGTCTTTTTCTGAAATATCTCACACTAATCCTCTCCTTCCATTCCCAACACAGATGTCTTATTTGGGATTCTGACAATTTTCTTTAAAAAAGAAATCTTCGTCTAATTTAATTCAGAAGGTAAACTTTATATGGCATCTTTAACAATGATATGCAATGTGCCATAAAAATGTACACATTTGTCAGGGGCAGTGGCTCACACCTATAATCCCAGCACTTTGGGAGGCCCAGGTGGGCGGATCATGGGGTCAAGAGATCAAGACCATCCTGGCCAATATGGTGAAAGCCCGTCTCTAGTAAAACTACAAAAATTAGCTGGGCATGGTGGCAGGAGCCTGTAGTTCCAGCTACTCGGGAGGCTGAGGCAGGAGAATCGCTTGAACCTGGGAGGTGGAGGTTGCAGTGAGCAGAGATTGCACCAGTGCACTCCAGCCTGCCAACAGAGGGAGACTCGGTCTCAAAAAAAAAAAAAAAAGTGCACATTTTACTGATGGAAAGATATCCCCCCAACACAAATATTTTCATCTTTTCTATTGCTGAATGCCTCTGGAGGGGGGAAAAAGGACTTAAGATTTGCATGCCATTCAGCAAAAAAAGGAACTGAATAGAGTGAAGCGGAAAATGTGAAACCTCACTCAGCCCAAAGGAAACTGTGGATTCAAGGCTACTAATACTACAGTGACACACAACTTTGGACCCAGCATCAATTTGGAAAGAGATCGAAGTTTGCATTTTAATTCAGATGTCATTTATATACACAGTGATAAAAAGAAATTTGCCTGAGTGAAAAACACACAGTACAGCCTTTTCTTCCTGGGCTGCTCTTGCTCTCTAACGTAACAACCTCTGCTTCCAGAAAAAAGGGATTGTGTAGGAGGGGGACTACATTTTCAGTATGCGGGACATCAGCTCTCCTTATTTTGTCGGAAATACTTTTTTTTCTTTATCTTATACCTTGCACCTCATGAATACATTTCTAGTATTAAATGCATGTGGGCACCTTTTTAAATGTTAGAAATATTTATTGTGCCATCTTTAAAATATTTTTAAAATAATAAAGGATAATATGATAAACATCTCTGTATCATAGCCAGTTACAAATAATAAAACACTTCAGATACAGCTGAAGTGTCACTCTTTAATCACATGCCCCCCCGCCCACAGATTAAAGCTAAACTAAATTTGATGTTTATTTATCACTATATTCCTTTTGTTTCTTTTTTTTAGAGACAGGGTCTTGCTCTGTCTCCCAGGCTGAAGAGCAGTGGCGTGATCATAGCTCACTGTACCCTTGAACTCCTGGGTTCAACTGATCCTCTTGACAAGCATCTTTTAAGACCCAGTATAGTCAGAAAGATCTTGGGTAATAAAAATGTTAACTTCAACACACCTTCGCCAACATAATAGAAAAATGATTTTCTGGTAGCATGTGTTTTAAATATACTTTCATCAAAACCTTGGAGCTACAAATTTAGCTCAGCTGGTTATGGGAAGCATCCTCTGTAAACCCTAATTGGCAAAGTTAGTCTTTACTGTCAAATTAATCATCCGAATCAGACTTAATTCCTGCCCCAAAAAAGAGTCTGATTTCATTTTCCAATTTGAATATGTATGTTATCATCCCTGTGACAACCATCTTCGAATGTATATAACTCATAGAACTGAGCTCTTCTAACTCACATAAGTTGGTACCATTTTCACACACTTTACTCTAAAGAGAGAGATACAAGTGTCTTGCCCTGGACTTGATAATATTTACTGTGGGTGGTAGATTATATTATTTGTTCACAATTATTAATTCTCCCCACCTTTGCCACCCCTCCCTGTAGACAGAGTATATTTCCCCCACTCCATTGATTTGGGACTTGGACATGAGACTTGCATTGGCTAGTAGAAGGTGAAAGAGGTGAGCGTGCTGTCCCTGAGCAGAAGATTTTAGAGGTACTGCAAATTCCCACCAGCATTCTTGGCTCCTGTCATGAGAACATGTCCCCAAGAGCCTCTGCTTCCTCAATCTGGGTGAAGCCCCTCCACAGTACAGAACGAGAAGACTATGGAGCCCCCCCCCCCCCCATTTCCCTACAGCCTGGAGCAGAGTTGCCAAACCACAGACTCCCAGCTGACTTGCAGCACCCCCATAAATATAGTAGCTGTAAGTCTACCCCAGGGAACGCTGACCAATACTCTCTTCTATTGACAACATCCAGGACCTGCCTTTTTTAGCAATCAAAGCTTGTTTACAAATAAAACAGTGTTCCCAAGTTAAAATGTGGGGAAAAAAACCTGATAAGCCTACTCTATTGACCAATGGAGCTGCTCTGTCCATAGAAATACTCACATACCATGCCCAAGTAAGTGTAAATAAACTTACTTACTTAAGTGAGTTTAAATAAGTAAAATTCAAATGAAAGCATCCAAAATCTAAGAAAATCCTAGTCACCTGCTGCACTTCTTGGCTTGTCTGCATGTCACGATCTCATCACAATGAGCCATCATAGCTCACTGCGACCTCCACCCACTGGGCTGAAGCGACCCTCCCACCACACCTGGTTAAGTTTTTGTATTTTTAGTAGAGATGGGGGTCTCATCATGATGCCCAGGCTGGTCTCGAACTCCTGAACTCAAGCGATCTGCCTGCCTTGGCCTCCCAAAGTGCTGGGATTACAGGCACGAGCCACAGTGCCTAGCCTAGTATCACAATTTTCTTAGCTACCAATATCAGCCATAAAATGTGAGCTGGGGCCGGGTGTGGTGGCTCATGCATGCAATCCCAGCACTTTGGGAGGCCAAGGCTGGCGGATCATGAGATTAGGAGTTCGAGACCAGCCTGGCCAACATGGTGAAAGCCCGTCTCTATTAAAAATACAAAAATTAGCTGGGAGTGGTGGCAGGTGCCTATAATCCCAGCTACTCGGGAGGCTGAGGCAGGAGAAACGCTTGAAACTGGAAGGCGGAGATTGCAGTGAGCCAAGATCGCACCACTGCACTCCAGCCTGGGCAAAAGAGTGAAACTCTGTCTCAAAAATAATAAATAAATAAATAAATAAATAAATAAATAAATAAATAAATATAAATAATAAAATAAAAATAAAAAATAAAAAAGCTGGAAAGAATTGAATTCATCAGTCTGAGGTATATTTTTTATTTGCCAAAAATTAAAACTGCTTTTTATTTTGAAATAGTTTCACTCATCAGGTGTTACCAAATAGTACAGAGGGTTGCCATCTGCCATTTCTCCAATAACTGCAAAGTGAACCTGAGGTCAAATGGATGTAACACGCCACATTTTAGAATTTCTATACCAAAAAAGTAGGTTTTTACTCTCTCAGTTTTAAGATTAAAATTGTATTAAATGATTCTCAAGTGGGGAAAAAAGTGGCATCACACGATTACATACTATGTACCATTATAACTAAATATTCCCAAATAGTTTTATGTAGATCAGTAACATACTGTAAGTTAGAGAATAATTTATTTTTGTGTTCGAGAAGTATATTCTAATGTTTGGATTTATATTTTTAGAAATACTGTTGTAAGACCTGAGAAATTCAGAAGACAATCTGACAACAGTGTAGCAGGACAAGCCGCAGACAAAACACCTCAGACACCGAGTTAAAGAAGGAAGGGGTTTATTCGGCCAGGAGCATTGGCAAGACTCCTGTCTCAAGAGCCAAGCTCCCCGAGTGAGCAATTCCTGTCCCTCTTAAGGGCTCACAACTCTAAGGGGGTGCGCGTGAGAGGGTCGTGATCGATTGAGCAAGCAGGGGGTATGTGACTGGGGGCTGCATGCACCGGTAATCAGAACAGAACAGAACAGGACAGGGATTTTTATAATCCCTGGAATCTATAGACAACATAACTGGTTAGGTCAGGGGTGGGTCTTTAACCACCAGGCCCAGGGCATGGCGCTGGTATGTCTGCCTGTGGATTTCATTTCTGCCTTTTAGTTTTTACTTCTTTCTTTGGAGGCAGAAATTGGGCATAAGACAATATGAGGGGTGGTCTCCTCCCTTAATAGGTTACTAAAAGTAGCCACATCAAGACAAAATTATCATGATCTAATATACTTTATGCATTTTATGGTAAGTTACCAATACAAGATATAAATTCGGATGCACTTTCTTTTTCATTACTTCATTTTTTATAGTGCAATGAAATATGTCGCTAAAATTTTAAGTTATCTGTGAAGTAGAAGTATGACAACAGGCAGGGCTTTTCTTTGGTAAAAAAAAATTTGTGTGCATAAATTGAACTCATGTTCAGCTCTTGGGAATAATTAAATAAGACTCATAAATTAAAAAATCGGAAATAGGTTGGGCGTGGTGGCTCATGCCTGTAATCCCAGCACTTTGGGAGGCCGAGGTGGGCAGATCATGAGGTCAGGAATTCGAGATTAGCCTGGCCAATATGGTGAAACACCATCTCTACTAAAAATACAAAAAAAAAAATTAGCCAGGCGTGGTGGCACACACCTGTAGTCCCAGCTACTCGGGAGGCTAAGGCAGAAGAATTGCTTGAATCCGGGAGGTGGAGGTTGCAGTGAGCCGAGATTGTGCCACTGCACTCCAGCCTGGGTGACAGAGCGAGACTCCATCTCAAAAAAAAAAAAAAAAATCGGAAATAACCTTATTATTAGAAATTATGCTCAAACTTCTCCTACATGTATTTAGCATACTTAGTGAAAGAAAAATGTCTATATTGCTAAAAACTAATTGATCCAGCAACTGAGAGTACACTTTGGATAGATCACTCAATCTCTGTTGTAAATAAAGTTTCCATGCAACCATGGGTCTATTTCTAGGCTCTATTCTACTCTTTTTCTAACCTCATGTCAATAGTTAATGATTACATCAACTATTACAACTTAGTCATTCTTGAAGTCTAAATAGCAATTTCCCCCATGTTTTTCCAGAAGTGTTGTAATTATTCTTGGCTTACCTGCTATTCTACCTGAATTTTAGGCTTGTTAACTAAAAATCCTGTTGGGATTTTAATTGGAATTGAATTGAATTTATAGGTTAATTTGAGAGAAATGGATAGTCCTACAATGTGTGGTCTCCCTATCCATGAACTTGGTATAATCTCTCCATTTATTTAGCTTGTTGTTGTTGTTGTTGTAGCACTTTGGCCTTGGAATTTTTCTTAACAATCTTAATATTCTTTTTCATTTGGTGCTAACTTTGACTATCCTCCACTGCTGCCTGGCAAATTATTACTTAGCCATTAAGTTTTTTTTTTTTTTTTTTTTTTTTGGGGACGGAGTCTGGCTCTGTCACCCAGGCTGGAGTGCAGTAGCGCGATCATGGCTCACTGCAAGCTCTGCCACCTCCTCTGTGAAACCTTCCTTCATTACTTAGGCAGAGTTGGTGGATCCTTCTCTTAAGGCCTCACCAATCAGGGTATTTTGCATACAATTGCAAGAATGGATATTTACTAACAGCTGACTATATGCCAACGCACTGAGTTAAGCACTCTCTGAGCATGAACTCATATAATCTCCAAAACAGCCATTTAAAATCAAAGTTGGTGCTATTATCTCCATTTATGACAGGATAAGCTCATAGAGAGCAACTTGTCTGAGGCACACAGCCAGGATGAGCTAGGGCAAGATATAAGCCCAGGAACTCTAGCCTCAGAGTCCATGCTCTGGTGAATCCCTTTGGAAGCAGTTGTATTAAGAACGGAAGTTGTACTTTTACACTGTTGGTGGGAGTATAAATTAGTTCAGCCATTGTGGAAGACACTGTGGCGATTCCTCAAGGATCTAGAACCAGAAATATCATTTGACCCAGCAATTTTATTACTGGGTATATACCCAAAGGATTATAAATCATGCTACTATAAAGACACGTGCACACTATTTACAGTAGCAAAGACTTAAAACCAACCCAAATGTCCATGAATGATAGACTGGATAAAGAAAATGTGGCACATACATACCATGGAATACTATGCAGCCATCAAAAATAATGAGGTCATGTCCTTTGCAGGGACATGGATGAAGCTGGAAGCCATCATTCTCAGCAAACTAACACAGGAACAGAAAACCAAACACCACATGTTCTCAGTCATAAGTGGGAGTTGAACAGTGAGAACGCATTGACACAGGGAGGGGAACATCACACACGGGGGCCTGTCAGGGGGTTGGAGGGCAAGGGGAGGGAGAGCATTAGGACAAATACCTAATGCATGTGGGGCTTAAAACCTAAATGTCGGGTTGATATGTGCAGCAAACCACCATGGCACATGTATACCTATGTAACAAACCTGCACATTCTGCACATGTATCCCAGAACTTAAAGTAAAATTAAAAAAAAAGAAAAGAAAAAAGAACTGAAGTTGTTTACTTGCTCTCATTCATGCATCCCAGAGAAAAAGGTTTGAGTGCACACCCTGGATTAGGCACTGAGAAAGGCACTAACTGGACAGATGGTGATGAATAAAACAGACAGTAAATAGAAATTACATCATAATAATGTGTCATATATTTTAAAATAGCTACAAGATATTTTAAATGTTCTCACCACAAAGAAATGACAAATATTTGGGCCAGACGCAGTGGCTCACGCCTGTAATCCCAGCACTTTGGGAGACCGAGGTGGGCGGATCACCTGAAGTCAGGAGTTCGAGACCAGCCTGGCTAACATGGTGAAACCCCATTTCTACTAAATATACAAAAAATTAGCCGGGCGTGGTGGTGCATACCTGTAATCCCAGCTACTTGGGAGGCTGAAGCAGGAGATTCGCTTGAACCTAGGTGGCAGAGGTTGCAGTGAGCCGAGATTGCGCCACTGCACTCCAGCCTGGGTGACAGGAGCACAACTCTGTCTCAAACAAACAAACAAACAAACAAAAAAAGAGAAATCATAAATATTTGAGTGATAAATATGCTCATTAGCCTGATTTGAACACACCACAATTATACACACATTGAAAAATCACATGGTACCCCGTAAATATAGACAATCATTTGTCAATTAAAAATGAAATAACACTTAAAAAATAAAAAAGTAAAAAGTAAAAATTACACCAATAAATATAAGGGGTACAAATTGTGCTAAGTGCCCTGGGGACAAGAGGAAAGGCGGGAAAACCCAGGGCTATATGCATGAGCGTTACAAAGGGAAAAGGACAGGAGGGAGGCAATTGCAGGAGGGGCTTGGGAGAATGCATGTCCTTGGGTGCAGGTCACAGGAAGGAACTCATGAGCTTGATTCAGGATGTGTTGAATTTTCGGGCCGAGACACGTCCAGTCTGCGGAAGGCTGGACATCTGGGACTCTGGCATCATGGCTGGGTTGAAGGCAGAGGATGGTAATCACTAAGGAGTCGGCTGTGGTTAAGCCACCAGCATGGATGAGACTCCCCTAAAGGAAGCTGCAGAATGAGAGGTAGGCAGAGGAGAGGAAAGAAGAAAATCACAGAGGTGGGGATGTCTTTGCATCCGTGTGTCTCCAGTGCCCAAAACAGGGCCTCGCGGAGAAGAGGTGCTCGGCACCTGTCTGTTGCCTGGCGGGCTGAATGAATACATGGGCGACTGTCTCAGTGTCGCCTTAGTTGTGTCCCTTCCTCTCTAGACCTCCGTTTCCCTCTGACCTGGGTCGGGCGGGCAGCTGCGGCTGCTGAGGCTCGGTGGGGCCCCTCCAAGACGCGCGTCCGCATCTGCCCGCCGGGCGTCTGCGGGGTGCAGCGTCCACTGGAGCGCGAAAGCTCCTGGGACAGAGGAGGACAGTGGCCTCGCTTCCCTGTGCGATCGCCCAGGAGCTCCGGGCCGGAGAGTGCGAGCGGGGAAAAGGGGTCCTGCACCTAGAGTGGGGCGGACGTGGCGAGGAAGCCAGGGGGGACCGGGAAGCGAGGCCCGCAGTGCGGAGGGCGCGGGGCGTGGGGGGACACCTCTCGGATAGACACGGTAGGGGCGGAAGTAAGGAGATGGAAAGGAGAGGGAGATCGGGGAGATAGACCTGAGAGACCCAGAGGCCTGCAGAGAGTTTCATCCGGGACCCTTCAGAGCCCAGGAAAGAGCAGGTGCGGACGCGGGAGGGCGCCTTACGCCAAAGCGGGCAGCACCAGTGACCAAAACACGCCCCTCTTGGCAGCTCCGGGACGCACCTCTGCCTCGGCAGCGCAGGAGAGGCTTGGAGAGCGCGAGATGCTAGGGCCCAGGCTGCCCCTAGAGGGCTGGCCCGAAGCGTTGGAGTCCAAAGACGCCTCCCACCGCCGCCGGGTGGCAGAACTGGGGGCAGGCGCGTCCCACCGACCCCGAGGGGTGGCCCCGCCCCAGGGCCGCGGGGAGGCGCCCCCGTGCGGGGCGGAGTTGTCACCGCCCCCTCCCCAATCCCCGGGGACTGTGGCCCCTTCTTAAGCCCGCGGCGCCTCTAGCTGCCCCTCACTCGTCTCGCCCGCCAGTCTCCCTCCCGCGCGATGGCCTCGGCGCTGAGCTATGTCTCCAAGTTCAAGTCCTTCGTGATCTTGTTCGTCACCCCGCTCCTGCTGCTGCCACTCGTCATTCTGATGCCCGCCAAGGTCAGTTGCATCTCCAGGCAGCCCTTCGGACACCCGGCGTCCTGTGCCCACTAACGGGCACCGATCCCGGGAGCCCTGAGCTGGAGCGCACGGATTTCGCGGGGAGCACAGCTCTCCCGGGGCGCGCGCACTCAGGAGCTCCAGGTGCCGGATGGGAGGTGCCCTGTAAAGAATCCGAGGGGCATGGCGACCCCAGGGCGCACCACCCTTGGGGTTTACAGATCCCAGGGCGCACGAGCCGTCCAGGCAAGCACGGAAACCTCGAAGTGAGCACAGATCTCAGCCACACAGATCCCAGCCTTAGGCTCAGCCCCTGGCTCCGAATCGAATCTCCCACAGTGCATAACCCTGTTTCCTCCCAAAATGCCACCTGCGCCAACAGGGAACCTGGGAGCTTGCCTTTCCCTCTCTCTCTCCTGTCTTTTCCCTTCGCCAAAGAAGACTTCAAGCTGTAGGTGGCTTCTGCCGTCAGGAGGGACCTACAGGAAAAAAATCATCACCCACATGGATCCTGCGCTGTCTTTGCCACTCTCTGGCCCTTCCTTGGGCCTTAATGTCTCTATCTATGATCCACATTCCTTCCAACCTGGAGAGCCACATCTGATTCATAAACCTGCTCCAGGCTGCAGGCAGGTCGGGGTTGGCCTGCTTTGCCTCCTGCCTGCTGGGGCTGTAGCAGGAGGCGGGACACATTCCCAGAGCTCACGCCTTGGGTGGCAGGACCTGGAGTTGTAGGGAAGCTTCCTCCCAGGCCCTAGTCTCCTAATGCTTCTGTGAGGGAGAGAGAGAATGAATGGCCTTGGCCGCAGGGTGGGGGCAGGCTCCACTGGGCTGTGCACAGCCAGTTTGGCAGAGGCCCAAGCCCTTTGAAGCCTTTTATGGCTGCTGGCTGCTCCTTCCTCGTTCCTTCTTTCAGCCCTTTCACTCTCAGCCCAGACAGGAAACCTCCAGCTCCCCACCTCCCCTCCCCAGGCAGGTTTGGGAAACAGAGGAGCTCTTCAGGGGATGCTCTGGGGGGGAGCTCTAGAGGAAGGGAGTGCACTGGGGTGTCAGGAAGCCAACCTGCAAGAGAACTGGACTTCCACCATTCTGTCATCTGTGTGACTTTAGCCAAATGCCTGTGCTCTCTGGGCCTTGATGTTCTCATCTGTACAATGGGGCTAGGTGGTTTGGTTCTGACACTTTAAGGCTTTGGGAATCAAAAGGGATTAACGTTAGTTCCTAGGATGGGGGAGGGGGAGACTGGGAGGAGCCCTTGGGTGGGCCTAGCACAGGCTCTGGATGGGTCAAGGACAGCAGATCCAACTGTGGAGGCTGTGCAGTTGCCACACCAACTGTGGGCAGCCACACTTCCTCTGTAGCAAGAAGTCTGGGGTCGTTATTGTCCAGGGGAAGTAGCCAGGCAGGAGAGCTGCGATTTCAGCTCTGCTGGTAGGGAGTGATGTTCCCTGGAATGATTATAGTAGCTTGGCTGACCTTCCTGCCACGGGAGACCCCACTCACACACACACACATACACACTCTCTCTCTCTCACACACACACACACTCACAAACACACACAAACACACACAGACACACACACAAACACACACAGACACACACACACAACACACACACAAAACACACGCACAAACACAAACACACACACAAAAACACACGCACAAACACACACCCAAACACACAAACACAGACACACAAACACACACACAAAACACAAAAAACACTAACACACACATACACATACACACACACACATACCCTGAACTGGAAACCCTAACTCAGTGTGTGTGTGTGTGTGTGTGTGTGTGTGTGTGTGTGTAAGAGAGAGAGAGATTAAGCTGTCCTTTGAGTGAGGACCAGGCAGGGGAAGAAGAGAACCCAGGGAGAGTCCTTCCAAAGGCTGACTTCACGAGCTTTCCTTCTGACGGGGTTGGGTGAGGACCCTGGACCTTGTCTTCTTGTTTTTTCCCTTTGTGCCAGTTTTGGTCACCCTGCCTCCACCCTCCATGGCCGCCCCATTGTGCAAGGAAACCCAGAGGGTACACAGCACGGGCAGGGCAGCTGGGAAGCTGGTGAGAAGCTGGGAGGACCTTGGCAGCCTGAGCAACACAGTCCTTGCCAGGAGGTGACTCCCAGGGCACGCCACCCTCTGCCAACACCCAGGCCCCTCTCCTCACCGACTGTCTCCAGTTTTCCTGTCTCCACCTGGATTCCCTCCTGGCCTCATCTCTGCTCCACTCTCTCTATCCTTTCTCTGGGTCTTTTTTTAATTAAAAAAAAAATTTAATGAAATAAATGATAGATTTATTGTATCACTTATTTTATTAAAATGTAAAAGGTTTCTTTTTTGCAAATCTGTAAGATATAAAGTAAAAATAAAAGTACCCTCAAATCCCATAAGTTATTCACATTTTTATGAACATCTTTCCAGATGAATCTCTTCTCTCTCTCTCTTCCCAAACACACACACACACACACACACACACACACACACACACACACAGTAGGTTTTGCCTGCATTTTTTCATTAAGTGGTGTGTCAGGACACCCTGCCTTGTTAATGTTGAACTTTTCTAACATCTGCTTCCCATCCTGCCCTCTCCCTTGACACTGTGGAGGCATTCTAGACTAGGGGGGTCAAGCCTGTTGACTTCAGGGATGAGGTACCTACTGGGCTTCTAAACAGTGGCGCGGAGGTGAGGGGGCAGTTAACCTTGTGTCTTGTCCTCTTTCCTAGTGGGTCTGCTTGACTCCTCCAGGAACGCACAGTGTACATTGGTGACGCACGCCACCTACTGCTTCTAAGTTTAGAGAATCAAAAGTTACCGAGGACTTTGTGCGCCATATGGGAAGAATGAGCACTCTTAAATCCACGATCTGCAGATGAAGACATGAAACAAGAGGGGACAGGGACCAGGATTGGGAGCAGGAGGAGTAATTTATGAGCGACATTGTTTAGAATTGCTATCACTTGATGATAGTAAGGAGCAAACTAATTTTTAGCTAATATTATTGTTTTAAAATTCTCTCCAATGCGCCCTCTCATTGTCTGCCCCTGGAGGGATCATTCTCATGGCCTGCCCAGGGTACACCCCTGACACCAAGCCCCAAAGAAGTTAGTGGCTGCCAAAGGCCAGACAGTGGCTGACAGTGGGCGCCAATCGTATCTGTCTGGTGTCAAAGCCTGGGCTTCCAGTCACGCTGCTGTTCCGCCTTTAGTTCAGCGGCTGTCAACCAGCATTGATCCTTTCTCCTGCCCTCACCCTGCCCCACAACAGGGGAACTTTGGCAAAGTACAGAGACATTTTTTGCTGTCCCACCTGGAGACAGTCTTACTGGCATCTCATAGTTGGAGACCAGCGGTGCTCTGAACATCCTGCAGTGCACAGCTCCCACAACAAAG
Organism: Gorilla gorilla gorilla; assembly: GCF_029281585.2. Lineage (NCBI taxonomy): Eukaryota > Metazoa > Chordata > Mammalia > Primates > Hominidae > Gorilla > Gorilla gorilla. Next base: position 21,847,945 of record NC_073243.2, on the reverse strand, counting down.
CATCATTTAGCCCAAAATGTCAGTGTGCCAAGGCTGAGGGACCCTGCCTCCCAGTAGGGAGGTGCCCTGGGTTGCTCGTGGGATGCTGAAAAAAGATTTATTTTTTTGTGGCTGATAACACAACCCTGACAAAGAATTTCCAAGTCTTCCTGCGCTGTTTTGTGCAAATAATACATATGCTCTTCTGGGTGATGAGAAGCAGGGATTGCGTACAGGTGCATCTGTTCTTCAGCAGCATTGTCAGAGTTAAACTCAGATGAATGCTATTGATTCCTTTAATAAGCATTTGCAAAGATGGCCGGGCACAGTGGCTCATGCCTGTAATCCCAGCACTTTGGGAGGCCGAGACAGGTGGATCTTGAGGCCAGGAGATCAAGACCATCCTGGCCAACATGGTGAAATCCCATCTCTACTAAAAATACAAAAATTAGCCTGGCGTGGTGGCGCTTGTCTGTAGTCCCAGCTACTCAGGAGACTGAGGCAGGAGAATCGCTTGAACCCGGGAGGTAGAGGCTGCAGTGAGCCAAGATTGCACCACTGCACTCCAGCCTGGGGAGAGAGCAAGGCTCTGTCTCAAAAATAAGTAAATAAATAAATAAATAAATAAATAAGCAAGAATTTGCAAAGATATCCTAAGTGTTGGGCCTGTTCTGGATGCTGAGGACGGTGATCTACAAATACAGCAGGTTCTTGAATAATGTTGATTCATTCAATATCATTTCATTACAATGTTGATGAGGGAGGGAAAAAAAAGGAAGGATCCCTTGAGCCCAGGAGATGGAGGCTGCAGTGAGCTGTGACTGTGCCACTGCACTCCCACCTGGGCAACAGAGCCAGACCCTGTCTCAAAAAAAAAAAAGAAAAGAGCGAGAGAGAAAGAAAAGAAAATGATTACTGGCTGGGGCCACTGTCTGTGTGGAGTGTGCACATTACCCTCGTGTCCACATGGCTTTTCTTTGGCTAGTATGGTTTCCTTCCACATCCCAAACCTGTGCACGTTAGGTGAATTGGAGTGTCTGTATGGTCCCTGTCTGAGTGAGCGTGGGCGTGTGTGTCAGTGTGCATTCTGCAATGGGATGGCATCTTGTCCAGGGCTGGTTTCCACCTTGTACCCTGAGCTGCCGGGACAGGCTCTGGTCACCCAAGACCCTGACCTGCTGTAACTGGGTAAATAATTATCTAACTTGTTTTCAATGTTTCTTAAGTATATGTATAGCTCACATTCCCTTCAGTGTTTAATATTGGAAGTGTTTTGGTCTTTATTTAAGATCTCCGTGATGTTTTTGTGACCAGAAATATGCTGTAGAAATTTAACTGTTGTTTCTAGCAATTTGCCTATGGGAATATTGGCTTATGTTGTTTCGCTTACGCATCGCAATTTCCAAAAACCAATCAATGATGTTAAGTGAGGACTCACTGTACTGTTTGTGCTTTCGAGTCATGCACTGGTTGTGGTGGTAGAAGGACAGTTGAGGAAACAGTGACAACCCCATATGCTAATGGCTGGGGAGGGTACTCAGAGGAAGGGCGCAAACCAGACTATAGAGGAGGCGCAGGGAGACATCTAAGAAGGAACTCTGAGGTTGGGCGCAGTGGCTCACGCCTGTAATCCCAGCACTTTAGGGTGCTGAGGTGGGCGGATCATGAGGTCAGGAGTTCGAGATCAGCCTGGCCAATGTGGCAAAACCCCGTCTCTACTAAAAATACAAAAATTAGCAGGGCGTGATGGCAGGTGCCTGTAATCCCAACTCCGGAGGTTGAGGCAGGAGAATCACTTGAACCCAGGAGGTGGAGGTTGCAGTGAGCTGAGATTGTGCCATTGCACTCCAGCCTGGGCAACAGGATCGAAACTCTGTCACAAAAAAAAAAAAAAAAAAAAAAAAGCTGATGAAACATAAAACAACCTAGGGAGGTGGCTAGTTTGATCACATAATTATTATTATTTTTATTTCAATAGCTTTAGGGGTACACGTAGTTTTTGGTTACATAAATGAACTGTATCGTGGTGAAGTCTGAGATTTTAGCACACTCATCCCCTGAGTAGTGTATGTGGTACCCAATATGTAGTTTTTTCATCCCTCCCTCCCATCCCAACCTGTCTGCTTCTAAGTCTCCAGTATCCATTCGACCACACTATGTACCTTTGGATACCCATAGCTTAGCTCCCACTTATAAGGGAGAACATGCAGTATTTGGCTTTCCGTTGCTGAGTCACTTCTCTTAGAACAATGGCTTCCTAGGCGAGGCAAGAGCGAAACTCCACCTCAAAAATAAAATAATAATAAAACCAAAAAAACCAGGTATTTTATTCTTCTTTTCCTTCTCCTCTTCCTCCTTTCTTTTCTTCCTTCTCCATCCCCCTTCCTCTCTTTCTTCTATCCCCTCCTTCTCCTTCTCCTCCTTCTCCTTCTTTTTCCTTTTCTTCCTTGTCCTATTCTTGATCTTTTCTTTTGAGAGGCAGCTAATCCAAGGTTTGAGAAGATGAAAGAACGTGCCTAGAACCACACAGCTGGGAAGGAGGGAGGCAGGGAGGAGGGGTGCGAATGGGGCAGGAGTCCTTTGCGAATAGATCCCTGGCCTGACCCGGGAAAGCTGTGCTGACCAGGGCTGGGGAACAGGATGACTTTGAGGGGAATCCCACTGAGATCAGCACTGTGTCTTGACAATCCATGCCAGCCGCCGTCCGGAGTGCTCTGGGGGTGGGGAGAGGGAGGCGGCCACACGCCGAGGCCTCAGGACTGTCTCTTCAGTTTGTCAGGTGTGCCTACGTCATCATCCTCATGGCCATTTACTGGTGCACAGAAGTCATCCCTCTGGCTGTCACCTCTCTCATGCCTGTCTTGCTTTTCCCACTCTTCCAGATTCTGGACTCCAGGCAGGTGAGCAGACCCAGGGGATCCTGGTGACTTTCTGGTTCTCCCCTTCTCTCTTTCTCTAGTCCCCCCTGTGAGTCGCACAGGCCTGGGGGTGACCGGAAAACCCTCATTTGTGGATTCTCCCTGGCAGGGAGACACCGCTCGAGCCTGCATCCCCACTCCAAGCTGTCCCTGAAGTCAGCATCTGGGGACTGGGTGGCTCTAGTGTGTGGCAAGGGACAGTCCTGATGAGGCCTTCGTGCCACGCTCCAGGTGTGTGTCCAGTACATGAAGGACACCAACATGCTGTTCCTGGGCGGCCTCATTATGGCCGTGGCTGTGGAGCGCTGGAACCTGCACAAGAGGATCGCCCTGCGCACGCTCCTCTGGGTGGGGGCCAAGCCTGCACGGTAATTACGCCTTCTCTCTCTTGCCACGTGGCTCTGCATGAGCCCCAGGGCTAGAAGGGGGTGGAGGGTGGCACAGACCAGGCCATCCACTGGTGAGGGCTGGCCATGGGCTTACCTGGACTTGGCTGGGTGGGGTGCGTTATAGCTTTAGCGGGAGAGACCAGATGCATGCGTGGTGGTGGCACATGGTGAGCAGCAGTAAGTAAGGGTCCTGGAATCCAGAGGAGGTGGGTCAGCAAGAGTCCTTGCAGGCTTGGAAGGCTTCCTGGGGGAGGCAGCTAGCTGCAGGGTTCCACAGGGAACAAATTGGATAGAGGCTGGATCAAGCTGTGTCTGATGGGATAAGGGAAGCAGGCCAGAAGTGGCTCAACTACCCAGCTCATGGGGAAACAGAAAGGTCCTCTCTCCAAGCTGGAGCATCTATTCCCACTGCAAAGAAGCTTCTTATCTTCCCCGATATCACTCAGTACCCCAGCTTCTCTCTCCATTTCCAGGATCTCTCCTGCCAATCTAGCTAGCCATTTCCAGCTAAGCCATGGAGTCAATATAATCATAATCATAACCATAATCAATCATGATCATAATGGGTATATTGAGTGTCTACAAGGCCCCAGGCATGATACCAGGAGCTTATGCATTGCCTCATTTAATTCTCACCACAACTCTGAGAGCTGAGTATTCTTCTTACCCCCCACATTCTGTGGATGAGGGATTGGAGACAGAGAGGGATAAAGTGATTTGCTCATGGACACACGGGGGTTGGACCCAGCTTCTCTGATAAGGCCTGTGTCCTCTCTAATCAGAAACTCAGGGCATATCTTCCTTTTGAGGCAATGTGTCCCCTCAATGATGGCACGTCCTAGGCCCAACCCTCAGGAGTCAGCTGCTGGTCAGTTTACGGTAAATTCCTCCTGAGGCGCCCCTGTGTCAGGGGCTGTGCTAGACCCTGAGCACACACAGACGCTAGCCTGCCCAGCAGGCGACCCATGCCCGGGGCTCCCTTGGTGCCTCAGATTCCCCTGAGCAGGGGACTTTGTGGCTCTCTCATCTGTTACACATCCTGGCATTGATTCCTTCCAGTAATTGGTTTAGCATCAAATCAAAAGCCATCATATTTTCTAGAAATGAGAGACCCCAGGAAAGTGGACCTCAGGGCCCTCAGAATTCTTCTTCTTGTCCCCTTGAGTGGCCAGCTTGGGTGGGAGGCCACTCCAGTGGGTTTCATTCTGCAGCATGCTGGAGAGCTTCCACTTCCAAACCCAAGTTCATACATGCTTCTGTCTCCTTCCTGCCACCTTGCTCCTCTGAGCATGGTCTCCGGTTGTCCAAGGCACTGCCTGTCCTGGGAGTCACCTGTATGTGAGGCACCCTTGGTGCCTTGAGATATCATGTAGAAGCCTTGGCTCTTCTCAGACAACTCCATTCATGCAAACTCTCCCCCTCTTCCTAGCCTGGGTCCCAGGCTTTGTTTTTATGGGTCCATAATGTCTGCCTGTGTAGACAGCAGCCTGGGCCCTGGTGCAGAACAGCTCCTAGGTCCCTTCTTCAGGCTCCTACCCCTGCCCCTGCTCCTACCCCCAGGTGAATTAGGAGCCCTGAGGAGGAGCCTCGCTGCAGCGAGGCCCACAGACTGAGAGTAGCCGAGCTCCTGTCCCTAGCCTTGGACAGATGGGGCATGTAGAGCCACAGAGCAGAGTCAGGCCCTGCCCTGCTCACAGCCCAAGGAGAGAGCAGACATGGAAACAGGTGCTTTGAACCCAGCACAGCGATGATAAGAGTAGGGGGAAGGATTGAGAAGGGTCAGGCCAGCCCCACCTGGTGCACACTGAGAGGGTGGTCCCAGAGGAGGGAGGTTGTTTGAGCAGGCTCTGAAGGACCATGAGGAGTCTTCCTGATAGACAGCAGAGAAGGGAGCAGGGGTTACAAGCAAAGGGAGTGTTTCTTCTGAATACTGTTTGTGTGATAGCTCCACTGCAGCATGGAGGGGTCAAAGTGTATGTGCAGGGCGGAGGGGAGATGGCAGGGTCGGAGTGGCAGCCGGGAGAATAGTCACACTTTCCCAAGCTCCCTCCCCAGCTCACCCTACCCCTACTCTGCTTAGCCCTTCTGAACTTCTGAGAGGTGCAACAGAGTTTGGGGGTGGGTGGCAATTTCCTAGCCAGAAGTGGGAAGCTGGGGCTGCCTGCACATAGGGGTATTCCAGCACACCCTAGGGCAAGCTCATATTGAGTTGGCACCATCTGGATGCCTGGGCTTCCCCTGCTAGATGGTGGGGCAGGGGTGCTCCTTAGAACCACGACTGGATCTGAGGCCTCTTGGTAACCCCAGAAGCAAGCAGAGTAGACATCAGTCATGGGTGTGGGAGAGGCAGGAGGGAGAGAGGAATGGAGGAAGCAAAGAAGGGAAGGAGGGAGGGAGGGGAGGCTCTAAAACTGTCATCCCTATTCCAATATCCGATCTTGAATTGGCCTCAACACCTGTGCATCCCTGCAGGGGTGGACCCAGTCCCCAGTTGCTTCCCAGGGAGTACGGGGGTGGGGTGGGGATTCTCTGGCTTTCCTCCCTGCCCCTCCTCTGCAGGCTGATGCTGGGCTTCATGGGCGTCACAGCCCTCCTGTCCATGTGGATCAGTAACACGGCAACCACGGCCATGATGGTGCCCATCGTGGAGGCCATATTGCAGCAGATGGAAGCCACAAGCGCAGCCACCGAGGCCGGCCTGGAGCTGGTGGACAAGGGCAAGGCCAAGGAGCTGCCAGGTGAGCCCCTGGCCAGGGCACTGCCAGGCCACAACAGCAGCCTTCCCCTCCCTCTGCTGGCAAATGCTTTGGTCACCTCCTTCTCCCTGTCTGCTTCCTGGAGCCCTCCTTTAAACACGCATAGAGAAAAAAAAATAGAAAATACTGTTGTCATAAGTTTTAGGAAGGGGATTATTGCATACAATTTAGATCCTTTAATAGAGCTGTGAACAAAGTCCCACCCTCGGTTCCCATCAGTTGCAGAAATCAGTGTGTTCACCTGATTATTCATTTGGGCATCTTTCGAGCACTTAGGGATGCCCCTCACTCCTTGCTACTCCTGCTCATCCTCAAGGAGGCCTCTTCTGACCTCCTCGAGCAGCTCAAATCCTTCCGCTCTCTGCTCCCATAGGTCTTGGGCTTGGTGTCCCATGCTTGCTTCCCTGCTAGGTGCAAAGCTCAGGGAAGACAAGTCAGCATCTACCTTGCTGTCTGCCGTGTTCCCTTACCATCCCCAGCCCAGTGCAGTAGAGTCAGGGTCTGTGGCTGACGGCCTGATTGCCAGACCCTGGGCAAGGTCCTGGGGCTTACAGAGAGGAATCGGGCACATCCCTGCCAACAACTCTTACGGAGCCCAGTGGGGCAGCTAAATCAGCAGAGCTGGGATTTCCCAATCCTCAGGTCAGCCTCAGAGTCAGGACCTAGGGCTGGGTGGGCAGCCCCCATGACTGGCTCAGCTAACAGCGCTGTGCCCACCACAGGGAGTCAAGTGATTTTTGAAGGCCCCACTCTGGGGCAGCAGGAGGACCAAGAGCGGAAGAGGTTGTGTAAGGCCATGACCCTGTGCATCTGCTACGCGGCCAGCATCGGGGGAACTGCCACCCTGACCGGGACGGGACCCAACGTGGTGCTCCTGGGCCAGATGAACGAGTGAGTCCTTGGTCGCACCTTCTGGGGACAATGAAGTGGGTACCGGGGCTGGAGGGACCTGCCCACCTCTCTCTGCTCCTCTGCAGAGTCCTGGAGCTCGGGGCAGCCAGACCTGGCCTGGGAGCCTGGCAGGGGTGGAAAGATGTGGCCCCATCTAGCCTCTGTGTCCTGGCACCCCTGTGCCCACACAGAAGCCTTAGAGAGGATAGGGAGCTGATGCCAGGGGAGCTAACATCCCAGTCTGCTGTCTGCTATGACGCAAGACCCACCACCTCCCCTGGGGTCAGGGACTCTGGCTCAGAGAGGGAGTGTGGATTGAACTCTGAGCTAAAGTCATGGCAGATGACAATGTACTTCCAGACGCTGGGTCCTTGGTTGAAACTTGTAGAAAATAGACACCTCTAAAAGACTCCCCAGCACTCCCTTGGCTCACTGCTTTTGGTGGCTAATGGTGATGGCCCCATGGCATCCGAGGTCTACAGATGGTATGAAGGGCTGGGGTTGGGTCATTCACTGCTTCACTGCTTTGTTATAGTCCCCTTGTGAGGTATCAGGTGAACCATGGGATGGTTTGGAACTTTCTAGCCTTGGCCACAAAGGGATGCAGGCCATGAGGACCCCAAGAGGGAGAGAAACCTGGGCCCTGCCACGGGGTAGTCATGGTCTGTTGAGGGTGGCAAGATGCCTGGGGCTTCTAGGCACGTCTGGTACATAAGTGTACTAATTGAGGTATGTACTAATTGCAGTGGGCAGGCACAAAAATAAGGTGATGCCATCCTTTGCAGACAGGAGCCTGGACAGGGGTGGGGAGGGCAGTGGGCGCAGGAGCTGGGAGGTGGAAAGGACAGGTCTGGAGCCTGGCTGGGCAGAAACGTGAGGTTCAACAACCCGTTTGTTTTAATTTCGGGAGTGTTTTCTGTAATGACATCCTTACAGTTCTCCGGTAACTTTCTTTGGGAAGAGCAGCCCGTCTGGGCTGAGTGGGGAAAGCTCTGCGCCTGCTTTGACACTCTTGAGCTAAAGGGGGCGCCCCTGGGGCTAGCAGAGCCCCAGGGATGGGAGGCGGGGCCTGCGGCGGAAGTGACCCTCCTCCAGCCTCCGCTCTGGGAAGCTTTTGAGATTGGCTTTGCTAAGTGGGGGGACCATCCTTCGCAGAAACCCACGGGGTGAAATTGCTGAGGTCTCTGCAGATCCCCAAAGCTGTCAGCCAAATTACATGCATGTGTATAAAAGGTGTATTTTTCTTTTTCTTTTTGAGACAAGTCTCGCTCTGTCGCCCAGGCTGGAGTGCAGTGGCGCGATGTTGGCTCACTAGAACCTCTGCCTCCCGGGTTCAAGCGATTCTCCTGCTTCAGCCTCCCTATTAGCTGGGATTACAGGCACCCGCCACCATGCCTGGTTAATTTTTGTATTTTTAGTGGAGACGGGGTTTCACCATGTTGGCCAGGCTAGTCTTAAGCTCCTGACCTTGTGCCCCACCTGCCTCGGCCTCCCAGAGTCCTGGAATTACAGGCGTGAGCCACTGCGCCCGGCCACAAAGTTGTATTTTTCTGGAGGGATGGGCCTTAACTTCCGTGAGACTCTTAGCAAGGCCTGGACACACAGAAGAGTCAGTGGGTCATTTCTCGGCCTTGTCTTGTGCTGTGGCCATGTTCTGAGGCTCCCACTCGATTAGGGGGCAATGCTTGGCAATGGATTTGGTGGCTAGACCTCAGGAGGATGTGGCCCCCACACAGGCGCGCCTCTCAGGGCCCAGCTGCTGCTCCGTCCCCACGCACAGGGCCAGGCTGGCTCGCCACGGCTCAGCATCTGAGGTGGGGGCCGGTGTCTTCTTGTAGGTTATTTCCTGACAGCAAGGACCTCGTGAACTTTGCCTCCTGGTTTGCATTTGCCTTTCCCAACATGCTGGTGATGCTGCTGTTCGCCTGGCTGTGGCTCCAGTTTGTTTACATGAGATTCAAGTAAGTTTGAGCTGCTCACAGCCTAATTATGCCTAATTATGCCTCAAAGCTGCAGAAGAGCCTTCAGACTCAATAGGCAGGTTTACAAAGTCCTTCGTGTCTGGCCCTGATCTTTCTCCAGCCCTGTCTCCTGCTAGTCTGCCCTCCTGTTCCTTCGAACCCAGGCTGCTCACTGAGCTTTGTGCACACGTGGTCCCCTTTCCCTGGAATGCCATTCTCTACCTTCCCACCTCCTCAGCCTTCAAGCCTAGTTCAAATGCTGCTTCCCTGACTTTTCCCCCACCCCCCATTCCATCTCTGAGCGGCCCCTGGGCATATCACAGTCCTGTCCTTTAGTATCTGCATTTGGCTTCCGGTGACTTTGAATTCCTCCAGAGCCACTCTGATGCTGGGCACCCCGCACAGCTCCCGGCACAGGGAGGAAGAGCAGGCCGGTTAAAGCAATTAAAGATAAGCTGGTCCCGACATGCCAGTTCGACATTGCTGGACAAGCTTCCTCTTGGCTGTGTGGGTCCATCAGGCCGGGTCACCGCAAACCTGTGACTTAGCTCTGAGCTGAGCGCATATGCTCTGTGCCTCAATGCATGGGGAGTTTAAGTCGAGTAAAACCAGCAGTGATTACGACCAAATCCATCCAAACCCAGACATTTACTGAATACCTCTGGTGTTCCCAGCAGCGTACAGGTCCTAGAAAGTTTACCTTTCTGTTCCTAGCACACAGGCAAGTTCATCAGGGGTCACCTTTGATGGCAGCCAGACTTTGGACAGAAACCATGACCTGTGGCTGACAAATAGCTAAAAAAAGTTATTGTTTTTCTAAAACACACAAATTTATCTGTGGTGCAAAGGTGATCAGGCCACACCAGGATAGAAAGTACTCAGCTCTGAGTTAAGTGCATGTGCTCTGTGCCTCCATCCACAGGGAGTTTGAGCCAAGTCAAACCAGGGGAATGTGTGACCAGAGGGAAGAGACTGCAGAGCTCAGAGGCAAAAGTGCCCACGGAAACCTGTGATTTTGTGGGGAAAATAGGGAATTTTCCTAAGTTTTCTTCTGAAGGAGGAACTGTTTTGAAAACTCCCATTAAAAAGTTGCTATACAGGCCGGGCACGATGGCTCACACCTGTAATCCCAACATTTTTGGAGGCCGAGGTGGGCAGATTGCCTGAGGTCAGGAGTTTGTAACCAGCCTGGCCAACATGGTGAAACCCCGTCTCTACTAAAAATACAAAAATTAGCCGGGCGTGGTAGCCCACGCCTGAAATCCCAGCACTTTGGGAGGCCAAGGAGGGCGGATCGCCTGAGGTCAGGAGCTCGAGACCAGCCTGACCAACATGGTGAAACCCCATCTCTACTAAAAATACAAAAGTTAGCTGGGCGTGGTGGCACACACCTGTAACCCCAGCTACCTGGGAGGCTGAGGCAGGAGAATTGCTTGAAGCCGGGAGGTAGAGGTTGCAGTAAGCCAAGATCATGCCACTGCACTCCAGCCTGGGCGACAGAGCAAGACTCCCTCTCAAAACAAAAAAAAAAGTTGCTATACATATTCAAAACAATCATAATAATGATAGTAAGAATAACAATATTAATGATCATTGCCCAAACCCCACTCTGTCCTGCCCGTGGACGGGGCAGGGGAAACTGTTTGCATGGCTGCCTGGCCACCCAGCCTGGCTTTGACAGTAGCTCTCTTTGCCCTGCCTCTTGAATCTGCACCAGGGCCAAAGGCCTGTTCATTTGCTCACATCCATCGAACAGGTCTCTCAGGAGATGGTTCTGAACCTGCTGCAGGTGAGCATCTGTGTCTCCTCATGGGGCAACAGGAATAATAATGACCAACATTTATTGAGTGCTCATCATGTGCCAGACATGATTTCAAGTGCTCTTTTTCTTTCTTTCTTTCTTTTTTTTTCTTTTTTGAGACAGAGTCTTGCTCTGTCACCCAGGCTGGAGTGCAGTGGTACGATCTCGGCTCGCTGCAACCTCCACCACCTGGGTTCAAGCAATTCCCCTTGCCTCAGCCTCCCAAGTAGCTGGAATTACAGGCACCCACTACCACCATGGCTGGCTAATTTTTGTATTTTTTAGTAGAGATGGGGTTTTGCCATGTTGGCCAGGCTGGTCTTGAACTCCTAACCTCAGGTGATCCACCCTCCTTGGCCTCCCAAAGTGCTGGCATTACAGATGTGAGCCATCTCGCCTGGCCCAAGCACTCTTAAACTTAATTAATTTTCACAACAACCTGTGAGGTCGGCACTATTATTATTATTCCCAATTTACAGACAAGGCAACTGAGGCATGGAGAGGTGATGTGGTCAACACAGAGCTTTGTAACAGGGAAGTAGGGGGACTGAGACTTGAACCCAGGTCCTTTGGCTCCCACTGCATGGCATCCCCTCTTGGGGAGGCTGAGGGTTGCTACACTTAGTTGCCTCCAGACCTAAGCATGACCAGGTGTCAGAAACACTAGTTGGGGCCGGGGCTGCCCTAGAACCCCAAGGCCTACTGAGAAAGAGGAGGGAGATAGCGTGGCGCTGGGGCCACAAGGGCACCATCAGCTTCTTGTCTGGCCAGAGGCAGATGTCAGGCCCCTGGAGACTCACAGCCAAGAACCTGAAGCTGAGTCCACCCAGCCTGGCACGGCCTTCATCAGCTCTCATTGACTGGCAGGGGAGCCTGAGAGTGTCTGCAGCAGGGGGCTTCTGAGCATGCTATGCTCGTGATGGGGTGCGTGGCTGCAGTCCAGTCCCACCCCTTCCCCTTCCCGACGGGCCACTCTAGTTTGGACGCATGCAGTGTGGCTGGCCGGGGTAGCTCACAGCAGCTTTGTTTTGGTTCCAGATCTGGAAGGTGGAGGACAGCTTTTACATTCGGTTTGAGTGGTGGGAACAGTGCTCTGGCCCAGGCCACGTCCTGCCACAAACTAGGACCTGGTGGTCCCTGCCTGCCTTTGTGGCCTCATGGACCTCCCCACCTGAGGACAGGGAGCACCTGTCTCAGCGGCAGGAAGCAGCTCCACTGTCAGCTCTTGCTCTCACTCGAGTTCCTCATCTGAACGATCCTGGAGAACGAGGTTAAGGTCTTGGCCTCTAGCCTAATTCAGGAAAACTATCTTGCTGAAGAGCCTAGTGCAGCCTCCTAGGCTATATCTAGCCAAAGGGGCCAGACCCCACCCCAGGACCACCAAGAACTACATGGGATATTATTACTGGTTATACCTAACTGTCCCAACCAGGCCCACCTCCTGTAATAGCCATGAGGGTTCTTTGGGACCCCTGCCAGGGCAGAGGCACACAAAGCTCAAGGATCTCTCCCCTCTTGTTGGCTCTGCAGCATATTCAGTCCAAGTTCACTATGGTGCATCATGGTGAAGGCTGTTCTGCTGCAGGAGGACTCTGTGGTCCCCACCCCTGACCCTGACCTAGGCCCCTCACAGGCCAACTGGATCCATTTACTTGCATCTCATGCCAGCCTGGTCATCACCAGATGAAATTAACCCAGAGATGAGAGCAAAGCTGCTCAGCACGAGAGACTCTGAAGGCTTGGCAGTACCACTGTGGGGCACTGGCATTGGACGACTGCATACTCCATGCAGCCCCAGAGTCTGCAGCTACTGTGGTGTTGGGGATGAGCTGCCAGCACCAAATGCAGACTCTGACTCCTGGGCCACTAGTAATACCAAGGTCACCCCTTATCCTGGAACCCTGAAGCCCCTGGCTGAGTCCCAGGGTCTCTAGGACGACAGTTGGCAGCAGAGAGGTGCTTGGTAGAGCACAAACTTTACTAAGCCAAGGGTGTGGCAGCAGAGAGGCCCTGTCTTACACCAGCAGAGCCATCCCTGTGCCAGATGTCTAGAGAGTGTCCCTAGCGGGTGACCCTCAGGACACACGGCCTTGCCCAGCAGGGAGATCCTAGCCAGCCGTGCAGACCTGAGGTCCCATCAGTGTTGCCTCCTTTTCTGACCCCTGAGCACCCCAGAAAGCTGTGACCTGATGTCCTGGTGTCCCCATGTTCCAGGCCAAGCCACCATCACACCAACACTTGGCCCTCACACTCTCCAAGGCTGTTCACATCCAGCACTGGCTTCAGGAATGAGTTCCTATTCCATCAACCCCTGCCCTCCTATGATTATGTCTCATGGCCCCCGGAAGGGCTCTCACGAGGGAGGGCTCTCCAGGACAATACTCTTGGCCTTGCCCACCCCTTCAAACCAACAGTGGCTGGAACTGGAATGTGTGAATGGAATCTTCAGCATACCTTGAGGCCTTAGTCCTCTGCACAGTGGCCCCAGTTATCCCCCCTCCACGGCTGAGCTCCCCTCTACACCTCCTCCAAGAACCTCCTCTCCTCCCTGCCTCCTCATGCCAACACCACCTTAGGGAAGGCCCTGCAGGACACCCTGGACAATGGACACTGGTCCCAAGGGGGCCCATCCAGGATGGGGGTGCCATCCTGGACTGGCTTCCTTCTTGCCCTAGCCATGCTTGCTGCTAACCCCAGGGTCTCCTGGATCCCTAATCCTGCACCTCCAACTCCAGGGAACACAAGGACCCATTCTGCCCCTGACTAGCCCTGTCTGCCAGGGTTCATACTCACTCCCTGCGTCTCCCTGAGCCACCTTGGTGATGGGGGTTGGCATCCCAACAGCATCGAAGGCAGCTCCAGGCTGAGGTGGAAGGAGGAAGACTTGGGAATCATGTGAGGGAGCCCTGTTCCCACCTTGCGCAGGCTCCAAAGCTTCTTATGGCCTTCCCCCAAGTGACCCTGGAGCAGCCAGTCTCCAGGTGTCTGGGCACCTGCCGAGACCCTCTAGCCTCTCTACAGAGACTTTTCCCTAGTACATTCTGGGATGGAAGAACAGGAGGGGGAAAGAGGCAGGAAGGGCCTTTCTCCAGGCCCCATAGCAGGCGAGGACAGCATTATGTGTCTTTTTGCTACATTCTGCTGTAGAACATTTAGGCTCCATCTGACCAGCACCTGAGCCAACCAGTCTGCCCTGCCCTTCTCTCATCTTTGCATTCTCCAGTTTTAAAAAGTCCTGGGGCTGCGGGCTAGAGAGCAAGAAAAACGAGAAGGCTGCCCTCAAGGTGCTGCAGGAGGAGTACCGGAAGCTGGGGCCCTTGTCCTTCGCGGAGATCAACGTGCTGATCTGCTTCTTCCTGCTGGTCATCCTGTGGTTCTCCCGAGACCCCGGCTTCATGCCCGGCTGGCTGACTGTCGCCTGGGTGGAGGGTGAGACAAAGTAAGTCTTGGATTCAATAGAAATCGCTGGCTTAGGGCCAGGCGCGTTGGCTCACACATGTAATCCCAGCACTTTGGGAGGCTGAGGTGGGTGGGTCACTTGAGGTCAGGAGATCGAGACCATCCTGGCCAACATGGTGAAACCCTGTCTCTACTAAAAATACAAAAAATTAGCGAGGCGTGGTGGCACATGCCTGTAGTCCCAGCTACTTGGGAGGCTGAGGCAGGAGAATCACTTGAACCCAGGAGGCAGAGGTTGCAGTGAGCCTAGATCACGCCACTGCACTCCAGCCTGGGCGACACAGAGAGACTCCGTCTCACAAAAAAAAAAAGAAAGAAAGACAACGCTGGCTTAGTGCACTGGTGCCTAAATGCTGCTGTTCTCGGCTACAGGTGGCAAGAGGAATGTGGGCCAGGCACTCATGCTTGGTCAAGACTTCTCCTCTTTTGGGAGCTGGTTTCAGAGAGCACTCTGTTGGTTCCATGATTCATTTTTGTTTTCTGACCAAGCTCCACAGTAAGACCCTAATGTGTTCCTGTGGTATCCTCTCCTCCCTGAGTAGGCTGAACAGAAAATCCTTTGCCAGGCAGGGTGGCCAGAGCTGTGATGAGAGAGATTTCTTGGGCTAGGAGTAGGGTTCCCAGAGCTCTAGTTTCCAAATCTCTGCTCTGCCATCTTCCCTTTCTCATCTTCACAACTGGTCAAATCCCTCCAAAGGCACACATCTAGGGAGCTTCATAGACAGAGACTTGGCAAAGGGGGTACATGTAGTTTCTCTCCTGGCTAAGACGTTGTCAGAATGGAAGAAAGGATGAGAAACATGTACATCCTAGAAAAGGCAGAAGATGTGGGCAGGGAGATGCTGCTATCATGGCCATTTCGTTTTGAAGGTCGGCTTAGGTCAGCACCAAAGTCCTCATGGTCACCCTGGTGAACCCAGAATTCTAGAGAACCTGGTCAAGAAGAGGTCCTGAAATACACCTATGGAGAATGCACGCTGAGAGGGGGAATTAGACTGCTTAGGATCACCCCAAGTTGGTGGTCAAGAGTGTGGGCATCTTGATTTCTAGCCAGGATTCAGTCTCCCATACGACTCTTATTTTTGTATTTTTTTGAGACAGAGTCTCACACTGTTACCCAGGCTGGAGTGCAATGGCATGATCTCGACTCACTGCAACCTCTGCCTCCCAGCAATTCTCCTGCCTCAGCCTGCCGAGTAGCTGGGATTACAGGTGCCCGCCACCATGTCTGACTAATTTTTTGTATTTTTAGTAGAGACGGGGTTTCACTATGTTGGCCAGGCTGGTCTTGAACTCCTGACCTCGTGATCCGCCCGCCTCAGCCTCCCAAAGTGCTGGGATTACAAGTGTGAGCCACCGCACCCGGCCACCACTCTTGACTTTGACTTTTAAGGCTGTGAGCCTGTTTCTTTGCATAGGAGCATTTGGACACAGAACTGCTGGAGTTGGGATGGGTTTGTTGAGTGACTGTCTCTGCAGCAGATGAGCTGTGCTTTTCCCCACCTAGGTATGTCTCCGATGCCACTGTGGCCATCTTTGTGGCCACGCTGCTATTCATTGTGCCTTCACAGAAGCCCAAGTTTAACTTCCGCAGCCAGACTGAGGAAGGTAAGTCTCCTGTTCTGATCGCCCAGTCATCAGGACTGGAGCCCTGGAAGCAAAGGGTCACTATGGGATGCCCTGGGCCTAGAGGGAGAAAATCCCATCATATCCAAGAGGATTGGCTACCAAAGCCTGGGAAACAGTGGCTTTCAAGCCACCGGTGGTATTATTTAGTGCAAAATCTGTTTTTTGCTTTTTAACATTTGAATTTAACATTTGAAATTTTATTTATATTACAACAGGAACAGAAAATGTTTCATATTTTCCATAACACTGATTTCCATTCAGCAATTTTTTGTTTTCTCTCTTCCTCCCAGTCTTTGCTAATATGCCTGTATATTACATTATAATCAACACACACAGTTTGAATCCTATTTCTTTGTTGTTTCTTCTTGCACTTTTGATTGATATTACACTATAAACATTTCCCACTATTGCTACAGTCTTCAAATATATTTTCTCTAATAATGGCATTATATTGCGTTGAGGGGTTGTAATCATTCTCCTGTTGTAGAACATTTTGGCTGTTTTGAATTTTTCAGTTCCATAAATTAATGTTTTCTTGCATATAGCTTTTCCTTTGAGGGTATTTTTTCTTGAGGATAAACTTCTAGGAGTAATATTGCTGGGGTGATAGAATATAAAGTCTTAATGGCCCTTAAAATGTATGGCCAAATTGCTTTTCAAAAAGGTCATACCAATTTACAATGCTATTGGCAGTGTGTGTAATAGTTTGATCATATCCTCACCAGCAATGTGTATATTATTGTAAACTTTAGCTAATTTATAGGTAGGAGATGGTACCTCATTGTCCTTACTGGCTTTATTCCCCCTTGATTAGATTTCTTTTGTCTTCTAATGCTGCTCTGGGGTGTGTGTGTGTGTGTGTGTGTTTATTTTTCTTCCCAGAAAGGAAAACTCCATTTTATCCCCCTCCCCTGCTGGATTGGAAGGTAACCCAGGAGAAAGTGCCCTGGGGCATCGTGCTGCTACTAGGGGGCGGATTTGCTCTGGCTAAAGGATCCGAGGTAACTTCTCCAGCCACAGGCTGCCCAGAGCCCTCTTCTTCGTCAAGAGGGTGGCGTTTCTCCACCCTTCCATCCCTGGGCTTGTGTGTTTCTGTGCCTGCATCCTTCGTATAACCGCACATTCCTTGAGGACATGGACTCTGTCTTGTCATCTAGGAACTCTACACCACACATAGGGCCTGGAAGACAGAAAGTAACCTTTGAGCGATTGCAGGAATGAGTGAATGAGTGACCGTGGTTAGCCAAGAGAGGCAGAGGACACTGTCAGGCACCCTCTGGGGCTTGATCACAATAATCTCTGCTTTGATTTGTCTGAGGGAAATCTTTCTTTCCATTCCTTGTCAATATTGTTTGCTACTACATTTGGTCCTTCTCCTGGCTACTTAACATGGTAGCTACTTCAAAATTTTTCTTTAGCTAAGTATGTAGCAATGTAGGAGGTGAGGAACATGTTGGAAAACACACAAAACTATAACTTTCTTTACCTCCTTCTTTCCCTCCTGGGGAAGAAATGAGCCAGAGGGAGGGATGAGCCAGCTTGCTGCTGCTGCTGTCCTCCAACCAACCGTCTACCCACCCAGCCATCCAGAAGTGTAATAGACAGACTTGGTCTTGTTATTGCTGTTTCTTCAATATCTAGGACACAGCCTGGTGCCTAGTGGGTGCTAAGTTTTTGCACAGGTGAACAAATCCATCCATCTAGTCACCTCTCCATCCATCATCCATGCATCTATTCATGTCTTCATCCATCCATCCATCCATCCGTCCGTCTGTCTGTCCGTCCGTCCGTCCGTCCGTCCATCCATCCATCCACCCATCTATCTATCCATCCATCCATTCAACCATCCATCCATCCACCCATCTATCCATCCATCCATCCATCCATCCATCCATCCATCCATCCATCCATCTATCCATCCATCCATCCAACATTCCTATTATGTCCCTAGTGTTAGGCCAGGCACAGAGATTACAGAGGAGATTGAGATACGGTCCCTGTTCGTGGCAGACTTCACAGACTAGGGAGGGGCACATATATGAAAGGGCATTTCAGGAAGTAGCACACGAGCAAGGGAAAAATGTGAGGTATTTAGCTGAGGAGAAGTAGAAGATGAGGCTGGTGAGGCTACCAGAAGCCACTTCTCTGAGGGCCCCAAGATAGGGGGGTGTGGACTTGATCGTGAAGGCAGTAGACAGCCACTGAAGGACTGAGGCCAGGGGGTGAGTTGGTCAGATCTGCACATGAGGAAATCACTCTGATGTCTGGAGTGGGGGCCTGGGCTGGGCAGGGCTTGGAGGAGAACTAGCTGAGACTCTGCAGCCTTCCATCCCACTCAGGCTCAGAACTTTGGACTCTGTGGACATTCTCTCCTCCTCTGGCCCCCAGCTCAGCACAGTCTCCAGCTTTACTTCGGACTCAGACTATTCCTGCTCAGCCTTCATTGCTGACTTCTCTGTTCTCCCTGAAACAGGAGTGTCTGCCCAGGCTCTGTCCTTGGCCTCTCCTCTTTTTACACTTCATTCTCTCCCTGGACAATCTCTTCTCAGCCCAAAGCCCTAAATCTAAACCCTCAATTTCTGGTGGAAATCATTCTCCTGAGCTTCCAAAACTGTGGAGCACGGAAGAGGAGGAGATGGATGTGAGACATTTGGGTGACTTGGTGACTGACTGGGTATAAGGAAGGAGGGGAACAGAGACCGGCAGCATGACTCCCAGCCTACTGGGCTGGATGACTGGTGGATGGTGTGTTCATTCACCAAACTGGGAGGCCCAGAGAGAGAAGCAGATTCTGGGCTATGGAGGATGAATGCAGGGTGGGGCATGTTGAGTCTGTTGTGCTCTTGGGACATCTGGGTGGATATTTCCAGAAGGCGTATGGGTATGTAAATCCACATAGTAGGCCAGCTGGCTGGAAATACAGATTTAGGAGACAGCAGAGTGAGGACGGGGATGAAAATGGTGGGAATGGATGAGGTCACCTATGAGGTGTAGAGAGAGAGGGCCGGGAGGGGAGGATGGGCCAAGCTTGCTCTGGCCCTGAAGGAACTGCAAGCTGGGAGCGCTGAGATGACTGCCCTCCTGGTGCTTCCCAGGCCTCGGGGCTGTCCGTGTGGATGGGGAAGCAGATGGAGCCCTTGCACGCAGTGCCCCCGGCAGCCATCACCTTGATCTTGTCCTTGCTCATTGCCGTGTTCACTGAGTGCACAAGCAACGTGGCCACCACCACCTTGTTCCTGCCCATCTTTGCCTCCATGGTAAGTAACCTGACAGCGGGGAGGGGCCCTTCCATTTCACAGGAACACATGGCCATATTGTGGGTCCCTGACGAGGCAGCGATATGCAGGCCAGACTCAGACCAGGCTTTGGAGACCCAGGTCTGACTGTGACGTGGATTTGTGGACCCTGGATGCCTCTGCCCCTGAGGCCTCCGCTGCTTTGCCACTCCTCTTTGTACCCCTCCTGCTGACCAAAGCACCAACCATGGACCAAGTGCTCAAGTTTGTTTGATAAATCTAACTGGATTATTTTTCAAGCTGGGGAGACAGGACTTGGGCTAAGGAGGAGCAGGCCAGTGCCATGGTCTCTGAGCATGTAGCACAGGTGTGCAGGAGGACTGCAGACCGGGAGCACCACTGGCTGGAAACCCCAGGAAGAGGCCTTGGAGGAGTGGGGACTTGGGAGTAGGTAGGAGGGGAGAGAGAATTCTGGGAAGATGGAGCAGCGCAAGGAAAGGCAATGGTGCACATGACTGAGGACTCCTGGAAGCCTTGCTTGGTGAGCACAGGGATAAGGGATCCCGGGGAGTTGAGAGAGGTAGCTGTTGGTTGTGGGCAAAGCTGCTGAGTGCCAGGCTAAAGCATTCTGTTCTATGGACAAGCATGTTTTTGAGTTGGGATAGAGAAGAAAGCAGAGCTTATAGGAAAATCAGTGGCTATGGTTTTTTTTTGTGTTTTTTTTTTGTTTTTTTTTTGCATTTCCTTCTGTCATCCATTGCAAAGACATACCAGCTTCAGGGTAGTATGGAAAGATCCCTGGTCTCGCAGTCAGAAGACCCAAGTTCAAGATGTGGGATCTCTGAACATGGCCCTTCAGTTCTTTCTTCCGAGAGCTGTGCTGATGGCCAAGTAAGATGAGGGCTATGAAAAGCCTCTGTAGACTGCAAAATGAGCATGGGAGCGGCTATCATTATTCTGGAATTGGGAGACAGATTTACAGAGGGCCTGAACACAGGATTGAAGGTGGTGAATTTCCATTTGGCTGCCTGGGCGTCTGCATGTATAAAAAGCAAACCTAAGTGGTTTTTTTCTCTTCCAAGTGAAGATGAAAGTGCTAAAAATAGCAAGGAGGTGAAAGTGTTCAAAATAGCAAAGTGGCCTGTCTCCTCTTCTCCTAAGCAGACTGTCCAAACAGATGCCCAGCAGAAGGAGCACCTTTTGATGCTTGGCACGTGGTGGTGATGCCTCCTCTCTCCTAGCACAGGCCGTGGCTTTGTCATCTCCAGCCCTAACTGGGAGCACCGAGGGTTCCAACCAGGAAAATGCAGGCCCTAACGGGCTCTTTGAAAACAGGCTTTTCTAGAACCAGGAACCTCAAGTAAAAATTCCCCCAGCTACCTCTAAGGCCCATCACACTCCTGTCTCACGCCCACCTATGAGAAAGGAAAAGGTGATGGTCATTGAGCTGGGCTGCAGAGGAGTGTGAGGTGCAGAAACCATGAGGTACCCACAGCCAGGAAAATGAGGATGGTGGGGGAGAGGCGCCAGGGAAGAGCTGGGCCCCTGCGTGGGACCCCTCAGTGGTTCCCAGGGGGCGTGGGACTTGCACAGTCCTTTCAGAGGGCTGTTTACCAACAGGAACCATAACATTAAACCTGTTCAGACCCCTTGACTCAGCAATTTCATGTCTGGGAATATATCTTAGGAAAATAATCAGAGATGCCTACCAACATATGTGATGATGATGTATGACACAATTATTATACAAATATATCCATAGTAACAGAGGGTTTGCTGAAATAAATTATCATCTATTCATATGACACTATCAGGCCATTAAAAATCACAGTTTCAAAGAGTAATAAAATGGGAACATGCTCATAATATAGTTTTTTTAAATTGCAGATGGTATATGGCTAAAAATGTCTAATAATGCAAAGATGTATACAGACCTTAATCCTCTAGCCTCCTCCCTAGAGATGACCTCTGTTAATTTCTCAAATATTTTTCTGGATATTTTACACACACACACACACACACACACACACACACACACACACACTCTCTTTTTAAATAAAGGGTATCATTCTATAGTCATTACACATCTTAATTTTTTTTTTTTTGAGACAGAGTTTCACTCTTGTCACCCAGGCTGGAGTGCAATGGTGTGATCTTGGCTCACTGCAACCTCCACCTCCCGGGTTCAAGAGATTCTCCTGCCTCAGCCTCCCGAGTAGCTGGGATTACAGGTGCCTGCCACCTTGCCTGGCTAATTTTTTGTATTTTTAGTAGAGACGGGGTTTCACCACATTGGTCAGGCTGGTCTCGAACTCCTGACCTCAGGTGATCCGCCTGCCTTGGCCTCCCAAAGTGCTGGGATTACAGGTGTGAGCCACTGCGCCCGGCCATTCATCTTAATTTTTAAAAAATCTAACCATGAAGCCTTGGTTATCTTGGAGATCTTTCCTGATTAGCACAAAAAGAAAAAAAAATCCAATTCTTTATGCATACTATTCCATTATTTGTATGTATCATATTTTATTTAACCATCCTGCTATTAGTGACCATTGAGTTGGCTTCCTGTGTTTTGCCGTTACATGGTTGCAACAAACATGTTTGCATGTGTCTGCCCTCATGTGCATGTCAATGTGCATGATACATGATTGATTTGATAGATTTTAGGAATTACATCATTCATTCATGCACTCAGCAAATATTTAATGAGTGCCTACTCTCTGATAGGTGCTGTTGGATGTGGCTAAATTTTAAAGTGTAGAATTTAAAAGGTGGCTACCAAATTCCATGTGCAAAATGACCCCACACATGTATAAAAACACACACATCCACAGATTTATATGCAGGAGAGAAGATGTGGTCCCTGGCCTCTAGGCTCTCTCAGTCTGTGGCAGGACAGACAGACATGTGCACGCGGCACTGTAAGGTTGAGCACAGTCTAAGTACTCAGCATGGTCTCTGGCACATAGTAGGTGCCCAAGAAATACATGTCGAATGAATTGAGGGGGTAAGGCCTTCTAGGGCAGGTGGCCTCTGAGCTCAGCCTTCAGTGTTCCGTAGGTGGAATTATCTGCCAGAGACGTGGCAAAAGGGAGAGGAACCAAGACAGAGGCACAGAGGTTCAAACGTACCCGGCACATTCAGAGAATCCTTTTCAGAATCACGTCCCCAAGAGCTTCTGTGTTCTGTACGGTGATGTTGCAGTGCTGTTTTTCCGCAGTCTCGCTCCATCGGCCTCAATCCGCTGTACATCATGCTGCCCTGTACCCTGAGTGCCTCCTTTGCCTTCATGTTGCCTGTGGCCACCCCTCCAAATGCCATCGTGTTCACCTACGGGCACCTCAAGGTTGCTGACATGGTAACACAGCTGTTTTTATTTACTCCCGTCGGACTATAATGCTGTTGTCATAAGGGATGCCCCTTATGACATCTTATTTATGAATGACAGAGTTTCAAAACGATGTCATGTGACTTGGGAATACCACGGAACATCCAGACCTGTAGCCATTGTTGACATTTATAATGCAGCTTTTCTTCTTTTTCTGAGATGATCTCAAGCCTCACACACTGTTCTTTCTCTGAGGTGGGTTATAGACTCTCCCACCTGGAGAAGCCTGTGCAGGCACCAGGGGAGTCCTTGGAAGGGGTGAAGGTGGGGCTGAGGGACTCATATGGCTGAGGGACAAATTAGCAAGAACCATGAAGATAGGCAGGGCAGGCTTAGGCAGCAGGGGGATGCTAATGACAGTCACAGAGATTCGTAGGTGTGCCTGAAGAGGTAGAAGCAGGGAGAGGAAGAGAGAGAGCACTGTCTGGGGGTGGATGATGCCTTGGAAACAAATGTAGTCAGAGGAAGAACTCTTCATTGGCTCTGTCACCTTTGCTGGGAGAAGGGCAGCTTTGCAGCTCTGGGCTGGGAAAGAGGCAAGTGTTTGAGCCCAGGAGGCCAGAAATGTACCTGGGACCAATTGGGTGTTCGTTATCTCAGAGCCTCTGCTGGGTATCTCGGGGACTCCATGGAGCATTTTCAAAAAAAGGTGGGTCCCAGAAACCATGAACTGCAAACTTGACTCCAATCCCCAGTAAGATATCTACAACAGGCTAGTGAAGCGATGGTTAGTGACCATGAGGGAAGCTTGCAGAGCAGGCATCAGAAAGAGCCTGAGGAGGTCCACAGGGAAGCTGGCACGTCCTTGTAGGATGGTTAAGGCACTGGGGTGAGCAATGAACCTGGACTCACACACTGGGCTCTGTGACCGTTTCCCTGAATGGCTTAAGCTGTTGCCTCCTGTCACTTCTCTGAGGTCATTTTCCAAATGCGCACGGGCATCGAGAACCCATCTGTTCTGCCTACTTCCCAGGGATGCCTTGAGCACTAAGGATACCTGGGGGACATGAAGTCGCACTGTCCTGGGGGTCGGGACACCCCAGCCAGGGACAGAGCATGGCACAGGGACATCGAAGCCCAGTGAGCCGACCCTTTGTCCTCCTCTCTGAGAGCACTAGTCCCCAGCAGGCCTCAGGGTGCTGACTCTGACACCGTCTCTTTTCCAGGTGAAAACAGGAGTCATAATGAACATAATTGGAGTCTTCTGTGTGTTTTTGGCTGTCAACACCTGGGGACGGGCCATATTTGACTTGGATCATTTCCCTGACTGGGCTAATGTGACACATATTGAGACTTAGGAAGAGCCACAAGACCACGCACATAGCCCTTACCCTCCTCAGGACTACCGAACCTTCTGGCACACCTTGTACAGAGTTTTGGGGTTCACACCCCAAAATGACCCAACGATGTCCACACACCACCAAAACCCAGCCAATGGGCCACCTCTTCCTCCAGGCCCGGATGCAGAGATGGTCATGGGCAGCTGGAGGGCAGGCTCAGAAATGAAGGGAACCCCTCAGTGGGCTGCTGGACCCATCTTTCCCAAGCCTTGCCATTATCTCTGTGAGGGAGGCCAGGTAGCCGAGGGATCAGGATGCAGGCTGCTGTACCCCCTCTGCCTCAAGCATCCCCCACACGGGGCTCTGGTTTTCACTCGCTTCGTCCTAGATAGTTTAAATGGGAATCAGATCCCCTGGTTGAGAGCTAAGACAACCACCTACCAGTGCCCATGTCCCTTCCAGCTCACCTTGAGCAGCCTCAGATCATCTCTGTCACTCTGGAAGGGACACCCCAGCCAGGGACGGAATGCCTGGTCTTGAGCAACCTCCCACTGCTGGAGTGAGAGTGGGAATCAGAGCCTCCTGAAGCCTCTGGGAGCTCCTCCTGTGGCCACCACCAAAGGATGAGGAATCTGAGTTGCCAACTTCAGGACGACGCCTGGCTTCCCACCCACAGTGCACCACAGGCCGACCTACTCCCTTCATCACTTGGTTCTGTTTTAATCGACTGGCCCCCTGTCCCACCTCTCCAATGAGCCTCCTTCAACTCCTTGGTCCCCTGTTGTCTGGGTCAACATTTGCCGAGACGCCCTGGCTGGCATCCTCTGGGGTCCCCCTTTTCTCCCAGGCAGGTCATCTTTTCTGGGAGATGCTTCCCCTGCCATCCCCAAATAGCTAGGATCACACTCCAAGTATGGGCAGTGATGGCGCTCTGGGGGCCACAGTGGGCTATCTAGGTCCTCCCTCACCTGAGGCCCAGAGTGGACACAGCTGTTAATTTCCACTGGCTATGCCACTTTGATGCCAGCGTTTGAGCTCCTCTGGGGAAAATCTTCCCTTTGTTGACTGGCCTTCACAGCCATGGCTGGTGACAACAGAGGATCGTTGAGAATGAGCAGTGCTTGGTGATCTCTCAGCAAACAACCCCTGCCCGTGGGCCAATCTACTTGAAGTTACTCGGACAAGGACCCCAAAGTGGGGCAACAACTCCAGAGTGGCTGTGGGAATCTTCAGAACCCCTCTGTAAGAGACAGATATGAGAGACAAGCATCTTCTTTCCCCTGCAAGTCTATTTTATTTCCTTCTTGTGCTGCTCTGGAAGAGAGGCAGTAGCAAAGAGATGAGCTCCTAGATGGCATTTTCCAGGGCAGGAGAAAGTATGAGAGCCTCAGGAAACCCCATCAAGGACCGAGTATGTGTGTGGTTCCTTGGGTGGGACGATTCCTGACCACACTGTCCAGCTCTTGCTCTCATTAAATGCTCTGTCTCCTGTGGAAAGCTCCACTGTGCTGCTGACTTGTCTCTGGTGTTCTGCAGTGTGGGGAGCCCAGGGAGGTGGGTGAATGAACGGTTACTCCCTGCCCACCTGCTGGGTGCCAGGCCTTCCTGTCCCTGTTGAATCCACTAGTTATCTCATTCGATCTTTGCAGCAACCCTGTGAGATAGCAAGGTATTATTCTCCTCCTTTCTCTTTCAAAAAATAGGCTCAGAGAGGCCAAGGGAAGTGTCCAAAGTCACACATCAAGTTACTGGCAGTTACAGTTCCAACCAAGAGCTTCCAACTCCATGCCCGCTGCTCCTTCCGCTAGCCATGAAGGGCTTTGGCCTTATGAGGCTTGTAGGGAAAGGTGAGTGGCCAAGAGCAAGTCCATGCCAAGGGAAGATCTCCAAACATGAGTCCCTGTCTGTTGCCTCCCCTGAGACAGGCACAGGACAAGTGATCAATGAGACAGGGTGGTCCTTGCCCTAAGAAGCAAAGTGTTTGGTTGGGGAGGGAAGTAGGGAAAAGGCTGCCACCTCCCCCCACCAAGGTACAACTGCTGACTTCCTTCCTCCCCAGCCCTCTATCATTGCCCTCCGTGCCGCTGCTGTTGACTGGCCTGCCCCACCAGACTGAGGGCTCTGACTGCCCACCAAGTCTAGTGTCAGCATTATGGCTGACCCAGAGCAGGCTATACAGTTAGTATGATGGATAAATAAATGATTGGTCAGTGCAGTCAATTAGGTGCAGGCTGTTGGTAGTAGGCAAGGTCAATGAAGGTCATCCAAGGTGGGCACTGAAGGATGAGTAGAATGGCCAGGAGTAATGGGGGAGGAACTGGTGGGTGGGTGGAGGACTCTTCCAGACACCATGTGGTTGAGGGCTGACAAAAAGCTGGGTGGAGGGCTTCCAGAGTGCCGAACTCCCACCTGAAGAGGCTGACCAGAGGCCAATCCTAAACAACCCTAGGAGTTGGCTGGAGTTGCACTAACGTGTATGGCCTCCCCAACCAAACACTTTGCTTCTTAGGGCAAGGACCACCCTGTCTCATTGATCACTGTCCTGAGCCTATCTCAGGGGAGGCAAAAGAGAGGGACCCGTATTCAGAGATCTTCCCTTGGCATGACTTGCTTTTGGCTACTTACCTTTCCCTACAAGCTCTATGAGGCCAAGGCCCTTCATGGTTAGTGTAAGGAGCAGTGGGCATGGAGTTGGAAGATCTGGGTTGGAATGGTAACTGCCACTAACTCGATGTGTGATTCTGAACACTTAACTTGGCCATACATGCTCTCTTATTTGCTTTTGATGGCAAATACGAGAAGGCCCAGCAAACAGTGGCTTAAACCAGAAGGTCAATTAATGTTTACTTTTCAGGAAGTCTGCAGGTAGATGGTTGCTGGCATTGGCCCAACAGCTCATTTCAGCCTCCAAGGACTTGCGCTCCATAGTCCACTCTGTCATCTTAAAGCCATCACACTTTTACCCCCATGCTTGACCCCCAGGCTACATACACAGCTGCTTTCCTTCAAGGCAGAAAGGTGGATGGGGTGAGGGCATGATGGTGTCAACTGCATCTTTGTCTTTTACTAGGAAAGTAAAAGCTTCCTCAGAAGTCCCATGCAGACTTCCCTTTATGTCTTATGGGCCACAAGTGGGTCACTTGCCTACCCTTAGACCCATGATTCACAAAGGGGGATTGCAGTCCCATTGGAATACTGTGACCAATTAAGACTCATCTCTCGGGGTTGGGGAATTAGCCTATGTTTCCCCAAATTAAGCTATTTCCACCCACTACACAATCTGGGCTCAGGCAGGAAAAAACGGTGGGAGGAGCTGTTGGGTAGGTGATGATAAGTGTCTGGTATGATCACTCCATGAGTCTTGAGAGGCCCTCTTTCCGCAGAATTCAGTAGGAGCACGTTGCTAGGTAGGAAGTGAGTACATGGTTTTCTGGTCAAGAGCTTCAACAATGCCTCCAATTCCCAACAGGTAGGCCTTCTGCAGGGGGTCCCGTGGATTGGGAGGCTAGAGTCTGAGCCATGCACAGAGCTCAGTCCTGACATCAGACACCAAATCAGTCATGCTGCACTCTGGGTCTCAGTTTCCTTCATGAAGGCGCTGGACCAGAGGGTCTCTAAGGGCTTTCCCCAGAGTCACGGATCCTGTTACTCCAGCTGACCCTCCCTCTGCTTGGGCCAGATGGAGCCCCCATCCCAATCTCCCACGCTGACTCATCTTGGAGCCTGTTCCAAGGTCCCACTGCCTGCTTCCCTATGGGGGTTCGCTGAAGGCCATCTCAGGCCTTTCCCCTATCTATATCTTGCCTCTGACATTTTACAAAAAGGGTCCACCCTAGGCCTTTGAGTTCTCTCTTAGTGCTTGGATCAGACATCTGGGCTTGAGGTTAGCTGAACACACAATGTTGACCAGGATGGTCCTATTAATTTTTTTTGGCAGGGACTTATGGCTCCACAAAGATTCTTTGCATTCCAAAATTAAGTCTCTGGGCTCCTTAGCCTCTGACCTCTGAATGAGATGCTCCTGAGGGCAGGACACATGTCTCCTCCCCTGTTCATCATCAGCTGAGAGCTTTCTTGGAGAAGGACTGGGGTCTCCCCATCTGGCATCTACCTGGGACAGGTGAAGTCTTCTCTCCTCCCCACCATCTCTTGCACATAAACAAAACAACTCTTTGCTCTGGGTTCCAAGCAGGATACCAGCTCACTAGCACAAAGCCCAATCCTTGAGATGAACAAATCAGGATGTTCTTGGGTAAGACCTGTAATGGCATGTTCTTGTCTGTGGAAACAAAGTCCAAATGCTGTATTGTCTGATTAAAAACTACAGCTGGCGGCCTGGCGAGGTGGCTCATGCCTGCAACACCTTGGGAGGCTGAGACAGGTGGATCACGAGGTCAGGAGTTCAAGAACAGCCTGGCCAAGATGATGAAACCCCGTCTCTACTAAAAATACAAAAATATTAGCCGGGCACGGGGGTGGGTGCCTGTAATCCCAGCTACTCAGGAGGCTGAGGCAGAGAATTGCTTGAACCTGGGAGGCAGAGGTTGCAGTGAGCCGAGATCACACCACTGCACCCCAGCCTGGGTGACAGAGTGAGACTCTGTCTGAAAACAAACAAACTACAGCTGGCTGTCCTATTCTTAGCCCACAATCCCTTCCTCCAGGTACTTTCTCCCCCTAGTCACACAGCCTCTGAAAAGGGTTTGTGTCTCAACTTACCAGAAACCTTTTTAAAAAATCTATTCACACACACACACACACACACACACACACACAAGTTTTATCAAGATAAATCCTCCATACCACGGGATGGGCTTTTACATTTCTCAACCGGAAGTTTGCCATTTCAGGCTGAATCTCTGCAATCAAGATTCCGTTTATCTCACTTGGCTTCCTGAGCCAGGACTCAGGTGTACTCTCTTCCCTACCCCAGGAGCATCTTCCAGCAGCTTCCCTGACCTGCTTGTACAAATGCCCCCTTCCAGCTGCAGAGCCACAGGCCACCCATGGCCGGCAGTGGTGTCCCTGCTTCCTGCTATCAAGGGCAGAGAAATATTAAAGTTCAATCTCAGAACACCCTGTTATCTGGTCAAGAAATTTTTAAACTACTTTTTATAGTAAAAAATTAATATGAACACAGTAAAAGAAATTCCAGTGGCACAAAAGGTATTGAGATGTTTGCCTCTCACTTCAGACCTTTAGTCCCCAAACCATCCCCACCAAAAGGGAACCGCTGTCAACAGTTTCTTACACATCCTTCTAGAAATATTATATAATCTAGAAAGATTATGTAATAGATATCCATTAACTGTATTACATATGGGAGCATACTATACACATTTTCTGTGCTTGATTCTACCTCCCCCTCCACCAATTAAGAATTTATTTGGAGATCATTCTATTTCAGGACATACTAAGTTGGCTAATTGTTTTTATTCAATAGTTAATGTTAGTTTTAAACGGAGGTGAGATTAGGCCAAGCACGGTGGCTCATGCCTGTAATCCCAGCACTTTGGGAGGCCAAGGCAGGCAGATCACGAGGTCAGGAGATTGAGACCATCTTGGCCAACATGGTGAAACCCCGACTCTACTAAAATACAAAAAATTAGCCGGGCATTGTGGCGGGGGCCTGTAGTCCCAGCTACTCGGGAGGCTGCGGCAGGAGAATAGCGTGAACCCTGGAGGTGGAGCTTGCAGTGAGCCGAGATTGCGCCACTGCACAGACTCCATTTCTCAATAAATAGAGGTGAGATTAAATTTAGAAAACTGCACAGATCTTAAGTGTTCCACCAATGATTTTGACAAATGCTTACATCTTGTAAACCACATCCAAATTCCACAAGCCTCCTGCCCAGAGTTCTCCCTGCCCTTTCAAGTAACACTTCCTGCGGCAACTACGTTCCGATTTCTGTCACCATGGATGAGTTGTGTCCGTTGAACTTCATAGAAATGGAATCATACAGGAGTACGCTTGGGTCTGATTTATTTTGTTTAATGAAATACTTCTGAAATTCATTCCTGTTGTTATATATCTGTTCATTTTATTGTTGTTGCTAAATAGTGTTCCTTTGTACGAATATACCACAGTTTGTGTAGTCTCCCATCGGACACGTGGGCTGTTCCAATTTGGGGCTATTATAAATAAAGCCATTATAAACATCTCTGTACAAGTTTCTTTTGTGACCATATGTTTTCACTTCTCCTGAGGCATACCTAAGAGTGAGCCCCAGTCTTTTTAAAAGCTGCAAGGTTTTCTTTTTTGAGATGGAGTCTCGCTCTGTCACCCATGCTGGAGTGCAGTGGCGCGATCTCGGCTCACTGCAAGCTCTGCCTCCCGGATTCACGCCATTCTCCTGCCTCAGCCTCCCAAGTAGCTGGGACTACAGGCGCCCGCCACCATGCGCAGCTAATTTTTTTGTATTTTTTAGTAGAGACGGGGTTTCACCGTGTTAGCCAGGATGGTCTCGATCTCTTGACCTCGTGATCCGCCCACCTCGGCCTCCCAAAGTGCTGGGATTACAGGTGTGAAAAGCTGCAAAGTTTTCTATTGTAAGTATGCGTCACAGAATAATCAAATTCCCTATTGATGGGCATTGGGTTGTTTCCAGTGGATTGCTAATGCTGTAATAAGCATATCTGTACATACATCTTTGTGCACCTATGTAAGAATAGTTTCTGGCCAGATGCGGTGCCTCACGCTCTGTCGCCCAGGCTACAGTGCAGTGGTGCAATCTCGGCTCACTGCAACCTCCACCTCCCTGGTTTAAGCGAGGTTTACGCGCTGGGTTTAAGTGCTGGGATTACAGGCATGAGCCACTGTGCCCAGCCCCAAGAGTTCTTTTTTTATTAATTTGTAAGAATTCTTTATGTATTTAAGAAATTAGTCATTCAGCTGTCATAGGGATTTTTATAATATATGTGAAGATCTGCTGAGGCTACTTTGTTTATTCTTCTTTTTCATTATTTTTGCCTCGATATTTTCACATATTTTTCCATAAGAATTTCTAAGTCAGCTTCTTCAGTTCCAAAAAAAAAAAAAAAAAATGGGTTGGCATTTATCTCCCTGGCTATCTCTCCTATTCCTCTTCCCCTCACTCACTCCAGGATTTCCTGACTTCAGCAATATTGACATTTTGGACCGAATACTTCTTTGTTGTAAGAGGCTGTTGTGTGCACTGTGGGATACCGAGCAGAATCTTAGCTTCTATTAATATTTAGTAGAGGCCAATAGCAACCCTCTCCCCTTGCAGGTGTGACAATGAAAAATGTCTGTAGACATTGCCAAATGTCCCCTGGAAGGCAAAATTGCCTGTAGTTGAGAGCCACTGACTCACTCTGACCTAGAACCCTGGCCCCTGCTGTCTGGAGCATGCGGGGTCTCCTCCTGCTCCCTCGCTGCTCCAATCTTTGCTCAGTGGTCCCTTCTCAGCCTAGTTCAGATGACAACTCCCTCATCTGCTCCACACTCTCTCTCTACAGCCTCCTTGACTTTTCTCTATTGTACTTTTCATCTTCTGACATACTATGCAATTTACTTTTTATTTGGTCTGTCTCTCCCACCTCTGTAAGAATGTAAGCCCTATGAGGACAGGGATTTTTGTCTGTTTTGTTCACTCCTGTTGCCAACCCCAGAGGGTCAGGCTCTGGGAAGGGGCTCCTTGGAACAGCTCTAGGCTCTTTCCTTTAAGAAGAGGGCTGATGCTCGTCTTTGAGTTCTCCCGTGGGGGCTGGCGACACACAGGCTGAGGTGACCTTACCTTACCTGGCCAGCTCCCCAGCCTAACGGGAAGGGCCATACCAGATGGCCCCTCACTCTGCGATGTTTTCCCTACATGGTCCAGTGGAGGATGTTGGAGGAGAGACCGTTCCTTGGCAGGCTCTGAGAGGACAGAGGGGGAAAAGGGTCTCCTTCCCTTCCTCTGTTTCCTGACTCTTCCACATGGGCCACCCCCGTCCACAGTGCAGGAGTGTCTGGGAGACCGGGAGGCACAGCTGAGCTCCGGGCTCTCCTCACTGGGTGTAGTTCCTTGCCTGTGAAATGGGCACAATGACCCTTCTGAGCTTCTAGGGGCTCATTTCAGCCATTGCGGCTCCTCCCCAGGCTGTCCTTTTCTGCAGTGCTTCTGAGGATGCCCACCAGGACCACATGAGTCCCAGGTCCACCCCAAGGCACCCTCCAGATGAGGCTGTAGCTGTGACCTGGTGCCACCCAGGGAAGGAGTAAGACTTTTAGAAGCACCAAGCACCAAAATGATTATGTGGCCCCCTCCCTCTTCTTGCATAAGTCAACAGAAAACAAGACTATGCTTGTGAGGAGACCAGCGCCATTAACTGTGGAGAAAATGCTATGTAGGGTCCTGCCTGCCCCTCTCCCTGCACTGTCTCGGGCACCCTCTCCATGCGGCCCCATGGGAGAATACCGGGTGGGGTGTAGAAAACAGCTCTGCTGAAAGCCCAGAGACCTCGTGGACAGGGCAGGTCTGAGGCTTGGTGGGCTGGCCCTGCAGGGAGGCTGGGAGCAGGCTCCCGCCCGCTGCTGGGTTGCGGCAGTGTCCCGCGGTTCGCCACTTCACATTTATAGCTACAGCGCCTCTCAGCTTACTGTCCCTGCGGTGGGAGGCCTGGCTCTCTGGAAACCACAGCTGTGGTTTGCTGGGTGCCTGCCTGAGTGCTGAGCTGTGAGGGAGGCTCAGAATTTTCCCAGGATGGTGGGGCCCAGCCCGCAGCTTCAGGCTTGCCCTGGTCTCTTCCTGGAACCTGACTGATGCTGGAGGGAGCTGCCAGCATATTGAGGGGCCCCTGGCACCCCTGCTCTAATCTGGTGTTCCAGCAGAAGCAGAACCTTGCCAGAGAGCAGGATGCTTCTCAGGCCATAGTGGGACTCCTGAAGGCAAGGGAATGGACGGAGGAGGTGAGGGAGTCCTGAGGCTGGAGAAAGAGCAGGAGCCAGGTGACAAAGTCCTCTTGGCCCCTGTGGTGCCATAGCCAGTGCTATTTTCAGAGCCACCAGCTCCTCCCCTGCTGCCAAGAGCCCGGGTGGGCCTATCTGGCTGCTTAGAGAACCAGGGCTGGGCTACCTGGAGCTTGAGGTTTAATGTGTGCACAGGAAGCCTCCAGATGATTTCTAAGCTGCCAAAGCTGCTGCTCTCAAACTCGAATTTCTTTCCCTGCTGGGTTCCACAAACAGTTCCTCTGCTGGAGTGGCTGGTCCTGTGCCATCCCTGCCCCACAGTGTGACGTGGTGGGCCCTCTCTGCAGGTGATGCCCCCTTTGGCTGCTGAGGACTCTGAGGCTTGCAGGGGTTTGTCTAAATGGAGGAGCAGGACCAGGACTGGAACCCTGATTCCAAAGCCTCTGCTCTTTGCATTGCGCCATGGGGCACCCGTGCATGATCCGAGCTAAGGAGTGGGACCCTGCTGGCTTGACAGAGGCCTGGGAGAAGCAGGGCTTAGCTCCTTCTGTGCACCAGCCATCCATCTTCTGTGCTTTGGATCAGGTAAGGGACAGATCCTGCGACAGACTGACTCCCTGTCTGCCCCCTCTCCTCTCACAGAGCCCCGGCTCTGGCCTCCTTCTCACTAACTCCAGCATCAGGGAGGGAGGGAAGGGGCCAGTCTGAGACAGGCCCCTGTGATGTCTGGAAGCTCAAACCCTGCAATCGAGGGAAACCCCAGAGAGCAAACAGGGGAGAGGAGGTGGGGCAGGTAGGGCTGTGATTACCGGGTGGGGTGTAGAAGGAACTGGTGCAAGGACAGGACCCACCTTGGGGAGGTGAGATGGGAGGGCTGTTACCTAAAAACAGACCTGATTTTCATATAAATAGAACACCTATTCACTGTGTTTCTTTTTTTAAAGTTAGGATTTCAGTGTTTTCTTCCTTAGCAAACATCCCTGGCATGCCAGCCTGGGGTGGTTTCAGCCCAATAACATGGGCATTTGGCTGGTTCAGGTCATGGTGCCCTTAATCTGGGGCTGAAGCAGTCTGTGGTGTGTGTGTGCATGCACGTGTATGTGTGTGTTTGCAACTGCAAAGAGCAATTCAGTTCTACATTTACTGACCCTTGGTAGATGCTTCTTCTGTGTTGAGAGATGGAGTCACAGAGAAGAATCAGGCTCTGTCCCTGTCCTCGAGGATACAGCCTAGTAAATGGGGTTAGCTTGGTCTGTGTGAATCAGCAAAGTCTTCATTGGATCTATTCTAGGCAGAGTTTTAAAGACAAATGGGAGTTTTCTAGATTCTTCTTTTCTTGCACAAACAGTTACTGAGCACCTACTACACGCTATGCATAAAACTAGCAACAAAGGGACAGGACACAGGTCCTCCCTTGAGAAGTCTAGCCGGAGACAGTGATAAGAATAGTAACAGTACAATGTCTTGAGGGTTAAAACAGAAGCATGTGTAAGATGCACCATTGGCTGGAAGAGGGAACCATCCACGTGGGGACGTGAGAACAAGGGCCTGTGCAGGGAGTGGGCTTGTCCTCTGGTGTGGCTGAGGCAAGGGAGCAGTGCAGTGTGCACCAGGAGAAGAGGGGGGCTGGGAGACAGGCACTGGGCCTAAGCTTCCTTAGGCCTAAGGGCTCAGGAAGTTGCCCAAGGACATGGGACCACCAAGGCATTGCTGAGGCACAGCCAGGAGCAGGCCTGGCGGTCTCGGGCCAGTTGCCTGTGGATGCGCTGTGTGGTCCAGGGATGTTAGGACAACTCAGTCCCAGCTCTGACCTCCTCACTTATGACCTGAGTGGCCTCGGTCATGCCACCTCTCTGAGCTCCATCTGTTCATGTCTCAACTGGAAATTGTGATAACACTAACCACACCCCCTTGGCAGAGTGACGGGAGGAGTAAATGAGATGGTGCATGAAGGGCCTGGATAGAGCAGGTCCTGCAGCGCCTGGATGAAAGGATGCTGTTCTGCCTCCCCCGCAAGGCTATGGGGAGGCGGGACTGGGCCTGGGAGGGCCATGTGGAGAAAGGGTAGTTGGCCCTCCTGACTCCTGCTGGTAACCCAGGTCCACGAGCAGGGAGCCAGTCCCACTCTGGCTCTGTCTAGGGTGCCATTGTGGGGCTGAGGGGTGGTGCTCACACTGGAAGAAAACCTCAGTTGGCCTAGGCCTGGTTAGCCAGGCTGTCCATGGAAGCCTGGCCCCTTCACACTCCTTGGATGTTTTTCTTCTTCTCTGAATTTAGGCCCCTTTGGGCAATAGCAGCCTGTCTGTGACAAGTGTGCCAGACAACCAGGGCTTGGCCCATCTGACCCTGGGACCCTGGTCAGGGCCAGAGGAGAGCAGCATTTGGGAATCTTCGAGGGTGCAGATGCTCTGGGATAGACCTGCCCAAGGTCTGGTCCGAGGACGGTGCTCACCTCTGCTTCCAGGCCCCTGGCTCAGCCCCGAGGCCCAGGGTTCAGGTCGGGCAAAGCGGTAGCATCTCAACTGCTCCCACGCCATCCGTGGTCTTCCCGAAACCCTGGTGCTGACTTGGCCTTCATGGAGGCTGCCCTGGGAGGGGCTCCAACAAGACGGGCCTTGAGAAAGGCCCGTTACCTGCCAGTGCTCGGCCTCCAAAATAGAATTTGAAGGGAGCAAAGCCTTTAATTCCATGTGTCCCAACAGCAGGTCGGTGTGGGGATAACTATGATCTGACTGGTCTTGAGCTATAATTACGGAGTCAGAATGAAAAATTACAGGCATTGTGTGGGCTTGTTTTAAATATAACGTAATCCATACCGTCCTCTCTCTTATTTGCTAGATTTGAGGTGGAGGCTTTGGCAGTTGGTGCAGGTTTTGCCTGACGTGTAGCAGATAAAAATGGCCTTTGCTCAGTGAAGAGGGCATGGTGGGGGGCCTCTGAGACCCTTAGCATTCCCAACTGCCCACTTCCCACAACCACAGGCACGTGTGCTTCCGTGCGAGCCCTGTTTGTCAATCGCATTATCTGTATGTTGCGTTTCCCAGCTGGCCTCCCTATTTCCTGTCTACCTCAAGCCAGTCCACCAGAAACATCTCTGTAAAACCCAGCTTTGATGCTTAAGGACCCATCGAGGGCCTCTCTCTGTCTATAGGGTAAATCGAAACTCCAAGTTTCTTTATGACTTGGCTCCGATCCACATTCCAGCATCATAGCCGGGAACAGGAGCTGTGGCATGGAGGTGACATGAAGTACAAGGGCCTTGGGGCCCAACGGCACAGGCTCCAACTCGGGCTCCAACTTTTAGTAACTGAATGGGAGTCCAGGCAGGTTCCTTTTTTTTTTCTTTTTGAGACAGAGTTTCGCTCTTCTTGCCCAGGCTGGAGTGCAATGGCGCAATCTCATCTCACTGCAACCTCCACCTCCTGGGTTCAAGCAATTCTCCTGCAATTCTCCTGCCTCAGCCTCCTGAGTAGCTAGAATTACAGGTGCACACCACCATGCCTGGCTAATTTTTCTATTTTTAGTACAGACGGGGTTTCGCCATGTTGGCCAGGCTGGTCTCGAACTCCTGACCTCAGGTGATCCACCTGCCTCGGCCTCCCAAATTGCTGGGATTACAGGCGCGAGCCACCATGCCCGGCCAGGCAAGTTCCTTAACCTTAATCTGCGTGCTTTAGCTCCTCCACTTCTTGCTATTTATATGGGGTTGCTGTGAAGACAGAGTGAAATAACACACTCCTAGAACCACCCTTGTCATGTCCCTTTTCCTCTCCAAGCCTTAGCTGACCGATCACTGAAAGGAGGCAACAGAAATACTGTCTTTCGAGTTAGTCGATGTTTCTTCGAATGATATTTCTTGGTGTCGTTGATGGTGTGTGGCGAGATGGGCACGTGTTAGTTCAACCTTTCTCAAAAGTAAAATAAAAATACACATGCGAAATCTTAAAACATGCCTATACCCTATGAGTAGGAATCTAAGCTAAGGGAAAAATCAAACTGTGGACAAAAATTTATGCATAAAGATGCTTACTTTAGTATTTTTTGTTTTGTTTTTGAGACAGAGTCTCACTCTGTCTCCCAGGCTGGAGTGCAGTGGCGCGATCTTGGCTCACTGCAACCTCTGCCTCCTGGGCTCAAGTGATCCTCCCATCTCAGCCTCCCCCACTCCAGTCCCCAAGTAGCTGGGACTACAGGCGTGAGCCACCACACCCAGTATTTTTTTTTTTTTTGAGATGGAGTCTCACTCTGTCCCCCAGGCTGTGGTGTGCAGTGGTGTGATCTCAGCCCACTGCAACCCCTCCACCCCTCCCAGTTCAAGCAATTCTCCTGCCTCAGCCTCCTGAGTTGCTGGGATTACAGGCACCTGCCACCATGCCCAGCTAATTTTTGTATTTTTAGTAGAGACGGGGTTTCACCATGTTGGCCAGGCTGATCTGAAACTCCTGACCTCAAGTGATCTGCCCACCTTGGCCTCCCAAAATGCTGGGATTACAGGCATAAGCCATGACGCCTGTCCCAAGATGTTTACTTTGGTATATTTTTATATCCTTGAAAAACTGAAAACATACATGCCTGACATTTAGGTAATATTAGTTAAGGTGTGTCAGCTCAAAAGACTATTATGCAGTCATTAACAGTGTTTTTAAAGAATATTTCGTTATATTGAAAATGCATATAATCTGAGGTAAATAAATCACGTATAATGTATGATCTTAGTGATAATAAAAGTATACGAGCACAGAAAAGGTTGATATTGAAATAGAATAGCAGTTATCTTTGATGAACTGATAGAAGGATTAATATTTTCTCCTTTATAGTTTTCTGTATTTTCCAAATATCCTACAAACAGACATTCATTACTTATATAATTTTTTAAAAGCTTAACTTTTAACATTTTAATTTTTTAAAATGTTAAATAAAATGAGAGGGTAGGGCTGGGCGTGGTGGCTCACGCCTGTAATTGCAGCACTTTGGGAGGCTGAGGCAGGTGGATCACGAGGTCAGGAGTTCGAGATCAGCCTGGCCAATATGGTGAAACCCCCTCTCTGTTAAAACATACAAAAATTAGCCGGGCATGGTGGTGCACGCCTGTAGTCCCAGCTACTCGGGCAGCTGAGGCAGGAGAATCGCTGGAACCCCGGAGGTGGAGGTTGCAGTGAGCCGAGATCATGCCACTGCACTCTAGCCTGGGCGACACAGAGAGACTCCGTCTCAAAAAAAAAAAAAAAAAAAGAGAGAGAGAGAACTTGATGTCAGAGTTCCCTTCTGGCTGGTATCAATCTACGATTCTAATGGGCTGGGACCACCCACAGGGCCTGAGAGATGACCGTAGACAGCCCTCAAGACCTGCCTGCCTCAAAGACAAGCAGCCACAGGGCAGGTCCAGAGCCTGAAGTCAGCAACTCACTGGCCATGAGAATTCACCAAGTACATCCACACAGACTTCCCTTGAAGCCAGCTGCCTCTCTAAAGTCTTCCTGAAACTTTCCTAAGTGTTGAAGACTCTTCCATGCCATCGAAAGTGGGCAGGGTGACAGCCCCACTCTGACCCTGCTAAACCATGGGGCCTCGGTGGCCCCCCGTCCACCTGGTGCCAAGTGGGGTTTGGCCTGAGAGGTGAGCTCTTTCTGCCACTTCAGGTAAGGGGCTCGTTGGAGAAGGTAGGCAGGCGGCGCCATTGTCACCTCTGTGGACCTGTCTACTGTCCACACATCTGGACTTTGGGGACACCACTTTCTGGCTCTTTCAGATCACACACCCCCAACGGCCAGGACACACAACACTGTCTGGTGAGTTGTCCTGAGGGTGGGGCATCTGGAACACTTCCTAAGAGGGAGTCACTGAGGGACAGCCTGCTCACTCCCAGCTACTTCTGGGATCTCAGAATCACTGGATCCAATGGAGCAGGTCAGCCCAGCTGAGGCTACCTGGAGAAATGAAAGGGGCCTTTGGTGAGGCCCTGGTGGAAGGAAGGGCACCATGTGAGTTCACAAAGGGAGCTCTCCAGGGAGGGAGCCCTTGGAGGCGGGAGCCTGGAGCCCTGTGCCCAGAACCCTGCGCCCCGCCTCTAGACTGCAGCTTGTCAGGGCTTGGCTAGGACCTCCATGAACCAGCTCTACACCTGGCCAGTTAGAAACCAGAGAAACTCAGAGGAATCAGTGGCTAAGACACTGAGACAGACAGGCTTAGAGGGACAGTAAGAACAACAGTCGGCAGGAGGCAGGCAGAGGTGTGGGGAGACACAGGCTGAGAAACAGACAGTGCCTGAGACAGGGCGGAGAGGCCCCCACTAGGCAGACTGTGCACATCAGCACCTCCAAACAGGCTCACCCTCACGATCACCAGGGAACACAAATTAAAGTCCCCCTGATGTGCCATTCATTTCACACCTACGAAATTAGCAAACATTAACAAAATTATAATGTCTCATGCTGTTGAAGCTGTGCTGAAACCAGCTTACACACACTGCCAGTGGCAGTGTAAATTAACACCACCTTTTTAGGGGAGAAATTGGGCAATACGCTTCCAGAGCTATGAAAATGTTCATACCTTTAATGTGGTAATTCTGCTCCTGGGAATGTGTTGTAAGGAAGTCACTCAACAGAACCATGAAAGATGTGTATCTAAAGACCATGAGGGCAGTGCTCTCCGCTATATCCCGTGGGCTCCAGTATGGCCGCCATGAATATTTTTTAAAATAGGGAATATTAAGACTATAGGCTGGGCGCGGTGGCTTGAGCCTGTAATCCCAGCTACTCAGGAGGCTGAGGCAGGAGAATTGCTTGAACCCAGGAGGTGGAGATTGCAGTGAGCTGAGATTGCATCACTGCACTCCAGCCTGGGTGACAGAGAAAGACTCTGTCTCAAAAAAAAAAAGACTATATAGTGGAACATTTAAGGGTTCTTAGAATATGTGAAAATGAGCAGAAAATAAAACCATCTGTACATTAAAATTAATAATTCCATAAAACAGCTGCCTGAAAGCTCAGGGCAGCCCCACCCTTGCTGGTGGAGGGTGAACGGTTCTTGATTCCTGGCTGGCCATACAGACACTCCTGTCTTCCCACTGAGGGGCCTGCCCTGCCGCTCCCTGTCTGGAAGCCTAATCCGCAGACCTCAGACCGGTGGGGAGACAGGCTCAGCAAAGCCTGCCCACCTGGCCAGCTCATGGGAGTGGCCCTGGGGAGTCTGAATGGTGCTCACTGAGTCACATCCGCTGAGGTGTGTCTCTGATGTCACACCTACAGAGGCCAAACCAGAAAGGAAAAGAAAGAGATGGTGGGGTTGGCTCTTGGTTTAAGAAAGGGATGCAGTGATTCTGCAAGTTCTGCAGTGTCTTGCTTGTTGCAAGCACAGCGGTCTGTTTAAGCTGACGTCTGGACGCCCAGCTGGTGCATCACCAGCTGAAGACAACTTAGAATAGATTGAAGGCAAAGGAAGAAGGGATCCTGGGGTCACCCCTCCTGGACTGCCCCGACAGTAGGCACGATCTCATTCTAAACTTGATCATCCAGTTCTGCATGTTTCCCACCGCTATTACCCATCACAGAAGCTGGCACTGAACGGGAACTCAGTGAATAGTGGGTGGATGAAAAGGTGAGAATTTGACATATTCTAAGACCACGTAGTATAATGACCATGTAGTATGAATGAGCACGTGTCACCAGACAATTCCAGCTCTATCCAAAGCCTCTCTAGCTTTTCAAAGGTGCCCTTCATCATGTTCTGGGGATGCTATGCCCCTTGTGCCTGCCCTGCTAACTGCCAAGGGGATGCCCTTCCTTACAGAGGCCAAGAACATTCAGTGACCGTGCCCAGGTCCAGACAAGCCCAACCTTGTTCATTCGCTCCACGCATAGCTACAGAACACAAAGAGGCTTTGTGACAGGCCTGCCCTTGATGTGCTTTCAATCTCACGGGAGAGACAGGAGGAAACAACAAAGAATCATTCACCGAGTGACCACATGGATGCTGTAAAAACAGACAGCAGCGGTGGGGAGTGAGAACACCCAGGAAGTGGGCTCAGAGTCAAGGACTAGGCAAGTCT
Organism: Gorilla gorilla gorilla; assembly: GCF_029281585.2. NCBI lineage: Eukaryota > Metazoa > Chordata > Mammalia > Primates > Hominidae > Gorilla > Gorilla gorilla. The sequence goes on along the minus strand of NC_073243.2, from coordinate 21,807,303 downwards.
CCTTGGGGAGGTGGAAATGGAGCAGGAATTTGAGGACAAACAGGAGTTTATCTGACAGAAGGAGCAACCGAGGTCAGGGGCACGTGTGAGTTCACCTCAGCCTTCCCCAGCTTCTCATCAGTGAACCACGGGCAAGAAATTCATCCCGACCATTCCTTCATTCCTTCATTTGTTCCTTCCACCAACACTTACTGCATGCTGGCTCTGTGCCAGACGCTGTTCTAGGTTTGGGGATATAGGAGTAAACAAGTCAAAGTCCTTGCCCTCCCGTGGGGAACATAGATCATAAACAATTAAGCAATGAATAAATAATATCAAGTCCCATTTTAGTAGGCGCTATAGAGAAATAGAAAAGGTTGACTGGGCGTGGTGGCTCATACCTGTAATCCCAGCACTTTGGGAGGCCGAGGTGGGTGGATCACGAGGTCAGAAGTTCGAGACCAGTGTGGCCAATATGGTGAAACCCTGTCTCTACTAAAAATACAAAAAATTAGCCTGATATGGTGGTGTGCACCTGTAATCCCAGCTACTCAGGAGGCTGAGGCAGGAGAATCGCGTGAACCCGGGAGGCGGAGGTTGCAGCGAGCGAGATCACGCCATTGCACTCCAGCCCAAGCAACCGTGCGATACTCCATCTCAAAACAACAACAACAACAACAAAAATGAAACTAATTAATCCACAACAAGATTCCCAGCCTGTGAGAGGTTGGTGCTCAGGACGGAGGCCTGGGCGAGAGAGACATCCGCAGTCAGGCAGCGGTTGCCATGTGAGCGCCAGGGCAGTGTGCAAAGTGAGAAGCTAAGGCGGAGGAAAGAATTCTGGGGACCACTGACATTTGCCGGGTGTGGGGGAGGGGGAGAGAGAGTTCAGGCTTATGGAGAACAACAGAGAAAAAAGTTTTGATGAGGAGGGAATTGTCCCCAGAGCCAAATGCTACGGAAGTTCAGAGAAATTGGGGGTCGAGAAGAAGCCATTGGATTGGGAAGGGGAAACAGCATGAAGTTACATTGGGAAGGACAGATTTGGTGAGGTTGCAGTGCAAGGGCAGGGAAAAACGATCAGGACGGGGACGTGTGAGCAGCGAGGGCAGAGAGCTCTTTGAAGAGCCTGGGAAATAAAACGAACTATGGCTTAGGGTGTGCAGGGGTGGGCAAGAGGCAGAGAAATGGGAGTCCAGTTAGGGCAGGGGGAGATGAGACATTTTTGTTGACCCAGGCAAGGGACCAGGAGGAGAGGGAAAAGCTAAAGACTCCAAGGAGGAAGATGTAACCCAGGGACTTCCCACTGCTTCCTTCCCACCCCCTCAAACTCAGGCTACCTGGGACCCCCCCAGGCTTCCTGTCCAAAGCCAAGCTAAATGCCCTCTCTGGCACCTGCCCCACAGTGGTTGCCCAGCGTTTGTCTGCTCTTGCTTAAGAAGACAGAGTGCTCACCGCCACAGGGCTGGCTCAACTGTGAGAAATGTTTTCCCTGGAGATCTGACACAGACGTGGCACAGTGTTGGGGTTTCAATGGGGCTTCCTATGTTTGTCTGCAGAATAAAGTTTTTTGTTTTTTTTTTAAACAAAGTCTCACTCTGTTGCCCAGGCTGGAGTGCAGTGGTGCCATCTCGGCTCGCTACAACCTCCATCCCCTGGGTTCAAGCGATTCTCCTGCCTCAGCCTCCCGAGCAGCTGGGATTACAGGCGGCTGCCACTGTACCCGGCTAATTTTTGTATTTTTAGTAGACACGGGGTGTCACCATCTTGTCCAGGCTGGTCTTGAACTCCTGACCTCGTGATTCACCCGCCTCGGCCTCCGAAAGTGCTGGGATTACAGGTGTGAGCCACCATGCCCGGCCAGATTTTTAAAGTCTTTTTTTTTCTGAGCCCAAATCCTCCTAGCTTTTCACCGTTTGATTCTAGTTCTGCTCTTGAGGCTGCCTCTGACAAAGACAGCCCTTCAGATAGCAGAATGAAGTGGTGTCTACCCATTCTTCCCGTCTTAGGCTTGAATATCCCCTGCTCTTCTGATAGCCTCCAGGGTTTCTCCTAACCACATCACACCCTCAGTATCCTTAGGAGTAGATACAGAAGGTAGAAGACTAGGCATTTATTCCTCTTGTACCAACAGCAGCTGGTGGTTAAGAGCATAAGCTCCGGAGCCAGCTAGCCTGGGTTTGGATCCTGGCTCTGCTTCTTCCTAGACAGGAAAGCTGGGTAAGTCACCTAACCTTCTCAATCCCCAGTGTCCTGACCTACCTCATCTAGGTGTGAGGAGTGCATGAGTTAGTACATGTAGAGTGCTGCAAACAGTGCCTGGGGGAGACTGAGAGCTCAGTGTGTGTTCTCTGCTCTACGATATTAAAGTGCCAGGCCAGGTGCAGTGACTCACATCTGTAATCCCTTTGCACTTTGGGAGGCTGAGGCAGGAGAATCACCTGAGGTCAGGAGTTGGAGACAACATGGCGAAACCCTGTCTCTACTAAAAATACAAAAATTAGCCCGGCGTGGTGGCTCGCACCTGTAGTCCCAGCTTCTCGAGGAGGCTGAGGCAGGAGAATCGCTTGAATCTGGGAGGTGGAAGTTTCAGTGAGCTGAGATCGCACCATTGCACTCCAGCCTGGGTGACAGAACAAAGATGGTTTACAGGACCTTGGTTTAAAAGTAACTAGACACCTGGAAGTACTCCCAGGAAGGTGAAAAATATCCAAAGACAAGGATCCAGCCTGTGGATGGAGACTGGAAAGTGGCTGCAGTTATATCACACAGAGAGTGCTGCGATGCCTAGGAGGACCAGGTACTTGTGCCCTGTCTCTTTCAGAAGCTTCAGGCCTGGCTTCAGGCTTCTGTCCTGCTTGGCATTCGCCTGTGGTTTCCAACTCCTCCGAAGTCCAGCCTTTGCTGCTGTGAGGGGATTGTCTGCCCTCTACTGTCCATCGTCTGTCATGGCACACGCTTAACAGATGGCCAGGAACTCAAGAGGCGGCGCTAATTGGGAGAGACCTTAGAGACGCACTTTTCTCCAACTCTTTTGACCATGACTCCCAGAAATATATTTTACACTGTGATTCCAAACAAAAAAGTTTCACGAAATAATGTTTACCAGCCAGGCACCGTGGCTCACGCCTGTAATCCCAACACTTTGGGGCCAGGGGCGGTGGCTTATGCCTGTAATCCCGGCACTTTGGGAGGCAGAGGCAGGCGGATCACCCGAGGTGAGGAGTTTGAGACCAGCCTGGCCAACACTATGAAAACCCGTTTCTACTAAAAATACCAAAACAAAAAGAAAAATTAGCTGGGTGTAATGGTGCGTGCCTGTAATCCCAGCTACTCAGGAGGCTGAGGCAAGAGAATCTCTTGAACCCAGGAGGAGGAGGTTGCAGTGAGCCGAGATGGTGCCATTGCACTCCAGCCTGGGCGACAAAGCAAGACTCCATCTCAAAAAAAATAAAATTAAAAGAAAGAAATGTATTGTCTCAGGCCACTCCGGGCCAAATACTGTGCTGAATCTATCAGTCTTAGGACTTTTAGAGAGAAGGCTCCACACTATCATCTCCTTGGAGCCTGGATATCAGTGTATAGACACCTTGACAGAGCCATTTTGAGACCTTCCTAGATCATACACATTCTTATTTTTGGAGATCCTGACCCATATCATACGATACATACTAAAATTTATGCACATTGGGACTTACTGTTTTAGTCCATTTTGCATTGCTATAAAGGAACATACAAGGCTGGGTTATTTGTAAAGAAAACAGATTTATTTGGTTCGCAATTCTACAGGCTATACAAGAAGCATGGTACCAGCCTCTGCTTCTGGCGAGGGCTTCAGGGGACTTCTACTCATGATGGAAGGTGAAGGAGAGCAGGCATCACAGGGAGAGAGCAAAGGAGCAAGAGAGAGGGGAGCTGCCCGACTGTTTTTAGCAGCGATATCCCCCGCTGGAACCAGGAGTGAGAACTCAATTCTGCGGGAATGGCACTAAGCCATTCATGAGGGATCCGCCCCCATGGTCCAAATACCTCCCACTAGGTCCCATCCTGAACACCAGGGATCAAATTTCAACAGGAGATTGAAGGAACAAGTATCCAAACTATATCACTTATTAATTTCAATTTTGTTTTCTTTTTGTATTTTGAAGGCAATGAGTTTTTTGGGCCTCAGCCATTTTTGTAGGCCCTTGAACAATTCACAGGCCTTAGGACTATACCCTATCATGACTAATGGGTGAAGTAGCCTTGGTAAAAAAAATCTGATCAATGAATATACACTAAGGAGAAATTTAATTACTTAGCCCTTATCTCCTGGTCTTTTCTTTTTTTTTTTTTTTTTTTTTTGAGATGGAGTCTTGCTCTGTCACCAGGCTGGAGTGCAGTGGTGCGATCTTGGCCTACTGCAACCTCTGCCTCCCGGGTTCAAGTGATTCTCCTGCCTCAGCCTCCCAAGTAGCTGGGACTACAGGCATGTGCCACCATGCCCAGCTAATTTTTGTATTTTTAGTAGAGACGGGGCTTCACCATGTTGGCCAGGATGGTCTCGATCTCTTGACCTTGTGATCCACCTGCCTCGGCCTCCCAAAGTGCTGGGATTACAGGCATAAGCCACCATGTCCAGCCTCTCCTGGTCTTTTTAAAGGGAAATGTGGACAGGCCATTAACACTAAATACATGAGTTCCTACTGGTGAAATCTTTGCTACTCTGGTAGACTGGTGGGGGCAGTACCACTGCAGGTGGGCCAAATGCCATGCGACTGGCAAGGTGTTCTCACTCCGAGCCTCAGTTTCCTCAGAGTAAAACAATGGGATTAGATTAGCTTGATGATGTTCAAAGATTTTGTTTTAGCATTGGGACCCTTTTGAAAATGAAATCTTATATGGCAAAAAGCAGACGTGGGATGGATAGACTTCTGAGTTTAACAGCTATGCAGGATGTCTGTGAAGACATCCAGGAGAACCTCCCCTAGGTGCCTGCAGAGATAGAGAGGTTTCCTACAGGCAAGGACAGGTTTAGGGACCCCAGGAATTCCTGAGGCCTTGATTGGATCTCAGCTCTTAAGAACAGCAGTGTTTTTCAAACCTCATTGACAGTGACACACAGTCAAAAATAAAGTTTGCTTCAAGATATGGTACATATGTAGTGAAATACAAGTTTTCATAAAATATGTACACTGTAAAATAAAAGATTGTCCCACACGCTGGCTGGGACAAGGATGTTTTGGGAATATAAGCCACAAAACTCTTCTTGGAAATCAATTGTATGCCTGATTAAATGCTTAAGCCGTTTTCTGATGAATTTTAATGAGATTATGACCTCTTGTTAGAAACCAGTTACCTATGCACTCAGCTAATATCAACCCTGGAGGGAAGGAATCCAAGGGCCTTTAACTGTCTTTTAATAAATCTAATAATCCTTAACTAGAACTTTTCTTTCTTTTCTTGTATCCAGTCTAACAATGATTATCTGGTCATTCTCTTTTCCTGTAAAGTGTCCTTACCTATAGATACTTGTTGAATTGACTTAGCAAAAGCCTCATTTCTTGCCGCAACGTTGTAATAAAAACTTTGACAGTGGGTCATAACTAAATTGTCCAAACCTGGCCAGGCGCGGTGGCTCATGCCTGCAATCCTAGCACTTTGGGAGGCCGTGGAGGGCGGATCACCTGAGGTCGGGAGTTCAAGACCAGCCTGGTCAACGTGGTGAAACCCTGTCTCTACTAAAAATATAAAAATTAGCCGGGCGTGTTGGGCACCTGTAATCCCAGCTACTCAGGAGGCTGAGGCAAGAGAATCGCTTGAACCCGGGAGGCAGACGCTGGGCACCGCACTCCAGCCTGGGTGATAGACCGAGTCTTTGTCTCAAAAATAAATAAATAAAAAATAAAATAAATTGTCCAACCCACCTCCTTTCTTACCCTTTCCTCTTTCCTTCCTTCCTTCCTTCCTATTAAACAGTGTGATGTATTCTGATATTGCTCTACTGATATGTTTTATTCTACTCTATTTCATTTTTTAAAATGCTGACTGGGACCCCCTAAATTGATTTCACCAGTCTTTAATGTTTTGACTGCAGTTTAAAAACCACTGGGATAGCAATCCTGGTGGACCACTTTATTAAGACAGAAACACATTGTTGCCATTATAAAATAAAATCAGAGATGGAAACCAGGAAAGATAAAGGCACATGGTGAAAGCTGAGAAACTGTCTTCTGAAATTTAAAAAAAAATTAAAGGATGGGGGCAAGCCAAAAACTTTGAGAATATGTTTGCAATGCAAATAAGTGAGAATTTGTCTTCAGAATATTTAAAGGACTCAAGTAAGAAAAAGACATGAAAGAAGCAAAACGAGCAAAGATATGAATAGAGAAATCACAGAAAAAGAAACCCACAGGGGTAATAAGCATATGAAATGATGCTCTACCCTACTAGTAGACAGGAAAGAACAGAACCTGGAATTATTAAAACTTCAGAAACTTGGAGGAAGGACCCTGGAGATCTGAAACTCAGACTTTTGATAAGGGGTGCCAGTTGGCTGGTGCTGGTATTCTGAACAGGGATGCAATAAAGCTGCTTCTTCAAACATTAGAAAGTTGCAACGTGGATTCAGCTGCCACTAAGGGAAGGAACATCTGCTACCAGGGTGAATTAGTTACTGGTATGAGCTCGACATGGAGCCAGGTAAGAAGGCAGGAATATGGTTTGCAGAGACCTAGCCTTGGACAGGAAGCTGACTTTAGAAGGTAGAGGGTTGGAGCCAAGGGCGAAGCCTAACTCCCACAGTCAGTTCTATTGGTTAATCAGCATTTATATTTAAACTTCCATACTAAAAAGAAAAAATGGGCCAGGCGTGGTGGCTCACACCTGTAATCCCAGCACTTTGGGAGGCTGAGGCAGGCAGATTACCTGAGGTCAGGAGTTCAAGACATGGTGGCACACGCCTGTAATCCCAGCTACTTGGGAGGCTGAGGCAGGACAATTGCTTGAGCCTGGGAGACAGAGGTTGCAGTGAGCCAAGGTTGTGCCACTGCACTCCAGCCTGGCTGACAGAGTGAGACTGTCTCAAAAATAAAATAAAATAAATAAAATAAAATAAAATAAAATAAAATATTCTTTTCTATCTAACACAGTGCAACTATTCTTCATAGAAATAAAGATGCTATTAGTCTCTCCTTGAGAAAAGAGACACACAAAGTCCCAAAAGTCACTGCATCCATCTCTGGGAGAGAGTAATAATATTCATCTCTGAGCTATGATAATTACTCCATGAATGGAGTCGCAGCCCTGTCTGAATATTCTGTTATCTAAAAACTAAATTGTAAAGTTAATCTTCCACAAAACGTATATAAAACAATGAGGAGGAGACCTCCAGCTGGAGTGAAGTAAGGAACTGGATTTACCCTCTTGCCTGAAATAACTGAAGAAACAGACAAAAGTGGGCCCCACAATTGCCCCAGCTTACTGCCTGGAGAAAGCTTTCCAGCTGCAGAGTAGGGAGGAGCAACCCTGGCAGAGTCCTATCATCTTCCTGAGTTAAGGGGACAGACAGAGCTGGCAGTACTGGGAGGCCAATGCAGCCAGAATTCACAGGGCAGCATGCTGAAATTGAGGGTGTTGTACAGAAAGAGAACTCTAGAGAAACAAAGGTCCCCATCAAGTATTCAGCTGAATACAGGAGAGAAGGGGATAAGGTGTTACCTTGAAGATAGGATGTATCGACAGCAGGCACCTCATGGTGGCCACAACAATGACCTCAGCCATCAAGTGTCCCCTCAGAAGATGAGACTGCAGCTCATGGAGCTGGAAGTCAGAGCTGCGCACCCAGCATTGGGCCAGAAGCCAGACCACTGGGGAATCTGTGGGCAAGAAAAGGGGAGGTAGTGGGGATCCTGTGCTGGGCAGCTGGAGCTGGAGCAGGGACAAGTGTGGGGAGAGAAGGCATGAGTGCCGGGCACTCAGCGATTCCCGCCCCCCTTGCACGTTAACCTCGTCCTCCAAACCTGTTCTGCTTTCCCCATCCCACTCCTGCCTCTCCCTACAGCTCCCACTTCCTCCCCTCCCCTTCCTGCCCGCTCAGTGCATTAGCACCCTGCAAGCTGCTTTGCCTCCAGCATTCTGCAGAAACTGCTCTTCTGGTGCCTCCTCCAGCCTCCACTTCCTCTTTCAGTCCCCGCATTGTGGACAAGATTCAAACCGCCTGCTTCCTTCATCCCACACTGTTTTTCAAAATCTCATCTTTTGGCCCCACCTCTACACAAATGACTGAATCTCTTGTTCTCAGCTGCCTGCTGGACAATTTAAATGTCTTCCCGTTACCTCAACATTGGCCAGACAAAAGTCTACCTGGGCACCCTGTTCTCTTTATGGGTGCTATTTCTGCAGGCACCTGGCCTGGCTCCCCTTTTCCCTCTCCTTGATCTCCCTCTGCACTCGCATCCACCTGTCCTCTCCATCCTGATGGTCACTACCCACATCCGAGCTCCCCTCCTCCTGGGGTCAGTGCTGGGGCATGTTGCCCCAGTCCCTGTTTCTAGCATCTCCCCTCTCCAACCCACCCTAAACACCACTGCCCACACCACGTGCCTACAGCACGTTTCATCACAGCCTTCTCCAGCTTCCCACTTCATGCTCCTTAGCCTGGCTTAGTCTGGCCCCGGTCCAACTGTCCCCTAGTAATCTCCTGACTCCTCTACCTCAGCCTCTGCCCAGTCTGTCTTGCCCCTGAGGACCGGTCCTTCCTCTCCCTCCTGCTTGTCTGAGACCTGGCCCTCCTCCAAGGCTTGTGACACCCCACCTCTCCAATCCCTCCTGGGCTGTCTCTGTCCTCAGGGACTTCCTCAGTTCTGGAGCTTCTGCAGACTGGCCCTGTGTGTCTCTCCAGCTACATTGCAAGGCCTTCGAATAGAGACTTGGCGCATTTCCTCCTTTCGCGTCTCGCCGGTGCCTTAGCCCAGCGCCTTTGAAGATGGTGCTTAGTGCATTTTGATAAGGGGCTGAGCTGAGAAGGCTGGAGACTGGGAGCAGAAATCCTGAGTCCTCTCACCTGGATGACCATGGGCAAGAGTTTCCCATCAGGCTGCAGTTTCAACATGATCAGAGGGGCAGCCAGGTGCTGCTGGCTACAGAGACTGACGTTGGCCTTGATCCCATCCAGCAGGGAGAAGTCAGCTTCGAACAATGTGCCTCCCTGGGTGCAGGAAGAGGTCAAAGGCTGCTATCAACATAAAGCATCTTCTTCCCACTCGGATTCCTCCAAGGGGGAAGAGAGAGAGAGAGAGAGAGAGAGAGAGAGAGAGAGAGAGAGAGAGAAAGCTAACTTGTCTCCATCACCTACTTTGTACCAGGTAATGGATCATGTGCTTATTGCCTCATATCATTGTTTATTTTTTGAGCCGGGGTATTACTCTGTTGCCCAGGCTGGAGTGCCATGGCGGGACTACCATGGCTCACTGCAGCCTTGACTTCCTTGGGCCCAGGTGATCCTCCCACCTCAGCCTCCCAAATAGCTGGGACTACAGGTGCATGCCACTACACCAAAAATTACAGGTGCTAATTTTTGTATTTTTGTAGAGACAGGGTTTCACCACGTTGCCTAGGCTGGTCTCCAACTATTGGGCTCAGGTGATCCTCCTGCCTCGACCTCCCAAAGTGCTGGAATTACAGGTGCAAGCCACTGTGCCCAGACTTATAATTTTTATACCTAGTTGAACGAGCCTCAATTGCACAGAAGAGGAAACAGATAATCAGAGAGGTTGGGTATTTTGCCTGAGGTCACACAGCTTACAAATAGCAGAACCAGGATTCACATCCAAGCCTATCTGCCCTTAATCCCATGAATTTTCCTTTCTGTTGTTCCATATCGCCTCCTGATGAACAGCCACAGCACTCTGATCCTGACTTTCCTACTCTGCACACTCCCCGAATCCCTAGCACCATGGGCCAGTTACATTTCTTCATTTGACCCTGTTTCTATCAACCATTCCATCTTGCACGCCCTCCCTCCACAGCTACTGTCGTGTGGGAAGGAGGCCGAGCAGCTGAGCTTCTCCAGGGTCCCTCAGGACCTCTCCTGCAGAATCCGTCCTTGCTGGCTGGCAGCAAGCCAGGCCCACAGTGGGTCCTGCAGCAGCATCATTGGCACTAGGCCACCCCACTTCACTGCTGAGCTTCCTCAGGGCTCTGATGTCCATACCTCCAGCTCCTTCTCCAGCTGGGCCTGCAGTTCCTCCATGCCTGGAGGGAACACTAGGCGAGCAGGAAGGTGAACCGAGCGCCTCAGCACCACGGGGTTGGCGCCATTAAGAAACTGGTACCCAAATAAGGCATATTCCTTCCAGGAGTCCCGCACGCGCTCTGGGGAAGGCAGTTGTTGAGCAAGTTGTGGGATCTGAGGTTTTGGTCCTTCCAACCCCACCAACCATGCCCCCTTGACTCCAGCCCACCAGAGGGACCCAAGTCTCTGGTCTCCCACCCTGCTTCTTTCAATTCCCCTGGGTTGGGTGGGATCTGGGGGTAAGCGTCCTGGGAGACATATTGGGGTGGGGGGACTGACCAGCCAGCTTGCTCTGGCCACAGCAGAAAATCCGGTTGAAGTCATTCAGATCATTCCAGCCAAGTCGGAACATTATTTTATTTTTGAGGTGGAGTCTCACTCCAGTCACCAGGCTGGAGTGCAGTGGCGCAATCTTGGCTCATTGCAACCTCCACCTCCTGGGTTCAAGCAATTCTTGTGCCTTAGCCACCCGAGTAACTGGGACTACAGGCGCGTGCCACCACGCCCAGCTAATTTTTGTATTTTTAGTAGAGACAGGGTTTCACAATATTGGCCAGGATGGTCTCGATCTCTTGACCTCGTGATCTGCCCACCTCAGTCTCCCAAAGTGCTGGGATTATAGGTGTGAGCCACCATGCCCAGCGTCAGAACATTTAGTTTTTGATAGTAAGGTCGGCCAGCCTTCAGGACAGAATGGGGCAAAGGGTTTGAGCATCATTCTGAGACTCCAACATGACAACCACAGGCACCGACCTTGGGCCGGTCCAGTGCAGTGCAGCCCATAAGCCCCTTGGCTTCCACTAGACCAGGACACCTCCCTCTCACCCAGCCTCCCCTTGCTCTCACCCTTTGGCCAGCGAAACCTTAAAATCAACACTCTTGTCTTCCAGAAATTGCTCATCCACAGGGAGGTCACATAGTTTTGCCCCAGCCACATTCAGAATTAACCCATCCTTCCAGTTTCCCCACCTGTGGGGCAGGAAGGAAATCAGGCGTGGGTGCTGGAAGCATCAGCAGCTCACGTGGGGTCAGGGGAGGAGGGCTCACCGGTACAGCTTCCTTCTCTCTTCCAGCTCCTCTTCCTGGTGTTTCTGGAACAGGCCTCGAGGGTCGTCGCCCACAGTACGGCCTAGAAGGCCAGAGGAGGGCTTGGCCAGTGACTTTTGGTGAGCGCCTCTTTTCGCCCCTGCCAGGAGAGCCTCATCACTCCGTCCTTCTGTGTGGCCCCTGCCTCTTCAGCATCACGCCCCTCCCCCAGGCTCCAGCCACTTTGTGCCAGCTGCAGCCACCGCCCCTTCGACACTCCCAAAGAGCCCTGCGCTCCAGGTTCCAGCACCCCCATCCTGCTCCCTCTTCTCCACACGCGCATCCCCCCAGCTTCTCTCGCACCCCAGAGGCCTCCTGACACCCCCAGCCCCGCGCTTACCGGTGCCTTCAGGCAGGCTCAGGACGCCGTCGCCCTCCACCCAGCGGTAACAAGGGAACCTGACCTCGTCCCCGGCTCCGGGGCCCTACACGGAGATCCAGCTGCAGAGCCTGAAGGAAGTGACGTTTGCGCAGTTTCACAAACAGCAGCGGCCCCAGGTACTCCGCTACTTCCACCTTGAGTTCTGTCTCCTGCGGGCGACAGAAGAGGCTCAGCCCCAGTGCGGCCTGGCGGGAGGGGCACCCGGCTGAGCCCTGCTCCCTCCAGCCCATGCCCTTCCTCCGAGCCTCTGAGAGGAGGAGACGTATCGGGGGTGGGGGGACTGAGCCAGAGAGAGAGGGACCGCGCCGAGCAGGTGGCCCCAGGACTCGGTTCTGAGGGGACGGGGACGGCAGGTGGGAAGGTGCGCTCCTGCTTTCACTTTCTCCTCGCTGTGGTCATTGACTATGCCAAGCGCTGGGCTGAGCGCTGCCGCGCCCTGGACGAGCGCGCTGTGGAGCCCGGACGCGCTGGTGGGAATTCCCGCTGTGCGACCCCCCAACCCCACCCCGCCCGAGGCTGAGGACCTGCAGGGGCCCCACCGGCCTGGGGACAACCTTCCCGGAGACCTGGAGGCGGAGAGGGCTCAGCCAGGGAGAGTGACAGAAAGGGAAGGCAGGGGAAAGGCGCGCCGGGCAGAGAGAGCGGCGGGGAAGGGAGGGCGAGCAGCATCTTGGAGCTGGAACTCAGAGCCCAGGTGTGGGGGGTCAGCAGGTCCGGAGGCTCTCGAAGGTGGCGCCAGGGGCTTTGGATTTGGTCCCGAGAACAAGCGGGAGCCGTTCGAATGTGTTAAGCAGGGGGAGTGAATTAGGGAGAAATCATTCCGGCTTCAGAAGGGCTTGGAAGGTCTGCAGCAGAGGTGGCGAGGCCGCTGGAGGTTTGAAATGGCTTTTAAAATAGAGAAAGCGGGAGGACCGACGACCGCTCCGGCGACAGCAGTTTCCAGACACCAGAGCTGTTTGGAATGAGGGGCGCTCAGGAGCATCCTCTTAATTCCAAGGAGATCGAGTAGCGGAAACATTTATTGAGCGTTTACTGTGTGTCACCAACTGCCCACCACAGGGAGGAAAAAAGGGAGGAGTGAGCGCGCCTTTCCACCTTCCGTGCCCCGTCCCCTCACCATGGAGTAGCGGGGCCACCTGCTCCGTGCGCATTTTCTCTCTTTCTGGCTCCCTTTGCCCCGCTTTCTCGGAAGCTCGGAGCAAGGGCGTGGGGTGCGGGGAGCAGGGCTCCGCAGGTTCAAGAGGACGCGGGCGGTCGGGGGCGGGACGGATATTGGGCAGGGACGCGGGAGATGCTCAGGGTCTAGAACTGACTGCGCCGGATTCTTGTTTAGAGGGAGGTGAAGAGAGGAAGGAGGCGCGGGTGACACCGGGGGAGGCAGGAGGAGAGGGCTGGGAGGTGGGGAGAGGAGAGGACCTCATCCGGGCATGTTCCTTTGACGTTCCCTGAGACAGACATCCGGATTTGGGGATCTGGGAGAGAGCTAGAGCAGTGATGGGAATTTGGGCTTTCGCGGAAGAAAAAAAGTAACAGGACCGGGTAGAACACCCGGTAGATATGACATGAGATATGACGGGAGGTGGGTCGGGAAATCGAGAGCGTTCTCCTGTCTTGACTCCCCATCCCTTCCCTCTCACCACCCACTCAACCCCAGGTGATAAAGCCTGAAAGGTCAGAGATCCAACAGCGCTAGCGGTTGAAACGTTTTTTAAAATAGAGAAAGCGAGAGGACCGACGGCGGCTCCGGTGACTGCTGAGTTTCCAGACAAGGGAGCTCTGTGCAATGAGGGGCGCACAGGAGCATGCCCTCAATTCCAAGATCAGGTAGCCGGAAAATTTATTAAGCGCTTACTGTGTGCCACCTGCGTGTTTTCTGTCCAAATCAGAAAAGGATTTGGACAGAAAACACGCAGGAAGAAGGAATCAACCCCTGGTACAGCAGGCAGGCGACGTAGGGGTAGGAGTTACGCACGTGTATGCAAGCCTGGATGGCTGGGAAGCCAACCTCCATCTAAAGGCAAGCGCGGACATGCACATACACACACACGCCTCACAAGTTGGATTGCAAGAGAGGGTGAAGTGGGCGAGGAGACCCAGTCAGCCGTGGCATTTGAGGAAGGTACATTTAGGCCACTGAATTCATTCCACCAACTTTGCACACTTGTCTTCCTTGTGCCAGGCTCTGGGACTCATTCCTTTTGAGAGTAAAAGTCTGCCTCCCTGGACTCCTGCCCCTCAGGCGCTCCCACAGCCCGGCACCGCCCCCTCGCCATTCCGGAGCCAGCGCGGGCTAAGCGGGCCTGGCCGGGGATGAGCGGAGCCACCGTCCCCATATTCCTCGGTGCCCCGGGACCGCAAGAGGGAGCCGTGGTTTCCGGAACTCCTCCCGCCCCTCCGGGCTTTTCCTCTGTTAGGCAGGTGGCGATTCGGTGTCTTTGCTTGTTATGGCCGCTGCCGTCGCCCTGGAGACAGGTGAGTAGCGCTCTGAGCCTGGAGTCTTCGCAGATAGAACTCTCCTTGGCCCAGACCTCTTCTCCCGCCTCCCCGGGGCCTCCTTCCAGGCCTCACTCCCGGCAGGATTAGTATTTGGACAGGGAGGAGAGAAGGCTCTTGCAGCGTCTAGAAAGGCTAAGGTACTCTGCAGTTTTCCTAATTTGGTTTGTTCGCACATCTTTGCTATTCAAACACGACCCCACCAGCTTCCCAGCGTGGGCGAGACTAAGGGAGAGGACTTGTGTCTTAAAGCGTGTCCTCCTTGTGTCTTAAAGCGTGTCCTTGATTGGTTTTCTGCTTCTCACATGAGCTTGCATACTTCTCACATGAGCTTGCTTGTTTGAAATATCGTCGCCAGACCTGTGTATCATTGTGTTACTTGTGATTCTTATATATGCATATGTTCCATCATCTTTTAGGCTCTCTGGAGTCTCTTGTTCAGCTTGCATCCTAAGTTTTTCTTAACTGATTCAGCACGTAGCTTTTGCGAAACTTAATCACTGTTAACAATTGTTACAATGCATTACTAAAATAGGGGAAGCCACAGTTATTACAGCCTACCTTAGAGATCACTGTTAAAATTCCTACATAGTGGCCCATGAGTGGTAGGTATTGTGTCTCATTTGTGTTGCTGCTTTCTTTGATGATTTCTCTTTACTTTTAACGGTAACCCTCTTCCATGACTGTTCCTTAAAGTGGTGCGCTGTCCCAATGGACCATGCTCTAGCTTTCCAAGCTGCTAGAACTGTCAGTGTTTCTCAGCCTTGGCACTATTGACATTTTGGGACCAGTGATTCTTCATTGTTGGCAGAGGGGAGGGTGTTGACCTGTGCACTGTAGGATGTCAGGTGGCATCCCCGGACTCTACCCACTAGGTGCCAGTAGCACCTAATGTGCCACCCACCCCCTCCCAACAACTTTTCAACCAAACTAAAATGTCTCTAGAGGTTGCCATATATCCTCTGGGGGACAAAATCACACTTAGTTGAGAACCACTGTCCCACATTCTACACACAGAAGCCAAAAGGATATTTTTTAAATGTAAATGGCATCATGTCGTTCCCCTGTTGGAAACCCTTCAATGTTTTCCTGTTGACCTTAGAATAATCTCAAATTCCTTACTGTGGCTTAGAAGACCTTCTGTGGACTGGCCCCTGCTTGCTTTTAACTCCTCTCTTCCGTTCTGCTTCCATGTCTATATAATTGCTTCTCTCTCACTCCAGCCACACTGGCCTTCTTTTTGTTCCTTGAACATTCAAAGCTGGTTCCCATCCACCCTTTGTATTTGCTGTTCTTCTGCCTAGAATGCACCTGTTCCAGATCACTGTTCATTCACACATATCTCAGATTACATGTTAACTAATCAGCAAGGCCTTCCCTGACCATTTTATCAAAAGAAGCCACTTACTTCCATTCTCTATCACATTACCCATTTATTTCCTTCATAGTGCTAATCACAATAGAAAATTGTCTTGTTTCATCATTGCTTGTCTGCCTTTTCACCAGAGTGTAAGCTCCACTAGAGCTGGGACTTTGCCTTTTTTACTGCTATAGCCCAAGTTCCCAGAATACAGACAGTTCCCAACTTAAGATGGTTTGACTTATGATTTTTCGACTTTACAATGGTACAAAAGTGACATTCAGTAGAAATAGTACTTTAAGTACTCATACAACCATTCTTTTTCACTTTTAGTACAGTATGCAATAAATTACATGAAATATTCAACATTTTATTATAAAACAGGCTTTCTGTTGGATGATTTTGCTCAACTTTAGGTGTTCTGAGCATGTTTAAGGTAGGCTAGGCTAAGCCATGATGTTTAGTAGGTTAGGGGTATTAAGTGCATTTTCAAATTACCATATTTTCAACTTACAATCGTTTTAACGGGAGGTAACTCCATCATAAGTGGAGGAACATCTAGTGCCTGGCACAGAGCCGGTTCTCAATAAATATAACTCTTCTCCATCTTCTTCAAACCTCAGGCCAGGTTTCAATGACCTCCTCTCACTTTCTCTTCTAAGATTATTTTTGCTTGCTGGTGGGTTTACTGTCATTTTTAACCACATCTAACCTACCTTAAAAAAGAGTATGGGTGGGGGTGCCAGGTACAAAGACTTAGCATAAAGAAAACAACCATTTACTTTGAAACATAAACAAAGGCCAATTAATAATTTATGAGTCTGTTCCTTGCCCCTCAAGTTGTTAGCAGGCATGGAATCATTCCACAGGTCATTATTTCAGTTTGGTCTCTGTTCCTAAAGGGTGAAGGTTTTCTGAGGGCTGTGGATCCCAAACTCACCTGGCTCAGAGGCTCAAACAGCCTCTCTTTGTCCATCAACCCGATTTAGACAGCATCCTCGGCCTGAAAACCTTCTGTGCTGGCTTCAAGTGAAAATAGTTCACTGGGTCAAAAGTAGGCTGGTCCAAGACGCAGGACGGTCAGTAAACGTTGGCTGTGTTCAGAAACTGCGGCTTGGCTGTTTCTTACATTGATTTATGGTTTGTTTCCATGAAATCGAAAATGCTTGGTCCACCTGGCAGCTGGCTGGCTGGCTGGCTGGCAACTGGAGGCCTTTCTGTCCTGGCTGAGGGCCCTGGCCCCTTGGTGGCCTTTGGGAAGCAGCATCTCATCGGGCCGTTTTTTCGTTCTGGCGGGCGGCCGACTTGGCCCGCGGGGTCGGGCTCTCCGCGCAGTGCAGAGACGTCTCCACCCTCAGGGACGAGGCTCTGACGTGGCGGGAGGTCGTTTCCGTGCGCTGCGAGGAGGATTCCACGTGCCGGGAGGACGCCTCGAGGATGCGAGGGAGCCGCTTCCCCGAGGGGGAGAGGGAGGGCCCCTCGCTGCGGCGCTGGGAGGTCTCCACCCGCCGGGACGACGTCTCCACGCGGTGGGACGAGGTCTCCACGCGGACCGTGGACGTCTCTGTGTAGCGGGTGGTCCCCACCCGGGGCGAAGACTGCTTGGCCCCTCGGGCTGAGGCCATTCTGCCGGCGTGAGGGGGCCAGGGAGGCCTCGGGGCACCCTACAGCCCAACGGTCACCGCAGGCAGAAGAGAGGAAAACTACGGTACTGCCATAGCCGGGAGCGCCACAACACGATGACGTGGAAGCACCATGGTCCTTCTAAGGCTAAAACACTGGACTCCTGCCCCTCAGGCGCTCCCACGGCCCGGGCCCCGCCCCCTCGCTATTTTTGAGCCAGCGCGGGTGGAGCCATCCCAGGGCTGGTCGGGGATGGGCGGAGCTGCCCCGCCCCATATCCCACAGTGCCCCGGGACCGGAAGAGGGAGCCGTGGTTTCCGGAACTTCGCCCGCCTCTCTGGGCTTTTGCTCGGTCAGGCTGGTGGCGTCTTGGTGTCTTCGTTTGTTATGGCCGCTGCCGTCGCTATGGAGACAGGTGAGTAGCTCTCTGATCTTGGAGTCTTCGCAGATGGAACTCTCCTTGACCCAGACCTCTTCCCCGTGGCCTCCTTCCAGGCCTTACTCTTGGCAGGGTTAATATTTGGACAGAGAGGAGAGAAGGCTCTTGTAGCGTCTGGAAAGACTAAGGTACTCTTTGCAGTTTTCCTAATTTGGTTTGTTCGCACATCTTTGCTATTCAGACACCACCCCACCAGCTCCCCGGCGTGGGTGAGACTAAGGGAGAGGACTTGTGTGTTAAACCGTGTCCTCCTTGATTGGTTTTCTGCTTCTCACATGAGCTTGCCTAAGTTTGAAATATCGTCGCCAGACTTGTGTATCATTCTGCTACTGGTGCTTCTTATATGCATGCGCTCCATGATCTTTTAGGCTCTCCGCAGTCTCTTGCATCCTAAGTTTTTCTTTACTGATTCAGCCCCTAGCGTTTGCGAAACTTAATCACTGTTAACAACGCATTATTAAAATAGGGGAAGCCACAGTTATTACAGCCTACCTTAGTGATCACTGTTAAAATTCCTACATAGTGGCCCACGAGTGGTAGGAATTCTCCGTTTGTGTTGCTGTTTTCTTTGATGATTCCTCTTTAACTTTAGAGAAACTTCTAACTTACTCCTTTTAATCAGGGCTCCGCTTTTCTTAGATTTCGAAGGAAGGTTTATCTCCTCCCACTCCTAGTTTAGGAAGACCATCTCAACATTAGTCAGGTTTCTTTATTGCTCTTTCCTTACTACAAATCAGTATTATATACAGTGACCTTTGTTTTCCATGATTTTTGCTGTCTTGTCTCCTAGATGATGCTGGAAATCGACTTCGGTTTCAGTTGGAGTTGGAATTTGTGCAATGTTTAGCCAACCCAAATTACCTTAATTGTAAGTTGTTAAGCACCTCATTAAATTGAGTAGCTATTAATGATTTCTGACAGAAGAGTTGCAGTTCAAAATAGTATCTACTTTTACACATTCTCAGTTGAATGACATTACACTTATGCTGGTATATAGATATAATTGCGCACTGGGACTTGTGTTCTGAATCCAATGTGTGTTGGTGGTGGGGGTGTTATGTAAATAGATCCTTTATATTAGGGGTAACAAATCACAGTTTAAGGATTGGTTTGACCTACAGATTTTTTTTTTTTTAATGCTTTTCAGTTCTTGCCCAAAGAGGTTACTTCAAAGACAAAGCTTTTGTTAATTATCTTAAATACTTGCTTTACTGGAAAGACCCAGAATATGCCAAGTATCTAAAGTAAGTTTAATTTTTATAATCCTAAGCATGTGTATACTTTATTATATAATAGATTTCTTAGTTTCACATTGGCAAAAATGTATTTGGAATCTCTCCACTTCTTTTTGTTATCACCATCTTAATACAAGACACCCTCATCTCTAACTTGTAACACTGCAGTAATCTACTCCCTGGTTATCTCTGCTTCCACTTTTACCTTCCTGCCCCCATCTCCACCCCAACCCAAACCAAGCAAAACAGCTTTCTACACAGAAACCAACTTAATCTTTTAAAAATATAAATCAGAACACTTTACTTTCTTGCTTAGAACCTTTCAATGGCTTTCCATTCCATGCAGAATAAAATCCAGTCTTTTTTCTTGGGCTAAAGCCCTATACGATCTGGCCCTGCCTTTTCTGACCTTGTCTTTTACCACCCCTTCCCATCTCACCAGGTTTCTGGTCCCTAAGAACTCACAATCTGTAAATGTAGTAGCATAAGCCATGGGCTGAAATTAAAAGAGGGTATCTGTAAGGAAGGTGTTTTTGGGGTTATTTGAAGGAGGTGATCTTACCTGAGTCTTAGAGTTGCTGTCTTTTATTTAAGCCCCCTTATTTGCCAGGAACAGTGCTAAATGCTTCATATGCATTAACTCATTTATATATATATATATTTACCACTCAGGTCGTTCAGCAGACACTTTCATGTTAAGGCTTACTAAGTTGCAAGAAATATATTATAACCACAAAGCAATTCCCTTTTAATGGTTAAAAAAAAAAAACAAAAAAAAACAAGCCACCTTGAACTCACACCCCTGCTTTGTCTTAAGCAGGTAGAAAGCAATAGTGAACCTTTTTAAAAAAAAAAAAAAAAAAAAAGTTTGAGAGGAAAATGTTTCAAACTTCTCTCAGTCACTTTTCTGTGTCCAATAACAATTGACTCATGAAGCATGTACATCTTATGTTGCCTGCAGAACTGTTTGCACCTTTTCTGGCTTTTTATCCATTTAATAATCCAAAGAAAAGACTTTTAAGAAAAGTAGACTTCAACGAATATTGTATGTATGTAGATTTACAGACTCAGTGTTGGAAGCTTTAGCCACCAACAAGTTTAATCTTACCCACAATGTTGCCGAGAGATGGTCATCTACACTCTGGAGGTTTCCCTTGAGCCCGTGTGACTCTGTCAGGGACAGCTGATTCGATTGTTAGCCAGATATTAGAAAGTTCTTCCTTATATTGTGATATAATGTACCTCCTTGTAGCCCCAGTCTGTTTGTCCCTGGATTAAGCTAGAACCATTCTATACCCTCTTGACAACAGCCTTCCAGATATTTACATTCAAGAGAGACTGCAAATTAGCCCCTTTTGGGTGTTTTATTCAGTCTGCAGAAGATTTTAGTTTTTTTAATACTTGCCAACATTTAAAGATCAGAAAGTTGTATATAACAAAAGTTGTATATAACAAAGTTGTGTATCACAAATCCAGGACAAACTTGTCCCTGGATTAAGCCAGAACCATTCTATACCCTGTTGAGGACCGCAGCCTTCCAGATATTTACATTCAAGAGAGACTGCAAATTAGCCCCTTTTGGGTGTTTTATTCAGTCTGCAGAAGATTTTAGTTTTTTTAATACTTGCCAACATTTAAAGATCAGAAAGTTGTATATAACAAATGCAGATTTCCAGCTACTCTTTCAAATCTGGAAGATGTAGTAACCATAGATCTTAATTCTCCCAAGTCAACAACTGGGCTGAAGCTGAGAGCAGCTGTCACTACTAGCTGCTTTCCACCTGGTGGAAGAGACACTTTCTACCACTTGGCCTGCCTCATTGATAGCCAGTAGGTGCCACTATAACATCTCTCTTCCATCTATTTTTCTCAACTACCCTCTGCCATTGTGCCATGGTGTCCAGAGTTCTCATGAGTTGAGGTTCCCTCCTTTGGATATTTGGCAGTTGTACTTTATGCAGTTCAGCCAAGAACTAAACACAGGCCTTCAGGTGTGGTCAGAGTACAGTGGGCCAGAGGTCCTTTCTTTTCTTCATGTGGTCATACACCTCTATTAATTCAACTTAAGTTTATATTACTTTTGGGGGTGGGAGTGGGGAAGAGGATCACATTGTTGACTTGCTGGAAGCATTATGTCAACTAAAATCCTTCAGTTCTTATTTTCATCAATGCTGTTGGGTTCTCCCTATGTTGTTTTTAAAAACACCAAATGCAGAACTTCCCTTTTATACTGCTTCTATTTCATCTCGTTGACTTGTAGCCTATCAGAGTATGATTCTTTATTGTCATCTAAGGTATTCTGATATAATCACTGCATGTCTAAATTCTAGTTATTGACTAAATGCTACTTGAGACCATTCTCTTGGTTGTCACATTATTTTACAGTTGAAGAAACTGAACCTTAGAGAGGTTAAGTACCTTGTTAAAGGCCACCTGGCTGGAACATAACATCCTGGTCATTTTAACTACTAATGCTGTCATGAAAGGGAGTTAGCCAGGGCAGGTGTGAATAGAGCATTCTAGCATAAGCAGCCAACAATTAGAGCAACTGTGTATTTTTAGTGTGTGGATAGCAAATCTTTGCTGTCTTGGAAGTTACTATCTTAGAAGCATGGTATTAAGCCCTCTATTCAATGTGGTGTTCACATCAGTAGCATTGGTTTCATTTGGGAGCTTTTTAGAAATGCAGAGCTCAGGCCCCACTCCAGGCCTAAGGATTCAATCTGCATTTTAAGAAGTGACCCATATACACATTAAAGTTTTAGAAGCATTGCTGTAGTATCCTATTTTCCACACTTTAGTCATTTGCATATCACTTGTGCAACTTTGGCTTTATCTGCATACTTCCTGAAGGGGGCCTGCCCCTCCACACCTGTGGGTATTTCTCATCAGGTGGAGATGAAAGAATGAGAAAAGAAATAAGACACAGAGACAAAGTATAAAGAACAGTGGGCCCAGGGGACCGGCACACTCAGCATGCGAGGACCTGCACCAGCGCCGGTCTCTGAGTTCCTTCAGTATTTATTGATCATTATTTTTACTATCTTGGCGAGGCGAGTGTAGCAGGGCAACAGGTGGTGAGAAGGTCAGCAGGGAAACGTGAGCAAAGGAAGCTGTATCATGAATAAGTTCAAGGAAAGGTACTGTGCCTGGATGTGCACATAGGCTAGATTTATGTTTCACTTTACACAAACATCTAACTAGCAGAGAGCAACAGAGCAGTATTGCTGCCAGCATATCTCGCCTCCAGCCACAGGGCGGTTTTCTCCTATCTCAGAATAGAACGAATGGGAATGGTCGACTTTACACCGAGACATTCCATTCCCAGGGACGAGCAGGAGACAGAAGCCTTCATCTTATCTCAACTGCAAAGAGGCCTCCCTCTTTCACTACTCCTCCTCAGCACAGACCCTTTACAGGTGTCGGGCTGGGGGATGTAAGGTCTTTCCTTTCCCACGAGGCCATATCTCAGGCTGTCTCAGTTGGGGGAAACCTGGACAACACCCAGGCTTTTCTGGGCAGGGGTCCCTCCGGCCTTCCGCAGTGCATTGTGTCTCTGGTTAATCGAGAATGGAGAATGGCGATGGCTTTTACCAAGCATACTGCCTGCAAACATATTGTTAGCAAGGCACATCCTGCACAGCCCTAAATCCATTAAACCTTGATTCAATATAGCACATGTTTCTGGGAGCACAGAGTTGGGGCTAAATTTACAGATTAACAGCATCTCAAAGCAGAACAATTTTTCTTAGTACAGATCAAAAGGGAGTTTCTTATGTCTTCCTTTTCTACGTAGACACAGGAACAATCTGATCTCTCTTTTCCCCACACTTCCTATATGTTAATGTATTTTAATTGTCTGTTAGCTTTTATGTCTTTTCAACTTGAAATAATTTCACTTACAAAATAGCTGGAAAAATAGTAAAGATAATTCCTGTATTTTCTTCACCCACGTATTCCAAATGTGTAACACTACAATCAGCAAAAAATCAGCACATTAATATTATTACCTAATCTACAGACCTCATTCACATTTTGCCAGTTGTTCTGCTGGTGTGCTGTATGTAGTGCAGGATCCAGTCTAGGCCCGTATGTTGCATTTTGCTGTCATGTCTTCTTAGTCTCCTTTCATCTCAGTGGTCTTTTCTTTTCCATGACTATGACAGAAATGATTTGTATCCTTCATATATCTGCAGTCACATGAAGTCTATTTGTCCCACTACTGGTGACATAAATTTTGGTAACTTGGTTGAGGATGGTACCGTCTAGGTTTCTCCATATTAAGTTGCTATTTTTCCTTGTGTATTTAATAAGTATCTTATAGGGAAATCCTTTGAGACTATGTAAATATCATATTACATGTATTTTGCCTATTTTAGCATCTTTTGAAGATAATTGCTTGAAACATTTTTTACTGTGATGATTTTCTAATTCTATCATTCTGCATTTATTAGTTTGGAATTCGATTGTAAGGAAGTATATTCCCTTGTTTTCTATTATTTTATTAAAGAAATTTACATCCATTTAGTGTGGACTTTTGGATTCTTATTTTTAGTAGAATTATGAATTAGAATTATGTATTTTCTTGCGCTAAGTATTCCAGATTTGGCCATTGGGAGGCCCTTCAAGTTGGCTCCTGAATACTTTTGATCCTCCCAAGAATTTTTAGCACTTTTTCTTCTGGCACTACGTAATGTTCCAGGCTCATCTTGTACTTTTCCTGTCTTATCCCTGAATCACCCTTTTCTCCAAGGAAACCTGCTCCTTGGAAACCACAATCTGGTCATTGTGTGTTCATTAGTACCACAGTGTCATTGCTTCTAGGCCCTGTCAGTACACAAAGCTCAAGAACTATATATATATGTATGTATGTGTATACATGCACACACATATACATCTGTTTATTCTATGTCTATCTATATTAAAAGCCTAAGTACATACTGATGTTTTCAATACCAGCTCAGTAACACAGGGTTCATTCTAGCCTTTTTCCTTTCCATGTCTGTAACTCCTTTTCTGATAGCCAGAAATTTGGCTGTCCTTATCCACAGTAT
The DNA here is from genome assembly GCF_029281585.2 of Gorilla gorilla gorilla. Lineage (NCBI taxonomy): Eukaryota > Metazoa > Chordata > Mammalia > Primates > Hominidae > Gorilla > Gorilla gorilla. Next base: position 21,783,379 of record NC_073243.2, on the reverse strand, counting down.
ATTTACTTGTCCAATCCTAGAGTATATCTAATTTCAGAATTGGTATATCCTTGTGGACAACAAGAGTACAATGTATGTGCATAGTCCTCTTTCACACTCACTTTTAAATGAAAGTTGTCTTTTTATCCCTATTGAAGGAAAGATGAGTAACTATCAATTAAACACATAATTACTAAAATATGTTCATGTTCTTCATGTTGGAAACCACTAGAAGGGAATAGCATGATTTGTCCCTAAATTTTCACTCTGCTTACCAGTTACTGTGTTGTGTGGTCTTGAGCAAGTTAATTTAATCTTTCTGAACTTAAATCTTCTCATTTTTGAAAATATTGAACACTGACCTTTGATGACTAATCGGGGAAAAAACCCTATGCTACCAGTGTACTAAGTTACTGTTATAGAAATGGTAGGCTACAAGATCGTTTTTAAGAGAATAACTGAATTGTACCTTGGCATTATTTACCTAAATTATGTTGTTCATTCACTTACAAACTTAAACCCAGGTACCCTCAGTGTTTACACATGTTAGAGCTGCTCCAATATGAACACTTCCGAAAGGAGCTGGTGAATGCTCAGTGTGCGAAATTTATTGATGAACAGCAGATTCTACATTGGCAGCACTATTCCCGGAAGCGGATGCGCCTTCAGCAAGCCTTGGCAGAGCAGCAACAGCAAAATAACACATCGGGAAAATGAAAAAGCTGGATACAAACGAGGCACTTAATACATGTATATAATGTATTTCTTTTGTACAGTGAAGACAAAAAAAATGAAAACTCTTCCTATCTACCTTTATTATGGTAGCCCCTAGAACCTTTAGTGTGCTTTTTAATCCAACTTTTTATTGTTAATAGACTATTTCTGTTAAACCTGAATTGTTCTTTGATTTCCCTGTGGATTTGTAAGGTGTTTTTCTTTTTTACGCATTTAGCATAATCAGCTGATTAAGAATGGAAAAGTTAGGTGCTTTAGACCAAATAAGGCACTGGGGCATGGGGTAGGGGTGGGCCACCAAGTATACTGAATTCTAAGGCTAGCTGTTCCTGACATATAGTAGGGCAAGACCATCTCCTGGAACCTTACTGTCTCTCAGATCAACTACTCTACCACTCTTATCTAAAATGTAGTGAGAGTAGTGGAGTCACTGACCTCTTTAAATCATAGGACAGGAACTGCATAAAGGTTCTTGAATTCTGCAGGACAGGAAATAACTGTATTACCTGCTTTGCAAGGTGGCTTTAAGAATCACTGAATCACTGTGGCCTCACTTGACCTAGTTAGTCATGGCAGGACAACTAGTGGTTAGTTACTAACTGGACTCTTGACTTTAGAACAAACATGAGGAGCCTCAAATACTTGTGTTCATTTGGGAAAGCTACCATTGATTTGGGAGGTACCACAAACCAGGTGCTATGTTAAGTGCTTCCTTGAATTCTCATTTTATTCTAAGAACCTTGTTTATAGAAGAGAAAACTGAGGTTTGGACGGGGTGAGTAACTTGCCTGTGGTTACACAGCTAGTAAGTGGTAGAATCAGTGTGACTGACTCCCAGCTTGGAGTTCTTCCCACAACTGGGTTATATAGTCTTTCCAGCCGCTCTCCGCCACCTGCCTCATCCCAAGTAAAGCACGCTGAGACAGCTGCAAAACAAACTGCCTCTAGTGCTCAGGAGTCTGTTTTTTATTAAACAAAACAAAACTGCCTGAATTAAGCAGAGGCTGGATTAGAGGTAATGTGCTTTCCTTCAGTGGTGAGGTTAGGTTCTACATTCCAAAATCAAAGAAGGGGTTTCAGGAATATCATCAGTTGCTTTGCAGATGGAGAGAACTTAAAATAAAAGATACTGATCTTTTGAGAGATTTGGAAGGTGTGCTCTGCACCTTTAGGAGTTTTTAGGTATTTCCGTCACCTTCAAGAATACGTTCCTTTGAGCCTTTACTGCTATTTCTGAAGACTTCTTTATATCTTAAAAATATCCATGTATTACAGGCAAACTAAAGGTTCATGGGCATTTTAATAGCACTCTATTGTTTAGACACATGCCAGTTTTTTAACATCATTTATTGCTAACATGAATTCAAAGCAAGTATACAGTTTATTGATACTAGAACAAATCAGGAAATCAAGACATGACTGCCATCCTAAAATCTTAATCTTCAGAGAACAACATTTCCACCAGGTTGGCCTGAAGACACTCAGATTCTACCAGTTTTTGAGGCTGTAAGAGAAGAACAGTCAAATCTTCACTACTTCTATAAAACGTTATTAGGAGTGGAATGAGTTCTGCCTTGAATGACACTAATCTTTGAACACAGAAATTACGCAATTCAGAAACTATCATCTAGTTATAACAAGTTTTATGAAAGAGTCAATATATTTGCTGTAAGATGAATCACTAACATACTTGGCTCAAGAGACTTAAACCCCAAATACCAGGAAGCTCCACAGACCAAAACAGGAGACAGCAAGCCCAGTGCCCTCTTCTTCCCCTCAACTCTTTAATTTAGGATCCCAGGGGCATGACTGAACTAGAAGAGATGCCCTTACTTTTTAACCAGAATTATGAATTAAACAGAAAACAACTGTTGATGCAAATGTTTTAAGGAATTATGAGTCAACCTACTTTCTGGTTTTTTAAGAGTGACTTAACATGAAAAAGACCTAATAGCTAGATATTTACATTATCAGTTTATTGGGATTGGCCATAGGAATGGACTTTCAGCAGCACTCTGAACAACAATGGAATTGAGATGAAATGTCAAGATCTTTTCAAATCTGGATCCACAGCAAGTTAAAAGAGTTCTGACAGTGAATTACAGGCCCAGCATATTTAAAGATACTTACTGTTCCATACTTAAGTAGTGTAGGCACTGCTGTTACTTTCAAGTTTTTTCTGAAGTCATTATTTGGATCTTTCCAACTATTCCAAAAGAAAAAGTGATCATGAAAAAAATTTACTTGGTTTATTACAGTTTGCTTAATATTTGACATAGTCCTACATTTAATTTTTTAGTAATCACTGTTCTTGCAAACACTTAAAAAACCTTGCGGACTATGGCTTAATCTACTAATTACCCTGTGCAAAGTTTCAAAGTGTGACTAAGATATAAAAGTAAAGCCAGCTAAGTTCTGGGCTTACACCAGACCAAATTCGTTGAATTACCCTTACTTAATTCAGGTGGGCATTTTAAATTTGTATTTAATAGCTTCTAATTGTTTAACTTGTCAGACATTACCTTGTAAGACAAACTGGGTAAGTCCCTGAGGCCCTTCCCGCCTAAGTATGCAATTTGTGCACGTCTGGGTAGATTATACATTGCCACTTACTAAGGCTTTTCTCCTACTTGGCAGTAGATGAACACACATCCTTCACTAATGTGCTTCAGCCCCTCTCGTACGACTGGTTCAGCTTTAAAAAAAGTTGAGATAAAATAATCGCACGTCAACTCTACAATCAGGCACGTATAAACTGTGTTCTTTTCCCCTTCCCCCAGTCTTGGTAAGCACTCAGACTTTAACCTGCAGCTAACTGAAGAGGTCAACAGAAGTCAGGTGTTCCCTTCTGGTCTTAGAGCCACGTTAAGGGTAAGGACCAAATCCCAGTCCCGATTTGCCCCTGCGCCACCGCGCCCATAACAATGGAAAGCACATGTATTTGCTGACCAACTCACATATCCTGTAAGACACTAATGGTACTGGGGGGGTGAGAAGTTTTAAGGAACTAGATTCCAAGATCATCCGGGTAAGATGGTAAAAGGAAGAGCGCTCTTGGCAGGGCGGGGTAGGATTTAATCGAAGGAGACTTGGGGACAGCTCAGATTGCTCCGCGGATGTCTGGAACCAAGACTCTGCCTCCGCTAAGCCCCCCTTCTGGCCGTAGGCTCGACCTTCCTGCCATTTCCATTGGACAGCAGCCCCCGAATCCCGGCCTCACCCTGCACGCAGTCGGGGCACCAGCTTTTCCCCCCGGCGTCCTTAGAACCCGTAAAGTAGGCGAAAATGGTCTTGCCATTGTGCTGTTCCACGGCCCGGTGGAACTCCTCGAAGCCGGACACGCTCACCTCCTTATAGCGGGCCATTGGCACGACGTGCAGCCGCTACTGGAGGAGTGCACGTCTGGTCGCCGCGGTTGGGTCCCACGTAGGCGGGGCGAGGCTGTTTCCGGGTGGGCAAGAGAGGGCGGAGCCTGCGGAAGCCAGCGCCGCTGAAGAGTACGGGAGCCTCTGACGACCACAATCCATCCGCATGGCTTTTTGCTCTAGTTCCTCAGATCTTTCTGCGCTAGCTGCACTCCCAAGCCCAGGCTTAGATCTACCCTAATCTAGTCCCAGCCCCGACCTCATGGACACTGGCTGCAAAACTTACCGCCTTGTAACACCTGGATCCTTAAATAGTTCGGGGCCTCAAAGGCTCCCAAGCCGCCCTGCGCCTATTGCTATGGCGACTGGGCAGGCGGCCGGAAGCGCGGCCTTGTTGGGGGCCCCCGTTGCCCGCCTCCCAGTAGCCGCGCCTCACCCCAGGCCAGGTGGGCTCGGGCCGGGGCTGGGGGGGATTCTGGGAAGCCGCATAGAGTCATGGACTTGGGGGAGAGGAGATCTGACTCGGAAAGCCTTTGTTGCTTTGTCCCCCCAGTTACCTTTTCTGCCGTCTAGGCTTTAGGGGGGCCTGGGACTGGGGGCGGGTTCCCGAGACTGGGCGGGGGTGGGATGGGTGAGGGGCTGGGAGGGAGAAAGGCTGCAAGGCCGGAGCGGAGTGTGTGAGTGCGTGTGTGGAGCAGCTTAGGGAGCGAGGTGCTAAGACAACCCCCAGGGCCGCGGTAGGGAGGAAGGGAACTGCCCTGGAGCTATGAGCCGGGCGACTCGCCGTGGGGCCTTGCCCAGGCTGCGCCGGGGCGAGCAGGCGGCTAAGATGCCGGGTCGCTGCGTGGGGCCCAGCAGGTCGGGGCGGGGAGTTCGGCGGCCGTGGGGGAAGAGACGGGGCGCGGGGACGTCTCGAGGCCGTGGAGCAAGGCGCCGGGCGAAGTCCTCGGAGTGGGAGACGCGCTGTGTGAGTGCAGACAGGCCACAGGGCTGTCAGCGGCCATGGGGGACGAGACAAGCGGCGGAGACAGCCGACGCCGCCGGGGCGAATGAGGCTTTGGGAGCTCCTGGGACCCCAGGCTCCATCGAGGCTGCAAGGGACCCTGGGGCTGTGTGGGTGAACGGGGCTGTGGGGGAGCCCGAGGTAGTGGGGCCTGCCGGGGCTGTGTGGGTGACCGGGTCTGGGGAGGAGGAGACCGAAGATAGAAGTCCCCGGGGCTGCGAGAGAAAAGGTCGCCCGGGATCTCTGGGCCATGAGAGCATTCTGCACCTGTGGCTGAAGGTGCAGGCTATGAGGGCCGCCTCGGGATGTGGGGAAGGAAGTAGAGTCGAGCTCCATCCCGTGCCTGCAGGAGAGGGACCTGTCGAAAGGGGTGTTCCTGGCCGAGCTTCCTGGGTAGAGACAAGCCGCGGCGGTCTTACAGGACCCTGGGTGAAGGGACAGGCAAGGGGGATCCCTCGGGCCCCCTCAGGGCCCACAGCTCTGGGCTTAGGGGCAGCTTATGAGAGAGCCTTAGGCTTCTGTGGACAGGGACAGGCTGGGAGGGTGCCTCCTTCTGTAAGTGTGCCTGGGGCTTTGGCGTCAAGTTCTGAAATGGCCCCGCACCTGTGGAGGGGAGAAGCTGTGGGGGTTCCTGGGACTGGGGAGGAGATAGGCTATGGGCTTGTCTCAGGCCCTTGTGAAAAAGAACAGACTGTGGGCGAGCCTGGGACCGTGGGGTGGCCTGGGGCTGTGGGAGCGCCCAGAGCCGTGGAGGGAGAGCTCGGCTGTGGGGGTGCTGCAGGTCTGTGGGGGAGAGGACAGTCCCCGCAGATTCCTGGGGCTCTGACACATGAAGCAGTCTGTGGGGCCACCCCTGGCGTATGGGGGAGGGGACAGGCTGTGGGGGTGTCCGATGCTGTGGAGGAGGAGCCTACTTCTGTGGGTGCCGCAGGTGTGTGTTACAGGAGACAGGCTGTGGAGGAGACAGACTCTGTGGGCATGCCCGGCCCGTGGGGCACAGGATACTCTGTTGGGGTGCCGTGTGCTACTGAAGAGGAAACTAGATGTGGAGGTGACCCAGGGTTCAGGGAAAGGGGACAGCCTGTGTGGGTGGAGACAGGCTCTGGGGGTGCTCCAGGGTCACGGGGAGCGGCACAGACTGCAGAGTCATCATGTCCTGGGGAGCAGGCAGCAGGTTCTGGGGGTGCCCCAGGCCTGTGGGGGATAGAACAGGCTACAGGGGTACCCAGGGCCTTGGGGAAGGACACGGGCTGTGTGAGTGTCCCAGGGCTGTGGGGAGCGGGACAGATGGTAGGGGTGCCCCAGGCTGTGGTGGTACCTGGAGCCCTGGGAGAAGAGCTGAGCCACAGCGGGGCCCTGGGCCTGTGGGACGGACAGCAAGCTCTTGGGGGGCCCCCAGCCGAGGCAGTGCCTGGGCTTGGAGAGGAGACCTGTAGTGGGAATGTTCTGAGCCCGTGGGAAAGGAGGCAGGCTGTGGGGGAGCCAGAGAGTCTGGGGCCTCCAGCTGTAGGGGTCCCTGGGTCAGTGGATCAGGAGGCTGGCTGTGGAGATGTTGCATGTCAGTGTGGGAGGAGGCAGGCTGTGGGGGTGTCTGAGACGGTGGGCATACCCAGGGCAGCAGATGTGCCCCGGCAGGGGTGTGCCACAGCAGGGGTCCTCATGGCAATGGGTGTGCCCGGCTCTGGAAAGGTGCCTGCCAGAGTGCCTGCTGCTGTGTGGGCGTCTGGCCCTGTGTGTCAGGAAGGCAGCTCTAGAGACATTTTGAACCTGTGGGAAAGGACTCGGGCTGCCAGAATATCTGTGGCTTCGAGGGGACCCGTGGCTCGGGAGGAGCTGTGGTCTGGCGGGGAGGAATCCGTGGCTTCAGGGGGACCCGTGGCTCAGGAGGAGCTGTGGTCAGGCGGGGAGGAATCCGTGGCTTCAGGGGGACACGTGGCTCGGGAGAAGCTGTGGTCTGGCGGGGAGGATTGTGGTTCTGGGGCCTTCCCGGGCCCATGGGGGAGGAGACAGACTATTGGGGTTCCTATGGTGCCTGAGGGGCCTGGGCCTGTGGGGGAGACTGACTCTGGGGGTATTCCAAGACCCTGGGGACAGAGACAGAGGGTCAGGGCTCCTGTGGCCACCGAAGTCCTTCTGGCTCCTAGGGTGCCTGGTTCTGTGGAGCTGGAGCCTGGTGCTGGAGGCTTTTCAGGCTTGTCAGGGAGGCAGCAAACTGCAGGAATGCCTGGCACTGTGGGGCTGTCTGCAGCTAGTGGGGTGCCCGTGGCTCCCAGGGTGCCTAGGCCTGTGCAAGAGGAAACTGGCTCAGAATTGTGGGGTGAAAGAGAGACAGTGGGCGAACCTGCAGATGCCAAGGGTCCCACAAGGATGGAGGTGCCCACCTCGACCAGGATGCCTGGGCCCATGGTGGAGAAGACTGGCTCTGGGGGTGTCTCAGGCTTGTTGGGAGGCAGACAGACTACAGGAGTGTCCATGGCTGTGGGGCTGCCGGGGTCTGTGGGGGAGGGGACCATCTTTGAGCATGTCTCTGGCCTGTCTGGAAGAAGGCAGACTGCTGGGAGGCCTGTGGCTGCTAGAGGTTCCATGGCCGTGGGAGTGCCCACAGCTCCCGGGCTTCCTGGGCCAATGGTAGGGGATACTGGCTCTGGGGATGACGGCTCAGGCATATGGGGAAGGAGACTGGCCACTGAGGGGCCCACAGCTGCCAGGGTTCCTGGACCTGTGGAGGGGGAGACGGGCTCTGAAGGTGTCTCAGGCCTGTGGAGAAGGAGACACGGTGGAGCCATTCCCGAGGCCGGGAGGGTGCCTCTGCCTCTGGGGGTGCTTGCAGCTGTAGGAGCTCCCATGGCAGGGCGTGCGCCTGCTGCGGTGTGGGTGACTGGGTCCTCAGGAGCAGAAGCGGACATGGGTGTCTCAGGTCTGACCGTGCTGAGGAGACGGTCCACAGGGGGAGTGGGGGCTTCAGAGGATGAGACAGGAGGTGGGAATATTTTGGGACTGGCCGGGGGCAGCCAGGCTGTGGGGACATCTCACACCTGTGTGCCTGGGGCCAGGTTATGGAGCTATCCAAGGTCTGTGGGGGAAGAAACAGCCTATGAGAATGCTCTAGGCATGTCAGGGACAAGAACAGCTGTGGGGGTACCCCCAGTTTCAAGGGAGGAAATAGGCCTTGGCCATTTCAGAGACCACCTACAGCCAAGTGGGAGGAGGCTGGCTGGAGGAGTGTCTGCAGTCAGAGTGAGAGGGAGCAATTTGGGAGAGAGTTATGTGGGGGAGGCTAGATTGAGGGGGCCGTTCCAGTAGTGTGTGTAGGGAAGAAGTTGGGGCTGTGTGGGAGGGAACAGGTTCGGGGTAGGTTTGTCATGGGTTGCGGATGAAGGCACAGGCTGTAAGGGCATCTCAGCATGGGGGAGAGAGGGTTTTCGTGGAGATGCCCCAGGGTATGTAGAGGGACAAATTGGGACGTTTCCTGGAGCAGTGGGAAAGGGCCAGATTGCAAGGAGAGTCCCAGAACTTTGTACAGGGGGACAGTTTAGGGGTGGGTGTCCCTGGACTTTGTGCGTGTGTGTGTATGTGTGTGTGTAGCATCACTTGAGGCATGCTGGAACTGTGGGGATCACCTAGTTTTTTTCTAGTGGAGAATGGACTATTTGGCCCTTGGCACCTAGAAGCAGCCAGGAGGGAAGTACTGACCATTTAAAAGTTGCAGATCTCCGGGCCCCATTTCTGCAGCCTTCATTCTGCAACTCCAGCCACCCACCTGTGCCAACGTCAAGCCAGTTGGGATTGCCTTGCTCGTGTGCCTCCTCCCATCTGCTTTTTTCACCGTGTGTCTACAGCCTTAGAAATAAGGACTCTTAGACAGCTGTCTTTATATTCCCAAGAAGTATCTGTCTTTAAGCAAATCTAGTCTGCAAATTTTGGATTTATTCAAAAGCTTAAATTAGGGTTTTTTTTAAAAAAACCTTGAATTTCCCAATTGATTTACTGTAGGATTTTTTGAGAGAACAAATTCCCCAGAGATTTAAAACTAGTCAGTTCACAGAAAATCAGCTTAACTCAACAAATGCTAAATTGTGTACTATGCTCAGAGCACTTTGTAATGGGAAATAGAAGAGCAAGACAAGGCCCTTCCCCTCAAGTCGCCTTGTCTGGCTGGGAAGATGAGACATATACATGTGAAATAGGTAAATAACAATATGAGACAATACTATACGTGATCAGTACGTGAGTGGCAGGGATAGTAAAGTCTATAATGAGGCCTTCAGAATAGGGCAAGGCAATGATAAGGGTGTAGCCCTTGATAGCTTACCGAGTGCTTTCATATCTATTATCTTGTGTACATATGTGTAGGGTGGGGGAAAGATCGGGGGAAATGAAGATTGAGAGAAATCATTCAGCTCTCCAAATGGCAGATCCTGGCTTGAATCGAGGAATTCTGATGCTACAGGTTTACTTAGAGTCATTGAGAGTTATGTGCCTTCGGGCCACCTGACAGAGTGAAGCATACTGCTTTCTGACTAGTATTAAGACTTGTTAATGTAGACTGCGTGTCCAAAAACCACCCTGCTGGAACATGCTAGTTTACCATGGCAAAGCTCTGTTTTGGGAATAACGCCTTGCTGGAGACCTTTGAGATATGAAATTTGGAATGGAAAGGGCTCAAGAGATTATTATTAAAATAGTAAGTGTTCCCCTATTTTTTTTTTTTGTTTTTGAAATTGGGAACTTCCAAAGTGTGGTTGCTTTTATAAATGGAAGAAACTATCATTTACCTGTCTTTAAGCAGTCACTCTCAGTATGAGGTTACTATTGGCTACTTCTAGTATATTGCTACATGCACATGGCACTGTGTTTTATCTGTTCTTTTCCCTTGTTCAACGCTGTTGGTCTGAAGTAGCTTTGTTTCGTTTTAGGAATGGTTTTAGGGAAGACTGTTGCCGGATGACAAGGCTGTCACTATTGTTCTGTACTACCTGACATTATGGGACCAGGCCAACCAGCTTCAACCTGTGTTCATCTAGCACCTAGGACCCAACTTGATGGGAGGAGCGACCCCAAAGTACTTCAGACCCAGGTAGTTCTATTTTTGCTTGAGATTTTTATTATTAAATATTTCAAACATAAAGAAAATTTGAAAGAAAAGGACAGTGAACACTTTTGAAATCACCTCCTAGATTCAGCAATTGCTAACAATTTTTTCTGTTTTTCTACCTACTCAACCATCTGTCTTTAAAATTTTTGCAGAATCACCTCAAAGCAAATTGCAGTCAACATGATACTTCTAAATATTTGAGAATACTTCTCCTAAAAATGAACTCTCGTACTTAATCATAATACTATTCTTATACCATTTCTTATAAGAAATGGACCCAAAAAATTGCCTGTTATCCAATAACCAGTCTTTATTCAGCTTTACTCAGTTGTCTCAAAAATGTCTTTTCCCCTAGCATTATATTATGAAAATCTTTAAAAATACAGCAAAGTTGAATTTTACAATGAACACCTCACCTAGATTCCATTATATTTCACTTACTTGTTTCGTTGCATGTCTGTCACTCAGTCATCCCTCTAGAGATCCATCCATCAATCCATCTTATTTTTTGACACATTTCAAAGTCAGTTGCAGGCATGAGTATCCAAACTACTTCCATATGCATGTTGTACATTAGAATTCACTCTGTTTAGGGCCAGATGCGGTGGCTCACGCCTGTAATCCCAGCACTTTGGGAGGTCCAGGCGGGCGGATCACCTGAGGTCAGGAGTTCGAGACCAGCCTGACTAACATAGTGAAACCCCCATCTCTACTAAAAATACAAAAATTAGCTGGGCGTGGTGGTGCACACCTATAATCCCAGCTACTTGGGAGGCTGGGGCAGGAGAATCGCTTGAACCTGGGAGGCAGAGGTTGCAGTGAGCAGAGATTGTGCCACTGCACTCCACCCTGGGTGACAGAGTGAGACTCCATCTCAAAAAAGAAAAAAAAAAAAAAAGAAGAATTCACCCTGTTTACTGATTTTTTTCTTTCAATATACATTTTACGTCAGAAATGGTGAAAGATGTACACATTGCAATGTGTACATCTTTTCACATTTGCTGAGTTTTGACAAATGCATACATATATGTAACCCATACCTCTATCAAGATACAGATCATTTCTGTTATCCTAGAAAGTTCTCTTGATGCCCCTTGCTAGATAACCCCCACTCCTCCCCTCCAGAGGCAGCCACTATTCTTATTTTTTCCACCACAGATTAGTTTTCCCTGATCTAGAACCTTATATAAATGGGATTTTATATTTTTTTGGTGTTAAGACATTTCACTAGCTGTAAAGTTTTTGAGATCCATCCTTGTCATTGCATGTATCAGTAGTTTATTCCTTTTTAATCCTTTTTTCTCATTCCATACTATGAGTATACCACAGTTTGTTTATCCGTTCTCCAATTAATGGACACCTGGGCTGCTTCCAATTTGGGATTATTATAAATAAAGCTGCTATGAACATTCTTATACAGATCTTTTTATGAACATGTTTTCATTTCTTTTGGGTAAATATCCAACAGTGAAATTGCTGAGTCATGGGCTAGGTGTATATTTAGTTTTATAACAAACCATTGGACCTTTTTACATAGTGGTGGTACCGTTTTACATTCCTGCTGACAATGTATGAGAGCTCCAGTCGCTCCACATCTTTGTCAACACTTGTTGTTGTCTTTTTAGCCATTCTGATGGGTGTTTAATAATATCTTATTGTGGTGTACAAAGAAATTTAAAAAAATTTTTTGACATAATTTCAGACTGACAGAAAAGTTGCAAGAATAGTCCACAGAATTCCTGGATACTCTTCTCCCAGATTCCTCAAATGCTAACATTTTGCTACGTATTCCCTCCTTCTCTCTCTCACTATCTCTATACACACACAAATTATTTTCTAAACCATTTACGAGTAAATTGCAGACACAGTGCCCTTTTACCTCTAAGTATTTTTTTCCTAAAAATAAAGAATTCTATTATATAACCATAGTACAATGATCAGAATCGGAAATTAACATTAAATTAATACTATCATGTAATCTGCAGACCTTACTGAGATTTTGTTAGTTGTCCTAATAGTGTCCTTTATAGGAAAAGAAAATCCAAGATCATACGGTGCCTTACATTGTCATGCCTCGGTAGTCTCCTTTAATCTGATTTCTGAGTCTGTTTTTAGGTTTTGTGACATTGATTTTTTTTAAGAATATAGGCCAGTTATTTGTGGATTTTCTCTCCATTTAGATTTGCCTGATGTCTTCTCACAATTACATTCAGGTAATGCACTTTTGGCAGGAGAACCACTGAATGATACTGAGTGCTTCTCAGGACACCCTATCAGCAAGTACATGCTGCCAATTTAGTCCCAGCACTAGCAGTGTTGACTTTCATCATTTGATTAAGGTGGTATCTGCCTGGTTTTTTCATTGTAAAGTTACTCCTTTGCTTTTTGTAATTATTTGTCTTGGAGACTATGTTAATGTCTTTTTAACACCTCAAACTTTCACCGACTACTTTTAGCATTTTTGCCTGAATCAGTTTTTTATTATGGTGGTTGGCAAATGGGGATTTCTAATTTTACCCTTCCTTCTACATTTACTTGTTGCCTTACTCCTTGCAATCTGGCTCTTTCCCACTGCTCCAGGAAACCCCTTCTTTTCCTAGTACTTACTTATTTATTTCAGCACAGACTCATTATTATTTTTATTCTCATTATTTATTTTGATGTGCAGATATTTATTTTGATGTTCAAATGGTCTTTGATTTAGCCAGTGAGAGCCACTTCTAGTTGGCCCCAGTGTCTCTTTGACATGATCTCATCAGTCTTTGACCACTTTATGGTGTAAAAAGACACTCCAAGGCTGGGCGTGGTGGCTCATGCCTGTAATCCCAGCACTTTGGGAGGCCAAAGCAGGAGGATCACTTGAGGTCAGGAGTTCAAGACCAGCCTGGCCAACATGGTGAAACCCCATGTTGCTAAAACCCCATCTCTGCTAAAAAATACAAAAAAATTAGCTGAGCATGATGGTGCACACCTATAATCTCAGCTACTTGGGAGGCCGAGGCAGTAGAATCACTTGAACCCAGGAGGCAGAGGTTGCAGTGAGCCAAGATCGTGCCACTGCACTCCAGCCTGGGTGACTCCGTCTCATAAATAAATAAATAAATAAATAAATAAATAAATAAATAAAAGATACTCCAGGCTCAACTTGTCTTTTCTTTGTCCTGGCCCTGGAATTAACCATTTATCCAAGGAGACTTTGATTCTTCAGTGGAGAATGAAATTTAAAAAGTGACTATCTGGGGCTGGATGTGCTCCTTGATACTATCATGTCATTGTTTTAGGCCCTCTCAGAGGACAGAACTAGGAAATAGATGTATACTTGTGTGCGTATACATACATGTACACACATTCATAAATGCACACCCGTACTCACATGTCTGTAGCTACACTTTCTCATCTCCTTCCTCTTTCTTTCTTTCTCTTTCCTTCCTCCTTCTCTTGCTGTCTATGTATCTTTCTGTGTCTGTCTGCCTATATGTCTGTATTAAAACTCACAAGTTCACACAGGTATCTCCAATTCAAATCCAACACTACATATTTCCAACTCCCTTGTCCCAGAGCATGAAAGCTGGCTATCATTATCCACAATATATTTACGTTTTTGCTCAGTTCTGGAATGTACAAAAGGTAGTTTCCGAATTGTAATCCGTGTCTCTGCTCAAGAAGAAGCCTGCAAAATTAGAGTTCAGTATTTGTTTAGAATACATCTGTCTTTAGCCTGACAGCATATAGTCCAAATGCTATATTCAAAAGTTACTGGGGTTAATTTTTTTCATCTTCACTTTTTAGCGTGGTTATGTTACTTATCTGAGATTCAGTTTGGTTCATTGGTTTCTGTTGGTATTTATTTGGGGGTTTTCCACTATCCTTATGGATTTTTTTTTTCCTTCCTTTCCCTCTTCCTCCCTTCATTCATTCATTTCTTTCTTCCTGTCTCTCGTGTATATGTGAAACATTAACATGGTTCCAAATATACAAAAAGGTATATTCAGAAAAGTTATCTGCTACCCCATTCCCTCTGTCCTTTCCTTCCTATTCCTACCGGTTCCCTGTAGATAACTAATCTCATTAGTCTCTGATTTTTGTTTTCTGTTTCTTTTTGCACAAGTGATTCAGATGTATATATATTTTCTCATGTCTTCTTTTCTTATATGAAGGGTAGTGTATTATAAATATACTTTTTGCACATAGTGCTTTCTGCTGAACAATATATTCCAGTCTCTCCACATTAATTCATAGAAGTGTCACAGAGATCTTCCTCATTTTTCTTTTTATATCTTCATTTTACTCCAGTTTGTGGATAGATCATTGTTTATTCAGCTACTCTGCTTCATGGGGACTCAGATTGATTCTAATAATTTACAGTTACAAACAATACAGCAGTGAGTAACCCTATACATGTTTATTGTCGGAGGTGTGTCTACAGGGTAAATTCCTAGAAGTGAGACTCCTGGGTCAAAAGTTAAATGTGATACTTGTCCTTCAAGTTGCCTGCTTGGGTCTCTTTCAAGTGTCCTTTCTTTCTTTCCTGTGCTAAATCTTTTTAATTAAAAAAAAAAAAGTGATGAATGCATGTGTTTTTGTTAGCGATTGCCAAATTCCCCTCCATAAGAATTATGCCAATTTGCATGACCACCAGCACCTCTTCTATGAGGGCGCCTGCTTCCCACAGCCTCACCAACAGCATATATTGCTATACTTTTAAATTTTTGCTAATCGGTTGGGTAAGAGATGATATTTCCATGTATTTTTAATTTGTGTTATGAGATTGAACATCTTTTTATGTACTTAAGGACCTCTTTTTTGGTAAATTGGTCATATGTTTTTCCCTGTTTTTATTCAGTTTTGATCTTTTTATACTTCAATAATTATTATTATAATAATTATTATTATTTAGACAGAGTCTTCCTCTGTCACCCAGGCTTGAGTGCAGTGGCTCAGTCTCGGCTCACTGCAACCTCCACCTCCCAGGCTCAAGCGATTCTTGTGTCTCAGCCTCCTGAGTAGCTGGGATTACAGGCATGTGCCATCACACCTAGCTAATTTTTATATATTTTTTAGTAGAGATGGGGTTTTGCCATGTTAGCCAAGCTGGTCTCAAACTCCTGACCTCAAATGACAAACACTGTTCATCAGTCTGTGTATCTTTCAGATGGTACCTATTTGTTTTTTCTTTAGTGAGCTTTTTAACTACTTTTTAAAAATCCGAAATACTTCCCTGAAGTTTTGTCACAATTGATTATTTTTAAGTGACTCTTGATGCCTGTAATTATATAAACACATTGATTGTGAGAGCAGGGGAGGCCATCTCCAAGGTCACGGCATCACAGGACTGGGTTCATTGAATTTGTAGGCACGGATTCTTCTCAGGCTATTGACCGGTCTTTGACAGGTTCATTCTGGTAGGCCTAAGGAGGGTACATATTTAAAGCCATAAAATCGTTTCTTTCCTTTAACCTGATAATCCCAGAACAGATCATTTATCCTAAGGAAATAATTTTAAAAGGTTAAAAAACTAAATGCATGGAGATATTAATTGAGGTAATATTTCTATTAGTGGAAAAACTGGAACAATCTAAATGTTTAATATTAACATTATAGTTAGGCATGAAAAGACCATTCATTGGATTTTGGAAAATGCAACAATGATAAATAAAAGCTGTAGGGATATAGAAACATGTTTATGTTTAAGTGCAAAACGAAACAAAACTTGTATTTATTATGAGGAAAACTGACAAAAACTTGAGCCTGTGTAAGAAAGCATAAGCGGACTGTTTCAAGTGAGATACACTTAGGGGCAGGGTAAAAGATGGATCCAGCCACCAAATGAAGTCTCAGGAAGACCTGAAGAAGTACTATCAGATGGCTTGGATCTGTCCGTGGAGCAAATTTTAAGAAAGCTTCAATGGGTTATATTGGTCACTTGCTGGGGCCTGACATTTTGAAATAGGACGGAAGTCCATAACTGGGAAATTGAAGGACTTAGTGGTTGCTGCTTGAAGCTTTCTGGGTTGACTTTTAGAGATGGTTCCCAGTATGACATTAGTAAACAGAAGGATAATAGTATGGGACTGGATGATTGTAGGATAGAACCAGGGGTATGTGATGAACCCAAGGGTGTAGGCGCGTGGCTGTGTCTATCAGTAAAACAGAAAAATGCCTCTTAGCACTAATGATATGGTGGCAAAATTTTAGAAATTTGATTATAGACATATACCAACTGTGCAATATGAAATTTTTCTGATGTCTGCTTACTTTTATTTGCTTTTTAAAGAACCAGCTGCAGTTTAATAGGAATGTTCCTACACATTCAAGCAACTTGGCGATCCGATATTCTTGCCCACATGCCATTAGAATTGAAAAACTGAAGCACTCATACAATGAATCATACCATTGTAAAGATGCAGATTGTAGAGTTGGTCCTGACCTAGGCAGTTCTGTTTCATTTTCCGTCATATCCCAAGAGAGACTTAGCTATGCTGTCCACCTAGCCAGAAGAGATGTGAAACGAAGACAATTTGAAAAACATATAAAAGAACATCATCTCAGAAGTCAGCCTCAAAGCTCTCAGAAGTGTGGACATACTAAGTATAAAATACCCGACCACAGGGTGGAAAGGAAGGAATCAAAGAGTCAAGCAGCCTGTCAGTGCAGCCACCAGCCATCCAAAGTAGAAATCTCCAGCTCCGGTGCCAAAGTATACCTTTACTCATCTCATCCAGGCCGGTCAGATCTTACTGTGCCAAATTCGCCACCCACCCATGATCCAGGACTTCAGCCTCATCCCAGGATAGGTGACCACAAAAACATAAGTGAACAGAAAAGCCTGCTAGAAGTCCAGCGACTCCAGAAAGAACTGAGCAGTTGTATCCACAAAATTGAAGAGGTAACTAAAAAAGGTGAGAAAAATTAGATTCTTTACTTCGACCTAAGGCTGTGAGTATGGGGTAGTTTAAATGCATTCCTTGAGGACCCTCAACCCCTATAGCAATTTCATTCCTTCCTTCTGTGAGTTGGTTCACTGGAGTGTGAGTACTCAGGACAAGACAGTTAGGCTTGGAGTTTGAACAGTGTCTTGCCCCAGCTCCTCTTTCCAGCAGAGGGACATGAAAGAACTTCTTCACTGTGGCTGCCCTTCAAATGTCCACTGACTGAGGGCCCAGCCTACGAGGTGGCATTAATGTTGGCTGAACCTTAGGTCTTCTGGGACCTGAGTGCAAATTATCCTATAATGTTTTCCCTCTTCTGGGAAAATTATTTTTCAATTTGCTTGAAAAGAGAGCATAATGTATTTATATTATAGGTAAAACCAGTTCTCACTTGGGCAGTATTTAGGTGAGTACACACCAGTGACAAGGGAAGTTGTGGGTATATGTGTAAAGTGAGCACAGGGTAGGAAGGAAGGAGTTTAATCATCATATATGGTTTTCTACAGTTCTGCAGTGTTCTCAGGGCCCTTGTATTTCCCTGCTGAGTAGAAGACTGGTTCCACGTGGAGAATTTGGGGTTACCGTAACTAACAAGTAGGGAACCAAGCCCAGCTTTCAGATTGCAAGGGGTATGGAGTTGAGCATCAAAAGAAACTGTTGCACTAGGGTAGTACATAGTCTAGAATTATTGTTTGCATTTTCAATTTAATTAATATATGCATATGTACATATATGCATCTTATGTAAAGAATTTAAGGTACCTTAAGAAATA
Source organism: Gorilla gorilla gorilla (assembly GCF_029281585.2). Taxonomy (NCBI): domain Eukaryota; kingdom Metazoa; phylum Chordata; class Mammalia; order Primates; family Hominidae; genus Gorilla; species Gorilla gorilla. The sequence goes on along the minus strand of NC_073243.2, from coordinate 21,765,501 downwards.
CCTGTGATTGAATAAGATAAAACAAAAATGCACATGAGGATATTGTGGCAAAGGAAACAATAAGGAAAGGAAAAACATTTACTAGGGATGAGTCACAGATTTGCTTCCGAGCTTCCTAGGAGCCAGCTAAAGAGGGAACGTCAATCACTTGGAGAATTTACAAAGTCTAAGACAGAAAAAAACAATTGTGTAAGGAAAACAATTATTCCACATATTAAGGCCAGAAAGAAATTTCTCCTGCAGGTCTTCTTAAAGAGTGTGTTGTATAATATCATGAATAATTCAAAAACATTCCAGCATAAAAATAACAGAAATGTTGTGGCTTGTTTCTCTTGATATTCATTAGTGTCAGCCTGTGGCATGGACCCCTACCTACTTTGATTGGAAGCCCTGCAACCAGGGGAACAAAGCCACAAGGCCCACTGCTCTGGTGATCTGGCCTAATACCAGGGAACTGTTAGAACAGAGCTTTCAAAGTCTCTGTGGGGAAGGACTGGGTTGGTTTATTTTATTTACATGAATTTTCAATGTGTCATAAGTCAATACTTTGTGAACTATAATAAAAATGTCACAGTAGCGGCAAACTGCTATGGAAACACGTAAACATATACTTTAAATTTCTGTACTTACCTTTCATGGGTTAATAATATTTTGCGATGGCCCCTGGCTGCAGACCCCCTTTGAAGTAGCCCCGAAGGCCCATTTGTGCTTCCCAATGCTGCTCTGTAGACAGCTGCAAGTGCTGCATGGGAATCATCTGCAGTGAGCCTTCAAATCCCCCACCTAAGCCCGTTCCATTTATGTTCATAGAAGTATGTGAATCCGGATTTTCCCCTACCGTGCAGCCCAAACGAGATGAAAGTAATTGGACATATAGGGTCTCTTGAGACTGCATCTGTATCTACAACTCCTGACTTCAGATTTTTGCTTTCTTCAAAACAGCCTTATACTCTTTGCATTGTTTGATGTTTTAAAGAGTAAATATTAAAAATTTGAACTTATACACTTTTACTAATTGAAGACTCTCTTTTCTTTGATAATTGGAGTATATTGGAGTTTCGTATAAGAATTTGTTTGTATAAGTGTATTTGAAAACCACAGCCTGGAAGGAATAGATAGATTGCATCTTCTTCAAACAGTTTTCCAGAAACAATTTCTTTGAACCAATCTTTTCAAGATATAGAGTACCAGTGTGTACAAGGGTATGCTTCCTGAGAAATACATGAAGACTCTAGACACTCAAATAATTTTGAGACTTGCTATCTTAATATGTTAGAGAAAAGACTTGTCTTTTGAAATCAAGATTAAGGCTGGGCATGGTGGCTCACACCTGTAATCCTAGCACTTTTGGAGGCTGAGGCAGGTGCATCACTTGAGGCCAGGAGTTTGAGACCAGCCTGGCCAACAGGCCAAAACCTTGTCTCTACCAAAGATACAAAAATTAGTTGAGTGTGGTGGTGTGGACCTGTAATCCCAGCTACTCAGGAGGCTGAGGCAGGAGAATCACTTGACCCGGGAGGTGGAGGTTGCTGTGTGAGACTGGTGACAGTGTGAGACTCTGCCTCAGAAAGAAAAAGAAAAAAAATGTTTATAATAAGATGCTATCTTAATGTTTCTCTCTCTTTTTTTTTATTCTTCTCTTTTTTAAGACAGTCTCATTTTGTCACCCAGACTGAAGTGTAGTGGTGCGATCTCAGCTCACTGCAACCTCCGCCTCCTGGGTTCAAGCAGTTCTCCTGCCTCAGCCTCCCGAGTAGCTGGGATTACAGGTGCACACCACCACGCCTGGCTAATTTTTGTATTTTTAGTAGAGACAGGGTTTTGCCATGTTGGCCGGGCTGGCCTTGAAATTCTGACCTCAGGTGATCCGCCCGTCTCAGCCTCCCAAAGTGCTGGGATTATAGGGGTGAGCCACCACGCCTGGCCAGGATTTCTCTTTCAAATTCAACATTTGATTATTCTCTATTAAACAGCACAGACTAAAGACCATGTTAAGTGTCTTTCAGGACATATTTAGTGGCTGATCAATAGGCATTTATTAATACCTTCTTTACATTGTAAAACTAATCTTGCTAAACATAAAAACAGGCCAATAAAAAGTTTTTGAAAAAATAGCAAGAATAACAGATTTTGGCTCAATATAAGGAATTCTAAAATAGTAAGAGTTGCCTCATAGTGAAATCGCTGTCCAGTGGGAATTCTGGCTGGAGGGGAGCTTGATGGAGTAAATGTCTTCTTGTCCCTTCCATCTCTCAGTCAGTACACAGCTCCACTTACTGCTGGTTTCTTGGCTGATGAAAAATGAAATTTTCTGTTACGATAGCCTCATTTTTTTCTTAATAAAACCAGAGATCTTCAACTTTATTATTTCTGCAAGTAATTGAAGTCTTTGTAAGTTTTAATATATGGTTTATAATCCACTTTTGGGGAAAACTATTAATATTTTCAGATAGACTAGAAGAAGCTTTGGATCCAGATGAAGAACGTCGAATCCGTATCAGGAGACAGGAGCAAGCTGCTCGCTCTGCCCGAATGCTCTACGTCCTCCAGCAGCAGGTGTGAAAAGTTCAGGGAGAAGTAGGGCAGTCAGCCTTGTGTACCGCTTCCTTAGAGAGTTTCTGTTTTCCTTTTGTCTCAGAAAGATTAGCACTAGAGTATTCCATACAAGTTCTGACAGATTTGTGAGGCTCAATTACCTGAACACATGGGCAAATAATTCTCTTTCTTTTTGTAATCTGCGTGTATGTGTGTGTGTGTGTGTGTGTGTGTGTGTGTGTCGCCAAACTCCTTAAACTGGTTCTTGACTTTTTGAGGTCATAGACCTTTGAGAATCTATTAAAAGCCACTCCTCCCCACCCCCAAGATGCTTATACATTATATAGCACATATTTTTGCATGGGAAGTCAGGTGGATCAGTTACCCTGAACCCTTGGTCCTAGCTATGGACCCCAGTCTTAGAGGAAAGGTACCTTGTTAGTTTCCCATCTATTTCATGTTTATAATGTATAGAAGCTTGTAATAGTAAATAATTTGGTAAACAGCAAAGAGTAAAGACCATGTTAAGTGTCTTTGAGGACATCTTTAGTAGCTGATACACAGGCATTTACGTTCTTTACATTGTGATGGATTTTTAAAAAGTGTTTGTTGTGACTTTCATGCCTTATACATTAGTAAGCCTTTTACTCATTTCTGGTCACTGAAGTCACACGTTAGCCTTTATTGCTTGAACCAAAAGCTGTACTTTTTCATTTAAAAGAAAATGCCTGAGTTAGGTTTTGCAGTGTATTCTTTTGGGTTCTATTTCAGTTCTTATTCTACACTGCTGCCGTAGAGATTGCTCTAAAACATGAATCTTACCATGTCAGACCTCTGCTTAAAAGACTTTAGTGGCTCTCTGTAACTTAGAGGATGAAAGCTAAACTCTTCAGCGTGGCATGTAAGACTTCACGATCCGGCCCGCCTACATTTCCAGAGTCACCTCCACCTTCACTCCTTCATGCTACATTCCTATTACACTGGGGACCAAGGGATGGAAGGTGAACACTGCCTATTCACCATCTTGAACTGGAAACCAGTAACTGTTTTTTGGGTGCATGAATGAAGAGCCTTTTTTTCATTTTCAAGTGACTTGAATTAATAATGGTTATATTTGGACAAGAGGAGATATATCGATGTATCCTTTTCTACAAAAAAGATCAATGGAAAGGTATGAAGTTTTCTTTTTTCCCCTTTACAAAACAGGTAAAAGAAATCCAGGAAGAATTGGATAAATTGAGTCCACATAAAATTAAACACACTAAGAAGGTATGCTGCAATTAAATTATGATCAATACTTGCTTATAAATGACATTTCCCAGTGTTTTGTTAGTATTGTGTAGGACCCTCTGCACTAATGTTATTTTCAGTACTTGCAGAAACCTGTTAGTGAGAGAGTGAGCACCTTACATATTCTGAATATGGTTGCCTTCCAAGGAACAGGTTCTAAAAAATAGATTTTTGTTGTTGCTGCTGGTATAAAAAATTGGAAGTAGTAAGGAAAAGACTGCCACTAGAAAACTTTAAACTTTACAACTCCCTTTACTATGAAAAAGTTTTCACGATAGAAAGCACTTTATACAGAAAGAAGACAGGCTATAAATATTCTTAGAAGTTGGGTGAATGTTAGCAAGTTCTGAGTATGGAAATAACTTCTCTCATCTTGTTTATTACCAGTCATGGGCAATGTCTAAGCTGGCGGCTGCCCATAGAGGAGCCATTCGGGCCTTACAGATGTTTGTCACTCAGTTTACTGACCGAGGGGAGCATCCACTTCCTGCTCGGTGTAAGGAACTGGGCAGCCTTATTCGCCAGCTTTCACTTTGTTCTGTCAAGCTGGATGCAGACTCTTCTGTTCCTGATGTGGTTATAGATATTCTGCAACAAATTGAGGTAAGGAATTAATTCCAATTTTTGTTAGAGGTGCATTGGAAGTAATGCTTACTATTACCTAGTTTCGTTAGGATTTATGGAGAATACAAGACAAAGCCATTGCCTAGTGAGTTAAAGCTTTGCAGAGGGCAGAAGAAACACTTCTTTTTGTTTTGCTATTTTTACAGTCTAGTCTGTATTATCGTATTTCACTGCTTCGAAAATTGGTCACTTGAATATAAAACATGTAACAACTTTAAACCAGGTTCATTAACTAAACAGAATGTCCCATTCCCTGGCCCATGCCATTTGAGAAAAAAATTTGTTAGCATAGAAAAGGAAACCAGTAAAGCATTCTTAGATTAGAATATCAGTGTTTAATTTAGATGGATTTTAGAAAAGAAGAAACACTTAAAGGTACAGTATATGGAATCAGAGCCTCAAATCTTGTGATATAGCTAGAGACGTCTAGAAATCACAGCTGGCATGTATTAGACAGGAATTGATAGTGTTCTTAGTTTTCATTGGTGACAAAGACACATTAATTTTATAGCTCTCTGAAGTTTGCATGGTGTTTCCATGTAATTATGCCATTTGACCCTTTCTATGGCAGTATGCTTTGCAATGGGTTTTACTGCTGTTGTACAGGTTAAGTTTTTTTAGAAAAGCAAACGTCGGAGAGATGACAGTTATTTTTCTTGAGAGCTAGGCATCAAATTCTATTTTCTGACTCCCATGCTAGTATTAGTTCCCCTATGCCATACATTTTCATCCACAAATAGAAAGGTGATCTTTATGTTAGCGTGGCATAGTAAGCTGTTAGCTGTAGAAGAAAGGTGGATAGTGGAGAGAGTTCTAGACTAAATGACACTCCAGTTCTACCACCATTAACCAGCTCTTGGTGGTCTTTAAGGCCACTTCTGCCTTCACAGTTTCATTATCAAGCAAATGTGTTTGTGATTTTCATTGGTTACATTCGTGTATATAGAACTCACTGTGAGGAATGCTGTTGTCAAATGCAGACCTCAGAATTTTAGGCAGCATCTCAAGTCGTGATGCTTTTTTAACGTATCCATAAGAAACATTTATTGGCCAAAATAATTTAGAGTACACATCTTCATAATCCTATAAAGGATCTGAAGAGACTCTCTAGTCCCTCTCCTACATTTTGAGCTTGAGTAAGAGTACCTTTAACCTAATGTTTCTTAAACAGAATGTTTATCTCCCCTACTTTTCAAAATGCAAGAAATGTGTTATTTTTCCTCTTGCGGCCCTACATCATTTCACAGCATGTTTTCTTACTATATTACTGTTCTCTGAACTAAATCTTCCTGACCGTGTTCAGTTGTCCTTAATCTGTCCTGACCAGGTGGAGACTGGGCCCTGACTTCCCAGTAATGGATGGGTGGGAACTTATTAGAGGAAATGCCTTTTTTTAGGAAGGTGAGACACAGACCCTCCACTCTTGTTGACCTATTAAGTGGTCTTTAGTTCAGGAAAATGTATGTTAAATGCAGTATATGTGCCCACTTAAAAGACTGTTTGAGTTTATGAGATTTTTGTTGATGATTTAAATGCTTTTGAAGCAGATGGGATAATATTCTGAAGACTATAGTTAATTTCTAAAATGATGATCCTTTAAGATTTGAATGCCTTTAAAAGTAGTCATATTCATTATGTCTTTGCTATTGGCTTTAGTGAGCTACACATCTGAAAGTACTCACAGAAATTGTTACTGATTAATTCGATATCCTAAATAATAACATGTTTTAATTAAGATTGTGTTAACTGTTAGAGATAGCCATTTAATAACACATTTCCCTGGAGTCCTTATTTTCAGTTTTGTGATTAAAAGTCATACTTTTGTGAGATAAACTAAGAGAATAATTGATTGTTTTTGTGGCAGGCTTTGGAATCTCTCCTGGAAAAGAAACTGTCACCAAAAAAGGTGAAAAAATGTTTCAGTGAAATTCGGAGCAGATTTCCTATCGGTAGCCAAAAGGCCTTGGAGAGATGGCCAAGTACATCACCAAAGGGTGAGAGGAGGCCCCTCACAGCAAAGGACACATTCCCACAGGAAACAAGTCGACCTTCTGTAGCAAAGCAGCTTCTTGCCGGTATGTGTCTTAAAGTGTTTATTGTAAGATATTTTATTCATTACAATTATCTGGGCTATAACAGTTACTGCACTGAGGGGAAAGTCAGGATTTAGGACCTAGCCCACAACAGATGAACTTTAACTAGGATCAGTAAATAGCAACCAAGATGTTTCCTCGGGCTGGAGGCATTCTATAGAGGAAGGTTGAGAAAGTAACATTTCCTTTGCTACATCATAGTGTTTGGGCTACCCAAGGCAAATTCCCATAGAGCTGGAAGTTAGAACCCTACTTTAAAAAAAGTTTATTTTATTTTAATGACAGAGATATATGTACACACACAGAGACACACACATAGATTCTATATATATATGTGTATATATATATATATTTTTTTTTTCCTCAGATAAATTTTTGTTATTCTAAGAAGTGGAATTGTTAGGTGATAACAGTACGTACATTTAAACAGATACTGCCAACTTGCCCCTTAAAAGTGGGCACACATTTATGTCTTGACTAGAAGTGACATCAGTATCTATTTCCCCACATCTTCACCAAGTATGTTATATAATAAAATTTTAAAAGCTTTCCAGTATCAGTGGACAGTGGCATCTTCTTGTTTTCTGTTACATTTCCTGATTCCTGGTGAGGGTTGTCGTTTCTTCACATGCTCCTTAGCCATGTTATTTCCTCTTCTGTAATTTGCCTGTTCATATTCTTTATCCATCTCCCTGCTGGGTTCTAAGTATTTTGCTTATGGATGTATATGTTAGGATACTGCATTTTGTTGGTCTGAGGTACACATTTGAATGCTCCTGAAATCATTATTAATTGATGACAACTTGTAGTTAATTGTAACATTTTAAAATTGTAAACATTTTAAACATTTAAAAATTCCTGGTGATGTATAAAATACTGATGTGTCTTATAATTGATGTTTTAGATTTGATGAAATATGGGACTTTGTTAGTTAACTCTTTTATTTCTCTAGATAGATGAGATCACCTATAAATATGTATGGACAAGTCCAGTAAAGTTTGTTTTTTTTCTTTTTTCTTTTTTTAAATTAAAGTAGAACATACAAGTTGGGCGTGGTGGCTCACGCCTGTAAACCCAGAACTTTGGAAGGCCAAGGCAGGTGTATCGCTTGAGCCCAGGGGTTTGAGACCAGCCTGGGCAACATAAGTAGACTCTGTCTCTACAAAAAATGCAAAAATTAGCCAGGAATGGTGGCTCATGCCTGTGATCCCAGCTACTTGGAAGGCTGAGGCAGGAGGATCACTTGAGCCTGGGAGATGGAGGTTGCAGTGAGGTGAAATTGCACCACTGCACTCCAGCCTGGGTGACAGAGTGAACCCTTGATTTAAAAAAAAAAAAAAAGTAGAACTTACAGATAGAAAAGTACACAAAATAATATAGATTTATAGCTGAATTAATTACCAGAAAACAAAAACATCTGTATAACTACTATCCAGGTCAAGGAATAGAACATTACCGGCATCTAAGAAATTCCCCCCTTGAGTTACCCCTTCCAATGTTTATCTTCTTCATCTTCCCCAGATTATTCTGACTTTTTTTTTTTCTTGAAGTGGAATCTCGCTCCATTGTCCAGGCTGGAGTGCAGTGATGTGATCTCGGCTCACTGCAACCTCTGCCTCCCGGGTTTAAGCAATTCTCCTGCCTCAGCCTCTTGAGTAGCTGGGATTACAGGTGCGTGCCACCACACCCAGCTAATTTTTGTATTTTTAGTAGAGGCGGGGTTTCACCATGTTGGCCAGGCTGGTCTTGAACTCCTGACCTCAAGTGATCCACCTGCCTCAGCCTTCCGAAGTGCTGGGATTACAGGCATGAGCCACAGCGCCTGGCCTATTATTGGAGTTTTTAATTGTTTTAAGAGTTCTATATTCAATCTACTTACATTTAATGAGATTAATGACATATTTGAACTTTTTTCTACCTGATTTTGTTTTTCATTTGCCAAAGTTTTTTTCTTTGTTGTAATTTACTACATTAATCAATATTTTATTTCATTTTTTTCTCATTGATTTCAAAGTTATATATATCAGTCCAGAATTCAGTTGATTTATTTCTCAATCTGCCGCTATTCTGTGGAACCTTAATAGTTTAGTGTTCCACTTCTACTACAAGTGTTAACTGTAAGAGACAGAAAAACCAAACTGTTTTTCCTACTTAAGACTCTCAATACTTCACCTCTGACACCAAATGTGTTGGTTTTTGCCACACCAAACAATTCTCCAGGGGACACCAACTGGTTATCCTGTAATTCAACTCAATTCTGACACTATCTCCCTGGAATTAGAGTCAGATACCACGGGTTAAGTTTCAGTTCCATAAGAGACCCCAACTTCAGACACTAGTCACAAGTCCCAGGTTGTGACCTATGCTTCTGAGCGACAGGCTATAAAATTGGGGTTCCCTTGACCCCCTCCTGGGGTTTGCTAGGATGGCTCACAGAACTTTGAGAAACACTTTACTTATGTTTACCCATTTATCATAAAGGGTGTTATAGAAGATACAGATGAACAACCAGATGGAAGAGATGCGTAGGACAAATTATAATATGTGGAAGGGCACAGAGCTTCCGTGCCCTCTCCAGGGGAGCCACCTTCCAGGAACCTCCACATGTTCACCATCCTGGGAGCTCCCCAAACCCTGTAGTTGTGGGATTTTTTTTTCTTTTTTTCTTTTTTTCTTTTTTTGAGACCGAGTCTCGCTCTTGTTGCCCAGGCTGGAGTTCAGTGGCGTGATCTTGGCTCACTGCAACATCCGCCTCCCGGGTTCAAGTGATTCTCCTGCCTCAGCCTCCTGAGTAGCTGGATTACAGGCATGCACCACCTTGCCCAGCTAATTCTGTATTTTTAGTAGAGACGGGGTTTCTCCATGTTGGTCAGGCTGGTCTTGAACTCCCAACCTCAGGTGATCTGCCCGCCTCGGCCTCCCAGAGTGTTGGGATTACAGGCGTGAGCCACCGTGCCCAGCTAGTTCCAGAATTTTTACGGAGGCTTCATCGCATAGGCATGATCGATGACGAACTCAGTCTCCAGCCCCTCTCCCCTTCCTGGAGGATGGAGGATGGGAGTGGGAGTTCCAAGCTTCTAATCATGGCATGGTCTTTCTGGTGACCAGCTCCCATCCAGGAGTCCTCCAAGAGTCACCTTATTAGAGAAAAAACAAAACAAAATGCTTCCTTAGCCAGGAAATTCCAAGGGATAAGAGCTCTGTGTCAGGAACTGGGGTTAAAGACCAAATATTAGGAAAAAAGATGAACCTAGCACCCCTAGTGCTTGGGAAATTAGAAGGGTTTTAGGAGCTCTGGGCCAGAAACTGGGCTAGAGACCAGATGTATATTTTTTATCATATTACAATAAAAACCTAATTTATTCATTTACTGTTAGATATTTATTCACTTTAATGGGATGTTCGCTCTCCTTCATTGGTAGGCAGGTAGAAGTAATATAGTATCTTCCTTCTAATTAGAAGTCTGCCTTTGCCAGCCTTTCCCTTGAGGGTGGGTGTCAGATTTATTTGTCCTTATATCCTCTGTGATGAGCCCAGCATCTGCCACACAGTTAGGCACTTAAGTGCTTGTTGAAAGACTCTGTGAAGAAGTGTAATTGAATAAGAAAAGATCTCTGAGCAGCAAATCACAGTAACTTGAGTTCTGGGTGCTAGGGAGCTCATTTTGATAGACTGGAGGAAATGGAGAGAGCATTCCAGGCCTGCACACAGAGAAGTGTTTGCTAAATGAGGTAGAAGATTTGAGGTGCCCATCAGCTGACTAGTGAAAAATGGACACCAGTTTCAGAGAGAAGCTGGAAAACCTGCTAACCTAAAACTCATTACAGGAACAAATGTAGGAAAGCTGGGAGGCAAAGGGGGGAAACTTGGACCAAGGAGACCTAGATATTAGTCCCACCTCTGCCAGTTTGTGAATCTGGGTTGACTTAATCTGTCTGAATCTTATTTATTTATTTATTTTGAGACGTAGTCTTGCTTTGTCACCCAGGCTGGAGTGCAGTGGCACGATCTCAGCTCACTGCAACCCCCGCCTCCTGAGTTCAAGCGATTCTCCTGCCTCAGCCTCCCAAGTAGCTGGGATTACAGGCATGTGCCACCCTGCCCAGCTAATTTTTTGTACTTTTAGTAGAGATAGGATTTTACCATGTTGGTTGGTCTGGTCTCGAACTCCTGACCTCAGGTGAATCTTAATTTTTTTATCTGTAAAATGGGAAGGATAGTCTTTGTGTTTTGTGACTGACTTAGTTGTTGTAAGTGGCAAATTATCTAATTGCTAACTGCTGTAAAAATGTAAGGTGGCATTTTTAGTTCTTAATAATAGCACCAAGTTATTAAGAAAAGGCTAGATTGTGTTAGGCATATTCTAACTAAGAAAACAAATCTTTGGTGGCTATTTTAAAAGTAGTTTTACATGGCCATAGAGAAGTAAACTTAAGTTCTCTGGAAAATGTATTTATGGGGAACAGCTCCATGGGCCCTGACAAGGCAGAATGAATGGGACTCGCCTGGGACCGAAAGCCAGAAGACTTGGCTCTGCCACTCCTTGGGAACCTTGAGTAAAACACTTAAGATTATGGTAGCCCTCTTAGTTTTATTTTATATTTGTTGTTTTTTCTTGTCCTTATCTGGATTTCAGAAGGTTACATTTTCCTGTTTCTGTTTTAGGTATCACTCTACCCTATTCTTCCATTCTGATTTCCTAAGGTCTCCTCTTCCCCACCCACCCCTGAAAAAATACTCTAGGGAGCCACTTGGATGGAAAACCCTCCCTGTGTACTCTTCATTTGGAATATACTCCTGAGCCTGATTTGATCAGCTGTCTTGTGATTTACATAATAGTTGGCTGGTGCAGTTTTTTTTGCAGCTTCTGAACTGTTCTTAAATTGGTTGATTGCATTAGTGTAACTTGTCAGCAATGAGGGTGGTGGCTCCCTTCCCACCACCAGCAGTGTCCTCAAACTCACTCCTGAAACATGCTGTTTTATGCAAATCATTACTAGAAAGGTAACAGGACTTACAGTCAGAGTTGCTTTGATGTATATAAGCTTGGGAGTTAAATAAATTACAGACTGAGGATTTAGGTTTTTTTTTTTTTTGAGACGGAGTCTCGCTCTGTTGCCCAGGCTGGAGTGTAATGGCATGATCTCAGCTCACTGCCAGCTGCGCCTCGCGGGTTCACACCATTCTCCTGCCTCAGCCTCCCGAGTAGCTGGGACTACAGGCACCTGCCAACATGCCTTATTAAGTGGAGCACTTTTACCTTTTCACTTAAAGGGGACATTTTCCAGCTTCTTCAGCATATCTGAATTGCCAGCATCACTGTAGTTGCTCTTTGAGGCCATTACGAAGTCAAGTTCAAGGTTACTTGAACACAAGCAGTTTGATACGAGACAGTTGCTGTGATCACCAAGACAGCTACTAGGTGACTAACAGGCAGGGAGCGTCTACAGCATGGATACACATTTTAAAACTTATGGGCCAGGCACAGTGGCTCACGCCTGTAATCCCAGCATTTTGGGAGGCTGAGGTGGGTGGATCACCTGAGGTCAGGAGTTGGAGACCAGACTGACCAATATGGTGAAACCTCATCTCTACTGAAAAATACAAAAATTAGCCAGGCGTGGTGGCACACACCTGTAATTCCAGCACTTTGGGAGGCCGAGGCTGGTGGATCACTTGAGGTCAGGAGTTTGAGACCAGCCTGGCCAACATGGTGAAACCCCGTCTCTACTAAAAATACAAAAATTAGCTGGGCGTGGTGGCACATGCCTGTAATCCCAGCTGCTGAGGAGGCTGAGGCAGGAGAATCTCTTGAACCCGGGAAGCGGAGGTTGCAGTGAGCCGAGATCACACCACTGCACTCCAGGCTGGACAACAGAGCAAGACTCCGTCTCAAAAATAAAATAAAACTTATGAATTGTTTATTTCTGGAATTTCCCGTTGAATATTTTTGGACCCAGGGCTGATGAGGAGTAACTGAAACTGAGGAAAGTGAAACCAGATGACAGTACAGTTGAGGCCCCTTTTGTATTTTTCTCCTCATTCCATTCTCTTTTCTCCCTCACTAGAAGTTACTATTGTTATTCTATTATAGACGAGTTCTGTTTTTACATTTGTACTGCTTGTGTATCTGTCATTCATAGTATTGTTTTATGTAAATATCTTACAGTATGCATCATTTTGCAGTTTGCTTACCCCCCCCACTTATGTTTGTAAGGTTTTTTCATATTGATACATTGATACATGAATTCTCATTTATTAATTTTACTGCTGTATAGGTTTCCCTTATATGAATATACCATAGTTTATTTTTCAGCTTTTATTGATGGACATTTTGGTTGTTCCCAGTTTTTTGCTTTTATAAACAATGATGAAGTGAAGTGAATATCTGTGTTCCTGGCTTCCTCTGTGCACGTGTGAGAGTTCCTCTAGCCTGAATATATAGCTAGGAGTGAGATTGCTGGGTTGCAGTGTATATGAATCTTAAACTTTACTAGAACAATCAAGTTGCTAATAGTCTGTGAGAGTACTTGTTTTTCCACATCTTTTGATGGATTTAAAATGATATCTCATTGTTTGAATATTTTTGATTCTAGTGAAGTCAATCATCTTTTCATATTTTTATTGACAATTCAGATTTTCTGTCTAAATTGCCAGTTTCTTTGTCTGTTTCTCTATTGGATTGTTTATTTGTCTTATAGTTTTGTAGAAGTTCTTTATATAGTCTGGATATTAGTCCTATGTTAATTATACAGAGATCTACTTCTGGACTTCGGCTTGTCTATTGACTTTAAGGATATCTTTTTGTCAAATGGAAGTTGTAGTTTAGTCCAATTAAGTTCAAATATGTCAGTATTATATTTGAGCTTTAAGAAAGTCTCTTCTGCCCTGGTGTTATACTGATAGTCTGCTATATTTTCTAATTAAAGTTTTAAAGTTTTCTTTCCACATTTAGGCCTTCGTTCCATTTAAACTTTAAGTGTTCAATGTGAGGCAAGGATTCTGTTTTATTTTTTTCTCTGTGGATGCTAGTGGTCTTAGCACTGTTTTTTGAACAATTCAGTTCATACTCACTGAGTTATCATGCTGCGTTTGTCACATCCATGATGTCTCATTGATTTCTGCCTGTGTTTGCATCACTCCCACACTGCCTTTAATGTTTTATCACTAAGACTTTATCTTTGGTTGAGTTAGACTGCTGCCTCCATCCACTCCCCACATTGTTGGTTGTTCTTCAAAATTATTTGGGCTACTGGGATTTTACTCAGTATGAATTTTGGATCAACTTATTTAGATCCTTGAAAAAAAATCTGTTAGGGCTTTAATTGAATATGCACTTGAAATTATGGATTATTTTGGGGGAGAACTGACATCTTTATGGTCTTTTCATTCATGAAAACAATTTATTTAGATTTTCTTTCGTGTCCTTTACCTTATAAATTTTTCTGTGAAAGCCTTGTACTTCTTTCATTAGATTTCTTCCAATGTGCCTTGTAGTTTTTGTTGTCATGTTAATGAGATTTTTTTCTTATATTTTCTATTAGTTATTTTGATATATGGAGATAATACTGATTTTATGTTTTCGTCTTCTTATATCCAGAAACCTTGCTGACCCCTCTTCTCAGCTGTAATAGTTTGTCTGTAAAGTCTCTTTGATTTTCTATATTGTCTCATTTTCAAATAGACAGCTTTATTTCCTTTCCCATTGCAGGTTGAATGTCTTATATGGAGTTCAGACTTTATTCTCTATCAAATTAGGACCCATTGAAGGGTTTGAGTATAGAAGTGACATTTATTTATGTATGTATGTATGTATTTATTTTTATTATTTTTGAGATGAAGCCTCGCTCTTGTCCCTCAGGCTGGAGTGCGATGGCATGATCTTGGCTCACTGCAACCTCTGTCTCCTGAGTTCAAACGATTCTCCTGCCTCAGCCTCCTTAGTAGCTGGGATTATAGGTGGCTGCCACCATGTCTGGCTAATTTTTGTAGTTTTAGTAGAGATGGGGTTTCACCATTTTGGCCAGGCTGGTCTCGAACTCCTGACCTCAGGTGATCCGCCTGCCTCAGCCTTCCAAAGTGCTGGGATTTCAGGCGTGAGCCACCGCCCCTGGCCAGAAGTGACATTTAAATATTACATTTGAGAAGCACAATTTTGGTAGCCAGAAGACAGTGTGAAGATAAACAAGAGATCAGTTAGGAGACACTGATATTCCAGTCACAGGATACTGCAAGCCTGACCTTGGGTAATAGCAAAAGGGAAGGAAGGGCAGAGATAAATGTAAGAGCTATTTTAAAATTAGGATCAAAGGGACCAGGTAAATGAGTAAATATGATAGCGAAGATTCAGGGAGTCAACCGTGACACCTAGGTTTCTGCTTATAAACCTGCAGTAATATTCATAGGAGGAGGAACAATGTTGACAACAAAACATCTGCTTCTCAGCAGGGCTAGGATAGGTATTTGGAGCCTATCTGTGTATAGATAATCATTCTCAGCAATTTGATTTGAATAGCATTTTCCTCAGTTTGTTTTTCAAAAATTTCCATGTAGATAAGTATCAGCCCGATATGGAGCTTCCAGAGACCCAGAGGTTGCAGAGTGAGCTTGATGTATTAGATGCGGATATACTTCCGGAAGAAGGACCATTTATTCTAGACCAAAGTGCAAGCTTCAAAGACGAGGTGTTAGCCGTGGCAAAAACAAAAGCAGTGAAAAAGAAGCCTGTGACTGAGAATGTGCCATTTAGGAAGAAGAAAGATACTCTGGCGTCAGCAAGACAGCAAGTATGAAATCATTCCTCTCTTTTGGCCCATTTGTGTTAATCTGACATTGTCAAGGTCACGTAAACTGGTATACGGTGGAGCCAGTTCTCAGGCAATTGGATGCTGCAGTCCTTGAGTCTGGCTATTTAAGTTGTTTATATATTTTAACAAAAAAATAACAATTTTTAATATTGTTACTAGAATAGAGAATTCTTTCTATTCCTGGTTTGGTAAGATCCTAACTAATATGATACCAATATCCTAATTGGGCAGGAGATTTTAAAATTCAGTTTTTTTTCTGCTTGTGATTTGGAAGTGTGAGATTTGAGGGGATTAAGATTTGGTTCCTGCCGGGTGTGGTGTCTCAGGCCTATAATCCCAGCACTTTGGGAAGCGAGAGGATTGCTTGAGGCCAGGAGTTTAAGACCTGCCTGGGCAACATAGTGAGACCCCATCTGTACTAAAAATTAGCCAGATGTGGTAACTCATGCTTGTAGTCCCAGCTATTTGGGAGCCTGAGGCAGGAAGATCACTTGATCCCAGGAGTTTGAAGCTGCAGTGAGCTGTGATCGAGCCACTGTACTCCAGCCTGGGCAACAGAGTAAGACCCTGTCTTAAAGAAAAAAAAAAAAATTAGTTCCTGCTAAAGATAAATATCGATCAATAATAATTACTGCATATTAAAAGGGCATCCTAGGGTGAGTGCTTTCTAATATGGCTTTGGGAGCCAGCAGGGTACAACTTGATTTGAAACTACATTATATTTTAAGCTTCTGTTTAAAACTTACTTGTGGCCCTATCAGTGGAAAACTGGCCAAAAGACCACCTCCTGGTCGAATGCCCTTATTGTATTAGTGACATTTGGTGGTCTTGCCCAAAGGCTTCTTTAGCAAATCTGTTTATTTTCAGGTGGCCTCCAGAAAAGGAGAGTTAGCAATTATCCCAAGTTATTGACAGATAATGGATTAGGATCAAGTCTGTTTCTTCCCAAACTTCGCAGGGGGCGACCATGAATCATTGAGATGTCAAGATTGAACCTGTAGGAATTCAGATGGGTGCGCCTCTCCACAGACAGCCCGCATTCTCGATAACATTTTTTAAATCGCTAGATTCATTCTATTTAGACCTAAGGCCCAGAGAGGTTAAGTATTTTTATGAAGAATGTTTTACTCATTACTTGAGCCCAGGAGTTCAAGACCAGCCTGGACAACACAGTGAGACCCTGGCTCTACAAAAAATAAAAAATTAGCCAGGCATGGTATCTAACACTTGTGATCCCAGCTATTCAGGAGGCTAAGGCAGGAAAATCGCTTGAGCCCAGGAGTTTGAGGCTGCAGTGAGCTATGATCATACCTCTGCACTCCAGCCTAGGCAACAGAGCAAGACCCTGTCTCTTAAAAAAAAAAAAAAAAAAAAGAGAAAGAAAAGAAAAAAGAAAAATAATTTAACAATATGGTATGAAATTTTTTTTGTTTAATTAGGAAACAAATTGTGAATAAATAAAAATATATTTTATATATTGTTTATATGTTTAAAGGTGTCAGGCAGAGCCAGGGATTTCAATTCTACACCCTCCACCCCCCGCCCCCTACCATGGTTGTTTCAATGAAATTTACACCCTCCCCCAAATTTCTGCCACAGTGCTTTCTATTCAGGTTTTACCGAATGGATGCATGAATAACATGGAGAACTTGGAGCTTCAGTGAGTCAGAGGTTAAACCATAGTTTCTTTGGTATTTGTGTGGCCTTATAATTCTTACTTATCTCTCACAGGGACTCTGCAAAGCTGAAAGAGGTAGACAAAGCCAACCTCACAGTAAAAGCAGAGTGCAGCAGACAACAGTTTCATCCAGATTAAAAATGAACGGGCAGCCTGTGAAAGACCGCAAGGCACCATGGATACCCCCAAACCCCACATCCCCACCAGCGTCTCGTAAATGGTATGTGAAAACTCAAGGGACCGTTTGTGTATGTGATTCTCTTTTTCCTCCATATATCAAAGGCGACCTGTAGCTTATAAGGAGCAAATTAAGTAGTAGCCTTAATTTTTTCCATTAAGCAGAAATGCTTTTTTGGGTGAGTCATACATGAGAAGTCTTTGTCTGGAAGCTTGTTGGTTCCTTCTGCCTGACTGTGGTTGGAACACCCTTCCATGGGCCACCCCAACACCGGGACATGTGTGATTGAATGGAAGATGGGGGGGCTTCCCTTCACTTGTCTCTTCTGCCAATAGATTCTATTAACTGGAGGCCAGGGACTGTGTCTTTTTTATGTTCTTTTTTATATTTGAATGTCCAGTGCTAGTCACATAGTAGGCATTCAGTAAATCTTTGCTGAGTAAATAAATATTTTAAAATAATTCTAACTCTAAGTCAAGATAATTATGAACTATAAAAATATATAGATCTCACCAACACTGTCTTAGCTGCAGGGAGCAATTAGGATAATGTTGATGTTACTGTCTTGTCATCCTCACTCATAGCACATTAGAATGAGAAGCTGCCATTTCACAGGGCTAGAGAGAAGAGGAGCAGGGTCCAGTTAGGTGGAAATAATCTTTAGGGGAATCGGTTGAAGATAAAGGGGAGCTCGTTTGCCGTGAGGCAGTAGTTTTTGAAAACACGATGGAAAGGACCAGGAGGTGGAACAGAAAAAGGAAAGAAGTAAAAAGCAGTCATGTCAGGGGAGAAGGGAGAAGATAGGTGACTACAGGGTTCTGTCTTTGGAGCCATCAGAAGTCAGGGTGAGCAGCCCGGTGGAAGAGAAGCCCCCTAAGATTCCGAATGAATGTGAAGGAATGGCCGTGCTCATCCATCCACTCTCATTTTCAAGTTAAGGAAACAATGTTTAGAGAATTTAATGTCTTATTCATGTAACAGCCAGACCTAAAATCAGGTCTTCTGACTTCATAATGTGCTTTTTTTGTTTTTATTACTCTATTCTGTTTTCTGTATTTTTGTATACAAGTATTAATATGGAGATTTACATTCAGTTGGTAAGCTCAATGGTTGAAGTTTGTATTACAAACCAAATATACAATGGACTGTCTTTTAGAGTGCATGTGTGGTGGGTAGAGGAGGGTGGGTGAGGCTTCTAGGCTCACAGTGCTGTTAGGCCTTATAAGGATACGGAGTTGCCTTATAATATGGAATGTAATTAGTGATCCACATCTATATATTGTAACAGAGTTTTGTTGACACTCACCCAATATTCTGTAATTGATCACTGTTTCTCATTTAAAACGGTGATGGCTTCTTTGAAGCAAAGGAGAATTTCTGCCCTTTGACACTGTGCCTGAGTGCGGGAGGATCTCACTTTTCTTCACATTCAGCTTCTACTGTAGGGCCCCGTGCTACAGATCACCATTAATTTAATGCTGTTGTCATCTCTGAGCTGGCACCTACTTGGATGAGTCATTGGATACGGAGTGAATGATGACAAAGGTATGCTTTTCCATTTATTTCAGTGCCGCATGGCTAAAGGTGAAAACTAGCCCCAGAGATGCCACAAAAGAGCCTCTCCAGCAAGAAGATCCTCAAGAGGAAAGTCACCTGACAGGTGCTGTTGAGCATGAAGCAGCCAGGTTTGTGCTGGTATTTTTCAGATCTTTGAGAATTAAAGAGCTCCTTTTACATAGACTTGGAAGTGAACCCTTTCTTCTCTTTCCTACATTTAAAGTTGGTTATTTAAAATGTAGATTATTTTAAAAAATAGAATAAATACATAAAATGTAGTTTATTAAACTTTTCGGTCAAACTATATAGCTTATAGTGAGCTCTTCTATTTTTTCTTATTCATTCATAAATTATATATGTGTCAATTATATATCACTTGCTAGTTTTGTATGTGACAGTGTTATGAGCTCTATGGAGACTTTAAGAAGGGCAAATAGGCCATAATCCCAGCCCTTTCTTATTTATAGTCAATAGAGAAGTTATGTAATTAACTATAATTTAAGATAGAACACGGTATGTAACCTAGGAACTGAGAGAGTTTAGAAACGGGGGAGGGTTACTTCTGGCTGCAGAGGTCTAGGCTTCATGGATGGAAATTAAACTAGGACCTGAAGAACAGGCAGGATTTCAATATGGGAGATGAGGTGAGAACATTCCATAAGAAGAGAACAGTGAGAACAGGTTTCTCTGTATTCATTTGGCTGAAATTATTCTTACAGTTATCGGAAAACAAAAATGAAAGCGGTCCATTAACTAATTTGACAATATTCATATATCCTAAACCAAAAGAATCAAAGCACTTTTACATACAGCAGAGTTGTTCACAGTTAACTTTTCCCTTTTGTTTTTATTTGACTTCACCATGCCTATATGGCTCCTGGGGGCTCATTGTTTGTCTCAACTTGAAGATATAGCAAGGGTTTTGTTTGAGTCTAATAAGAAACCCCAAGTCCAAGTGATAGCTGGTTTTCTTGAGAACGTTTGAGACAGGTTCTCATTGCGTTGTGCATTAATGTTTTTTGACATGGAACACGTTCTAGAGAGCTTTAGGGGTACGGAGAGATTATGTTACCTATTGAGTAGCTTAATAGAGCCTGGATTGGTGCTCTGCTCTGCAGTGGTCCTGATTTCTGGTCTGTTTCTGTGATGATGACACCCTGCAGTGTCGAGGCAGAATTGGTTTGACTCTTTTGACTGTCTGCTAGGCTCGCTTGGCTTGATGCTGAAACTTCCAAAAGATTGAAGGAACTAGAAGAGTTAAAAGCCAAGGAAATTGACAACATGCAAAAACAGAGGTAAATATTTGCTCCTGAGTTAGGAAAAGGTAAGCAGGCCTATTCTACATCTCTATACATTAATGATAAATAGAGATTATTTAGGTCTAGCTACACTTCTGCCTCCTTAAAAGACTGTGAAGTCACTTAAGAAGCCAAGGGGGGAGCCAAGACTGGAGCTCAAGGGAGCCCCGACTCTGCCTTGAGGAGAGTTGGGGTGACTCTTGATACTGTTCTCTAGGCTTGATTGGCTTGACGCTGAAACTTCTAGAAGAACAAAGGAACTGAATGAGCTCAAAGCTGAAGAAATGTATAGACTCCAACAACTGAGGTATGTGTTTGCTTCTTAGGAAGAATAGTGGATGTTTGCCTGTTCTAATTGATCTAGATAGTTCTAGCAACCAACCTGGACTGTTAAGGCCTAACTTCATTACATGAATGAATGAATAGCTGCATGTCTACCTGTATATTATACCATATTTTTTTGCTAGGAAATGCTTCTTTTGTGTGGAGTTTGAAGGAGAACTGAAAAAAATCTGTAATTGTAGAGAAGTTCTGTCTGAAAGATCAGAGTCTTATGTGTATTTGTTTGGACTACCCTCAAAGGTACTTTTCTCTAGCCAGATGTCAGTCCTTCTAAGGGCAGAAGATGAGTATGATGCACATACATGTTCTGCTCATGTGAATCAACATATAGCTACTTTAGTTTCACATGTTAGCTTGAGTGCAGGCTATGGTTTTCAAATGCGGTTCTTTTTCTATTCACTCCATAAGTGTTTTTTAAACTATAGGCACTATAGACATAAAGAAGCTTGTTAAAAGATTTAGTTCAGCTGCTGCTGCAATTACCTCATTTTTCGAACTCTGATAATAATTCATCCTATAGTCACATTAACAGAACACTCATTGAAACATCTGTGCATTCTGTCACCATTCATGATGGAGTGTTCAGTCTCAGGTTAGAAGGGCTGTGGGTTTATCATTAGAAGGCCAAGACTTTTTGTCTGTAGTAAAGATTTCAAGTCATACAATCCCAGAATCTTGGGGTTTGAAGGATCTTTTCCCCCCAACTGAGGCTTTTGGCTCCTCTCTACTATCTCCACCAAGGAACTGTCCAGTATATTTACACACACCCTCTGTGATGGGATAGTCACTACTGTCAGAGGGAATACATTTCATGGTCATTTATAGCTAAGAAGGTGTGACCTCAGGCTGTGTTGAAGTTTGATTCTCTGTGACTCTTACCCACTTGTCCTTTGGGCCATATAGCAAAAGCTTCATCCTCTGTGTCCCGTTTATTCCTTTGTGTGTTTTTACTTCAGAAATTAAACATGTCACACATATAGAAGAACATACTGGATGCACATGTGCAATCCAAAATATTACGGAATGAACATCCACGCACCACCATCGTAAGTCAAGGAATCGACCGTTGCCACTGCTGCAGAAGTTTCCAGTGTATCCCTCCTCAGTTGCATCCCGTTTCCCCCGAGAGGCAGCCACTGTCCTGATTCTTGTGTTGATCTTTTCATTACTCTTCTTCACAAATCTGTCAACTATGTGTGTATCCCTAACAATATCTTGTTTAATTTTGAAAACTGAGAAACAGGCACAAATCTAGCTGAACATGGAAAGGGCAGTGTTGCTGGTAGTATCAGATGAAGACTCCTAGGGGGAGACAGGTTGAACAGAGCCTGGATCCTAATCTGATTTGTGCTTTCATGAGAGTTGTAGGTGCCCCTCTCAGGAGGTCACTGAGCAGGGTCGGGAGTGAGTCCTGCACACACAGGGCGTCCTCCATCTGGAGGGCCTGTCGGTGAGCCAGGTCCACTGGACTTCGGGAGGAAGCCTTGTCAGGAGAGGGGCTGTGCTGTAATGCATGGCTTCTCAGCTCTTTCTGGTCAGCTACTGCGGGGATGGGATGACTATCCTTAGCAGACAGCAGGTCTGCAGTGAGCAGGAGGAACTTCATCAGCAAAGGGGCAAGACAAGCCAGGAATCTAGGCTTAGACCTCCCATTTCCCATGTTGTGTTGTAATCTTCTTCAGTTTACTTGCTTGTTTTGATGGAGCACATGCTAATGTAGCTGCTGCTTTTTTTTTTTTTTTTTTTTTTTTTTTTTTTAAATTAGAGACAAGGTCTCACTATGTTGCCCAGGCTGGTCTTGGACTCCTGGGCTCAAGTGATCCTTCTGCCTTGGCCTCCTGGAGGGCTGGGATTAGGCATAGGTTAATTTAGCTTCTTGAGAAAGGATGAATGGGAAGTAAATCCTTTCAGACCTTTCAAGTCTGAAAATGTCTTTATTAGCTGATAAACTGTCTCATATTTGCTGGTAGCCTTACTGGGTATAGAAGATTATTTTTATTGGAAATTTTTAATTAAACTTCTTATTGTGAGGTAATCGTAGAGTCACACGAAGACCCAATTTCCCCAAATGTTAGCCTCTTGGGAAACTACAGCACAGTACTACAACCAGGATATTAACATTGGTATAGTCGAGATACAGAACCTTCCCACCCCCAAGGAGCCCTCATGTTGCCACACCCACTTCTCTCCTGCCCCCATTCACTGCTTGGCTAAATATCTCCTGGCAACCACTCATCTGCTCTCCCTGTCTATGATTTTGTTATTTCAAGAGTGTTATTATAAGTGGAATTATATAGTATGTAACTTTTGGGGACTTCTTTTCTTTACATCATTCTCTGGAAATTCATGGAGCTCATCACATGTATCAGTAGTTCATCCCTTTTTGTTGCTGAGTAGTATTCATGGTGTGGATACAAACAAACCATAGTTTAACCATGTACCTCTTCAAGAACATCTGAACCTGTGGTCCCAGCTATTTGGGAGGCTGAAGTAGGAGAATCACTTGAGCCTGGGAAGTCGAGGCTGCAGTGAGCCATGATCATGTCACTGCACTCCAGCCTGGACAACAGAGCAAGACCCTGTCTCAAAAAAAAAAAAAGAACATCTGAGTTCTTTCCAGTTTGGGGCTATTATGAATACAGTTTCTATAAACAGTTGTGTACAAGTATTTGTGTGAACATAAGTTTTCCTTTTTTCCTGGGATAAATGCCCAGAGGGCAGTTGCTGGGTTGTATGCTAGTGGTATGTTTTGTTTCGCTTTGTTCCAAACTGCCATACTGTTTTCCAGAGTGGCTCTGTCTGTTCCCACCAGCAGTGTTTGAGGGATCCAGTTGTGCTGCATCTTTGTCAGCACTTGGTGGTGTCACTCTGCTTTTTTGTAGGCGTTCTGATGGGTGTATAGTGGCCTCTGAACATCTTTTCATGTACTTGTTTGCTCTCCAGTCAGTCTTTGCTGGCATGTGGCCATGGGTTTTTTTGCAGTGTTTGGCTGCAGTAGAGCAATTATTTTCTAAGTTTTCCATCTTTCTAGGCTGCCCCTTTCTTGGTCCTTTTGATAGAGAGAGCAGACTTTATTTGCACTGGAGACTTATTTTTTGTCTGTGCCTATTGGTGTTTCTGGGTTGTCGGCTTCTCCAGTACCTACTCTGGGAAATATAAGGCAAAGAGAAATCCCAAAGAACTCACTGCTCTGTCATTCTTTTGGTCCCAGTGTCCCTAGGTGATGTGCCTTCTCTACTTCTCTCCGAGTCCTCTTATGTTTGCATATATTTAATGTCCAGGATTCTTAGTTGTAATTAATAGGAAGAAGAGGGGAAAGTACATTTTTCAACCTCTTCAGAAGCAAAAATCTGAGCATTTCTGCTCATTGTCTTGTTTCCAATGAGAAATCAGAATTGCTTTTTATCCTTCTCTAGAGGCTCACAGACTCTGCTTTCTCCCCAGGGTATCTCAGATTCATAATGATAGGACTTATTATGGGTGTGTTTTCATTCATCAGTAGACCTTTTCAGCCTGGCAATTTATTTCCTTTAATTCTGAGAAGTTTTCGTGCTTTATTTTGTACTTTTTTTTTCTTGTCTCTGTTTTCTCTATTCTCTGTTTCTGAAACTCCTGTTCTTTGATGTTGGACTTCCTTGATTGGTCCTCTGATTTTCTTATCTGTTTTTTCCTATTTTCTTTCTCTTTTCCCCTCTTCTACCTCCACCCCTACCCTCCCCCAGTAGGAGATTTCCTCCAACTTTAACATTTAACCTATTGAGTTTGTCATTTCTGCCAGTGTTTAAATTTTAAAATTTAAAAATGTTGAGAGCTCTATTATATTCTCCGAATATCTCCAAATATCTCTTACTTAGTGGTCGCCTGTCCTTCTTTCATGGATACAGTGCTGTTTTCTTTCTGAATATATTAACACATTTCCTCTGCCTTTTGACCTACATAATCTTTTTTTCCTTCCTCAGATACCTAGTAATCTTGGCTATCTTCTCATGTTTAAACGTAGGGGGAGTGATTGCTGATCAAAAACTCAGAGTATGTGGGTTGGAATTAGTATTTTAGTTTTCTAAATAATTGTTTCTATCGTGGTATAATTTACATATAGTAAAATGCAAAGAACTTAAAGGTACAGTTCAATGAATTTTGACAAATGCATATCCCTGGGTAACCAAAACGCTAATCAAGATAGATAATTTGTCCTTCAACCTAGAAAGTTCCCACATGTCTTTTTTGGTCATTCTCTACTCCACACCCCCATCCCTCACGGAGGCAGTTGCTTTGATTTCTTTTTACTGTAAGTAGCTTTGCCTGTTCAGACTTTATATGAATAGAATCATCAAGATCTACCCCATTGTGTCCGGCTTCTTTTGCTCAAGAAAACGTTTACGATTCATCCACATTGTGTGTGTATCAGCATAGTTCATCCATTTTAGTGCAGAGTAGTATTCCACTGTGGGAATATACCACGTTCTGTTTGTTCATTCTCTTGTGAATTGACATTTGGGCTTTCCCATTTATAGTTAGTATGAATCAAGCTGTTACATACATTCTTGCACAAGGCTTTTTGTAGAAATATGCTTTCATTTCTCTTGGGTAAATGCCTAGGAGTATAATTTCTGGGTAATAGGATAGGCAGTTGTTTGATTTTATTAAATGAGCCATATACATTATCCAGAGTAGTAGCGTTTTATACTCCCATCAGCAGTGCATGTGAGTTCGTTTCTATTGGTTTCACATCCTTGCTAACAATTGAGCTTGTCAGTCTTTTAGTGATTCTGGTGAGAATGTGGCGGTATCTCTTTGTGGTTTTAATTTGTGTTTCCTTGAAGGCGAATGATGTTGGGCACCTTTTCTAGTGCTTATTATGAAGTGTCTGTTCAAGTCTTTTGCCTATTAGAATTTTTTTTAAGTGTTGATTTGAGTTCTTTGTATTTTCTGGATATGAGCCCCTTGCCAGATATGTGTGCAGCAGATATTTTCTCGCAATACTATGGCTCGCCCATAGATCTTTGTAATGGTGTCTTTTGATGACTAAAAGTGTTAAATTCTGATTAAGACCAGTTTATCAATTTTTCTTTTCTGATTAGTCATTTTTGGTGAACTAGCTAAGAAATCATTGCCTATGTTAGGGTCTCAAGGATTTTCTCTTATGTTTTCCTTTAAGTATTTTATAGTTTTACCATTTATTCTTGTGTCTGTTATCCATTTAGAATTAATTTTTGTGTATGAGATGAAATACTGGTCGAAATTCATTTTCTTTAATGGATATCTGGCTATTCCAACACCATCTGATGAAAGTAACACCTGGACTGTTTGTTAAGGACACTTATGTTGGTCTTTAGGTCTTTCCTTTGGCCTGGGTCAGACTGCCCAGAGAAGTTTTCTGATCTTTGGCCCAGAGAGTAAGATCAGGATGTTGCTTCCTAGGAGCTGAGTTGGGGAAGAGGGCTGTGAGTCTAATAACACAGCATTTAGCCTGCATACGTGACCCCTGCCTCTTTTCAGTATGGTACCTACAGCCTCAACTGTGATTGGGTGCCCCTAGTCAGGAGACCCTCACACAGAGAATGAGCCATCAGACTTCTCCTAGAGTTGGAAAGAGGCGGCTGTATAGTTGTGTGAAGTAGGGAAAGGGATCTAGGAGTCTTAATTTCTCAAACATCATTTGGCTGTTGTCGTCAGTTTTTAAACCACCCCCTCCCAGCTTAGCCCAGGCCTAGATGTACCTGGTACTACCAGTCATGTGCCTAAGTCAGCAGTACAAATTGTGTGGGTTCTAGTTTTTCCCACTACTGGCCCTAGAAGTCAACTTCCTGTCTACGGCCATACCACCCTGAATGTGCCCGATCTCGTCTGATCTCCGAAGCTAAGCAGGGTTGGGCCTGGTTAGTACTTGGATGGGAGAAGTCAGCTTTCTCAGATCAGCTAAGTTAGTTATCACTTTTGTCCTTTGTTTTCCAGCACCATTTTTTTCTTCCTTATCCTTGTGGGTGTAAAGCTAACTCTATAGTTGTTTTAGTGGGATTTGGAGAGGGAACAAAATTAATTTCTTTTGTTTAGTTTATTATCCTCTTTAGCTGTTAATGCAACCATTATTTTTTTAAAGTGTACTCAGTGCCTTACACACTTCAGATGTTACCTAAATCCCTGTGCATAAAGTAAGGCCTAGGAACAGCACTGTCACATCACCTAGGAGCTTGTTGGAAATGCAGACTCTCAGGCCTTACTCAGACCAACTGAATTGGAATCTACATTTTCACAAGATCCCCAGGAGATTGGTATGGCCATGAACGGTTAGAGAAGCTCATGGTCATTTTATTTCCCTTCTCCTGGAGTGGCAAATAAATATGCAAAATAGGATATTTTATTGCCTTTGATTTTAATTTTCAATTTTATTTCTAAATAGTGTTTCTGCCACCCACTTAGCAGACAAGGTAGAGGAGGCAGTTCTGGATCGTTTGAAGCCTCTCTTGGTCAAGGCCCAGGTAATCTACCTAGTTCATTTCATTTGCTTGCTTTTTGGAAGTTCTGGATTTAAAATGAGTTGCTGCAGAGGTCTCATTGATCCTTTATAGGGCTAAGTGTCTCTGTGGCATCTGGAAGATACCCCCAGACCACCACACACTACTGATATGCCCTCCATTGTGGAAAAGGGATAGAGATAAAGGGACAAGGGGAAAGTCCTCCTTTTGAGAAAGTTGAGGTTTTAGTTTGGGAAACAAGTTGGGATTGTAATCCCTGTTCCGAATGAAATCGATCTGTTGGTGAAGTTAGTGTTCCATTAGCAGCTTTCACTCGAATGCTGTGTTTTTTCACCTCAGTGGTTTGGAATGATGAGCTCTATTTTTCCAAAGGAGAGAGATGTTAGGACAGCTTCTGTGCACAATCCAGTACTTTCTTGAGGATGAAATTATAGATGGTACCACCAAGAGGTTGTGCCATCCTCCCATAAGCAGTAAGCTCAATTCTACAGCCAGACCCTGTAGCTCCACCCTGTAAATAGAAGCAATCTTGTGTGTATGACTAGATGAGGCCACAGAAGAATATTATAAATTTAAATGGAATGAATGACATTCGGGGTCCCTAAACAGGCCACTGAACTTCTCTATTTTTAGTTAGAGAAATGTTAAATTTGTATTAGAGTCCATGGAAATCTCAGTAGCATAGAACTAGGAAGACTCTTAGAAGTCAAGTAGTCTTGAGCTGTAGAGTGGCTGGAAAAAAAAAAAAAAGAAATCAAGTAGTTCAACTTCCTCATTTTATCATTGAGGAAGCTGTGGAACAGAGAAGTTGAATGACTTGCATAAAGCGTGCCGCTATTCTGACAATGTTTACAGAGTTGAGGGAAGAAAAAGGCTGGAAAGCCAAGATCAACACGTGGCATTTGTTTCCATGAAGACAAAGTGCTTTGAATTGCTGCAAAAAGCCTAATGTAGCTAAAGCTGATGAATAGTTCCACACAAGTCATTCTGGTAATAGAATTCATTTGTACTAATAGGAGCTATAAGTCTTTATACTCCATGAATGTATTTGTCTGTTTTAATAGAGAGTCAATTCTACTACAGAAGCAAATATTCATTTGAAAGATGGCTCGTCAGTAAACACAGCGAAAGCCCAGCCTGCACAGGAGGTATGCGTTGTGTGATATTGGCATTCTGGTATTATTGTTTGATAACGTCTTTAGTTGTAATGAAAATGAAATACAGATTACTTTGCAAACACTAGATTATCCTACTCAAGAAGTATGAATATTATTTTTCACATTTGGCATGTTAAGTCTTCCAGTGTATATTTAGTATTATGACTTAGGTCAGCCCTGCAAACAGAGCACAAAAATCTTAGAGCCACAGGTTTTTGTTAGTGGCTCTATCCTTCCTCTGGATAACAGAGTGTGGGTGCCCTGTGTGGCCCTGAATGTTGATGGCCTGCAGCAGAAGAATGGCTGCCTGCCCTCATTTCCTTTCATTCAGCCTAGTTTCACTCATTATTGTCCTAATTTTCTTTATACTTGGGGCCTAATATTTATTGTTAGGCAAGCATGTTTTGAGTGCCTAATATGTGACCAGTATCTGGTCTAGCAGAGAGAAAAAGGTGACCCAGGAAAAAATGAGAACATTTGAGAAAAATAAAAACACATTTTCTTGTTGTCCACTCTGTACTCTTCCTCTGGAGGACCTGTTTTTAATATTTGTAGAAATGTTTCTGCCTTGCCTAGGCTTAGAGCTGCAGAGCAGAAGGTGCAAGTTGCATCCATTTAATCTTTGTGGAGTTTGGAAAGATATTTATAGCTTTAATTGCCCAGAGCAAGGAAAAGAAGCTTCATTCCAACTTCCTTCTTAGGTTTCAGAGCAGAAGGAAATTGAAACAAAGCTCCATTGGCCCAGTGACCTTAGGGGCAGGAAGAAGGTAGATTTCAAGAATGTGTCCCTATTCTGATTAAGCAGTATTTCATCTGTAACATATTTTCATAATCTCTGTGATTATAACTTTATCGTACCAAGGTTTTATGACATAATCTGATGTGAGGTGAGGCTTCTAAGACTGAAAGCTAAAAGCCTACATTTGGCCATTACAAATTCAGCTGTTATGGCTTGGTGTTTTATGCAGCTTGGCCACTAAATGATATATTTTTTTTTCTAGAGGAATAGTAAGGCTAACATTTAACCCAGAGAGGCCACTCCATACTGCACTTTAATATGAAAGGAAAATGAAGTGATTATGAATGCTGGCAGTGAAATAGACATGTTTGAGTATACTAGGAATGATCAGCCTTGTATATTAGAATTATTTTGTAGGCATTACATGATGTTTAATACAATTTATTGAAACAGAAAAGTAACTCTGTGTAGTATTTAGAATTCTGGGCTGTTGTTAAATAGCAGCTTCACTGCAGAGTATTCCAGGCAGCACCGTCAAGAGTCAGTGTTTACAAAGAACTGAATGAAAACAAACAAAAGCAAACAAACTCATCAAAGTTGGCATGGTGAAGAAGAAAACTGTTTTTACTATGTTAACTTATAAAAGAGCTGGGAGACCTTGAACACAAATTCTCAGTGTTCTCATCTTTAAAATGGAGGAGACATTTGCAAGTAAAATACAGCTCTCTGTAGATTTACTTATAGGCAAGCTTATCTCTCATATCAGGAAAAAGCTCTTGTAAAGGTACCATTATAACGTATCTGTCTATTGCTGCTACTGTTGTCATTAACTGAACTTGCACATGAAATATATATTTTTCCAAAATGTATGAGTTCTTTTAGAATTAAAAGTTATACATACACATGGCCAAAATTTTAAATAATTCAGAAGAAGTATATGAAAAGTTCCCCACAAGCAGGTGCCGTATGCTGTTCTATACTCTGCTTCTTTATTTATAATATATTTTTGTGCTCTTTCTGTATCATTGCATTGAGACCTTCCTTATCCTTTTTAATGGGACATAGTATTTTTGGTGTTCCATTCTTTATAGATTGAAAATATACACATGCAAGCATTATTGGTTGTCTCTTGATTTTTTTGTAATTTTATTATATTGGTTATTCAGTTTGATTTTTATTTCTTTAACTTTTGATGAAAGTTGGACATTTTTTCATATCTTTATTGGCCATTAACATATTTTCTTCTGTGAATCATTAAAGGTTTCTTAAATTGCCGTAGCTGTAACCATTCATTGAGTGTCTTATTTCATGCCGAGCACTATGCTAAGTGTCTCAGCGTGCAAGCTCTTATGAAATCCCTACAGCTCTGAAATACAAGATTATTTCCATATTACACATGAGAGGATTGAGGCCCGGAGAGGTCAAGTAAACTTGCCCAAATTTGCAGGCTTATGAATGGGCAGAACCAGAATTTAATTCTAGAAATATTTCATCCTATTGCCTGATATAATTAATTCCCCCAGCAAACATTCTTTGCAAAAGCCTCTTTCAGGGCAGATTATAAACATGCATTCAAATCAAGAGAAATACAGAGCATGTAAAATTGCTTTGGAAACTGGAAAGTGCTTTTTGAATGTACAACATACCAGGTCAAGAAAGGCTGGTAGAGCTCTCCCAGATGATAGGTACAGAGTTTCAAAGACAAAGGATCCTGAACTTTGTGATGTCATATGAGCAGACGTTTTCACAGAAGCACTGCACCAAAAGAGAGTAGTTACATCCTCTGGAATGTGTGACGTGTAAAATATTGGACATTCTCCTGAATGTAGCAAAAGGAAGATATTTGTTCTACCAACTGGAAAAACAGATGATAATGATAATTTGCATGGACAATAATGGTATTACTTGGTTAATGCTATCATTTAAATGACTGTGATAAAAATCATTCTGATGTTATTGCTTTTGATACTTACTGACTTAAGAGAATCTTGTTTTACCATAGAAACTCTGCCATTTGGATCTGTATGCTGTTGGTTTATTATGATTAACAATAATTTTTATGTTTTTCTGTTTTCATTATATCACCTTCCCACCCCTAATCCACCCCATGCCTCTCCTCCCCACCCCACCCCATCTTGTAGGTTGCAGCTGTTGATTTTGAATCCAACAACATTCGTCAGCTTGATGATTTTTTGGAAGATTCTGCCAGTGAGCTCTGGGCTGTGACTCATGCTAAGATCTTGGGGTCTGAAACCTTAGCCACCGTTGAGGACAGCAAGGATAGCCCAGATCTGGAGATCATGATGCGCCGAATGGAAGAGATGGAAGTAAGGTCTGGGGCTCCGGGTCTGGTTCGCTGCTAGGGGCTGGCCTCTGCCGAGTGCAGTTTCTGCTCATGCCTCTGCAGCCTCATCTGTTAGAGTCACACAGTCCCAGTTTTAAATCCCTGCTCTATTGCCAACTAACTGTATGACCTTGGTATCGTCAACCCCTCTGATAAGTAGGGAGTTTTAAGGATAAAAAGAGGCATAGAGTATTCAGCGCACTGCTTGCCATGTAATCCAGAAAGTGACCATTATTATTATCCTCCGATATCACTGATGTGTAATTCCAAAGACCCTGAGACCAGGGCCTGGGCCCACAAATGGAATCGTAGGCTTTTGCATCTGTCAGCTTGTACGTACTGTTCAGTTGCCTCCTCTTCCCAGCTGGAGTGTGATCCTATCAAATCACAGATACTTTTATCTTCTTCAATTTCTGTGATACTGCTTCACCCAGCCTAACCCCTGGATTATTCAGTGCAGGAAAATGAGGTACAATAAGGAAGTAAGTGACATGGCCAAGGTCACAAAAAAATCCTGGCAGAGCCAGAACGAGAATCCAGGTCTCCTGACTCTCAATTCAGCGTTTTCTTTTTCATCGCACCATGATTAAATCTAATTTCTGCTTTGCTGCTAGATAGAAACATTAGAAGGAAAACAGTTTTTTTTTTTTTGGATTTGAAAGTTTAAAGATCTGCAGTTTACCCCAGTCTTGAAATCTCCCCTTGGTGATAGTTGTCTAGGCCTGGGGTGCTCAAAACGGTAGCCACTAGCCGCAGGTGCTTATTAAACTGTAAATTAATGAAAATTAAATACACTCTAAGGAGTCAGTAGTTAGTGGCTACTGTATTGGACAGGGCACATATAGAACATTTCCTCATTGCAGCAGCTTCTAGTGGCCAGTGCTGGGCTAGATTGCCTTTATGCTAATTGCTTCATTTTATTTTAGACTTCGTCTCATGAACTAATTACTTCCTGGCCTGATAGATGCCCATGTCTGGCAGTGCGTCCATATCAGTTGTGTCTGCTGAACTTTTACATCTTTACCAGTTCTGGTTTGTAATTAAACTCATTTTTTCTCATAAATTAAACTTTTTTCTTTTTTTTTAAAGAAATACCAGGAGTCCGTTCGTCAAAGATATAATAAAATCGCATATGCTGATCCTCGACTTTGGATGCAGGAAGAAAACAATGGTGAGTGTTTCCCCATGTTTTTCCCCTAACATTTTATTCTGAAGAATTTCAAACATACAGAAAATTGAAAAAATTGTATAATAAACACTGCTATACTCACCTTCTAGATTCTACAATTAACATTTCACTCTCTTTGCTTTGTCACCTATCTATCTATCCCTCTATCCATCCATCAGTTCACCTTATCTTTGCATTTCAAAGTTGCACGTATCAGCACACTTTACCCCTAAATATTCAGCATGCTTATTATCAGCTAGAGTTTAATATTTACTTATGGCTCTTTTTTTCAAGATAAAATTTACAGATAATAAAATGCACAGATCCTAACTGTGCTATTTGGTGGTTTTTGACAACTGGATACATGTCTGTTATGCAAACCCCTATCAAGACATAGAACATATCACCTCAGAAAGTTCCCTCATGCCCCGCCACGTAGGCAAGCACTGTGCTTTCTGAGTTAGCTTTGATTGTCTAGAGTTTCATATAAATGCAGTCATACGGTGTGTACTCTTTTGCCTAGACTTCTTTCATTCACCATAGTGTTTTATAAATACTATATTTATGTCATAAATACATTAAATCTGTGTTGCCTATTTCCTCTTGCTGTTATTAACAAATTTAAGTTTGTAACAAGTTTAAGCCACATATTTGGTGGCTTAAAGCACAAGTTTATTCTCCTATAGTTCTGGGGGGGTCAGAATCTGAAGTGAGTGGTAAAGGACTGAAATCAGGGTGTTGGCAAGTTCATTCTGGAGGCTCCAGGGAAGGATCTATTCCTTGTTTCTTTCAGCTCCTAAATTTTGGGCTATTAGGAATAAATCTGCTATGAATATATTCATGTGTATAATCTGTGTGTATATCTTAAGTTTTTCTCTTGGATAAATACCTAATAGCAAACTTGCCAGATCATTAGATTAGTTTGTGTTTAACTTCATAAAAAATTGACAAATCTTTATCAAAGCGGCCTTGCTCCTATTTCCTACATCCTTGCCAACATTTGGTGTCATCAGTCTTTTTTGTGGTAACCATCCTGGTGAAGGTGAATAATGATATTTAGAACCTTTTCAAGTGATTTTTTTTATTTTTTGAGTCACAGTTTCACTCTGTTCCCCAGGCTGGAGTGCAGTGGTGCAGTCTCGGCTCACCACAACCTCTACCTCCCGAGTTCAAGCGATTCTTGTTGCCTCAGCCTCCCAAGTAGCTGGGACTACAGGTGTGTGCCACCACGCCCAGCTAATTTTTTAATTGTAGTAGAGACAGGGTTTCGCCGTGTTGGCCAGGGTTTCGCCATGTTGCCTTCAGGTGACCCACCCACCTCGGCCTCCCACAGTGCTGGGATTCCAGGTGTGAGCCATTGCGCCCTGCCTCCGGAAGTGCTGGGATTCCAGGTGTGAGCCATTGCGCCCGGCCTCCCGAAGTGCTGGGATTCCAGGTGTGAGCCATTGCGCCCGGCCTCCCGAAGTGCTGGGATTCCAGGTGTGAGCCATTGCGCCCGGCCTCCCGAAGTGCTGGGATTCCAGGCGTGAGCCACTGTGCCCGGCCTCCCGAGGTGCTGGGATTACAGGCGTGAACCACTGCTCCCGGCCTCCCGAGGTGCTGGGATTACAGGCGTGAACCACTGCTCCCGGCCTCCCGAGGTGCTGGGATTACAGGCGTGAACCACTGCTCCCGGCCTCCCGAGGTGCTGGGATTACAGGCGTGAACCACTGCTCCCGGCCTCCCGAAGTGCTGGGATTACAGGCGTGAGCCCTGTCACCTGGCCCCTTTTCAGGTGATTATTAGGCATTTGTATATCTTCCCTTGTGAAGCGTCCAAAATCTTTTGTCAGTTTTTTTTTTGGGTTGCTTGTCTTTTTGAGTCATAGAACTTCTTTATGTATTCTGAGTACAAGTTTTTTTCCAGATACATGTTTTTGTTTGTTTTGTTGTTTTTCTAAAATAATTTTAAGGAGATAATTTACATACTTAAATTTCACCTTTTTAAACTGTTCAATTCTTTCGTTTTTAGCATATTCACATAGTTGTGCAACTAATTCTGGAACATTTTCATCACTCCCCATTCTTCTTTCTTCCACCCTGGCAGCCACCAGTCTACTTAGATAGAGGTTTTACAAATTTTTTTTTTCCCATGGAAAAAAAATGGGCTCAGCTGCTTATTTCCAAAAATGTTTTATTATGAACAGACATTTTTAATTTTGATAAAGTCTAACATCAATTCTTTCTTGAGTGGTTTTTGCTTTCTATGACCTAAGAAACCTTTACCTACTCCTAAGTGGGAAGAGATTCTCTTGTTTTCTTCTAGAGGCTTTATGGTTTTAGTTTTATGTGTAGGTCTATGATCTATCTTGCATAAAAGTTTGCCTGTGATTTGAGGTAGAGGTTGGGGTTCATTTTGTTTTTTCCTAATGGATGTCCATGTGATCTAGTTCCATTTACTGAAAAGACTTTTGATTTTCTCCTCCGCTTTTCAAAATGTATATATATGTATTTGGGCTGCAATGGCTAGGTTACTGTCACCACTTTGGCTGGGAAACGTTACTCAAATTCTGTTTGACTCATGCTTATCGGTTACTGCCTTACTCAAGAAAAGGAGGAGAGTAAAGTGTGGTTAAACATTACCTCTAAGGAATGTGAGCGCCGTGAGTACTACCCTCATGAAGACAAAAGGAAATGGGGGATGGAAGGTTTACCACAGCAGCCTGTGTTGCATGTCATCATGTAAAATAGGACTTGGAGGTATCGTGTTAGAAAAAGTACTCTCCCTCTCAAATTTTGACCAAAAGATGGGCCATCTAAACAAAACACTAATGTGTTACCTTTTGTGTGCTCTCTGTTTTCAAGTGCTCTGTGCTTTGCTCCTGTTGTTCTCTCTTCCCCTCAATCCTCCTCCAGCCTCTATTTTCATTCTCACATAACAGTCAAGCTGTTCTTCAAGGCCAGGCTCAATGATCCTACTCGGCCTGTGCTTTCCCTGGCATCTCTGCACTGGAATTTAGTTCCCTTCCTGGCCTGTGAACACCCATAGCACTTTCTGGCATGTCCTACCATGTGTTTGAGGTATTTGTGAAGGTGTCTCATCTCTCTCAACTAAGCCACAGATTCTTTGAAAGCAGAGAGTTTGTCATTGTGTGTTCCTCACTGTGCCTAGAATGGGACTGGCCCGGCAAGGGCCCTTTTCATCATTGTTTAGTCAGCCCTTGGGCATTTTAGCATCTTCCTGTGTGGAAGCAGAGGAAAGGTAAAGGTTGGAGGGCAATTCGTTTCCCTGATGGTTTGGCCCCTGGCCACAAAGTTAGGTTGCATCATGGAGAAGACAGTCGTACAGAGGACTTAGTGTTCTCTTTTTTCAAGGATGATTTAAATTATTAGTCACTAT
The DNA here is from genome assembly GCF_029281585.2 of Gorilla gorilla gorilla. Taxonomy (NCBI): domain Eukaryota; kingdom Metazoa; phylum Chordata; class Mammalia; order Primates; family Hominidae; genus Gorilla; species Gorilla gorilla. Next base: position 21,729,837 of record NC_073243.2, on the reverse strand, counting down.
CTGTGACTCTGCCGAGAGTCTAGGTATGCGTTTAAAAGGAGCTCTCTAGGACACTAAGAACTGAAATGAGGTTTTGGACACATTCTGGAATCATGGAATCGTAGTAAGAGTTCCGTTTCTGGTGGTTCTGTTTGTTTAATTTCATCACAAAACCCAGTTTAAAGTGATCTTTTCATTGTGCAATATCTGTGTCTGTTGTCCCCTCTGAGAACAATTGAAAATTTGATTGCACTCTCAGTAATAGTTTTACAAAAGCTGACTTACATCGCACTTCTGTCTGACAGCAAGAAATCGTAAGCATATAAATGTGAGCCAAGTCGCTTGACATATAGATGCTCCCTACTTAAGAAAAGGACAAATTTTCTTCCTACACTTGAAATACATTTAAAATTATAAATAATCTGACACTCAGAAGAGCTGTCAAGCCTGCAAGTTATAGTTAATAAATTAATGTTTTGACAATCATCATGCAGATTTTTTCAGCATTGCCCAGAGACAAATTAAATCAACTAATTAAGTGTTCAGGTGTGAGTGTTTTTTTTTCTTCTTCTTCTTCTTCAGTAATCAAAGCATTTAAAGGTTAAAAAACCCAATTGCTTAAGACTCCTTGAGTGGGTGTCTGGGTCCTAATGGAAGCCATGTAGCCTGGGGCTTTTCATAGACCTCCTTAAGAAACCTTCCTCAGAGCGAGTTCATTATTTCTCATTGGTTTCTTTGTAACATATAAATTCACCTTTGCATTTAAAATGAGCATTTTCCCATTGGAAACGTATTCCTCATTGGTTTCTTTGTAACATATAAATTCACCTTTGCATTTAAAATGAGCATTTTCCCATTGGAAACGTATTCCTCATTGGTTTCTTTGTAACATATAAATTCACCTTTGCATTTAAAATGAGCATTTTCCCATTGCACTGCTAGCCAACCCTGTCGTGCTTAAGAGATGTCCATGTAACTTGCTCTCAGGTTCTTGGCCACTAGAACAGCTCTAAAATGGACACCAACTGTTCTTTATATGCAGTCATTTTATGACCCTCCTTTTCTAGACCAAAAAATCTCAGCAATAAGTGAAAAGCCTCTGTCTCCTCATCCAATCAGAATCACGAAGACAGTGGATCGCAAGGATCCAGCCGTGAACATCATGTTAGAAAGGCCCTGTAATGGCAAGTAAGTGGCAAAGACACTTCCTGATTTCATTGTAGTCAGTCACCTTTGATGTTATTAGATTTTGAATTCTTTCAGTTCCCATAAGACAGACAGAAATTCTTCCTTTGAGCAAGATCTTGCCAAACTCCAAGATGGCTGAGTAAATAGCATGTTTACAAGATGGGCATTGAGTGTGTTGCATTTTAAGGAGCTTTTCCGTATTCAATAACATTTAGCTGTTTTTTTAATGTGGAAAGCATCACATCAGTACATGTGGGTTGTAGTGATATTTACTGCACGATTTGCTTTAAGAATGCTGTTGTCTAAGGGACAGATAGTCCCACATGTTGAGGGTTGGTTCTGTGAAAAGGGGAAGCAATGCATGGTGTTAGGTTGTTCAGTTTTGTTCATTGTGAGAAAGAGAAATCAAGATGAGCCTTTGGCTATCAAACCATGAGGGTAAATTAACAGTTTAGTCTTGCTTACAGATGATCTTGAATGCTTTCATCCTTTTTATTTGTTCTCAGTTCCCTGGATGAAAGTGTGGGAACAGAGGAAGGATCAGAGAAAAGAGAGGCCCCTCTTCTCTCCCTAGCCGAAGATTCTCAACAGAAAGAAGGCCGAGCTCCCCTCTTTGTCCCACCGGCTATGCGGCACAGCATCGGTGACTACTGTAGTCGTTTTGAGCAGTACCTTCGGATCATATCTCATGAGGCTGTAGGCTCCTTCAACCCGTGGCTGATAGCTGAAAGGTCAGTAAAATGTTACGGTCCTCTGTTTAGGAACCAAATTGCGAAATTTTAGACTTAGAAAAAGCTGGAGAAAGCATTAGCCAAGGTCTTATCCCGTATGCTTTTGGGCCCTGGAGTTTCAGTGGTTGTTCTTGGGCTAGGAGACAGGCTCTCTATTTTCAGACACAGGGAACCATAAAACAGCACAGCCGGTGCCATCCACAGGGGTGCTCTGCAGCCTTCTTTTTCTAGGCAGAGGGGTCCCAGTCAGCTCAGGCTGTCATCACAGAATACCATCGGGTTCTAGTCAGCTCAGGCTGTCATCACAGAATACCATCGACTGCGTGACTTAAACAAGAATGTATTTCTCACAGTTCTGGAGGCTGGGGAGTCTAAGATCAAGGTGATGGCAGATTGAGTGTCTATCGAGGGCCTTCTTCCTGGCTTGCAGATGGCCACCTTCTTGCTGTGTCCTCAAGTGACAGAGAAAGGGAACTGTGGTCTCTTCCTCTTCTCAGAAGGGCACTGATCCCATTGAGGGACCTCCACCCTCATGACCTCATCTAAACCTAATTATCTCCCAAAGGCCCCACCACAGATACTACCACATTGGGGGTTAGGGCTTCAACATATGAATATGGGGGAAACACAGACATTCAGCCCCTAACAATAGAAGTACAATACTCAGGAGTCAGTTAGAGCTGATTTCCTCTTGCTGTTAATGCTAATGTTGTCCCATCAGAGAACACAAAATATTCCTGGGCAGGAAACAGCCATGACCATGGCATGTTCTTGGTGGGGACAAATTTGCTTTTATCAGTAGCAGGCCTCTGATTTTGCAACATTTTCTTTAACCCTTCTCCTTCTTTCTTTATGTGGGTAAGGTAGTTTTGTGGAATCACAAAACAAGATCCTGTAGCTACTAAATTTTGAAGAATGGGTAGCCCTTTTTTTATGTACAAATACTTAATTAAAAGATAGGTGTAAATCTGTTCTTTTTAAACAGAGCCCACATTTAAATTCCTCGCAAGTTATCACCTTGTTACAAACATGCAAGATATTTTTCATCATTGAGCTAAGTGGTATACTATAATTACATTTATATAGTAGCATAGTAGTGTACTGTGATTGCATTTCTTTTTATTTGCTAGTTATTTTATGTATTTGTTAACTTTACCTACGCAGTAGCCAGCCTCTCAATAATATAATTTTTGTCTGGATCAAAAGTATCAGTTAATCTCTGTGATCGGCCCCACCCTTACTTTTTCTCCTGAGACCCCTTTTCCTCCTACCTGAGTCCAGGTGGCTGCTCTCCAGATCTACTGGATGGTTTTCATCCTGGGGCTTCCCTTCCTCATCACCCTTCCTGTTAGGTTACATCTCCCTGTAATAGATTCCCTGTTTTCTGATGCCCTTGTCTTCCGCTTTCTTGGTTTACACTCTTATTTTGATGGCGCATATCCTGTTTTGTGTATTGGAGGAAATTTCTTGAAACTTACAAGTGTGAAAGTGTCTCCCTTCATACTTGATTGATTACTTGGCTGAATTTAAAATTACTGGTGTATTTTTTCCAAAGAATATACCTTCCTTCTTTTGTGGGGGTGAGGAAGGGATTGTCACTTAGCTGCGAATAGGGGTGGAGTGTGTCAGTCCAACAGCTTGTTCTGCAAATTTTCAGCCTGTCTCCTCATTTTCTACCCCATACTGCACTCTGCCTTCATGATTCTCAGCACTCTTAACTTCCTGAGCCTTCACGATGTTTTATAGGACAAATCAGCTTGTTTTTGCCTGGCATCCCTCCCACCCCCACTTACAGACTCTTAGGTTTCAGCTCCCTCTGTGCTGCTAAATCAGTTATGATTCTTCTGTGTGCGTTTATCTTCTGAAAATCTTGGGCATTTCTCACCCACGTGTGTCTCTTTTTGTAGATTTATATATTTGTTTATTTATTTCCTTGTATTTAAGTGGGATTTTGGGTGGGATCAGGGATAATCACTTGTGTTTAAGCCCTCAGGTTGACCCTGAAGTCCTGAGACTTTTCTTTGGTATATATGATAGTACCCTTCAAAGTATATAAGATGCTTTGTTCTGGTAGAGACACAAATTTGTCTTCACATGTATTCTGAAGGATTATCTGGGAGAAGAGAAGAAGTAAACGCGACTTGCTTCCTTTTGTTAACACGCGCTCCTGTAGCATATGTACTCGTTTTCTTGTAACCTGTCTGTCTTGCTTAGGCTAACTGGGATATTGGGAAACCCAAAAGCAAGCCAAGGAAGATAGACTGTTCCTTGTGTGTTCTTACCACCTGATCAAATGACACATTTTGTTCACAGTTGTTAGGTGGATGTAGGGAAAATCTCTCAGCCTATAAAGAATAACAGGTTAAAATGTAGAGGACAGAGCTATTAAAATATGCCTGGATTTTTACAATATTTTCCTCTGCTGTTCTTTGACCCCAAGTGACAGTGCATATGAACAGTCTAGCTCTGTTTCATTTTTATCTCTTCTTTTTTTATTATTTTATTTTATTTTATTTTAGATGGAGTCTCACTCTGTCACCCAGGCTGGAGTGCAGTGGTACAATCTCGGCTCACTGCAACCTCCGCCTCCTGGGTTCAAGTGATTGTCCTGCCTCAGCCTCCTGAGTAGCTAGGATTACAGGTACTGGCTACTACACCTGGCTAATTTTTGTGTTTTTAGTAAAGACAGGGTTTCACCATGTTGGCCAGGCTGGTCTCGAACTCATGACCTCAGGTGATCCACCCGCCTCAGCCTCTCAAAGTGCTGGGATTACAGGCATGAGCCACTATCTCTTCTTTTTTAGTTTATGATTTGAATATTCCAAAGATGAGAGTTATATTGATCAGATCTTTAAAAAGCATCCAAAGACAGTTGACTTCATCTAAAGCCTCTTGGGTAAGGAGAAAGCTGAGTTTTTTCCTTTCTTTTAATGTCTTTATTCCTCTTTATACCTGAAGAAAAGCACTGTTCCAGCAATTAGCTTGAGCAGGTGATATAAACTGAATACAAATAAAAGAGTGATATGAAAGGAAAGGCTTAAGGTGACAGTGCTCTTATTGAAAGCAAACTCTTAAGAATTCCTGGCTTGAAAAACAATGAAGTGAATTCTGGTTGAAAAGGACAGATGAATGTATATGTTTCTCTTTACTTCCTATATCTCTATCCCACTATATGTCACTACAAGAATGAATAAAACACATGAAACCATCAATGACAGCAAACAAGAAATATCAATAAAAATTTGGAAGCCATAAAGCAGTTAGACAATGGTGACTGACTTAGCAGGCTAGAGAAAGCTAAGTGCCTAATGAGGATGAAGGCAAGAACCAAGTTTATCTGTAAAGAACATTGGTTGAGACTCAGGAATTAGAAGCATCAGATGCTTGTGAATGCATGGATGTAGGTGTATTGGGCCATTCTTGCATTGCTATAAATACCCGAGACTGGGTAATTTATAACGAAAAGAGGTTTCATTAGCTCACAGTTCTGCAGGCTTTACAGGAAGCATGGTGCTGGCATATGCTTGGCTTCTTGGGACACCTCAGGAAACATACTGTCATGGCAGAAGACAAAGTGGGGAACAGTCACATCACATAGCAAAAGAAGGAGCAAACAAGAGGGGGGGGAGAATGCCACACACTTTTAAATGACCAGATCTCATGAGAACTCACTATCATGAAGACAGCACCAAAGCATGAGGGATCCTCTCCCGTGATCCAAACACTTCCCACCAGGCCCCACCTCCAGCAGTGGGGATTACAGTTCATCATGAGATTTGAGCGGGAACAAATATACAAACTGTATCAATAGATGAGTCAGGAAATAGGAGGCTTGGTTGACATTCTTATTTTTGAAAATGAGCGGACAGCTGAGATGACCAGATATTTGATAAAAGATACATAGGCTATTATATCAGATAAGCACTCTGAGGAAGCAAAGCAGACAATACAGTGAGAAGAATAAAACATTAAAAACAGACTAGAATTAATATTCTCAGAGAGCTAAGTGAAACTGTTATATCATGAAACAAGAACAGGATACTATAAAAAAGGAACTTCCAGGGAATGAAAAGAAAGTTCTTAGAAATTAAAAACATGATGGCTCAAGTAAACTCACTGGAAGGATCCAAAGAAAATGTCAAATGTCTCAGGCAGTAGAATAAAAAGACAAGAAGCTAGATAATAGAGAAGAAAATATTTTTAAAATTAGAAGCCATTCTAGGAGATTCAACATCTGAATCACCGGAGTTCCAGAATGTGGGAAAAAGGAAAAAGGAGCAATGGGAAATTATCAGAGAAATGCTATAAGAAAATTTCCCAGAAGACTGTTAGTCTTTAGATTGAAAGGGTTCATCAGTTGTCTACTTGTGAGTGAGTGAGTGAGTGAGTGAAGGAATAAATGAATAGAACAGAACACACCATGGCACATCATTATGAAAAGGAAATTTGAGCATCTCAATATAAGGAAAAGAAAGATGACAAAAGATTCCAGAGGGTAAAAACTGTACACATTCAAATAATCAGAAATGAGAATGGCATATTGTTTTTAATAACAACACCAGAAGCTAGAAGATATTAGAGCCTACTTCCAAAATTTAACCTAGAATTATGTGCTCAGATAAATTATCAATTAAAGATAAGGGCAGATAGAATAGAAACATTTTTAGGGCCGGGTATGGTGGCTCACATCTAATCCCAGCACTTTGAGAGGCTGAGGCGGGAGGATTGCTTGAGCCCAGGAGTTTGATACCAGCCCAAGGTGAGACTTCTTCTCTACAAAAAACAAAAAATTAGCTGGGCATGGTGGTACATGCCTGTAGTCCCAGTTACTCAGGAGGCTGAGGTGGGAGGATTGCTTGAGCCCAGGAAATCAAGGCTGCAGTGAGCTGAGATGGCACCACTGTACTCCAAACAAAAACACATTTTCAGGTGGGCAAAGTGTTTAAAAATTTAGTTCACATGCTACTGGAAGATCTATTACGAACGCAAGATGTACATAAAGAGGAAGACTTGAGTTTTAGTAAACTTAGACTCTACCGTGGAACTTCCAGAAGAATGGCAAAAACCTTTCCAGGACAAGATTTTTCAGTAAGCATAGAAAAGAACTAATCCAGATTAGAGTAGTGGGAAAGAGCACTCCAGCGGGGATGGTTCCACAAGGGGAAATGCAGAACGGGGAAGATTAAAGAAGGAAGAAGAAGAAGAAAAACAGATACAGTACCTAATGTGTTGGAATGTAGCAGAAATACCCTTGTATTTCTCTCACAGTTTGGGTATAAATTAGTGATAGGAATATAGAAAGTGAAGCAAATATAAAAACGAGGTAATCACTTCTGCTTCTAGTGATGACGCACTTGGTAATCTGGACCACCTCTCCCACTGAGGATAACTGTTAATAGAAAAGCTGTATTAAAAATAAAACCTATATTCTTGAAGGCATCAAGAAGTTAACTAGGTAATGAAGAATAACTGGGCCAGGGTCCTGGAGAAGACAGAGCCCTGGGGAGGTTAGCCCTTTGTTGAGCACTGGGTAGTCAGTTTGTAGGGAGATGAGCAGCACTTCTGACAGCCTTTTCAGAACAGAGGACAGAGGCTGGAATCAGAGGACAGAGGTTGGAATTCACGGGTTGCTAAAGTGGGGGAATTGTCCTGGTGAACTTTCCTCACTTTTAACTGAGCTCCTAAAAGATTGCACTCTGGAAGTACAGGTGACCTGGATGTAAATAGGCCTTCTCAGGGACTCCACTCAGCTCCAAATTATCTCAGATTGGATTGAGGTGATTCTAGATTGTTACTGCGCCACAGGCACCATGCATTAGAAAACATAAATTTTCTCTGGAGGAAAATAACATCATCTTAGGAATCAATTTATTTCTATGACTGTTGAATACATTGTCTAGTATATGGTGAAAAATAACCAGGCAACAGAGAGACAAGACAATACCAAGAACAGACCTACAGCAGATACAAACATTAGAGCTATCAGACACAGACATTAAAATAACTGCCTAGTGCATTCATAGAAATAAAAGACATGAATTAGAACTTTGGCATAGGACTGGGAACTAAACAAAATCCAAATGGACATTCTAGAATGAAAGATAAAGTTTCTGAAATGAAGAATTCATTGGTTGGGCTCAATAGCAAATTAGACACAACAGAAGAAAAAATTAGAGACTTGGAACGTAGGACAGAAGAAAATATCCAGAGTGATTCCCGGAGACACACAAAAAAAGATGAAAAGTGAAGAAGAGAGGGAAAGGGACATAGAGGAGGTAAGAAGGTCTAACGCGTTGTTGGAATCTCAGGTCAGGAGAGAGAGAAAACGAGTCACAAACAACATCCCAAGAGATAATGGCCATCACTTCCCCAGAGTAGCAAAAGACATCAAGCCATAGATTCAAGAAGCTCCAAAAACCCCAAGCAAGGAAGATAAAAAGAAATCCATACTTAATATTGCTGAAAAATCACAGATAGAGAAAATCTTAAAATCGGCTGGAGGAAGAAAAATCAAGATAAACAAAAACAGTGGAAACTGGAAGACCTGGCATCTTTTAAAATTCCAAACGAAAAGAACTACCAGTCTGGAGTTCTAAGCCCAGTGAAAGATACATCAAAAGGCAAGGTGAGAAAAGAGTTTCCTAACAAAGCTGAATTAGCAGTAGACCTTCACTGTAGGAAATATTAAAAAGGGTATTTTGGGGGAAGAAAGAAAACAGTCACAGATGGAAGGTCAGAAATATAGGGAGGCATGAATTTTAAAAATAGGTAGGTATGTTAAAGTGAATATTGGCTGTATGAAACAATACTGATGTTTTATGGATGCGTGTGTATGTGTACTCACGTTTAAAATATACAGTAACAATAGCATGTAAGAATATAAGTCAGGAAGGGAATAGAGTTCGTATTCTAAGATTCTTGCATTGTGTGGGAAAAAAGGTAAGAATATCAATTAATGTTAGACGTCAAGTCATGGATACTTGTTGTAATCTAGGGTGGCCACTTAATCATAAAAGTGTGTGTAATGTCCAAGTCAATAGAGAAGAGCAAATGTAGTTTAAAAATTATAAAATCTAAAGGAAACCAAGAAAGAAGAGAGAACAAAGAGACAAATATAGAAAATACCTATTATTTTAGAAGCATAAACTCAAATGTATCAGAATAACATTAAATGAAAAAGAACCTTACATGCCAATTAAAAGACAAAAGATTGTCAGATTAGCGAAAAAACAAAAACTGGGTGGGAATGGGGTAGAAGGAATAGGAGAGGGGGAGTGAAACTTATCTGCATTTACCATTTTTGTGTAACTCTGACTTTTGAAACCATGTTAATGTTTCTTATACATCCCCTTAGTCAACAGGGATGGGGCGGGGGCCTTAAGTCAAATACAAACAGAAACATGAACCTAACTGTATTTCAAATAAATAATATAATCACATTAACGGCATGAAGCCTAAATAACTTTTGAACACAATATGTTGACTCTTTACCTCTGGCTAAAGACAAAAAGAACTGTAAACACATAACTGGATTCTAGTTTGTAGGTTTCTTTTATACAGTGGCATGGGTTAACAGTTGAAAACTATTTTCTCTATATTTTAGGATTGGTCAAATAAGTAAGTACATTGTGAATAACGGGAGCAAGGTTTCTAGGGGAAGGCTGGGATGAATATATGGTTTTTTATAGACGTAGAAATAGATAACAGGGTGTTTCTTAGTTTGTCTGCTGAGAAGGCCCAGAAGCAGAGGTGCCAGTAGCAGTGAGCACACCCGGTACCCACATCTTGGTTTCTAAATACCGTTCTCCATGAAGAGGCACCAGGTGAAGAGGCACGAGGGCTTCTTGGAAGAATGGCTGACTATAAGCCTGGGGCTGGAAAAATGTAAGATAAGCCTCAGACATACTGTGCTAGAAAGGAAGTGCTCAAAGAAAGATGGGGACATGTCGAGAGTTCACAGGAGTTCCCAAGAGGCGCCTACGGGCCAAATCCAGGACATTTTCAAGCATCAAAATATGTAATAATAGTATTGGATTATAAACTATACAATAAAATAAGAATCTATAAGGCCAAACTGATAGGAATGAATACATAAGTAAAGGACAAGGGAAAGCTTTCATTACAGTAGAATGCCAACTATTAAATGGAGAAGAAGTGACGGAAGTAGAAAATCCATGTTTGGCAACCCTGTAATAATTGATTTAGGCAAATTTCATGAGAAACGGGAGTTTACATAGTCTCAAAATATCTCCCTCCACTATACCTATTAATTACAAAGGGGAAAACAGTAACTTTACAAGGGAGAAACCTGGCAGACATCACCGTAACCCAGTGATGCAAAATTAACTGACATCATTAACGGATATCAAATAGATATCATGGTGCACTGAAGGGACACACTACCCTTCTGTGGCATCTCTTTCAAAAACGTATGTCCTGAATCTGATCTCAAGGAAAAAACCCAAATTGAGGGATATTCTCCCCACCCCCCCAAAAAAAGGCTTTTACTCTTTAAAAAATGTTAAGGTCATGAGAGGCAAAGAAAGACTGAAGAACTATTAGATTACAGTAGACTAAAGAGCTGTGACAGCAAAATGCGACATGGAATCCCAGACTGGAACCTTGGACTAGCAAAAAATTTCTTTTGAAGGAAATTATTTGGATGGTTGGCAAAATTTGAATAAGGCCTGTAGATACATAGGCCTGTAGAATAGATAATAGTTTTGTATCAATGTTAATTTTATAATTGTTATAATTGTACCATAGTTATTTAAGAGAACGTCCTTGTTTGTAGGGCTACTTGGGAGATATGAAGCTTGCGCCGTTCAGAAAATGAAGGGGTGTGTGTGTGTGTGTGTGTGTGTGTGTCTGTGTGTGTACAGAGGAGCACCCGTGCAGAGTCCCCTAGTGTCCTCCCCCGTCTCCTACAGAGAAGGCACTCCCCTTCCTCCGTCGGCCAGTCAGGCAGCTGTTAGAGGTGGGGCTAGGTTGCAGCTGGTTAGTTTCTGGTCGCCTCTGGTTTCAAACACATTGAGGATGAAGTCCATCCTGTGTGTGTTTTAGGCCTGTCCCTCTAGCAGGACTTTGGGAACTAAGCACCACCATCCTTCTGTCTAGGAGAGCAGGGCCTCTCACCTTGTTTTTCTTCTTCAAAAGTATCTTGGCCGGGCACAGTGGCTCATGCGTGTAATCCCAGCACTTTGGGAGGCCAAGGCAGGCGGATCACAAGGTCAGGAGATTGAGACCATCCTGGCTAACGTGGTGAAACCCCATCTCTACTAAAAAAATACAAAAAATTAGCCGGGCGTGGTGGCAGGCTCCTGTAGTCCCAGCTACTCAGGAGGCTGAGGCAGGAGAATGGTGTGAACCTGGGAGGCGGAGCTTGCAGTGAGCCAAGATGGTGCCACTGCACTCCAGCCTGGGCAACAGAGCGAGACTCCATCTCAAAAAAAAAAAAAAAGTATCTTGGCTGTTCTTGGCCTTCTGAATTTCCATTTAGATTTCAGAATTGACTTGTTAATTTCCACAGCTGAGTAAAAGAATGGCTCCCATATATGGCTGTACATACCTTTATTTTATTTTATTTATTTTGAGACGGAATCTCGCTCTGTTGCCCAGGCTGGAGTGCAGTGGTGTGATCTCTGCTCACTGCAATCTCCACCTCCCAGGTTCAAGCGATTCTCCTGCCTCAGCCTCCTGAGTAACAGGGTTTACAGGTGTGCATGCCACCACGCCTGGCTAATTTTATGTATTTTTAGTAGAGACGGGGTTTCACCATGTTGGCCAGGCTGGTCTCAAACTCCTGACCTCAGGTGATCTGCCTGTCTTGGCCTCCCAAAGTGCTGGGATGACAGGTGTGAGCCACCGCGCCTGGCCTTGTACATACCTTTAGTTGTGTTGTTTGTCTTCCAGCTTTTCAGAAGAGCTGGTAGATGAAGCTCTGGGTGCTGTGGCTGCTGAACTTCAGGATATGTGCGAAGATTATGCAGAAGCTGTGTTCACCTCAGAATTCTTAGAGGCTGCTACATAAAGGCTCTCTGAGGCGAGGCCCTTTGTGTCACACTGGAGAAGGGATGGCATCACCCTTTGTTTTGGCCCACAGGAAATTTTCATCCTCAGCTGTCCATCCAGGCCCAGAAGGTGCTGCCCACTGAAAGGAAGGCAGTGCCGGGGAGGTCATCCTCACTTTGCATTTTCTTTTGTCATGGCAATGGTTCTGGAAATGTATGATGCAATGTATCACACTTATCAGTGCCCAGGCAACACAACTTGATTATGGCAATATTTTCAGAATGTGTACTTTTCCTATTGAAATACCATGTTCATTCCTCTGGCTCAGTTTGGTGATGAAAATGTTTTGAAAGATAATCGATACGTATATTTCACACAAGGATTCTGGTTGCTGTTGAACCCTTGCTGGCATTGATACCAACACAAGTGCGGCTACTAGCTGGTCCCATCGCGGGGCCCCTGTTTTGCATCTTTGGCGATTTCCTGTCAGGACCTCTGGCCCTACTAGGCTGTAGACTCAGGGAGAGCACAGTCTGGCTGTGCTGCCAAACCTCTCCTCTGCTGCAGTTTATTCCAAACAGGAGCCCCCTGGCTGTCAGTGCACAATAATAGACACACATTTCTTCAATGTTCCATTCCTAGGTGATTTTCACATTTTTAGTTCCTCAGCATATTTTATTGCTGTGTGTTGACACAATCTGGTATAAAAAACTTTCTCTGGATTCAGAGGAAGTTTGAGGAATCAGGAGAGGACCAGACCTTCTCCTGTGCCTGGGTGAAGGTACAGACCTCGCTGTGTCTCCAATGAGGTCAGAAGTGTCTCTGTTTCATACCACAAAGGAACCCCGAGTGGGAGTAGAGAACAGATGGATGGCGCGAAGACCTCTGTGTCTCCCCAGAGAAAGGAAGAAACTTAAGAACCATCATAGCCTGGTCCTCCAACATCTTAGAGATCATGTTTTCTAAGAGAAAAGCCTGTGTTTTCAGAAACTCTGAATTCAGAAAAAGAAACGGAATGTGCGTAAGAATCAGGCCACTGCCTGGAAAGACTTTCTCTCAATTCGTAGCCTGAGGTTCAGTGAAGGAAACATGCAGAAAGAATGCCTGAGACGCCCCCAGGGAATAAGGGAACTCTTTATAACCTGTCCAGTGCTGTCATCTGGGATTTTTCTCTGAAGTACAAGAATTTCAGGTGATTTAAGCTGCTTGATCACACTTATTTGTGCAAAATTAATTTTCATTTAATGTTAATGTTTTCCTGCTTAATTTTATATAACTTCAGAATGTAAAGAGCTTCAAGGTAAATTACAAGGTGTTTAACCTGGGGAGTTAAATGTGTACACTTGAATTAATAGGAGCACCTGTTGTTGCTAGTATAAAGTAATTTGTGTGGCAGTTTGTACTGTGCTGATTTTTTAAAATAAACCCAATATTTTAAAGTATGTGCCTATTTGAAATAATTTACATCTCCTTTTTTTCCCACAGGCAAAGTGAAATGTGATTTACAGAAACCACTGAGAATACTTTTATATGTGATATGACTATAGTGGATTATTTGCCACCCCTTCCCCCCGAGAAAAAAATTAATGACAATAAAAGCTAACATTTATTGAGCACCTACTAGAGCATTGCTCTCCGTGCTTGCCATGTAGTAACTTATTTAATCCTCACCTCATCTCTGTGAGGTGGAGAGCATCATTGTTCCCATTGTATAGATGAGTAAAACGAGGCACAGGAGGAGATAATTTGACCAAACAAACTTGGAGTTTACCTGAGCGCATCTTCCTGCCTTTCCCTATCCCCACTCAGCGTGTGCTGGAGCAGTCCCTTTCCTCACACTTCCTGCTGCAGCCTGTGTCCTGAAAGGCCGAGCCCAGGCTTTGCCTTGTTTCAGGATCTTCCCACTCTCTCCTGCTCCTCCCACCAGGTGGATCTGCCTTTCTCTGACTCATGTGGGTGGAGCTTCAACCAGCCCCAGTGTCCAAGTGTCAAAATTATATCCCTGGCCCATCGCAAACATCCACAGCCAGAGCATTCTCCAAAGACACAAAAATATACTGCAAGAAATAAACATTTTTCTTTGCAAATGGAAGCTAAATCCTTAGAATATAAAAGTTCCCGTTTATCGCCTCGCAGCCAGCCCAGACATCTAGAATTTTTTGTTCTTCATGAACAAGGGCTGACCGTACATCATTCTGTAATTCCCTTCAGCTTTCTCACGAACTATTCGTGTACTATTTCAGAAGCAGAAACACAAGAGTTCAGTGTTTTTGTGTTGCATAGGCCGTCCCCCGTGTACAGAGACATGAAAACGCACTCCGAGCGCTCCACCGGCACAGCTTGGTCACACGGGATTTCTGTCTGTTTCTGTGCTTACCTCTAGTCTGTTTAGCTCCTTGAGGGCAGGGACCCTGCCTAGCTTATAGTTGGTGCTCAGTAAATTCTTCTGAATTAATGAAAGGTGAAGGGCAGACTGATTGATTTTATACGAGGGGGTCTGTCACATCTCATATAGTCCACAGAAATCTATGATGTCCTTTTGTGACCCCGAGATAGAATGCCATTTGAGAACTATAATTCCGTCTTGGAGGTACTGCTGCCATTGCAATTCCAGCTCAGATGGCAAGAACTTGCTTCCTCCTCCTAGAGCAGGGGATGGGCCTCAGCCTCATGCTGCTCCTGACCTTGAGCGAGCCTTGGCCAGGGTGCTCCTGGGGACTAAGCTGGGGCGGCCCAGGGACTGGAGAAGAAGACAGAAGGATGTGCATGGGAGCTCCTTGCCTCTTGTGTTCTGTCACTATTTCAGCACTGTGGTCCCTTCTCCCTCTGCCCGCCGGTGCTGGGGTTTGGAGGAGAGATGGTGAGGAGAGAAGCGCTTTCCTCACTCCACTTCCTCCCTGGGCTCACGGTTCCTGCTTTCCTGAAGGTGGTCCGAGTGTGTGTGTGTGTGTGTTGGGGGAGTGGGGGAGGTGGAGGCATGAACTGCACTGTGGCCAGTGGGTCTGAAAGGCAGAAGGAAGGGCCTGAGGGAAGCCCCAGGGCCAACAGCAAGGGGAAGGGTCCAAGTCAGAAAGTCCCCTGTGCTCTCTGTGACAGTGTAGGTTTCCATCACGCTTCTGTGTTTCTGAGAGGAGCTCTCTTTATTTTGGCAACGTGAGACAATAGTGAGAATTCCCTGCAGAGCCTGTAAATTCAGGGGTGTCCACATCATCATGGGCTTATTATCACCACAGAAGTGCCCTTTGGGAGGGGCCAGCCTGTGAAAGGGCTCCTGGTTCTCTGGGCTCTTGAAGAGCAGCAGAAGGGCAGTGGCCTTGCCCCACTGAGCTCCATTAGTTCAGGAGCCGAGATCTCAGATCTGTTTCCACACTGGCATGTTGACTGAGTCCAATAACGTGGGCCTGGATTGGAGGGGCTTCCACCTGACGTCCTGTGTACTTCCTATCAGTCCTCAGTAAGGGCCCCAGGAAATCCCAGATAGGGACCCTGGGCTGGTTGTCAGGCCCAAGTGAACTCAGGCAACAGACCCAGCAGGATCATTCCCCGACGTGGAGTGCACAGCTGGCTTCCGGAGTCAAGGCTCCCCTCCCGGTTCAGCTCCAGTGCTGGGTTCTCCCTTGCCAGCCTGCCCAGGACCTTGCTCCACCTTCCCCAGTCTTCTCCCCAAGCCTGCACCTGCCTTCCCAGTTGACCCCTTTATCCTTTATTTGCTGCTTTCCCTAGAGTCCCCTTGGCTGTTCTTGACCTCATATACCTGGAAATCCTTTCCTTGAACCGGACCTGCAGGCTTTTACTATTTTCCCTGGCTCGCTTTCCATCCATCCAACTGGACTTCTGCCTGTGGCCTGGAGTTAGGTCCATCCGTTCCCACCACCAACGCTGCCTTCCAGCCCCCCACCTTGTCACAGCTGGCTACTCCCCTTGGGGAGTCCAAGCCACTCGCATGTGCTGTCCTCTCTCTCCCTGGTGGTGTCATTCCCCATGACACTCTGGGTCTCATAGTTTTATCTCTCCCTCCACTCATTCCAACACCTCAAAATCCTTTCTGGAGAACCTTCAAAGGTCTTACCCAGTCGTTTCCGGGGCACCTTTACCCCAAAGAGCACCCTTAAATACTATCTCAGCTGCGACCGCGTCCACCTCCATGTCCTCTAAAACCCCTTCTGGTCACTGCTGGCCCTTTGCTTTCACTGCAGCCCTCCACCCGTCCCCTTTTACCCTCCCGACTGGGGATCTCTCCCCTTGTGTTGCTCTGCGGCCTCCTCCACCCCCACACTTCCTCTCTGCCTGCCCCGCTGAACTTAGTCATGCGTTTCCCTTCTGGTCGGCTTGGCTCCCCAGAATCTCCCACCCCACACATCGTTCCTCTGTCTTCACTGTGGGTCTTGGTGAGGTCAGCGTAAGGCCTCTCACTCCTGGCCTGCAGAGCCCTGCAGAAGGTCACCGTGCCTGTGTCCCGGAAGCCCACAGCACATTCCTGCCACCTGCCACAAGGAGGCCCTCAGTGCTCCGAGATAGCTCTATCCATGCCTGGCAAGTCTTGTGGACTGGAGAGACTTCTAAGGAGACTTCCGGCTCTGAATTGCTGCGATCACGAGGGGCAGGAGCATTCAGATCCCAGACATGTCGGCTCTGCCATCTGCCCTGCAGCCCCAGTGGTCCCTAAGCCTGAGCTGAATTTGACCGAGGAAGCCCTCAGCAGACACTGATTTCTCGAGTGCATACAGGAAGCAGGGAGTCCAGGGAGCCGTGGAGATCAAACTGGCCACCAAACTTGTGCAGCCACCGTCCTGTGTGGCCCTAAAGACCTCCCGGGGGAGAGTGGCATCTCCAGGGCCAGGCTCAATAAGAGATTTGGCTTTTCTTAACCATAATTAGCCAACGCACTGCTTCTGGAGAGTTACTAGAGGTCAAAAAAGTTCCCTGAATGCTTTGAACAACAGCTCACGTATTAGCTGGCACTTTACAATTTATAAAATGCATTTACATATATTCTTTCCTTACATCACTATAACCACTCCTGTTTTGTATACCAACAGTAGTTCGGCTCATTAAGAATTCGAGCCACAAGTTAAATTCCTGTGTGATTTTCATGCCTTGGTTTCCTAATAGGTGAAATGGGGATGAAAAAATAGCACCCACCCAAGGTTTTTGTGAGGATAAGGGAAATGCCCGTGAAACCACTTAGAATAGCGCTGGGCAGACAGTAAGTGCTCAATAAATGTTACCTATTAGACTCCCCACTGAGAACCTCATAAGAGGGAACCTTTCAGCTTGTCGCGCAGGCTTGGTTCCGAAGTGTGTCCCTGGCCTCCTTCCACCCATTGCACTCTCTCTCCTGCTCACAATCCTGTGTCTTTCCTTGCCTCATCTGTCACACTAGACACTCGGCAACACTTTTCCTGGCCTGGCCTTTGGCTGCTCTGAGTCACATACACATCTGGCTTCCCCCTCCAGCTGGTCCGCCTGGGCTGCCTCAGTGGACGCCCTTGCTCTAGGGCTTCCAGTGCCACCAGAACTTTCTAAACTGGACTGCGTCCTTATGGAGTAGTTGAAGTATTAGCCCCATTTTACAGACGAAGAAACTGAGGTTTGTAGAAATTAAGGGGCTTGCTCCGTGTCATGCAGACATGGGGACAGGGCCAGAACTCAACCTGGGTCCTCTGACTTCAAGTCTAGTAGCCTTTCCATTCTGCCACACAGTTTGATCTTTCTCCCAAGTAGATGATTCTTAGATGGCTTAGGAAATCTTAGCAGATGTCAAACATAAGGGCAGTCTCCATTTTTTAAAAAATCAGCAAATATTTTCTATGGTCCCGCTCTTCGTCAGGCACAGTGGTGCTTAGTTCTGGGCATATAAAGAGGACTGAGATGTCTTGCTTCATTTTCTTTTTCTTTTCTTTTCTTTTTTTTTTTTTTTTTTTTTGAGACAGTCTCGCTCTGTCCTCCAGGCTGGAGTGCAATGGCACAATCTCAGCTCACTGCAACCTCTGCCTCCTGGTTTCAAGTGATTCTCCTGCCTCTGCCTCCCACGTAGCTGGGATTACAGGCGCCTACTACGCCCTTGCTTCACTTTCTAACATGGCCCAGCACGGTGACCAGGTCAGAGTTGAGGTGCAGCCTCAGTTTCTAGCCACTCCATCAGGGTCTGCTTTCCTGAGCCCCTACACTCCTGCTGGGGCTGGAAACCCCGCCCACAGAGTAGCGATCACCCCACTGCTCGGGTGCTATGTCCTAGGTGCTTTATTTATATCACCTCATCTGAATCTCACACTAGCATTGAAATACAGAGTATCATCCCATTTTACAGATGAAACAGAAACCAAGCAAAGTGCAGATTTTCCCATCTGGAAAGTGGTTGTCACCGGGTCTCGTTATGGATTTGATATTCTTCCCAGCATACTGCAGTGCTGCTCCCTGGACCCTGGCATCCAGCCTGCCGCTGGCCAGGCCCCCGTCTCAGAGTCTTCTGCCAGGAACTGGGGCTCTGCTCTGAAGGCACAAGTCAGGCAGCGGCCGCATGCTGTGCTGTGGTCTCACCTGTGGCCTTGCCCGCCTGTGCCAGCTGACTGTGAATTGGATCTGCCAGTACCAGCCCTAGCCTGGGCTAGGCTGTGCCCATGCAGTGCTGTTCCCCAGGTGACTTTCTGCTGCACCCAGGCCAGCCTCCACAAAGCCAGCATCCCCAGCGCTCCTGTCTAGTTTCCTCACCTGCCTCCCAAAGGCAGCATTCTCAGGCAGCCTCTCCCCACATGGTGGCAAAATGGGCCCAGCAGCCTCAGCCTGATGTTCTCTCTATTTAGCAATCACAGCAGAAAAGAAGAGCCTGTGATCCCCGAGAGAGCCAGCCAATGCCCCTGGGTTACTGGTCTCTGCCTCTGGTTGGCCCACCTTGAGTAACAAGCCCATCTCCCGTCGAATCCCTATGCTCTGATTGGTCAAATGGGAGTCATATGTCCACCCCTGGAAAAGGGGATGGATCAGCATCATCTCAGCTACAGGGACTGAACGTGGGGCAGGCAGCTCCTCCGAGGAAGATGGGGGCCCTGTTACCTGAAGCGGAGGGAGTTGACACTGGACAGGCACAAACTGCCACTGCATATATAAAAAGCAGCGCGCCTGGTCATAGACAGTTTTCAATTCACATTACCATTCATTGAAGGTTCACTACATACTACAGAAATGCAAAGAGAGGCCGGGCGTGGTGGCTCATGCCTGTCATCTCTGCACTTTGGGAGGCCGAGGCGGATGGATTACTTGAGGTCAGGAGTTCGAGACCAGCCTGGCCAACATGGTGAAACCCCGTCTCTACTAAAAATACAAAAATTAGCCTGGCATGGTGGTACACGCCTGTAGTCCCAGCTACTCAGGAGGCTGAGGCAGGAGAATCACTTGAATCTGGGAGGTGGAGGTTGCAGTGAGTCTAGATCATGCCACTGCACTCCAGCCTGCGCGACAGAGTGAGACTCTGTCTCAAAAAAAAAAAAAAAAAAGAAAGAAAGAAGAAAAGGAAAAAAAGAAAAAAGAAATGCAAAGAGAGTTTAGACACAGACCTCTTCAAAGCAGAATAAAAACAAAGCAGGAGGAGAGGGAAGCTAGCGTGCTGTGGTTGTACATTGAAAGGGGCGATTCACTGTTACTGAGTGAGGGTTGTGGTTTTGATGGTCTTCCTGGAGGAGGTGGCATTTGAATTAGGCCTTGAAAGATAGTTGACGCTTTTCCAAAGCGTGAAGTCTTGAAAGTGGGGGACATAGGTGTGAACACAGTGCGATTAGACAGCAAAGGTGCTGGCGGTATTTACCAGAGCCGAGAGGTCCACACTGCCATCTCAGCCCTACGCAGGTGAGCAGGAGAGCACCCTGTACCCCAGGAGGCTGAATGCATTGGAGGCACTGAGGAGTGGCCTCAACAGCTCATTACTCCACCAGGCAAAGAATTTTGTCCAGCTTCAAGAAGATGCTGTTGAGTAGGAATAGACAGCTTCCCCCATCCTGTCCTCCCTCCCTCCCTTTGAAAGCAAGACTTACCTCGGATTGCCCTTGCTCACGCTTTCTAATCTTTATTCTGTTTCTAAATGGGGGAGTCTACCGGGACCCCCAGGCCCTTGCCAAGTGCTCCATCTGTATTTAATCAATCCCTCCTCTGAAATCCAATCCGTCATAAATTCCAGCCGCACAATAAATGTGCAGAGAGGTCTGCAGGCATGGGCTTTTATAGTCAAAGGGAAACAGAATTGGTGCCCAAATGATTGAATCGAGAACAATGGGACTCCGAGAGAGGTGCGTGCAGGAGGGGCAAATATCCGACGGCAAGTGGCTGTGCCTGGAGAGCCTGCTGTTCTTGGCCTGAGTGTGTGCCCTCCCAGCAAGGCGGGCATGTCCTCTGCCGGCCTCCCCGCATTTATTAGCTCTTGGTAATGGATTTTATATCTGCTCAGTGTGATGAAGGAGTCTTGGCAGTCCTCAGAGACCTGCAGAGTCTCCTCCCAGCCCTCCAATGAGAAGCCGGCAGCCTTCGTCACCCTTGTAGGTGGCTCTCTGGCCAACATTTACTTTAATGTCAAAAAGAAATCCCAGGCATGGGATTTGAAACAGACGCGGGGCCGACAGGGCGACTGGGTCTTTGCGAGGACAATCCGGGCAGGGCCTGGGGGCCTGGGCTCTTTCTGTCCATGTTGATTGTGGTGTAGCCTCTGGAGGGGCACATAGTGGGCTCCCCATTCCGGGCTGGGGCCTCGGACTGGCATGCATCACTTGTGACCTGCAGCATGTGTGACAGAGGCCGCCTGGGCATGAGGGCGGGGGCTGCTGGCTTGGCCGCCAAAGCTTTTAATTAACTCAGATAATTGTTCACAGCTTTAGGCATGAAAGCCCCAGGCTCCTCACACTGACTTAGGGGGCCTGTTTCCCATCGGAACAAAGGAATTGACTAAAACTGGAGTTCTTGCTATTTTGAAGGGTCAGGACCCCTTTATAAACCTGGACAATGCTGTGGACCCTTTCTTCAGTAAAGACACACACATAGGGGCCGGGCGCGGTGGCTCATGCCTGTAATCCCAGCACTTTGGGAGGCCGAGACAGGTGGATCACGAGGTCAGGAGCTCGAGACCAGCCTGGCCAACATGGTGAAACCCCGTCTCTACCAAAAATACAAAAATTTGCCAGGGATGGTGGCGCATGCCTGTAGTCCCAGCTACTCGGGAGGCTGAGGCAGGAGAATGACTTGAACCCAGGAGGCAGAGGTTGAAGTGAGCCGAGATCGCGCCACTGCACTCCAGCCGGGGCGACAGAGCGAGACTCCATCTCAAAAAAACAAACAAACAACAACAACAAAAACAAAAACAACTATCTAGAACAGTTCATGTACCTAGCAGTGTCCTCGTCACAATACACTTTCCAATCTCCGAGGCAGGCAGAGGCTTTACTACCCCTTTTTCTGTGAATGAGAGCAAAAACCCAGAGTGGAAACAGGTCTCACAGGAAATCAGAAGCAAAACTGGGACTAGGCCTACGGTCCTCTGATTCCCAGTCTGGTGTTCTCTTTTGGTGCATGAAAAAACCCCAAACAAACCAAAACAGAAAACCTCATCCCCCCACCCCAGGAATGTCCAATAACTCTTCCCCTCTGTGTACGGAGGGGAGCAGAAATCCACTTCCCCAAGTGGAGCCTCACTGCATCTTAGGCTCAGAAGGCTTTTGTTAAGTATTACTTTCTACAGCTTGAAATAGAACGTCAAGAAATAGAACTCTGAAAATCATGGTTGTTCTTACTTCCCAAGTATGAAATATTGCAATGTCGAAACATTGGAAAGCACACAGCCTGCAGCAGCCCCAACAGGAAAGCACTACGGGAGGACCAGCAGCCTCTTCCTCCCTGGGAGGCGGGGAGGGATCAATCTGGGAGACCCCCCAGCCCCTTCTGTGCAGTTTCCTGCAAAGGATGCTCTCACGTCCTCATGCCGGGAGGAGTGCCCATCACAGGTGGCCGAAAAGTCCCTCGCTCACACACCCCTAAACAAAGGCAGCTGCACCCTTCTGAAGGTTTCTGGAACCCTTAACTTTGGCTAGGGTCTCGGGGTGAGCTCTGGGGGGATTGCTGGGTAGGTGTGATGACACAGCCCCTACTGTTGAAGTCATTTGGAATTCATGATGCAATCCCTCATGAGAATTGTCCAACCCTCAGAAGTCTATTGCACTCTCTATGCCCTTGGAATATGGTTATGTGGATACAGGGTCTTGCCTCCCAAGATAGGACCCTTCAATCTTTGTCTCCCACACCTGGAAGCTGGGGCATGCATGTCCCAGGTTTGGCTAATCATGCTTGGCTGGAATGAGTGATTCAAAACTGATGTTTCTTTATAACCCATTCATTCAGGGGCTGGTGTGTACAGCGAAGAGAGTGGCCATCAGACTAAAGTCCTTCTGCTAAAAGGTGACTGCTGTGCTTTCTAGAAAGTTCTTGGCCTTCTCCAGCAGCCTCAGTTCCCATCTGCTTTTCTTTTTTTTTCATTTTTGAGACAGAGTCTTGCTCTGTTGTCCAGGCTGGAGTGCAGTGGCGTGATCTCTGCTCACTGCAACCTCTGCCGCCCAGGTTCAAGCGATTGTCTGGCCTCAGTCTCCCGAGTAGCTGGGGCTAAAGGCATGCACCATCACACCCAGCTAATTTTTGTATTTTATTTTATTTTATTTTTTTAGTAAAGATGGGGTTTCACCATGTTGGCCAGGCTGGTCTCGAACTCCTGACCTTAAGTGATCTGCTCAGCTCGGGCTCCCAAAGTTCTGGGATTACAGGCGTGAGCCACTGTGTCCAGCCCCATCTGCTTTTCAAGCCTATCCCTGCAGGCTCCTCTGATTCTCTGAGACCCCGATAGCCTGCCAATAAACTCCCTTTCTGCTTCAGAGAGACTGAATCTGTGTCTGTTACTTACAAAGGGAAGCAACCGGTGTTGCATACACATCGCCCGGACCTTCTATGACATCTGCAAGCAACTGCGATCTGTGTACCTGCTACCTGCTGCTGCTTCTCTTGACAGCGATGCGTGGAAGGGAATGCTTCTCAGGGCGACACAGAGAGAGAGGAAAGACTTACCGACACAAGCGAGGGACAGCCGCCTACATCTCCATGGGAGAGTGGGAGGAGAGAGCCTTGAGTTAAGAGCCTGGACTGTCTTTCAGTCCCAGTTGTGCCACCAAATGCCCTGTTTTTGACTCCCCCCCACCCCCATTACCCAGTGCTGAGCTTCCCCATCAGTACAGTGAGGTGCCGGGGTTGGATCCCGTGGATTCGGGAGGGCCTTCCTCCGCCGCCAGGTTCCAAGTCCAGGAAATCCTTCCAGCTATTCTGCTTCCTCATCTGCACAAAGGAAGCCCCCATCCAGTTGAGACTCCCTCCCCAGGTGCTCTGAACCTGAAAACAAAGAGCAGTTGTGTGCCCCTCCCTGTCCATCACTTTCCCTACCCGTCACACCTCTCTCCCTCTCTCCCCCTTATAAGCTGCATGACTGAAGGTCAGGGCTTCCCAGGAATGCTTACCTTTTTGCCTTTGCCTTCCTGCCTTTAGAAATTGATTTACATAAAACAACCAGAAGGGATTTCTGGAACTGTGTCTTCATTCACCAGTGGCCCTTCTGGGCCAAGATGTTTCTCTGATGGACTGTGTCCTTCAGCCGGTAATTTAATCGGCATCTGCTTGGTGCAACATCTCCCACTGTGGTTTACCAGGAATGGCTCGAAAAGGGATGTCCGTCTTTGTGAAAGGCTGCGATGCCTGGAGTCCCCAGAGTGTCCTTTCACTCGGCGTGTAATCTAGTATATCTTTAATAAGTGGAGTCAATTCACTTTCAAAACCCTTGTAAAATTCAGCCTTTTAGTCATTCTGACCAGAAGCATTCAAATTGCAATATGAATAGATAGCCCCAGCAGCCCCGGGAGATCTGCCCGGGATACTAGGTTGGCAGCCACAGAGGAGGGAGGCATTGATAGCCTCGGGAGGCCCTGCCCAGGCAAAGGCAGCTGCCTCTGGGCCCTGGAGAATCCTGCCAACTCAGCTCCTCCCTCACCCCCTCTACTCGTCAGGGCACCTCCCACAGGGATTAGGAAAACCATAGGATCGCAGCCAAGCCCCAAAGGCTCAGGGACACCGGTGAGTCTAGCAGGCTCACTGTATAGACAAGGAGGGGCTTGCTTTGGTGAATTGCC
Organism: Gorilla gorilla gorilla; assembly: GCF_029281585.2. Classification (NCBI taxonomy): domain Eukaryota; kingdom Metazoa; phylum Chordata; class Mammalia; order Primates; family Hominidae; genus Gorilla; species Gorilla gorilla. The sequence goes on along the minus strand of NC_073243.2, from coordinate 21,705,731 downwards.
TGAGGTTGCACCAGCACTTAGTGGCAGAGCCTCAGCCTCTTGGTTTTCTGTGTCTGGTTTTTGTCTTATTTTTTCCTGTCTTCTTCTTCTCTTGTGGCGAAGGCAGGAGTGTGGACATTAGAGGGACTGGGTTTGAATACCTGCTCTACCACTTATTAGCTGTGTGGCCTAAATACTTGCTCTTCTACTTATTAGCTGTGAGGCCTTTCTAAGCCTGTTTCCTTATCTGTAAAATGGGAATGGTTCTAAGATTCCCTCCCTCCTAATGTTGCTATAAGGATTCAAAGAGGAAACACGTGAAAAGCACTTAAAACACTTCCAGGCACATAATAGTCACTCAGCAAATATCTATTCCTGTTGTTCTTCTGGTTGTTATTTTTCTTTTCTTTTCTTTTCTTTTTTGAGATGGAGTCTTGCTCTGTCGACCAGGCTGGAGTGCAGTGGTGTGATCTTGGCTCACTGCAAGCTCCGCCTCCCGGGTTCACACCATTCTCCTGCCTCAGCCTCTGGAGTAGCTGGGACTACAGGTGCCTGCCACCGCGCCCGGCTAATTTTTTTGTATTTTTAATAGAGACGGGGTTTCACCATGTTAGCCAGGATGATCTCGATCTCCTGACCTCATGATCCGCCTGCCCCGCTCTCCCAAAGTGCTGGGATTACAGGTGTGAGCCACCACGCCCGGCCGGTTGTTATTTTTCTTAGCGTGCTGCTGCTGTACAGCAGGAGAGAAGTAGAGGCAACAGGAAGAGCTTCCCAGCTGGTAGAGTTAAAGAACTGGAATGGCCTCCTAATAAGTGAAGGGATTTCTCCCCTACAAGCTTTAAGCCAGCAGAGATCTGAAGGTTTTCACAAAGTCTGGAATTGGGGAGAAGGAGGGAAGAACAGAATGACTTTTTTTTTTTTTTTTTTTTTGAGACATAGTCTTGATCTGTCACCCAGGCTGGAGTGCAATGGCGCCATCTTGGCTTACTGCAACCTCCGCCTCCGGGGTTCAAGCGATTCTCCTGCCTCAGCCTCCCAAGTAGCTGGGATTACAAGCGCTCGCCACCATGCCCAGCTAATTTTTGTATTTTTAGTAGAGACGGGGTTTCACCATGTTGGCCATGATGGTCTCGATCTCCTGACCTCGTGATCCGCCCGCTTGACCTACCAAAGTGCTGGGATTACAGGCGTGAGCCACCATGCCTGGCCCAGAATGACCTTTTCTTAGAGGCTTGCTCCCCACAACGACTGTCTTAGCTTTTATTCAGCAGCTGCCTGGGCTCCCAGCAGTGTGGGGTCCTCACACTTTCAGGTCTGGGTCAATGGCACAGATTCCGTCTCTGCAGGGTGGGCTGTAGTAGGAGTTTTCATCATGTGAATGTGTGATAGTGGGGTGGAGGTTGGGGGGCACCAACACTTATTTCTGTTGTTGCACAGGATGCCTTTCCATGCCGACATCAGCTCACACAACCCACTCTTCTCCCCTGCCTTCTGGGAGGGTTGTGGTGGGCACCACTGCACTTAAACTGGAGGAGAGAGATGAAATTTCTTTTTTTTTTTTTTAATTTTTTTTGAGACAGAGTCTCGCTCTGTCGCCTAGGCTGGAGTGCAGTGGCGTGATCTCAGCTCACTGCAACCTCTGCCTCCCGGGTTCAAGTGATTCTCCTGCCTCAGCCTCCTGAGTAGCTGGGACTACAGGCGGGCACCACCACGCCCCGCTAATTTTTGTATTTTTAGTCACCATGTTGGGCAGGCTGGTCTCGAACTCCTGACCTTAGGTGTTTTCCATCTCAGCCTCCCAAAGTGCTGGGATTACAGGCGTGAGCTACTGCACCCGGCCGAGAGATGAAATTTCTACCCCAGGGCAGAGGTTCCTGCTCAGTGAGACTGCAGCCACCCTGCTGGCTCTGCAGGAGACTCTGAGGAGAGACAGTGGGCCCTGGAGTGTTCTGGCCAGGGGAGCCCTAGGTAGATTTCAAGACACTTGCCTTTTTTTTTTTTTTTTTTTTTTTTTGGAGGAGTTTCACTCTTGTCGCCCAGGCTGGAGTGCAATGGTGCAGTCTCGGTTCACTGCAACCTCTGCCTCCTGGGTTCAAGCAATTCTCCTGCCTCAACCTCCTCAGTAGCTTGGATTACAGGTGCCTGCCATCCATGCCCTGCTAATTTATTTTTTTTTATTTTTAGTAGAGGTGGAGTTTCACCATGTTGGCTAGGCTGGTCTTGAACTCCTGACCTCAGGTGATTCGCCCGCCGCCTCGGCCTCCCAAAGTGCTGGGATTACAGGCATGAGCCACCATGCTCGGCCTCAACACTCTTGGTTTCTAAAACTAGTGCTCACTTTCCTGCTCTGGGCTTGGGATTTACCATCCTTCAAATGGAGGGACCAGCAGAACAGCCTCTCGAGAGGGCAGTTCGGCGATGAGTTATTTAGGAAGGCGGAATGTGGAATTCCCTATGGCCCGACAATTCCAACGCTGTGTGAGAGCCCCAGAGAGGTTCTCACATGGGAACACAAGAAGTGCACGGGCTGTTTGCTGCAGCACCGTTTGTAACAGCGAGGAACTATGAGACCTAATTGGTTCTTTAGAGGAGATTAGAAAAATAAAATGAGGTATATCACACAACCAAATAGTATGCAGCAGTCAAAAGGAACAAGCCAAATCTACAAATACTAATGTGGATTCATCTCAAAAAACAATACTAAAGGGGAAAGTAAGAAGCAGAATATGCTGTCCCCATGGTGACATTCCGTAATGTTTGAAATCCATACACACAAGTATGTAACACTCATGCATACACACAGATGGGGAAAAGCTTTAGAAAGCAGATTGGGAGGCCAGGTGTGGTGGCTCACGCCTGTAATCCCAAAACTGTGGGAGGCCAAGGCGGGTAGATCACCTGAGGTCAGGAGTTCGAGACCAGCCTGGTCAACATGGTGAAACACATCTCTACTAAAAATAGAAAAATTAGCTGGGCGTGGTGGCCAGCGCCTATAATCCCAGGTACTCGGGAGGCTGAAGCAGGAGAATCACTTGAACCTGGGAGGCGGAAGTTACGGTGAGCCGAGATCTCGCTACTGTACTCCAGAATGAGACTCCATCTCAAAAAAAAAAAAAAAAAAAAAAAAAGAAAGAAAAGAAAAAAAATGAAAGTAGTTTGGGAAATGTGCAAATTCAAAGTAGACCCCTGGAGGAGAGGAATGGAATGGGGTTTGGGGACTAATGATGGACTGTGCCCAGACTGGGGGGAGATGCCATGTGGGGTAGCACTGTACCACCAGTCCTATGATAGCCTACCATGTGCACCTTAGGTTAAAACAAAGTCAAGATGGTTTGGATCCAGGTGATCCCACGGGATCTTCTGACACCGCCATGTTGGTTTCTGTGGGACCTGGATAGCACAGCCACAGCTGCAACCAAAACAATGGGCTCCAGAGTGAGGACCTTGGAGAGTAGCAGAGCCTGAAAGGAAACCTGTAGCCAAGGCAAAGGTGCAAGCACCATAAGACGTGGAGATAGTAAACCAGATGCAGAGAAAGTCACCATCTTTTTTTTTTTGAGACAGAGTCTCGCTCTGTTGCCCAGGCTGGAGTGCAGTGGCACGATCTTGGCTCACTGCAACCTCCTTCTCCCAGGTTCAAGCGATTCTCCTGCCTCAGCCTCCCAAGTAGGTGGGACTACAGGCACCCGCCACCACACCCAGCTAATTTTTGTATTTTTAGTAGAGGCGGGGTTTCACCATGTTGGCCAGGCTGGTCTTGAACTCCTGACCTCGTGATCCGCCCACCTCGGCCTCCCAAAGTTCTGGGATTACAGGCGTGAGCCACAGTGCCCGGCCACCTTCTATTAAAATCATCATTTTACATGATCTGATTGTGATTTTCTGCCCTTGTCCAACACTGTTTTGTTAGTAATCAGGCAGCTTTTCCCCCTTGATCTGTCTGCCTTATCATCTACCACTGTATTTGATTTTCTGAGTTTTGGGATCTGTCAGGAACAAACAATATTGTGTGTGAGGCTGGGGCAGGGGAGGGACATGGCTGAGGTCAGAGCCTCTGGATTTGCTTGTTCCTCGGCACCCAGTGCTGATGGGAATTTGCAGGAATGCAGACACAAAGAGCCCATCCTGCAGAGAGTTTTAGATTTTCACCCAGTTTCTAATTTTAATTTGGTCTAAGTGTAACTTGAAGACAACTGGGCTTGCTTGGGGCCAATCTCCAGTCTTGACAGCAAACAAGCGCAAAACGCAGATCCAACTGCCAAAGCTTTGTGAGCGAGATAAATTGTTGGTGACGTTTTTGGGGGCAGATAGGTGGGCTCCACAGCAGAACCTATTGGGCAGCCTGATTAAGCTCTTTCCGCATAATTCCTCTCCTTACGGCAGCTGCTAGATTTCTCCTTGCCTCTACCCAACCACCCCTCAGCCTCTCCAGATCCCCTCTCCAAAATCCCATCTACCAGCACACACCATTCAATAAGGCAAAAGCAAGCTAAACAGCAACTGAGAAAACGCAATCCAGGCTTGGGCCTCAACTTATTTCAGCATCTCAAATAAAAAGCTGGGCCAGGCGTGGTGGCTCACGCCTGTAATCCCAACACTTTGGGAGGCTGAGGCGGGTAGATCACTTGAGGTCAGGAGTTCGAGACCAGCCTGGCCAACATGGTGATACCCCATCTCTACTAAAAATACAAAAATTAGCTGGGTATGGTGGCTTGTGCCTGTAATCTCAGCTACTCAGGAGGCTGAGGCCGGAGAATTGCTTGAACCTGAGAGGCGGAGGTTGCAGTGAGCTGAGATGGGGCCACTGTACTCCAGCCTGGGTGACAGAGCGAGACTCTGTCTCAAATTAAAAAATAAAAAATAAATAAATAATCTGATGAGGTCCAGTTCAACAGATTCTGCAGATGTCTCCAGACATGTTTTGAAAACACAGCGGAAACACGCACATGTATGTTTTCTAGATTTTGCCGCCCACTGTGGTGAGAATAAAGGGGGAATGCAGTCTCATGTAAAGACAGAACATTTTGCTTGGTCTGCTCCGTGGGGGGTCTGTCTTGGGTAGGGGGGTCCTTACACATGGGGGTCTGGGGCTCACCTAAAAGGTCATGTGTTAACCTTAAGGGAATCTTCCTGCCCCTGCAGGAAATCACACATAAGACCGTAGTGACCAGTGCCTTCTTTACAGCATCTGCCTTGAGGGTGAAGCCACAGCTGTCAACGTAACTGCTGAGAATGGGACTCACCAGAGGGGATTAAGACAGGCAGGTCCTAGCCCTTCTTGGGGTCGAAGGTAGAAGCACACACTAGATTGGCTGGGCACGGTGGCTCACACCTGTAATCCCAGCACTTTGGGAGGCCAAGGCAGGCAGATCACTTGAGGTCAGGAGTTCGAGACCAACCTGGCCCAACATGGTGAAACCCTGTTTCTACTAAAAATACAAACATTAGCTGGGTGTCTAGTCCCAGCTCCTCGAGAGGCTGGGGCAGAAGAATCGCTTGAACCCCAGATGTGGAGGTTGCAGTGACCCGTGATTGTGCCCCTGCACTCCAGCCTGGGTGACAGAGTGGGACTCCATCTCAAAAAAAAAAAAAAAAAAAAAAAAAAAAAAAGAAGCACACACTAGATAAGCCACAGCCACCAGCAGGGAAAAGGAAAAGGTGGAGGAAGAGGAAGAGGATGGGAGGAGGAGGAGGAAGGGGAAGAGAAGGGGAGGAGGAGGAGGAAGAGGAAGAGGAGGAGGAGGGGAGGAGAAGGAGGAAGAGGAGGAGGAGGGGAGAAGGAAGAGGAGAAGGAGGAAGGGGAAGAGGAAGGGAGAGGAGGAGGAAGAGGAGGGGGAGGGGAGGAGGAAGAGGAAGAGGAGGAAGGGGGAGGAGGAGGAGAAGGAGGAAGAGGAGGGAAGGAGGGGGGGAGAAGGAGGAAGAGGAGGGAAGGAGGATGGGGAGAAGGAGGAAGAGGAGGGGAGGAGGATGAGGAGAAGGAGGAAGAGGAGGGGAGGAGGATGAGGAAGAGGAGGAGGGGAGAAGGAGGAAGAGGAGGAAGAGGAGGAGGAGGGGAGAAGGAAGAGGAGAAGGAGGAAGGGGAAGAGGAAGGGAGAGGAGGAGGAAGAGGAGGGGGAGGGGAGGAGGAAGAGGAAGAGGAGGAAGAGGGAGGAGGAGGAGAAGGAGGAAGAGGAGGGAAGGAGGGGGAGAAGGAGGAAGAGGGAAGGAGGATGAGGAGAAGGAGGAAGAGGAGGGGAGGAGGATGAGGAAGAGGAGGAGGAAGAGAAGGAGGAAGAGGAGGAGGGGAGAAAGAAGAGGAGGAGGAAGAGGGGAGGAGGATGAGGAGAAAGAGGAAGAGGAGGGGCGGAGGAGGAGGAAGAGGAGAAGAAAGAGGAGGAAAAGGAGGGGAGGAGGAAGAAGACAAGGAGGAGGAAGAGGAGGAGAAGGAGGAGAATGAGAAGGAGGAGGAGGAGAAGGAGGAGGAGGAGGAGGAGGAGAATGAGAAGGAGGAGAAGGAGGAGGAGGAGGAAGAGGAGGAGAAGGGAGAAAATGAGAAGGAGGATAATGAGAAGGAGGAGGAGGAAGAGGAGAAGGAGGAGGAAGAGGAGAGAGGAGAAGGAGGAGGAAGAGGACTAGGAAGAGAATGAGGAGGAGGAGGAAGAGGAGGAGGAAGAGGAGGAGGAAGAGGAGGAGGAGAAGGAAGAGGAGGGTGAGGAGGAGGAAGAAGAGGAGGAGGATGAGGAGAAGAGTAGTTCTGGATGGAAGGGCATGTTCCACTCAGTGTTCTGGATGCTGGGTGGAATTGGGGGCATCCTGGGGCAAGAAGGAGACGGTGAGAAGAAACCAGCTACTCTCAGAGCAATTCTGTAAGACTCCAAGGAAAAGCAACTGTGTCTGGGACTACTTTTATGATTAGGGGTGGTTCCCATGGCAGTGGACAGCAACCATGACACTTTAAAGCATAGGAACCAGAAAGGAGGGGGTGAAGAAGGGTACATAGTCAGGCTGGGAAACACATCAGGAAGAGGTGCTTCCAGTGGTCCGGGTGAGACATTAGTGATGTGATATTGGCCAGGGAGTGAGACTCAAGGATAAAAGGGGCTGTGGAAATTTACAAGTGGGAGTGAACACTCCTAGCTGGGTGTTTGTGTTTGGGCTGGGAGGATGGCCCCACTTGCTTGTCCACGTTCATCTTATCCTCTTGGCTTTGGCCCGTGGTTCCAGTTTGTCAAGGCTATGGTGAGTGGGTTTGGCCTGTGGTCACAGCTCGTCAAGGCCATGGTGAGTGGGTTTGGCCCGTGGTCCCAGCTCGTCAAGGCCATGGTGAATGGCCGTGCATCTGTCCAGTCTGCATGAGCAGCGTCCTTACGCAGCTTATTCTCTGTTGTGAGCACTTGTGCTGAGATGCTTGACATGGCTCAAGTCCTGGAGGGAGGTGGAGGCTCCCTCCAGTGGCGCCCATCAGGGAGTGGACCGGGGTAAGCCACTTGACCAGGCTATCTTCTTGCTCCTGACTCCCTTTGTTGTTTACAAAGTTACCATCAGAGAGCTGGGCAGCAGCCGTGCCCCAACCCAGGCCCAGAAGGCACGGCGATGCCCAACTCCACTAGTCGTTATAACCGTGTCCAAATAGGAAATGAGCTTTGCCTGGCATGACTAGCTTTCAGGGGGGCCATGTTGGCTCCTAGGAACTGTCACTTAGCTTTCCAAGTGCTGACACCAGCTGTCCAGGCTGGGTAGCCAGGCCTGGGGTCTGCCATGTCGAGGAGTTGTCTTGCAGCCAGCTCCCACTCCCTACCCACCTGGAGCTCTCCAACCTGTCCACATCTCTGCACATGTCCTTCATAGCCATTGACAGGATGGGCCCCTGCTCATTTTTACTGGTTCTCTGGGCTACATGCTTGCCTGGGCCTGGGAGCAGCTGGCCACTGTGAAGGCAGGAGCAGAACAAGCTGTGGTCAGAGGAAAGGGCCTGGGTGCCAGGTCTCAGAGAAGGGATTTGATCTGGACTCCTGGCACAGTAATTCTGGTAACTGGGAGCTGGGAGGCCCCGTAGGCCCTGGCTGGCTCCTGTCTCTCTTTCTCCAGGCAGCAGAGGTCAGCGTGGCTAAATTGCTAGTTATCCCTTTCTTCAATTAAGGACAATTCTTCTGACGCAGGAAGTTAACTCCCACCGGTTAATCTAATGGCCTTGAGTTCTGATGTGTTTGCTCTGTCAGAAGGCTGGGCTGGAACTTCCATGGCAGCTGGTAACAGTCAGTGCCTTCAGGGGCTGCCTTGGGGGCGGACAGAGGCTGGGGTGAAGGTTTAAAGAGGGGAACTATGGATCTGGGCCTCTGAGTCGTGGTTTTCAGGGGACAGATCTGGCTCACTGTCTTCCCATCTGAGAAATGGGGTGTGGAGTGGTCTGGAGAGATGAGTTCTGAAACTCCCATCAACTTGGCACCTCCCCTTAACCGCCCTCCTGGGTGACTAGTTTAGGGCTTGTGAGGACTAAGTGGTGGGAGGGGAAGGGGTCTGGGTGCCCACCCAGGGAGCATCTGTCAGCAGGTGTTTGCCTGTGTCTGTGTGTACGAGTGTGCCTACACACACCCATGCATGCATCCCTAAGCACACACAAGCACACACACATACACCCCATGCACACATACCCAGGCACACACATAAACACAACGTGAAGCTGTGCCCAGAAGCAGGAGGGCCCTTGATGCCCTCTGGTCACTGCTGCTGCTGTGAGCCAGGGCTAGGGAGGAGCTCAGGCCCAGGCGTGTCCCCTCTGTGGCAGGCGCATTGCTTCTTCTGCAGCCAGTGTTCTGTCTCCTGCGTGACCACTCACACCTACAGACCAGGTGGCCAAGCCTGGACATTGTCCAGGCTATCAGGCCTCTGAAACACCTCAGGGAAGGGTGAGGCCAGTGAGGCCCAGTAGACAAAGCACAGGGGCCTGAAATTGATCCTCCATGACCACAAGCACCGAACTTTCTTAGCCCCCACTTCCTTATGTGTATGCTGAGGATAATGCAATGTAGCTGAGAGAGTACATGAGGGTAAATACCACCTGTTCAATCAATAGTCCTTGCTATTCTCATCTCCAGTCCCATTCTCATAGTGGGGAAAGGCTGCAGGGTCCATTCCTGCTCTCCCAGCTGGTGACCAATGGCAGGTGCTGGTGAACAGCGTTGGATTCAGGAGCCCAGAGCTTCTGAAATTCTACATCTGTTGGAGTTGGTGCTGTCATCTGGCTCTGGGATCCAGAGCTCTTGGGACTCATGGGTTTCCTGGGAGGTGAGCTCTGGCAAACGTGGATGGTTGTTCTCCCTGGGTGAATCCATACTAGGGAGTTTGGGTAGAAGGCCTTGGGAAGCCCTGGTTTTGTTGGGTGAGGTGTCAGAAGGCAGAGCAGAACTCATGGATGGGACATGCGGGTTGTAGATTTCAGCTCAAACGAGTAAGAACATTCTTAAGGCCAGCACTAGCCAAAAAAAAAAAAAAAAAAAAAAAAAAATTAATAAAAGGAAGAACTCTCACTTAAGATACTGAGCTTCCTGTCCTTGGAGGTAACCAACCAGGAGCTGGAGGACTGCTTAGCAGGAATCTTGTGAATGGAGTCAAAGCCCCAGAGGAGGCACTGGACTGAGAGCCCCCATCTAACCCCATGTGTGCCCTGTTTCCATAGAGGAGCTTGCAGGACCCTGGAGCCTGGACCATGGATGGAATTCTCCAGTTGACCTTTTCCCTGTTAAGTGGAGTGGGACAGGGTGGGTTGGGTGCCTGGCTTTACAGATGGTAACTGGGCTTCAGCCTTACCAATTCCTGGGGGAGGCAGGGCACCCTCTCAGTGGAGGGTTGCTACCTCTCAGGCACCGCCAAATACAATTGGCCATCTCCTGCTCTCTTTTGGGGCTGGACTGTGGATCCCTGCTGCCCCTAAACAGAAGTCATAACCCATATATCCCCAGCCCACAAGGCCTGTCCACTAGAATCTCTGCATCCCGATTTAGGAAGTGGAAGGCGGGTACTGCTCACCACCAGGCCGCTGGGGTCCACAAAGCCTGCTCCAGCCTAGAACCCCAGGTGGATGTGCAAGTGTTTTACTTATCCCTCGAGGGTTAAAATCACGGGAATCCTTTCTCTTTTGAGGTTAGGTCAGACGCCATAAATGATCCAGAACCCCTGGAGCGGGGGCTGATGGAGGGGGTCCCTCTCTTGTCTCTGATCCCAGAGCGACTTTCCTCTTGACTTCGTGGGGGCCTCCCTGGATCCCTGTCCTCCTTCCTCTCCCCGCTCCCTCTGTCCCTCTCTCCCGGAGCCGGGCTCTGGGTCTCTGGTCTCCTCTGAATTTCTCTCTCTCTCCCTCCACCTCGGCGTTCTGGCCCTAGGAGCGTCTCTCTCCAGCGCTGTCTAATAGTCTGTGCGCCCCTCTCCCAGTCCAGGGCCCCGTCTCTGGCCCGCAGTGTCTCGGGCTGTCTCCGTGTCTCTGAGCCCCTGGGCTGCCGCCCCTCGAGCGCTGCGGTGGCCGCGCGGGCCGGAGCGGAGCGGGCTGGAGCAGGGCGGCCGCGGCCCGGGGCGGGGGTGCGGGCCCGCGGGGGCGGCGTTGGGCGCCTTCCTTCGTCAGTCCCTCCCCGGCGGCGCGGGGGGTGGGGGGGGGGGGGCGCGGCCGCCGCTCGGCGCCTTTAAGGGAGCGGGAGGGAGCGGCGAGGCGGCGGCGGCTGCGGTGGCGGCAGCCGAGGCGAGCGGGGCGGGGGCGCGGGCGCGGCGCTCGGAGTCCGTTCGGGGCCGGAGGCGGTCGGGGCCGGGCCCGGGAGGCGCGAGGAGCGCGGGTAGCGCCGCCGGAGCCCGCCGCCCGGGACATGGCCAAGGCGGGCCGTGCAGGTGAGGGCGGGCGCGGGGAGGGCAGGGCCGGGGCCCGGGGGAGGGACTCGCGCGTCTAGAGGAGGGGCCGCCGGCCCAGGTGAACCCCTCGCGCAGGTGGGCGGAGGTCCCGGGAGGGCGTAGGGGGCGGTAGCGGGGCTGGACCTCCCGCGCGTGGAGAGGGGGCTCCGCGCGCCCCCCGTCCTTCCTGCGCCCCCGGTCACCTCGCGGGACACCGCGTCCCCTTCTCCACGGCCCCGCCGGAAAGGGCCAGGTCTGCGGCGCCCCGGGCCAGTCCCGCCGTTGGGAGCCCTCTGCACCCCGCGGAGGCCCCGGGCAGACCCGGGCTTCGCCACCGAAGGGGATGTCCCGCGGCCGCCGCTTCGTCCCACACCCCAACGCAAACCGGGACGCGCCCCCTGGTCCTGCAGCTCTCTCCATCCAGGACGCCACAACCCCCCGCCCCAGCCACCGTCACCAGCTCAGTCCAGAGACCCAGATTCCTTCTCGGGAAGGAGGGGAGCCCCGTGCCGCGCCGGCTGCTGGCCGCCCCGCCCCCTCCCCCATCGACCCTGGGACGCAAAGCCTCAGCTGCGGAGGCCTCTTCTGGGGTCCTGTGGGCTCTGCCCTCCCCCAGGCTCAGACGGTGTAGCCTGTGGTTTGAGGGAGCGGGCATTAGTCATTCGTTCATTCATCCAGCCCGACGTTCATTCACTAGCATCTGCTCTGTGCCAGACCCTGAGCTGGGCACCGGGGCTCAGGCGGACTCAGCCCCCCTGCTGCGCCCATGCTGGGGAGACCCAGGCCCGTGACTCATCGGGCACATTCTGGGCCCGATGGTGCCTTGGGAGGCGGGTGGAGGACAGCTGTGCCCACAGGGCTGGCCATACAGTAGGCGGCAGCAAGCCTGGTCTCGGCAGTGCCTCTTGTGAGGCTGGCGTGTGAGAATCTACCATGAACTCACACCCAACCCGTGACGTTGGCTGGTGCCATGCCGTCCCCCAGGACCGGGCGCGACAGTGAAGGAATGGGTGTGAATTCACCAGTATGCACACTGGGCGTGAATACCATCGGGCTGTGTGTCAATCCACCCCCACACCCGAAAGCTGCCCAGGACCCTGGGCTGCGGACACGTCTCCCTGTGCAGGCACTGAGCCTGTAGGATTTAGGTGCCTGAGAATGCACTCCCGTTCTGTCCCCAAGGAGTCCTGTCGGGGTGGGGCCGGTTGTGTGAGGCACAGCCAGTATGGAACACAGCTAAACAGCCTTCTCACTCCCCTCCCTTTTCCCCTCCTGAGGGAGGCACTGTGAGATGACACCAAGGAGGCTGAAAAAGGCTTCTTGCCTCCCTCTTTCCTCCACCATGCCTGGGTCCTCACCCACCCCGACTCCTTAAAATGGCCCGTGGCAGGGCGTGTGTCCCATCTGCTGTCCTACCCTGTGTGTGTGTGAGTGTGTGTGTGCACTGGGACGCCTTGAGCACAGGTCAACTGCCAGGACACTGTCATTGCAACAGCAGTGAACATTCGCTGCTTGTTCTATGTATTAGGCAGAGTGCTAAGCTCTTTACTGTACCGTGATCCTGGGAGCGAGGAAATGTGACTCTCCCTCTTTTAAAACATCTAGAAACAGATACTCAGAGAAATAGCAGCCTCAAGGTGGCTCAGAGGGTCTGGGCAGAGCCTGGACTCACAGCTAGGTCTATTGGACTTGAAGGACTCTCTCTGTCACTGCCCTGATAGGTCACCCCCTTACCAAATGGGGGTGCCAGTCTCAGTCCCTCTGCCTTAGCCTGTGGGTCCTTTGGTCCCTGGGCTGAGAGTCTGTGGGAATTTGTTCCAGTGACAGGTGGAAAAACTGCCCTGCTCTGAGCATCAATGCCTTGTGCTGTTCTAACATTTTGGTTTTTTTCTGCTGCAATTTCACGCTTGGCCCTTTCCCTCAAGGCAACACAGATTCCCCGTGTCTGTGGATCCAGTGCCTGGGCTCCTGCCCCCTACACTCAGCAGTCACCCCAAGGAGTCTGGTTACCTCTCCCTTCTCAGCTCAGCTCTCCCAGGCTCCTCTGCATTTTGTAAATGTCCCTTCTCTTCTTTTTTTTTTTTTTTTTTTTTTTGAGATGGAGTCTCGGTCTGTCTCCCAGGCTGGAGGGCATGGCTTGATCTCGACTCACTGCAACCTCCGCCTCCCGGGCTGAGGTGATTCTCCTGCCTCAGCCTCCCAAGTAACTGAGACTACAAATACATACCACCACACCCAGCTAATTTTTGTATTTTTAGTAGAGACGAAGGTTTCACCATGTTGGCCAGGCTGGTTTTGAACTCCTGACCTCAAATGATCTGCCTGCCTCAGCCTCCCAAAGTGATGGGATTACAGGTGTGAGGCACTGCGCCTGGTCTCCCTTCTCTTCTTGATGCTCCTAAGCCTACTGAATCAAAAACAACACACAGTAATGTGTGTATGAGAATCACATATTCTCCATTGGCAACATCTGTGAAGAATAGATTGGTGAGCTTCAGAACAGAGGGAGCCCTTGGAGATCAGGAACCCATCTCTTTCTTCACAGCTGGGGAAACTGAGCCCCAAGGAGAACATAGAGAGCGAGGTGGCTGTTCAGTACCACCTGCCTCGGATGGGCAGACTGATGGGCAGGAATGATCAGGCCTTCACTCTGGCGGGGTGGGGTGGAGGGGGGGGTGACACAGGAACAAAGGGCTGCTGAAGGCCAGGAGTGGAGGCTATGGCACCCGGCCTGTGAATGAGGAGTCTGCACCATGACCTGTGAGATGTTCCCTTTAAAATCTGGCCAGTAGATCACCCACGGAGAGAAAAGGCGGAGCTTTGGGCCCCAGGGCTGCCATGGTACCTGACTTTAGGTCATCACATGTGGTCTAGTGAATAATACCCCTGGAGTTGTGCAGTGCACAGCCTGAGCAGCAGGTCATGGCTGTGCCAGATTTGTGGCATGGCTGGTGTCGGACAAGAGCTAAAAGGAGGCAGTGAAAGGACTCTCACACTGCCAGGAGAATCCAGGTACAAGAGAAATTGTTATCGGGGCCCAGAGAGGATGAGATAGATCTTCAGAAGGTGAATCCAGATGGGTTATTACCAGTTCTCAATCTCTAGGGGAGATTTCAGTTACACAGACAGGCATCATTTATGGTGGCCCCAGTCTAACCAGCAACAGGGAGGTGGGGGCAGGGGTGGGGAGGATTCAGAAGCTCTGTGTAGGAGGGACAATTTACAGTACAGAGCTCCCCATGGAGCAGAGAGGCCAGTGAGTGGCTTGAGACAGACAGTGAAGGCTGGGTTTCTCTGGGAGATGGGCCCTAAAGGCTAGCACAGTTTGGATAGAAAGGTGGCCAGGGGCTCGGTGCGGTGGTTCGTGCCTGTAATCCCAGCACTTTGGGAGGCCGAGGCGGGCAGATCACGAGGTCAGGAGATCGAGACCATCCTGGCTAACACGGTGAAACCCCGTCTCTACTAAAAATACAAAAACAAATTTAGCCAGGTGTGGTGGTGGGCGCCTGTAGTCCCAGCTACTTGAGAGGCTGAGGCGAGAGAATGGCATGAACCCAGGAGTCAGAGCTTGCAGTGAGCCGAGATCGTGCCATTGCACTCCAGCCTGGGCTACAGAGCGAGACTCCGTCTCAAAAAAAAAAAAAAAAAGAAAAAGAAAAAGAAAGGTGACCAGGGGCCGGCTTCCAGGTGGGGGTAGTGGCTTGAACAAAGGCTAGGAGGATGGAAAGGAAGAGGCACATGTGTAAGTGTGGAAGGACTGCTATGGGTAGGGGTGGAAGGTGGGTAGGAAGTGCCCAAAAGTAAAGAAACCTGGCTGGAGCGGAAGAATGCAGAGGGCTAAAAGGAACTCCAAAGAGCATGAAGACAGGAGTGCCGGGGTAAGACTTGGCACTGTGTTTCGACAGATCCCTCTGGCTGGGACGCCAGGGCTCCTGGGAAGCTGGAGAGAGGCCAGCCTGGTGGAGCTGCCTTTGTTGGGAAGGGTTGGTTCTGATTCCTGCCAGCCACACTGCCCCTCCCTTCCTGTCTACCTCCCTGTGCCCCTCCCTCTGCACCCCAACAGGCTGCCTCTCTCTCCCACTGAGAGAATGAGGGTAGGGGGTGGGGGCCAGGTCCCCAGGTTAGGCAGGAGCAGAGTAAACAGCCTAGAGGGTCTTGGCACCTCTCAGGCTGGGGCAGGAATATCTGCAGAGACAGAGCCGAGGCCACAGGGTTGGGCCTCCTGGGCTGGAGGAACCAGTTTATTCTCCTCTCAGGTGTTAGCCTCTGCTCTGAGGGGTGTAGCTGGCAGGCTTCCATGTGGCAAACCTAGTAATTTGAGTCAGTAAAGTACTGATCCTACGGTGTTAGGATGGGAGGGAACATTTCGATACTCATGTTCCAAGTCCTCGTTAACAATGGGTCGCTGAGGGCCCGTGAGAGGTAGGTATTTGGCCAACGTCACAGAAGAAGGTGACGGCAGAGCCTGGGTTTCCAGAGTTTGGACCTTGCTCTGCTGAGTCAGCCTCCTTTGGGGTCCTCCTGGAGTGAGGCGTGTGCTCTCACATCCTCCCAAAGCCAGACTTCTCCTGGGCCCCTTACTCTGTGGCTCCCAGGGGCAGGGACTAGTGGCTGGATCCCTCAGAGGAGGAAACATCTGGAAGCTTGGAAAGGGGACTAGCGCAGATTAAAAAAAAAAAAATTTTTTTTTTAATACTTTTTTTTTCATAGAGATGGGGGTCTCATTACGTTGCCCAGGCTGGTCTCAAACTCTGGGCCTCAAGTAATCCTTCCTGCTTTGGCTTCCCCAAAGTGCTGGAATTACAGGCATGAGCCATCATACCTGGACAACACTGGGATTCTTAAATCTTTGGGGAGGTGCCAGAGGATTTGAGGCATGACTCTGAGAAACTCCCAGGCCTAGGGCACCGATTACTCTACTGTGTATGTTGGGACGGGCATTGCATCCTGCAGGGAGATGGTAAACCCACTTTCTTTGGTCCCCAATGGGAAGGTTATGGTCAAATATGGTCAAATCAGACACCAGTGTCCAGACTCCAGGCTTTTCTTTTCTTTTTTCTTTTTTTTTTTTGAGACGGAGTCTCGCTCTGTCGCCGAAGCTGGAGTGCAGTGGCGCGATCTCAGCTCAGCTCACGGCAAGCTCCACCTCCCGGGTTCACGCCATTCTCCCGCCTCAGCCTCCTGAGTAGCTGGGACTACAGGTGACTGCCACCATGCCCGGCTAATTTTTTGTATTTTTAGTAGACACGGGGTTTCACCGTGTTAGCCAGGATGGTCTTGATCTCCTGACCTCGTGATCCGCCTGCCTTGGCCTCCCAAAGTGCTGGGATTACAGGTGTGAGCCACCGTGCCTGGCCAGACTCCAGGCTTTTCAAAAGCTTTCCTGCAGTCTGGGGTGTGCTGGAACTTGGATGTGCCTCACGTTCCTATGCAAATACGCCGACCTCTGTGAAATCACCTATCCCAGCAGCAGACCTGGCAGGTCCCAGCCTGAGACGTTTGTTGCCTCTCAGTTCTGGCTGTGGTGTCCTTGTTTGAGCCAAGGATGGTGCAGCTGAAACAGAGAGGTTCCACCTCAAGCCTGTGACCCTGGGCCTGGAACCCCTTAGCCCCCATTTGAGGCCTCTGTGACTTGACCTGTGTTTGGAAGCCCAGTGTGGCAGGACACGGAATACGAGGACATGGCTGGACAGTGTCCCTGCCCCAGCCACTTGCCTGGGCCATGTCTGGGTCAGATTGGCCAGAAGCTGTGATGTTTTCTCACATACATCTTCATATGTTATGAGACTTCATGGCTGGAGGTGGCCTGGTTCTCCTGTTCTACCTGTTAGGCAGGTTGGGAGACAGAGACCAGACCCTTTCAGTCAAGGGTCCCTCTCTGAGATCTGGCATCCTTTCCCCTTTCAAGGACAGAGTGTGAACTTTCAGAGACCATGGAGGCTTTAGGGACTGGGGACTTCCTGGTAGGACCCAGCTGCCTTCCAGGAATTCTGAGATCCTAGGATCGGGAGTTCGCATGCTGGGACCCATTTGGCTCAGATCCTATAGCAGCTCTCAGCATGCTTTTCTGTCCAATGGCTCAACAGCATCTCTGAGGTAGAGCCAATGTTATTCCCATTTTATGAATGAGACACTGAGGCCCAGTAGGGTTAAATATCTAGGGCTAGAATCACACATAAAGTTAGAGGCAAAGCTGGGATTAGAGCTTATGTCTCTTCTACTGTTGGAGTCAATATTCCTGGGAGCTAACTTGTCAAACGAAGGAGAGCCCTGGCTTTGGCACTGGTTGACCTTGAACTGCCCTCTTTGGGCCTCAGTTTCCTTATCTGTAAAAGTGAAAGGGAAGAGTTTGGGGGTCAGGATGAGCTTCAGGCTCTTTCCAGCTCCAACACTGCTGTCTCCTTTTTGGAGAGAGCCTCCCTGGCTGTGGGTTTTACTGTGTCCTGAAGAGGCCTTGCCCTCTCTCAACTCTGACCTTGCATTGATCCTCCCAGACTTGAGGGTCAGTCAATCCATGGGGAGCTGAGGATGTGGACGTGGAGAGCACGTGCCTCCTGGCAGGCCATCACCAGGTCTGCAGCCAGGAGCCCGGAAGGGGGTGGCCAGGGTCCCCAGGGGAAGGGCTCGGTGTGGGAGGGGGAGGAGAGAATGCGTAGCAGATGAGTTTGGAAATCAAATGAGATCTGAGCTCCCCACCCACTCCCTCAAATCTCTCTCCACTCTCTCTCTTTTAAAATTCCTGTTTTCTAAAGAGAAAGAAAATGCTAAATTGCACCCCCTTTTGCAAATGGAATAGGAGGCTTAGTGAGTCACTCCGGAGGTAAATGCCACCTCCAGGGTCCCACGTGTGCCTGTGGAGGCCTGCACAGCTGTGCGGCCACCAGCCCCCACAGGGTGCCTGTGTGGCAAGGGTAGACAGGGGGCAGAAGCCTCCTCTGTCCATGACTCTGGGGTGGGAGCTGGGTCCCAGCACTGGGGCCCCACGCAGCCAACCTGCTTCCTCCAGGCTCTCCTAGGGCTGGATTTGTGAGGCTCACACGTTCACGAGGCCACAGCTCAGATTGGGCCAGGCTGGAAGCCTGTGTGGTCACTGTCAGTGCTTGATTTGAGGCTAGAGATGGGGTGCAGGGTGTGGCATGTTGGGGTTCAGTCTGTGGCTGGAGTTGGCACAGTGTGAGTGAATTTGGGGCTCCATGGGGTGTAGTCCGTGTGGCCAGGGCTGGCAAAGGGCTGCGGGGGGTTGCATCTACCTCTGGAAAGCAGGCGTCTCAGGTTTTGTGAAGCTGCTCTCTCTAGGTGTCCTGGAGAAGCTCTTCTCCAGGGCTGGTGAGCAGGACAGCTTGGAGTGAACCACCTACCAGGGGAAGGTTCCTGGGGGTGTTGGGAGCCTCATCTCTCTGTGGGAGGGTCAGCCTGTTTATTAGAAGACCTGGGACATGGGAGGCCAGAGAGGAGGTGTCCCTCTTCCCAGATGACCCATTCTTCTGGAAGGAGGGGAAGTAACCGTCTGTTAGCTGGTAGCAGGGATGCCAAACAAGGGTTGAAAGCAAAAATAGAAACGCGTTGGGCTCTGTCTGGGAGGGGCGTTGAGTTCTGGTGGATCTGAGAGGCCTCTTCTGAGCTGTCTGCTGCTGACACCGTGTTTGCTTGGCTCTGGGTATTTGCAGAGCACGTCACGTCCTGCACTCCTGCCCTCCTTGGGGAGAGACCTAGGTGTGCAGGATGTGGGACTGTGAGCTCTCGGGGCTGACAGCTGGAAGGCTTTCACTTGTTCTAGAGTCTGTCTTTCAGAGATTCTGAGTGTCTGTGGCCTCCCATCACTCATGCACCATTGACCTTTTCTGATTGTTCTGGGTTGATCCAGATTACTGCCCTCAACAGAACTCCTTTTGGCCCTGATGTCACCCCTGTGGGTTCCTTCTCTTCCCCTTGCTCCTACTTCCTGCCCCCCGTGAGGCTAGTCCCAGCCGAGCAACTCTGGCGTCATCCCTTGTGGTAAAAAGAGCTATTTTCAGCTTTCCCATTACTGCCCAGTTCGGGTGTGTGTGTGTGTGTTTACCCCTCACAGCCTCTGTGTTTCCTTCTTGTATAGTATAATCTGGAGCAGTGATGAGAGCTCCGCCTCTGGGGCTTTGGCTGGCAATTCCTGGCACTGTGCTTTGGCACCAAATGGAGGGGCCTGGGGGCAGAGGCAACCTTGGGCCCCATCTTTGCTCAGTTGCAGTCCAGGAGTGGCAGGTGGTATAAGTCGGATCACCTGCAGGGGGTCACATTGGCTCTTGCTGGCATGGGGTGGGGTGGGGAGCTGCTACCCTCCTACTGTTTGCTCCAGGCTAATGGCAGCCTTTGATGCACTTCCCAAAAAGCTGGTCGTTTCATTGAGGTGGTGGTCTTTGAAAGAGACCCCAGCCGGGCGTGGTGGCTCACGCCTGTAATCCCAGCACTTTGGGAGGCCGAGGCAGGTGGATCACCTGAGGTTGGGAGTTTGAGACCAGCCTGACCAACATGGAGAAACCCCGTCTCTACTAAAAATACAAAATTAGCCAGGCATGGTGGTGTATGCCTGTAATCCCAGCTACTTGGGAGGCTGAGGCAGGAGAGAACCCGGGAGGCGGAGGTTGCAGTGAGACGAGATCGTGTCATTGCACTCCAGCCTAGGCAACAAGAGTGAAACTCTGTCAAAAAAAAAAAAAAAAAAAAAAGAAAAGAAAAGAAAAGAAAGAGACCCCAGCGTCCTTTGAGGAGTCTGATTCCAACCTGGCCTCCCGTTGCCTGGGTAGGTGCCTGGACCTTGAGCCCCTATTCTCAGCTCTCTGCAAGGGGGTCCTGCCATGAGCAGAAGGAATGTCTCCTGCTGTCCTGTCTTTCGGGCTGCCCTCCTGGGGAGCCTGCAGGTGGCAGAGCCTGTTGTGGCACAGTGGCAGGTGCTACGGGGAACTCGTTCTAGAGGGAGGAGAGAGCCTCCTCCTTATGGAACAAGAGTCTGGTGGGACATAGGGGGGACAGCTGGGCCTTGGGAGAATTGTTCCAAATAATTCAGAACTGTTGGGAGCCTAATTGGCAGAGCAAATGAAAGTACAATAGATAGCCAAAGCTATTAATCACTAATTATCTCCTAAATAAGGTAATTAATGGGTATTTAAATGGCATATTTATGACATACCAGCAGGTCTTCAAAAAGCACATTTTCCCCAAAGCAACTGGTTTGGCCAACTGTGCCCTGCTTGGAGACCCCCCTTACCCCTAGAAACAGGCGGCATGACAGGAGGCACATCAGTTTTCTTCTCTGAGCTTCAGTTTTCTCATCTGTCAACAAGAATCGTGAGTCCTTTCTTACTGACCTCCCTGGGCTATCATGAAGACGACAGGCAGCAGAGGCTGTGGAAATCCCAGGCAACCGGATGAAATGCTGTACAGATTTTTTTCTTTTTTTTTTTTTTTGAGACGGAGTCTTGCTCTGTCACTCAGGCTGGAGTGCAATGGCACGATCTCAGCTCACTGCAACCTCCACCTCCCGGGTTCAAGCAGTTCTCCCTGCCTCAGCCTCCCAAGTAGCTGGGATTACAGGCATGTGTCACCATGCCTGGCTAATTTTTGTATTTTTTAGTAGAGACGGGGTTTCACCCTGTTGGCCAGCTTGGTCTGCAACTCCTGATTTCAGGTGATCCACCTGCCTCCGCCTCCCAAAGTGCTAGGATTACGGGCGTGAGCCACCACAGCTGCCCTGTACAGACTTTAGAGTGAACATATCCTTCAAGTTATTTGATACAAGCCCTTGATTGTGCTGGGTGCCATTGTGTGGCCAGGGTCAGGGCTTAGTCTTTGGCTAGCAGTGTTGTTGCTCCGTGACTGAGTCAAGCTGGGTCTGTGGTCAGGTTCGTGGTGTGGTTTGAGACAGGAGTTGTGGCCCGGCCTGTGGCCATGGTTATAACTTGGTCTATGGCCGAACTGAAAGTTGAGGCCATGGTTGAGGTTGAGGTTTGGGCCACGGCTAGTCTCAGACCTGAGCTGCTCTCAGGACAGTTCTGCAATCTGAAGTCAGCCTCAGTCTTTAAGTGCATTACTGATGGATGGATGATCCCCTCTGGTTGCCCTGGAAGCTGGATTTCTTCCGGGGTTCTCCAGGATGTTGGCTTCAGATGCAGTGTACTCAGGCAGATAGGCCCTTCCAGGGCTCCTGGCGTGTCCCCTGAAACAGACGAGCACATGAGCTCATCAGTGGCACATATAGCAGTTTGGGAGATAGTTAGGACATGTTTCTATAGCAACCAACCCCCAACCAGTACTGGTTTCCTTCAATAATGCCTTTTTCTGGAAGCAGCTTCTCCTGGCCTCTCTTCTCTCCCTGGACAGCCCCCCCTTCAAGGCTGAGGATAGGCTGGCTGGCCCTGGACTGGTCTGGTCTCCAAATTCACCCTGATCCAGAGAGGAAGCCTGAGGACATTCCCTCGGGGATGCTTCCCTGAGAGGGGGCCTTGCTAAGATCTCCCCTCTGCTGGGCCACACTGAGCCTGACAAGAGCCTTCTGTGTGCCCAGCCCTGACCTGGCGCAGGATAGGAGCCTGGAGAGGATTCCTACCAGGTGTCTGCTCAGGGGGAACCCACAGCCCAGTGGGGCAGGCAGGCCTGGACCCAGTCTGTAAATAGGGACTCTGAGGGACACAGGTGCTGCACATGAAGGACACACAAGGAGACAGGCACCCGGGCTGGCCTCAGGGGCCAAGAAAGACTTCCAGCTGATGCTTTAAGCATCAATAGGAATTGGGGGTGGGATGGGGAGATAGAAGACGTTTCAGGCATCAGGACCTGCAGGAGGAAAGGCCTGGAGAGGAAGAGGAGCGTGGTGTGAAGGCTCTCCTGGTGGCAATGTGCTGCTGAAGCCCAGGCTGCTGGAAGGAGAGGCTGGGATGGGAGAGCAGGTCCTGGCCTGCAGTAGTTCAAGTTTAGGGAGCAGACAAGGCAAGCCCCAGGGAGCTGCAATGGGAGGGAGGAGAGAGGGATTGGCCTCATGAGCGTGGGCAGGGGCAAGCATTTCCAGCCTTTGGGGAGTGGCGAGCCTCCCATTCCAGGGGCCCGAGAAGAAGGAGAGGGGTCTGCCCTTGGAAGTTGCCACAGATGAAAGAACCAAAGAAAAGCTCTTGGAGAATCACAATTTATTATTTTATTTAACACACCCTTTTATAGCACTGATGGAGTCTTAGGCACTCTGCTAAACCGTTTTGAAATGTTTGTTCCTGTAATCCTCACTGCGACACTATGTAAGCATGATTATCCTCCCCGTTTTACAGAGCAGGAAACTGAGGCACAGAAGGGTTTCCTGTCATTTAGTAAGATCACGAATTGGCAAGTGGCAGAACTGGGGCTGGAAGCAGTCAGGTGGGAGCGGGATGGTGGTTTCCTCGAGGGAGGAGGAGGCACAGAGGAGGTGGGGCTTGACAGTCACCTGCCTGTCCGCAGGAGCCTCGGCCAGGCTGTAGGAAGCACTGCACTCCACATTCTGCGTTTGGACCCCAGGGACCCCAAGGCAGAGCTGAGAGCACTGAAGTGTGATTCTAAGTGCATGTGTGCGTGTGTGTGTGTGTGTGTGTGTGTGTGTGTGTGTGAGACAGAGAGAGAGAGAGAGAGACACCATTCAAATGAGCCTCAGCCCTGCAGCCGGGCACTGCTCTCACCCTTGGCTCCTCTCCTTTTCTGTTTTTTATTTTATTTTTATTTTTTTTGAGACAGAGGCTCACTCTGTTCCCCAGGCTGGAGGGTAGTGGTATGATCATGGCTCAATGCAGCCTCAACCTGCTGGGCTCAAGTGATCCTCCCACCTCAGCCTCCTGAGTACCTGGTACTATAGGCACATGCCACCCTGCCAGGCTTGTTTTTTTACTTTGACTTTTTTGTACAGATGGGGTCTCACTTTGTTGACGTGGCTGGTCTCAAACTCCTGGGCTCAAGCAATCCTCCTGCCTTGGCCTCCCAAAGTGCTGGGATTACAAGTGTGCGGCACCATGCCTGGCCTCCCTTTCTCCTTCTGAGGCACAGATTGCTTAAGTCCATCCAGCATTGGCAGGCTGCAGTTTCTGATATAGCCGTAGGCAGGGCTGGGCCTAGAAGCTGTGGCCACAGGCCAGTAGGTGCAGGTGCCGGCCCAATGCTGTGCACCCACCAGGGCCTCGCTCAGGGGCACCTGTTCCTCCCTGGAGGTCTGGAAATTGCATGTGTTATCTGAATGTCCCTGGAGTCACAGCTGCCAGCAGACACCCATGTGCCCTCCTTTGCCCCGATGCTCCTTACCCTTGAGGAGAAAGTTCTAGATCCAGCTTTCCTTGGAAAGGGCTCGATTGTTTTGGCTTGTGTCTCTCCCTTCCTCCCACCTGCCCCAGCCTGGCCAACCCTGCCCACCCCTTCCTTGGAGGCTCATCTTGGCTTCCCCTCCCCCGGAAACCCTCTGGGTACCCTAGCCAGTCCCTGCTTCTGGGAGGACCTTTCCCACTTGCCGCGGGACAGACATGGTGGGTGTGGAATTTCACACGGGCCAGGACGCCTGCTCCTCTGTTCCTCCTGTGCTCTGTGCAGGAAGCAGTGTAGGGCTGTGCCCCCAGGGCTGGCATTTCTGAGGGCAGGGACTGTTCCAGTTCAGCTCTGTCCCCTACTCCTTCCTTCCTGGCACCATCTGGCCCAAGGTCTGGCCCAGTAAGCATCGGCCAATACCTTTGTTCTGCATCTTACGGTCAGGGTGTTCCTCACTGTGAAATGTCTTCCCCTCAGACAGGGCTCCTGAGCACGGGGGAGGCATCTCCCTTCGCCTGAGGACTCTGTCCCTGGGGCTGGGGCTGCCTTGGGGTCCCTGATATAGAGCAGAACACACATAGGAGACGCCTGTCCATCTGTCTGCCTTTCTGTCTCTCTGTCCACCTAGTCCTATGTCCCTGGGTGGGAAAGATGGCCAGGAGGAGCTGACGATCTGAGCAGAGTCTTTGGCTGCACCCATGCTAGGGAGACCCAGGCCCATGACAAGGTCCAGGAGACCACCCTGGACCTGAGGTGGTGGGTATCGGGGCCAGGAGAGGGAGTGGGGATGGCTTCCAGCAGCCCCTCCCACTGAGCGGCCCAGCTCGGAGCTGTGCTGGCATTGCTGGGGTGAAGGGTCATTTGTTTCTCTCTAAATTGCTAGAAGAAGAGTTGGGATATTCCCCTTCTCTTTCATCCTGACTTAACATTTTAGATAAATTTGGGTCTGGGTGCGGTGGCTCACGCCTGTAATCCCAGCACTTTGGGAGACTGAGGTGAGCAGATCGCTTGAGCTCAGGAGTCCGAGACCAGCCTGGGCAACATGGCAAGACCCTGCCTCAATTAAAAAACAAAAAATAAAAATAAATAAATGTGGTAGTGAAGGTGGATGGAAGGAGGGTCTTCAGGAGGAGGTGGGCTGGGCTTGGAGGACACAGATAGAGCTCTGAGGCCTTGGGGAGGGCCCCTGGCAGCTGCCTGGAAGCCCCTCAGGTGGGCTTGCCCTGCCTCAATCCTTGGTCCTGTCGCTGACAAGGCCACCATTTCCAAGTGCCAGGCAGTGGGCTAGACGCTCTGGGGCCTGATGTCATTTAAATCTTCTAACAGTGGGGTAAGGATTATGATGCTCATTTTCCAGATGAGAAAAGTGAGGCTCAGTGAAGTTAACTTGCTTGAGGTCCTAGATTAGCCAGTGGTGACACTGCACCCAGATTTGTGTTGTTCCAAAGCCCGTGTTCTAACCTCTGCTAAATTTTCACCCATGGCTGGAGCTGATTTACTTTGTGTGTGAGGGAGAGAGGGAGAGAATTATGGGAGTGTGCATGCATGCATGATTCTTAGGAAGAGTATTAGGAAGGGGGCTGGCAGGTGGGTAAGCTCACACTCCACAAGGAATGTAGACACACACACAACAGCCAAGCAGACACAGGGACAGATGCTCGTGTAACACTAGACACCTCTACGCAGGAATGTAGACATCCATTTAGATTTTTCCCACAGACACAAGGATACCCAGACACTGATTTGTAGACCTGATGGGCAGATGGTTCTAGAACTGGAACAGCTGAGCCCCCCAGGGCTGGGGCCCCCATGAGGAGCCAGGGGCAGGCCTCTGGCCCCTTGCCCAGCTGGCCAGAAGCAGGTAGAAGGGTTGCTATTTCCAAGAGAGCAGGCAATGGAGAGAGGAGGAGACTGAGGTCCCCCGCCCTGATCTCTTCCGCAGAGCAAACGCCTTCCTGAAACATCCCTGAGGCTCTGTTTCCTTAGCTGTAAGGTGGGGATTCAGTATGTCTACTTTGCTAGGCTTGGTTAGGATGACTTTAGCTAATGTCTGAAAAGCAGCTAGCAGACTGCCTGGCATGCCGCACTCACCAAGCAAATCATTTTTATTCATTTACTTGTTTGTCAAATACTTCCTGGCCCTCTTCTGTGTGGGACTTTGTGTTGGACCCAGAAAATGCAGGGAAGTGTAGGGCAAGGACCCACCTCAAGGATACTGCTTCTGAGCCTTTCCCTTGCTGTTCTGGGGTCGTCATGCCCACCTGCTGTGACTCTCAGGAACCTACGTGGCCTCTAGCACATCTGACTTGTGGTCCCCTCCCCCACGAGACTTTCTGACACTCTTCAGCATCTGTATTCCCCTCCTCTTGAAGTTTGCAGGTGATAGAGGCTCGGCAGTGGGAGGAGCCTTAAAACTCACCTGTTCCAAGCTTCCATCCATGACAGGTCCTACCCTACCTGGTCAGGCTCCATTTCCCCTATTCCTGTCCCCCTTCAATCATTGGCCCCAGCCACATGGATTTCTTTTTGCCCCTTGGACACACCAAGCTCATATGGGAATTTACCCTTGCAGTTCTTTCATCCAGGAAGGCTCTTATCCATGGATTTTGCCCAGTCCATCCCACACATGTATGTGCACAAGCAGATGTGCATACACACACACACACACACACACACACACATGCTTAGCATGTCTGGGTTTTCTTATTATTCAGGCCTCTGCTTGCCTGACACCTTTCCACAAAGGTCTTCCCCTCTAACCCCTCCTGAGACACTGCTCATTGCTTTTCTCCTTGTTGGAAAATGACCTTTGTTGTTTGCCAAAAAATCTGCATGCTGGAGGAAGAGATGCAGGGAAGAGTTCCCATGTTCCATCTTAACATATCTGTTTTTGCAGATATATAACTGAGGTTCCCCGCACCCCAACAGCTTTCCAGAAGTTTGTTGGGCAGCCCCTGCTGGAGGGGAGGGAAGACCTGGTATCCAGTATACATTTAAAAACCAAGGTGGGGCCAGATGCAGTGGCTCACGCCTGTAATCCCAGCACTTTGGGAAGCTGAGGCGGGCAGATCACCTGAGGTCACGAGTTCGAGACCAGCCTAGCCAACATGGTGAAACTCCGTCTCTACTAAAAATACAAAAATTAGCCGGGCATGGTGGCAGGCACCTGTAATCCCAGCTACTTGGGAGGCTGAGGCAGGAGAATCTCTTGAACCCGGGAGGTGAAGGTTGCAGTGAGCCAAGATCGCACCATTGCACTCCAGCCTGGGCGACAAGAGCAAAACTCTGTTTCAAAAACAAAACAAAACACCAAGGCAGGTATACATTTTGAAAGCAAGTAGAATAATAGTAAACAAGATAAAATATGCATTTGAAAAGAATATATATTTTAACCACAAAAGAGAGCCACAATAATAAAAGGGAGACATCGTGTTAGTTCAGCATTTATAACTACAATAGGTGACAAAGTTCTTTTGATGTCTGAGGCTGAGTTTCCCCAACCATTTTCTCCCTGCGGATGTACAGATCCACACGTTCAAGTCTGTCTGTTCTTTAGGCTGTAATTATCACATAAGAGACACTTGAGGAAGGAGGACATAGTGTAGGAAGGGAGAGGTTTTGGGCTGAAATTATCTGGGTTGTTTATTTGACTGAGGCTGGCTTTTCCTTCCCCGCCTGCAGAATGTAAGCTTTGCGAGCACCCAGTCCTGTCCATTCCCCACAGTGTTCCCAGTTCCCAACACAGTGTCTATGGAATGAGAGGCCCCTTTGATGCCTACCAGCCCCTTCCTTTTCTGCTCACCTGTAGCTGGGAGAACTTGCTCCCTCAAATGGAGCTGACTGGC
Organism: Gorilla gorilla gorilla; assembly: GCF_029281585.2. Lineage (NCBI taxonomy): Eukaryota > Metazoa > Chordata > Mammalia > Primates > Hominidae > Gorilla > Gorilla gorilla. Next base: position 21,678,771 of record NC_073243.2, on the reverse strand, counting down.
CTCCCTGCAGCCTTTCCCTCTGCCCCAGACCTCCTGCTGGGACCCCTGCACAGGTCATCAGAGAGAATGCCTCTGCCTTTGTTCTCGGATGGATCTAAACCGTGCATGTATGAGGCCACCGCATAGAGGAGCCTCTCACTGGGCTCTTGCTGTTCAAACTCAGGAGCCAAATGGATCCAGATAAATCCTCAGCTGACTCTGTTGCTACTTAAACTCTTGCTTCTTACTATCTAAAACTCAGGAGCTGAACAGATGGGGATAATAGGACTTTCCTGACTATCCAAATTCTTACTTCTTAGGAACGGAAAAGATTGGGATGGCAAGGGATGTCTGTATATTAATATAGCATATTCACATAGTATGCAAATGTAGTAGATATGATAGATTTTATACCTTTAGTATCTGTTGATTGAGAAAACATACAGTTGATATAATTCAGGAATAATTTTAAGTGATTGTAGTTTTTGAATCACAGAAATTTTTATATACATTTGCTTTATACCTAAGTATTTTGTGTGTGCTACTTTAAAGGGCGTTATCATTTTCAAATTTCAGTTCATTTCGTGTATCTAGGAAGGCAATTGACTTTTGCATGTCGATCTTGTATCCTACAATCCTGCTATACTCAGTTGTTAGTTCTGGTAGTTTTTTTAATATAGATTTTGTAGACTTTTTGTTTTCTGCATAGACAATCATGTCATCTGGGAATAAAGACAATTTTATTTCTTCCTTTCCAATCATTTCTTTTTTCTTGTCTTATTGCAATAGCTAGAATGTCCTCCACATACATTTGGAAAATCGTCCCATATCTGTGTTAGGAACACACAGTTATGGTGCATCTGAACTCTCAGGACCCCCCTTGCAGTAAATCCAGGGCCCGAGGGTGGAACGTCAGCTCACACTGGTGGAGACAGGGGATCAGAAGCTTAGGGAATCAGCCTTGTACCTAGAGGTGACTACCGAGTTGGTGTTCGCTGTACCCTCTGTCCTTTTGATGTCTCAGAATGTGCTTCTCACTGGGCTCCAAGCCATGAAGCACAAACTGTGTTTGGGAGTTTGTGGTGGGCCAGGCAGGAACGACAGGCAGGAGGGCTGTGTCCCTGGATGGCCTGGGCTGGCCGTCTCCCTTCAGGAACAGTTTATGCTCTGGGATCTGGACTCAGGGCAGGGAACAGTGCCAGCATGCTGCAGGGTAGGGGGTGTGGTGAACTGGGACTGTAGCAGGTATCTCGAAGGACTGCACCATCAGGCTCACCTGGCAGTGGCTGGGGAGGATGTCCACCCCCCGCCCCGTGCTTGTTTATTGACAGTTACTGTGGGCCAGGTGGGCTCCTCCAATATCAGTCAGAGTAGAAGAGTTTCAAAGGACAGTCTCTGCCAGGATTCTCACTGTACAGATGGAAAAACTGAGGCAGGGGCATTGCCGATACAAGAATGCAGGTCTCTGAGGGACAGGACGTGTGTGCCTGGTAGTCAGGGCCAGTGAAATGCGAGCAGAAGTGTGTGATTTCTGGGCAGAAGCATTTAAGACTAGGTGAGATTTACTGAGCTTTTCTCCCCTGCTTGGCCAGAACTTGATGTCTCCTTTTGGGCTGGTGACATCATAAGGTGGTGGCACTTATGAGTGATAGCAATAAGCAGAGCTCCCTTCCAACCTGTATGTGAGTGAGAAATGAACCATTGCTGTTTAAACGTCTGAGCTCATTTGTTAATACAGCAGAGCTTCCCCTGTGCTGACTGAGACACTGCTTGGCAAAGTCACCTTGGTAAAGGCTCATAACTACCACCAGCCTCAGTGTTAGGACATGGAAAATGGGCACACGCATTCTTGCTCTGCTGCACTTACTCAGAGAGGTTTTTGAGCTTCAATGACAGCACAGGAGAGGGAGGGCTCTGTGAGGTCTGAGGCCTCGGAGGGAGAGGGCACAGATGTGCAGGATGCTAACTGGCCTTTAGTCCAGGGGGGTCTTGGGTCACCTCCCTCATACTGGGACACCATCTCAGGCTTGGTTAACAGATGTGTTCCCTTTAACAGGTGGCCCTCCCCCGGGCGGCGGTGCCCCCTGGCACCTTCGAAATGTCCTCAGTGACTCCGTGGAGAGCTCAGATGATGAATTCTTTGATGCCAGAGGTGAGTGAACCCCAGTCTCATATCACTGGCTGGGTGACCTTCCTAGAAGCCTCAAGAAGAAGATCCCATTTGGGGGTCCGCATCCCTCCCCACTCAGACGTGGTATCTGCAGCTCCACACTCCATACTTACCCATCCTGTGGGTGTGCCAAGAGCAGGGGCTCAGCCTTCGTCTGTTCACTGTTTGAAATATTTGCTGAACCCCTCACATGTGCCGGGAACTCTGCTAGGTGCCAGGGATCCTGTGGCAATCAGTCGTCACATTGCTGCTCTCATCATACTTATAGCCTTGCAGGAGAGGCAGACATCCAAGAAAATACAATGACGAATGGGGACCATCGCCACTAAGTAAAAGTGCCGCCGCTAAGTAAAAGTGCCAGCTGTTGTAAGAGAGAACAGTCAGGCCAGGCGCGGTGGCTCACACCTGTAATCCCAGCACTTTGGGAGGCCAAGGCGGGTGGATCACCTGAGGTCAGGAGTTCGAGACCAGCATGGCCAACATGTGTGTTCCCTTAACAGATGTGTTCCCTTTAACAGGTGGCCCTGTGAAACCCCATCTCTACTAAAATTCCTTTAGCCGGGTGTAGTGGTGGGTGCCTGTAGTCCCAGCTATTCGGGAGACTGAGGCAGGAGAATTGCTTGAATCCAGGGGACAGAGGTTGCAGTGAGCTGACATGGTGCCACTGAACTCCAGCCTGGGTGACAGAGTACGACTCTGTCTCAAGAAAAAAAAAGAGAACAGTCAGAGGGGCAGCTAATTGAACATGGTGAGGAGGTTGTTAGCACCCTCTCTGCAGAGCTAAGGAGTAAGATATTGGCAAGGTGGAGAGAGGGAAGAAAGAACCTTCTGGACAAAGGGCACAGCAGGTGTGATGGCCCTGAAGTAGGAGAGACAGGAACATTCCAGGAACTGGAGGAAGGCCAAGTGGCCAGGAGGTGGTGGGCAGCGGGGAGGGGGCTGAGAGGAGATGCTGCATGCACCTGTGAGTCGGTGCGACTTAAGATCAGCCTCGGCTGGAGGCGATGGCTCACTCCTGTAATCCTAACACTTTGGGAGGCCAAGGCAGGCAGATTACTTGAAGTCAGGAGTTCAAAACCAGCCTGGCCAACATGGTGAAACCCCATCTCTACTAAAAGTACAAAACATTAGCCGGGTGTGGTGGCGGGTGCCTGTAATCCCAGCTACTGGGGAGGCTGAGGCGGGAGAATCGTTTGAACCCGGGAGGCAGAGGTTGCAGTGAGCCGAGATGGCACCACTGCACTCCAGCCTGGGTGACAGAGCGATACTCTGTCTCAGAAAAAAAAAAAAAAGAAAAGAAAAAAAAAAGAAATGAGCCTCATAGATGCAGGGAGGGCCAGAGTGTTAGAAAGACTGTTGCCAGTGTTCAGGTGAGGGACAAGGAGGGTGGGGAAATGACCTCTGCATCTCTTCACGGCCAACCCATGAGACATAGGAAGGAGAATTGTTGACGTTGGGATTGAAAGAAAGGAGCATCCAAAGGGGTGGACATTTCAGGCAGAGATCAGCCTTGAAGGCTCAGAGGCACGAGCACCCAGGCAGGTGTACGGGCATGGGAAGGTGGAATCGGTCTGGAATTGAGGAGAGAAGACCCTCCCTAGCCGTGCTCGGCTGGGCTGCAGAGGAGTTGGGGAGAAGCACCAGGGTCCTGCTCCACAGCCCAGGACAGTCCCTGGCTCTTGCTTGGCCTGCGTGGCCCCACTCTGGGAAGTCACCATATTTAGGGTGTTGACTTACTCCTGAGACAGAGCCGGCTTTGAAATGCTTGGCAAACGGGGTCTTGGAAGAGAAACAGACTACGTGCCGGGAAGACGTCAATACCCAGAGCGGGACACTTGCGATGTGGTCTCAGCCATGCCGTCGACTAGTTCTGTGACCTTGGCGGGGCTTTCACCTTCTCTGGGCCTCAGTTTCCCTATCAGCTCTATGCCTCCAACAATGGAGAAGACTCAGTTTGGGTGATTTTTAGGACATGTGGCTGGGAGTTGGGGAGCTGTCCCCCATTCTTGGCTCTAGGCGGGGAACCCCTTCCCTGAGGCCAGCCCTAAACCAGCCCATTTGGGGCCTGTCTCCCATGGGCGTCTAATTAGAGTGGCTGCTGGGGCTGAATTTCTCCATAGCAACTAACCCACAGTGAGACAACAACGGCTTCAATATTTTGATGCTTGGAAGACTTTCATTTAAAACATTTCTGCAGTTCATCAGGGCTCTGCGTTCCCAGCTGACGACAGAGGCATCTGTGGGTGGCGCGAGGGTCAGCTCTATCCCTTCGGGCCCTGCTCACCTGCCGTCCCTGAGAGCAGCTGCAGTGCTTCTCATGCTGACGGCTGTCTCCCTGGCCCCTCCGTTGTCTCTGTCCTCTCCCTCCCATCTCACGGCTTGTTCTGCCGTGAAATCGGCCCCACTTCTCACTCCTCCCATGTTGGTGGCCCTGTGTTTTCTTTCTCATCATCTCCTTTTTTTTTTTTTTTCTTTTTTTTTGAGATGGAGTCTCGCTTTGTAGCCCAGGTGGCAGTGCAATGGAGCGATCTTGGCTCACTACAACCTCTGCCTCCTGGGTTCAAGCAATTCTCCTGCCTCAGCCTCCCAAGTAGCTGGGATTATAGGCATGCGCCACCACGTCTGGCCAATTTTTTTTTTTTTTTTTTGTAGTTTTCGTAGAGACAGGGTTTCACTATGCTGGCCAGGCTGGTCTCAAACTCCTGACCTCAAGTGATCTGCCCGCCTCGGCCTCCCAAAGTGCTGGGATTACAGGCAGGCACCACCACACCTGGCTAATTTTTTTTTTATTTTTAGTAGAGACAGGGTTTCACCATGTTGGCCAGGCTGGTCTCGAACTCCTTACCTCAAGTGATCTGCCTGCCTTGGCCTCCCAAAGTGCTGGGATTACAGGTGTGAGCCACCGCGCCCGGTCACTTCCTTTTTTTCTTCTCCCTTTCTTTCGGGATCCCAGACTCTCCCGTCTTTCCCCATCTTCTGCCTCTCCACACACCCTACAGGACCTGGTATATCTCTGCAGCCTCCCTCCCATCTGCCCTCTTCCAGAGCATCTGCATTCCTAAGCCACAGGATCCACCTCACAGGCTGCTGGGACCCTGTTTAGTTCTGATTTGCCAACTGCTAACGTCCTTTCCATTCCTCCCTGACCAAGGCCTTTGTGTGTTTCCTTGGCTCAAGGCAGTGAGAGGTGAAGCCATGCTTTCTCTCTCTCCCAGGGCTCTGGTCCAGCCCAGCCGAGCCCAGCCAATGCTCTGTGTCTGGGACCAGGCCATGGGCTTCTGAGTATCCCTTGAGGGTCTGCTTCCTTGCCCTCTGCTCTCCAGCCCAGGCTGAACCCTGACCCTGACCCTGACCCTGGGTGTGGTCTCTGTCTTCCGCTTGAGCATGGCCTGGCATCCTGTGGCCTCAACAGTTCCAAGTCTAGTTGTGGTGGGGCCAGCACCATTAAATCCAGCCCCACTCAGACATCCTGCACCAGAGCCTCCAAAGCTCCCTGGGTTTCCCCCACGAGCCCCTCAAAAGACTCCTTGGCTGCCATGGATGTCCATTTCAACAGTTCCTGCACGTGTGGAGGTCTTCACAGGTGACCTTCTCTGTGTCTCCCTGCAGAGACCAGCTGGGTACTTGCAGCCAACTCCTGGGCTTCGTGCTGCCCTGGGTTTGGCAGTCTCATTGCTGCCTGGGCAGCCTTCTGTCCCTGCGAGCTCCTGCATCTGTACTCCCTCCTCTGCCCATAACCCCCGTCGTGAGCCCCCACCCCTGCCCACCTCAACTGATACAAAAATGACCAGAGGAATGAGAAACCAAGCGGCATCTACACTGGAAGAAACTGCGTTGCTAGGTACCAGCACTGACTGGACCTGGGAACATTGTATCTCCTTCCTCCTCAGTGCACTAATGGGGAAACTGAGGCCACAGCACCAAAGGGACCTCCTGCCCCCCACCGCCACCAGATCACACATCAAGGTGGAAGTGCAGGGGCTGGAACCTGGGAGTTTAGTGTCCAGGTCAGCCCTTTCCCTTGGATGTGTTACCAATTAGGACCGTCCTCCCTCCCTTGCGGCCATCAGCCCCAACCCTTTGGCCTAGCACTGGGGTTCACCTGGAGAGGCCCTTGGAGCTCATGGTCTGGGAGCAGAGAGGAATTCTGGGTTCTGGGGGTCTCTGGTTGTGTATGGAAGGCATGGGAGGGATTAGGGAACAGTCAGGCAGGAGTATTGAGCTCTCTGGATCCATAACAACTCCTCGGCAGGGTGCCAGCTCCTCTGGCTAAGGTGGCAGGTCTGGGGCTCAGGAGTGATTAGATGCTGCAGGGTGGGCTATGGGGTCCAGGCTCCCAGATTCAAAAGAAGTGTCACTCCCTCCCCTGTCAAGACAGGATATCTGGGGGGCCACAGCCCAGCAGTGCCGAGGTTGGAAGATGCAGAGTAAGGGAAAACCCAGAGTGGCCAGAAGGGCATGTGGCCTCCAACCCCAAACAAGCCAGAGCTGGGAGGCTCCTCAAGGTTTTTGAATCTAACACCTCTGACTCACTTTACAAGCTGGGAAACGGAGGCCGGGAAACTTGTTCAGGGCCACACAAAGAGGCAGAGCGGGAGCTAGAATTCAGCCTCATTCATTTACTCTTTCCACAGTATTAATGGTGCTTCCGTCCATCAAGTGCCAGGTGCTCTTCTGGGTGTGGAGGATACAGGAGCAAGCGAGTCCTGCCCCAGCCAATGGAGCTCATAGCCTAGTGGTGGTGGTAGGTGACAAATAGGAAGACAATACACAAGCAAATACATTCTATTAAGAATTACCATAGGCTGGGCACAGTGGCTGTAATCTCAGCACTTTGGGAGGCAGAGGCAGGCGGATCACGAGTTCAGGAGTGTGAGACCAGCCTGGCCAACATGGTGAAAGCCCGTCTCTACTAAAGATACAAAAAAATTAGCTGGGCATGGTGACACACACCTGTAATCCCAGCTACTCAGGAGACTGAGGCAGGAGAATCGCTTGAACCCAGGAGGCAGAGGTTGCAGTGAGCCGAGATCACGACATTACACTCCAGCCTGGGTGACAGGGCGAGACTGCCTGGAAAACAACAACAACAACAAAACACCATAAACAAAATAACACAAAGGAATAAATGCTGCACCAAAGCAGATATATACATGGCAAGTAAGCATGTGAAAAGATGTTCCACGTCATTCATCATTAGGGAATGACGTCATTACTGTAAATCAAAACTGCAATGAGATACCAATACCTACTTATTAGAATGGCTGATTAAAATAACTTACCAGGGGCCGGGCGCGGTCGCTCATGCCTGTAATCCCAGCACTTTGGGAGGCTGAGGCGGGTGGATCACCTGAGGTCAGGAGTTCGAGACCAGCCTGATCAACATGGAGAAACCCTGTCTCTACTGAAAATACAAAATTAGCTGGACATGGTGGAGCATTCCTGTAATCCCAGCTACTCGGGAGGCTGAGGCAGGAGAATAATTTGAACCTGGGAGGCAGAGGTTGCGATGAGCTGAGATCGCGCCATTGTACTCCAGCCTGCGCAACAAGAGGGAAATGCCGTCTCAATAATAATAATAATAACTTACCAAGATGTGGAGGCACTGGAACTTTCAAACTCGGCTGGCGGGAATGTATGATGATACAATCATTTTGGAAAATTGATTGCAGCTGCTTAAGAAGCAAATCATACTTCACTACCATGTGACCCAACCCTTCTGCTTGTTGGCATTTCCCCAAGAAAAAGAAAGCATTTGTCCACCTGAGAACTTGCTCGTGAATGTTCCCAGCAGCTTGATGGATTATAGCCCCACACTGAAAACGCCCAAATGAGCATCAGTGAGTGAACAAATTGTGGTACAGTTAAGAAGGAACGGACCACGGATATATGCAACAATATGGATAAATCTCAGAATAATCATGCCAAGTGAAAGAAGTCAGACTGAAGCAGAGTACATCCTGTATGATTCTATTTATACACAAGTCTAGGACATGAAAACCAATCTGTGGTGGCAGGAGCAGATCAGCGGTCACCTGGGGATGGGGAGTTGGGGGAGGAGGGATAAATAGGGGCAGGAGAGAACTTCTAGAAGGGATGGAGCCTTGTTCACTAGCTTGGTTGGGGTAATGGTTTTACAGGTATGTACATATGTCAAAACTTACCCAGCTGTGCGCTTTAAAGGTGTGTAGTTGATGGAATGTCAACTATGCCTCAGTAATGCTGTTTAAAAAATGGAGACTGTCCCCACCATATAACATAAAAGGACATGATAGAGTGGATGGCTGCTAGAGGGTCCCTGGGGTGTGGCCCTGAGCTGAGAGCTGAGTAATCAGAAATGAGCCACCTGCGAATCCAGGGGGAAGAGTGTTCTAGACAGTGGGAACAGCCAGCGCAAAGTGTTGATTGGTGGAATGAGCTTGGCATCTTTTTTTTTTTTTTAGATGGAGTTTCACTCTTGTCACCCAGGCTAGACTGCAGTGGCACAGTCTCGGCTCACTGCAACCTCTGCCTCCCGGGTTCAAGCGATTCTCCTGCCTCAACCTCCCAAGTAGCTGGGATTACAGGCATGTACCACCAGGCCCAGCTGATTTTTTTTGTATTTTTAGTAGAGATGGGGTTTCACCATGCTGGCCAGGCTGGTCTTGAACTCCTGACCCTGGGTGATCCATCCGCCTCAGCCTTCCAGAGTGCTGGGATGACAGGCGTGAGCCACTGCACCCAAGCTCGGCGTCTTTGAGCAACAGCAGGAAGGCTGGTGTGGCCAGAGTGAGCCAGGGAGGCACTGGCTCAGTGCTGTGGGTTCACAGCCCCAGCAAGGAGAGAGGGGGCAGACTAGACCCAGTAGCCCATATTGTGGAAGGCAGTGGGTGTCCTCTGGACACGCTTTCCTGGCCAGGCTCAGGGTTGGCCCTGAGTACCCTGTCCCTGTCCCAGAGAAGGCCAGAGATGCAGAACTCAGAGTCCGTAGTGCAGGATGGATCCTCAAAATGGAACCATGCCTGGACCTTGAGTGAGCTCCTCGTTGTGAGGGATGAAGATTGCTGGGTGACAGGTAGTCTGGCCAGAAGCCATGGGTAAGAAAAGCTTAGTGGACCAAGGAGGATGGGTTGACCTGTTAGAGCAGCCCAGGTTTCCCAGGGTTCCTGGCTATGAAACGCTAAGTTCTAGAGAGAAAATGAAACTGTCTTTTGAAGTCTTCATCCCTGAAAGGATGCAAGGTTGGGGCTAGTGCAGTCACTGTGGTATTGGTTGAGTTTATTTGGGATTTGGCTGGATATGCCAAGCCTAGCTCACTTTGTGTTCTGTTTTTATAGCAAAATGTATGTCTTCATTTAGAAAATATCAGCTGCATCCTTCACTTTAACCTTAGAAAGAATAATCCAATTATTTGGATATTGGAAATAATTGGAACAATATCCAATTATTTGTACCAGCAAACATCTAGGTACAAACAGAGGTGTTTTCATGAAATTAACTGCCAGGAGATAGTGTTACTGGGAGTGCCTTTAATTGGCAGGATCTCGATTCTTGGCCCAGCCCTTCCCGAGGTTCTGCATGGCCGTGGGCCAGTGGCACAGCTCTGCACCTGTAAAATGAGGATGCTGGGCTTCACCTGGAAGGATCTGTCAATGAGGCTCCCCATGGCCTTGCAAGGCTCTGTTGGCTGTGGTGTCCAGGTCCATTCCCTCACTTGAATGGGAAATACTTTTCTTTTGGTTTCCCAACCCCCTCCAGCATCTAAATAGCCCTCCCTCCATGAATATGCATAAGCAGGCCAGGCCCTGACAGTTGCAGAGACAAAAATGCCATCAGGGCCAGGAATGGGCTGGGTATGGTGGTGGTGGTGGTGGATCTAGGATTTACTCTCAGGGCACGTCTGGCACTGGGTAGCTGGATCAAGAGCAAAGCACAAGACTTGTCTCCTTCAGCAGGGCTAAGGGAACTCTCTGAGCTAGAAGCTGGAGGAGTCCTCCTTTCTGCATTTACCCCCATGTCTTTTGTGTCCTTGGTTTCTTGCTCTCTCAGTGCCCAGCCTGGCTGGTCCTCCCCTCCCCCACTCCCCAAGGTGGGAGGCTGGGGCCTGAGGAGCTGGGTTCTGTGTTGCGGAATCTGCTTGTGCCTCTAACTCCTGGTTTCCCATAGCAACTGGGAGAGGAAGGTAGTGCATGGCTAAATCATCCCATTTTACAGACAAAATCTCGAAGTCAGGGTCAGGTCTCACAGAGAATGGGGGGCACATGCCAAGCCTTCTCATTTTGATCTGAGCTTTCCCTGTGATCACTCAGCCTCCCAGTGGTTTCCAACCCCAAGGGTGAGAGAAGGGGGAACAGAAGAAAATGATATGTGTCCTCTGGGCGTAGAGGACCAGGTTTCCATGATAGTTGTCACTGACTGGCTGCCCTCTGATCTCAGGCAAGTCTTGGGTCTCTGAGCCTCAGGTTCCTCATCTGTAGAATGGCAAGGGTAGAACTGTTTGTCTCCTGGAGGGAGTGGAAGGATGTCACCATGGGAAGCTGCGTGATTATTCCTGGGCCAAGGAGCCATCACAGAAGCAAAGCACAGGTGTGCCACAGGCCCCCACTCTCCCTCTACCTTTTCCTCCAGTGGGGGAGGGGAAGTGGAAAAGAGAACGCCATGGAATCAGCCCCAACATGTCTGGGGATGGGCTGTGTGGGGACTGCCCCTCACAAGGAAGAGGGAGTCATGGTATTGGCTATAGGGGGGCCATGGGGGCATGTGGTAGGCAGTGCAAGGTGAATGTGAGCAATCTTGTGGTCCAGAGCCCCAAGCAATGCATATCTAGGTCCTTGGAGAAATCCATGTTGTGGGCCTGATGATGAGTGGTACTGGATGGGCCATCTGCAGAATGTGACCAAGCCCTCGGCTCCATGAGCTGGAGGTGAAGCTTTCCTGGCATGAGACAAGGAGATTTTTTTTTTTTTTTGAGATGGAGTCTCACTCTGTCACCAGGCTGGAATGCAGTAGCACGATCTCAGCTCACTGCAACCTCTGCCACCCGGGTTCAAGCGATTCTTCCACCTCAGCCTCCTGAGTTGCTGGGATTACAGACACCCGCCCCCACGCCCAGCTGATTTTTTGTATTTTTAGTAGAGATGGTGTTTCACCATGTTGGTCAGGTTGGTCTCGAACTCCTGCCCTCGTGATTTGCCCGCCTCAGCCTCACAAAGTGCTGGGATTACAGGTGTGAGTCACTGCGCCTGGCCAAGACAAAGAGATTCTTTACTCTGGAGTCCTGTCAACAGTAGAAACAGAAGCTCCAGGGTAGGAAGAAAGGCTTTCCTTATGGCATTGTAGGTTGTGCTTACAGGAGTAGAGTATAACCAGGTTTTGGCCAGGGTCAGAGTCAATCTGTGGTCAAGGCCAGGGCTATTGTGACAGTGGGTGAGGCTTAGCTTGGAGCTTAGTCAGAGCTGGGTCAGGTCTCAGTAGGGTGAAGTACATGCTAAAACCATGTCCGAAGCAGAGGTCACCAGGATGAGAATTAGCATGCGGGAGACAGTCACCAGAAGGTGAAAAGCAAAATCAACCAGGGTGCTTATACAAATGGGCACGCTGTGGCCTCCACAGGTCCTGTTGGAGGCATGTCCTACAATGTGGGAAGCAGAGCAAAGACTTCAAGCTGAGCCCTGCAGCTCCCCTCTTTGCCTGAATGGCTCCAAAAGAAGATATTGCTGCTGCTGCTTCCGTGTGTGTGTGTGTGTGTGTGTGTGTTCTTGTTGCTTCTCAGGGGACAAGCCAATTGTTGCCAGAGTGAAGACGTAAAGGCTGAGTGTGGGAGAGAAAGCATGTTGGGGAGTTGGGAGGGTGCACAGAGCAGCAGAGAGACAGGGATGGGCGGAGGGGCAGGGAGTGTGAGAATGCCAGAGAAGGTAAGATAAAGCAGAGAGTGAGAGGGAGCAGGAGGGAGAGAGGGCCACACACATATGCACACACACGCACATATGCACATACTCACGCATGTACACACTCACACATGCATGTACACACATCACACAATGCATGTATGCACTCACACATGCATGCATGCACACACACATGCACGTGCACACGTGCACACACACACAGCAAGAGAGAACAGGGAGGGGAGGGAGAACACCCTTAGGGAGCAGGGGGCTGGAGAGATCCTGAGGACAGGGACCCAGAGAGACAAAAGAGAAATCCATAGAGAATGAGAGAGATCAAGAAAGAGACATACCCAGCCTGATAAGATGAGACCCAGAGAAAGGAAAGAGAGATGCTGGGGTGAGAAGAGAGCAAGGCAATGCATACATGTTCCACCCAGAGAGGGATACGGATGTGGCAGGCAGCATGGGAGAGCTTGGGAGAGGCAAAGAGAACTACAAGGACCAAGAGAGACACAGACCCATAGAAAGGGGTCCAGAGAGCTCAGATCTGAGTAAGTCAGGGCCGGATGTAAAGCGTGAGAGAAGCACGGTGAGACTCCGGTAGAGAAAGACATATTTGATCGGAAACAGACAAAAGCCCAAAAGCCAAAGATGGAGCAGGGTTATACTGGTGATTAGGAAAAAGAGGAAAGTGGCCTGGGCCATGCAGGAGTAGGCATGCTCAGACCTCCAGAGCCCTGGGAGACCCCACAGGGTTCCAGTAGCCTTGCATAAACCACTGGGACAGGACTTATGGCACTGTAGAAGAAAGCTAGGATGTGCTGAGTGCCTGCTGCATACCTGGCTCTCTCAGCTTATGTCAGAGGTATTTCTATCATGTTTTTCACAAAACTGGATTCCAGCAGGAGGGAGGTTGTGTCTCACCCTGCACACAGTAGGTGCTCAGGAATCTATTCACCGTAGATTGAATGCTAGAATGAACAAATGGATAGCTCCATGCTTGAGTAACTGAACCAGGAGACAAAGACTCAAGGTGGTAATCAGGCTGATCCTGATTACCTTACTCTAGAGCTGGGGTAGAATGTCATAGGGGCCGACAACAGCAGGAGTGGAACCAAGAGTGAGTGTGGGGCATAACACCCATGCTCCTACTGGTGGTGGTGGTGCTGATGATGATGATACCATCATGCAATGGCATCTCAGCCTGTGCTTTTACTGTGTGTGGGGCACTCTTATAAACACCTTTACCTGCATCTTCTCACTTAATGCTCACAACAATCCAATGACAGAGGCCCTACGATGATATCACTTTTAGATGAGGAAACTGCAGTTGTATTGCTAGCAGATGGTGGGTCCAGGATTGAAAAAAATCAATCTAACATGAGAATTGAGCTCTTAACCTCTTCATAATTCTGCTTCCCGAAGAATAATATCACCTCATATTTGTTTACAGCACCTTGACTTGTGTCGTATTTTCAAATTTGCTATATTATTTGTCCCCACAGCAGCTTGCTAGACAGAGCTATAGACCCTGAGTCGTTATTGTTGTTTAAAAGATAGGAAAGCAGACACAGTGGTGGAGGGTGTGGAAAAGCATAAAGCTCACATGCAGCAGGATCTGCACTGGAACCTGGTCAGGGCCCTGCCCAGCACAGAATAAACCAGTTCCCAGATGGAACACACTGGGCTCAGGAAATTGTCCGAATGTGTGTGGTGCCTGGCTGGAGTGTGGGCAGCCAATACAGGATGTCCAGGGCAGGCTATCAGGGTGGTAGGATTTCAGGACTCTTGAAATAGTATACCTGGTTTTGAATCCTGGCTCTAGCCAGTGACCTTGGGCAAGAATTACTCAGCTACTCTGTGCCTCAGTTTCCTTGTCTATAAAATGGAGATAATAACAATTTTACCTTTTTTGTATTGTTATGAGAATCAAGTTAATATTTGTAAAGTACTTATAATAATCTCAGTGTATGGTAACGGTTAGATAAGTGTTGTTAAGTCAATCAAATAGATACATAAAATAAGACAGGAGGAGATGTCCTAACCAGAATTGGGGGTCTGGTCAACTGAGCTCTTGAGTGAATCAGAACTCTGGACAGCTCCCAAAGCTTCAGATGCACCATATTGATTCCTTCTGCTAGGTAAAGTTCTTTGGCAGTGAAATGGATCTCAACCCTTTATTCTTAATTATCATAAGCTTGGAGATTGTCCTCAACACCCTTTGATGTCTGTTCTGTGAGGGAGGGCACAAAGCTCTTCACCAGAAAGGCACATCTGTTTTTCGGCAAAGTATGGGGAGGAGAGCACACATGCCTAAGGGTTTGTCTTTGAAGAAATGTCCCTTTGTAGGATGAGGGACGGTACCAGATGTGTGTATCTGATGTGTGGGACCCAGGGCCTTGTATTCAGTGTGGTTATGGAATATAGCCCCACTGATTTCTCCCAGAGGACTCACTATGCTCAGACAAGGAAAGAACAAGGATAGAGACAGGGTTGAGGGGAGGAGTGGGAGAGAATGGAGGAATTAAGAGGGTCATAAAGTTCAGATGGGGGCTAAAGGTTCCATACAAGTCAAAGCTTCCTTAGAACCGGAAGGTTTCTTCTTCTCCAGTTACTCCAGAGCTGCTTCTGCAGCACACAAATCCTCATCCACTCAACTCCTGGTGGTGAGTTACTTCTCATGTGATGACATCATCATGATTGCTCTCATCTATGAGCACCTCCTCTGCACTAAGACCTTTACATCCATTATCTCATTTAATCCTCACAACACCTCTGTGGCCAGATCCATTTTAGTGATGGGAAAATCGAGGGTCAGAGAAGTCAGTAATTTAAAGAAAAACTGCTTGCAAATGACAAGGTTTTGCTCTTTCTTCCCAAACACACTGACTTTCAAGAGATACTGCCATCAGTGCTAGGAATGGTACTTTCTATGGGGTTTCAGGCTTTTTGTTACTTTCTTTTGCTGTTGCACGTGGAGGCCCAGTAGGGTACAACAGTACCTTCTTTCAATGATAAATCTCTGAAAGTCTTGTAACTGTCTAGCTACAGACACCTTCAAGAGTTGAGGTGTACCTCAACTCAAGGAAGAAATAGGACAAGAGAAAATGTCCCTCAGACATAAGCTCCTGATAGGGCTACCTGTCCCTAGCTGCACCTGCTTCTGCTCACCGCTGCTTCTTCCCACAGAGGAGATGGCTGAAGGGAAGAATGCCATCCTCATTGGGATGAGCCAGTGGAACTCCAATGACCTCGTGGAGCAGATCGAGACCATGGGGAAACTGGACGAGCATCAAGGTGAGACTCTGCTTCTCTCATGACCAGGATGTGCACATAGGTGTGTTGCAGGGGGGGCTGTAGGGCTGGTGACTGGGGCTGGGGCTTGGGTCTTCTGTGAAGAGTCTATCTGCCTTGGTTCCTCCTTCATAGCATCCCTGAATTTTGCCACTTACAGGAACTCTCATGGGGACTTCTGTGGGGTTTTCTGTGGCATAAAAGCTCCAGCCTACTTCAACAGAGCTTCCTTTGTCCACAGAATGACTACCCCAGTGGCACGGGTGGTTAATGGCAGGTGCCTGGGTCCAAGCTCCTTGGACTGCCAGGTCTTTGGTATTGGAATCTGCTGAACAAGGAGGGTGACAGTTGGAGGAGCCTTTGAGCAGGACAGGAGCTGAGGTCTAAGGGGAGAGAGAAGGACAGCAGTGAGAAGCAGGATTTCCTTTGGCGGAGTTGTTGAAGAAGGAGTATATGGCTGGGGATTAATCCAGGAGGCTTTCTATGGAGAAGAGTTTTGACCAGGAGTTTGATCAGCCTACAAAGCAGGCTGATTCTTTTTGGCATCCATCTATCCATCTGTTTGGCTATTGTTCATCACTAACAGGCTCATTGAGCACCTACTGTGTATAAGTGCCTGGCAGGAGCAACCAAAGGTGATTCATCTGAGGCCTCTGTCTTGTGATGTGTGGCACATATAAGTCAAGATATATGGATCAGGCTTAAGCTGAGGGTGTTAGCTCAGAAGGGAGAGGCATGACTTTCAGGAGGCAGGAGAGGGGATCCAGGAAGGGCTCCTGACAGTGAAGCAATGGGGCAAGGCTTTAAAATGCAAACGGACAACGTGGCTGAAGATGTCGTAAAATCTGAGCTCACATATGGGAAACTGAGCTCAGAGATCTTCAGCTGAGGGCTGTATTTGATTAGTGTTACAATGGAGTGAGAAGCAGAGCCAGGGCTAGACCCACATCTGGGATGCAGGGTGCTAACCTCTGTACCTGTTACCCTCAAGTTGGTTTCTTCCATCCCTCCTTCCCCACCCCACATACCACTCCTCCTACTTTATTTCTTCTTCATCTTCTCTTCTCCTTCCTCTCTTGCTCCTGTCATTCGCAGTCGTGCTCTGGCCCAGAGTTGCCGAGTGGGCAAGGTCATGCTCTCAGGAGGTATTCAGTGAGATGGTCCTGGCCCAGCCCACGGGAACGGCTGCCTTGGTGGTGACCATCTTGCCCTGTTCCTGTTCCTTTTCTCATCCCCATCCTTGCCTCCTTGGTTCAGAGCTCTCCTTTTGCCAAAGCACTCATCCTGAGAAATGGGCAGGCCTGGTGTGGTCATCCCATCTAACCAACAAAGAACCCAGGCTCAGAGGAGCCATGTCTTGCCCAAAGTCCCCCAAGCTGGTGGCAACATCAGGCTCAGATTCCTGGTCTTCTGATTCCCAGTCCAGGGCTTCACCTCCCGGACTGGACTAAGGCTTGGCACAGTTCTGGGCCCTAACAAAGTCAGGCTCAAGGAACCATGAGTCTGAAAGGAAAGGCACCCTGTACCACTGTCCCATCCACGAGAAGGGGGGGCTCTGACTCTGGCCCCAAGGGCAATCCAGAGGCAACTTAACCAGTCGTCATAGCCTTGTATCTGCCAGTGGGTCCTTTGCTGCTCTTTCCTTCATCCCGAGAACCCCAGAGGGGGCCTAGAAGGGGTCATGGATTCTAGGTCCTGCCCCACAATAGTGCTTGTAGCCTTGAAAAGACAAATATGGATTTGTACCATCCATTTGGCCATCCCCTTCCCATCCCCCACCCCCACTTGTCTGCTAAAGAATGTATGACTCAGACCCAGTGAGAGCTAAGGGCAGTCGGTCAGGTGAGCAAGAAGCAGAGTGAGCTGGGAGGGCACTGGAGGGCAGGGGACGAGGAAGCACAGCGGGAGGTCCAGGACAGAGGCAGAAGCTGCAGTGTTGGAGTCAGAGAGGCCTGGGTTTGAACTTCAGCCATGCCACTCCATGGCTGTGTGGTCAGGAAAAGTCACATCACCTCCCTGGGCTTCCGTTTCTTCATCTGCAGAGTGGAGGACTAGTAAAAAAGCTGTGATGATTAAATGAGATGATATTTGCAAAGTGCGTTCGATAGCAGGTCATTCTTATAACAATGGAAGGGGGAGAAGCATGACCAATCTTGCACAAGTGGCAGCCCTCACAAATGCTTCCTGGTGCTCATGAATGAAGGGCAGTGCTTACCTGAGTCCGAAGGTTGGTACTATTTCCTCCCAGTACAGAATGGGGAGCGGGAAGAAGAGAGGAGAGAGGGTAAGAGGAAGAGGAAACCAGCTGGATTTCCAGCTCCTTCCAAGTCCCATTCTCGTGTGAATTCCCACAACATGACAGAACACACACATTCATTTCAATAATCATTTATGGAGCCATCACAGGGGCTCAACCCTGTGCTCAATGTAGGGGGAATAAAGACAAGCAGGATGGCCTTGTCGTTCCTTAGAAGCTTGCAGCAGAGTGGAAGCGACAGATCAGAGCCAGGGGTTACTATGCAGTAAGGCAGGCTGGGACAAGGCTCTGAGAGGCTCTGGGAAGTATCTTGGGGAAAGGAAGATCCGTGAACTCTTCCTGGAAAGGAATGCAATGGAAATTGGTGGCATAGACAGAGCAGATCCTCTTGTCTTCTTCAAGTTTCCTGCCCTTAGACACAGGACTCATTCCAGGCCCCCCTCCCCTGCCTCATGCTGGACGCTCTGGCCAGTCACACTGCCTCCATGGGTGCTCCAGCCACCTCGATGACAACTCCTTGCTCTATCTCCAGCCAGGACCTTTCTTCTGGGCTCCACACTCGCATTTTTGGTAACCTCCTGCTAACCTCTACCTGGATGTCCTAAAGACTCCTTATGCTCCACAAATTCCAAATGGAGCCAACCTTCTTCCCTTTAAGCCTGAATTCTGTTTTGTATTTTACCTTTTCTCTCCCTAACCATTTAAGTCATATATTTCATCAGCACTTTCAGACTGCTCTCATCCCTCCAGTTCTCAAGAGTGTTAATTCTGCTCTGTGTGTGTGTGTGTGTGTGTGTGTGTGTGTGTGTGTGTGTGCACTAAATGTACCTCATGGGTTTTCTTTCTCATTTGTGATTGTGAACTCATCTTGGTCACACATACCTCTCTTTCCTTTTTGGGGGAAGTCTTTTGTGCCCTAGGTTGGGAAAATGTCCTCATAAAGACCGGCCTTGGTTTATTTCCTGCTGGGCCTGAGTGTTTCACTAATCTTGAATATTTTATAGGCTAAATTTATAGTTTAGAGTTTCCATTCTACATGGGTGGTGTAAATTTAGACCCTACACCCAGAAGTGGCACAGGCTTAGGGTTTTAATTACTCATGTGTGAATTTTCTCTCTCACTGTCTGTGAATGGTTTCTTTGCCGCTTCCGCAAAGAAGGTTCTTTTTTTAAGTTCCTGTAAGGATGGAATGGCCCTTCAAGTGTCCCTGTATAAAGTGGGTGCCACATCAGCTCCTTGGCATCCACAGGCTGAGGTCAGGTTGGTGGAGTTCACAGTGTGGTTTTTAGGCTCTGGCCCTGGAGCCTCTTTCTTTATTCGTCTGACTCATGGGATTCACGGATCTCCTCTATCTCAGCTTCTGCTTTCGTCTCTGGATTCCTTTTTTGTTTCTGGCACTGTGTATTATACATTTTTTATTTTAATCTTGGTTATATATTTATCTTTTTTGGCAACATATTGCCCAGTATATATATATATTTTTTTAATGGAAAGGGATCCTTCAGCACCAGCTGAACACCCAGAAGCGTGTTGTTATTACTATTATTTTACAATTGTTCAAATATTATTTATTATACTATTATTATTTTTGCAATTGTTTGTCTTGTTATTTTTGTGTAACATTTCTTATTGTGGTAAAATATGCATAACATAAAATTTACCATTTTAACAATTTTTTTTGTTTTTGAGATGGAGTCTCGCTTTGTCACCCAGGCTGGAGTACAGTTGCGTGATCTTGGCTCACTGCAACCTCTGCCTCCCAGGTTCAAGTGATTCTCCTGCCTCAGCCTCCCAAGTAGCTGGGATTACAGGCGTCCGCCACCACCCCCAGCTAATTTTTGTATTTTTAGTAGAGACAGGGTTTTGCCATCTTGGCCAGGCTGGTCTTGAACTCCTGACCTCAAGTGATCCGCTTGCCTAGGCCTCCCAAAGTGCTGGGATTACAGGCGTGAGCCATCGCACCTGGCCCATTTTAATGGTTCTTAAGTATACAGGTCAGTGGCATTAAGTCCATTCACATCGCTCTGCAACCATCACCACCAGCCATCTCCAGAACTTGGTCACTCTCTGCAACTGAAACTGTGCCCGTCAAACACCAACTCCCCATTCTCCTTTCCCCAGCCCTTGGTAAACACCATTCTACTTTCTGTCTCCATGAATTTGACTTCTCTAGGTACCCTACATATGTGGGATCATTCAGTATTTGTCGTTTTGTGTCTGGCCTGTTTCACTTAGCATAATGCTTTCGAGGTTCGTTCATCTTGCAACATGAATCAGTACTTTATTCCATTTTGGGGGCTGAGTAACTTTCCCTTGCATGGATATACCACATTTTGTTTATCCATTCATCTGATGATGGACGTTTGGGTTGCTTCCACGTTTTAGCTACCATGAATAATGCTGCTACAAACATTATAAATATCCACCTGATTTCTTAAATGTATTCTCATTGGAAAAAATCAAACCCAACAAATAAAACCAAAGTCTCCTTTAGTTATTCCTTCAATTACAGACCTCCTTGCGGAGTTGATCAACGTATCTCTCTAGAGGTCGATGGTATTAGACATTAGTGCTGCAACTTACCTCTTCCCTCACATTTAACAGACGATCTTGGAGAGCTTTTCATATGGGTATATATAGATTCACTCTGTTCTCTTTACCTGTACTATAATATTCTCTACTATAGTTGTACCATAATTTATTTAACCATTCTGCAGTGATAGACATTGGAATCTTTCATTATTGTAAGAATGCTTTATGGGTTTAAAGTATAAGCACTGAAAATTGCAATAGATACTGTCAAATGGTTTTCCAAAAAACAGTGCAAATTTATATTTGCACACCAACCATGGATTAAGTTAGCCATTTCCCCACAATGTGATACCAGATTTGATATTATCAAACTTCAACATTTTATGTAATGGTCGGGTGAAAATGTTTTCTTGTTTTGCTTTGTCTTTACCCGGTTTCTAGTGAGATTGAACATCTTTTCATAAATGTGTTGACTGATCCTATTTTCTTTTCTCTGAATTTCTTAAACATAATTTTTGCCAATATGCTATTGGATTGTTTATCCTTTTTATTGGATTTTAGGAGATCTTCATACATATTCTGGAAGTAAATTATTAGTCTGCTATATATTTGAAATATTGCTACTTTGGTGACATTTCCTGTTGGTTCTAATAGTTTGTCAGTTGATTCTCTTGGGTTTTTTCTAGTTACAGCATCACATCATTTACAAATCTTTTCTTTCTTTCTTTTTTCTTTTTGGAGACAGAGTCTTGCTCTGTCACCCAGGCTGGAGTACAGTGGTGTGATCTTGGCTCACTGCAACCTCTGCCTCCTGGGTTCAAGTGATTCTCCTACCTCAGCCTCCCGAATAGCCAGGATTACAGGCGCCCGCCACCATGCCCGGCTACTTTTTATATTTTTAGTAGAGATGGGGTTTCACCATGTTGGCCAGGCTGGTCTCGAACTCCTGACCTCAAGTGATCTGCCCGACTTGGCCTCCCAAAGTGCTAGGATTACAGGTGTGAGCCACTGCATCCAGCCTTGTTTACAAATCTTTTTTTTTTTTTTTTTCTGAGACGGAGTCTCGCTCTGTCGCCCAGGCTGGAGTGCAGTGGCGCTATCTCGGCTCACTGCAAGCTCCGCCTCCCAGGTTCACGTCATTCTCCTGCCTCAGTCCCCCAGTAGCTGAGACTACAGGTGCCCGCCACCACGCTCGGCTAATTTTTTTTTTTTTTTTTTTTGTATTTTTAGTAGAGACGGGGTTTCACCGTGTTAGCCAGGACGGTCTCGATCTCCTGACCTCGTGATCCGCCCGCCATGGCCTCCCAAAGTGCTGGGATTACAGGCATGAGCCACCGTGCCCGCCCGGCCTACAAATCTTAACAGTTATATTTTTGCCAGCATTTACTCTCCTTTGTTGTTTTTCCTTTTAAACTGCATTGCATGGGATCTCCAGGTCAATGCAGAGTGACAAGCGGTAGCGGGCTTTCTGGTTGGACCCTGACTGTAGTGCTGTGATGGAAACGTTCCAATGTTTTACCAACAAACATGGCCCTCGCCCTAGGATTCCAGAAATGCCCTTCATCAAGTTGAAAACAATTAACTTCCGAAAGTTATGACTTCTTTCTCATTCCCCTCATTGTTCATTTGTGTTTTTCCCCATCCCTCCATCTTTCTCTTTCTCTCTCATTCTTAGTAAGTTTTGCCAAAGGCTTACCTATTTTGATGGTCTTTTCAAAGAAATAGCTCTTACTTTTATTAATCAGTTCTATTGTCTACCATTTTCTCTACTTAGTTTTTGTAAATTAACATTGCTTTTATTTCATTAATTATTTCCTTCTACTTCCTTGGAATTTATGTGATTTGTGCTCTTCTATTTCTAGAGATAAGAGCTTTTTAATCTTATTTTTTAAATGACACACACACAGTTTCCTTCCAAGGGAGGGTCCTAGCAAGGTTACTTTTTTTTTTTTTGCTTTTTTACCCATTACCTTTTTTTGGTAAAATTTATAAAAGTAAGCTTTTTTGGGGGGATAATCTTTTCCTTAAAAGGGGACCCCAAAATTGTATAACCTCAGTCCCCAGAAAACCTGCATCCAGCCATGTTGGACACATTCCACAGGGTTTGGATAAGTAGCCCCCTCACTGTCCATCATGTCTACATAGTTCAAAACCTCCACGTTCTCCTCTTTACCCAAAGAGCTGTTGAGAGCCATGTACAAGAATCCTGACAAATAGATTTTTTTCTTGTTAATTAGCAATTTGATTCCACTATGATCAGACAATGTGACCCTAAAGTGATATCTTTTTGAAATTCTTTCTTGTCTAAACCCTGGTCTAGTGTGTGTGTGTGAATGTTCCTTATGAGTTAAAAAATATATACATTATCTATATACTGTATATGTTGGGTTATAAATTCTCTATAAAATTAAAGATATTATCAATACAGTTTTCTCCTTCCCCTTTTCTTGTTTTTTATTGACACCATCAAATTTCTTATATACCTCCTTTTTCTGTAGTTCTAGAAATGTACAGTTTTAACACACATGTGAAAACTGGTATTTTTGGCCAGGTGCAGTGGCTCATGCCTGTAATCCCAATACTTTGGGAGGCCGAGGTGGGAGGATCACTTGAGCCCAGGAATTTGGGACCAGCCTGGGTAAGATAGTGACTCTTACCTCTACAAAAAATTAAACAACTAGCTGGGTGTGATGGCATGTGCCTGTGTTCCCAGTTATTCTGGAGGCTGAGGTGAGAGGGTTGCTTGAACCCAGGAGGTTAAGGCTGCAGTGAGCCATGCTTGCTCCACTGCAACCCAGCCTGGGTGACAGAATGAGCCCCTGTCTCAAAAAAAAAAAAAAATTAAAAATAAAAACTGGCATTTTCTACCAGGGTTTGGATTAAGTCAGTAGCTCTATCTATCCTATCCCTGAACAGGGAAGGATGTTTGTACCTTTTTTCTTCCTTCTCTTCCTAACTCTCCAGCTCCCATGGCCCCTGACCATTTGGTTTCATGTTGCCAATTCTCATTTCAACTTAATGATTAGTTTTGCTGTTTTACTTTTGGGGAGGGTTTTGTTTTCTCATCATGGCGGCTTTGGCAGTGACAACTCCTCTGCCACCTCCCCCTCCTTCTCATTCTATTTGGGTTAAGTATTTTGAGCTATGATTTATATTCAGTAAAATTTGCCCTTTATAGCATATAGGTCTCACTGCTACTTCCTCAATTCCCTGACTTCTTCTTGGATTTACTTTCTCTTTTCACTAGAATGTCTCTGCTAGTAATTCTTTCAGGTAGGAACTGTGGATAGCAATTTTCTAGGTCCTTGCATTGCTAAACATGTCTTTATTTTGCTTGCTCATTTGAATGTGAGCTTATCTGCCTCCATCATCACGTTCCCAACTATCTCTGCAGCTATTCCTCCATGACCTCTTGAATTTAGTGATGTTGGTGAGAAGTCTGAGATAAATTTGATTCTCATTCCTTTGTGAGTAATACGGTTTTTACTCTTCCTGAAGATTTACGTTTTTAAATGTTTTTTTCTTTCTTTCTTTTTTTAATAGAGACAGGGTTTCAACATGTTGCCCAGGCCGGTCTCGAACTCCTGGCCTCAAGTGATCAGCCCACCTCGGCCTCCCAAAGTGCTGGGATTACAGGCATTTGCCACCATGCCCAGCCTTTAGGTTTTTACATCTTTAGTCCTTGTATTCTGAAATTTCAAGCGACGTTTCTGAGTAGGTTTTTGTTGTGGAGGTGTTTGTTGGTCATGCCATACCTGGCTGTGCTCTTTCACTACTGTGAAGCCTTCTTTTCATGATTTCTTCAAGTATTTCTTTCTTTTTCTTTTTTTTTTTTTTGAGGCGGAGTCTCTCTCTGTCGCCCACGCTGGAGTGCAGTGGCGCGATCTCCGCTCACTGCAAGCTCCGCCTCCCGGGTTCACGCCATTCTCCTGCCTCAGCCTCCCGAGTAGCTGGGACTACAGGTGCCCGCCACCACGCTCGGCTAATTTTTTTGTATTTTTAGTAGAGACGGGGTTTCACCATGTTAGCCAGGATGGTCTCAATCTCCTGACCTCATGATCCGCCCGCCATGGCCTCCCAAAGTGCTGGGATTACAGGCATGAGCCACGGCGCCCGGCCAAGTATTTCTTTCTCTTCCAGAGACTTTTCTAACCACATGTCACCTTGTTCTTCTTATTCTTATTTCTTGGTCCTTGGTGGGTTCTGAGAATATGCTTTGGCTCTAACCAACAGCTCACCCATTTTCTCTTCATCAGTCTCCATTCTGCAGGTCAGCTCTTCTGTATTTTGTTTTGTTTTTAGAGATTGGGTCTCATTCTCCTGCCTCAGCCTTCTGAGTAGTTGGGACCACAGGCCTGCACTACCACACCTGCCTAATTTTTTGTAGAGATAGGGTCTCGCTGTGTTGTCTTGTTTGGTCTTGGACTCCTGGGCTCAAGCGATCCTCCGGCCTCAGCCTCTCAAAGTGCTAGGATTACATGCGTATGTCACTATGCCAGGCCTGGGGTTTGTTTGTTTGTTTGTTTGTTTTTAAAAATCATCTTTTCATTTTCATGTGCTCTGATTGATTCTTTTGATTAGCAATCTGATCTTAATTCATGGAAGCATGGGCTCATGCTACATTTTTTAAAGTCTCCTTCTGCTTGTTTTAGAACATTTCAGAGTTTTCTGGTAGGTTAGATATGGGTGGGAATAACTACACACTTAAGATTGGATTATTCAGCCAAAGGTCATAGGTGAGATTATAACACAGAGCAGGAGACATCTTGATTTGAATGATCTAAGGAGGCACACAGCTGCCATTAACACTATTCAAGTGAAGCAGGTCTTGCCAAATTCTTTTTTAAAAGTTGAGATATAATTCCCATACCATAAAACCCACCTTTTTGTAAAATGTACAATTCAGTGGTTTTAGTATATTCATGAAGGGATGCAACTATCACCATTATCTAGCTCAATAATATTTTTTCTTTTCTTTCTTTCTTTCTTTTTTTTTTTTTTTTGAGATGGAGTCATACTTGTTGCCCAGGCTGGAGTGCAATGGCGCAACCTCGGCTCACTGCAACCTCTGCCACCCGGGTTCAAGCGATTCTCTGACCTCAGCCTCCCAAGTAGCTGGGATTACAGGTGCCCGCCACCAGGTCTGGCTAATTTTTGTATTTTTTTAGTAGAGACGGGGTTTCACTATGTTGGCCAGGCTGGTCTCGAACTCCTGACCTCAAGTGATCTGCCCACCTCGGTCTCCCAAAGTGCTGGGATTACAGGCATGAGCCACCATGCCCGGCCCAAGAACATTTTCATTTCTGAAAAAAGAAACCCCATACCCATTAGCAGTCACTCCCCATTCCCCTTCTCCCAGCCCCTGGTATTTCATATAAATGGAATCAAACAATATGTAGCCTTTTGTGTGTGACTACTTTCCCTTAGCATAATGTTTTTGGGATTCATCCACATTGTAGCATAAGTCAGTGCTTCATTTTGTTTTATGGCTGAATATTACTCCATTGTATGGATATGCCATGTCTCATTTATCCCAGTTGATGGACATGTGAGTTGTTTCTACTTTTTGGCTATTATGAATAATGCTGCTATAAGTATTCATATGCAAGTTTTTGTGTGGATATGTTTTCGATTATCTTGCTGATATACATAGGAGTGGAATTGCTATATCATATGGTAATTCTGTTTAACTTTTTGAAGAGCTGCCAAATTCATTTCCAAAGTAGCTGCCCCACTTTACATTTCCACCAGTAATGTAAAAAGGTTCCAATTTCTCTGCATCCTTGCCAACACTTGTTACTGGCTGCCTTTTTGGATATAGCCATCCTAGCAGGTGTGAAGTGATGTCTCATTGCGGTTTTGATCTTCATTTCTCTAATGACTAATGATGTTGAGCATCTTTTCGTGTGCTTATTCATCGTTTGTTTATCTCCTTTGGGGAAATGTCTACTCAAATCCTTTGCCCATTTAAAATTTGGGTTGTCTTTTTATTGTTGAGTTGTAAGAGTTCTTTAATGAATTCTGGACACCAGACCCTTATCAGATATGCTTTCTCCCATTTTGTGGGTTGTCTTTATACTTTTTTTTTTTGATAATGTCTTTTGGAGTACTAAATCTTAAAATTTTGTTGAAGTTTGGTTTATCTATTTTTTCTTTTATTGTCTGTCCTTTTGGTGCCATATGTAAGAAACCATTGCCCAATCCAAGGTCATGAAGATTTACCCCCATGTTTTCTTTGTAAAGTTTTATAGTTTTAACTCTTATATTTAGGTCTTTTATTCACTTTGAATTAATTTTTGTGTATGGTGTGAGGTAGGAGTTGAGTGTGATTAACTAGTTTTCCCGGCACCATTTATTGAAAAGACTATCTCTCATCCATTGAATTGTTTAGGCAGGTTTGTCAAAAATCAATAGATCATAGACATATGGGTTTATTTCTGGACTCCTAGTTCTATTCCACTCAGGTGTATATGTTAATATGCCACACAGTCTTGATTACTGTACACCTGCAGTAAGTTTGAAATCAGGAAGTGGGGGTCCACTAGCTTTGCTCTTCTTTTGCAAGATTGTTTAGCTATTCTGTGTTCCTTGCACTTCCATATGAATTTTAGGTCGATTTCTGCAAAAATGCCAGTGGGGATTTTGATAGGGATTGTGTTGACTCTGTAGATCAATTTGAGGAGTATTGTCATCTTAACAATATTAGTTCCAATCCGTGAACGTGAGATGTCTTTACATTTATGTAAGTCTTCTTTCTTTCAATGATGTTTTAAAGTTTTCAGTGTACAAGTCTTGCACCTGTTTTGTTAAATTTATTCCTAAGTATTTTAGTCTTTTTGATGCTAATGTAACTGAAATTGTTTTCTTAATTTCATTTTCAGACTGTTTATTGCAAGTGTGTTGAAATATAATTGAGTTTTGTATATTGATCCTCTATATTGCAACCTTGCTGAACTCATTTTTTAGTTTTATTTTTGGGGGGATTCTTTAGTACTTTCTATGCATAGGATTACATCATCTTTGAATAGGTAGCTTTACTTTTCCCTTTCCAATCTGGATAGCTTTTATTTCCTTTTCTTATCTAATTTCCCTAACTAGAGTCTCCAACATAATATTGAATAGAAGTGATGAGAGCAGACATCTTGTTTTATTCCTGATCTTAGGGGGAAGGTTTTCAGTCTTTTACCATTAAATATGATGTTAACTATGAATCTTTTGTTGTTGTCCTTCACCTAGTTGATGAAGTTCCCTCCTATTTCTAGTTTGTTGAATGTATTTTTTACCATAAAAGGGTGTTGGATTTTGCAGGATTTTTTTTTTTTTGCAGACATGTATTGAGATGTTCATGTGGTTTTTGTCTTTTATTCTATCAATGTGGTATGTTACATCGATTGATTTTCACATACTGAATAACTTTGCATTCCTGGGATAAATTCCACTCAGTCCTTGACAAATCTTGTTATCTCACTCTTCTTTTATGCTTGGGGTTTATATATCTCTTCTAGGATAATGTATACTAACAATCTATGAGCTATCATTTAAGGAATGATTTACAATCTAGGTTCTTCTTGTTCTTAAAACAAACTTAGTGTCAGCAAGGCCACGTTCTTGTTGACAGGAAGGAAGCAGTCACTGCCTGGGTATCCCTGATTAATTTCTCTGCCTCTAGCATTCCAGAGAGCTATTTTTTCCTACCATTCACCCCCTGACTCTGGTTTATGACTTTGTATCTCAATACACGCTTCTCAAAGAGTGGTCCCTGGACTAACAGCATTAACATCTCTTGGGAACTGGTTAGAAATGTGACTTTGGGGGTCACATTTCTAGACCCCTAGACCTACTGAATCAGCCAAACTCTGGGAGCGGGGCTCAGAATCCACATTTTAACTAGTCCTGTGATTCTGATGCACTAAAATTTGAGAGCCACTAATGACCATGACACTAAGTTGGTTTAAGGACTCCACAGGTCCAATTCCCTCTTCCCTTCAGTCACTGAGTTGGATATCTTCCTTCCACATTGTTGGCTTTTATCTAATATTTACTAATATTTGTGCATATGCCAGTTTGTGTTTGCAGTTCCCTGTCAGCCTATCTATCTCTGAGTGATGGGAGTATGTCTGTTTACTGAAACCTGCTGTCATAGAATTATTGGAGAAGGTAGAAAATGTCGCTGGTGTGAGTTGAGGCAGTTGCTTCTGTTTTATTCCTCTTGGGTATTTTCAGCTTTCCATGGTGTCCTGTCCTTCAAACACTCATCCTTTCTCACACTTTGGGACAGATGCTTTGCTTGGCATAAGCAGGGGTTGGGGGAGGACCAAGACACCTGGCTCCTCTGCTATGGAAGCCCAGACGATTGATCACAAGAGCTTTCTTTGCTTCTGTATTTTTCACCCATAAGCCTGCTGTTCCTTCTGTGCTGCCTCCATCACTGGCCACAGACCTTTCTTTTTTGAGATGGAGTCTCGCTCTGTCGCCCAGGCTGGAGTGCAGTGGTGTGATCTCAGTTCCTTGAAACCTCCACCTCCTGGGTTCAAGTGATTCTCCTGCCCCCCATGGCTAATTTTTTTATATTTTTAGTAGAGATGGGGTTTCACTATGTTGGCCAGGTTGGTCTCAAACTCCTGACCTCATGATCCACCCACCTCGGCCTCCCTAAGTGCTGGGACTACAGGCTTGAGCCACCGTGCCTGGCCAAGCCACAGACCTTTCTTTGCAGTCTTGAGGTTATGGTTTTCTTTCTCCTGGGCTAGCCTTGTGAGCATTTGTCCTTTGCAGTCACACAAGGCTCCACACACTTGATTTTCTACTCTACTGTTGCCATCTTGAAATTTTTAATTAGTTTGAACAAAGGGACCCACATTTTCATTTTACACTGGGCCCTGAAAATTATGTAACCAGTCCTGCCTCCCTCCTTAGATCTCTCTGCCTTCTAACTTTTGGGGATGCCACACAGTTTCTGGTCTGCTAAGGACACTTCTTATTTTACAGTGCTACTAAAGATTAATTCACATAAAAATGCTTGATGTCATTTTCTAGGGATCTGGAGGAGGAGAGAAAGACTAGATCGTGTAGTCAGTTTACCATCTTTATCCAATCCTACCACGACGCTTCTAAAATAGAAATCCAGTCCTATCATTCTGCCACGAAATTGGCAAGTAGGTCTTTGTTGACTGCAGTATGAAGTATAGATCCCCCAGCCTGGCACCGAAGGCCATCCACAGTGTGGTTCCAGCCTTCCTTCTAGCAATCATAAATTTCCAGAGTTAGTAAGTTTCCTATCACTACAGGAATCAAACAGCCCTGGGAGAGCTACCATGAGGGACATAAAGGGGCTGTCAAATTTTTCTAAACCCCGTAATCCCAAGGTTGTCTCTGATTCTGATATTCATGGCTTCCTGGCCATCCCTCCCCTCCTCTTCCACCCCCACTGTATCCTAGTCAAATGGCCAGGGGGCTGCTTGCAGAGAGATCCCTGGGCTCATGCGGAGCTCGTCAGCTTCCTGCCTTTGCCCCGGCTCTTCCCCTGACTTCATCTCTAGCTCCCACAATCCCATGCGCTGCCTCTGGGAAGCCTCCTTGATACTCCAGCCTCTCCCAGACCACTGTCCTCATGCCCAGCACAGCTGAGTTGGTCTCTTGTCTGCAGCACGGACCACTCTGCTGACAGCTGTGCTTTTCTGGGTGTGTCCCTTTCCTCCCTGTCTGAGCCCAAAGCGGTGAGGGGCTCACTGTGCACTCATACATTCCTTCCCTCACTTATGCATGCAATGCACAGGAATGGACACTTACTCTGTGTCAGACCCTGTGCTGGTCACCGCAGGGGACACACAGATGACTCAGAAGTGGACTCAGAATTGACCGGCTCCCAGACGGGGGTGGGGCAGTGACAGTCCAGTGAGCTAATTGCTCTAACAAGATGGGGAACAAGGCACAGAGAGCTCAAAGAGGAGGTAGCGCTGGAGCTGCCACATGAGGAGGTAAGGAGGCTTTGCTGGGGTTGGGACAGACCAGTGAGGGCAGAGGGAGCTGCAGGGACAAAGGTATGGAGGGAGGTGTGGGAAGCAGGGAGATTTGGAGAGTTTGTCCTGACTGAGGTTGGACAATCTATGAGGTTGTCATTCCTTAAATGACAGCTCATAGATTGTTAGTATAAATTGTCCTGGAAGAGATATAAAAACCCCAAGCATAAAAGAATAGTGAGATGACAAGATTTGTCAAGGACTAAGCGGAATTTAGCCCAGGAAGGCAAAGTTATTCAGTATGTGAAAATCAATCAATGTAACATACCATACGGATGAAATAAAAGACATGGGAAAGACGTAGAATAAAAGGTATGGGAAGAACGGAGATTTGGGGAGTTTGTCCTGTCTGAGGTTGGGGTGTGAAGCATTGGGCTGGGGGTGAGGTGTGGAGCTAGGGGGTGGTAAAAAGGGGTGGGAGGTCTTGGAAAAGAGGCAGGGGTGGAAAAGCTGGAGATGAAGGCCTTGAATGCCAGGCTGAGGAGTTAGGGGCCTTCTTGGGAGTGCCCCTGTGGATCCACTGAATGGTTTAAGCAGGGGAGCGAAGAGCCACTTTTTAGAAAGATTATTCTAGAAGCCAATGTGGAGGAGAACAGGAGGGTCCGGGGAATGAGTGCAGGGGCTTATGCTGGGCCAGGTGAAGGGTAATGAGCATGAGTCTCAACCTGCAGCTCAGGGGAGGCTCCATGTTGGGAGTGGCCTGAGCAGGGAGGGAGCATGCAGGTCTTCGCTCCTCAGCCAGGCTTCATGAGCAAAGCCACCAGTCTGGCCCGGAGCCTGGCCAGGGCTCCCAATGCCCAGTAAGGGGAGAGCCCAGGGCAAATTCCGGCTTCAGCGGCTCCTGTCTCTGCTCCAGAGGGGCTGTTCCTGACACTTTCTGGTTTATCAGGAGAATTCCCAAGTCTTTATTCTCCAAGGCCCCGTCTGTCTGAATCACTCTCCCCGCAGCCACCAACTCTCCAGTGTGATGCAGGAAGGCTCTCCTGTTTCAGAAGTTTGCCGAAAGTGTTTCTGTTCTTGGCCACACACTTTGCTTCTCTTGCACTTGGGGAACTCATGATTTGTTGGGAGGGGATTGGAAGAAGAGTTATAAAATCACTCAGGAAACCATTAGCGGGACTCGGAAGCATCTTCTCAGAAAAGATGGTGTGGCTCAGCCTTCCAGGGCTGTGTGAGTTCAGGACAGGCAAGATTCGTGGGGCCCAGAGCCTGGGGTGCATGACAAAACTCTTCCTTCCCAGTTCTTAGCCCTCTCCTTGTAGCCCATCCTGTCTGCAGGAGTTTCTGGCAGCTCCTCCGCTTGAAACAAGCTCCAGCAGAGGCAAAGCTGTCGGGCCCATGAGCCTTGCAAAGCTCTAGGCTAAGTGGGGTCTCATTTAGGCGGCAGCTGAGCCAGCTGCACAGTTGGTTAATCACCCTCGTCCTGGGAGCCTGCTAAATCAGGAAGCCAGGTTCAAGCCGGCTCCTCCCTCGCTGGCGGTTTCCAGGGAAGATGGAGCTGGCTTGGACTGGGCAGGCAAGCCCGGCTTCCTACTGTCCGGGCGCCACACTTACCTCGTCAAACAGCAGGCTTATTCCTGACCCCGTCGGTGGCCTCACCAGCCCTGGGAACCCTGGGATGCCTGGCTCAGGCTGCGCTGCAGGAGAGACGAAGCCCAAGGCAAATACCAGCCAGTCCCCAAGTCTCTGGACGCATCCTCTCTGCACCCCTTGCAAATGTCCGCTTCTCTGCTCCCGTCCTCCTCACCCCTCAGCCCCTGACTGTGGCAGCCTTCCCCTGTCCCATGCCTTCCTCCTCCAGGAAGCACTGCCCAGGCTGCCTGAGCCGTCCTGGGAAGCCACTGCTCTAGGAAGCCCCCGACCAATAGGAGGCGGGGTGAAATTGTGGGAAGAGCCCTTGCCAGTATTGGGGTGTCCAAGGGACCAGATCTCAACGTTGGGGAAGTGACTTTACCTTGCTGAAGCTCAGCAGCCTTATTGCATAGGCATGGAAGCCAATGATTTCGTGTGTGGGAAAGCACTAGGCAAGCCAGAAAGCACCTGCGTGCCCAGGTGCAGCCTTCAAGGCTTATGCAGCTGAGGCCGCACTCAGGGCTGGCTTTGAGGAGTCCCAGAGCTTGGCCCCGACCTCCTTTCTGATATTTTCCCTCTTCTTACCTACGTGAAGCTTGCGCACTGGCGTTTCCAGGACACTCACCTCCTGGCCTCTTGGCACCTGGGTCCCCGAGCTTCTTCCGGCCTCTGAACTCTGCATTCCCAGCAACCCCAGCTGCATCCCCAGCATCCCCAGCAACCCCAGCATTCCCAACAACCCCAGCTGCATTCCCAGCATTCCCAGCAACCCCAGCTGCATCCCCAGCATTCCCAGCAACCCCAGCTCTCATCCTTGCCCACCTCCCCAACTTTCCCACCTCCCCACCTCTGGACATCCTGCCCAGGCTAAGTCATATTTACACCCTGGTAATGAAAGTATTGGATGGTCTGGAGAACTCATAAACTGTCTCCGTGAGTACCAACTATGGACTTGGCATGAGAATGTGGAGGTAATGACTCAGACCCGGCTCCTCCCTGCGCTGGAGTCCTCCCCTCCTCCAGGGCCTGACACATAGTAGATGCCCGAGAAATGCCAGAAGTGTCTGTGTTATAGTCAGGGCTCAGGGCCAGTGCTCCAGAGGGCTGCAGGTATTGGGTTTGCTGTTCTGAAGTCCGAATGGTGTTATCTTCGAGTCTGTGTTTTTGTGTGTTTTTTTTTTTAAATGGAGTCTCACTCTGTTGCCCAGGCTGGAGTGCAGTGGCACTATCTCGGCTCACTGCTACCCCTGCCTCCTGGGTTCAAGTGATTCTCCTGCCTCAGCCTCCCTAGTAGCTGGGATTACAGGCATGCGCCACCACACCCAGCTAATTTTTGTATTTTTAGTAGAGACGGGGTTTCACCATGTTGGCCAGGCTGGTCTCAAACTCCTGACCTCAGGTGGTCCACCCACCTTGGCCTCCCAAAGTGCTAAGTTTACAGGCGTGAGCCACCATGCCCGGCCAAGTTTGTGTTTTGTGAGTGAAGTCTGACGGGACAGTGCATATGTGCGGGGGTACTTGGTGGGCGGCTCTCAAATCGTCCTGCCTCCTGCCACCTTGAAGCCTCCTGGGATCTTGGTCTCCTGCTCTCCTGCCCTCTGGCTTCTCAGCCCCACCCCCACCCAGCTTTTTTCTCCTGCCCCTGCCCATGGACAGCCGCTGACCTCCCTCCAAGCCAGAGCCTGGGAGCAGGCAGGGCTGAGGTTAGGTGCTCATACTCCACCATGTCTTGGGGCGAGGCAGCTATCCCCACCCTGGGCTGGCAGTGCCATAGAGCATTCCAAGGGTGATTCAGAGGGAAAAAACCTCTCACTCAACTAGTGCATTTCAGCATGGAGGTTGCAATACTCTTGTCTACCCTGGATGGGGCCAGCAGGCCTGTGGGAGGGGCGCATGCTTGGCTCAGCTTTCCAACTGTCACTCACAGCATGGTTTGTTGGCCCAGTGGCTGGCAGGAGGGGGATCCTGGGTGCTGGTGGAGCCTGTGTGTGCGTGCCAAGCTAAGAAGCAGGGACCCTGGGGCCTGGGAGGGCCTGCACTCATCCCTCAAGTCTCCCTGGGCATGAGGAAATACAGTAGCAAATAGAAAACACCGGCCGGGCACGGTGGCTCACGCCTGTAATCCCAGCCCTTTGGGAGGCCGAGGTGGGCAGATCACCAGGTCAAGAGACTGAGACCATCTTGGCCAACATGGTAAAACCCCATCTCTACTAAAAATACAAAAATTAGCCGGGTGTGGTGGCGGGTGCCTATAGTCCCAGCTACTCGGGAGGCTGAGGCAGGAGAATCGCTTGAACTCGGGAGGCGGAGGTTACAGTGAGCCGAAATCGCGCCATTGCACTCCAGCCTGGTGACAGAATGAGACTCTGTCAAAAAAAAAAAAAAAGAGAGGAAGGAAAAGAAAAGAAAAGAAAGGAAGGAAGGAAGGAGAGAAAGAAAGAAAACACCATAACAGGTTTTAGAGCATCCTCAGGGAAAAGGAAAAATGTTATATTTTAGTACCTTTAGCAACATTTTTTTTTTTCTGTTTGAACAAGGGACCCGGCATTTCCTTTTTGCATGAGGCCTTGCTCATTATGCAGCTGGTTTTGGTGGAGTATGATAGAAAAAGCAGGAGGTTTGGATTTGAAAGAGTCTGCAAGCTCCTTCACCTCTTCAGGCCTTGGTTTTCTTATCTGTAAATGGGCTTCCTTCCTTCCTTCCTTCTTATCTGTAAATGGGACCATGCTCTCTCACACCCCCGCTTTGCCTTGAACTTGGCATTCCATAAACATGATCTTGCTGGCTGCTTGGAATGCCATGCCCTTTCCTCTACTGTCAAAACTGAAATCTCTGCTCTGGCGCAAGCTTCCTTGGAGTCCTCAGTCAGAATGAATCTTTCCCCTCCCCCTCTCTCTCTGCCGGTCTCGCCTCTCATTGCAGTTAGCCGTGTGCTTCTCTGCACAGAGGTGTTCTTGCTCCTCACTCACTCTGACTTCCTCATCTCTGTATCCCCCATGGCCCCTAGCATGGGGCTTGGCCCATAGAAGGCGTTTTTTGAATGCATGTCTTATGTCTTAATTTCTCTGCTAGGCCGCAGCTCTGCTGGGTGGTCAAAGTTGACTTTTTAGGGGCGCCAGAGTTTCATGGGCCTTAGCTGGTGCTCAGACATGTTGCTGGTCTTCGCTCCCTGACCTGTGTATTGGCTGCTGGGTCATTCCTTGTTTCTGTCCACATCTGTGCTGCTGTTGCACCTGGGAAACAGCTGTGTGGGGACTGCTCTATGACGGTGTCCAGGTCTCTGTTCTCTATCTGGGCCCCTCTTGGGCCTAGGCTTTGTCACGGCCCCTGGGTCTAGGGAGTGCTGTGAGCTGGCATCTAGCATTAACCATTGATTGTCTCTATCTGGCTGCACCTGGGATCATGATGAAGACAAAAGGGACAAGGTCTTGAATCAATGGTTAGAAGTAAACAAGTAAATAAAACAAGAATCAGAGCCATCCTCACTTATTGAACACCTGTTTTGTGCCTGACTGTGTTCTGAAGGCTTTACATATATATATATATACATATATATATATGTATATATATATGTGTGTATATATATGTATATATATGTATATATATGTGGTATATATATGTATATATATGTATATATATGTGTATATATGTATATATATGTGTATATATATATGTATATATATATGTGTATATATATATGTATATATATATATATTTTATTTGTCTTCTTTTTTGGAGACAGAGTCTCATTCTGTCACCCAGGCTGGAATGCAGTGGCGTGATCTCGGCTCACTGCAACCTCCACCTCCTGGGTTCAAGCGATTCTCCTGCCTCAGCCTCCTGAGTAGCTTCGGGATTATAGATATGCGCCACCACGCCTGGCTAGTTTTTGTATTTTAGTAGAGACAGGGTTCCACCATGTTGGCCAGGCTGGTCTCAAACCCCTGACCTCAGGTGATCCGCCCACCTCTGTCTCCCAAAGTGCTGGGATTACAGGCATGAGCCACCGTGCCTAGCTGGCTTTATGTATATTAATCATTTAATATCCACAGTAACCCTCCGAGGCAAGTACCAGTACTATCCCCATTTTATAGATTGGAAGACTGAGGCATATACAGGTTGTGTAACTTGCCCAAGGGTGCATCGTTCGTAAGTGAAGAAGCTGGCATTTGAATCCAGGTATCCAATTATAATGCAGTGTCACTCAAGGGCTTTCAGGACTTGGAGGTTCTTAGCGAGCACTGGATCCCTGCTATCTTGTAGGAATGAACCCAGAGAGGGAGAGTGCTGTGCCTTACATCACACAGCAGGCCAGAGGGAGCCTGAAATGGAGTCAGCCTCCAGATTCCAGCTGGGCGCTCTTCCCATTGTTTACCCCTGCCTGCTTTTGAGAGAGCCCGGGGGCCATGACCCCAGGATTCAGGCGACGTGGGCCATGAAGGTGGCCCTGGCAGGCAGAGGGCTACAGAAACAGGGTGATGGATTCTGATGAATCCATCTGGAGAACACCTGGATAAGTTCATTCTGATGAACACCTGGAGAAGTTTCATGTGAGAGGCAGGCACGGGGTTGTGAGAGGCAGGCATGGGGTCAGGAGAGGAGTCATCTACCAGGCCCTGGAGTGTGGGCTGTGGAGATGGAGGAGGTTCTTAGACTGGAGTTGCCCTTCAGTTCTGTAGGGGAAGAAATGAGGTAGCTTTGCATGGGGAAGGAGTCTCGAGTCCCTTGGGGAGACCAGGAGGTGACTTCGCTTTGTGCCTTGGAGACCTTCCTCAGAGACCTGGGGCCCTAGAGGAAGCCACAGACACATTTTGGGAGGGGCCGCAGACTTCTAGGGAAGCTTTGGTCATGGGGAGTGTGCAGTGTTTGGGAGTGGCCACAGAAGACGTCTGGGGGGCAGTGGGATATGCAGATCCAGAGCTAAGGGGAGAGGCCTGGGCCAGAGGCAGAGCCCTGGCAGTGGTTTGTGGGCTTGGAGTTCAGTGTGGACCCTCAGAGGAGAGAGTGAGTATAGAGAGGCAGGCAGCTCCTGGGAAGCCGCTGCTTTATAGAGGAGGGAGGAGAGGAGGAGCTGGAGAACAAGACAGGGGTGGAAACGCCTGAGGAGGCAGAGGAGCCAGGCCGTACTCTCCCCAGAAATGGCATCAGGTGTGGCATGAAGGGCCAAGGGCTAGGTCAGGTCAGGGCAGAGCAGGGCATGAAGTGGTAGGAGATACTTCTGCCCATCCCAAGCTCTAGAGTGAGGGTCAGAGGCAGCTCCAAGCAGCCTCCCTGGGAAACACAGTGCCTGGCAACAGTGTCAAGGATCTGCTCATGTTTATTTTCTTTTTCTGCAGGAGAAGGGACCGCGCCGTGCACATCCAGCATCCTCCAGGAGAAGCAGCGTGAGTCAAGCCTGACCCTGTGGGGTCATTTCTTCCCCTTGGATGGGTGCAAGCTCATTGAGCCTGGGTCCCCTCTCATCCACTCAGAGCCTGGAAGGATGGCAGGATCCCTGCCATCTTGCCTGCAGGCAGGACCGGAGGGCCTGGGGTCACTCAGCCTGAGTTTGGGCCCTCTCTAACCCATGAACTGAGCCTCCTTGGGTTCCTGAGTTCCTATCACTGGGCAGCTCAGGTCAGCTCATGTTCCCCTCTCTGGGGACTCCACAGGGCCAGAGTGAGGGGTGGGAGGCTGGTGGGTTGGGAGTGTGAGCTCAGCAGAGCAGCTGAGATCATGGCATGAGGACAGAGAGAGGAGGACGGGGATGGGGAACATGGCCCCTGTGCCCATCACTTTTGGGTGACACAACTTCCAGGAACCACTGATGGTGCCATGGTGACTGACATGACTGAATGAGGTTCAGAGACACTTCATTCCTGGATGTGCCCGGGGTGATGATCCTCAGTATTGCTCCACGAAGAGGCTACCTCTCTGCAGAGCCCATGGCCCTGTGGCTGAGTCCCTGTCCTCTGTGTTATACAGGTGTCTCCAGGTTTCTTTCCCCCTGTGTTTTCTCAGAGAGATGAGCACAGCATTGGACCTGGGAAAGACCTGGTCGAGATGTGGCCATTTGCTGACATAGTGACCTCAGGACGTCTTCCTTGGATGTTCCGGGAGGACTCAGTGGCCAATGTCTGGGCCAAATGTCTTTGCTGTTGGCAGTATTGACTTCCATATGTGGCTGGGTCAGGAGAGGACTCCATGTGTGTTTGGGGTGGGGTTGTGCTCAGAACTTTCCTGACTTCTCTCTCCTGCTCCTTTGATCTATGGTTGCAGCTTTGGGGGACCCAGTCCACTCTGCCCACCACCTCCCTGAGCTCAGGCCCGTGGCTGCTCTGCAAGCTCTTCCGTCCTTCAGTTGCTGTGCTGAGGTGGAAGCACCTATGACACCACCCTTCCTATGGCCTGGAACCCAGCCTTGAGTGGGTGCACAGGCATCCCCTGCCAGAGAATCTTTCTGTTTTTTTTCTTGAGACAGAGTCTTGCTTTGTCACCCAGGCTGGAGTGCAATGGCACGATCTCGGCTCACTACAACCTCTTGAGCTTCCCGGGCTCAAATCATTCTCCTGCCTCAGCCTCCTGAGTGGCGGGGATTACAGGCGCCGGCCACCATGCCTGGGTAATTTTTGTGTTTTTAGTAGAGATGGGGTTTTGCCATGTTGGCCAGGCTACTCTTGAACTCCTGACCTCAGGTGATCTGCCCTCCTTGGTCTCTCAAAATTCTGGGATTTTAGGCGTGAGCCACCACACCCTACATGGAGAACCTTTTTCTGCTTCTAACATTCAATGGCAATTTCATAGACAAAGCCCTTCAGGGGCTGGTAAGTGTGAATGCCTTTGTCAGGGACACCCCAAGGCCCAGGCCATAAGGGCATCAGGCCATGGAAAGGGCAGGACAGAGAGAGGGCAG
The DNA here is from genome assembly GCF_029281585.2 of Gorilla gorilla gorilla. NCBI lineage: Eukaryota > Metazoa > Chordata > Mammalia > Primates > Hominidae > Gorilla > Gorilla gorilla. The sequence continues at coordinate 21,640,187 of NC_073243.2, read as the reverse complement.
TTCTCTTTCCTGAGCACTCGTAGGGGTGTAAGGAACTGAGCTCAGCATGAGGGGAATGTGTTAAAATGTACCTGTGGGTCTTTAGTGTAGAGGTGACTGAGAATGTGGAGAGGCTCATGTCATCAAAACATTTTCAGCTCAGGTTTTGAGGGATGGGGCCATTCCACACCATGCAAGGCCACGGAGGAAGCACTTGGTTTGGTCAGGAGACAGAAGGGCCAGGAATCCAACTCAAGGCTAGATTCCAGGCCATAGGAAGGCTGGTGTCACAGGCGCCTCCACCTCAGAAAATAGCAACTGAGGTATGGAAGAGCTTGCAGAGTGGCTGCAGACCTGAGCCCAGGGAGGTGGTGGGCAGAGTGGACTGGGCCCCCCAAAGCTGCAAGGCCCAGAGCCCTGGTTGGTTTTTTTTCTGGAAAGGCAGGGCAGAGCAGGAGAACCATGCAGGGCTGGCTGATTTGCATGTCGAGGGCTCTGGGCTCTGGGCTCTAGGCTCTAGGGCTGGTGTCCTGTTGTCTGGTAGCTGGCCTTGGGTTGATTTAGGGCCAGGGAAGTATTGGCTTGGTGGGTGAGAGTTAGAGAAGGTGGTTGGGGATATGGGTTTGGGCCTGGTTCATTTGCCTATGAAAGGTGCCCTCAAAGGGAGTAGTTATTACCTCTAGGAATTAGCCAGCTCTGGGAGGAGCAGTCTCTTCCTGGCCAGCGAGGCCCCAGAGATGTCAAAACATTATAAAATAACAAGCATGATGAATATAGGGGTGTCACCACATTCCCCAGGAATGCAGAAGAGGAAAAGAACCAATCATCTCCACTTCTGAGCACCTGGCCAGAGAAGACAGCGGCAGCCCCGAAGCAAAAACAGCCACCCGACATGCGGCTTGTCTCCGGGATGCCAAACCACAGCTCTGTTTTCCACAGACACAATTGAATTGATGAGATGTTTAGTGACCTCTGGACCTGGCTGAAGAAAAATGTGTGTTTAAGTAGTTAGAATTCTATTGCTGAAGGCTGTCATCAAATTCTGCTCCTTAAGAATGTTCTTATCGGGCTGGGTGTGGTGGCTCACACCTGTAATCCCAGCATTTTGGGAGGCTGAGGTGGGTGGATCACCTGAGGTCAGGAGATCGAGACCAGCCTGACCAATATAGTGAAAACCTGTCTGTACTAAAAATACAAAAATTAGCCAGGTGTGATGGTGCATGCTTGAAATCCCAGCTACTGGGGAGGCTGAGGCAGAAGAATTGCTTGAACCCAGGAGGCGGAGGTTGCAGTGAGCCAAGATTATGCCATTGCACTCCAGCCTGGGCAACAGAGTGAGACTCCATCTCAAAAAAAAAAAAAAGAGTGTTCTTATTTAGCAAAGAATGACAGCGTGTGTGCAGATGAATTTTGGAGCTGAAATGGTACCTTGGAGGTCGTCTAGGTTGGGGATGCCCAAATGAACCCAAGATTTTCAGCAGTGAGAAAAACAATAATACTGTGACGTATTTTTCCATAATGTTGAGTGTACTCAATTGAGAGGACTCCTTTTCACATAATTCTACAATTATGTCCTGCCCAGTTTTGGCATTAAAATGCTTTTTCTTTTATGAAATGATGGTGATGATCGATGGTAATGTGTTTATTTTTAATGCAAAATTGGCAGAAGAAAAAATCTGTGACCTGAATTAAAACAAGAAGAATCGCAATGGCTTGCATTTATAATGGCGCTTTTCCACATAAGACAATTTGCATGCAAGTATACTTTATTTAATAGTTCCACCGGGTTTTTGAAAACTCACTAAAAACAAATTGCGAGGTGGTAAAAGTTGCCCTGGAACCAGGAGTCAGAACATGCTGGGACTGGTGTGATGGTGTCTGGGGTTGCAGGTTTGGAAAGGCCTGGGTTTGACACTCAGCTTCTCTCGTCTAGTAGCTGTGACATTTTGGACAAGTTACTTGATGTCTCTGAGCCTCAGTTTACTCAGTTGTGGAAAGACGACCATACTGTCATGCCAGGTGCGGTGGCTCATGCCTGTAGTCCCAGCACTTTGGCAGACCGAGGCAGGCAGATTGCCTGAGCTCAGGAGTTCGAGGCCAGCCTGGGGAACACAGTGAAGCCCCATCTCTACTAAAATACAAAAAATTAGCTGGGCATGGCGGCGTGCGCCTGTGATCCCAGCTACTCGGGAGGCTGAGGCAGGAAAATCGCTTGAACCCAGGAGGTGGAAGTTGCAGTGAGCCGAGATTGTGCCACTGCACTCCAGCCTGGCAACAGAATGAGACTCTGCCTCAGAAATAAAATAAAATAAAATAAAATATAAAGAAATAAAGAAATAAAGAAAAGAAAAGATGGCCATATCATCTACTTCTTAGAGTTGCTGAGGGCACCAGAGATGTTATCTGTGAGATACTAGGATCCGCGCAGGGTGGATAGAAAGTTCTGATGGTTGTCACTTGTTACTGGACGGATGTGCCTTGGAAGCTGGAACACCTGGTCCCCATGTGATGATGAATCTTATCAAGTGGGGCTCAGTCTTTCTGGCGCTCTGCTGGTCCTGCGGCTGCCTCAGTTGCCATTGTCACAGCAGGGTTTCCCCAGAGAGCGTTGGAGTCCCCAGAGAGGAGGACATGAGCCAGCCAGACAGCATGGGGCCTCTTGGGTTGCAAGTGTGGGGAGGGAGGTCTCCGTGGGCCTCTCAGGGCATGCGCAGGTATGAGGTTGCAAGGGCTTGTCTGCAGTGGCTATGCGGGGAGGGGTGTCTTGGAGACTTTCTCCTTTGTGGCTGCCAGGCAGCCCCAGCCTTCATTGTGCAGTTGGGCAGGCGGCCTGGCAGCCTGGCAGCCTGCTGTCACTGGCGGGAGCCTGATATTTGAAACCAAACTAGAGGAAGCCAAGGGAACCATTGTGTGTGGGGGCTTGGTGGGGGTCCAGAGAAGAGAGAGGGCCTTGGACTTGGGGGAGGAGACCTGGGTGACCTACTGCCGAGTTGCTGTGCAGTCTCACCTCCTGCCTGGGGTCCCATCTGTCTGTTCATGGAGTCCCTCCTGGTTCTGACATTCTCAGGGTCTTCTGTGGCCACCTCTCTGTCCCCTGGCTTCCTCTGTCTGTGCCTCTTTCTGTTTCTGCCTTGTTCATGCTGCTCCGTTAGTTAGCACAGTGACCATTTCCAGAGTGCTCCCACCATACCTGCCATGGTGCTGGCTGTCGGGACTCAGGGATCTTGTGTGTTTCCATTGAACCTCACTCCTTCTGTGCTTCCATCCAGTGTGATTGGCACCATCCTCCATGAATCCAAGCCAGAAACCTTCTAGACTTCTCTGTCTCTGTCACCATCCACTATCAAATCAGCCTCTGCTAGTGTCATTCAACCTCCAGCAGTGCTATGAGACCCACCCACTCCTCCCTGTCCCCATCCCTTCTCTAGCTGAGGCCCTATCTTCTCTCTCCTGGACCATTGCATCCACCGGTGCACTGGTGTCCCTGCCTCCCTGCCTCCCGGCCTCCCTGCCTTCCTGCCTCCCATCTCACCCACTCTGATCCTCCCTTCGGCGTGTCAGAGAGACCTTTGGAGGAGGAAAGGCTGGTTCTCACAGCCCCTGCTTTCCCTCCCATGGCTCCTCTCCAACGAAGCGTGAACCTTGCCTCCATACAACCTTACCCGACCACTTTCCCCTCTTCCCGTCAGCTCTCCCATTTCCCCAGGCTAGCTCTGGGAGGAGCGTGGACTCTCTAAGCACAGTTTTCTTGTGGGCTAATTGGGAAGCCTGAGCATACCATCCATCTCTGTGGAGGAGACAGAAGCAGTTCCTCTGCAGCAAATGGTGAGAAGGACCAGGGTCCCTCTGGACCCCGCACTGTTGGCCTCTGCCCTTGTGGCTCCATTCATGGCTGCTGGGCTCACACGTGCTGAATCCAGCAAGCCCGGCTCACCCCTCCTGCTGCAATATGCCACCACCATAGAAGAGGCAAAGGGTAGAGCTGTTGTCTCAAAGGGGCAGTAACTCCCCTTCCTCTGCCCACGCCCCCATCCAGGAACGTCTGGTGGGAGGAGGCATGACATTCTCCCAGGAGACCTGCGGCTGCCTCACCCGCTCCATGCCTCTCCCTTCCAGTCTCAGCAGCTCCACGAGGGGCAGGGCTCCGCAGTGCACAGGCTGGGAAAGTGCGAGTTGAGAGGAGCCTCCCTCTGCCCCACCCCCATGCAGGATGGGTTGGGGGGCAGATTCTACAGCAGGAAGACCTGTCTATTGTGGCCCTTCAAGTTGGACCCTGCCTGTGTGGATGACAACAGCCACCTGACACATGTGACCCAAAGCCGTGCTGGTCGTCTCATGGCTTTTCCAGAGCCAGCGCCTGGCATCAGCTGCAGGGGTGAGGGCTGCAGGCAGCTGTCCCACGTGTGGGGAGGGTCTTCCCACAGCCACGTCCACACATTAGAGCAGATGCTCTGTGGGGCTGTGAACTTCCTCTCGTCCCCAGAAAAAGACCTGGCAATGGTCCACAGAGTCCCAACCCTAGTCCAAGTCTGACCCTTTATCTTCATCCTCTACTGAGCCTCTCTCCTAGCCACCAACTGAGCCCCAATTTATCCCCAGCTAGGTCCTAACTCCAGCCCCTGGTCCTGGACTGAGCTTGGGTCCTTGGCTCAGATGCAGAGAGATGTAGATGGCTCAGCTCCCCTCTCCCCATCGTGGGCATGTGGTTTGACTTCGCACCCCACTGCCTAGGGTCAGTGACCAGAGGAACAGCTCTGAATGCCCTGACCAACCACTGAAGGGCTTCCCTTCCCACATACCCTCAGCCCCTGGCCTCCCCAGGAAGACCCCCCACCACAGACAGGATGCGTGAAGCCCCTTGCCCACGGCTGGCCTCTCCACTCCTCTGCCTGGTAACTGGTGTCTTTTCCTGGCCTGTGTGGGCAGCTTGCTGAGCACAGCTGCAGACAGGCTATATTTAGCCAGCTTTAATGAGCTCAGGGTGGCAGACGTCCGCCTTGGGAGCACTTTTCTTGCATTTGTGTGTGTGTCTCTGCTTGGCATGGTTCCTTCTCGTTTGTGTGTGTGTGCCCTTGCACTTGTATGTGTGCATTAGCCTCTATGCCAACGCATTGGTGCATTCACTTTCATGAGGATGTGCATTAGCCTCTATGCCAATGCATTGGTGCATTCACTTTCATGAGGATGAGTGTGCGTCTCTGTGCGCATATGCAAGTCTATCTACATAGCATCTGGGCTTTGCTGGGGCACGTGCAGCTTCCGACACTTATAGGGGTGCAAAATGGGAACAAATGATTAGTTCATTCACCCATTTGTTTAAAAAATATTTAATGAGCACCTTTATATGCCAACATCGTGATAGTCTTTGGCGATAAAATAGAGCAAAATCAAACCCAGTCCCAGCCCTTAAGGATCTTGTCATCTGGGAGACGGAGGAGGGGAAGATAATAATCAAATAGTCATAAAATGAAAAGCGTGAGGATTAACCCCAGGAAAGAGAGGACCGTGGCGCTTTTGTGGAGAGGACAGGAAGAGTGGAAGGCCCCCGGAAGGAAGGAACACTGAAGTTCCTGTGGGAATTATCTGGGCACGGGGCAGTGGAGAGAAGAGCCCAGGCCCGGGGAACATTTGCTGGGACTCTGCGGTGAGAGGGAAAGGGGATGTGCGAAAACTGGCTGAGTTCAGAGAGGGAGGGGAGAGTGTGGGAGAGCGGAGCAGAAGGCGGGGGCTTGGTCAGGATAAGAGAAGCCTGGAGAGCGGTGGTGTGGGAGGAGGTGATGGGATTTGCATAGAGCACTTAGGATCCAGCCCGTGATGCAGTCAGGGTTCTAGCAGGAAATGGAAGGCTCACACAAACCACAGGTGGGAGGAGGGCTTAGCAGAGAGACTTTATTCACAGGTGAGTGAGGCTTTAAGGAAACCAAGAAGGCATCAGCAATACCCTGGTGTTGTTCCCACCCCTGAAGGAGAAGAGCCCAGAGAGGCTCCTGCATGAGCCTTCAGCAGAGACCACCTTACGATGACCCGGCATGGAGGGGGCTCCCTTGCCCCAGTTCTCCTACTGGTGCTTTCCGTCGCTACACCCAACCTGTAGCTAGGGGGCCTCGGCCTCGGGCTGAGTCGGGCAGAGATGGGGCACTGTGGCTCTGGAGGGGCAAAGAGAGACCTCACTGCACGGTCTACTTACTTCCATGTGGAAGAATCGCCCTTTCCTTTGTTTTTCTGTAAGCCACTTTGATTTTGACTGTACATTCCCATGCAGCTGTGCTGGTGAAGGACTCCTCCTCCTCTGTGCGTCCAGGAGCTTCTCTTTCCTCCCTCTCCTGCCATCGCCCCAAAACTCCAGGGGTCTTCCCAGCACTCTGGTGGGGGAAGGGTGCCTGCAGCATGCACATATGTGCAAGGGGTCCTTCATCCACAGCGGTGAGCACAAGGACCCCAGAACCCAGCCTGGTGGTCCCATTTGTCCTGGGCTTGCAGCTCCTGGCCTAGGGTTCAGGCTCTCTGGAGCATGGGATGGCCAGGTCTTCTTATGTTGTTCTCCATCTTCCTGAAGTTGCGAAGGGACCCGTACAGAAGACTCTCTCCTCCACCCAGGGCCAGGGCGTGAGGATCTCTTTTCACCCTGAAGCATTCTCTATCTCCAAATCCTTTCCTCTTGGGAACAAAAGAGCTTTTGGAAACAAAAGCCAGGAAGCTCTGCCACAAACCTTCCCAGAGGCAAAGGAGCCAGAACTGGGAGAAAATATAAATTGGTATCTAAAAAAAAACCACCCTGCTACATGCACTTTAAAAAAATTCTTATTTTTAATCTGTCTTTGAGTAGGTAGCACATGTACATGGTATAAAATGCCTCCCTCTCCTGTCTTCCAGCGCACACAATTCTCCCTAGAAGAAAAGATTATAACTGGCTTCTTAGATTCCATTTCAGAGATAATCTCTGCATACAAGAGTCTATCCATAAATATGCATTTATATATATTTTTATATCTATACCCTCACACAGATGGGAGCACACAGTTCCTTTCATTGTGCACCTTGCTTTTCTCAGATGTTGATACTAGATCACGATTGTCTCCTTAGCTCGGTACGCTTAGAGGTGAGTTGTTTTTTGCAATGGGCATGTGCAATTTCACTGTGGTCCAATTTATTTAATCTGTCCCCTACTGGTGGACATATAGGTGCTTCCTGTCTTTTGCTGTTGTAAAAGCAATGTGGCAATGGTTAGCACTGTACATATGTCCTTTTGCACATGGGCTTGGAATTGCTGGGTCAAAGGCATTTTGCATGTTGAATGACATTGCCAAATGGCCCTTCACAGAGGCTATACTGATGTTTACTCTCACCAGCAATGAATGAAGAGATCGTTTTTCCACACCCTGGCCCATAGTGTGTCACAACTGCCAGTCTGACAGGTGGAAAAAAAAAAGTTGTCTTAGGGTAATTTCAATGAGCCTTCCTCTAATTTAGGGTTCTAAGGTTGAGCACCGTTTTCCTATGTGTGAGAGCCATTCCTAGGCCCTGTGCTGGATGCCGCACACACTTGGCAGGGGTTACTGTGCAGGTGCGCATGGGCCGGAGTGTGCCACTGCATTCCTTTGTGTATGTGCTGTTCCAGGCAGGGCCAGGGTGGACTTGACAGGGGATCATTAGGGGGTCAGGCTAACAGCCTAAGAAGTTCCTGCTATGAGTAGCCTCTTCCCACTCTCTCCTCCCTGCCAAGAGTCTCCCTGAGGAGGCAGGGCTGTGGCGTGAAGGCATTAGTAAGAGCAAAGAGACCGTTCCTTTCTTACTCCCCTCCTTCAGGACGATGAAGAGCCCTGACCTGGTGACCTGGGTTCAAGTACCCAGCCCTCCACTTACATCTTGAGAGAAATCACTTCACCTTTCCAATCCTTGGTTTTCTCATCTTTAAGATGGGGAGAGTACTCCTGACCTCACAGGATGAATGTGAAGATTGCCTGAGACACCGGATGAGGACTAGAAACTCAGGACCAGTCTTAGGAGGGCTGTGTTTGTTGCAGAGGAGTCTGTAGGGGAACACCAGGGTTTGGGATTTCGTGTCCCTCTAGCATCCCTGTGTCGTGGTGGCAGAGTTTTCTCATGGTTGTATACCTGGAAAGTTCACTGGGCCCGATTCAGGATGGCACCTCTGATCTGAACTGGGATCCCCCATGAGAACTGTTCCTCCGAACTAACCCCGTGTTCACTTGGGGTATCTAACAACATGTTCTCAAGGGGCAGGGTTTAGGGCATAGGCCCTCACAAGGGCCAGGCCCTGGTCTGGGGTAGTGTCTCTGTGAAAGGCTCACTGGGCCGTTGAAGGTTTGAACACATCACCTTAGCCTGGTTAGTCAGATGAATCCAGGCGGACGTGATTAGATTCTGACCCTGAAAGCGTTAAGGAGTCACGGAGGGACCTCAGCCTCCAGCTCCCCCAGACTCTGGATGAAACTTCCCTCCTCAGCACCCTGCTACGTGGTCACTTATATAACTTGCTTGTCTAACCTCAGTGAATTAGAACAGCCTGCTTGCAGGTCAGCACAGGTCACTCTTGAACTGTTGTAAACATTTCCTAGGTTGTGCTAAAACTTGGAATGGCTCTCCAGAAACCACCCCAACCCTTATTTGTCCTGGCTTTGCCCTCTGCTCCCTTGACCCACACGAGGCTCAGCATAGATTTGCAGGCAGCTGCTGCTCTTCTCCAGGCTGGGTCTCTCAACCTCCTGAGCCCCTTTCTACAGCTTTCCTGCTCTGTTATTGGGCATCAGACATACCCTCAGCAGGGCCTGAGCTGCAGAGGCAGGGCAGGGATGTCTCCCTCTCATTTTGAACTGAGATCTCTGGTTTGTGCAGCCTTAGAGGTTGAGAAGTAACTGTGGCAGCCCCACTACCCTGACTGAAGCTGTTTGTAGCCTTTGGTCGTGTGACTGATCTTGGGCACATGACCTAGGTCTTTGTCATTGACCTGACCTTGGTCACATGACCTACTCTCGGTCATGTGATCCCGGGGGCTTGAGAGATCTTTGAAGGCAGGTGCTGTGTCTGATTGGTCTTGGTGTTTTCAGCCTTGACACAAGTTTGGGCAATAACCAATAGGGTGGGAATAGGCAAGTGGTATTGAGTTCATTGTTGTTTTTTTTTTTAAGTCCTTGGAAGGCTTACTTTATTTTTATTTTATTTTATTATTTTATTTTTTGAGATAGGGTTTCACTCTTATTGCCCAGGATGGAGTGCAACAGCAGGATCTCTGTTCACTGCAACCTCCACCTGCCGAGTTCAAGCGATCCTCCTGCCTCAGCCTCCCAAGTAGCTGGGATTACAGGCACCCGCCACCATGCCCAACTAATTTTTGTATTTTTAGTAGAGACGGGGTTTCACCATGTTGGCCAGGCTGGTCTTGAACTCCTGACCTCAACTGATTCACCCACCTTGGCCTCCCAAAGTGCTGGGATTACAGGTGTGAGCCATGGCGCCTAGCCTCGAGTTCATTTTTAACCCAAACACAGGATCTTAATTCACTCATCATGTTCCACATTTATTCTTTCCTTCCACAAGCATTTCTTGTCCTTTTATACTCCCTCATTAGCCTGTCAGCTCCTGAGGGGAGGACAACATTTCACACTTTTTTCTTTGTAGTGTTTGTATTGACTAAAATAGGAGGTTGTGTGTGGTTTTAAAATGTTCTTGCATAGGCCAGGCGCAGTGGCTCATGTCTGTAAACCCAGCACTTTGGGAGGCTGAGGTGGGCAGATCACAAGGTCAAGAGATCGAGACCATCCTGGCCAACATGGTGAAGCCCCGTCTTTACTAAAAATACAAAAATTAGCCGGGCATGGTGGCGGGCGCCTGTAGTCCCAGCTACTGAGGAGGCTGAGGCAAGAGAATTGCTGGAACCCGGGAGGTGGAGGTTGCAGTGAGCCCAGATTGCGCCACTGCACTCCAGCCTGGCGACAGAGTGAGACTCTGTCTCAAAAAAAAAAAAAAAAAGTTCCTTGCATAAACATGACACATACTTGTATTATCTATCCAATAAACATTCATAAATAGTTTTAAACTAAAAGAAATATGGACTCCTTAGAGAAAAATTGGAAAATAGATGAAAGTAGAAAGTAAAATATATATATATATATATTACAGGTGTGAGCCATGGTGCCTAGCCCCTCGAGTTCATTTTTAACCCAAACACAGGATCTTAATTCTTAATTAATTCTTTATTTTATATACATATATATATATAAATCCATTGTCCCAGCATCTAGAGGAAACCACTGTAAACATTTTAGTGTGTTTCCTTCTAATATGAGGCCCCAAGCTTCTTCCCCCACCTCCCCCACCATTATTTAGATTGTCATTTTTCCTTTTCTGCAATGCTAGGAGCTGGGAACCTGCAGAGGAGGGTGGCCTGCAGTCTGGCTGCTGAACAAGCTCAGTGGCTTTTACGTTTCAGTCTCTTGAAGCCCTCAGGAACTGCCTAGGGTCAGGGATGTGCTGGAGTGAGGAAGGTGGGCTCTGGGCCCCCCAGCCTGCTTCAGCCAGAGCCGATCCACTTTCATCTTTGCAAATTGGGCTCCTAAGGGAACTTTCATTGGCTAAAAATTTCCCCTGTTTTTAAAAAAGTTTTAAAACCTTCAGAACAGCTTCACGCTGTTCCATCTGCATCTGCTACTGGCTGTTGGTCCCCACATCTTCTGTGTGGCCGCAGGTTCCCATTCATGAGCCCACATTCCTTGAGCTCAAGTGGTGAGAGCTATGGGTTCCTTAGATAGTTTGTTATTCTGCCAGTGTGTTCCCCTCCCCAGATGCCCCTAAGCCCTTGGCATTCCCTCGAGCTGCTGGTCCAGCGACCCTATCTATGCCACATGCTATGATGCAGGGTTAGCGAGCTGGTTCCAAGAGTACCTATCAGAGCTCTGGGAGCCACTGCTCCCCTCCCCTCCCCTCCCCTCCCTTCCCCTCCCCTCCCCTCCCCTCCCCTCCCCTTTCTTCCCCTCCCCTCCCCTTTCTTTCTTTCTTTTTTTTTTGGTGACAGAGTCTTGCTCTGTCTCCCAGGCTGGAGTGCAGTGGGGCGATCTCGGCTCACTGCAACCCCCGCCTCCCAGGTTTAAGTGATTCTCCTGCCTCAATCTCCCAGGTAGCTAGAATTACAGCTAAATACATGCCCACCGCCACGCCTGTCTAATTTTTGTATTTTTAGTAGAAACAGGGTTTCACCAGGTTGGCTGGGCTGGTCTCGAACTCCTGAGCTCAACTGATCTGCCCACCTCAGCCTCCCAAAGTACTGGGATTACAGGCATGAGCCACTGTGCCCGGCCCCACTGCTTCCTTTTCTAAGGGTCCTCACAGCATTTGTTCATTAATTTGCCCCAGGACTTGCCTAGGAATTCACACCAAGCCCCTAGTTGGAATCAACCACTTTGAAAAGCAAAGCGAAATTTGCCGTCTGCAGCTTTTTGGTTGCTCTTCCTTTCTCCATAGCCTCTCAGAGTGACTCCATCATTGTGACTGTGGGTCTCCTTCAAGGTCCTAGTGCCAAATTCTGCTGGGTCTGGAGGCTAGCACTCACAGAGGGCACTCATGTTTGGACTCATACAATCTCAGACTGCCTGACTCTTACCGGGGAATGTAGGCAAACCCCTCCTTTTGCGGTGGTTTGCAGAGCGTGTCTGAGGTCACCCTCTGAGTAGAGGGTTAGTTTCCCATCCGAGGACTCTATCCAGGGCCTGTCTCCCCTGTAAGTCTGTGTGTGTCCCCTTCTTTCCGCATGTGTGTGTCATGCGGGCTCACCTGGGGAATGGGGGCTGTGGATTGAGTCCCCAGGTGCTACTGAATGATGCTGTAGTTCTTCCCAGACGTCATCTAGGTATATGGATGAATCCCACATCACAGCAAAATAGCAAAGCCTTTGACTTCCAGGCAGGGCCAGGGTGGACTTGACAGGGGATCCTCAGAGCATAACATGTCTTTTTATTTTTTTTTTGAGATGGGGTCTCGCTCTGTCTGTCGCCAGGCTGGAGTGCAGTGGTGTGATCTCGGCTTACTGCAACCTCTGCCTCCCGGGTTCAAGCGATTCTTCTGCCTCAGCCTCCCGAGTAGCTGGGATTACAGGTGCGCACCACCATGCCCAGCTAATTTTTGTATTTTTAGTACAGACGGGGTTTCACCATGTTGGCCAGGCTGGTCTCGAACTCCTGACCTCGTGATCTGCCTGCCTTGGTCCCCCAAAGTGCTGGGACTACAGGCGTGAGCCACGGTCCCCGGCAAGTAACGTCTTTTTAAACGGGGAATGAGCTCGACTGAAAGGGCCTAACAGTCTAAGAAGTTCCTGCTCCTCATAGTAGCCTCTCCTCACTTTTTCCTCCCTGCCAAGAATCTCTCTGAGGAGGCAGGGCTGAGGGGCGAAGGCATTAGTAAGAACAAAGAGACCATCCCTTTCTTACTCCCCTCCTTCAGGATGATGAAGAGCCCTGGCCTGGTGACCTGGGCTGGTGACCTGGGCCGGTTTAGGCAAAAAAAAAAAAAAAAAAAAAAAAAAAAAACTTATGTTTCCACCCATGTATGAGCTTCCACTAGCTTACAGAGGATTAGATACTCTTGTAGCTACTTCTTAGGATGTGCCACTTGGTCTCAAGCTGGGCCCAGCTCTGCTTGGTTCATGCCAGGGGTGACTAACGGGGGGTGGGAGTGACTGCCAAGGATGGAGGAGGAGACTGAGTGTTTGGCTTTAGCCAGTGGGCCCTCAGCATCCACCCCTGTGGACCCCAGAGGTTGGTAGCAAGAGAGAGGGAGACAGCTATGCTCTCCAGCCGAGCTGGGGTGATGCTTTTCTTGGGGTGCTGAGTGTGTGGGTGATGACCTTGGCTTTCGTCTCAAGAGCAATGTGGCGCATTGGTAATTAGAGGGGATGATCACGATTTGTACCTCTCCAAGGCTGTGATTAAGCAAAAATAGGCTCCATTCTTCAGGCATCAAGAGCAGCCATGGTGAGCTGGGTGGACCACCTCTCCTGATGTGGGGCTAGCGGGGTACTGGGAGCTGGCACTGTGGTAGCTGGCCTGTCTCAAAGCCTGTCAAAAAACACTGTCACAAAAACAGCTGTGGGCTCCCCCACCCCAAATCTGGGCACTGCAGGGACCCAGCCTGAATAGGGACATGCAAACAGAAATTAACAGGAAGTGGGAAGAAACAGGCAGCCTAATGATGAGGTCCTGGGGTCCCCTTTATGTGGCTCTCCACCCCTTAGGACCCCCTGCCAGCTGCTCTTGTCACCAGAGTCCCTGAGGAAGCCTCTAGGGGTGGAATTATGAAGCCCAGGCCAGACTCTTCTAGAATCCCCAGAGGTTCCCAGGTACCAGTTCCCGTGAGTACTTTGAAGCAACGTGCTTCTCAGTGGATGATGCTTCCCTGAACCTGATTTCTCCTGGGGGTTTAATGGCACAGAGATGTCTCACAGGATGTGTGCATCCTGGGATCTTCCAAAAGGTTTTCACAAAAGTGCCATCCTAGTCCCTGAAAACTGGTAAACTCTATTCTCAAGGGGCCCACAGTCTGATGGGGAAATAGACAAGTAAGCCAGGACCAGTGCCGCATACTATGGGATAGCCATCTTTGCCTAGATAGATCAAAGACGGCTTTCTAGAGGTGATAACAATTGAGCAGGGTTTTGCAGGACAAGTAGGAGCTTGCCAGTCTGCAAAGGGAGGAAGGGCTTGCAGGCAGAGGGCTCAGCATGAGCAAAGGCAAGGACGAGTGAAAGAGTTATGTCTTGTGGGTGAGTCAGAGCCAATGGCCTCAATTATCATGGTAGGAATGTCTGGCTTTTAGAAGAGCAGAGACCTGTGGGGAAGGTACAGGGAAGGTAGCCTACGGCTGCCACTGCTTGTCTACAGGGGCCTCTGCTAAGATGAAGATGGGAGATGTGCCTTTCTGTGGGGAAGCTCTGGTCCTGTTAGTCAACTCTCAAGGGGCCAGAATCTGAATCTGGCAGGCTAGATCTCCCTTCCTCCATCTCCCAGAGCAAAGCATTCCTGGCTTTTGTGCATGGAAAGGAAGCAAGGCTCTGTCCCCAAACAGCGTAGGAGGTGAGACTCTTTCCTCCTGCTAGGGAGGAGTGAGGGATACTGAGGACAATCCTGCCCAGTCTCTGGCCTGAGGCTCCCATCCCCACGGAACCAGGCACGGCCTCAACATCGTTGGTGGCCAGGATGCAGCAGTCATCCACCGATTTGATGCCCAGAGCATCACATGGGTCCCGAGGGAGCTGGCTCCAGACAGATCAAAGATGTAGGTGCTCCTTGGCCTTTGTAATGGGTGAGGGCGCAGAGTCCAGCCCCCACCTAACAGAGGGCATCGTGCCCAGGAGACAACAGGACCCTCATGTCTTCCCTGCAATGTATTTATAGCCTTGCCATAGTAATTTGTGGCAATCACAGCATTTAATCCTGTAATCACACTGCAAACAGGCGCCCAGCCCAGCAAGGCCGAGGAGCATGCCAGGGCTCAGGGAGGGACTTGGCACCAGGGCAGGCAAGTGTGGAGGCGGCAATGTCCCCATCAGCCCATCTTGTCAGCTGTGGTCCTGGCTCTGTGCCCTGGATGTCCCCTGGATAATGATAATAATAACAATAGCCGCTAACCCATGTGACACTTCCTGTGTTCCACACCCTGCTCTAAGCCCTTTATGCATATGAACTCATCTATCCTCACCACCACCCCATGGGGTAGCTGCTTTTATTATCCCCATATTCCAGATGAAGAAACTGAGACACAGGTCACACAGCTGATAAGAGCCAAGATGTGAACTCAGGCGTTCTGGATCCAGGGTCCGTGGCTTTAACCACGCTCCTCCCAGCCCTAGAGCCAACCTCAGCCCTGCCATCACTCCTGGTTCTTCTTGACTCACAGCCTGCCCCAGAGCCGCACACACAGCCGCACACACCATGAAGCATGAGCGCTTTGTCTCAGGGAAGCCACACTCAAACCCTCTCCCTCCTGGTACTGGTTCACGTGGTGGAAAGGGGCCTGGCAGCGGCAGACCTGGGCTTTAACCTTTAAGGTACGTGGGGCAAGTGACATAGGTTGATTGAGCCTTGGTTTGCTCATCTGTAAAATGGGGCTAATAACAAGATCATTCAGACTCAGAGAGTAATTGTGGGGACTAGAGAGGATGAATCATGTAAAGCACATAGTGCCCAGGACATAATAAGTGCTTAATAAAGCTGAGCCGTTACTGTTGTCTTGTGTTATCATCCTGTCCTGAAGAGAGAGCCGGGGTCTCCTCTAGCCAAGCCCAAGGCAAGGTCTTTAGTAAGTTAGAAATTAGGCAGGAGAGCCTAGCCAATGGGAAGAACTAGGAAGTGCTGGGCACAGCCGGGCCCCAGGACGAGTTTTCCCTCTTCCTCCATCATTTAGGAAATGATTTCCTGTCTGTGTGGGCAGTAGCTCGGGGCTCATAAAGCAGTTACCCTTTGACTGGGATTGTGTCTGTGAGGACAGAATATTTCAGAAATGCTCTTCCCTGCTGAGAAAAGCTTCTCATTTGCAGTTCTTTGTAGAGGTACCCTCCCCTGGGGCTGGTCGTGGTGAGGGGATGTTGACAGGGTGCCTAGGGTTGCCCGCAAAGCCCCTGGAAGGACCCTCCCCAGATGTGACTCCTAGAGGGGAGCAGCAGGCTCTGGTGGGGGTGGGGCGTGAAGAAGGCAAGGACCATCTTCATCTAGAACCTACGACTTTAAGAGATGAGCCAGTTCCTCCTCCCTGAAGACAAACAGGTGGTTCAGCTTGGCTGTAGGTTTTAGCCACACACGGGAGGTAGCATCCATCTCATGGGGGAGGAAGGAGAGGAGCTGAAGGCAGCCTGGTGGCAGGAAGGAGGCCTCAGAGTGCAGGTATCGTTTGGGTGGGGGCTCAGGGGTGGCTGTTGGATGCCTTTGAAGTCTCTCCACCCAAGAGTCCAATGTCATCACATTCAGGAGTGTAGGTGTTAGATCAGGGGTTGACAGACATTTCTGGAAAGGGCCAGATAATAAATATTTTCAGCTTTGTGAGCTGTAAGGTGTCTGCTGCAACTGCTCTGCTGCTGTAGCACAAGAGCCGCCTGCCATAGACAATATGTAAATGAAGGAGCCTGAGAGTGTTCCAATAAAACTTTATTTACAAAAACAGGCAGTGGGGCAGATTTGGTCCATGGCTGTGGTTTACTGAATTCTGTGTTAGGTAAATGAGAGCTCAGGGAGGGCTGGGAGCCAAGAAGGACTTCTTGAAGGAGGAGGTGTTGAGCCCAGGCTGCTGAGAGGAGCAAGGAGAGATTTCTGGCAAAGGCCAGCTTTACCCTAAAGCTCATGGGCAATGCCAGTAATGTTTCAAATGCCGACCTTACCTCTCTGGGAGTCTACCTTCCCTGGAAAGTGGTCCCGTAATTCAAGCCTTTATTATTTCTCTGTTAACTTCAAACAGATATTTTTTTTGAAGTATGTATCCAGCCATATTAGGGTTCTGCGGAGAAACCGACTGAAAGGATATATACACAGATGTATAAAAAGAGACTTATTGGCCAGGCATGGTGGCTGACTCCTGTAATCCCAGCACTTTGGGAGGCCGAGGTGGGCGGATCACTTGAGGTCAGGAGTTTGAGACCAGCCTGAGCAACATGGAGAAACCCCGTCTCTACAAAAAATACAAAATTAGCCAGGTGTGGTGGCGCACACCTGTAATCCCAGCTACTCGGGAGGCTGAGGCAGGAGAATCACTTGAACCCGGGAAGCGGAGGTTGCAGTGAGCCGAGATTGCACCATTGCACTCCAGCCTGGGCAACAAGAGTGAAACTCCATCAAAAAAAAAAAAAAAAAAAGAAAAGAAAATTAAAAAGAGACGTATTATGAGGGACTGGCTTTCGTGCATGGTTTTGTGATGATGGAGGCTGAGAGGTTCCCTGACCTGCTGTCTGGAAGTCGGGAGGCCCAGGAAAGCCTATGGTGTAGTTCTAGCCCAAGCCCAAAGGCCAGAAAACCGGGGGAGAAAATGACACGAATCCCAGTTCAAGTCCTAAGGCCGGAGAAGCGGGAGTGCTGATGTGTGAGGCAGGAGATGGAAGTCTGAGCTTGAGAAGAGTGAATCCTTCCTCCCTGCAGCACTTTGTTCTACTCAGACCGTCATGGACTGCACGGTGCCCACCTGCCTTGGTGAGGGCAGATCGCCTCATTCACTGCTTCAAATGCCAACCTCTTCCCGAAACACCTCACAGGTAGACCCAGAGAACATGTTTTACCAGCTCTCTGGGCACCTCTCAGCCCAGTCAAGAGTGGGTGCATACGCTTTGCCATCACACCAGCTCTTCTAGTTGTTCTCAGTGGGAGGCTTTGCTTAAATCGCCGTCCATAACTGGAAGTGGAAGTCCTCAGGTGGTACTCACCCTTGCTGCTGTCCTGGTGAAGAAACGCAGGCTAGTTCCTTTCGAGGAAGCCCCTCCTTTCAGGAGCACCATCCGCGATGGCCTCACTCTGCCACCCTCCCTTTTCCTTATGAGGAGAAAGGGTTTCATGTTGTGTTGGTTTCAGAGGCAGGGCCTGGATAGGGTGACTCTCCCTAGCTCCAGACTCTAACTTGAGCTCACCTATGATATAAGCCAAGGTCTCACCTTTAGGGCCAGCTGGGCCCAGAGAGTGTCTGGTCACTGTAGGGAAGCCTGGAGATGCTGAGCTCTCCTCTTT